>NC_083768.1:17945585-19239929 GCF_963514075.1 Conger conger
TGCCAGTTGTATTAACAGTTATAAAACTGGAATACATGGCCCTACCATTGAACAATTCAGAAAGAATGATTACCTCAAATGTTCAGCTTTATTATTAGTAAAGGCCACAATTTGTAAGGTGTGTATGCAGCGCCAAACATTATTGTAATTAATGTTCCAAAATAACAGCGCATTGTGGTTAGGTTACATATTTCACTTGAATACATTTAAAACTTACAGTATCTATGGCTGCTCTATGTCTGATAAACAGAAGGACTTTTTGTACAGACATTGCTACTGTTTACTACAATATCCATGATGGATGTTATCTGTCTAGCTAGGAGGAAACTGCTATTGATTTTTAATATTTTTCTCCAAACTCGTTTTCTTTCTGATAACACACTTTCTGTAGGAATGCTCATCTCTCAGCAGAAAAAGGATTATTTTACTATTGTCTTTTCATGAGCTAAATTGCCCAGCAGGTGTTAATGGCTCAATGGTATACTTTGATTTTATTTTCTTTGAACCTTCGGAATGAATATTGATTTTATATTTTTAAGCCCTTGAAACAAAACCCTGGCAATGACAGTTGTATCGATTAATTTCTGCAGTGTATAATTTCTTCTTTTCATTTGTTAACCTTTTCATTTGTTAACTTCCACTTCCACTCATGTGGGAAGGACACATTGTAATTTTCGGCAGACATAGTCAAAGACAGCAGCATTAGACTTGGTGCACAACTTATTCATGATTCTTGACCCAGTACGTGTCCATAAAATGGCTGTTTGCAGGTTAAGAATGAATATACATTCAAACCAGTGCAATGTCCCTTTGTGAGGACAACAGTTATTGTCTTTTAAATATGTACCTGAACAAACAGGTCAATACATTTATGTATGTTATGCTATATGTATGCAGGGTGGTTTGAACTAACATTATGTGGAACGTGTCATATACTGTTGTCTTCTGGTTATAATGTAATGATTTTTAAAAAGATACGGGGTCAACCCAGAAAATAAAATTCTGATCTTCATACTCCCACTTTCATACTTGTTGCCTTTTCTTGTTATCTGGGTCATTTAATAGATATCTATCTTGAAAGGCCAATTGACCTTCAAGGAGCTTGAGACACAAGACGGTCCAGAAAGACTACAATGACAGGAAACCCTTGTGGATTCACCTTTCCTCTTGTCTCCGGGCAGAAACTGTAATTAATAATAAGGTAATATGATTCCACAGAAAGGGCAGATCATTTCAAATTGAAGGCACAATGCCTTCTCTTACAATCTTTATCAGCCTATATCCTGTGGGACACTTACACGACTGAGTTTTTAAGCTCACCAGCCTGTCATCTTTTTTTTCTTGCAACTTAGTATTGCACACTGTTGCTGGCTGGTACATTGCTGACAGTGTATAACCATATTTAAGTTTTTCAACATGATCAGTTTGCTCTTGAACACAAGCTGTTTATTTATAAGCTCCAGCAAGAGATTCATTTTCGATATTGTTTAAGTTAAAGTAAATCTACAGAGGGCGGCACACTTCCTGTGAAGTGCATTGTTGGATTGGAAAACCTTATCAGCATTTCACCTCTTTTACCTGCGCAATTTTACTGAGCCCATTATTCAGGGTTGTTTACTCAATGTTTCGAGCAATGTTGACAAGGTGAGACTTCAAGGAGGGAATATTCACCACCCTGAGAACAGTGATTAAACAACTTCAAAGGTAGCTTTTTTATGTTTAGAATAGATCCCTTTTTCTGTTTTTAGAGTTTATATTATTAAGATTTCTGCCAAGCAGTGTATGTTTGTGACTAGATAATTTCTTAGCTCATCATTTCTTTTGATTGTAGCCATTGATACAGCTAAGAACAGGGAGATTTTTTTTCCACCAGTACTTCCGTCTGCTCCACTGAACTACCCGTGATGTACGGCAAGCAGGTTTGTGTAAAGGCAGAATAATTGGTTTTACAGTCATTGTCATTAATAATGTGATCCATTGTGGTCCAAAATTCATGCTTCATGAATTATGAGTAAGAATTCTAGACCACTGTTTGTATATCAGATCAACCTCAATTATTTGTGTACATAAGGCTAAGTGGACCAGACATACTGTGTACCTGCCTGATTATATCCAAATTTATACCTGTTTATATACTTGGAAAACAATCATTCTGCAAGTCATTTTAAAATGGGTTCACTGTGTGATTTTCACCTTCAGCATACAAATATGACAATTTCCTGTACTTAAAAATCTGCTTCCTCAGCCATTTTTTAAGATTGTCATCTTAAGAACGACAAACAAAAGCCTACATATTATTCATGTCAAATAAACACCATATCCTGTTCGTTTTATATTCATTTCTTCATATAAAAAGAACTAAAAAGTCCGTACTTATGTTTCAGAATGAATTGGCTGTTTCAAAACAGTCCGCACCTCTATCATATCATATGGAGTATTGATGATATCGGATGCACATCTGTCAGAATAACAATGGCTGAAAATCAACGCACAACCTCTACACACTGTCTTATTCGGCTACGGCATTCGCCTTAACAACTGTGTTTACATACCAGATCATTTCTGTTATATAATAACCCAGGGCTGCACATTTTTATGTCTGGGGCAAAGAAAATAAATGAAAAAGTGCAAGTCTTAATGTCCTGTCATGCCGCCATTTTTAATACCAGAGGTAAATGGGGCAGGCCTGGCAGCCGGTTTTAACATTTAATAGACACTTCTAATGGGTCCCTGATGGATGCTGTGTTACAAAAAAGACAGAGAAAAAAAATGAAAAAGGAAAAACGGGGTTAATTTAGTTTGGCTCAGGTGAGCTAATTATTCTTTTAACACACTTCATTGCACACCCATAATTATTATTAACAGGCTTATAACACTTAAGGACCTCAGGGAGCTCCCGGCTCACAACACAGCGTTGGAGGTTTGGGGGAGGGGGGATCATTATGCTAATGCACCCAGTGCAATACCCTCTAATCATGCACAGCCTCCGCGCTGATCTACTGGGACTGCAGCGGGTCACTGGGTCAGCCCGGCCTTATAAATATTTTCCCGTTCCACCCTGCCTCTCGGTAAAAGAGCAAAGGGGTTTAACACGGTTAAAGATCGCTCATACTCGGCTGGCCCCAGCTGATGTTTGTTCCGGAATATTTGGATAATTTTACGTTTCGGTGGTTTTTATTCGGGGTTCATAACGGATACAAAGTGCTTGTGCATTCCTGCGTGTTTGAATATGAAACTGCGGCCTCCTTAGAGATTTACAGAAGTCAGAGAGCTGGATTATAAATCAGTAAATTGTTCTTTCAGGCCAAAGTAGGGCAGCAGTCGAGGCTGAATTTGTTAGTATTGTAAGTGCCATTTAAAAAAGTCGCATATATAAATCCAAAGTCTGCATGAAAAATAAATTGCAATATTGTAATATAATTCTGTTCCATTGGTGAAGGAATCCATGCATTGAATTGTGTTTTCAGCATTCTTAGTGGACAATATTTCTTCCACATCTGACTGGCAAAATGGTATTGGGGGCTATTCCTCCACTGGATATGGATGGGCAGAGAGAGTGAAAGATTTGTGACCAGCGACCATTAACTGACGAGAACCCTGCTTATTTAACCGTTATTGCAGAGAGAGGGACTCCATAGAGCCCTCTGTCTGCGGAGGTTAGAACTGCAGGCTGATGCCTTTACTCCAGTCAAAAGCACAGTTTTGTTTTGGCTTTCTGACGACTGGAATTAAATACAAAAACAATATTGCCAGACCCTGTGCAAAAATATTATCTTTCAATATATTAACTATATAAGGGAATGAATGTAGTGCAGGACCTTTTCACCACAGTGTACCAAACTGGACAAATATTATTGTCTGGCTCAACTGGCTAACAAGAGCAATGATTGCTCACCTGTTGAGAAAAACAACTTCTCAACCCACAATAGTGAAATGAGATGTGTGCTCTAAGTACCTGAAAAAAAAAAATACAGTTTAATCATAAAAACCTGACTCATTCTCGCGGACACGTGCCACACTTCAGCTCTCCAAAAGCAGAAAGAGAAAAGCATTTTGGGCTTCTCCATATTTTCATGGAAAATATCAAATTTTCATCGCACCGGTTATTTTCATAACGCATAGTTTAGGGGGAAAAGAATAAGAAAAGAATCAACAGACAGAGTCGTGCGCTTGGTTGGAAGTACTACAGTACTTTGTTCAATTACAGCTGATTAACTGAGAAGTGTTATGGCAGTCATATCGACACTTGGAAAAATGTTTTGACAGGCTACATGGTATGATGATTAATAAGCACCAGACATAGTAATTTCCTCTCCTTTTCCTCCAGCATGGGGGTGCGTAGTTGTACAGCAGCTCTCTCCTGTCGAAGGAAGCGCTTTTCTCTCACAATGTCCACAACCATAGGGGATGCAACGCCACTAACAATAATGTCGCCACATGGCATCTGTACTCTCTCACTCTCCAAAACCATTTGAGATGATTTCACTTTCGGAGAACTAAATCCCAGCATTTTATTATTTTTGAAAAAGATACTGTGAATTTGAACCTCTTCATTTATGACACACTATTTTCTGCTCCACTAAAAATGAAGGAAAATATGGAATACCGTGCCTACAGTATATAGGGTATATATATTTTCAGGATAAAATAAATAAAAACTGTCAGGTTTATTATTTTTATCGATTGTCAGGAACATTAAATAAGTTAACTGATACAGGAATACATGATAGCAGGATATTACACTCGTCCACTAACAATAATGCGATATTTCAATTAAGATTAAACATATATGAATGCAGTAAAACATAGCGCCTTGTTAAACCTAAGGTTTCTAAGGTCCTAACATATCTCAAAGTTAAATCTCGAAATGTAGTCAGCGTGGGAAGGAGGCTAATGCATGTTGTGTCATTGCAGCATATGGGACTGATCAGCAGTGAATGGATCCAGGACTCTGTTAAAATGCATTAACCCATAAGGGATTAGAGACCAAAGTGAAGGCTTGCCTTGAACTGTATAAGAGATAATCCTGTTTCAGTCTTTACAAAGGTGAAGGCAGTTCAGCTGAACTACCCAGCCTCGGAGCTGGAGGGATGAAACTAATCCCTGCCACCCCAACCAAAATAAAAGAATGTTTAGTGGAACAACTTTTTATATAAAATACAAAACCTCAAAATAACTGCTGTGGCTAGTTGTTTTAAAACAAAAACTAAAATTGGTGTGTGTTCAACTACTGTTCATTAGTTCATAGTAATTTCTTATGCTGCATTTTATAAAGTAATCGAAATAATCAGCTAAATAAACAGTAAAATAGACATTATAACAGAATTCGAATGTTCGGGTTTGTCAATTTGTTGTGACACTACTGCTTATTCACCTGCGATTATGAAATGTCATCTTAATTTAGTGTTTAGTTTGATATAATGCAGTTTAAATAACAGGTAATCCATTATCTCTTGTAATGAATGACTCGGCAAACACAAACAATAACAAATATCTGCAAAGACAACAATATGAACTAGAACTGATAAACCAAAACATGCAGGTACAGGCATAAAATATTCTCCATAATTCACTGCATATGTCATTTTGATTCTTATTATGTGTTATCATTGCCCACATAAAAAGTCAGTATTTTCTGAGCACAACTTTTCTGAAAGTCTTCCGTGTTCACCAGCTCACATTGTGAGAACAGGATTTTTCATCGCACTGAAAATCTCACACACACACACATGTATGGCCACACGTAAATACAGGCCATGCAGATTAGAGAATAAACTACTGAAAAAAGCTCCTTAAAAATAGGCAGGCAGGCATAAATCTAAATAATGACATAATATGAAACAACAATTTCCCATTGAGGAGTAGTTGTGAGGGTAGAGACTAGGAATTGTACAGTCATAGGAAGGCCTGAAGGTGATAGGCTGGCCTTCCGGAAAGATCTGATCACATCAAACATCAACCAATCAATTCAACAATCAATCGCTCAATTAACAAATTCATCAATGAATCCATTACATTTTTCTTAGATTACGCATAACTGTGTCCTCGATGGAGTGCACACATGGAGCTTCATTTTTAAATGATAACACATGATGTTGCCGGAATGCTTTTTACCAGCACTTAAATTTGAATCAATGGTTTGTCAAATGCTGTTTTCAAAATGACACTGGAAAAGCTTTTCAGACCATGCTGCAAGCTGTCGTCCTCCATTATCAGCCTAGAATGACGCAAACAACGTCCAGGACACAACCTGAACCAGAGTGACACTCCAGCTGTAATCATTACTTTTTTAAATTCAGCGATGGTGCCATCCATTATACATCCATGTCCACTGGAAGCGTAGACTACACAGAACACTGCATAGTACAGACGAAACAATGAAGGCGCACAATATTAAAGTGTGGACACATTGTAAGATTATTTAGCATTTGTCAAAATCGGCTTGATTTAAGACGTGACATCCTGTGTCTTTAGTCATATTCAGTACGCCACTGTCAGCTTTTTTCAAAGGGCTTTTGCTGGCGAGCTTTTTGATATTTGATTGCCTTGGCTGTGGTAATCTGAAATTAATTTCCTCGAGGATCCATCTTTCTGCATGGCTCAGGTTTAAACCCCTGTTATAATCACGGGCTCCGCATGAAACAGAGAGCAGACATTGATACGTCGAGCCGGAGTTTATTAATGTTCCTCAGATACTTAAAGCGTTCATCCCCCAGGTCAGCAGGGCAGAGTGCTAGCCTGAGGGAAAGAGTGATCCTCACACATTTTATCATGTGTCTTCTCAGTAGGCTACTTTTTTCTTTCAAAAGGATGTTCAGCACCCAGTAATATTCACCACCGAACAAGGCCAGGATGTGCTTATTTGGACTAATATTGATATGTCTCAGACTAAAGATGTTGGAGGCAGATTTTTTTCTTTTTTATGTAAGAGTTGCGTATGATGTATCTTTATTTTTGTTTCATGTGTGAGCTTTAAAAAGTATTCTCATCAGCCAGCTATTTTACTTGTTCAGTCATTACTATGTTCATCCATTTTTGGGGGATTTAAGGTTCTGGTTTACATTTGGAGCTCCTTATGCATAGTTCAATTAAAAAAGTAGCACTATCATATTATTTGAGTAATTTTATTCATCTAATAATTTATATATGTGGGTGACATTTTTTACAGTTGACATTGATTAATGTGACTTCATTTCAACAACTAGCATGACAAATAGAACATGAATTGGGACAATGTAATATTTTATTAATAATAAAAAAAACATTATATCAGGACTGAAAAAACCGCTAAAGAAAATGATAAATTGAGTTCCGTTAACTCAGGAGTTTGCTGTTGGCTACTCTTTTGAGTACGCAAAGGCAGGGTAATGTCTATTGACAATGATAATGCCTTTAACTAGAGACACTTGTTATGAAGATGAATGGAACAAAAAAACGGATTGAGATAGAAGGTCGACCTGCTCATTTAGAATTCATCCTACCTCCCCCCGGGGGGGGAGAGGAGGGGAGAGGGGGGGGAGAGGGGGGGAGAGGGGTAGGATACCCCCCATGCTTACTGAATCAGCCTTTGTTATCAGCCCCCAGAGCTAGCAGCCTGACAGAGTGGTGAGGGCTGTTTTGATTTTTAAAAGGAAGTAGGATGAAAAAAATATTTATGATTCCTGGAAAAAGACTCCAAAGTGGATGTAATGCAATGCAAGGTGGCCCAATAGATTTCATGCTGCCTCATCTTTGCAGGCTGTGATGTACGGTGATTGACACATGCATGCCTGTCTGGGCGTATGATGTCATGGTCAGCCGAAAGTCTTTGTCCCAATCAAAAACGATAGGTGTGTCCGGTCCTGAAACCATTCAGGCTATTTTTTATTTGCTGCAGCCTCAATTTAACACCACAGAGATACTACCATATATATGAACTATTCCAACAGCATTCCTGTGTAATGAATAAAATATTTTTGACAAAAATGTGATATCAAAAATGTACGATATATAAATGCATTAACATTCACAACAATAACATTTACAATATATGCATTGTGTACTTTATACCGAGTGTGTATATCTGTGCATGTGTGATATTTGTTATTAATCAAAAAATACATTTAGGATGATCCAGAATGCAACTTTGATATCTTTCATATCTGCAGTGAAGCCATCATTAACATGTTCTTGGGCCCAGGGCAAGACACAGCATTGGTGACAGCTGGAGGAAGCATTCTAATGTAATTGGATTATGTTCTTATTTTGTTTATACATTCTTTTCTTTACACAAAACCAGAGGAGAACAGCCAAGGGGGTGGTGTGTGTGTGTGTGTGTGTGTGTGTGTGTGGAAGGGGGTGAGTGTGTGCACCAAACAGGGAAAAACAAGGGAGCAGAGGGAGGAACTACAAAAGGAAGAGGAGATGAAGGAGGCCAGGAAGAGAGATGGACAACACAAAAGAGGGATGACTGGGAATCTACTCAAACAGGAGGAAGGAAGGTCACTGTTCTCAAAATAATGGAAAAAAGGCTAAAATGGTGTACTTTTTTGGATGGGTGCTCACAACTATACAATGTACCCTGGATAATGAGAAATAATCAATATAGCTAGTGAGGGGGTGAGATGTAAGATTTATCAAGTGGGTACTGAGATGCCAAGACAGATGCCAGAAGTGAGGAAATAATGTGGTTAATGGCAAGAATGTACTACACTGGTAAAATACTGGTGGGCTGTACTTGGCCTTTTCAATATCGATTGTAGCTTTTACACAATATCAGTCACAGTTACTGTCTTGTAAATATTCCTGTTAAACAGTTTGACTGCTCATATACTGTATGTAAGTCTATCGTATATCAACATATCAATACTTCAAAGAAGCTGTACAAACATTTTATGTCTATAAGCATCAAGTGTGTGTTGTGTGTGTGTGTGTGCAAGCTTGCATGTGTTTGCCACCCATAGACGTTTTTTATTCAGTTGTAAATGCTTACAAGACTTGTAAGCCTCGCTCAATAAGTGTCCCATGCGTTTCGTAAGTATATTAAAGGAAAAAAACAGGAAATGAAGAGCCATTTACTGTTTGTGAAATGAGCAATGTTCAGCTATATACATGATGACAATCTGACATCACACATGACACCTTAATGAGAAGAATGCCTTATCATTTCAGGACATTTAAGATAACCCAATGGAATGAAGCCATGTTGGATTTAATCTTACGGCAGACACATCCATTTCAAAATGAAACATACTGCTGTCTATCTATAAATAATTATCACAGTGGATCTTAAATTTTCCACCTGCCTTCTTTCTCACAGAAAAACAAACCGAGTCAAAATGTATCACCATTGAAAATATACATTGTTGTTACTGCATAACACATGGACCTAAATTATCTTCCTGAAGATGCAATATGACATATTAATAAACGGTGAGCTCTCTTGTCAGTCAGAAAATGGCTGGTAAAATTGCCCGACTCTGTCTGAATTGCTTTAATGTGAAATGTATTATCACACTATTCTGTTATGCTGACCTGAGAAATGGAAAGTGAGGGCAGTTCTACTATTAAACTAAAACCTCTGAAGCGTGCAGTTATAACTTTCTTTGGCTTTATGCTGTCATGAAATGCAAATTGTTCTAACAGTGTGCATAATGCACTCTACAAGGACAATGCCAAACTCCTTCCCTCCCCCGTCAATTCTTAGCATGACAAAGTAAAACAACATTTGTTTTGGTACCTAGTAGTACCAAACATTGCACAGATACTAAATGTAGGCGACATGGCTCAGGCAGTAAGAGCAGTCGTCTGGCAGTTGGAGTGTCCCTCCGTGTCCCTGAGCAAGATACCTAACCCCCAAATGCTCCCCCTCAATTGCCATCGGTGTGTGTGTGAGTGTGTGTATGCATGGATGAATGAGAAGCATCAATTGTACAGCGCTTTGGATAAAGGCGCTATATAAATGCCAAACCATTTACCATGTAGAGACATTTTAAAAAATCAACACCTTTCTCTCTGCATAAAGAATCAGATCATAAACAACTCCTGCATTTTCAAGTTTACTGTATAGTGAGTTTGATCATATTTTCATGTATCACCTCCTTTGCATGTTCAGTCTAATAAATCTGATCAAATACATCAAATGACGCAACTGTGTATCACTAATTATGTCAATTTGAGTAACTAATGGTTCAGAATGCATGGGATGAAATGCAGACATGCGCATAACCGGTTTTAACAGCAATTAGTGGTGAGGTAATTTGTGAATAAATATATTATAGCAATAATGAAAACATAGGCCAAGTTGTTTTTTAATGGCTAACTAGCATACAGTATGTAAAACAGTATAGTGTCTCACTTTAACATGACTCCAGTTGACTCTGGTGAGTGCACATGTTTTTCATTAGTTTTAAAATCTTATCTGAGACTAAGCACCAGACTAAGCAACTGCACAACAGTTCTGCAAGCAATCAGACAACCATATCAATGCAGAGCAGTGACATCACCGGCCCCAAGCTGTGGCTACCAACCATCACTGGAACATGAAATCCACGGTCGCCAGAAATAAATGGAACATATATCACAACTGGTTAGCTCAGAGGTTGTTTAAACAGAGTTTTAAATTCACTTCTCTCAGCTGATGGTGTACATTTTCTTGACCATTTGCACACTACTGACCTCAACAGTAAATACCCACGCCTGCTGGTCCCTCGTTGCCCAGTAATACGATGCGTTCTCCCCCTCATTTTTATCCTTTTATTGGTCGCTGGTACTGGTGACAGTTGTCAACAGATAAACAGGTATAATTTCTTCTCAGCTTACAGCCGATATCTTGATACACACAAATATGGATGTGTATCACTTTTTTTTTTTCTACAAACTTGTAGCACGCTCAGACTCCGGGGGCTTAATATTCAGGGAAATCTGAAAGATAAAAAATATTTTAAATGCAACGCATTATTATTTTATGGGTCAGTTGAACTGCCTGTCTGTTAGCACAGGCTGCCGCTCTCAGTTCCCTCCATGTGATAAAAATCAAAGGCGGGGGGGGGGGAGGGTTAACAGAACACGGGCCATGCCAGGAATGAAATTATCACACGGAGGGGGTGGAAGCAAAGACATCATATTCTGAAGCACAGGCAAACCCTTTTCCTTTAGGCTTGTGCAACGCTCCTGCTGCTTTTGAGTGTTTCGCAAATTGATAGATTTCCAAGTTGTTTCTTTGAAAGGGGATAGCTCAGCTTTCAAAATCTCCTTAAGAGTGTTCAGCAAAATATAACTGCTTATTTTGCAAGCCCAGAGATCAAGCCATGGCAGTTTATTCAATGCCACTATTCCGAGACACAACATATAAAATAGATTTTTCTGTCAATTATATGTATACACTCACCAAGCACTTTATTAGGTATTTATTAGACATATTTTTTAGACTTCTACTGCTGTAGCCTATCCACTTTATGATGCGTTGTCTTCTGCATACCACTATTGTAATGTGTGGTTATTTACATTACTGTCACCTTCCTGTCAGCTTTGACCAGTCTGGCTATTCTCCTCAAACCTCTCTCATTAACAAGGCGTTTCTGCCTGCAGAACTGCTGCTCACTGGATGTTTTCAGTTTTTTGCACCATTTTCTGCAAACTCTAGAACTCTAGCAATTCTGATGGTTGATGTGAACATTAACTGAAGCTCCTGACCCGTATCTGCATGTTCACACAATTGGCCGATTAGATCACATGACTAAGTAAGTGTACAGGTTCCTATTAAAGTGCTCAGTGAGTATATATAATATACTTTATGAGTATAGTGCACACAGTACAGTATATGTTTATGGATTAGTTTAAACATTTCTTCATTAATGTTCTGTACATCATGTAGGTTTTTATAGAATGGAGATGAACTGTACTAAGTAGTACCAAATAGAAAAGTCCACATCAATACTACTGTATATGGGATTGGTCAGATGGCTAAGACTGCTTTATAAGCTTGGGAAGCCAACAGCGATTACACAAGTTGCAGAAAATCTTGCAAAGTCAAAACTGCCAAGTGTGAAAAAGGACCACTGGACTACGGAGGTAAATTACTTCATGATACAAATGTGCTGAAATTCAGAAAGGTTAAGTGGAAGAACTTGAAACTTGTTGAGCAAAACATAAGTAGACAGGTAATTCTCAGTGATTCAGAGAAAAGGCTGAAAGATAAAGCTGATTTGACAAACTGCTGAATTCCACAACTTTCCCCTGCCTGAAAAGACACAGTACAGTGAAAGAAAAAAAGGATTAGAGCACGATTAAGACTTAGCTGTGGAACCCAGAGAAGGATCAAGCATCACTCTGGTCTTTTCAAAACCAAAAGCAATGGCTTGACCAAGATAATTCCACCATGTACCTGGAAACTGTGAAGCACCACATTTTTTTTGTCCTTGTCAGTGTCCAGAAGCTCAGCGAATCAGCTTAGTTTGTGAAAATCAGCAATGGCTACATGATCAACCTTGCCTTTAAAAAAATGCACTGTTGAAAGACGTGGAAATTGATAACTACAAATCATTTCTGTGCTGAAAAGTATCTTGCTATGGATTAAAGGCTTAACTGCACAACCAAGGAGTCAAAAAAGCAAAGACTCACATAAACAGGAAATGTCAATCTTCAAAAATACTTGTGAGCTCATTAGCCCAGGTCTGTATTTAATATACTGAAGCAGAGAGCACGGTGTTGAGAAAATATTTTGGAAAAGCTTTATTGGATTGAAAGCATTTATTTTTATTTTGGTGGCTTCTCACAAGACTTTGCATGACAACCAACTATCACTCAGAGTGAAGCCAGAACAGATAAAAATAGGACTCAAAACCAGGCTTTGAGGAAAGACTGAAGTCACATCTGGATTAACGGTATCACCTTCAGGTGGCAGTTACAAACTGATAAAAAATCGTAGATGATATGTTTGCGCCGTTCGTAAATTCATGACAATTCTAAGTGTTTGTTTTCTGTTCATTTAGCCCACAGCAGCTTGCTAATGGCATAATTTCAAAAGATTTTGTGTGACTTAGCGATTTTTTCAGACAATAGGCTGTGCCTTCAGTTGCATACCAGTGGACATTTATGAAATCAAACCCAGAAAGAGTATTCTGGTTGGAAGGGTAACTTTTCATTTGTGCAGATGCTTTGAGGGGAAAAGGAAGCTCGGTTAAATGAATGCACATTTTCATTCTGCTCAGACTCCTATTTGTCTAACGCAGGCCTTTGAAGTTGCGCTACTCCGATAACCCTCCTGGTGAATTTAGTAGCAAGACAGCTAAAGAAAATTCTTGCAAGCTAAATGAGCCTTAACCAGTTTTGACGCAATTACTAATTTAAATGTTCATGGATGTTACAGACCAAAGAGAAGGGTTGCAGGGTCTGAGCTTAGCTACAATAAGCCCTGTTATGAGTTAAAGCGTGCGGCCCATTGTAACTGAATCCATCACCATTATGAGGCTTCTATTTTAAACAGATGTATTATTCCTTGACCAGGTTAAGAAGGAAAAATAGCGATAATATTTGTCATGCAGTACCAAAGAGCAAACAAGTCAATGTTATGTTTCCACGCAAGTTCCCTTTGATCGCATTTACAGGGCACATCATTCATGCCCCTGAAATAATAAAAAACATACAAATACAAACTTTCTTCATAATCTTAAAATACCTCACTAACACATTCATCTGTCTATCACTGTCTATTCATCTGTCTATTACTCTCGTATAGGGGAACAATTCTAGGAACCTTTTCATCAGGTTCTTATTCCCTTGCATAAATTAAAATAAAATTCCTAGCATTGCAAAAAAGACAAAAAAAACCCCGAAATATTGCTGAATCACATTTTCTAACAAAAATAATATGAAATGAGGAAGTTAAAGTTTTTGCCTGTGCATGATTCCTGTCTTTGCATGTGTACATTTGTACTTGAGGGAATTTGTGTGTGCATTTTTTTTATGTGTTTCTGTGCTGTGTGCATGTGAGTGTGTGTGTGCGCGTGTGCATCCGTCCATGTGTGTGTGCGTGTGCGTGCTGGGAGAACAGCGATGACAAATCCTTGATGTGATTCCACAACCGCGCCCCACCCCCCACCCCCCGCCCATCAGAATGATATAATAACCAAAATAGGTCTCCAGTGGCCTCGCTGTGTATTCAGACCTGTTGTCCATGACACAGGTCCTCAGAAAGCAGGAGCTGACATACCTGCTATTAGAGCTTAACATAACCTGACGTTGATCTGGGCTCCGAGCACAGAGCTCCCCCCGGAGAGGGCCGTGCTGCTCTATCTGCGGAAAGTGACTGGACCCTGGACGTGCCTGGACATGAGCGAAAGCAGCCAGCTGAGGAAAATGTTACGCTACATTAGCGCTGTGTGAAAGGAGCTGACCGCCCTCAGATTAATATCCCCCCGTCCACCCAGATGGACATATGGGAATGTTTTACTCCTTATTCTCTGTGGGCACGGGGCTGTTTTGATAGGGTTTCCTCCTCGGAGAGGCATATATGAATGGAGTGTTCCGGAAACCTTGCACTGGTTACTCTCTACCATGCATGTCCAGCTAAATGAATGTTTCCTGAATGTCAAAGCCACTTGGATTCAAACTAAGAATCGCTGGCAGCTTATGATTTATTATTATTTTCTTCAACTTTTCCATCTTTGGCATCAAGAAATTTCCTCACTTTATCATATAAATACATGGGTGTGTTTCATGTCTAAATCACATCTAAAGGTACTGGATTTCTTTCATGATTTATGATGGGCCCTGTTAGTTTCCAAAGCAATAATATAAGAATACCATAAGAATGGTAAGAAACTTAGCTGAAGAAAAACATTCTTCTCGACCCAATTGATTCATGGACTATTTTGTTTTGATTATGGTGAGGGAGTGAGTTATTTAACAACCATGTGTGTAAACTTGAATGAACCCCGCAGAGCTGTTATGAAAAGTGAATACATTCCTGTGAATTACTTATTTCCAGTGAATTACTTATTTGTTTTCAGTTGGAGACATTAATTCATAACTATACTGAATTGAAAAACAAAACAAGCAAAAAATCTGTAACTATAATAATTATGTTACATTTATACATTATACTATTGTTTCTAGTGGTAATTTACTGACCCAAAGAAAATTACTGTTCATTTTTGCATGAACTAAATTTCATTAAGATTTTGAAATAAATAGCTTACTCTTGGAGAAAGACAAAACATTGCGTAATATGCTTGTTTGTTATATTAAAGTTTAATAAGGCAGTGCGTGTGGTGCTGTCTGCATAGCACACAGAGCTCCAGCAGGACTTGGAGCAGAAACCGCATAGGTGCAGACAAGATGAAGTGGAGCTATAAGCCTGTGGGTTTTCACTACCTCCTGATAGCGCACTGTGAAAAAAAGGCAGCAAAAACTGAGCGATGTGGTAAAGAGAGGCACCTAAAATGTCCAAACGCTTTAAAAAATGAACCTGTCGGTGACTCCATAGGAGCCTGGGAGCTAGCGGCTCTGTGACAGCGAACGTGGCAGGTTTATGAGGAGGCTGGCAGACTGGGCCAGCGACTCCTCTTCTGTGTATCCTGCGAGAAATGAGGCAGATTAGAAATGGTTGGGTGGAGAGGGAAAGTGAGCGTGAGCTGACAGCCATGGTTTGTGCTCTGAATGTGCCACTGTAGCAGCAGCACTGAGACAGCACAACTGTGGGTCTAAATGTGACACAATGCAGGCCTGACTCCTGCTGTCTTTGGACTCTATCAGCAGTAGTCCAGAAATGGCACTCCGCCAGTGTTAATACGGCTTTATTTGGTGCAAAGGGAATCTGCGTTGGGTAGTTTATGATATTTCACATCCTGTCACCATGCAAATCAAGCCATGGGGGACATTATTCCCAGGCTGGTGTTTTTTGCCAAAGGAGACGGTTTGTCATGCTCTTGAAGGACCACATTATAGCTCATCAACAGTGGAGGAGACATTCTCTCAGCCTTCTGAATCAAGTGGCTTTACATACTTGTCTTCTCTCTTCCACTCTCCTTTCTTCCCCTTGCACCAGAAAACAACTTTGGCTCTCGTTAAAAAACTCAGCTAAAGTGTTGGGGTTCGATGCAGGTACGGTACAGCCATCCTGGCCACAAATGAGCAATTTTTCATGCGCATGGGTGACAGTGATATTTAAACAAGCTTCCAGCATGCTGTTAATAGGGGAATGTCGTCCAACTGCTGTCACAGAATTGTGTGCAACCTGACTGGTTAAAGTTTTAGTGCCACACGCAAGGTTTTATGTTCAGTTTCCTCAGGAGGAAAATGGTTGAATGCTGTTCCAACGAGAAGAGCACTGAGGTCCTGAGCGATAGCTAGCTGTAAATTAGCTTGCCAAGGGGCCACTATAAATATCTGGGCCTCTTTTCACCAAGAATCTCAGAATAGTCTAAGATCAGTTTTGATTTGAGGTGCTGAGAGGACTCCCTCTTTTTGCAAGGAGGAACCTTCCTTATCCATACACTTGTCCCTTAACCACAGCTCCATATAAGCCGAATGTGTTTATCTTTATCCATGGCTTTTTATTTGTTCGGGGTGCACAGATGTTGGAGCATCTTGACGGTCACCCATGGTCATGTTGGGTTTCCTCACTCTTGGATAAGAGGCCTGTTCCAAGATAACAGACCAAATGACTCTGTGGCATTACACTCCGTATTGACTTTCATGTTCATACTTAATTCAATAAATAAACAGACTTGAGCCATCTCCCAAGCCTTTGCATTTTTAAATATAAGATTGTTTGTGGATTTTTCTTAGGTGACTTTGTTGGCAAGCGACTCTAAGAGAAACATCCCTACCCAATGTTAGGTACATGCGATTACTGTTGAAAACACTAAACCTTTTCAATTGTGAATTAGACCAGCTGTTCCTTAATTTATTTAGTAGCACATAATATATGATGCAGTCAGGGCAGAGTTATGCACTGTGAGGGGTCGCAACATCGTCTTACATTGTGCCATTAATTATCATAGTCTGTCAACAGCCTGACTTCCAGGGCCAGAGCTCCTCCATGTATTAGCAATCTCATTCACTGGGAACGTGGGCCATCCGTGTAACATCACATGAGCACAATGGATGCCGGTTGTTTACAGAAGCTGAACTTCTCTGATACATTGTTGCTTGTGTCGCATGCTTTTAGCCCATATATAATGCATGGGCTGGTTAATTTTAAAGGACTCCGCTGCGTGCACGGAAGAACAAAGGCAGAACCGAACCGACAGCACCATCTGCCAAACTTTGTCCACCCCCGAGAAGCAGCCTATCAACATTCTCCTTCCAGCTCAGCCTGTCGCCTCTTATCTGCGCTGATGGTAAATATTAATCATCTATTGACCTCAAAATGTTTATAGAACACAAGCGAAGACAAGACCGGCTGAATGACACATGCAGATCAGGTGAACTTCTCATTGTTTCCGCCATCCTTGAGAATATAAGATGAGCTGCCACATGAATATTGCATTGTTTCACATTTCCATGATACACTCGGAATATGCGATGACAAATGCGCATTTAGACTATGGTTACAACCACAATGCAAAAAAAAAGAAGACATCAACATGCATCTACTCCCACGGTTTAATTTAGTAAAATTGTATATTGGCGGTAAACCTTGCATCTAAATACAGTGCAATTGGTGAGCTTAAGCAAATATAGCTTTCTTTCTGTATAAACAGGGATTATTCTGTAGCCTGAATGGCAGTAAAGGCACTCACCACAAGCTGAGGCTTAGCTCTTCAGCTGAGCCATCACTCATTTTAGACTGTACTATGTCATCAGTTGACTACAGACATGGTCGTAATTTGTTCTGACCAGCCTTACCTTAGACTAGTGGATGAACTGTAGGACTCTGTTTGGTTTTGAGTTACCAGCTTATGGATGGCTGTTTTGGTTAAGTGCATATGCTTCAGTGGTGGGTTTGGGTAGAATCGTGGTGACGTGAGGGCACACCATGATTTATGATTCCAGGGAGAAAAGTGGGGTAATATATTACGAATGAGCAGTTCCACAATAGTGGGTATATAAATACGGTTTTGGTCAAGAAGTATTATATTAACATTGTTGGCAAGCTGAACTCAG
Source organism: Conger conger (assembly GCF_963514075.1). NCBI lineage: Eukaryota > Metazoa > Chordata > Actinopteri > Anguilliformes > Congridae > Conger > Conger conger. Next base: position 17,963,676 of record NC_083768.1, read on the forward strand.
CTGTCAACTGGCACTAAAGCTATCAATAGTTGCTTTACAATAACATCTTAATTCTCTTGTTATTGCTTATATTCTTCAAACTTACAGCTTTGGTATGTCATGTCAAAGGCTAAATCATATATGAATTAACCACTTATGTTGTGACACACAGTGACTGTTCTAGCATGCACACCTTCGTAAATTCTTCATAAGGCACACATAAATAATTTATGATGGCTGATATTTCACATGAAGTTTCTCACTTACCTGTGCACTGCATATGAGCCATTTGTACAATGTCATTTCATATTCATTTAAGTCTCCAATCTAGCCCCACTGCACTGTCAATCCACAGCTCGGGGGACCTGGATTGAAATCAGGCTCACACTTTGCATAGACTTTGTATATTAAACCGATAAGAGAGAGAGAGAGAGATGGAGGGAGGGAGGGAGGGAGAGAGGGGAAGAGGGGGAGAGAGAGGGAGAGAGGGAGAGAGAGATGTGTCTCAACTCAATGGAGTGTGAAATCAATATGAACCTGAGAAAGAATCCTCATTACTGTAGATAATAAAGCAGACTACAGAATAGTCACAAAGGAAAGTTTATAACCTGTTCACACATCCTTTTTTTTTTTTTTGTGTGGACACATGCCGGACAAGCAACAGGCACTTCCTTTATGTAATGCATTTAAAATAATTGGTAAGTAATCCGTAACGTATTAGTAGAAATCAATTTAGTGAGTAATCCATTAAAGTTCAAACCATCCAAGGGCTTAATAGCCAGTCTTTGGGACTGTGACTAATTGAAAGTAATAAGAGCACTGGAGCACTCATTCAGACAGGGAGCGATTGGTCCTCAGCTAATTCGCTCATGTTAATTTATCAGTGTTTTCTATTTCAAAGGGAGATATTGTTTATCACTTATTGCTAGCTTAATTGGGCCAATTAAAGCACTTTATGAAGGAATTTTGCCAGTCATCATTCCTGCTGCTGGGATCAAGGATCTCAAATGATCTATGAGTCGTGTGTAAAGTTCTTTCACCAAGCCATTATACATTTCTCATGAAATGGGGCTGACATTCCCACAGTAAAAGGTTGATTCTAAAATAATTCCTAAAAGGCATTCATATCTAAGAGAGCCGGGCCCAGGTGCAATGTCAAGCCTTCCTTTTCTTCCCAGCTGCCAGAGAATGGGATGTAAAACTCCTAAATACATGAATACTGTACACAGTACAAATGAAACCCACAGTATTTTGCTTTTACTGTACATCAGGAATATGTGAGAGTGCTACTTTATGCAAACACTACTGCGAATCCAGCCGACACAAAACCATAGTGATAAAACAATATTGTCTGAATGGGTGGTAGGGCTGGCTTGAATCTACAGGTATGTCCATCTACAGGTTTGGCCATCCATCCACAGGTTGTCCATTGACAGGCTTGTCCGTCCAATGTCTTGTCTGTCCAAAGGCTTGTCCATCCACATACTTGTCCATCCACATGCCTGAGTATCCACAGGCTTGTCCATTGACAGGCTTGTCCATCAACAGGCATGTCCATCTACAGGTTTAGCCATCCACAGGCTCATCCATCCACAGACTTGTACATTGACAGGCTTGTCAGTTCACAGGCTTTTTCCAACCACAAGCTTGTCCAGGGTCTAGTCCACACTTCTTGAGAGAGATATTCAGTTGGTCCTTGTGGCCTTTCTTCTATCCACCAGCTGTGTGACGACCCAGTCTCAGTTGTCCACACAGGATTCTTTGGGGAGGCAGTCTTGCTGCATTATGATGGTGTGGCCAAGCCATCTGAGCTGGTCTTGAGCGATGTTAGTCTTCCGAGAGGATACGAAGGTATTTGAAGTGTGGAACACAGGCAAGAGGTCAGCGATGGAGAAGATGGGATGTTCGGGGTGAAGGTGGGGGACCAGATGACCACTGGCAGAGGACTTCTGTTTTGGGGATGTAACAGACAGCCCCATTCTGATATTTGTAAGAGTGGCTTGCCCATCAGCATACTGTAGCTCAATATGTGTGCTGATCTGACCTTAGTGGTCACTTGAAACCTCCTGATATCAAAGAGGTTCCTGTCCAGCCGGAAGTCAAGGGTTACTACGTTCTCTGCCTGTATGTCCCAATGCAGGAGAGTTGTGACACAGAGGAGAAAGATGCTAAAGAGCACTGGTCCAAGCCTTGTCTAACGCTGGTGCCTATAACAAATGGCTCTGACTCTTGTCCACCTACTGATATCTTGACACTCATCCCCTTGTGGAACTGCTGCAGGACGGTCACAAATTTCCTGTGGCAGCCATAGTCCAGGAGTACTTTCCAAGTAGGTGTCAAAGGCCATGAACAGATCAATTTTTGTTCCCAAAACATTTCCTGCAGCTGGCGTATGGTGCTTCTTTCTGAAGCCACACTGGGATTGTGGGAGGAGATCTTCAGTAATGTTCACGACGAGTCTGCGGCACATTATCTTTGCCAGGACCAGCAACCACAAAGCACTTCTTTATCTGGAACATGCTGTTAGTAATGAAGAGCTGGTGTACAACACAAAGGTTCAGGAGCCTCAGTCCATATCCATTTGCATGCGCAATTCCATGGTGTCCAATCACTCCCAAGGCCTAAACCTCATGGTTGCTTCCAACTCACTCGAGTGCGCTTCAGAGGGCATTGTTCAACAGCTGGAAGAAGCAGTCTGATGGTAATGTTGGTGTCTATGCATTGAAGAGGGTGGCATACTGCTTTCCAGCAAGAGGGATGCGGAGGGTCATTGCTAGACCAACACCATGCAGATGTCTGCCTTCCGTAGGGTACCCCCTCCAAAAGAAGGTGTATCCAGCACCCTCTTCCCTGCCTGAGAGATCCTTCACCAAGGAGTCTGGTCACACTCAGAGCTGCAATGTCGATGTTATACCACTTAAGCTCCATCGCACCCAATCCTGTCACTTTTAGACCTTTCACTACCACGGCTGGAATCCAGGAGGGGTCTGCCGAGAGCAACTGCCACTCAATCCCAGTTGCTAGCTACCAATACCCTGTACACACACACAGCACTTCCAGGTCATTCAGCTCTGCTCCCATCACAAGGCACCCCATCACCAGCAAACATATGGTGGTGCAGAAGTCTGAAGGAACACCAAGCAGGCAGTTGTGGATACCTGCGTACTGATCTTGTTTAAAGTGAGGGGGATGCACGAGCCCCAACGTCACTTTCTGAGAGGAGATGGGCTCCAGTGGCAAGAATTGACCCAAGACAACCTCCCCCCGCTGCAGGAGGCAGCCGGAATTCCAGTCTTTTGGAAACCACCTCAAAGCTTGCCCGCACAGCTTTGTTTTCCGTCAGGCTCTGCTCCCCAAGCCTTTGTCTCCCCAGACTTACCCACAAGGCAGGCAGTGGTTGGTGGATGCCAGGGCATGTCCACACTGTGGGCCTGCACATCACACCTCTGAGGACCACTGCAGCTCCAAGATCCCCTGCCAGTTGGCGTGGGGTCGCTTGACACCCAGTTACCATGTGTGGCCACGAGGAAGCCCAACAGGAGTCTTGGTGATGAAGGGGCTGGGTACTGGCAAGGGAAGACTTACACACAGGGTTACTTGTCCCCCCCCCCTGTCCATGACAAGGGCTAGCCAGTGGCAGCAGCAGCAGGCAAGAGGATTGCAAGCAGGTGGGAAGTACTCATGTACCTTCCATCTAACTACAGCGCTACTCCACTCGATGCAACACAACACCCTGTGGGGTCCCTCCCCATGCACACCAGCTGTTTTAAAACCTAGCTTGAGCTATTTTTTTTCAAGCAGGGTAGTCTAACTGATTATATGGATGAGCTAGTTAACCAGCAGAAAATTTCACCTGGCTAATTGAATTTGTGCAAGTGCATAGCCCATTACCCACATATCTGGCCTCATATAGTTTAGGTCAGTGTCATAATATTTGAAGGATTGCAGCAAGAGGCATGCCAGGCGGATCACTTTTCTGGACCATTCTTGTTCTTTTAAAATTGATTCTGAATCTCTACAAAATCTAACTGGCTATCTTCAGCCCAGTCTGAGAATAGCTGTACAGAAAACAGAAAGTACACACATAAACTACAACTATGGACTATAACAAGCTGCCATAGCTAGCCAACTAGCAACCTGCTGCTACATTATTATTCATGGAAGGGGGTGAACACTTGTCTGTATACTATATATTTCAACAAATATATAAACAGCAGTTGCAGAATGCACAGTGCAAAGCCATGCGGATGCGTGATGTAGGATGAAGGGGATCCACTGACGTAGGGGCAGTTTCCACACTAATAGGTAAGGTAATTATTATTATTGTTATTATTATTACTATGATTTATATTGATATTATTATTATTAGAATAATAGTATGCCTATATTAGTATTATTAGGCTATTATAGTTACAATAATTATCAGGACTCATATCAAGGGCTTGGCCTACTTCAAACGTGTGAAGGCAAGTGTGCTTTAACAGTCAAATTCTAGAACAGCTGCCACACACAGAATAAAACCTCACACAGTGCGGCCTTTGGAATGATTTCAGAGCTAACGTGCGAACGCCCATATAGGCGCATTTGCTATTTGTAAAGTCAAGGTGCTGGAGGGAAAAAGGTCATTGCTTCTCTCTGAAACTACCAATGACAGTTGAATTTGGGTTACCGCCGCATAGCGCCAGGTCCAAGATAGGGCCGAATATTATGTTTCTGCACTCTGTTCAGTCCTTTGTCGCAATCACAAGTGCTCCCTAACTGAATGTATGCAGCACACTCGGAGGAGTGCCTAAAGGCATCGAGTGCGCCGCCTCTCACAGTCTGCTGACTCGTGACCCAGAGTTATTTTGTGCCCTGAATCTCACAGGGCTTGCAGCAGTGTCAGTGCACATCTGCTCCGAAGCAGGATCCAAGGGCACACTTTGATCTCCATGGAGATTTCTCCTCACCTGCCAGGCGTTCTGGGCCACTGCTGTCACAGCCACAGTGGGCATGTCCAGGGATTCAGGAAAAAAAAAAGCACAGTGACCTGTGATCCACCAAACCAAAACACTGGAAGATATAGTAAATTTGGTAACTAAGAAGTCCCAATGTCCTGTGGGTTATCATATAGCTGGTTCTACTTCCATATGGCGCATGACGAGGAAATTCTGAATCATTGTGCCCCTACACATTGGAGACGGGTGAAGATTTGCCTTTAATTGAGCACTATATTGTACAATTATGTATATTGCTCTGCAATGAAGACACCGTATAGTCTTGTCACAGACATGATTATGATTATTATTATAAAAGACTGCCCTATGAAACAATAAAGTATATAAAAATAGCCATTCATAATCATATTGACTATAAAAAAGAAAAACTGATTTTTGCATATGCATGGTATTCACAATTAATTCCATATCATAGTCAATAAATGGTGGTGACACAAGCAACTAAGTGGCACAAATTAATTCTGAGCATATAAATTATGTAGCAAAGTGTTGACTGTCTTGCATAAAATGCACTCTGGCACTACAACGTTTTCAAGGCATGGCAGCAACAATAGCATTTGTCATTAGAGGCAGTCATCTCAGTGCACTGTCGGATACAGACTGGTACGCAGACCTGCTCAGTTACCTGCGTGACAGGCTTGTTTGGGACACCCGAAACAGCTGTCTCGGCCTCCCTGAGCCATAATAATTAGGCCTGTCATCCTCTCGCTCTGATATCCCCTTCCGCCCGCTCCACAAAATGCTAATATTTTCGCTCTCCTTGTCACATTCGCCTTGACACGCATATTGCTCGGGCGCATAACTGGATGAGCCGACTCCAAATTTGCATTGTTCATTCTAATGAAATTTTCCCTCCAAGGTTCTTGGCAGGACCCATTAGATAAAGTCTCCAGGAGTGTCATCAATCACCGACGCTGACGGGCGGCATTCACTTCCGTGCGCGGGCGATGAGGACGCGCTTAATTATTTGCTCTGTAATTAGATGGGAAAATGTCAGGAAATGTCAGCTCGTCGTAGCGCCTCGCTACCGGAGAACCGCGGTAACCGAAGTGTCATTAATGCCGCGTAACGAGAGGAGTTTCGGCACAGGAATGGGGAGACGGGGTATTCTCAGGACGTAATGATGGCGAGGTAAAGGAAACTGTAAGTCATCAACGGTCAAAAAGATGTCCGCCTCGGCTTTGGAACGGGCTGTGTTTTCCGGTCGTGACGTCTCTGCTTCCACTTTTCAGACAGGAAAAAAAAAACGTCACCAAAGTATAAACAAAATTAGCCATGCTAAGTTATAAATAACCCTTTCAAATAGAGAAATTATTTTGCTGTATTAGACGATGAATGTCCTTATGGTCATTAGTCAAATAAATTAAATGAACCAAATTAAAATAAATAATACACTGCTGCCTACCATTTTATAAACGACAACATTGAACAGCACAATCTCAAGCTGAAAAGCAAGCATTGCCACCATTGTAGGAATTGTACGTCATAGCACAGTGATTCACACCTTTTGCCATGTTGTAGAAATGCCTACTGTCTTTTCAGAATGTGTCCCATTCCATTTTTATAGAACTTCATGTGTATAGGACAATCGTGTGTCTTTTTACTGGTCACAGAGACATAGATGCCACATCTCCATTTGAGCTAATCCTACAAATATCTTTCAAATAAAGTTTAGGTTTGTAGACAAGGGCATCAACAACATTCAAGCTCTAGGACTTCATTATTGTTGTCTTCTGCCGTCAGCTGTCAGAGTCTGTGTCACCCTTGGTAAAATGTAGGTTTTCAAAAATATATATATCATTGTAGATGACCTGTCTCCATTGATTTGGAATTTGCACAAGCTCTTCTCTTGAGTTGGGGTCTATGGTGAAGAGATGGCATTCCAAGAGTGATCACAGAGATGTTAATGTCTTGATCCTGGTGAAGAGTTGTGATTCATCGTCCCTCATAACAGCCTATCAGGAACAGACCGTGTTGACTCTGACACCTTTCCAAGCTGTATCTGGCTGGCTGTGCTGAATGCATTAAACATTGAAGGGTAGGGTGCACATTGAGTCCTGCCCCCAAAACATGGATGACAAAAAGACATTGTCTACAGTTTAATCATTTTCCCTCAGGGAGGTTTTTGGGCAGATGATGAAGGTAGTGCTCATAGGAGTTTTAAAGGAATTTCAAAGGTTCATTTGAGTATATCATGGTCATAAAAGTGAGAGCACAATATGTATTCAATGCCTTTGCCATTTAGTAATGGTTAAACAGAACAGAGAGAGAGATGTATTTATAGTTTGAATATAATTAAACATATTAATGTATTATGTCTTGGTTTACAGAGGTGGTGCCTGAGCTGCATATACCCATGTGATATTAGATTCTGGACCTCCATCATGGTCCAGCAAAAGCATTCATTCAGATGTCTTTCCAGGCGTAATCAACACAAACATGATACTGCTGTGCTTGATGTGCCTACAAAAATAATTTCCCTGCCTTTATTTCCAGATGAACTGAAAATAAGTGCCGACTGTTATTTTATGATTATGAATTGTTTGGATTTTCTCCTCAGTGGGAACTAAGCCAGCAAGCTTGCCTACCAAAACTGGCAGTTCTAATGCATTGTCATATTTTTGTTCATCTCTTTTATGTGTAAAAACAATTAAAACAAGAAAAGCAGAATGCAAAATATTTAAATTCATTGGAAATGGTTTATATACTTTTGGTTCATACAGCCCCTCACACATTTTAGAATTATAGAGCATTTTCAAATTGCTATCTTAAGTTACACTGATATGAAATAATGCACTGCAGCTTGAAGGTAATCTCAAAACATGCCAATAGATGACAATCTAATCAGTTCTGACAATATCAAAGACAAAGAAAGACAGTGACACATAGTGACATTTCACTGAATAGCAGCGCAGTGACCGATCCTCTTAAATCCAAATCTGTACTTATCATTACACAAATATCAATACAGTATCTTTACACAAATCGTTGTTCATCCATTGCATCACCCAAAAACGGATATTTCCTAACAGAGACTAAAGCACTGTCTTGTGCCATTGTTTGGTGGCGTAATTATAGCTTGAAGCCATTAATGGATGAATTTCAATGCGCGTTTAAAAAAATGCATGCGTGTAATTTGATAAAAAGGGAAGCGAGTGTTCTCAGCTTCATTCATCCGTGCTTTATAAAGTGGAAGTAATTCAGGCATCTGGGCCTTCCTGGCGCTAATCTCTCCCAGCACACCCCACATTTCAGCTGCTGTGATGTGCACCAGAGAGATAAGTCAATCTCAAGCTAAGCAAATGAGACAAGTCTATTATCACCGTCATAATAGCTTAATTAAAACCTTTTCGCTCATCATTATGACAGCAATAGAGCTGTTATGCAGGCCTCTGTTAAGCAAAAATCAATAAGCGGTCAGAGGTAATTTCACCTTCTTTTTTTTTCTCTCTCCGTACTTTCTGGAAATGAAATTCGCGGCTGCCAGTCAGTAATCTGCGGGTGGGGGGGGGGCAGGGGCGGGCTGGAACCGCGCTGATACGGGCTGCCATCACTATTCAAACGGAGGGTTATTCAGCGGCTCCCGCACGTGAGCGAACGGCCAACATAAATCTCCCGCGTGACACACACCTTCCATTTCTCTGTCATGAAACAACTGACCCATGTAAAATGTCATTCTTATAGCAGGGGAAGTGTTTAGATTGTAATTGCATGCTGGTCTCCTGAACCGGAGAGATGGGGGAACGGGAAAATATTAACATACTTAATTACAGCCATTTTAGTTCCTCCCTTTGACATATCCAGTAGGGGCGTCCGCGAGGTTTGTAGAGACAATTGTTTTGTGTAATAATGAGAAATTCTTCTGCATGTCATCAATTTTTCCTTGAAACAACTCCAAACTGACTCTTTCCTGTACATTACCATTGTGTTCCATTGGCAGTTAATAAATAATGACTTATTACTTATTGTAATGACGATGTTGCACTAGCAAACCAGAATCAATGAATACTAGTCATATAAAACAAAGTATGTTAAATTAAAAATATATTTTACCATGTCAGCATAGTTCAGGAAGAAAATTCTTAATATATATTATAACTAAGATCCTTTTCTAAACATGGTATGTAATTGTCCTCTGCCTGATCTAATTCTAATATATATATTGCTAAAAATATTTTATTGAGGTACCTTTCTGTGACCTGCCACACGGAAAGCACATGCACAGTGGTAAGCACATTTAGATACTGTGGGAAGCAATTATAGCCTGGCATCAGAGAGAATGAAAGTTTGTGAATCGTGAGATGGAGTCTCTCCAATGCCCCGATAGAGCAGCAGCCTCCCGTTCTTACCCAGGTGCTTTCTTGATCCTGCCTGACCATACTGCCCTACACTAGCCAGCTTCCTTTCACAGCACACGTTCTCAGAAGCAACAACATACTGATTCCAGACTCCGTTACGGTGATATTTACATTACAACATATGGAAGGTCTTCAAATGGCAAACAGAATTAAAATGTTCACGTTTATGCTTCACAACTTCATATGAGTGGGAACAGGTAGGCTCGGCTGTGTATAAATGTATTTTAAAGACAAAAGTGCTTTTTTTTTTTCCATTGTATTTTTCTCCAACTTATTCAGCATACACATTTTCTTTGATTTTGTAACGCCATACAAATTGCATATCACATATGGAAAAATTAAATAGCCATGGCCTGATTCATAAAAAATAAAAAATAAAAAAGTCTTTAATATTACTCACATAATAATAAAATGAATACATGACATTTCAAAAATATCTAATTTGAGGTAAATGTATATACTTACACAGCCCTATAGTCTAACACTGATTGGATTATGTTGATAGGATTTCACAGATCTGTGATACAGTTTCCAAGAACACAAGCACTTTGTTTTATAATGTAATATATGCCAGTACAAACGCTCAGTGAGTATCAGAAAAGTCAACAATGGTCTTTTTTTCCTTTTTCTTTAACAGATGATGACTGGCAACCCTCGGTTTACTGAGCTCTCTGAACACAAAACTGCAAAGTGAAGACTGAAATTACTTTTTTGAAATGATCGTTTCGTTTTGCATGAAAGACAGAGAAAATAAAACAAAAAGTTATGACTCTAAGTTAGAAGTAATTCTTCTGCTACAGGATAATGTCAAACATTTACTTCTCAAAATTTCTGTTCAGAAAACATATTTCAGTTGTGGGACTTGAGGGTTAAATCTGCAACAACTTTTTATACAATATACTCCATACACACGGCACAGCGCAGGAAACTATCGTCTCAAAGGCAAGAAAAGCCAAACGCAGAAATGGGCAAAAAAAAATTCCCTAGTCATCAAGCACGAATTGTACACAGTCTATCATTGTTGTCCAAAAATGCTTGTGCACCCAAATAGCAATTAAATGTAAAAAAAATATATAATATAATCAATTTTTCTTTGTGTCCTCAGATGCTCAGACCACCAAAACACTCTTAAAGCCGGTAATCATGTGTTCACAGAACACAAACAAGGTTTACAATTATATGACAGCTGCACAGATTAGGGCAGAGCTTTAAGGTGTATTAAGTGGCTTTCCCCTCTTTTTTGTGCGAATATGAGGGATGTGCCCTCCCATGTTTATCTCTCCCCGACGGCTTCTGAGAAATTCCCTAAAGCCTCAAACAGCACAATTGTCTCGCAGACAAAATGGGAAGTGGCACCACTCTGGCTGGCACCAAAGCAAGAGCTATCATGACTTAAGAGAAAATGACTGGAATTTGTGTGTGTTTAAGTAAATCACATATACTGTACTCCTCTATTAAGTTGTGCAATTGGTAATGGGTGACGATACAGGACCATACATTAGGTTGCAATGGAATGAACGGTGTAAAATAATATGACACCGTTGTTATTTTTCATATATTGTTGCATTTGTTCTACTACATATGATAATGGCATAGGCTACATTTATACATGCATATTCTCAGTGCCATATATATACGTTGCATACAGTATATGCATATATGAATGTAAAACACCATGGATTGGTAATTTGATCCAATTATTATGATTACTGTCATACACTCTGTGAGAACTTTATAATGTATTTATTAGACTTATTTTTTAGACTTATTAAATCTTCTGTTGCTGTAGCTTATCCACTTAGAGGTTTGACATGTTTGTTCAGAGATGCTCTTCTGCATACCACTGTTGTAATGTGTGGTTATTTGCGGTACTGTCACCTTCCTGTCAGCTTCGACCAGTCTGGCCCTTCTCCTTGGACCTCTCTCATTAATAACAATTTTTTTTCCCAAATAACTGAACTTTTTGTCTTTCACACCTTTCTCTGAAAGCTCTAGAGAACGTTGTGCGTGAAAATCCCAGAAGATCAGCAGTTTCTGAGATACTGAAACCACCCTGTCTGGCACCAACAATCATTCCACAGTCAAAGTCACATTTCTTCCCCATTCTGGCATGTGGTCTGAAAAACTGCTGAACCACTTGACCACATTTTATTCATTTAGTTGCTGTCATATGATTGGCTGAGTAAATATTTGTGTTAACAAGCTGGTGTACAGGTCTACCTAATAAAGTGGCCACAGAGTATATATGTATCAGCATTGAGCAAGGCAGACATACAGAATATGCAGCGGGGAGAGGCAGGTCGACTGCACAGGAAATAAGCCGGTTTATTGCCTGCAGTTCAAACTACAACGGCTGTGAAAATAAAAAGCTTCCATCTCTTCATTCTTCTGAATCTGCTTTTAACCTCAATCAGCACTTTGTACTAAAGCACCAATCCCCGTGACTGACTGTTGCAGTCACACCATTTCAGTAGAATGGCAAAATAGACTGTATCAAATATGATATAGATTTTTTTTTAAAGGGAAGTCCCTGCAAAAATAGTATAATTTCATATTTGTGTATGTTGTATATCAGGTAATTTTGTGCAGGATTTAGCATTTTAAATCATATCATGTAAGCCCAAGTGTAAATCCTTAGCCTTAGTAGGAGAGTGTAGAAAATGTTCTTATATTTATGAGTGTCTTGGTCTCTCTGCTGCAATAATCTCAACGTTTAAACCTAAAATGACAATAGAGACGATTCTCACAAATCCTTTGTCTCTTGGATGACCTTCTGAAAATATGTAAGCAACTGAGTATTTTAGACACAAAGCGCTCGGTACATAGCATCGGTCAGTGTTACTTCAGCGAGTTACGAGCCAGTTAAATTCAACTCGACAGTTGATATCTTCAGTACCGATAAAATGTACTTCATACCAGCCGATTTAACACTGACCTTTTTTTTTTTTTTTTTTTTAAATAGAGACAGCCCGGTAGCCTTCCTGTGGGAGTTGGAGCGTAAGGCAGCGCCGAAGATTTTTATTGGTCGGACGTTAGCCGGAGCGTTTCTAGGTGAGAGCTCACTAAAGGGGGCCTTTCTTAGCTGCTTCTCCTCGGTGGTAATTAGCTGGCCGTGGCAGCTACCTCATATGGCTCCTGCCTGTGAGACACTCGACACATGGCAGACATCAGAGGGCTTTTTCATGAGGCTCCAGAGGCGCATGAACAGCTCTTAATTAACCACTTAGGTGCCCGCCGTTCCAATTCCCTCCTGACACTTTACAAATGGTAAGGGCTGAAACCGCACATCCAAGTGGGCTTTGGGTGGAGGGGAGGAGGATGGGGAAAGGGGAAGGGGGGGGGGGGTGCAAAGCTATCAAAAGATCAAATAAATGAAAGTTTGTGTAAATTATTTTTAATGATTCCCTCCCGGCTACTCGTTGTGTTTCTGCTCGCGTACGGGAGAACTTCAGAGATGGCTCCTCTTCCGTGAGGTCAGGGCGGGGTGGGGAGGGTGGGGGGACACCACCCTACCGAGCGACACCCTGTAAATGGCTTCTTAATTAGCACTGTGGTTTTACATACCTCACAGCTCTGATGTACGGAGTTGGGGGGGTCGGTGTATGGGACCGAGAATGATGCACCATTCCTGGGCTACTTATGCAAATTGCCATATTATAAAATCATTACCCATCCAAACCCTGTGCAAATTGCAGTCGTGGGTTTTATTATAATTCCAACTTAATTTCTGTCTCCGTTATTATAAATCAGGCATTTGGAAAATGAATAATAATGTGCTTTGAAAGCTGAGTGACTGAACGGTTCCAATGCATTTACTTGGAACTCTTACTTTTTAATTTACTTTTTAAAATGTAAATTATTCCAGTTTTCTGCATAGAAATCCACTTGTTGTGCTTGTTTTTTTGCCATATCAAACAAAGTTATATTTAACCCTTTGACACATATGCAATAAACTGCAATACTGTGGGTGGGTGTTTTTTTCACAAGTGCTTGAAAGTTCTGCGTTTGACGGGCTTTCTTCACAAAGCAATTCTAGTTTATTTTCAAAACACAAACTACTTCCTCATATCTGTTTTACTGTCACAGAGAGCAGCTATGTTGGGCGGCCAAGAATATGCCTGCTAAGCCCTCTGTTGTTTCCCTGTGGTGAAATCCACAATAAATGCTGCATTCAAAGGTTACCCCTTAAGCCCTGAAGCCCTCATTACTGGAGTCAGAAAAGACAGACCTCAACCATAAAGGGTTGTAGGAAGGTACGATACTTCAGGATCAGTATTGAAATAAGACCACTATAAAAGGGTCTTGGGCACCTTAAGCAACAGAACATAATACTGTAAGAGCGTCCAAACCACTCTGTCTACATGACCAGACGCTCAAATATTGCAAAACAATACCATAATACATTATAATGCACTATTCTACAGTTATATTAAATAACTGTGGAATTCTGATGTAATGTTACCAATGGAAATATATAAGAAAATCTTAAGCTATCTATAACTTACGGCAGCTTCTTATCTGCAGTTGCTAACTGGTAAAACATATCTGTCATCATATTGAATGTGGAAGTAGTAATGCAGCATTACTAATGGGCTGTACACACAATACAATTTTATACTGATTTTATTCTCTCTTGTGAGTTACTAGTTCTCCCTCGGTTCTTGGTGAAATACAACTCATGTACTCAGAAAACATAACTCAGACTAATACCTTTGATTGAAAAAAGCATCAGGTCTTACAGTGTTGGCTCTTGCAAGCACCTTAACAAATTGGGAGCAGGTACCAATTATCTTTTACATTTTTGCCAATTCCTGTTCAGTGTTGGGTTTTGCCAGCAGTGAGGTTCTGCCTGCAGAAAGTGAAAAATATCTCATCAAAAGAAGTGTGTGCTCATCAAAAAACAGTAAACCGTTAGCGCTTTCCGCTGTAAACTGTTAGCGCTTCCCGAAGAAACTTGGCAAAAGGTAAGAGTCGCAGAATGAGACAGATATAATGCAAAAAAAGCAAGCATCAACAGCAAGCTGGGCAGAAGCAGAAGATGAATATTTTGAGCAGTCGCAAGGGCATAAGGGTTTATTTAATATGACCACAAACAGCTACCTCTACAATCACGGAAGCACAACATGTGGGGGAAAAATACATCCAAAATGCAAGTTCTGCATTTTGAAAACGATACCACAAGGACCAGGGTCTAACAGCAGCTTTTGGTCAGTAAGAAGATAGAGAAAAGGGATGGGCAAGCTAGGACGAGAAGACCTCAGTCCACTTTATTTTCTGCCATTATCAGGAACAGTTAAATCTAAATCTATCAGTTCTGTGTTGTTTGTGGCGAGAGTGCTTCCAACCATTCCAACCAATGCTATTCTACATCCTTCTCCACTTCTTCTGGCTTTGAAACAAGTCCACGATAAATCAAAAGCCTTGACTAGCCAGCTAAGGTGACCACATGAATGCACCACGGCATTAATACCATAAAATAGTCTAACATTCACTGGGTAAAATATGACAGGGGGCATAATGAGGACAGAAGTCTCTGTGTATGCTCTTCCTCTTTTCCAGAATGCTGCCAATGTTGGAATGCAATCAACATCTGCTAATTTCTACCCGCAGAGTGTACTGTAATAACATATGATCCTGATGTTTTGTTTGTATGGTTGAGCTGAGATGTATGGCCAATCCATCATTCCCTTGTCAAGATTGTGTGTGCCGTCTCTGGAGTCCCAATAGCCTGGAGAAAGTGCCTTGTGTGGCCTCATGTTTAAGTTATTGACCAGCTGCTTGTGACCAGCTACTATAGAGTTTGTGTCTTACCAACTTCTCTGTGTTGAGCATAACACAGTGCAAACCTATGGGATACACTGCCATGTCTGAGTGTTTTAACAGGGTCTGTGCTTCAAATCCACTGAAGAATCACTAGTCCCCTCTATGCTGTCCTATTGAGTATGTTTAATGGGGAGTTTAATTTATTGCCCAAATATGGCAAAATACATACAGCCTTTTTTCTGGTCTCTTGCCTGTTGGGGAATGGTCAAACACTGAAAAGATGAGAAAATACCGTATATTAAATCACTGCATTCAGTGTCTAGTGAATATACAACGATTATCAATAGATGTGCTAATGCATTTTATTGACTGTATAATTTCATGTTAATACTGTATGATCAATTTTTAAAGTGAAGCACATTTCTTGGAAAGATGTACAGTTTAAGAAACATGATGAATTGTTCTAAATCAGTGGTGCATGTATGCATGCATGTATGTATGTATGTATGTAGAGTATGTACAGTGTGTTTACATGAATACCACATGTATATACATGTTAAATATGAAAATGTTTCACATTTAATTGAACCCCCGTAATTATGCATTCTAGTCAGCTGCCATATATGAATCCGCAAAAATAAATATTGAAACTACCAAACTAATATCATTAATTGTCTTTGTGCTTTTCTGGCAGCCAGAGTTGCCAACAGCTGGTCACACTGGCACATGGCAGCACTTCAGCGAGCCTTTGAGAAAATAACCTCTGCATCTGCCAAAGGGACGCCTGTTATTAGCTCACACGTGAAAACAGAGACTCCAACCCAATCATTTTGCACAGGTTCTTTGAATTTTATTAATGCAATGCAAACACAAGCCTTGCAACACCTTAAATTGACGATGTTATGCAAATGCACCGTGGAATTTCTGCACCTCATTAACATTATATTCCTGTTAATCTGCATCTTTTTAATTAGTCATATTATTCATGCACATAATTTTCACCCACTGATGCCAAGTTGGAGCTACTTTAATTAATCTACTGAGATGGAAAGCCACCCCCCCCCCCCCTCCCCAACAATTTTATTTGTTTACATGGTATTGCTTGTGATTCAGAGAATGTACAAAAACGAAGGCTGAAGGACGTGTCAGAAACCTGTTATATTATCATACACTGAAATAACAATAATATTAGTCAAATGCTAAATGTCTTTCTGTCAGTGGAGATGTTAATTTATATTACACGGATTAACTGGAAAAAAGTTATGACTACGGAGAGTGCTCTCAGTTTTCACATCATTTAAACAATACACCTTGTCATGACAGCCACATTGCCATACAAATGACCTCGCTCTGATAGCTTTGTTAATCGGGCAAAGAAAAA
Organism: Conger conger; assembly: GCF_963514075.1. Classification (NCBI taxonomy): domain Eukaryota; kingdom Metazoa; phylum Chordata; class Actinopteri; order Anguilliformes; family Congridae; genus Conger; species Conger conger. The sequence continues at coordinate 17,980,154 of NC_083768.1, forward strand.
CTGTGGTGAACAAGCTAGACAGAGTGTGTACCTGTTGTATGCACACCCTTTCTTACCAATGCCCATTTCTGATAGTCCTCTTCATTCCAGCTGCCCAAAACTTTAAGATTGATTTAGACACCACAACTGCATGGCTTTCATGCTGTTCTTTTTTTTTTCTCTCTAAAATAGCCACAATATTGAGTTGCAGACTATGTGGAGGTATTTTCTTAGGACATAGTATAACACAGGCTAAAGACTACAAACACTAATTCCTTTAGTTATTTAAGTGAAGAGTCACAGAATATATACAGGATATACCATATTTATGTTCAGGTATACAGCGCTGTGCAAAAATCTGGGCGCCCCTGATCAAAAAGCCTTTTCCAACGAATATCTAAGTGAACAGAAAAAACCTAACCTCGAAATGGTACAAGCTTAAACATGACATTTCTTCAAATTTTAAAGCAAGATTACTTTTTATTTTATTTTTTTACAGTTTCAAAATTATAACTTGGGCAACTATAACAGCTTGTAAACACTTGTAAAGACTCAGCTAAGAGTCTTTCAATTCTCGCTTTTCGAATTTTTCCCTATTCTTCCAGGCAGAACACCTCTAGCTGAGAAAGGTACGTCATGGCGGATTTCGAGGTATGCTTAGTATCATTGCTGGAATACCCAACCTCTCTTCAACTTCAATGTCTGAACTGACCTTTGAACATTAGCCTCTATAATTTCTTGGTATTTGGTTAAATTCATTTGTCCTTCTACTCAGACAATATGTGCCCCCAGCTGCCACCCAACCTCAAAGCATAATGGATCCACCTTCTTGCTTTACAGTTGGCATGGTGTTCTTCTCTACAATGTTTTCTTTTGCATACTTCAGACACTTATTTTGTGTTGAGGTTGTTCTTTCTGACAACTCTGCCATGTAGGTCTTTGTTGTTTAAAGTATGTTTCATTGTAGTCCCATGAACAGCTAGACCTGTGTCTGCTACCCTGTTTTGCAGCTCTTCTGCAGCGATGTGTGGGTTCTTCTGAGCATTTCTCACCAGGTATCAGGCCATTCTATCTGAAATCTGTCTTGGTCTTCCAGACCTAGCCTTGACCTCAACTGTTCCAATTCCAATGATCTTCCATTTTCTAATAAGGTTTCTGACAGTGGAAATAGGTTGTTTGAAGTTGTTTGAGAGTTGACAATTGTTTAGAAGAACCCATGGTTGTTAATACCAGACAGCCACTGCAGTTGGATACTTTAGAAGGCATGTAGTTCAGCCCTGGAATTATATTCACATGACTCATTGAAGCCCTAATGAGTAAATCACCTGGGTTTGGGCCTTAGTAATCATATTTTTAAAAAGTAACAAAGAATAATCCAAAAGGGTTCCCAAACTTTTACACAGAGCCTTTGTCCTTATTTTCTAATTTATAAAGAGCAAAAAATGAAAATAAAAAGCAATCTTGCTTTAAAATTTTAAGAAAGGTCTCATGTTTAACAGACATTTAACACAGGGGTGCCCAAATGTTTGCACCCCACTGTATATAAAAAAAATGTGTTTGCATTAGACAGCTAACATTATCTTATAAAGTATCATACATTTATCCATTGTAACTGGTTTGGCTAATGTTTTAAATTAATAAAGTGCACCAATGAATTATTGACCTTACCAGTGCTCACAGCGATGTCTTTGGCATTGCCCAATGAGGGTGATGTGTGTTGAGCTCAACAGACACCATCAAGTCTGGGTGGGTGTCAGGATGATGGGGCCATTCCAAATAGGGAGTAAAATTTAATAAGGGATTGGCAAGACTGTATAATCAAATGGCCAATTGCACAAATAAATAAATACATTAGAATAGCAGAAAACATTGTTAAAAAAAAGAAGAAGAAAAAAAGTAATGTATCATACAGGGGAGAAGATTTCTGTCAAAGGGTGGTGTCTCATTTCAGTGTTTAGACCACCACAGTAAACTTGATTATAGTAATACTGCAAAGTACTCAATGGCTGTTATTAAATAAAACCACCAGTGTGTTGGTATTGTGTCAGCCTGTTAGTATGTGGACACTATCCAACAGAGCACTTCAGTAAACTCTGTAAATTACACACGCAAATTAATATGAAACCCTTTTATGCTTTCCTCCTGGAGGGCTAATGCCATGGCATTTTAACACTGGAGAACATGCTCACATTCTATGCATATACAAAACAGCAATTAAATTCAATAGGGCAAAGAACACTGTTTCTACCCTTGATGCTATAATTAGCTTCCTGTACTGTAGAATAATGTGAGGCACTGTACAATGTACAAAAGTGATCTTCTAGCAGGTAAAACAAGCGCAAAACTAAGGACAATGCATTGACTACAGATATGCTTCTTTTGCAAAAACCCTCTGATGAAAGTGCCCAGGCACAAAGCCTGGTCAAGCGATTTAATATAACTGTTGAATACTTAATCATAAGAATGCCTAATTATTTTCCCTTTTTTTTTTTTTTTCTTGGAGGGAAGGATCTGGACAAGGTGCATTAGTGGCTGTGCACCTAAAGCAGATGACAGTGTTTCAAAAATTAATCTTCTTTTTTTCAATGGAGTAAGAAGCGTGAGACAACCTTGCTAATACCAAGTCACGGTAGCCATGCATTTGCATGCATATGCATGGCTACTCATGCATGCACTCATACACAAATGCAAGTACGCACTCACACACACACACACACACAGACATACTATACACACACACTGCACACACATTGGTGTGAATGCACACACACACTATACACACATACTGCACACACACACACACACACAGACATACTATACACACACATACTGCACACACATTGTTGTGAATGCACACACACAGACACACACACACACACACACAAATTGTAGGGTTGAGTGAATATAGTTCCACAGATGGCTCATCCCATCTACATCAGACCACAGCATAATTTTGGTTACCAATACTACTGTCCAGGAAAAAAAGCACATGAATAAATCAGTGTGTCTATAAATTGATGTTTAAAACATTTATGTTTATAGCATTTTAAAAGACAGTAGATGCACATTTCATTATTTAACCGATCCCAGCAATCTTGAGTTCAATTACTGCAAGCAATGGGTGCAGTTTTTAATATAGCAGTTGCACATTCCATTTTGTATACTCTAAATATTTTTTATCTCTAAATACGCACACACACTTATTAAATGTAAGAACATTTTTCAAGGATATGCATTACTTTTTCTATTTTTTATGGCAGGAATGTACTTTTCAATAATATGAAAAACCTAAATAACATAAATAAGCATCAACATACATATGGCCAGTTATTTAACATTTGCCCTGAATTTTCAGTAAACTTTTGTCATTCCTTTTTCCTTCGCAAATACAATTTGATAAGTTAGGCATGCTGATAAGAAACAGCACATTTTATACTGAGACAAAGTTGACAAATGTGATTGGGATTTATATTTGTGATTAATGTTACATGCGTTTACACTAGTGCCACCCTTCATTTCAGTGCCTGCTGCGTGCCCAGCAAATAAAAGGAGACATTGTTCCTCTGTCCTCTGGCTGCCAGGCTGATCAGGAATTGCTTGGCACTCACACCGTTATGTTATCATCGTATGAAAAGACAATTTGTCGAGTATTAAGAAATTACAAGGAGGCACTATCTTTGGTTTTCACCAAAAGGCAGCACGGTTTAAAGTTTCCGTGGTTTGTTGCAGACATTATTACGGCACTCCTTTTGACCTTTAATTAACCGTCAAACTGATCATTCACACAATCTGGATGCGTGAATGGGATGTTTGGTCCTCAACTATCCATGCAGAATATTGCATATAGTGTTCAGGTGAAAGGCCCTTTTCACCGCTCAATTATACCGGGGCATGTTTGTCTGTAATCGGAGTCAGCAGCAAAATAACATGCTAAGTCTCCGTACTGTATAGGCATTACTCTATAATAGTGCTTTTCTTTGCTGTTGCCAGTGCTGCCCCTAGGATAGATTCTCCTCTGTTTCCCTGGCTCAATGCTGGGCTTGTCTGGAATGTTTGTCTTTGGCTAAGTGACTCAGGGTCTAATCAGTTAGTGATGATGTACAGCCGGTACAGGTGACCCCTGCCAAAATCATTATTACGTTGGACTAAACCGTGAATGGGCAGCTCTTTTTATCAATCACAAAGATTCACCCAGCCCCCTTAAAATAAATAAATAAATAAATAAATAAATAACCGAATCTAGTTTCAAATGTTGAGGTCAGCCTGCGGTCCAGTGTGGCAGCGGGACACGATCGTGGTGTTCTGGAGAGCCGCGAGGATGACTGAGGAAACGTTAGACGGCCTCTGATACGCAGGGGCCGTGGGAGTGATGACAAAGCTGTCTCCAGGTCGGGGTCCACAGATTCAGCAGAGAGCCAGAGTGCTGCCGGTCCGGAGCGGCGGTCAGTTAACGGCGCCAGCGGCGGGGGATGGGCGGGGCCCCGCCACCCTTCACCTCTCCAGCTGGGTCCCACAGGTATCATTACCCAATTCAGTCCCCGCACACCCACCCAGCATCTAAACCCAACTGTGGACTTTTTTTAATTTCTTCTTTATTTTTATTTTTTTTTTGAAGGTATGGAGAAGTGGCAAGAATATTTGTCTTTATTTATTTATTTTTTACTAGGATAGCAGACATCATATTGAGCCCAGGAAGCAATTTTACCTGCTTTAATAAACTATGAATTATTTATGCAGCTCAATTATTTGCCAGCGTATATTCAAGAGTGTCACATAAAGCATACATAAAGCATTACGGATGCTTGACCCGCAAAGCTTTGAGAGACCTAGAGCAGACTGGAAGGTCACACCTGACGTAAAATGAATTTGCATTTGTTTACATTAACCCCATGATGTCTATATTCAGTTTATATATAGTGTGTATAGCATATACTGTAGTGCGTAAATATAAAACACACATAAACACGCACAAAGAAATACCTATCCGGAGTTAAACCAATCATAATTTGCTGGCCCGACTGTATGTGTGCAGGATGAACATTTTCGGTTAAATTGTAAAGTATCTGAGCATATTTATGAGTGCTTTCCAATAAATTAACTGGCAGTACCAGCTGACAGTCCCAGATAACAAGACAGGTCACAATTTTATAAGAGGATTCATTACATTTTCCACAGCACGGCATTTCCTTTTGTTTTCTTCTTCGTATTCTTCTTTGAGTTATATTAAAAAATATATACAAGTTCTACAATGCTCACTGCCAAGGGGTCAGGTTGGAGGTTTCCTCAAGATTAAAATGCTTTGTTGGTGTACAACTTATAATAATTTGCATGTATGTTTCTTTTCATTTTTTATAATAATTCTGGTCATCATTTATAAAAAACTTATTTGCAAATTAAGCTGTAGGCGGAAAACAACACAAAACTTTTCTCTTGAGAATATGCTTAAATACAATCTTACCACTTTCTTTGTGAAAGTTTTTTGTTTTATATTGCAAATGCTATATGAATCATGTATTTTCAACATCAAAGCCGTTCACCGCCTATAAAAGTGCGAGAGAGCGTTACTTGAATTATTTTAGATTTTATATGGAAGTCACATCGGTGTTCAAAAATATTTAAATGTAAAATCCATAAATACCACCTTTCCTAGGACCTTATTTTGTAGGCAGGATTCCAGGAGTAACTGTTGTAACAAAACCCCTCTCATTTAAGTATTAAATGCCTGTTATCTAAACTCTCCACATTCCCTTGCCAGGAAAGATGATTCTAGAATAGTTGTGGCCTTTCTGTGCGGTGAGTAGTGTACAGTGGACTGCCTCGTTGATACTCCCTGACTGCCCTCTCCTGTTTGTGTTCTGAAAAGAGGACATTTGCATTTAACTCAAAACCTGCCAAAACATTTCCCACTTGTCTCATCAGAGCCCTGGGAGAGATATTATTCTAACTGATGAAGGTATTTATACAAACATGAGATAAATTGTCTATTCCAGACGTGACTCGCGTCTTGTTATGGCTTCCTTGCAGTAAATAATATTGAGATTGGAATGGTTGATTGGCGGAGTCACCAGGGGGGTCAACCTTAGATATCAGAGGTCACAGAGCCATGCTGACAGATGGAATTTCTCTCCAGGTATAATTAAAGCTTGTAGATTTGAGTATTTAAAAAGTGTGAAACTTTCCCACTCACCAGGGGGATGGTTTTAACTAAGATATTTTATGCTTATACATTTAAATACCAGGAAATATATTTAGCTCATGCCAGGTATGCAGATACTGTGTTCGTAGTCTGAAGCTTGCATTTTTAAACATGCCACCTCGCTCTATGAAGTCTCTTACTGATGGAGTGAAACCAACTCTCCTCTTTTTCTGTGTGGCTTGGTCTGTGTTACTTTGCATCACTCAGTGAGAGATGTGATAGATTGAGCATGATTTTCTATCAAATGCGCACAAATACAACCTTAGGTTTCCAAGTTGAGAATGTTCGCTGAGCATCTCTGTGGTCGATTTATACTAATGTTTATATATCATTATTCTTAGCTGAAGAAATACACTTTAATGATCACTTCTCATTCGGTCTCGACATTTCCATAAAAACGTGAAGCCTGCACTGTCAAGCGTGGACTTCAGCGTAACGCAACAGAATCCTTAATGGACCGGAGATCCAGCTTCGCTCGCACTGACACATTCATCCTGATAATACATATGCATCAGGGACAAAGGAACAGTGATATCGTCCTCGAAAAGCTTTCTGAAGTGCGGATGTGACCCATTAAGACTGCTTAACAAAGCGCACGTCATTTCAGGGAGCCCTTAGTGCCACTTTTTCTGTCACAACTTCACATGAAACTGTTGAGTAAATGCGGCCCTGCGTGCTCCAATCTCACCAAGATCTAATTATCTCGTCTCGTTAAGTGACAGCGTGTTGTGCGCGGTGTGGGAATTTCACGTATGTGCGTACGGGCCGTGTGTGTGCGAGCATGTGTGTGCGTGTGTGGGTGTCAGCTCCAGGGAGAGGAGACAGAGAGGACCGAAAAAGAAGGAGATAAGTCTGGTGCTCTAAAACTTCTGAATACCCCAGGGTACTTTCATTCTTTAATAAGTAGCATCTATATAACGGCTGTAAATGTCAAAGCTGTTTTATATCAGAGCAGGAGAAGATACAATGGCTCAGAAAACAACAGTTTATGACCAATGCATGTGCCCATCTGCTTTCCCGCCTTGCTGTCCATTAATGTGGTCACCTCATGTCTTTTAATTGTCCTGATAGAACATTTGGCTTGATTGACTGGTGCGATGTTTAGAAGCAAACACCGCGGCTGTCAGATTAACAAGCTTCACTTCCCCTTTGCTCGGCCCCCGAGGATACAGGCCACACAAAGCCAATGTGAATTATTACAGTCCAAATCCTAGTTAAGGGAAACTGCTATAAAGGGTGCCCCCACCTCAACCCCCACTCACACCCCACACACGCATTGTTAAAAGTGAGTCGGGGCCCTTTTCATGTTGCCGATATAAAAGGCCCAAACTTTTTGTAGCACAAAAAGAAAAGAGAAAACAGCGCAGAGATCTGGCCAATTACAAAGTGGCTCTTTTGTCGGGCCAATTACAGACTGTAATTGCCTCACGGTGAAGTTAATGTTTTGCGGAATTTACGAGCGGCCGCTGACCAAGCTTCTTTATCTCCCCCTGTCACTTTCTCATCCTACATCATTTCGGACCCGCCCTCCTTTTCTCCCCGCCACAAAGGAAACGGCCGCAGTATGCAAGAGGTCGTTAGCTACTTTTCAGCGCGCTCGTAGTTTTTTTTTGTCTTTCTTTCTTCCTCCTCTCCGCCAGCCTTTTGTGTTGGCTTCACCTCCTCGCTAGGGGCTAGGTGGGAACCGCAGGACCGGGTCCGTTTCCCTGAACGCCGCGGTTCACGTGAGGGTGAACGCTGAATGAGGGACCTCCTCTCAGTCTCAGATGTGGCTACTTTATGGCCCCTAATGATTACCTGTTACACAGCAGGGGACAATGGAGGTGCCCGCATGAATAACAGTAGACTTGAATATGCCTGTGGTTTCCAGTGCACTCCATAGCAACATTGTGAAAGGGCGCAAGTAAAGACTAATTCCCCAGTTGAAGCAGTATCAGGTTTTTCAATAGTGCTGTCAATTACAGGGCAATATGCTAAGCACATTGCCGGCCGAGACACTCCTACTGTGTTATTCTGACCCCGCGCTGGCCCTTTAACACTCTCCTTTACCTCCGTGTTGTTGAGAGGAAACGATCTCTGACCTCCCTATCGGAGAAGTCACCGGCACATTCCTGGGTCTGATCAAAAGTGGATCCAGATCAGATTCGCTGCGACCGAGGGGAGGGAGGGAGAACTCAGGTCTGTGGAGAGCCTCTTTTTTGTCCCTAATCTTAGTATCTGTAAGGTGTGATTCCAGCTGGCACACTGCTGCAAAAATGCAGGGAATAACCAGCAATTAAGGTTCATTTTTGCAACTTTAATCACTAAATTGAGGTGCGCATGCTGGTAAGTCGATAATTTGCGGTAATACGCACCATTTTCCACACAGTAACCGCCTTTTTCCGCATCGCAGCACCCAATCTCTATTCTTCAAGAACAACAGCACTGCAGTTACACTGCACCTACAATCGCCACGGCGACACAGGAGTGTGTCTCCCCGTATAATGAGCCGGCTACCATGAGACTTGTGCATCAAACGAAACACTGCATTAATGACTCCTCTTCTGACACATAACATGCCCAAAGTATGTCGGACGTCACAAGGTTCAGCTTCATCAGAGAGCGATCTTATAAAATAATTAACTCGAAACACCAAAGGACAGTGACTGTGACTTTCTGCTCTTCCATGTTTCTTCATTTTCTGTTGCCGGAGGCTTCTGGTGCGCGGATAGATTAAGATTCTGGAACACTCCGCCCGTTTCCTCCCCCCATCTGCTCATCTACGAAATGGTGACAAGAGCAGCCCTATCCTTTTAACCTTCCCTGCCCTCTTCGCTAAGCGTCTGGGACAGATAACAGTCTCCTGAAGACAGGAGTGCTTTGCATCCTTTGAACCGGTGTTCGCAAATCTGAGTGGCAGCGCAAGGCAGCATGACTTAACCTACTCTACCGCCAAGTAGGTCTCGTGTACGGAGTTCTAGACATCTAATGTTTGTTTATTTCACTGTCATTTCCAAAGTTCATCACAGTATCTGCGCAGGATATCGACACGCGAGTAGCTGAACGCGATTGCTTTCGTACGTGGACGGGCTGCTTCTTTTTTTACGGTGGACCCAGAGGTTCGGCGGATATTAATAATCAGGCACTTGAACGAATCGCTCTCCTTGGGCGGAGGAAAGCCAAAGGCGTGCCCTTTTCATTTCCTCGGGCCTTGTTTGTTTGGCTTGGTGCTAACTCGACCGGTCAGCTGCGAGCCTTGGTTTCACTCTTCGCGGTCACTCCTCCCAGCTCTCCAGATGAATCAGATTAAGCCACTTCTCCACATGTTTTTAAAAGGCTCCTTCTCTGAGAGAGTGAAAATTCCCCTTACTGCAAGGCATAACGATGGATCTTAAATCTCCAGAGGGCCAGAGGTCATGGCTGTGGACAGAGATCGTTGATTAAATTGTATCTATGAGTCCACATAGAAACCCAGTGCTCGACAAAATGCCAAAAAAAAGGCCCAAAGGCGTTAAGTAAATGGCTCTGTTCTCTTCTGGTGCAAAGGGGGGGACCCAGGCCTGGACAGACTTAGTGTTCCCTCATGGATTTTAAAGCTGCCCTGGGCAAAATTATTGACCGTGAGTACACTTGTGTCGAAACACCCTCTTATTCTTTGACAAAGCACTGCGTTCGAACTGCAGCAACAGCATCATCTTCCGATTATTTGATTTGAGCGCCCAATATAGCAGGGTGATGCTAAAGCAGCACTTTCCCAACCAAACATTGCTGAGATAGGAGTGGAGTGAGGGCATCAGTCTGAATTATACACCCATCTAATCATGGCAGAAAGGACTCTGCATTTGTGTGTGTGGGTGTGTGTGTGTGTGTATGAGAGTGAGTGAGAGAGTAAGAGACAGAGTAGAGAGAGAGAGGGAGTGAGAGAGAAAGAGAGAGACTCCATACATGCAGTTCAGCACATATTTTATTTTTAATGGCCTGACAGATAAGAAGGTATCTTCATTGCACGTGACTTCAGGCTGGGCCTGAATGATAAATCAGGATTACTACAAATAAGAGCTGACATATTCAAAGATCAGAAGATTGGTTCCCCTGAATGGAGCAGGCTGTTCACCAGCAAGCCAAGCCAAGACAAAGTAGGAGGGATATTAATGCATAATTACATTTAAATAAATTGTGAATTTGAATTTCACAGTACGGAAATGCCAGCAGGAAATTGAGATGGTTGAACTGAGGCTATGGCATAATAAGAAGAAAATTATTTCTTTTCTGAAATGGAGGAAGAGGACTATAATCCTCTGATAAGAGACTTCCTCCATTGCATGGGGCATAGTTCATTGCCTTTTACAAAGCAAATGGACTTGACAGATGGCTGTGTCACCCAAACCCTTGACTACCAACCTGATTTCGCAGAAAACAATACAGTAGAAAGGGATTCATTACCAAAAGAGGCACTGCAGCCCACATGGGACCATATGAAGTATTTAACATAAAGCAGGTTACCGCAAGGCAATCTGTCATGGCTAAAGCTATTGTCTTGGCTTGCCCGGAATATTAACTAATCTGTCATTGCACATCAGCACCTACAGTAGCATGAACTGCAGTGTCAACTGAGGCATGCCCGAGACGCCTGCGTTTATGCGGGCTTGACCCATGCAAGGAAAGATTTATGGAAAACGATGGTTAAGTAAAGAAACTGGCAGTATATCATAAAACTTAAGCTTGAATTCACCAGAATTCATTTCCCAATATTAACCAGAAAGTGGCATCAGTGGCTTCCTTATTTTGATAGTTTTAAAAAGGGCATTGCGCATATTTTACACAATCGTTTCTTAGTTAAATCAAACTTAAATAAATGGTCCGGGACTGAGGTCACTTTCCTCAATATCCCCGTTTCCTCCCAGAGTGCATCCTTTGTGTGGTGAGAAGGAGCAAGTGTTGCAACGCAGCCTTTATTAAAAACCTCTATTTTAAGTGTAAGCCGAGCCCTGGGCTCCTGGAGCGCACACATCGCAGTCTGCTGTTGTTTTAATTGGTCGGCGTATTTGTCAAGAGTGCAGAGAAAACACTGCTTACAGAACTAATTGCAATAGTCCTGCGCTGCCATTGGCCAAATGTTTGTTAAAGCTCCGGCAAACATTTCTATCTTAATGATCTCCTGCCCTCTCTCAGCTGAAAGTGTGTCTCATTGTATCGTTAATTCCTACCCAGCCACACTCAGCTAATATGATTTAAGAGCCGGGGTGTTAGGTAAGTAGACTCAGTGGAATCCTATAGCTTGCATGCAAGAGCACATTGTAGCCCTTCTTAAGGAGAGGCAATAGACCCTTGACTCGGAAATCTGACACTCACTTGTGACATGCTAACAGGGGTGTAGTCTGAGATGGGTAAGCTGGGACAAGGAGAAAAGTACTCAAAATGAACGAATTATCTCTAAACGAATCCCATCCTCTTGGGCAATGAATCACAGAGTTGCAAATCTGTTTTAGGTAATTGCTACCAGCCTGTGAGATTTTTCATCCGACCTTCAAAATCTATTTGTAGGGCCGGAGTAGGAACTGATGGTTCTCCTTGACTTACCAGTGACTCAGAGGCAGAGAGGAAACAGCAGCACACGAACACCTCTTCCCAGCCACCTCCTCTGCAGCTGCAGTCAGAAAGGAAGGAGTAAACACAACAACCAATGAGCTCCATACCAGTGCCTTTCCTGACCTTCTGAGAAAGGACATCTGGTTCACAGCCAAAATCCATACCAGGAACTGCTCCTCTATACTGTACAAAATGCCATACAGGGACAACCTTTTACATGAGTTTTTTTGTAGATACTGTGTGTAATACTGCTGGTGTATGTTGAATACTGACTGAGACGGACTGAAACGTGCTTTCATGTGGATGCGTGTGAGCCAAAGTAAATGAAACCTTGCCAGCAGCAATATCTGCAGTGGCACAACAGACAACACACTGGGAAACAGAGTAATAGTTGGCAATATTAGCAGCCCTCTCCCCCTCCCTCCCTTCCTCCCTCAGGGACGGACTGCCTGTGAGGTTTCAGGCTGGCTTCGAGTGCAGGCAGCGGTGAGCTTCGCTAACTGTGCAGGCACCTTTGGTGAGCCGTAATTAAGAAGTGTGAACCGAAAAGGCTCCGTGCTCCACGCAGTCGCCACCTCCCCTTCCCCTCCCTGCCCCGGCTCTCCCCCTTTTATCGTCCCTCTCGTTAATCCACACTAATGAGGGGGTCCCCGGAGCCAAAAAGGCTACTTTAAAGGTCCCAAGATGGGCCGGGGGGGTTTACACAGGAGATTTTGTAAGCTTTCCAGAGAGCGACGGGAGCATATGGTTCCCCCCTCAATTTAAAGCCCACATTCAAATGGATATTTATGTCCTGAATAGCCCGATTAGCCAGCAACCTGTCAAAACGTCCCATGATGACGGACCTCCCTAAAATATATATATTTCCGAGGCCCTTCCCTGTGCAAATCTGGGCCTGGGTTTCCGAAGAGGCCACAATGCTCCTTGCTCCATACCGGGCCCACATGTCACTGTTTGCCAAGGGCAGATGTCTGCTGCTATAGCGGGGCACAACAATTGAACTTTTCAGTGGATGGCTGTCGGTCGGCCTTCTTTCCATGTGTTTTAAATTGGGCGCTTCTCCGCTTTAGCGCTTTGTAACTTTCCGTCTCAGGAGAGACATTGAGGAACTACTTTGATATAAAACTCAACACATAATACATACTTTCATTCACTCTTAATTTATTGCACTGCGAACTGTTGCAGTATAAACATGCTGTGAAATAATAATAACAACATTATGCATAGCATATGTATATACAGTATACTGAATATACAGTATATGCTGTATACCCTCAGTGAGCACTTTATTAGGTATTTGACATAAGTCTTCTGTTGCTGTAGCCTGTCCAGTTAGTGGTTTGATGCATTGTGTGTTCACAGCTTCTGCAAACCATTGTTGTAATGTATGGTTATTTACATTACTGTCACCTTCCTGTCAGCTTTTGACCAGCCTGGCCCTTCTCCTCTGACGTCTCGTATTGATAAGGCATTTTTGCAGGCAGAACTGCTGCTCACTGGATGTTTTTTGTTTTTTGTACCATTTTCTGCAGCTCTAGAGACTGTTGTGCACGAAACTCCTAGTAGATCAGCAGTTTCTGAGATACTCAAATCACCCTGTCTGGCAGCAACAATCCTTCCATGGTCAAAGTCACTTAGATCACATTTTTCCCCTTTCTGATGGTTGATGTGAACATTAACTGAAACTCCTGACCAGTATCTGCATGATTTCATGCATTGCACTGCTGTCACACAATTGGCTGGATAATCGCATGAGTAAGGTGTACAGGTGTTCCTAATAAAGTGCTCAGTGCGTGTATATTTTCTGCATATAGCCTAAATATGTAACATTATGTTTGATGCCTGGATAAAAGCACTGAAGCAAAGATAGTACAGACTGTTTCTCTTACTCTACTGTCATTATATTTTACTCCATTTGAGTGTGAATCTTTTATTTATGCAGTTCCTTAAAAATCTGCCAAACATACCGTGTGACAGTCTTTGGCTTCACAAGAAGAACTTGAAAGGGAAAGGTCTCCCCAAATCTGATATTTACTGGCCATCTTTGATCTAGCAGACGCACACAGCCATGTCTGCAAGCACAGATGGAGTAAATATGGAGATTAGCTGCTCTGTTACAACTTTAGCGGCTAATACCTGATTAAGTCCAGGAATGGGCCATTGTCTCATCGCTGGCAATCAGAGCAGTGTTTGCTCTCAAAGCAGCTGGATGAAGGTTTATTCTGTAAAGGATACTCACTTTACCGGTCTACTAAGAAGATTAGGCCCTCAGGGTGCCATATTAGGAATGATCCCTGGCCTTGGGTAGGCCCTGGCTGTTTTCAAACAGCACAGCTTCAAGCCTTAGAGCAAATAGGCAGCTTGAGTTCTGTGGTCCCATGTTGTGGCATGAATAATGTTCATGAAGAAGTGCAGCAGGATCACAAAGCGGCGTATACAGCAGGGTAGCATTTTCTGGGCTTCTTGCGCAAAGCTGTCATCCTCTCGATGGTTGCCACTTGTACACCACTCCTCTCGCTATCTGAAAGCCAGACACCTCAGTGTCCTAACCTGAGGACTAACTGACAAACTGTCTGAGTCAAGTTGATGCAAGTTGAGGTAACTTTTTTGGTTTGAAGCACGATGCGTCACATTGTATTTTAAGGACGAGTATTGCCGAAGAATTGCATTCATCGTGCCCTTGAATCTGCCTCTCTTGGGTGATCACTGGGAAATTTTGAAATTCACTCCAGACGTTTGGTTGTCATGCGGTTCTACACAAAAATCACTTTTACAGCCCACGTCAAACTCTCCACCTGAGAGATGAGAACACTTCCCATGTCTATCTGTCTGTCCACCTGTCTATCTCTCCCTATGCCTCTAGCCTAGCTGGATGTCTATCTATTAACTGTAACTATCCATCCGCCCTCCAATGTGTTAGTGAAATAATACAGTTTTTGTGGTTATTGTTTTATAATGCAAAAGCTATGACATTAGGGTTCATGGGCAAAACTGTTATTGCTTTGAGATTTGACTCATTGATAGAAATATTGCACTTTTCATGGTACTTTTCATGTATTCAATAAATTCTGCCTTTGTTGTATCCATTGTGTTTTATTTAATGTTTCCATGATAAAGAACATAGATCTAGCTTATGATATTATAATCTACACTTAACATCCACAATGACTTAGACAACATTCAGAAAAATAAAGCCCTCAAAGAAACACTTAAAAGCCTTAAGGGGTCCATATGACATGAAATAATAGTCAAAGTTACCAGTACCTGGTGTTTAACAAGCCTTACTGAAGCAGCCGGGCATGCCTGGAGGTCTTATGGTTTTTTGAATGTATGCATGATGTAAAGTCTTCAAATCAGTAATTAGGCTCCCATACACACCGCCCTCTAGCTCTAACACTTTATGTAATTTATACTTTGGCTTACCATAATGAGCAGGAGGGGGGAAGTGTGAAGCCCTGATCTGGACCGTACAGGAAACTGCGGTCTCCTGTACAGAGGCATTACCGCATCGCCACCCCATCTCGATCCCAGAGACGTCAACCTCGCCCAACAGGTCATGATCGCTACATTACCTTTCCTGAGAGAGGAGGGGGGAGGAGAAAGAGATGCAGTGCCTTTTGTTTTTTAATAAAAGCTTGCTTTGGCCTGCTTTTGCGTGTGCAGAAGCGGACGTGAAAATGCAGGTGTAATGGCGGCCTCGCTGGGTCTGATGCCAGAGAAACGCTGTGTGGCTGAGCGCTGAAACGTTGCGGTCCCGTTGGACGCCCGGGGACAGGACCGCACTCCCCGGCCCGGATAATGAGGTGGCCCTCGAGAGAGACCTGAACTCAAACGATCCCTGAAGATATAAGCCTCCTGATCCCCTGCCCATTCATCTCTGTGCTAAATGAGCCACCAACATATTCAGCAGTTTACTGTGCCGCCAGGCCTTCCAGCAAGTTCTTCAAACAGAGTAACGAAAAACCGATAGTTAAAACCAAAAGGAATCACCGGCAACAAGAATACGGTGATTAGCATCAAGTCTGCTATCTAACAACCATCAGACCAGATCATCAAATGGTAATAAACACTATTCTTTTCTGCGCACGATGACTCCTGTTGATATTTGGGGGAACATCAACATGTAACGAACTCAGGAGTCTAAAAACAGGCCAGCGTACACAATAAAAAAAACGGCTAATAATGAAAAATGTTCCTAAAGAAAGGACTAGCAGGATAGTCGTTTTACCTCCCACCATCCGAAAACACTAATTAGGATGGACAGCCCTTCAGTGCTGTCATTATACAGTTGAAAAGTATGTGTTTGCTACTGCATAATGATGGTACTGATGAGTTCCCCGTCTTATTAAGTGTTTTTGTAAAGTGGTGTTCAAGGGCTGGTCTGCTCTTAATTACAGTCTTTTCTCTAAGTGCTGTGTGAAGGCTGGCTTTGTTAGAAAATGCTGGAGCGCACTGCTTGCTGCTTCTTTTTTTTTTTTTTTTTTTCATTCGAGCTATCTTTGCCAAGATGGTTTCTTTATTATCCGAAATGATGTTACTGAGGAGATGGGGCTTAGGGGTGCCCACAGCTGCCCATATGCTGCTGAGAGTGATACAAGTGTAATTCTAGCCCATTAGGGTGACACAGAGGACCTTCCTCCCCACATCATGAGGCAGCGAGGAGTCCCTGGAGGGACCGGCTGTCACACTGCAAAAATAAAATTGAAAAAGACATACTTAACCTACACCGCCGGATCCTCTGAATATTGCATCGCCAAAGCGTATGTATGAAACGCAGACAGGTACACTGTGGCACGGAGAGGGCTGCAGCAGTGACATAGGGTGAGGGGGAAATAGAGGTATTGAACGCACAATTGTAATTTTTTACATTTAAAAAAAACTGGAAAGGGCCAGTGTGTGCCTGATGCAGGTTCAAATCAAATAAATGAAAAAAAAACAACAAAAAAAACAGACATTAAAGCAGTGTGATAAAGAACGCACATCTTGAAAAAAATAATTTGACTGCATGTATATACATACCTGGCCCACCACCTCAAAAAAGCTTATTTTAAATGTCAATGTGTATTCTTCTGAAGCCTGTCATTGCAGGGGACAGCGTTGGTCAACAATGTCACAAAGGTCACTGCACAAGGAGGGGACGGGGAGTGAAAATGTCACCATCTAAAAGCTGCAACCAAAAGACAGAGAAGACTGGCAAGTAGACCCATGGGGGCATGGGGGGGGGGGGGGGGGGTCAGGAAAGGGGGGGTTGCAGGGGTAACAGTGTACTCTGTGTTAATTGACTGCAAAATTAGCCCCTGTCCCCAGTGGAATCACATAAGACAGAAGCAGATGGAGGCAGAACGGACACACTGGCGCAACAACCTTTCCAAACACTGCGAATCTGCCCACGGTCACAGATCACAGCACGACCTTATTTAACAAAGCACACTGAAGCATGTGCACAGAGCCTCACTAGAACACACCTAATTAAAGAGCCCAACACACTCCAAGCACAGTATTATTCTTTCTCTGACTGACTCGCTTCACGACGCGGTGTTTAGCAGTCCCTCAGAACATTTTTAGCATAGCGAGCGAGGGCGAACAACTCCCAAAAGCAGCGAAAGCGCCGGAATTTCAGAGAATGCGATCCAGCTTTAATGTTGTGAGCCGCTGCACCCGGTAAATGGATTCTGATTGCCCTTTTATTGCGTTGAGACAAAATATTATACAAGGCAACAGTAAAACTGGAGCTGGACAGTCTAACACTGAACGGATATAACTTCAGTCAAAAAAAAAAAGTTTTATATTTGTGGAGTGTAACTTTAGCGTGTTGACTTTGCAGTTCAGGACATACTTAAGCACTTGTGGGAAATATAAGTTCTTATTAGTGTAATTCTTGGCAAAAATCCTGGCCGGCTCAGGTTTAACCAAAGATCACGTGTGCCTAGTAGCAACACAGCGCACATAATTGTCAGAGAACGCAAAATACCTCGGACTCAGTCGCGACTGCTTTTCATGGTAAATGAAACCACCCATTGTTTATGCTGTTATCCCTTTGTTTCTGCATCACATTTGAATTGCAGAGTGTGAGCAATTTAAACTGTGTCAAATTGCCCCAAATGTGGAGGCTGAAAAAGGATAAAAAGCTGAATGAGTACATACTAATTATTTAGTAGCCTAGCATGTACACATTAAATAAAACACTTCAAGCCTCTACCTGTTCTTCGACCTCCCCAAGGAGCATCTCCATCACGGGTGAATTTTATAGCTTGAAGCACAGTTTTACAAAAAATCAACAAACCATTACCCTTCCCTGCATGGGATTGCTCAGAGGAATGTCTTAACTGCTTAGTGTTTTTTCCCCATAGAGGTTACAGGGAGCTAGAGGCCGAAAAAAGCACAACAAAAGTCATAGTATCCTTTTGTTGGACGTGGAGGGCAAGTAGGGGATTGGCCCCTGTTTCTGTCCTAGCTGTCAGTGTAGTACTATGACAAACACATACTGTGGATCAGCAGGCAGTTGTGAAAGCCAAAGTAGTTGATTTTTCTGTCCTATCTTTCAGGTTTGAGTTCAGGGGCTGTTGTTAGCTTGGCAATGGAGATATGATCATTTTTATGATGCTGATATCGTGCAATGTTGATTCTCCTTTTGCCTCAATTTCAGTATCGGTAATGTGTTCATTATTTTATAGTAATGTCTATCATTTTCCAATAAAAGCATGTTCACAAACTCTTGATGTTAGTTCATATATATCCATGCTCAAGTAGAGCCACTTGGAAAAGAGGCTAACAACTGTAATTAAATCATTAAATTCTTGTCTATGCCTCACAGGGCATAGAGCAAATTAACTTCCCACCAACCTCATTTAATGCTTGAGCATGAAATAATGATTATTTGCTCATATAATTACAAAGTCAAGGGGGGATTATCACGTGCATGAGGGCTGAACCTCATTACCTGTTTGACTGTAAAATGAGTACATCATCTCGTGGATGGTGATAATTATATACAGATTGGTTCTCAATAGGATTTTCTATGAAGCCTATTGGTTTGATACCCATCATAAGTTTATAGGCAAGGGTATGGCAAACTGAAAGGAAAGTATGCCTCCATCCATTGACACTTCGTAGGACAAATTGCATGGCATTCGTGTGAACTGTTGACAATGGGGGTGATGATAATGATGAATAGCTATTCTGAATGCAGCACAGTTTGAACAGGCTTTTACAGAAAAAAATTGGGTCAAATGATTTTTAACAAATTTCTAATTCAGCTCCTACAACCATAATATAAAAAAAAACAGAAATGCACTTTAGCAGTCTTGTTCTTTTTGCCATTATACTTACATATACCTACTGTATGGAATAAAAAGCAGCATAAACTTTCAGAATCATTAAAATGAGAAGGATTTTGCTTTTTAAGACTATGAGAAACTCAATGTTTTGTGAGTTAAGGCCCAGGTGAAACATATATACGGTATGAAGCCATACCAGTAGCGAGCGTGTGTGTGTGTGTGGGGGGGGGGGGGTGGACAGTAAAACAGCTGTATAAATAGTCGGTAAGGACACAGACACAGCAAAGCACAACAACTGTCTTTAGGTCTGTTTACCAATTAATGGGCAGTATCTACCTTTTTCAAAAAGGCATTTGACAGAATTAATATCCAAAAACGCCTTAAGTGGGGGCACTTAAAAACATTCTTTTAAATTAAAAACTGTCTCCACTGGGACCATATTAGAATGCTTTGTTTTAATTCTGCCTGGGATGAGCAAGTTTTTGAAATTAGATTAGACATTTTGAGCAGCAATATTTGAGACTTGGGGTGATTGATATTGGGGTTTGAATTACCAGTCAATATCATGTATCACACAATTCAATGCAGGGAACTGGAACGAAAGGAGTCTTACAGTGCATATGCACCGTTCAGGTACAAAGTGTATAGATTTAATAAAATACTTTCAGTAATACAGTTAAATATGACTTACACCTACATGTGCAGACATCTCAGATGCATCTATAAATAGCTGGTCACACATACCTTCAAGTCTCTCATGGGATGCGGTTGTAAAATGTTTATAACCAGAGGACAATTTCATTCATCATTACATTCTAATGAATATTCACACCTTGGAATTCAAATAACAGGGAACTGTTAGCTGAAGGTAAGGGTTAGCACTTGTTTCTTTCATGAATAAATGAATGATTTGCTCTATAAACTGAGCATAAGAGAGGGAACTATGGTACAAAGGCATCTGTGACTGTAGATGTATTTGTCAGGAGTTATTTGGTACAGATGACTCCACCAGCAGTACCTAGTTCCCTTTAATAGCATTAAAAGTTCAAACTATATCTAATCTATGGATAGCAGAGATGCACTTTACTCACTTTGATCCCCCCTTTACTAGATGCTCACTGATGACAGCGTGGCTTAATAGCATCACTTCCTGAATTTGAAAAGGAGTTTCACAAAGCTTCCAGCTATACCTGCAGTGCATTATATTGATCTGCTTTAGGATGGAATTTATTAAGGAAGAGTGAATCCAGACTCAAAATAATTTAAAACTGCCATTCGCATCCAGGAACAAACTTCATAACAAATGCATGAATGACGATAGTTGGACCATGAAGCTGTTGCTAGTAAAGCAATAGTTTTAGTTGTGAGAAAAAAAGGATGATGTCTCTGAAAAGGAATAAGTAAATATATAATATATAAATAATGTTATTCTAATCTGACACTAATGGACAATGCAGAATGCTGTTTCATATAATATTTTATATTTAATGTCAACGTGCCAATTGCCTTTATCAGAAATCACGCTGCCCCCTTAAAATAAAAAATATATATATACATATATATAATAAATAAAACCACTTCAGGTTTGCCTCCGTTTAGTTGGTGTAATAGTAATAAAGCTACTTAGAAATGTCATGAAGACCATGGTGGAAATTAACAGAAGTTAAATGCTTGTTATGGCTTGTAATGTTTTGTTATGGTGCAAAGTAATGTCAGCTTAACATAAGGTGCGGGTGCCATTTGTCCTTAAAATGAATATCAATTTGCTTTTTTCATTGCCATGAAGATGCTTCTTTTTTGCCTGGTCAAAATGTAGCCGAATTTTGCGCCCCTATAACTCACTGGCTTTAAAGTGTCCCCTTTCAACGACTCAGCCATGCCCATCCGGAGATGGGTTTCAGTCTTTCCTCGGAGTCATCTCCACCCCTGCTATATTTCCTGCAGGTTATCAGAACTGCCATTCCTCCTTTCTCGCGTGCTGGCCTGATTACCATCAATACCCTCAGATATTCTGAAAGGATCCTCGCGCTGCCATATCAGCTGTCAGCCATCTGGAGCAGGTCAAAATCGTTGGCTTCATTTAGCACTTGAGTATTAATTACCAAATCCTTTTAAACAACCACAGCCCGCAGTATGAACGCAAGAACAACCATCATCACTTACAAGTACATAAGCTTGTATTGTCCCCGAAACGTGTAATTTGTTATTTTAAAAAATGTTACGTTTTTGTTGTCTATCCATAGCAAATGCTTTCTGGGTGTGAAAATGGTTTTCAAAGACTTCTTCTTCTAATTCAATTATTAATTATTATTATTATTATTATTATTATTATTATTATTATTATTATTATTATTATTATAGGCTATTAGACATAATATTATTTTATTATTGTGTAGCAGTTAGTATTTTAAAGTCGACTGTGTAATAGTTGCAGTAGCCTATGTGGACAAGTTTGGACTATGCCATTCTGAATTTAACTTTGTTATGTACACTGTATGGGTGTAATTGTATATCAACTGGTGATTTATTTTATTTTACAGCCTCCGCTTATAAACATGTTTGTCATAGAAATATCCACATCTGTTCGCATTTTCCGTCGAAAAAAATAGGACGGTTTGACAAGGAAATGACACCGCGATGTGGAATGCGTTGACTGTTTACCCAAGCGCAGCTTACATATTCCAATTGTTCTTATTCCCATACAAAACAGGCTCATCCTTGAATATTCTTTACTTAAGTCCCGCGCATGGTTACCCATCTAGACGAAAGGGACAGCGAGAAAGGTCTTCATGGAGTTCAGCCACAAGCGAATTTAAATCAGAACCGTCCACTGTGAGACAGAGAGGCTTTATTTGTATTTTGGTTTGCGGGCAAATTGTTCGTATGCATTTTTAATGCATGGCTGTTCTCAATAATGATTTTTCTGTTCTAAATAATTACATAGATCATTGCATAAGGTATTTTAAGCAAATACGCAAACGCGGAAAAGAGGAAGACTTACGATGAGCAATACTAATACATAATAACATGGCAATAATTACATAATATGATGAACATAATATTGCATCACTGTACAAAATACTTAACACGCAAACGTTAAAACAGAAAGTTGTTTTTAATTTCCTCTGTTTGCTACTTAAAGTCAGCAATAAGTATAGGAAATACGGAAGCACTTGATCCGCACTGAATCTTTTAGAGCGTTAAAATGTTGGACAGCTGTGAAATCGAAGAGATGAGTTGTCATAAACAGTCAAGGCTTCAGAAAATAGAACCTCGTGCTGAACGTGTTGCACACAGTTCTCCTAGCAGAGAAAAAGTGCCTCCAGCCAATGAAAATGCGGTATGCTAAATGGGAGGGGTTTACCGCTCAAGTGAAATGCCAATCAAATCATCAACTTCAAATTGAGTCTGAGAGATTAGCCCCGGGACGTATGGGCAGGCACATCAGTTAGAGCTCAATTGCTGATCTGATCATATCCAAGGGATTTACTGCAAAAGAAAGTGGCACCTAGTAGAACAGTCGCTGTTCTGCAGTGCTTTAGTACTAGGTCACTTTCAATCCGACTTCCTTGTTTTTTATCCATTATCTTTTCTTTCTGGATTGTTTTCGTCCTGCTTTACGTGACATTTGGTAGATGCCATGTCTTTACCCCAGTTGAGTTACCCCCAGTATTTAAGTGCCACCCAAGCGGTACACAACTGCGATCGGTCAGGGGTGCTGTCTGCATCTGCTCGTGGAAACGGCTCTGACATCGGTGCAAATCCGTCTGCTACAGCTGCAGCGGTCACGTCGGTGCTGGGAATGTACGCTAACCATTATTCAGCCCACAACTACAGCGCTTTTCTACCGTACACCAGGGCCGATTTAGCGCTCTTCTCTCAACTGGTAAGACCTACTTCATTCATAATCTTTAATTAAACAGTTGGTAGTTGAATCGCTGCCTAATAGCCTAGTTTATTGTAAGACGTGGTGTATACTTAAAAAAAAACAAAAAAACTCGAGTTAGTTAATAAATGATAGCATATTATGTAGGCTACAAGGTGTTTACTACAGCGCTTAATGATATTTCAAATACCTAGGTACTAGAAAGTGTATGTGCAAATTGTTTGTTACTCAATGTTTTACGAACCCTGTTTTACGAACCAAAGCCTATCACTGCAGTTCAGTTTTTGCTGCATGCGTTTTTCTGCTTTGTGGCGATTTGTCCAGAATGTGCATTTGTCTTTTAGTTTTTAGTTTTTTTACAATGTAATTTCTTAGTTGAGATTCTAAATGAAAATACACTTCTGATGTAAGTTTATTATTTACAAAAAGTACAAAACTATCAAAACCATCAATCCAAGTAAGAGATTTAGGAGACGGCTATTTTCCGAAGTTAAGTTTAAATAATTAGATGTAATTTTCTAGATGACATCTACTGTAGAACGGAGCTGTAGGATACAGCTTAAGGCATTTTATACGCTAAATAATATAGCTATGTTCCACAAGTGTGAGAATATGTAACACGTGCAAATTATATAGGCCTTTTGACACGTTCCAACTTTCTCATAATGGTTAGCCTTGCAAAGACAGTTACATTTCGTTAGCCTATACTTTTAATTTACTGTGGTGAATTTACCATTTTAACTGCGTTCATTCCATTTTTAAAAAGACCTTTAGGGACATGATTTAACTTAATCATGAAAATAATGTGCGTTACATTTTGTTCTGCTATTTTCGTATATAGAACATGCACCATTAACAAATTATGCTGATTTTACATTCTTGTCGTATCACTAAATTCAGGAAAATGATCTTGAAATGCAATTTGGTAATATGTTCTATTATTAGAAAAAGGATAGAGATCCTCTGCCTTGATGTTCAAATGTATTTTTAAATTAACTGTTGGCCTACATAAATTCGACATCTTCAAATGCAGTCTAACTGCTATATGTCATTTTATAATATAAAATAAGTTTAATTGAAAGTTTTTCTAATGTCTGCATTCCGGTTTCGCATAACGTGGAGGGTTTATGAAATGCAGATAACGTCTTGTGCTATTTTAATAGCCTATAGCCAAGAATGTAGGCTAATCGCGCATGTAAACCCAGCAAATGTAATTAAATATTATATTTTAGTATTATTATTAAGCATTATAAGGTTTAGCGTGGGGAACGTGATTTAAAAAGTAGCTCAATCTCGTAAATTATCTGAAAAGTGTTGCACTGTTGTTTAATTTGTGCTGCGGCCCTGAAGTTAGTAATTTCATGACAGGCCTACAAATTCAGTCTGCCATGTTCGCTTTTGAAAGTGAAACGTGTTGTATAGACCAATCCTAGAATTACTGGTGAGGGAAATCATGTAGGGAAGCTAACTGGAAAATGTTGTTGTACATTTATTATGATACGCTGTATTCAAGTCAACTTTCTTCTCTTTCTCAAGGGCTCACAATATGAATTTAAGGACAGTCCGGGCGTTCACCCGCCTAGCTTTGCGGCCCATCCCTCTACAGCATTCTACCCCTACGGACAATACCAGTACGGCGACCCTTCAAGAGCAAAGAGTGCCACCCGCGAATCCACAAGTACGTTAAAAGCTTGGCTGCAGGAGCATAAGAAAAACCCGTACCCAACCAAAGGAGAAAAGATCATGTTGGCTATCATCACGAAGATGACACTCACGCAGGTTTCCACCTGGTTTGCCAATGCGAGGCGGAGACTCAAGAAAGAGAATAAGGTGACATGGGGAAGAAGCGCAGAAGATAGAGATGGCAAAATATTCGACAGTGACACTGAAGGGGACGTGGAGAAGAATGAAGACGACGAGGAAATTGACTTGGAAAGCATAGACATTGACAAGGTTGATGAAAACAGTGGAGATCAAAGTAATGAGGAGGACGATGAAGCCAGAGACCAGTCGGACCAGGGAAGTATCGATAAAAGAGCGTCGTTGTCACCTGAAACGCACAAAGTTTTTGACCGTTCTGATCGAAAAAACATTGGACTGCTGTCTCCTGGCGGGCAAAGTAGCTGCCAAGTGCCAGCAAATAAGCCAAAAATATGGTCCTTAGCAGAGACGGCGACTAGCCCGGACATCTCTGTGAAATCCGTGTCACCCTCTGCCCCTGCCAGTCACAGTTCGCCACTGGTCCAGCACCCAGCCTTTCTTCCAAACCATGGAATATACACATGTCAGATTGGAAAACTAAACAGCTGGACGAATGCTGCTCTCTTCAGCCAGAATCCCTTGTTGAGTGTGAAGTCTTTTCTGGGAGTAAATCAAGGTCACCAGCAACCTGATCACCACCGTCGTAAGCAGCAAACACCGACCATGGGGGTTACGTCATCTGCCACAGCAGTCCACAGTGAGAACTGCCCAGAGGACTTCAGTCCAACACATATAGGTAGGCCTACATTACATGTATAAGTGTGCACAACGCAGTGACGCCATATTTTGTGCAAAGTGGCTTTAGTCTACAAAGGAACATTGTTTACATTGATTTAAAGTTAGATCCAAGCAAAGAGTTAACCCATACAATTCTTACATAACAATAATTCTTAAGTAGCATATAGTCTACCAAAGCCCACAATATACAACTGAGGTCTTTTTTCCCCTTTTAGATCGACAAATGACTGATTCGCCGACACAGACATTAAAGTCATCCTTCCAACTCGTCCATGACAGGTAAACTTTTTTCAGATACCAGTTCACTTGCTCGATGAATGTAAGTCCCACGACTACCAGCTGCTGCTGCTGCTACTACTACTACTACTACTACTACTACTAATAATAATAATAATAATAATAATAATAATAAGATGATGATGAAGAAAAGCAATAATAACAATAATGATAGGATATTATCATGATCATTATTGTCATTATCATTATTATTATTATTATTATTATTATTATTATTATTATTATTATTAGTAGTAGTAGTAGTAGTAGTTACAGTAGTCTCAGTTGTAGCAGTTGTGGTAGTAGTAGCCTGGTTGTAGTATTCCGCTGTCTATAGGGACACTTGGAAATACAACAAAGGGGTAAAAAAATAAAAAATAAAAAAGGACAAACAAAAAAAAAAAACTTAGATCGTGCAATTTGCCATGTGTCAGTCCGCAGCGGGTCAAGGCATCATATGAACCTAAAAATTGGGCAAATTCTTACAAACTCCATCTTAATGGGATATGTCCGAATTCAGACGTTCACCTCTAGCACCATAATGGTTTTCCAAATACAAACAAGCAGTGCATTCCCTTTCATGTTTGTATATAACAGATGACCTGCAATAATAGCCTATTTATTTAATTCCTCTCAAGAGACTACAATCGTCATTGTGAAATGAACCTTAGGCCTGCTTGTGCTCACGAATTTAAGAACTCAAAGGGCGAAAATCACCCGAGGGACCATTAACACAAAACATCTTTTTTCATGTTCCATCAACGTATATCCTACCATAATTCCTGTTTATTTGAAAGATCCTTACTCAATTCACATCTCTTGTCCTTTGCTTTTTAGCCTAATGCTATTATCATAATGGGGTACGCAGACAATGTAAAGAAGGCATTAGTAGTTGCCATCAATTCAAGTGTGGGATATAGCTGGCCTTAAATTGCAAAGTGTTTATCTTTTTATGATTATTATCATTAAATGCCACTTTCGAGCGTGGAAATATGGGTCGGCCTATACAGGATGTGGATTTGTATTATAAATGTTGGAAGATTTTTAACGATGAACGATTTTCTTTCTCTTTCACAGTTCCAGAAATCAACAAGAAGCAACGCAGCGAGTTCTAATGGCTCTTTCCTCGACGTGATGAATTTACATTTTGTCCGTTTTTGTTATTTTATTTTATTTTTTGAAAGAGAGAAATGTCTGGATCTATTGATTGAAGGACAAAGCCAAGTCTTTTTTTCTTTTTTCCCCAGCGGTCGCATTCACTCAGTACAGAACAAGATAAACTTGCGGATGGATTTATATCATTGCTTTAAAAAGATTCAACCGATTGTAAACAGTGTCCGTTTTATCTGAAGTAGACATTTGATATATTTGACTTTCCAGTGTTTGTTTCTCATGCTGCAAAAAAAGTTGTAAAATGTTGAAAGCACATATATTTTTGTCTATTAAACTAAATGAAATTATATGCATTTTAAGAATGATTTCTTTTTGCATAACTGAACTGAGTATTATATGTTTTACATAGCCTACCCTACCTGTAGTAAATGCATATTTACAGATTTATTTCGTGCTGTACATTAAATGAACACTAAAAGCCAGTTATTGAATTGTCACTCATTTTATAATGAAATTATTATTATTATTATTATTATTATTATTATTATTATTATTATTATTATTATTATTATTATTAAAATACATTGTACTTTTTCCGTTCATTGTGCGATTCTTTACAAATGTAAATTGTCGGTGAGCAACATTCATCGAAACTGAGGCTTCTAGTCCTGCCGAGTTTTCTTCGATTTTATTTTTATTCAACCTGCTTCTGTAACTGGCGCTACCGGAGAGGCATTGTAGTGCAAATAAGTTGCCAGATGGTTGTCGCTGACAAGAGATGGACAGGGGGTTGGACGTTCATTAATTAATAATATGGAACACACTGTCCAAACAGTAAACCTACAAATACAACCTACATGTATCACTCATTGTCGGAAACAAAGGAATAATAATTACTATTGATAGGGTAGTTCAATATGTAAATAATTGGATTAATTGTGAGATAGGGCTCATAGTATGCATAAGAAAGATTATAAAAACGTACGGCAACACGTAGGGGAAAATTAAACAAAAAAGCATAAAGCATCATTTTTGAATTCATTACTTGGGCAAGTAGCGATACGACAAATTCACGTGTGATTTGGAAATGTTATATATTTTTCTCCACTTTATGTTCGAGAATACCTCTCGATGACGCTCAGAATAAGGTTTTATCTTCCAGTTCGGGCGGTGCATTTGTAGCCTTTGACCGGCGAAAAATCCACAATTCGGCCTCGCAGATACACTGCAACAGGCTAAGTACAGCCTGTATATTCAGCCTCTACTTAAAGAGAGAAATGGATATATTTTACGAAAGTATTTGATCACGCGTTTCATGGAGTTATATTTTGAGTTATGTATTTATGATGGTAATACAGCGACATCTGTGGTGAAATGTCGGCCATACAACCGGCTATTTCTACAGTATATACTTATGTTTGTTAATTATAAGAAAGCTTCAGCAGTGGGGTACTGCAAATGTTTTCCGACAAGGTTATAGTCTACTATCCGGTTAGCTGATGAAAAGCAACCATATATATATATATATATATATACAAGTTTGAAATTGTATTAGTGTCGATAATTACTTTATGACGCAAGCCCTAATCAAGAACAGAACAGAGTAGCCTATACTACAGCATGTCCACATTGTAGAATACTGCATAAAGACATTTTATGCAGTAAGAAGACGCTGAGCATTAGAAGGTTCTTATTGACATTTTGAGTTAGACAATGAGTTAGTGTCATAAATATGTTGTTTGCGAGGCACTACATTTTAGAAGTTTTATATAAAAATAAAAAAAGCTCAATTTAAAATCTGCTTGGGGCCCATTCACTTTGGAATATTTGAAGCTCACTATCTCAACTGCAGAAATAAGCTTCTAATTCTCAGCTCAGGGCATGTAACCGTTCTAAAGAAGTACTATAATATATATGCTGTAATATATAGTTTTTTTTAAATAAACATCTTAATAATAATATGCATTTTTACTAACTTATTTCATCACACAGTCCACAGCAATTGTGCTTAGCAAAATACCACCACGACACAAAATAGGCTATAGGCTAATGTCCTCAGACCAAAGGATCCTTGAGATGGAGGCACAACCTTTACTCTAACATAGGCCTACTGTTACAATGAATAACAATTGTATCTATGTATTTAAAATTTTAATGTAGGTTGTGTGTTTGTTTACTGTATCCTCTAGCAACTGCTTCTATGTCACAGTTGTAACTTAGTTTTGGGTTCATTACGGAATTCACCCTCATATCAATTAAAAAAAGAGAAAGAAATAAATACATAATCTTGACAGTAATGGTAGAGCTCTGAAATGTTTAACAGGCTCATATTTGACCAGCTAAGTAATAATTATTTATAAGACATAAAGTGCTGCTTGCTTACAGCTTCAGAGTTATGGAGACAAAATGGGGTTCCTTCCCATAATGCCCCCTCCTTACCCCACATTAACCATTTAAAATAACCACCTGGTGTCCTGTTTATTTCTTTTGTTGCAAACCAGTGTGAGGTCTGTCAAAGTCTTAGCTGGGGGCCATAATATTGCGATTCGGTAATATACACAAAATTATTCAGTTAGCAGTGGATGTATGGTCAATTGTCTGATGAGTGCTAAACAGGACTGGAGCCTACAATTAGACTGTCATTTCCTTTGAGCATATTCCAACTCTGCCCATGGGGCCACAAGTCAAATAATAATAATAATAATAATAATAATAATAATAATAATAATAATAATAATAATGATAAGAGACTGAATAAAAAAGCGAATTATGCTTTAAGTTGACAGCATAAGTTGACTTGCTATTACTTGGCACTAATGATGATGATGATGATTACTATTATTATTATCATTATTATTATTATTATTTTTTTTTTTATTATTATTATTATTATTATTATTATTATTATTATTAAGGTTGACAGGCCAGATGTGGCCGAGCAAAAAAACTTTCATTGTCTATCGTTAAACTAAAAAAAACAATGTTACGGGACTATGATACAATAACAGAAAATATTTATATAAGGATAATAAAACAATTTCAGCAGCTCACATCTGTTTAAGCGAGCTCATACCATCCCCCCGACCCGCTCCTCTGTCATCCATCTATTTGCATGCCATGAATGACAATGCATCACAGGCAGAAGGCTTTTCTGGAAATTTCCACTGTGGCAGATAATAAAATGTGACTTTCCTCCCGTCCCTCTGATGTCATGCCATTGCGTTTCTGGGGTCAGTCCTCTGGGCTGCACAAACGGAAGAGGAGACATCTGAAGTGTCACTGTGCAGCTGCATTCAGTGAGGGAGAATATTATCCAGCACACATGTGCACTGCAGAGGCACATCTAACCGAGCCCCTCTCTCTCTCTCTCTCTCTCTCTCACTCTCTCTGTTTCTCCCTCTCCCCCACCTCTTTCTCTCACTCTCCTTCTTTTCTATTTCCACAGAAATATGCAAGGTGAAGGTGGGGGCATGTGGGATGCTTTTGGATGTTTGTTTGTGTGAGTGAGTGTGTGTGTGTGTGTGGTGTGTGAGTGTGTGTGTGTGTGTGTGTGGTGTGTGTGTGTGTTGGTGTGTGTGTGTGTGTGTGTGTGTGTGTGAGTGTTTGTGTGTGTGCACGTGTGTGTGTGTGTGCGTGTGTTGGTGTGTGTGTGTGTGTGTGTGTGTGTGTGTGTGTGTGAGTGTTTGTGTGTGTGCACGTGTGTGTGTGTGTGTGTGTGTGTGTGTGTGTACAGGCGTGCGTGTGGTTGTGCTTCTTTAAAACTCCTGATTATGTATACTGTTTCCACATATTTCAAAATGTCGTGTGGCCTCTCAAAAGCAAACCTCTGTCATTAACTACCTTGCCTGATTACAGCCTTGCTGCCCAGACTGCTCAGAGATAATGTGAAAGTGAAGGTCAATAAAAGGTCTATAAAACTATATAACCTCCAAGCAGAGCAAAGATATACACAGATCATTTGGCAAACTATTCACTGACGTGTCAATAATGTCTTAGTTCCATTATGGTGACCATGTGAAATATGTGAACAAAGCATATTTCTGCAGCTAATCATATTCACATCAAAGTTGTTAAAATGCACATCCCAGTCTCTAGGAAATGCCAGCATATTTCCTGTAATCTGCAGGACCCATCTGCCACCAGTATTGTCCAGCATGTGGTCAGCCCTATCCATCTGACCGCCCCTGACACACACACACACACACATACACACACAATATTTATACATCAAAAGAGAAGAACTTCACTTCTCTCTTGGCAAAATAAAAGCCATCTATGCCAGTTTGGTGAGCTTGCTGGTGCCCTTGACTAAGAGTTCACTAAATAACGTGGTAGGCATCTGCTAAAAACTAGTATTATTTTCTTTTGTAATTATAGCCCTTTATACAAATTACAATTGGAACTAATTTAACCTGTTTGGGCTTGCCCCACTCATACATTCTGAATTTCCATTCATAATATTTTGCATTTAACAGCTTCACATGTTAAAGATTCAATATAAAATCGCCACACAACCCTGCGCATATACGCGTATATATGTTTAATAAACACATCAATCAACTTGTGTGTCCCTCTCTCTATACGATCAGCCCCAGAAGTCGATAAGTAGGCCACCACACTGAAATCAGTGTGCAGCATCTTTCCTTTCATCTAAGATTAGCACAGTCCTGACACACTGCAGCCTTTAAAATATGTATCAAAGCCATGGAAATGCCAGTAGTCTGTATGTGGTAGGGAGAGGGACAGAGCGCTGGCAATGAAACCGTCCCAAGAACCCAGCACGCTCTTCCAGCCCAGCCAGGCCTGCCAAGCCATAATTATACCATCAGCTGTTCATCACACATAATGAATGTGTGTGTGTGTGTGTGTGTGTGTGTGTGTCTAAGTGTGTGTGTACGTGTGCATATATTTGTGAGTGTGTATGTACTTGTGCATATACTGTATGGGTGTGTGTATGTACTTGTGCATATACTATATGGGTGTGTGTGTGTCTGTGTGTAGGTGTGCATATTTGGGTGTGTGTGTATGTGTATGTGTGAGCGTGTGTACTTGTGCATATATTGTATGGGTGTGTGTGTGTGTAGGTGTGCATATATGGGTGTGTGTGTGTATGTGTGTGTGTATACTCTATGGGTGTGTGTGTGGGTGTGTGTGTGTGTGCGCGCATCCATTCTTTGGTGTTTGTGTATCTGTGCATACTGTATATAGGCATGTGTGCGCGTGTCTGCGCGCGTGTGTTTGTGTGAGTGTGTGCGTCAGGGGTTGTTGCTCTATGTGTCTGGCACACACATGACTAAATCCACAAATCTCTCCAGGAAGCCATGCTGAGAAAATCTTTCTGAACTCCTGGCTCCGTGGGTTAAAAAGTAAGACCTGCCAGCTGGGCAGCTGTGCCTGCAGCCACCCTGCCAGAGCTGCAGGATGTGAGGGGCTTAAGCCATTGGCTGAGCCACCTTAATTCCACTTCCTGTGTCGCGTTCAGAAGAACGCTATGAGACGTGGTTTACCTTCCCCTCTTTCCCCGACTGTAAGGTGTGCGTAGCAGCAGGGGAAACCGCACATCCCCCGTCCCCCCATGTTGGTTCTGATAACAACCTTTTCTTCACGGATGAAAAAAAAAAAAAAAAAAAACCGAGGGCTTTTAAAAACCCTCACATCTGTAACCAAACAATTGCGACTTTTTATTGTAAAAAGCAGCAATTAAATATTATCTTTATTATTACAATTGAGGGAAATAATTAATTGAGGGACAGAAATGAAGAAAAAGTCACTCCATCACCTCGAGGTTACTATACAAATGTAGCTATTTTGGCGGGCGGGGAGCATGGATCTAGCGATCTGTGTGCCAGGCAGTTTCAACAGCACACGCACACACAGGCACTCAGAAGCACGCACGCAGTTTCTGTGCAATGTGTGAAGAATGACAGATGACTTTCAGAGCGAGGGGAGAAGCACGCAGAGAGTAATCTCGTATGCGGTCGTAAAGTAAATTGTTTAAATATGTTTCCCGTAAGCCGATATAAATTATGTATTGACTGTAAGATTAATCACAGTGAGCTAAACACATTTTTGGTCTGTTCTTGATTTTCTGGGGAATCAATTGTTCATCTACCTAGCAAATTAATTTAAAACACATACATCTCCTGAAATGCACCGAACATTAGTGCTGCGATTGATATGATAACTTTTATTGTATTTCCTTTAACAGAAATAAAAGTTTTCTCTTGGAAAAAAAGATTTCATATACTACCCCCAACCAAATCTATCCTCCGTTCCCAGAAAAGGGCTCAAAGCAGCTTTGTCCAGGCATACACTTTTAGACAGACAACATCACACTCAAAGAGTCATAGACTTAACTTGAATTCCCAGCCAGTCTTCTTATGTGTTTATGGAAAAAAGGCTCTTTGTTGGCACAGATTTAATCTTTTTTGCTGGCACATACGGTATGTACCTTTAAACTTGCTTTCACTTTGGTGACAGCCGTGTAAATTGCTCTGAGGTAGGGTGGCATCTAATTGGTGCTGTTTGTTAGGATAACACAGCCGAGAGGAGAGGTCTTGTCTTAGAAATTCCAGAGCAGCCATACCCTCTCAGAAGCTGCTGGAAGATTGTCACCAGCTTGCTATTTACTGCAACTCCCTGAGAGTTTCTGTATTTGTTTTCCAAATAAAAGGTGTTTTCAGGCAATGTATTGGTACCCTAAGGAAGATTTGTTTTATTGTAAATGTGGAGAATGAGATGCATATCCAGTGTCCCCTGAATCCCACTCTAAAAATCATTTTGAAATTTGCTGAAGTAAACTTCAATTTCCTGAGCCTTCTGCAAAATGCAAATTGCAGTATCCACAGCTCCCAGTTGATTACATCTGATATTATGGGTTCTGTGTCAATCAAAAACTCCAGTTTGATTGCTAGTCTTCAAAAACATATCAAAACCTTTTGTTTCCCAACCACCCCCACTCCCCCCATGCCCCACCATCCAAACCTTGGTCCAGTGAGAATGTTTATACTTTGAATTATTTGTTTGAGGCACAAGGTCTTTGGTTGGTTTAAAGTTCAAAAGCTATGTACTCTCGCCCTCAGAAATCAGATTTCTGGCAGTGTGGATTTATGGAGTCCACTGTATCAGCCTTATAATTCCCACAAGGTAGCTGAATCTCTCATTACAGATTACAGATTTTCACAACTTTTGGAATTAACACTTCAGAGGATGAAACTTGTGGTAGGTCCTGGATGAGTTGGATATATTTTTGCATATGTTTTGGGAAACTCTTTATGGTTTGTACTCAAATATTTATTGTCTGTGAACATATCCAAGAGCTCAGGATTTATACATTCTGGGGATGATGCCCATGTTCAAGTGCATTCATATAAAAACGTTTTTGTATTGGGTAGGCATTGACCTCAACCCTGTAAGGGGCCAGACAAAGCTCCCTCTCTCTCCTTCAAATATTCCTGTTAGAAATCATGTGAAAAATAATGTGCCGATGTGTAACTGGTTAAAACACATCCTTCTTGTGACTTTGGGGCAATGTCCAAATGTCTTTGAGGTGCTGCCAATCATCTGGTACTGTCAGAGAATGGGAGAGAAATGAACGAGAGGGTAAAAGGCGGAAAAAAAAGCAGTTTCTAAGAGATACACTGGAACTAAAAACTTTGGTATGTTTCAACTTAACAGCATCAGGTCCGACAATAGAACACTTTAGACATACTATACACAATTCAAAGCAAAGCTTTTAAGTGAAATTGTATTACCACCACCAAAAATGTTATGTAATGACATCCATCTGTCCATCAGTCCATAGAGGCATATCTGGAAATGTAAAGGTCAGACTGACATGAAATTTGCAGTTCACATTCATGATTCCAATAGGAAGAAACCTATATAAATATGACATTAGCTAGTCAACATTACATAGTTAACTGGATAATATAATACACTGATCCAGTGTTATACCATTACATTACATTACATTAATGGCATTTGGCAGATGCTCTTATCCAGAGCGACGTACAGTTGATTAGACTAAGCAGGAGACAATCCTCCCCTGGAGCAATACAGGGTTAAGGGCCCAACGGCTCAAGGGCCCAACGGCTGTGTGGATCTTATTGTGGCTACACCGGGATTAGAACCACCAACCTTGTAGCTCCCAGTCATGTACCTTAACCACTACGCTACAGGTCGCCCAACCATGTCCGGCCACCATCACCTACTGGAAATCACCATTTCTATCCTGCTATGTCAGCTCTCCACCGTTCACTGTCCACCAGCTCTATGAGCTGATCAAGTGTATACCAATGTATTATTTAAAACCTCATTTTACTGCCAGAAGAAAGAAAAACAGCAAGGAGAAATGGTAATTCTAAATGTGCAACACTGGCAGAGAAGATATAAATATGCTTTGTTGGATTCAACAGCGCCCTAATTTGCCAACAAGATGTGTGAGATAAGTGGCTTAACTAAGTAGCAACATATCCCAATATTTTTTATTGGGAAAAGGTTTTATTAACGTGCTTCTCTACAGCCCATACTGCTCACTAAAGAAACGTGTCAGCCATAATACAAATGAAGCTTTAAAAGCCTTGTGAATTTGTCAATGTGCTTGCACATTGGTGAGAAGGGCATTTACTCAAATTTGTTCCGTCTACTGGCTGCTGTAAATTGTTCTGTCTACCCACCCACCCCATTTCAGGAGACCATAATGTTTGGGACAAATGTCTTCATGGGTGTTTTCTGATTAGTCAGGTACGTACAATTGCTTTCTCGTACAGGTATGAGGGAGCTGTCGGTACTGCATCTAATCTAGATTCTAGGCTTATGATTTCCATTGGAGTCTGTTATTGGTTTTTGTCAACATGAGGACCGGAGTTGTGCCAATGAAAGTCGACGTTGCAAATGAGAAAAACTGTCAGAGACCACAAAGGGCCTGGTAGGCAAAGGAAGACCTGTACAGTTGATGGCATATGTTATATAAAGTACAATACCTTCTAAGGGGACTTGAGTAGTGTTTTCATTCTTAAGAACATAGACATTTTAGACACTGTGATTTAAAAGACACATTGAGGGTCGGCATCTGTTATTGGACTATTTTTCTTAAAAGAGTGGACTTTACAAGTCAAACAAACCCATAAGTGCAGTTTAGTGAGCTGGGCTAGGAGAATTCTGGTTTATCTTATCTTTAGAAAAATAAACTATTATGCTGACTAATAACTCCTCTGGAATGTGTAGATATGAACTTTCAGGATATTGTTTCTAGCTGTAATTAATATATTCAGATCACTCTCATGTACAAGGGCTTTGGTTAACTTAAATACACATGGCAGAAGCATTTAACTGCAATCTGACCTTTTGGAAAGGCCACAAATGTGTATAAAACTCACATTTCCCGAATATGGAAAACTGTTTGTTATGCAAATAGTAAGGCATACTGGGAAGAAAGGCAGGGTATTATTTTGACTGTTTCGTCATCCTTGGGGGTGGGTGCAAAATTGTTAATAGTGCACATTCTATTTGCTTACACTAATATGTAAGTGTATTAGAAAAATAATTTTACTGTAAACATCTGGTGTAAGGATACAACTGCAAGCCACAACCCGAGATTCAATTAGATTCAGTCCTTGTGAAAATAAGCATGGATCCAGAGTCACTACAGTACTGCTCTGGTTTAAAAGTTATGACAGTTTGCAGAGCGTTCTGTTACCCATAAAGGGTAACACTGAGAATTGAAGGGTACTATTTTAAGACAAGGAAAGTCTAGAAACCACAAATTATCACCATGGGTCAAAGAAGGAATATTTTTTTATCCATGTTAGCTGGGCCCTGTTTCTCATTTCAGCATTCACACACCCATGAGTAGTTTTGGTAAAAGTCACGAAATACCAGCTGTGATTTCTGTTCATTGATAGACTTGAGGGAAAAAAGAAGCTTATTGTGCAATTATTATTTATTTGCATATACAGGTTTGTTTGACCACATGCTTCGAATCTACACAACAAATACAAAGACTTGTTTGTTTACACTGGAGCCACCGACAGGGAGTCAATACGAGTGCAATAACTTTTCCCTCTTTGCTCTAAATTGAGTTCCGTTTCTACAGCTGTTCACACAAAGCCGATAATTCTTGTTTATTTATCAAATAGACTGAGCCAAGAATGTGATGCACAGCATAAGGAAGAGGAGAGGAGGAATTTGCACCAAGGCATAATGTACACGGATATGTAATTATTTTTCAATGGATGGGACATTATATAATATTATGACGTGAATGGCATAATGTCATTTCAAAACAGAAATAGATGATAATTGTAATTATCTATTAGTTTCATGTTAAATATGTATGTAGATATTCTGTATCCACAATTTTGTCAATTGTATTCAGTTTTGGATTTGGGAATTTGCCATTGCCAAATTGATGCATCCAGCTGTGAGGCACCTACTTCAAGAAATGTAAACAAATGAAAAACATGTATTTATATCTCACGTACACACACACACACACACCTATATGCAGGTGCGCTTTACACATGGGGCCCAAACCCCCGCTTGGAAGGGCACCTTTGTCTAATCCCTCTAGCTCTTCCCAAAATGTATTACCTAAAAATACACAGCATTTAGCATTCACTATGCGCAAACACACACATAAACACTGGTTAAACAGTGCACTCCTCATGGCATGGACAACACCAATAAACAAATGCAGGTGGATTGGGACTGACAGTCTCAACTCTCAACACATTATCGCACAAGGCGAGTCTTCACAACGCTCCCCGTTCCCAAACAGCTTCAAGGTACAAGCAATGATTTTAACATTAACTGTCCCATCCTTAAATGCATTTCACAGCTTTCATATGCTAAACATGCTGCATATTAAACATAGACATGCAGCTTAAAAGATCTGTCTTTTCAAAGGAAATTCCCGACTTGATAGACAGGTTTAGACAGGTGGATTATGTGCAATATGATAATATTATCAAGACAAATGTTTTCTGAAGACAGCTTTGTGCACCAAAGAAGAAAGAGACATGTTTAAGAGAGCTGTGATTGCAGATAAGCATTAATATGGACATCTCTCCACGTTTTCACACACAATTTGGAAACACATTTTGGGATGCAAATGCCACACAAAGCCCACAACAGCAGCAAAATTCCTAGGAAGGAATTCAAACCCACAACCTCCTGATAACAACACCATCCCCCTTCCCACTACATCAGGACATGTGTTCTCCCCGGTCTCAGTGTACATATTTATGTGTAGGTGTGATTTTTCAAACAGAGGTGAAATGGCAAGGCTGACAATGACTTAAAAGCTGAAGAGGATCAAACGGACATCAAGGGCGAAGTCTGGAGAAGAGCACAGGGGTCTCTTAGAGGCAGCCACTTCTGTAATCAAACGCCTTTTTCAGCTTGCTTTTTTACCCATTCAATATTTGGGTTATTGTGTGGTGTGAAGTCCAATGAGCAGAGAAAGTAAACGGTCCACTGGGAAGTGTAAAAGAGCGGAGAGGTGAAAGGGCACTGGGAGGTCAGACCTAGGAAATGCAGTGCTGCAAAAGGGCAATGCACAGTGTTGAAGGCCATGGAAAAAAAAAGGTGAAGGAAGATAAACTGCAAGATAACGGGCTCATTTTCTCCTGGCTGCAGTCACCATTTGTTCTTCACACTGGCTGGGATTCAATCGTTTGTCCTCACCTTTGAGCCGCTTGACTTATTTTGAAGCGTTTGATTGTTTTGAGAGTTCAGGAATCAATAAAATGATATCACTTTTCTTGCAAAAAAAAAAATAGGCCCTACAGGTATTTGCACATCATAGTCAAGGGCAAAAAATTATTGAATTGAGACCACTGACTTGCAAATAGAAATGCATTTTTTTTTTTTCTCATCCAATTCGGTGGAAGCCAAACGCACTGAACTGTGCTCGCAAAGACAAGCCAAGTCAACACCTTTCACTGGGAATTATGATTGACTGGGAATTATGATTGACACTCCGGGCCCTCCTGACAGATCTACTGAATTTTCCTGGGATCTCAGCTTGACAGAATCTAGCTGTTGGACAGGGCAGTGTGAAGGGGTAACAAGAGCTGCTTCTGGGGACTTATTGACGATGGGCATGAGGGCTGCCACACTGAGCAATGAAAACGATCCCTCTGTGGAAAGGAGTGCAGTACTGACCTCTCATCAAATAAGACTAATAAGAGATCATAGATCATAGATAAAGCTGCTGAAAGTTACTGACAGATTATTACGGCTTCACAAAAAGTAGGGACATTCTGCAGGGGACTGCGTGATCCTGGAGATTATGCTCGCATTTCAACACGTTTGCATGCAAATTCAATGCCTTCAGCATTATATCACAAAGTTTTAAGGGTTAAATCAAATGGGCACCGGAGAACAGGAGAGCTGTTTTAACCCCGTAAGTTCTTGATGCAAGCTTAGAAATGACATACCCAAAATAAAATGGCTACTATTCTTGAACCCTTTTGACTACAGGTATAATTATGATCAGGTCACCCTTTGGGGTTTGCTTTTCAGAATCACTTATTAACAAAGTTACAGAATCTCAAACACAGAGAAAGTGGAAGAGTTATTTCTAACTGAAAAGATTTTCTGTTTTTGACTGGATACAGATTATTGAAGCTGTGGCTGGTGCACAATGGA
This sequence comes from Conger conger, assembly GCF_963514075.1. Lineage (NCBI taxonomy): Eukaryota > Metazoa > Chordata > Actinopteri > Anguilliformes > Congridae > Conger > Conger conger. The sequence goes on from NC_083768.1 coordinate 18,019,602, forward strand.
GCCATGTCACAACACTGGACAAATCCCTTTCAAATTTAAGGAATATATCACTAGAAATTTGCATTTCACATAGTTTTTTCTAATCTATGTCTAGGCTCTTAGGATAGTTTTCCAAAAAGGACAAATGGACTCCAAAAGGACAAATGGAAACTAAATAACATTATGGGTCTTATGAAGTATAAAATACTGCATTTTGCTCACTAAACTATACAACACTTTTCATCCTGAAAAAAGTGCAGTTCCCCCAGCCTGCCTCCCTCTCCCACCTCTCTGTCCCAAACTCCCTCTCCTTGCAGCTAACCTCAGACAGGAACAGGTCGAGAAGATCATAAAAAATAAGTACAATAATCACAGTAATACCATCTTGTATACTAATATATTCATTGTCATTGTCAAATACCCAACCCCCATCAAGTCAAATACATAATTTCACTTGCTATTTATTACTGTGTTGTCAACTGTGTCTTCCTCAGAAATATTCAATCAGATGAGAGATTCATTGGAACTCCTCCAATGGAAGTTCTCTATTTAGATGTGGGAATTGCAAGAAATGTTTTTGTCATAAAACATCAACCTTTTTTGTTTTTGTACTGAATTTTCTTACACGAGGATGGGGGTAACACATTGTCTCTACAATTATGTTACATTTACTGGTCAGAGACGGGTGTACTTGGGCTCAAAGTGTTCAAGAGAGCCTAAATAAAATGTTGATAATAGAATTCCTATGTTCAAGTACTTTTGAAGAAGTATATAATGGATATACCACCAAAATGACACAAAAAAATTATTAGCAGTCTAAAGCTGTGATACTAACCCAAGATAAAACTTGCTGTTTAAGTGAGTGTTGCTGCAAAACAAAGTGACCACAAATGGGATAACTTTAAACTAAAAGAAACAGTCTGAATTGTGAAATTGGACTGCAACTTACTTAGTAACGTATTTTGATTTCCTAGTGAAGAGCAGAGCTATGTAGCAAGCTAGAAGGCTGCATGGATTTATTTTGGGGCAGGGAGGACAGATTTATTTTGGTTTCTGATTTTCCAGGGGATTGTATTATGTCATCTATGGGGTTATTATTGGGGCTGTCACTTACTGTCACTGGGGCAGTAGTGTAATATAATGGTTGGGGAACTGGCTTATGACCAAAGTTGGGTTTGTTTCCCAGCTGGGACAATGCCATCGCACTGTACCAATGCACTATTTTTGAATTGTGCAGTAAAATTGCAGCTGTAGAAAGATTATTGTAAGGGTATGCGCAGCACTGGATAGCAACGTCTTCAAAATGGCAAAGAATGGGCAATACAAAACTTTGGAGGAAGTAATGCTAAGAAATAATATTTGTCTCATTATAGAGGATATGGGGGGGGGGGGAGAATGTATTTATGCTAGTAGATGAAGCAAATTAACTTTAATAAGGACACTACATTCCCTCAAAACAAAACTATTTGATATTTAGTTTTGTATTTCCATTTTGAATACAAAACCCCTGCACTAAATCCTTTTTAAGGCACTGACTATGTTCAAGTGCAAATTAACTGTAAGCTAATGCCATGTAACAGGGAAATGATTAATTTATTTTACAGATGGCTATGAATATGTATTTATTATACACCGTATGGTTATGAACTATGCTATGGCAGAGCAATGGGTTTCAGCTACATAACCATTGATTCTGGAGCTCTGTGGAAGGAAGAAACATATTGTGACGTTAAGAGAAAGATAATGACAAATTTGCAATGTAACAAAATGTATTTGTTTTTAATGTTCAATAAAACCTTCATTATAATGATTATGTTCTCCAAGAATGGAGAAAAAGGATATAGAAAACTCTAGAAAAGCACCAAGATTGGAGCGCAGTTTGGTAAGGAATGGATCGAACACACACAAATGCATGACATCTCGGAACATCTCACTTCAGTATGACAATTGATGTTTTTATGGGGTTTGGAATAACAGAACGATCATGGGATAACAGCATGGGAGAGATGCATATGTCCAACAGCAAGTGAATTCATTTAACAATCATATCAACACTGACTGACACTTCTAATAAATCCAAGTGCTTTACATATGAATTTATTCATAGCTGCGTGGTGAAACAAATTACAAAGGGGCATTGCAATATTGCAGCTGCAATCTAAATATAACTGTTAGTGGGGTATTATGTAATGAGGATTTTTTTTTCTAACATAACTGACCTAAATATTGGTTTATATGAAGAAGCGATATCAGATAAATTGCATTAAAAATGAATAAGGGGGTTAGGAAAGGAACACTGAAAGCAAGTGAGATAAGGACATGATATAAAGCAGGATATTTACAAGCATACCTGGTTTTTCTATTGTTTTTTTATCACAAATGAGTACTATATTATAGCTGTCAGAAGAAGCCAAACCTTTTAGAAATATAATTGTGAAACTTTATGAAGGTATATACTGAACTCACCAATTGGGTAAGCTGCAGGACATTAACTAAGCACTTTAAACACATACTGTATTTGAGTATCCACAGTGAAATGTGTTTACACCTGTATTTCCAGAGCTTTCCCTTTACTTTTTGCACACTGTCTGTGAATCCATGCATTCATCTTCACTAAGCCCAGGTCAATGGAGGAAAGCACTGTGATAGGACATAGAGGATGTACGTTTATGTCTGTCTCTGCAGTCCCCAGCAGGGAGTCAGTGAGCATTGTATTTGAGGGTGATCTGCTACTGTCAAGCAAGGCCACCGAACAGTGCTGTTGTGTACTGTTGCTTTTCAAACAAACAGGTATCTGGCTATTTGTTTTTCTATCAGCTCTTTAATGCATATTGCTGCTACTCTAACCTGAAACCGTATAAGTCAAGTGATCTCAAACAACTGGTTTAGTCTGTAAACATGAAACCTGTTCTCCAATACATTTTCATTTTTAAAAGTACAATAGGTAATTTAAGACTCCTAACGGTTAAGAAAGGAATTGCAGCAACAAACACCCGCAAACCACAACACTGTTTATCCCTCCCCCTTCTCTGCGAATGCGCTGACGTTGAAACGTCATTGGCTGGGGCAATTGGAAACAATTTTCAACCAATGAGCTTGAATTATTGTACAGCTATACAATGTTTTGTTACAGAGTATCGGAGCTTCAACTGTATATTTTGAAACCCGAATTTAAGAACTATAGGCAGAGGGTGAGTCAACATGTCAGTGAGCCTTTTTCAATAATAGGAAAGGATTTACAATGGTCTTGTATCAACGTTGCAATACAATAATCTTACCAATTGCACCTTTAAAGTAAACGACATACAGTAAACGACATATACGCTGCAAGGTAGCGATGCCCACAGGACTGTGAAGATCCCCCTTTCCGTCCTCCTTTAGGTCCACTGTTAGAGTCCCGTAATATTATAATCCCTCGTCTGACTAAATTCAGCCATATCTTATCACACACCCGCTGGCTGGGACTGCTACAAGGGGTTGTGTGGAACCCCCAGCATGGATAATGGAGATGACAAGGCCAGATCAGAATCTTTTGTATGGGGTTTGTAGTGGGTGCAATCGGAGCGGAGCAGGAGTTGATTATAAGCCCATGGAGATGCAAAGCACCACATAAAATCATCTAGGGGAGGGGGGGGGGGTATGTATGTCTAGAGACTCGGTAAGATTTATGGGGGTTGGGGGGGATACTTAGCAGGAGACAGACTGGGTGCATTTATCAGGTGAGTAGAAGCTAGAACAGCGCTACTCAGCTCCTCGTCCTGCGGGCCGCAGTGTGTAAAGGTATTCGCTCTGACCGTGCGCTACACCACCTGATTTCACTAATTATTTTATCAGCTTGGTTCAGATAATTAGATAATTCCTAAAATCAGGTGGTGCAGCGCACAGTTGAAGCAAAGCAAATGAAGCAAATGCCAGCAGACACTGCGGCCCGCAGGAGTAGCACGGAGCTAGAACATACCACAGAGAAATGGCCAGTGTGCTTCAATGAGGGTGAGTGGAACTGTTCAACAGGATATGTATTCCTTTTTGGTCAGATATTAACTGTCATGAGAACTCAGGCCAAGGGAGAAGCATACAAATGAAACAGTGCTTCTAGACTGACCTTGGGGTCACGGTGAGTAGATACAACTCATGGCCTAATCATTATGAAAATATATCCGAGGCTCTCCTTGAAAGAAGCATCCCATCATGCAATGGGACAAACCAAATACAATGAAGGCTCAGCTAGAGGTTTCATTAAGGAAACAACAGTCCATTTTCTTTTCCATTTTTTGAGTTTACTGGTGCTCCTTTTGAAATATCAAACCAGCCCTAATCTTACCCTGTCTGCTTCAACAATGGATGCCCTGAAAGGCGAGGTTAAATCTTACAGTGATCAAACTGCACACGCCGTCAGTGAAGTGTGTCCTTTAGTAACTTAACTTAAAGCGTGAAGACATATCACTATGGTACATTTATGCAGCTGATATTCAGCAATGATAGGAAATAATATGTACATTTACAACAGGGGAAGGCTTGTTTTTCATGGGAAATGACAGTAAAGAAAATGAGCTTTCTTCTGGCTAGACTTCCCAGCATAGATTACATACAAACTTGAATAAACAGTATAGAAGACAGCACTGTGAGCTGGGTCTGCTCTAATATTATGTGCACACTGCTAGGAAAGGCCTTTTAACCAGTTTATGGTTTAGTCTTTGATGTGGTAATTCCCTATTCATGAGGGAAATAACTATATCAAAATAAGAAAACAATAATCTCCATAGATTCTCGGTGTGCATTGTGTACAGTAACTTTTTATTGTTTTAGCACTGTCCTTTTCTTTGCCATCACATTTAAATTTATTCCACAGTCTAAAGTATTTGATGAAAGCCAGATAACTATGATATTTTCTAAGCTTTGAAATGAGCGATTTTATTTACTTCCATATCTCTTAGGTACCAAGGTAGGAAATTGAGACAAGCACTGTCTTGCTTGGTGCAAAAAAAACATTTCAATAATAAAGCCCTGCTCCAATCAAATGGCTCTGGCACACAAACTAAGATGGTATAAGATACCATTATATTACCAGCCATCACCATGATATCACCAATATCACCATTGTGTCAGGTTGGATTCATGCGTGGAGCATGCGATATACCCGATATCTACATATGATAATGAGAAAAAGAAAACGTGAATTTGAGACTGGGCGATGAATACTGATGATCGTGAAAACTGCTTTTAAAGATGGAGAGAGAAATGATCAAATTATTGCAGATATAAAACATGTCAATTTTACTCCGTAGCTACACTTGCCGCCTTTATCTTTTCAGTCTGTCAGGAATGAAATACAAAGATTAATTTGTTTGTGTCAGTAGTTTATATCGGTTTGTCACAATAAATGTACATACCCAAGGACGATTTTTCACTGCTGCAATCATCTGCTTTGTATTAGTAAATAATCAGTCCGCTGTTTGGTAGGGTAAATACAATGATTCAAAGCGTGTGTTTATCCGTACATGATGAATGGTCTACCTGTGGTGGTTGTGAAGTGAGGAAGTAAAGACAATTAATGGCATAAAATGGCAATAAAAGAGTCTTATTTGCACAAATGTATTACGATGCACTTGTAATACAATACAAATGTTGTCAGATTGGATTGGCAATACACATATTAACAAAACAAGAAGATTACAGCAATAAAATGTGACCGATGAGTCTAAAGTTTCTGGCAGATGCAACTGATTTTCTGTGCCCTCAGTGTCTTGGAAGGCATTTTAGTATTTGTGTATTACATTTATTGAAAATAAAATGTAACATGTCCAGTCCTCATAGACCATTCAACCATTATATTTATTACTGTTTGTACTTGACTCCAGGAACTTTGCCTTCTGTGCATTTCAACAACATCGTGTGGCATGTTATAGGACAAAAGTCTTATTTTGCAGCAAATACTGCACCTGAAAACAGAAGCAATAACAATCTCCCACTAATTATCTGACCAGATAATTAAACCATCAATCAAAACTACAAGTAGACGAAAACCATATTTCAGCACATTTCTTGAGTCACAGGATTTCTTCATGTTGGAAGAACTTCTTTCATTTATTTCCCCCCTACTGAGGTCTGTGATACCAGCCTAGAGATAAGAGCAAATTGCATTTTAAGTACTTCTTTCAAGCAGAAATTGTCTACTACATTGTATAGCTTCTTGTGTAAGTAAAGCTCCTCCTGGGTGATGATATGAATCAAGAAAGAAATAGATTTAAAAGAAAGGGGATGGACCTAATAGCTCACTACAGCTGTGAACCACGGAGATCACAGGAAGCCATTTTAAACTCGCCCATATGTGTCGACAGGCTCCCGGGGTTCCAAGCATATTTTTTTATTTCTTTTTTTAAATGCAGATTCACACTAATATGATGAACAGAGTAATGAGTTGAAAGTGGGTTTTTTTTTGTAATCTGACATTTCCCTTTGCAAAACTTTATAAAACAAAATACCTTTTGACTAACAACTACTTACATCTACAATGGAGCAGCGTTTTGCAATAGTGATAGACGGAGTGATAATTATTATAGCTTAGTTCCCAGACAAGCAATTACTTATTTTTTTTAAACTGGGCTGGTTGTCTGCTCTGGCTGCATTTCCAGGATTGCTGGCTGTTCCAGTGTAAACTAGGTGTCTCCATCCTTAGCCTCCATGTTTGTTTATGAAATCATTGAACAACGAACAACATCAGCCATTGCGGAGACAATGCAGGCCCCAGCTGTAGTTTCTCCCCATCTCTATTGCTGTCACCAAGGGCACGGAGCCATTTTGTGTCAGTGAAAATAGACTATCTGCAAAGGTCTCGATGCATCAGAGTAATTTGTTCATAGATAATACACCAATGAATAAGAGCATTGTCTGCAGCAAATAAAGGAGGAAGAAAAAAGAAGAAGGGTTTGCAAAGAATACAAGGAAGATACTTTATATTTTCATTGTCAGTCTCACTCCAAGGCTATCCCAAGCACTTATGCATGCTCTATAAGCATAACAGTAGAGAGAGAGATGATTAATACAGACTCTTCTGGCAATAGATATCTCACCGGGGTAGACCCAGGCTAACCACTGGCCCGGCTTGATAACAGCAGAATGAACTGCTATCTAATACAATTTTTCCAGGCGATTTGTGAGGGGGCGGGGTCTGACAGCAGCTGTCAGGCACTGTGAGTTTTAATAAAATCATTAGAATGTAAATGCTTTATTGCACGTAAAGAGAGCCTCCAGCCAGAGTAACATAATCTACCACCACAAAATGAAAATGTCCATTAAGATTCACTTTGATCCAATGATAAGAGTAGTTTATCTTTTTATTGAGTCTTATTTTGCCTGATTGAGTTTTACACAAATGTAATATCCAGTTCACTTTGCATGGGAAACACCAGGGATGTCCCAGAAATAATTAAAGTGAGCAGTCCCTTTTCTCTATGTGTGATAAGAAGTGAATTGGATGTATTATTCTGATTCGGCCATGTCTAGTTGTTTTGCATAAAAAGGAGGGGGGGGGGCATCAAAAGGGTAATTATTGATCTTACTGTATATACCTTTCAAACACACCTCAAAAGCATTTAATTATATTTCTCTCAGAATGACGGCAATCGTGTGTTTGAAAATAATAATCTCGTAACAGTATATTCTTAATGCATATATTTATTTCTGGATGAATAAGGCTGGTGTTTGCATCAGAGTTGTGGAGGTCATTTTCCAAATAAATACTCTGCCATCAAATACAGATCAAATGATTTGTCACATCATAAATGCATAGGCCTAAATGCCCAATGATTAAAAAGAATATTTAAGTAGTTCTGACTGATTAAATAATTAATTGCTTTCCTTCATGAAATCAAGGAAGGGAAACATTTTAACGATTTAACCATTTAAATGAACACATTTCATGTAGTACAGTAAATAAGAATGTTATAGATAGCGGAAATATTCACACAAATAAAAGATTGCATTAGTGATTTCACAGTTAAACTGCCATAACTGACCACTGTAGGTGCTCTATCACTTTAAGTATAAAGGATAGTAGAAACAAATTTCAATTTAGCTTGCTAAATTGTTTTGTTTTTTAGGGGTTTTTTTGCAATACTGGACCTCTTGTAAATTTTAAATAACATTTTTAATCACAATTCGCACATGAATGAATTGACATATTTTAGACATGAACAATTGAAATTATAATTTCCTGTTGGCCAAAGCTTGAGATGGAACAATTCATCTAGAACAGAATTGTACTGCTACACTGCACGTAACATGATAATTGTAATTACTCTTTGTAGTAAAGCATTGATGTATTGTTATTGTATATGTATATGGCAGGAGACATTAAAAATACCAACTTTAATTCAAGTGTATCACACTATACACTCAGTCAGTGAGCACTTTATTAGGTATTTATTAGACTTACTTCTTAGAAATATTGGTCTTCTGTTGCTGTAGCCTATACACTTAGAGTTCAGAAGTGCTTTCTGCATACTACCATTGTAATGCATGGTTATTTGCCTTACTGTCACCTTCCTGTAAGCTTCGACCAGTCTGGCCCTTCTCCTCTGACCTCTCTCATTAACAGCATGTTTTTGGCCACAGAATTGCTGCTCACTGGATGTTTTTTGTTTTTCGCACCATTCTCTGCAAACTCTAGAGACTGAAAATCCCAGGAGTTTCTGAGATACTCAAACCACCCTGTCTGCCACCAACAACCATTCCACGGTCAAAGTCACATTTCTTCCCCATTCTGACATTTGGGCAGAACAAGAGCTGAACCTCTTGACAACATTTGTATGTTCTTATGCATTTAGTTGCTGCCACATAATTGGCTGATTAAAAAAATTACATTAACAAGCTGGTGTACAGGTCTACCTAATAAATTGCTCACTTTAATGCAAATATAAAGTTCTCCTCTCCCCTTGTGACACCTCTTACTTAAATTCACACTATACTTTATATTGCAATATCCGTTATCACTTAGTGGTAGTACAGAGATTTAGATAGACTAACAGCATGTTCACTAACAGTGTCTGCCCAATAAACAATGCAACACAAATAAATGGAAAAAACAATGGTCGAAATCACCAACATGCCAGTTATATTCGCCCAGATAATGTATATGGAATCAATCAGTATACAGTACATGCCCATTCCATAATCCCAAACACCAACTAAATGTACCCCTTACCCCCAACCCCCACCCCCCTTCCTTCTGCACCAGCTTTTATTTCCTTCTACTATAATTATCAAAGCGCCACAGAAAAAGAGTTACAAAAAAAATCAATGCTTTTATGAATTATATTTTCTAAATGTTTTGCATTATGCATCAGACTCATTAAATGTGATACAGACAGATATGTGGCTATTTCGGCAGACCAGGATGAAGCAATGATATTTGATGAACCTCATGAGAACAGCATTAGGTCTTCAGTCTTCCACACCATTCGCTCATGACCTTCCCCAAGGTCTGAAGATCCATCACCTCAGTCTCCCTCTGTTCCGTGCTAATCCTCAGACAAAAAAAGTATAATGGCTTTTTAATAATAAATATGTTATTTCAGGTGAAACGCCATAACAAAACCTGAAGAATTCTACCCACTCCTCGCAAGTCCATAAATATTGAAAATAAGTGGAATTCTGACAATTGATAAAATCATCGTGAAGGTCCGCAATTTCTAATTCTGTGTGTCGATCTCAGATGGTGAAATAACACCACAGGCACTCAGCAACACTTAAACAAATGTATTGCTGTCTACATGCAGAGCCATCCAATAGAATAGCAGCCGTGACCCAGCCATGAGGGCTATGAAAGTAGAATTACATAGAAGTTCACAAATGGGGACACAGCGGACAATGCTAAATAGCCAACATGCTACAGAGTCTAACATGGCTAAGTATTAGCATTAACATGAGAGACATAATTTCATTGTGTGCCATTGCCGGCATAGAGACCCCTTTTATTGTTCTTTAGGCCACGGGCAAACAATGGTCGGCCATCGATTAGGGGAGCTAAACACCCCCAAGACATTTGTCAGCTGAATAAAAGGCCTACTCCCACAGCTCAGCGTGATATACCGTAGCCAGAATTAATAATTACCGCTCTCATTTATTGCACTTTTTTTCCTGGCTCTTCTGTCATTGTCACCGTCTTCTCTACATTAGCGGGGAGCGCCGCTAAAATAATGGGGACGCAAACAATGGCCTCGGAAAGTGCCAGAACCCAGCCTGCGACAATAAAGGTTAAAAAAATGGCGCCCGGGCCAAAGGGCGCCTCTGTGATGTTATTGTGGCTGAGTGCCCTTTTGACACCGGCCTCTGCGTTTCGCCTCTCTTTGTCAGACACTCGCCAATTAGGACAGAGACTCCCCGGCCCAGTGGGAAACTGAATGTAGATCATATGAAAGCGTAATTGGGGAAAAAGTCAACATGCTCAGGACGCTCTCCATTGTTCCGGCTTTCATTGTCTTATGGCACCTTTCTAACTCTATTGACGCTATTAAGAGGCGCTGCTGTCTTTGATGGGACAAATGGATGTCTGGGTTGCACTTCCTTGTTATTTCCATATTTTTCCAGGCATGCGGTTTTGAAGAAAATATAAGGAAACCGAGGATAAAAACGGCCTCTACTCCACCCGTCAGAGCTCTGCACTGCAACACATGGTCATAGGTTTGAATTCCTCTGTGTTGTTGTCCAAGGAACCGAAATCAACAGCCAGAGATACAATTTAGTATACATTTACTATACACTTACTCCTAGTTAAGAACCTATCTCAATGCACTACTCAGACCTGGGAGCAACCACTGCTCCACTTTCACTTTGAAAGAATACATTTTGAATTAAAATTTTTATTTCATAGTGCTTTTATAGAACACTGCGTGATGTAAACAACATTCTTCCATTATTGTCACTGAACCTCGTGTTTACTTTCTGTTATTTACAAAGGCCGGGTTTATAGTTACTGCAGGGGCTACTCCAGCTCTTTGAGATGTGTTTATGATGCTGAGCCATTCTGTGGACGGGTGGGTGGGCCTCACCGTTTGATGAATGTGTCCCAATTTTCTGCAAGATAGTTTTCTTACACCAAAAGGTTCCATTCCGGTGCAGTGGATCGAAAGTTAGCATGTGCAGTTATTTATTACCTCCTAAGACAAACGTCCCGCTATTTATCATCAGACGACAGACTCATCCGTCTTAATTAAACATTCACTGCAGCGGCACTATCTCTCTCTCTCTCTCTCTCCCACTCTCTCCCTCCCTCCCTCCCTCCCTCTCTCCCTCCCTCCTTCTTTCTCCCCCCTCTCTCTCTCTCCCACTCTCCCTCCTTCTTTCTCCCCCTTCTCTCTCTCTCTCTCTCTCTCTCTCTCTCCCACTGTCTCTCCCACTCTCCATCCCTCTCTCCCTCTCCTTTGTGCAGGGGCCTTCTCACGGCTTCATTTGGAAAGGCTGGGAAGAATGGCCTCAATTTGCGGATCAGCACCTCTGCTCTCCGGAGGGGGCAGCCATCACTAAAAGCATCTATCAAACGAGTACCCTCACGTTTACCCACACGACTCTCCCCATCCTCAAAAGGGCTCAGGCCTGTACTTACTCTCCCATGATCAAACACAATGCAAACGAGAGCGCGAGAATGAGCTGCAACATATGGGGATATCCACACAAATGGCTGTTAAAATAAAGTGATCAATAATCTACTGAGTTAATGCCAGGGTTAAAGTGTCTGTTCTTGTGCGAGTATTGAGAAATACAATGTAGAGGGCGAGATAATGTATGAGACTGGGAACTTTCTGTGTGTGTAAGAAACGGCAGTTTAACATTGTTACAGTGTCACATTCAGATTGGCTCCACGTCTACATTGTGTAACAGTGAAATGATTCATACAAGAGCAATGTTCTGGTTGAATTAAAATAATGAATTCAAATAATAGGTGTTGGCCCTTACACATACAGTGCTTAGGATGTTGAAAGGTGTTGAATCAATAATACAAATGAAGCAAAATCACGACGTGTGCTACAATTGCAGTTATGTTGTTACAATTAAAGAATCAGACATCTCATTGATCGATGAATCGTAAGACATCAGGATTTTGTAATACATGATGTCGCCAGGTTGATTGTTTCACTTTAACAGGGTTCCACATTCCTTGAATCTGCATTATGGTCCAAGCAGCACTTTTTCATGTTCTTGTGCTTGAATCCTAAGCACATGTGGCCAGTTTGTGGGACTGAATGAAGGGGAATGCCCAGACCACATGCTTTAATATAAATATCATATCTAATGTCTTGTATAGATGTTTTGTTTGTTAGCTTCGTTTTGTTTTGTGCTTAATGTGCGGCTGGTGCTAAGAGTCCATACGTGACCCTTCAGTTGGCACGGTCAGGGGGTAGTTGGCGTAGAACGGTCCGGTCTTCAGCTCCTACACACTGACAGGTTTAGGACGATGTCTTTTCATCCCTTTGCTTGGGGGTGGAGGTGGAGGGGGGCACAGTATGCAGGGGACACAAATAAAAGAAGAATGGGACAGCCTTCACGGAGGGAAGTGAAAGACCCTCTCCTATTGTTCCCTGCAGAGCTGCGCTAACGTATCGCACCAGCGATCTCTCCCACCGCTATCTGGAGCTAATTGATTTCCTTAATGTCGCCGGGTTATTTATTGCCTCTCTGTGCTTAAATCAGCAGCGGATAGCTTAAAGACTGCATTAAACTGTTTACATGCTCATCAGTGCCACCCACACCTGCCCCCAAGTCAGAAAGAGGTGACATCTAATGATGACATTCTATTCATTAAGCATTTGTTTTATATTTTTATATTTTTTTCTTTTTCTTTTATTTACTTATTCATTGGTTTGTTTATTTATTTAACTGGGCAGGTCACTTAAGAACAAATTCTTATTTACAAGGGACTCTCAATATTTATTTATTTATGCTAATGCATGAAATCTAAAGCCTTGTACTTACTCTATGACAATACATTTGAAACAATTACTTCATTGAACAATAGTGTTAAACAAACTCTTGCAGAGTACATACTGCATGGTCCCTATTTGGCTCATATGTACTCTGTTAAGTGTCAAATTAACAGTGGACATTTTACAGTGAAAATGTGATGGTACAGTGGCTAAGATGATGCTTAGACACTGTTGAGATGATTTTACAGTATAAACTCCAGCACTGACATTGCAGCGTCCTCTTGTATTTATGTAAAATGGGTGCAAAGGTTTCCTTACTGAGTTAATATATTACCCACACTTCATTTTACCAAATGCTCTCACTATACTGGAATTAATTTACTGGAGACATTATGAGAGTGACTTACAGTGCAATTCAATTGCAAAGACCAGGAACTGAAATAAAGTAATTACTGAGACTACTATAGACAACGTTTCCTGTATTTTCACCTGCTATCTCACAGGTCAGGAAAACTTCAGTTCACACAATACACACTGCAGGGTGAAGCCTTCTTGCAGTGTCTGAATGTTGCATACAGTACACATGTTGGTTTCGAGCCACGCTAAGGGAATGAGCGCACTTCATCTGCACTAATGAAGGAGCTCCTGGAGTGTGAGGCATATCATTGGCGCTGAAGGCAGGCCGGCAGACCCAATCAGACCGGGCTGCTGGAGACAAGCATGACTGACCCGCCGGTTTCCTGACAACCGACTGCGCTATGCCAGACAGGGCACCGCAGAGCGGCGTGGGCCCATTGTCGCAGGCCACGCCCGCTCGTCCCTCAGCCAGTCCCGGGCCGGGGACGGCGGAGCAGGTGCCTTCAGGAAGCAAGCCAAGCAGAAAGCCCCCTCCTTCCCCTTTCTCCTCGCCGTCTCCCACTCAAATCATTTCATTTCCTCTTTACCCCGGGACAGAGGGAGAAAGGAATTACACCGCGCGCCCGGTAACTCCGGAAAATCCTGCCTTGTTTCACTCCAAAGGCCACAGCCAGGGACACCGGGGGGGAGCCTCCGCGTCTCACGTTAGAGAGGGGAGACCCTGACGGGCCGAGTGTTTGTGCTCAGCACTTCTGAACAAAGAAGCCCTGATGGCCACCTTTCCTTTATGTCATCCCGGCCCTTTCGGAAGGAGAAATCTTAATTCTGTGTCTGTTACTCAAAGACGTGTGTGCAGTGTGCTGTGGGATGTTTGGCAGATTTTTTTTTTTTAAATACACAAACGCTGAATGTGCTGATAATTTTTCTAAAGGCTAATTACTATATTATTATTTATAATATTATAATTGTTTTAGAATGATTATTTATTTATGCATTCATTTTTATTTTATTTGCTATGATTATATTATCCAGTTTGGAGGAAAGAAGTGTGTTTTTAAATTCCATGTTAAAAAGAAGCACACAAGACTATCGCACCAAAGGTTATTGCATTCCAGTGCTGCACCGAGGCTTTTACGATGGAATCGTATTTTGCCATAAGCCAAAAAGGTTTCTTCAGTTGCTCAATAAAAAATATTTCCACTTCCAGAATGGTATAGAACATTAACAGCTGAAATAAGGTGTTTGCGTGTCACTTCCCATAATCTCCCTACTGAGGACTGCGGTTGAGAAGCTTACAGACGTTTTGCATAAACCGTAGGTAGCGCCACTTCTTTTGTCTGCCTCTGAATAGGCTGAATCAGCTATTTTACAAAAATTATAACTACACTTTGTTTTACAAGAATAATACAGCTTCTTTTTTTTTTATTTCTTTTTTTTTTAACACAGAATATGTCACCTATAAATTGGCTTTTAATCAAAAGATTCAATTGTGCTACGAACAGCATGTTCCAAAATCTGAATGGTCGCTGTGTGGATACACAGTTTACAGATTCTTAATGGTCCTTTCTGAGCTAACCTAAAGCAGCTGTCAATGGTATATCTGTGCATAGCACACAGTGAATGGGTCGGACCCTACAAAAGCCCAGTGCCACAGTGGGGGAGGGGGGAGGAGGGGGTCACACAGCCATTAAAGGTTTATATTAACCCTATCAATTACAAAGGGAGAGTCTGGGTCAGTGGGGGGGTGTGGAACAAGAAGCAGTCGGGAACAACAGGTTGCTAGGCAGGCTGCACCGGTCTCTTGAAATTTCCCCTTCAAGCTTAAACTTTGCTATCAAAACATTCAAAGAATGGGCCTTTTCAGGGCTTTGAAGCCAGCTTCCAACACCATTGTTTGTAAGGGTCATTAAAATGCACAAGATTTCTTCTTATACTTAAATAAAGACGCCCGTTAGAAATCCTTTAAACAAGACTGGCACACTAATGTAGTTCTCGACAATAGAACCCTGTGGTATAAATTAATGTACCTGCATGGTTCTAGCCTAAACAGGGTCTAATACAAAAGGACTAATTGTGTTCGGGACTCTCCAGAGCAACAAAGTCAAGTTCTATCTTATATTTGAATTTACTCTATTTTTTTTTTCTCTGCCATTTTAATCATATGCTATTGTCTTTATTACTGTATATTGACTTTGCTCTAACTGTATATATGTTTATTAATGCGAACGGCAGTGACAGCCCTTCCCTAGGAACTCTCATGAGGCAAAACAGAGGAGCTGAACATTTGGATTGGGTGCAAGTAACCATGTGATTGAATAGAGTGCATGCCAGTTTCCACAACTAACACATGCATGGCAGTGAGACCCTGGTTTCCAGCACTGACACATGCATGGCAGTGAGACCCTGGTTTCCAGCACTGACACATGCATGGCAGTGAGACCCTGGTTTCCAGCACTGACACATGCATGGCAGTGAGACCCTGGTTTTCAGCTTGTCTTTGTAGCGGGCCCCTCTGTAGACAGCAGGGATCCCCATCGAGCATTTCCACAGCAACCCAGGCATGGTAGCAGTAAAATGGCCACAGTAAAGTCTATTAGAATTCGAACAGCAAGGGGCCCCATTAGCTCACTAATCTGGTGATAATTACAATTAGAGCTGGAGTTTCCCTGGGGTGAGATATTCAATGCTTTACAATGTCTGTAACAACCACACCCCCCTTTCCAAACACACACACACACCATCCTCAATCCCAACACCACCCACCTTCATACCCTGAGGTCCATCTCTCCTCTGCAACCACTGTAGTCACCCCCTAACCAAAGTAAAAGTGTCTGGTGTTGAATGGAGAAATATCCTTGCCATCAATCAGGGCATACTACCCCAGCATAAGAAATATATCTCATTTTGGAACCAGATGGAGGCGAGCCTGTCTTCCTAATATGTATATAAAGATGAACAGTGATATGATATGGATGTGTATGTGTGAAATACATGGACGTCACCTTCACTTCCTGAATTCTTTGAAAGCAAAGCTGAGTTGTGACTGGACCTGTCTGATCGATACAGCAGGGAATGTGGAGAGTGTGGAGGTACTGTGGGTGAGGATGAGCCCTGTCATGTAAAGATACTACAAGCAGTAGCCTAAAAGCTCATAGCACTTACACACAACACGCCACTACTGAATTGAATTTATTTAGCCAAAACAGGATGATCTGGTTGACTAAATCTAGGAAAACCTTGTGATATACAGTACTGTCTTAAGAATTACAGAAATGAAAACTCGTTTTAAAAATCACTTTAAAAATCTAAAATCACATACCAAATTTGAATGTATTAATTGAACTCTCCTCGACTAGGCACAGTTGGAGGTCCAGTCAGGACTGTGTGGGTTGTTGTAATAAGCATGTCCTTAATGATTAAATTAATTAAAACACTCATTTGTCAGAGCAAACTGGAGGCCCGTTGAGTTTCCGCAGGCCAGCTAGCCGCGGTTAGCATTTAGCCGCATTCCTAACCGTCTCCACTGATTAGCACAGATAAAAAGCAGCCCTTCTTCCTCCTGATGGGACCTTAACTTAATGCATGTTTTGGTTAATGGAGCAGGGCTGTTTTAGGATGGGGCCAGAACCCTCCACCTGGAGCACATTCGTCCGTCGACAACGGGCTGTGAAAAGGAACATTTGGCGAGAGGTCACCGGAGAGTGTTAGCCGACCGCGTAGGCGCGTTATCATCATTCAGAACTGTTTAGTCTTTTCAAAGAACTTTGAAGTACGCAATGGGACGTATGACATCACCACAGTGCAGGCAGAAGTGGAGTTACAAACTGCCTTCGCGAACCAAGGCGTAAACTGTGAGAATGTTCCAGAATGAAAGACATGGGGAAGGCTGGGAACAAGCAGATGTCTGGTTGTGTATACAGTAACTGTTCTGTGTATAAGTATAGTACACTCTACGGCCTGCTTCATATCAGCAATATAATTAATTAGCTCTGGCTTTGAAGCTACCATCAGGAAACACTTAATTGTCTCAAGTGTATTATCCATGAACAACCATAGCCTTAACCCTGTGTAGAAACCTTTCCCAAGCCATTAACCAACCGTATAATTACATAAATGTGTACCCGCAAATTAGTAGTATTTTATTTGCTTTTATACTGTAATTGTAGGGTTGGCCTATTTACAACCCACTTAACAGGGTCTTGGAATCTAACCACAATAACGCTTTGCCAAGAAGGTATGAATTTAAAGAATATTAATTTTTTTAAAGGGTCATTTTATGATGTTGAATGAGAGCATAGGAATTCTCTTCAGCAGAAACCAGAAATATTTATGGCAGGGATGAAAGGGAGGAAATACAAATCACAGGAAATAGAGACTATATCCAGGTCACGACCTCTGCAGTGCTTCACAGTAAAACGATCAGCGACGAGTCCGTAAAATTGTGCCCCATTTACAAGTTAACGGCTATTCAAATCGATTAAACAGACTGTATTCTGAGCTAGAAATAAAGCTTATTAATATTTTTCCTTAAGTCACAGCTTAAATAAAGTGCCGCAGCTGAGCGTAAGGAGTGCTGGTAAATCACAGGAGCGGTAATATCCCGCACGCGGGCGAGCGGACATCTGAGAGCGACACGCGGCCTCCACCGGTGGGAAAGGGGAAAAGCGTAAGTAATGAAATAGTTATTATCGCTTTTCTCTCCAAATGACTTGCCTCGGGCAGGCTATCTAAAAATGACACACTGGGGCACAGCGTAATCTAACTGGGTAGTTAGAGAAATCGATACAAAAGCCATCTCGAAGGTTCTCAGAGGGTGAGAGGTGCCTGCTGAAACGCTCATTTATTGAATAAGCCGAGAGAGGGGGGAAAGAAACTATTTTCTGACACGCTGCCACCCAAGCAAAGGAATTTGTCAGAATGGAATCATTATATTTCCAATCTATTGCTTGGTCATCCGCAACTCACTTCAGAACCATCTGCCAGGATGTATTTAATACTGACAGCCGCCCAAGCCCACGTGCCTATAAGGAAAGAATTTAAATTCCGCCATTTTCTCTTTTTTCATTTCAGGTTTCCTCAGGCTAAAGTGAAAGTTTTTTCAGTTTTTCAAGTCTACACATTTGGATCCTGAATTAGAAATTTCGTCAAAGGTCTATCTGTAAGCATATGACAGCCATAAAAATTTTAATGAGCTTTTCACAGTTCCACTTTTTTACAGTGCCAAAAACGGAGCATATTTGAAATTATGAGCGAGACAGACTTAACTAATTGTCAGGTACAGTACATAGGATCGCATTTTCAATAGTATGTATGCAGTGGCCATAAAGAGTGCACTCCTCCAAGGCTCTTACCTGTGATCTGGAGACAGGTGAACACTCCACAGGCTACAGCATTACAGGAGAGCCACAGCCTCAGCAGCCAGTGGCTGTCATGCGTCTAATGTGGCGACACCAGGGCAGCAGCAGAAGCTCAACAGGTAATGAGATGGGCCAATTCACAATGACATTGGATGATGGCCTGGAACCTGCAAGGAAAATAATAATCATTCATTACATTAAAGTAATACAGATTTTATTGCAAACAAAATCCCACATCCTGTTAAGAAGTATACTCAATTATGTGAAAGTCAGAATTCCTTGTAGGCAGATAGTTTGTGTAATTTGTTCCCCAATCCTTTTTATACTTCTGTGAGTAGAGTGTATTTTAACACTCCATCAATGAAACAGATGAGCCAGGTCATTGTGTATAATGTGAAGCTACAACCAAAGCAAACAAAAATGGGTGCAAGCCAAAGACATCATTTCAAAAGCTACGTTTGGTTTCAATGTCATATGAAATACATTTTTTCAATGCTTATGTTAAGTATACATCAGCCTGTTCAGTGTGACCCAGTAGTATTTTATCCACCACAGAAATGATCTTGCTTGAACAGTTTAATACAGTAACAGTCTAATGGCAGATTGTTTTGCCTGTGAAAGAAAATGTAATTAAAGCTAAGTTCAAAGATTACTTTTATAAATGTCTCACTGGAAATTATATACAGTGGTGAGCAAAGATTTGGCCACCCCTGGTCAAAAAGCCTTTTACAATTAATATCTAAGTGAAGAGAAGTGAACTTGACCTCTAAATAGCATGACCATAAAGTTAAACATGACACATTTCTTCACATTTTAAAGTAAGATTACTTTAGATTTTTTACAGTTTCAAAATAGCAAAAAATGTAAATAAAAAAATAAAAAGGCCCTGTGCAAAAGTTTTCCCCCATTCTTCCTGGCTGAACACCTCAGAAATATTCTTCGGCCTCCTTGCAAATACGGCATGTTTGAGATCTCAGCACAGATTTTCAATAATATTCAAGTCTGTGGACTGTGGTGGCCATTCCAATACCTTCATTCGTCTTTCCTGGACGTAGTTCATGGTTGATTTTGAGGTATGCTTTGAATCATTGTCTTACTGGAATACCCAACCTCTCTTCAACTTCAATGTCTGGAATGACCTTCAAACATTAGCTTCTGGAATTTTTCGATATTTGGAATCCATTCTTCCTTTCACTCGCACAATATTTCCTGTACCCCCAGCTGCCACACAACCCCAAAGCATAATGGATCCCACCTCCATGCTTAACAGTTGGCAAGGTGTTCTTCTCAACAAAGGCTTCACCCTTTTTTCTCCAAACATACCTTCTTTGGGTGGTCAAAAAGTTCAATTTTGGTTTTGTTTTGTTCTAAAAGGCATCAGGCTTCTCAATGTTTTCTTTTGTATACTTCAGATGCTTAATTTTGTTTTGAGGTTGTTGGAAAGGCTTCTTTCTAGCAACTCTGCCATGAAGGTCTTTGTTGTTTAAAGTACTTCATAAAGACATCCTTGGACAACTGTTTAGAGGAACCCATGGTTGTTAACACCAGACAGAACAGCCACTGCAGTTGGATACTTTAGAAGGCATGGAGTTACTTCAGAATAAAGAGTTCAGCCGTGGAATTATACTCACCTGACTGAAGCCCTAAGGGGTAAATCACCTGGGTCTGGGCCTTAGTAATCATCTTTTTAAAAAGTAACAGAGGATAAAGGGTTCCCAAACTTTTTATAACAGTAAACAATTACATTAAAAATCATATAGATTCATTAAAACAGACATTTAAACCAGGGGTGCCCAAATTTTTGCATCCCACTGTAAAACTAAGCTTAGTTAGTATTCAGATGGGAAAAGTGCCAAAGGTTTTATCAGTCATTTCATGAATTTTAAAACTACCGTGCATTCACATGGAGCTCATGAATTTCAATATCCAGATAAATTACTTATGCTCATGATTCGCTTCAGATTTTAGTGTCAACATTGATAACTTATTTAATGTAGCTGGCTTTTCTTTTTTTGCACAAACATAAAATTTAACTGAGTAAAATGTATTTGAAAAATAAACTACAAATGCTCTGAGCCCATAACAGCAGTTGGAAAGATTGAGCAATCAAGAACAAAAAGAAATGAAAAAGCAACATAGAGATAATTGCACATTATATCATATCGGGGCCTGTTTCTTCCCATGCTGGTGGCTGAGCGGCACACAAAGGTCAATGCAATCATTCCACAGAGACCTAAGGGCAGTGTGAACTGTGCTTGATTACAGGAGGCAATATGACACGTGTGACTTATATGTAAGACTGCAGGTTGTAGGTGTTTGCCCCATCCATTAAATCACAGCACATAAAAGTCCTTTTAGTTGAACTGTTCCAAATGCCAGAAGTTCATGTGTAATGTGTCTCTTTCTGATTGGCCAGTGGCCACCTGCTAATCACCAACCACCAAGCTTTGGAAAACAGCAAAAGGAGGCTTGTGTTGCACCAATTAAACACCATAAATTACAGTCATTGAAAAGTCATAATAATATAACGTAATGTGAACAATAATTTGAAGTAATAAAGAAATTCAGACTGGTCCTGGTACAGTAATGTGTATGAAAACATATTGTGCACACCCAAACACCACCCCATCCACATATCACAGTCCCTTACCAGGGTATAAATAACATTAATAACAAGTGTATGTTTATACAACATTCGATTCTATCATGAATTAAGTGAGCTTCACCGTGTAAAATTTCACAAACAAGTAACAATTTTTTTTTTAACGTTTTTATAATTCGTAAAAGCTGATGGCTTATACTTAACTGCACTGTGATCATAAGCCAGGGCTAAAGACTGCAGTTCCCAATGTCAATTTGTTCTTGGTGAGAACTATTTAAAGGTCAATGCGCCTGCCCACTGGCAATATGGAAGTCAAATTGGTGGTAAATTATCCATCTTGGAGAAATCCTCACCTGGACCTTTGTATTAACACAATGCTGCCACCTGCTGCTTGGAGACTGAATTGCTCCGTGGAGAGATGGGCTAAGGCAGGAGAGGACGACTACAGGTACAGCGGCTCAAAATGGGAAAAAGTGAATTAAGGGCTTGTTATGAGGAGAAATACCATAAAATAAATGAAGTCTCATTACTGCCCTGAGCACAGCACTGTGGGGCCTCACAAGTGTGGAAACTGCAGTAAGTAGCGTGTGATACAACTGCAACAAGAGTGCCCTCTGGGGAAGGAAAAAGCAGACTCATTACATTAAAATCTCAAAATAAATCAAATATCCTCCAGGATAGCCGTTATATATTTGGATTCCACAGAGTCACATTTTTGCAGACCCACAGAAGCTGATTGGGTGTGAGAAACATGACTGCTCCTTACACCCACATTCACTTCCTCAAACTGCTCCAAACCTGTCCAGGTGCACAAGCGGGTCTACTTTTTAAAATCTATCAAACAATAAAGCATCTTTAAACCAGATTTTTTTTCCTTTTTTCCCTAGAGGAGTTTTCGAGCAATTTCCTTGCCCATTATTGTCAATGGAGCATTTAGGAGGCAGGTCTAATCTCCCTTAAATCAAAGGTTCTAATAAAAGAACAATTAGGTAAAAGAATTCAAATCACTTGCCCCATCTTAGGTGTGGTGCCTTGTTAAGAGAAAAGACATGAAAGGCTAAATTCTCATTCATTATGCAGAGAGAGAGGGCGCATGCAAAGTCACCCACAAAGAACCTACTGAATATGCCTGTTTACGTCAAAAAGAAGAGCTCACTTACCGTAATTGCAAAAGCTATTTACATTTTACTTTGATGCAGTGGTGAGCTTGTTTGTTATTAAAGACCTAATACCTACATTAATGGCAGTTAGAGCTGCTTATATTTCTGCCAGCAATTCAGTATTTTGCTTAAATTTACAGAAACCTGATACAGGGCAGGAACTGAATAAAAATGCCAGGAAAACCTGGAAGGGAAAACAGCTCCAGAGGTATGAGGGGCAGTGCAATACATCACATTACATTATTGGCATTTGGCAGACGCCCTTATCCAGAGCGACGTACACTTGTTTAGACTAAGCAGGAAACAATCCTCCCCTGGAGCAATGCAGGGTTAAGGGCCTTGCTCAGGGGCCCAACAGCTGTGCAGATCTTACTGTGGCTACTTATTGTGGATTAGAACCACCGACCTTGTGTATCCCAGTCATTTAACTTAACCACTACGCTACAGGCTGCCCACAATACATAAAATAGATCCAGATAAAACTCACCCTTCTTTCAAAATCTATTCTTCACCTTTGTCCTGTCTACCAAGAAGAAGAGGTTCACTCTTATTTTATTTATATCTTTCTGTGAATATTTTTACGAAATTGACTAGTAATAGAATTCCCACATCAAACATACAACAGCACTGACATATATAGTTTACTATAGTTTAGCACAGAAATAACATCTCAGTGACAACTGTTAAGCACCATTGTAAGTCTGTGAATCTTTCAAATTCTGAAGATGTTCTGAATACATGCTCACCCAAATGAAACTTAACAAGGATGCAATAAAAACTAAATGAAAGAGAAAATACAACTCTGAAATTAATCACAAAAAAAACTCAAGTATTGAAGTTCAGATACAAAGGCCTTAATATTCCAGTGATAATAACTCCAGTCTAGCTCTGTTTAACTTCAGGCTTCAGGCCTCGTCAAAAATGGCTGGAAATATGACAGATCAAGATAGATACAGAGAGAGAGATTTCAGTCCTCCTCCGTCAGTGATCAATATACACCATATTACATACAGTATCTACAAAAACAAACGTAGAAGGTTGTCCCTGTATGGCAGGTTCTGGTCCAGGTCCTGATATGGACATTGGTTGTGAACCAGGTGTCCTTTCTCAGAAGATCAGGACAGGGACAATGGGTTCATTCCAATCGCTTATTTTTTTCCTTTTATCTTTTACTTGCTCCTGACCCGGAAATCAATAGAGGTCCGCCATCTTTAAGGACATTCTAACCTTTTAAATGTTCCTTCTGGGAGCTAGAAGTAGAAGTTAAGAACTCTCAAACTTTCCTTTCTTGTGAGGAAACATGAGCACATCCTTTGTGTAAGTATTTTTACCTGAAGCAAGACATATAAATTATCGACCTGTGAGTCCACCTCTCCCCACCAGCCATGCATCTAAAATGTCTGTAAATGACATGGCTTCAAACTCATGTTTGAAGGAGCAAGGACATTCAATTCACATCCTAATTTCCGCATCTTTACTTCTTTTCTTACATATTTACCTAGCCACTCCAGACGGGTGGAGTAAGGGGCAAGAAAAGGAGAAAAAATATATAAAAAATAAGTTTGGAATGAGTCCAATGACGTTTCTCTTCCTTTTCCTCTCAGTGACAAAAGGAGCTACTGCACTCTGTGCATAGGGGTTTCAGCCACCCTTTTAATGTAAAGTCAATGGTGACAATACGGTAAAAAATACAAAGTCAATCCATTTTTTCACACAGGAGACGCTGATATTTTTTACTGCAATCTCTGTTTACTGCAATCTCTGTTAGCTAGCATGGAGTTGAAGTGTACACCAACTCAGCATAGCTGTTTGCTCTGCCATCTTGTTATTGCGGTCTGTATCTTCAGACGTACTGCGTAAGCCATCTCGCGCATTCGCATTTTAACAAGGTATGACACTCACTCCATAATATAAATATATGATTCTTGCCCAGTCCCTACGTGTCCAGAAAAAGCGCATTACGCCACATTCACAACCCTGCCTCTCCGTTGCAGACAACCGTGTGTCATGATAGCAATAAGCTGAGAAACCGCGGTCTAATATGATTCGTAAAACATCAGCTTTAGCAGTTCACTCAGACAACTTACAATAGATTCAGCAATATTTATTGAGGTTTAAAGTAAACGCAAACTTTGGCGTCGGCCTCTCATCACTCCCTGTAGTAAGCCTGCCGACACTTCGACTTGTCTGCCTGAACTAGCTCCGCAGGCTTTGCATGATTCGCTTTCCACATAGGCCATTGAGCTAGTTATTTAACTGACGTTACTTGTGTTTGTTAGCTAACTTTATCTAATCGTTAGCTAGTGGTGATGCTAGTCACTGATGCTAGCCACTGATGCTAGTGCTAACGCCAGATAATTTCTGCTCCCTAGCCTGCCTGCACAATTTTGTAACATAAACACACACTCACAAACTCTATTTTAATCAGACATCTCAAGTGTTCTGAAAGTCAGGGAGAGATTTGGATTTAGGCATGAGCTCCCTGCCCAGGAGAGGAAATACGCTGGTAGAATCTCCTGCAATAAGCAGTGACATTAGTACTGTGCAGAGGGACCCAGCTGTCATGGCAGGCCACATACGAAACTGAATTTAATTATTTTATAATTATAATTTTAATTCATATTACTGAAAACTGGCAAGCCACTTGATTAATGGTTAGCCACCAAGGCTAATCTCACTCAAACCGAAATCACCACTGTAATAACCAATCGTCTCCCCTTGCGCCCCCCAGAAATAAAGTGCGTATTTGTAGGCATGCACCTTAGCTACTACACAACATGCTGCCCATAATCATCATTAGGTTATAGAAAGTAATAAACTCATTGACATTCCAGTATTAAAGGTATTCACAGTATTCTTGCTTTAATCTTATTAAATATGGATAATAGTTTTGACCTCATTGTTGGTAATGGCTTTTCCATTGTGCCACAAGTGGGAGACATGCGGACACTGCACAGATATACTGTAACATCAAATTCATCCTCGAACACGTTGTGGATACAGAGAGACCACAATGCACTGTGGTGTTGGAAGGCTGCGTATTAATCAACCCTACAATTGGTGGAATTTCTTTTTAATTCCACTGAATTTATGAAACGGCTCTTGGTGGATGCTGTTGCATATTCAATCTCATTATTTTAAAAAGGCTAGAGCAGAGGTGTCCAATCTTATCCTAAAAGGGCCGGAGTGGGTGCAGGTTTTTGTTTTAACCCAGCAGTAACACACCTGATTATACTAATGAACTAATCATGGTCTTTAATCAAGACCTTGATGAGTAGAATCAGAATCAGAAACAACAACCTGCACACACACTGGCCCTTTCTGGATAAGATTGGACACCCCTGGGCTAGAGTAATCACTAGTTATTTAAATGTCTGCAAAAAAACATATAATCACTTTATATTTTCTCTCAAAGACAGACAAACAGGGAGGCTGTGGTAATCTGTAACTGATTATACATCATTATACATCATAGTTCCACACAGTTCGGGTTCATGGCAGTTCATGCTGCCTCTCTCCTCCATTTCCAACAACATAACCTCACTCTTGTTCTCTAGATCTGAACAGAGAGCTTCTTGTCTAAAGCAGACCTGCACTGCCATCTCCTGGACACATTATTACCTCACCCTTTTTTCCCTAATCCAGAACCAACTGATCTGTGAATAATTAAGGATCAGGCAGCCAGAAATATACACTCAATTGATTCCTACCTCCTTTGTGGTGGCAACTGTGAAATGTATCCAGACAATAAAAAACTCCCTTAATGGGTCTAAGTGTTTAGGATGGCTGCCAAGTGGGACCTAGACACAGCTTTGTGGTCAAACCAGACGAGCAAAGCTTACTGTGTTTCCCGTTAGATAAGAAAGAGGTATGGAGGTGCTGTGATTAAACTCCTCAGTGACAAGATTACTTCTAATCAATGTTATTTTAAACAGCATGCCCTTAGCAAAGGGGTAAAAACATCACTGAGTGTGTATGTGTGTTTGTTTTCTGTGTGTGTGTGTGTGTGTGTGTGTGTGTGTGTGTGTGTGTGTGTGTGTGTGTGTCCAACGGTGTCTGTGACCATAGCTTACAGTGGGAGACTAAAAATGTTTTTACTGGATACCCGCACATATATTACAATTTGTGCATGTCATAGAAATCTACGATGCACTTTCTTTTTTCTCAGGGGGAACAAATCCACAGAATAAGAGTCTTAATTACAATGCTGAGGAGCCTGGAGATTATAAATAGGATTTTTTTCATCATTAGATTGAGGAACAGAGAGCTAATGGAAAACACCAGTGTCCTCATCAAATGTTCTCTATATTTTCAGCAAAACAAGGTCCTCTGGCCAAACAATTAAAACCATCCAAGGTGCAAACCAAGGTCATTACTAGTCTAGGCCTCAGAGCTCAACGAGAGCTCCATAGAGTTTAGGAATAGAAGGAACTCTTAATAGAAGGGAGCATATCCTGTCCAATACATTGGAAGCATTTTTTAAGGCAAGTCTGCCACCTAGTGCTCAGGCTGAAATAAGTCATTTCTCACCTTTTCCATTCCTTTTTTCTCTTCTGGCTAATATAAACAAAAATCACCAGATAAATAAAATTTTTAGCCAACACTGCTATTCTGATAGGCACGTATGCACATACGCATATACCTCAGAAAGAGCTGCCCTCCTGGGATTTCATGAAATACAGTCTCCAGAATTGATAGAGAATGGTATGACAAACAAAAACATCCAGTGAGCAGATCTGTGGGTGGAAACACCTTGCTAATGAGAGGTTGGAGGAGAAAGGGCAGACTCATTCAAGATAACAGAAAGGCCACAAATGCTGAAAAAACAGCTTTTTACCACAGCGGTGTGCAGAAGAGCATGAAGCAAAAGGGCCACAGCAGCAGATTAACATACCAAGTTCCGTTCCGGCCAGATAGGAACAGGACAACAAGGCTACAGTAAGTAGGTACAAAAAAACAAACAAAAAACTGGATTGTTCTGGCAAATATAAATTTCAACTGCGACATGTAGATGGTTGTGTCAGAATTTGGTGTGCGTGTATGTGTGTGTGTGTGTATGTGTATGTGCAGATACACTTACAGTACTTTATTTGGAACACTGTAATAAATACTGGGTAGGGCCTCCCTTTGCTCTCAGAACAGCCTCAATTATTTATGGCATGGATTCCATAAGATGATGAAAACATTCCTTTGAGTTTCTGTTCCATGTTGACATGAATGCATCATGCAATTTCTGCGGATTTGTCATCTGCACATTCATGCTGCAAATCTCCCGTTCGACCACATCCTAAAGATGTTCTATTGGATTCAGATCTGGTGACTGGGAAGGCCCTGAAGAACATTGAACTTCATGACTTCATGAAACTAGTTTGAGATTACTTTTGCTTTGTGACATGGTGCATTATCATGCTGGAAGTAGCCATTAGAAGATGGGTACATTGTAGTCATGAAGGGATGCACATGGTCAGCAACAGTACTCAAATAGGCTGTGGTATTCAAGCAATGAATGTATGAATGGTAGTGACGGGTGCATGGTGTGCCAAAAAAAACAACATTCCCTACTACACCATTACACAACCGCCACCAGCCTGGACTGTTGACACAAGGCAGGTTGGGTCCATGGATTCATGCTGTTGGCGCCAAATCCGGACCCTACCATCTGTAAGCAGAAATAAAGATTTATCAGACCAGGCTACATTTTTCTCGTCTTCAACCGTCCAGTTATGGTGAGCCTGTGTCCACTGCAGCTTCAGCTTTCTGTTCTTGGCTGACAGAAATGGAACCCGACATGGTTTTCTGCTGTTGTAGCCCATCCGCCTCTAAGTTCTACATGTTGTGCATTCTCAGATGCTTTTTGGCGCACCACAATTGTACAGAGTGGGTATCTAAGTTGCCGTAGCCTTTCTGTCAGTTGGAACCAGTCTGGCCATACTCCATTGACCTCTCTCATCAACAAAAACTCGTCCCCAGAACTGCTGGTCACTATGTTTTTTTAATGTAACATCATTCTGAGTAAACTCTAGAGACTGCTGTGTGTGAAAATCCCAAGAGAACAGCAGTTACAGAAATACAGCCTGTTTGTCACCAATCATGCCAAGGTCCAAATCACTGAGATTACATTTTTTCCTTATTCTGATGGTTGATGTGAACATTAACTGAAGCTCCTGACCCGTATATGCATGATTTTATGCATTGCACTGCTGCAACACTATTGGCTGCATCGATAATCGCATGAAGTCGGTGTACAGATGTTCCTAATAAAGTGCTCAACGAGTTTACATGCAGTATATATACATATAATAGTTATTTTAAATATACATTTAAAATATTGCATCTAATAATGAAGTATATGGAGGTATGCCAGAAATGTCCATCTTTTCTTCTGCTTGACCTGGATGGAATAGAAAGTCATTAGAAGTCATTGCAGGGTTCTGGGACATTAATTTAAAATGTTCTAGAGAGTTCTGAAGAAAAATGCAGGTAGGATGTGATTGTCAGTGACAATGGTTTTGACATAGACATCTAAATCACTATTCTGTCCAACATTTATCAGAAGTATCTCTCGCTGCAGATATATTATTATTAATGACTATGGCCTTGATGAGATGAGAATGAGACATACAGAGCTAGGATAAGTTTTTACTGCCTTTGATCTATTTTCTCGGTCATTGATTTATTCAGCGTTGTGTTCCTTCAGCGATTACAGAGCTTCCATGTCAATAAGAATGCTTAGAGGTGCTCTTGTGTGTAATATATTTAACACTCGAGAGAGAAATTGACATTATTAAATTAACATTACATTATGTAATGTATTATATTATTGGCTGTATTGTATGACAGTACACTCCATTACACTGCATGCTGTAGACTTATAGTACAGTAGTTATTGAGCCCTCTAAAGTGTGCTAGCATTCCAGCTGCAATGCTCCCTGATTGGGCACAGTTAGTATGAAGGCTCTTGAGAGCAAGTACAGTACTAAATGGGAGTAAAAATGGAGAAATACTGTACATGAAGATACAAACTACCCAGTTGCCTTTACAGTAAACACAAGTTCCTGTATATTCAGAATTTAAGCAGTCCTTTCAAAAGCTTCCATTAGGTGGCAGACTAGCCTTGCACGGAAAAGCTAAAAAATAATATTCTATCCATAGTGCAAGAGTCCAGAAAGGAAATGCACCAAGGTTATTGCTAGGTTACTGCTGGAACAGGTTAGTATAAGGCATGAATACACTAACTTCAGCTGATTTTTTGAGGTTTTATAAACAATAAATTATATTCCATTCTTTCAGTGGCTAAAATTTGAAATTAATGACAATGATGTGTGTACGTTTGTAAGTTCAAAATGTTTTTCTTCTTTTATTCAAGAATAAAAATACAGTGTTGTCTTTCATTGAACTGAGCTATAAGCACTTTGCTACCTTGGAAGCAAAGCATACATCTGTCAAATAAATAATTGGTTATGAACTTTCAAAAAGCTATAAATAGGTCATTACAAATAATGTCCATCATTTCACATGTCCATCACCCCTCAGAAAATTACAGCCAGCATAACAGTCACAGGCTTCAGGCCTCGGCACTGAATGCCCATAAGAAAGGATATTAAAGCTCCCGTTAATGCCCAATGAAATAACATATGCCCATCTCCCTCAACACAAAGTGCTTCACCATAAATCAAAGCACTTCTTTGAATAATCATCTGACAGAAATATGGTAGTAACCTGTGACTTTAAACAACAGAACCAGGGCCAAGTTATTATATCTGATATAATTTATGCCTCTGTCTCAGAAATGCAGATTCAATAATAAGTATGACCCAAATCATTAGTGGTGAGCACTTCACTTGCAATAGAGGAAAATGGCCTCACATTGTCCCCCCCCCTGTCAGAAAGGTTATAGAAAGTGCAGATTGCTACTGACTAGATTAAACAATTACCTGTCTACAAATGTCACCTCCATTGTTAGAAAGAGAAGGAAACTTTTTTAGTGGTATTCAATAACTGAGCTTGTGTGACTACAATATTCAGGTTTGGTCTCATTACCAAAAGACTAAAATCATGAATCTTTTGAAAACAATATCCCCCCCCCCCCCCCCCCCGGGACCCACATACAAATACAAATGTGGCCCTTCCTTTACTAGGTAGTCTTTTGATACTGACACTCATAGACTAAAGGTAGTGGACATTCTGCCTTTGCCATCTGAGGAACCTGAACCTTGCATCTGGGCCTGGTGTTTCATGGAGTTGGGTGTGCCCAGAGTGATTTTACAATATAGCTACACTGGCATTTTTACATTTCCAATCCATGATTTCTGGAAGATTCAGCTCTCTTTTACATTACATTACATTAATGGCATTTGGCAGACGCTCTTTTCCAGAGCAATGTACAGTTTAAGCAGGAGACAATCCTCACCTGGAGCAATGCAGGGTTAAGGACCTTGCTCAAGGTTCCCAACGGCTGTGCGGATGTTATTGTGGCTACACCTGGGATCGAACCACCAACCTTGCGGGTTCCAGTCATGTACCTTAACCACTATGCTACAGGCTTTTGGTTTTTGGACTTTGATTTCAGCTTTGTTGGGGCTATTTTGGGAAACGCAAGCTGTGGTTTGGAGTTTTCTTTCATTACTTTCTTTTGTGACTACGCATGTCTTGTCCATGTTCAGGTTAGACACTCTTTGTCTAAGGTAGTTGACCCTCCTCTTTAGACTTAGACGTTGAGTGTTTTGTTTACATAATACATTTTGATAAAGGTTCATCCAACAGTTAATTAACAATTGAAATAAATACCTTTATATTACATGTTGGAAGTGATGGGTTTTAGCAGTTGATGCACTTGGTGTTTGGTATTCAGAGAGGCGAACGTTAAAGAAGGGTGTTGCTTGCTGAAACGGCTGGATTCGGAAATGAAGCCCGTTTCTCTTTTGAGATAGGAAGGGATGTTATGGTCTGAGGCTCGTTCTCACACAGAGATATGACAGCTGTCTGACTGCATAATGATGTTGTTAGAAACGCCTCATTGGGCCATGGTGGAAAGGTCGCACTAATAAGCAAGCTTATATCCGTGCCTTGCTGCCTGTAGATTGCTTCTCCCAATCCCCTCCAAAATTTTAATCAGCCACAACATTATCACACTTTCAAAGATAATTCAAAAATAATTATTTTAAATACTGTAACCCTTTAGGCACCAGTGAAAATTCTGCAAATTACTGACAATTTAAAAATAAATATTCACCAATATTGAGGAAAAAAATAATAATTCATGATCTAGTTTAGTTTGCATGTTTTATTAAGATTAGGAATCTGGAAGTGTTTTCAAATTTTACAGTCATCTTAAGAGTTAAAATACTGAAATATTTTAGCATCAGCGCTGAAACTAATTTGTATTGCTTTTAGTTTCCACTCAGTGAGCACTTTATTATGTATATTTTAGACTTATTGGTCTTTTGCTACTGTAGCCTATCCACTGAGAGGTTTGACACATTACATGTTCAGAGATACTCTTCTGCATACCACTGTTGTAATGCATGGTTATTTGCGTTACTGTCACCTTCCTGTCAGCTTTGACCAGTCTGGCCCTACTCATCTGACCTCTTTCATTCACAACACATTTTTGCCTGCAGAACTGCTGCTCACTGGATTTAAGAAAAAAAATAGATAAATATACATATAAATTTAAATTAAAAAAAAAAAAAATTTTCTCTGCAAAATGTAGAAAAAATGTAATCCCAGGAGATCAGCAAATTCTGAGATATCCACCCTGTCTGGCACCAACAATTCCACTGTCAAAGTCACTTAGATCACATTTCTTCCCTATTCTGACAAGTAGTCTGAAAAACAGCTAAACCTCTTGACCATGCCTGCATGCTTTTTATGCACTTAGTTGCTGTCACATAATTGGTTGATTACTTTTATTTGCATTAACAAGCTGGTGTACAGGTGTACCTAATAAAGTGGTCTAAGAATATATTGTAGCAATGGCTGGCTGACTAGCATGTGACTGTATACATTTGTGTATATGTGTAATACCGCCTGGTTTAATGCAGCTATCCTGGGATTGGACTGTGTGAGAACAAGTTAGGCTTTAGCTCTTATGTGTTTGGCAGTTTTGAATATGGGCAGCAGGCAGTGTTATAAAAGAGCAGACGTGCACTCCTGCCAGTTCTAAAAGCCTGTGCCGTTTTAATTCTGCATTCTACGCTGCCTGTAAATAAATGAGCAAAATGGATCATGGAATTGATCTGCCTGATCTGTCCATTGCTGAGATCATTACATTTATATACTGTATCGGATGTACAGTGAGCTCCAGATTGAATCTTCTTATACAAATTAAGAATTATGACTGGAATAATTGGTCTGGTCAGATGAGACCATAATTGAACATTTTGGCCGTACACACCATCAACATGTCTGGCGGCAAATGAGGATTGCATACAAGGAGAAGCACTTCATACCTATTGTCAAATCTGGACATATGCAGGTGGATCATTGATGTTTTGGAGATGTTTTGTTGCCAGTGGTCCAGGGGCACTATTTAAGGGGCACAATAAATCCAACAAAGTACCCAGAGATTACGGCTATGGATTATGCTAAAAACTGTTATTTTTTAGTTCACGGCCAGACGGGATGAGGGAGCGGAAGAAGACTGCAGTGGCATTTGGCAGACGCTCTTATCCAGAGCGACGTAGAGTTGATTAGACTAAGCAGGAGACAATCCTCCCCTGGAGCAATGCAGGGTTAAGGGCCTTGCTCAAGGGCCCAATGGCTGTGCGGATTTTATTGTGGCTACACCGGGATTAGAACCACTGACCTTGCATGTTCCAGTCATTTACCTTAACCACTACGCTACAGGCCGCCCTGGGTGATGATGGGCATGATTTGCAGCAGTGTGACCCAGAGCAAAATCCTCAACAGAAAATTCAATTTCCGCCCTCCTGCTGGAGATAGCGAGCATGCTATCTTGTGTGGTGCAAGTGGAGCCTGCTGGGGGCTGCAGGAATCCTCCGTTTAGCCTACCAAGCCCTACTAGCTGCAGCTCAGTATTACTGACCTGCAGCTAAACCAGGGGGAATGCAGCCAGTGAGTGTACAGGGACTAATGTCACCAGACTTTACAGTACATTACAGACACAACACTGACACATAGAGGGGCAACATAGCTCAGGAGGTAAGAGCGGTCATCATTCCGCCGAGCAGTCAGAGGGTTGTCTGTTGGATCCATCACCCTGGGTGTGTCAAAGTGTCCCTGAGCAAGCACAATGGCTAAAGGTATTCATATCCACCTGGTCTGTCCCATGCCGAGATCGCTATGATACTACAGTATATGAGCAGCCAAGGTTTTCAACAGTCCAAGCCAGTTTACAGCAGAACTGACACATTAGAGGTCGCTGCAGCTGTGTCATCACTTCTGGGACATTGTCATAGTGTCAAACAGCATGTCTTAGTTTCCATTATGCTGTGGGGTGTACCGCATGTATGTGGGCATTAACAGTGGGACAGAGAACCTCCCCCACTCTTCTGTTAAGGCCGGCCGATCAATACTTTCACAGCGAAGGCCTGTGTGGGCTCAGTCACACTCTCAAGGACTTTGGCTGGGGATTGTTCAATCACACACAAAGATACTCAATGCAGTCCATGAGTCACTCGCTGGGCCGTTATTTGTTTCGCTGCATTCATTTATTCCATTCAGGCTGCCAAAGACCTTCAAATCTTATACAGTCCAATGAGCAATATGACAGTCCAAGGAGTCCGAAATGTTGTATTAAAGAATATGTGCTTCTTCCTTATACATTGTATTCTTTGACAAACGAAAGTGGACTTTCTATAAAAATATAGCAATATACTACATATTTGTTCATCTTGTTAGGAATGACCAGCTATTGACATCTATTGATATCGGTAGTGTTATGGCATCACTCTGGATAAACTTTTGGGCATACAGTCAGATATAAAATATATGTATTATTTTTAGATAATAATGGTCTGCTGGTCTGCTGCTGTAGCCTATCCACTTGACAAGTTGTGTGTTCAGAGATGCTCTTCTGCATACGACTGTTGGAATGGGTGGTGCTTTGACAAGTCTGGCCCTTCTCCACTGACCTCTCTCATTAACGTCGTGTTTTTGCCTGCAGAACTGCTACTCACTGGATGCTTTTTGTTTTTCTCACCATTCTCTGCAAACCCTATAGATTATTGTATGTGAAAATCCCAGGAATTCAGCAGTTAAACCACCCTGTCTAGCACCAACAATCATTCCACAGTCAAAGTCACTCAGATCACATTTCTTCCCCATTTGGTCTGAAAAACAGCTTCTTGATCATCTCTGCATGCTTTTATGCATGTAATTGCTGCCACATGATTGGTTGATTAAATATTTGCATTAACAAGCTACCTAATAAAGTGCATCACAATGCCATTTAGAATTTAATATCATAATTTCAATGTTCATAACAGTACAACCCTATGATGTCCTCTGTTACAATGCCATTGAAGTGTTTTTGAACATACAGCATATGTTGCAACATACAACGCAATATGCTGTAGCAGCCTGGTGGGTGCTTATTAAAATTGTGATTATAAAAGGGGAGTAAAATGGCAAGCATGACTAAAGAAATAGTCCATAAGACTTATTATTGATATTATCATACAGACACAAGCAAAGCCAGGTATATGCCTTTACTAAAGCTGTGGTATTAAAGTAGACTTGTGGCCTGATTCTCGTGAAAGAAAACCCCAAGATAAGTTCAACCTTTCGGCACTAAACAGTGAATCTATCAATTATTCAGTTGCTAAACAAACCATGCCAGCACAAGTCCTTAATTTGTGTTTATTTCCATGGTCAGTAAAAATGTAGTGGGTCTGCCAGAGTTGCACTGAGCATACAGGCTTTGTGGATCTTTAATTCCTCCCTGCTCTTGACTGGTTTCACATTTTATATACTGTGGCCCTGAAGGTCATATCTGTGGTCCCACCCGCCTTAAATACAAGACTTCTTGAAAAACAGGTAAATATTTGCGCTGGTGATGGAGTTGTGTAAGGGGAAGAATCTCACGGTCCTACTAGAATGTGTGTTCCTGTATATAATTTTTGTGTGAAATTAGGCACCATTAGGGCTGAAGTTTATCTGTGAAATTGATGTCACTGTTCCTTTGTGACAAATGCTTGCAATATTGTTAAGTATAGATGCAATAATCACTTTGACTATTTAAGAAAATTTAGCATTCTGTGTGACTCAAAAGAGAAAGGCCATGTATGGGGCTCTTCATTGATTCTGATAATTGCAGATTTCTCTCAAATAGGTGTTTTTGTTCATCCACAATAGCCACTTTTAGAGGCCTTTAGCTGGTGGATTAATGATTAACAAAATGTTGTTTTTTCTTTCCATCCTTTTTATCACGTATTTCTGTTGTATTAGATTATCTGAATGAAGGACAACATATTTTTTAAATAAGAGTGAGAAATGTTTATACAATCGGAAAGAACTTGTGACGAGTCTCCCAGCACTGTCGTGTTTATTGAACAGAAAACCCTTTTAGAATTCCACTCAGCCATGAGGCCTGTAATTGCTTCTTTGAGGACCTCAAGCCGGGAGCGAATTGTTCCAAGAGCCATTAGCTAATATCGAGTAGCGCTCTTATGTCTGTGTTTTACCTGATAATTATTTTTTTTGAAGTTAGGTATGACTTTCCACACTGACTTACAAAAACTTTACCTGGTATTCATATATTGTATGTATATATGTGTCTTTTGGAGCAGGAAATACAAAGCAGTTTCCAGAAAGTTAATTGAAATTCAATTAATAGTGTATTTCAAATGGTTTTATTCCACTTAATTTAACCACGAAATGTACCCTTACATATAACGGAAAGATTTTCACCCGTGGTGGAATCCTTTATCTGAATCTTGACTTGTTTTTATTCTGACACGTGCAGAATTACATTTGGCAATATTTGTGGCATGTAACTAGGGCCATCAGTTAAGGTACTTCAGTCCCCCAGATAGAGGTCACTATAGCCTGTTTGTCAAGCTACTTCTCAAACAGTTTTCCAATTTGTACCAGTAAGTTGATAAAGTAATTGCCACTTATTAAGCACAGGCCATGATTGACAGCGATGTTTACAAGCGACACTCACATGCTAAATACAGTTTGATTACTTACTACGGTGGCAACGCTGCAGTATTTCTAAGTGTTCTACAGGTTTTGTCCGATGCAGTGGGAAATGCCCATATTAAAAGGAGAGCAGTTGTATAACATTTAACAAAAAAGTTAAACAAAACAATTCATGATTCAACAAATGAACTAAGTATGGTCTTCAGACTTTAAGTAGAATCAGTTGTCTTAGAGCTTGGCTAAAACCAAAACGTGCACCCACGCCAGAACTTGTTGGATATGATTTGACACCCGTGCTTTATATGGCTAATACCTTTTCTTTTTACTGTAGCAATACTCAATCCTGGTCTTGGAGCATTTTCCCCTTAAGATCAGCAACCAATTCAGACCCAAGAAACCAGGTGACCCAAGTTAACTGTGTAATCAATTGCATTAACTGTGCTGAGTAACAACAAAAGCCAACTGACCGTCCAGCTCTCCAGGACCAGGAGTAAGGATAACAGGCTTAAAAGCCCTATTCGGGCAAGATTAGTTTCCCAAAGAACGTCTGAGATACACACTACAGTTTGAAAGTTTAGGGTCACCTTGTCTGCTTTTTTGATTTTATATTTAAAATATGGTCAAAGCGCAGACTCAGAGCTTTTAATAAAGGGTATTTTTATACATTTCCGTTTCACCATGTAGTAATTATAGAACTTTTTATATGTTGTCCCCCATTTCAAGGTTTGAGACAAATTAACATAATGTCAAATTAAAGAGTAATGTTTTGTATTTGGTTGCATATCCTCAATTCCTGATGTCTGTGACCATCAAGAAGAGTCTGGATATCTTACCTTTCAGGTTGTCCTACAATCGATACTAAAACTCTTTGCATGATTTATCGGTAGTACTTTTTTTAACCAGGTACAGTAAGTATGGTTTCTCTTAGCCATTTGTTCAAAAAAGCACATTAGCCGCTTCTGCAGTTTCCTTATTGTGCAGTGTACTTTTGCAAAGTTTGTTTTTGTGTGGACATCACATATCTGTATGCATATCTATGTCCGTGAAGTACTGCAACATGTCTAATTTGTCAGTCTGTCTGTGAAGGCGCGGTTCTTCTCTGTGGTTGCATCTTGGAAAGCTTTGCTTTTCTTATGTTTTGGTGTCATCTACTGTCATTTTGTAGTATGCGTCAACTTATAGAACTCTATAAGCCATGTGTTTATCTGCCGTATATATGTCCATCTGTCTGCAGTAACGTACATGTTTGGGGTGAGAGTTTTCAGAACCCGGCTCCTGTTGATTCCATGTGGCTGGAAGCGCAGGCTGGGTCCGGGGCCTACTCCTTACCTCGAGCCTTGGCTGCGTCTTTAGCCAGCTCCACAATGATGGAACCAAATCCATCCAGTTAGTGGAGGAGAGGGATTTAGTTGACCAGGACTCCAGGCTATCGGAGCATTAGTTCCGCCTAGTCACACAAGCTACTAGTGCTCACAGGCTAGAAGTAGTCAGAGGCTAACAGTGCTCACAGGCTAGTAGCAATTACAGGCTAACAGTGCTCACAGGCTAGTAGCACTTACAGGCTAACAGTGCTCACAGGCTAGTAGCACTTACAGGCTAACAGTGCTCACAGGCTAGTAGCACTTACAGGCTAACAGTGCTCACAGGCTAGTAGCACTTACAGGCTAACAGTGCTCACAGGCTAGTAGCACTTACAGGCTAACAGTGCTCACAGGCTAGTAGCAATTACAGGCTAACAGTGCTCACAGGCTATTTGCGCTCACAGGCTCACAGGTCGGAAATACCTGTACTGATTGCTGCTGCCTCTCCTGTAAAGTGTAAAATCGCCACTGGAAGGTAGAGGCAGAGAAGAGTTTTTCAAAATTAGTGTCTCTTGTGCTGGCACCTCAACAGCTCAAGGGGCAAAACATTTTTTCCAAGTAGAGACAAAAAAAAAAGGTAAAACTGCATTGACACACTGGCAGTGCCACAGCAAGATTTGCATATTTAACAGCAAAATCCAAGAGTGACATTTATAAATGTCATTGCATGACCCAGATACTAAAGACCAAAGAAGAAAAGTCAGGCATGAGATGAAAATTTCCTTCCCAAGTGTCTGCGGTTAGTTTTGATGCGGGCGGTCAATTTTCCATGTAGCAAATACAGTATCATTTCAAACTTTTTTTTAAATCCAATGGTTTAAATCCAATTTTAAATCCAGAACATTCTCAGAAGTAGTTACATCTCCCACAGATAGCGTTGTGCGAAATGAAACGGGAATGAAAGCCCGGGACTTAAAGGACTCAGGACACAGCGGGACGGGTCCAGGAAGAAGGAGCCCGTCTTCAGTAGACCGATAAGACGACTGATGATATGGTCAGGAGCCCATTGCAGGGGGCCGTGTGCTTTGATTCGGAGATTGCGAGATTCTCCCACACACCCAGGGACTCGCAGTGCTGTGCGGTTCTAAAGCACTACAGATCCAGTCCTTAAAATGGAGCACCGTACGGCACGGTAAGATGCATAACACCATATGTCGATCCCAACCGCACGCTGTAATGATATACACTCTCATACTTTCTCTATAAGCTCTATACGCTATAGAAGAACCAAAGACATTGAGTCTAATCTGACAGAACACAATAAAAGTCTTCTGCAGTCTTGCTAACCATGGGAATAAATCGAATGGAAAACATTGAAAGGAAACTTTGAGAGGCATAATTCACAAAATACTATTTATATAAATCTCTTTTTTCCTCATACACAATAGTATATTCTGTGTTCATTCACCATTGAGTACATTGTATTCATTTCGGACTAATAAGAATACCAGCATTAAAATTAGTATCCAATATTTTTTTGTGCACTAAAACTGCTGTTCATAAAGCCTGTTGATGGATCCATGAGAGAACACTGTGGCTGCATTATCTGATTTTTTACATTCATCCATTCAGGTTCGCTCATAAAATGGCTTCAGCCTGCTTTCAGAGCCGCATACTGACAGGCGTTTTATGTTGTAGTCAGCTCAATAACTCAATACTTTAACAACTACATGAATCTTCTTCCTCTAAAACTTTGCTTCAGGATATACTCGAAAATAATGTCCATTTCCAAGGCAAGGCGGGTGCGAGATGAGAGAAAAGTTTTTAGTACAACATCAAGACCAGAGCAGAAAACTACTATTTAACTATAAAAATGTAAGTATGAAAATTCTGTTAGTTATTTTGGGAGTTCGCAGACCTGTTTACATACATGCAGCTATTTAAACAGTTCCTACATTAGGCATGTGAATGCGTCTCTGGGCACTTCATGCAAACCTATCTTCCGCATACACTTGGGGGTCTGGACAGCTGCAGATTAATATTTAATACTGTTTTCAAGAAAACATAGCTTTTACGTCTGCCTCAACAACAAGAGAGCTGCTGATGAACACAAGTGACACCCATTAAGAGTGATTACCATTTGTAATTAACTCAATTTACACTCATAAAGGGGCGGCACGCTGCCCCCCGTCTCGCCTTCTTTCACCAGCAGCCAAAACAACCATTACCAGCGTGTCCCAGGTCGCTGGAGTACCTCTGCTGTAATTGGACCGAAATGAATACGAAAATTAAAAGGGTCGGTGGCAGCGCTCGGAGAGGAGGAGAGCCGGCCCCTGCCGGCGGTCGGGGAACCGCGCGAGGGTTCTGGCTGGCCGGGGCCCGTGCCAGGGAGGAGCCGGGCGGGGCAGATGGGGCCGGGAGGAGCAGGTGTAGCTCGTACGGGCGCGGCTCTGGCCTTCACGCTCCAGCGGGAGCGTGGCGGGGGGCCGGGTTCGAGCGGGGGGCAGGCGCGAGGGTTCTGTTGGGTCTCGGAGGAGCCGCGGCCAGCGCTGGAGTAGCGCGCGGTCACACAGCGGCGTTGAGCGGGGAACGCAGGGTTCAGTTAGAGGACAAACGGCACAGCAGCAGCGGCAGGGTCCACCTGCGGCCATTTTGCGCCGGCTCATTTGAGCCGGGCGGTATTCAACACGAGTAGATCCGAAATGAAGGGCATAGGGTTTTGCGTTACACTCGGTTAGCCTCTAGCAACCCAGGGCATACCAAACAATATTGTCAACATTGCAATGCATTTTGGGTACCACCGGCTTTGTTGTATGCATTCAGACTAGATGTGCTGTAAGGAGCTGCATTTATTTCTGATCCTGGTGTTTTGCTTTTTCTTCCAAAAAAAGGCATTTTCTTTATACAAAAGGTACAAAGAAAAAAAATTATGAAAACAAAACAAAACAGACGAAACCAAACTGCTGTTTGCTGGTACTAAAAGATGACTGACCACATCAGCCACGGATCTCAGACGTTTTGATTGGTGGGATTGATCCACTTTAAATTGTGACTTATAATTTCTGTCCCAATATTCTCTGCTACTCTTTAAATGATGTGTTTGGGACTTTGCAGATTACCACTTGTCATTGTGGGTTCAGAATGTATTTTAAGAAGCACAAAGTGTAGTTTACTGACATGTGAGGATGTCTGTGACAATAGGCAGTGAAGACCACACATCCAACATCCTTGCCAGAGAGCCAGTCTGGAGGGAGTGTGGTGACCCTAAATCCAACACTCCCGTGCTACGCTGTTTCTCTGCCCTTCAGCCATTCAACGATGCGTCTGCCTGCTTGCCATTACAGAGAAGAATGAGGACATTAGTGGTGAATGTGCTGTTCTGGACTGAATGTTTCATTTTATTTGCAGATGCGTCCTGGGCAGTGCACCTGGCAACCACCGACTGTAAGACTTAGGCTCTGTTGCCAAGCAACCCTGAGGACACCCTAGAGGTGCGAGTGCAAGGTACAGAGAGACCACCTGCGCCCCCCTCACACCCCACAGTCACCCAGAGAGGCTTGGGGTGCCTGAATCTCATCATAGCCCAGGCCACATCTCTGATCACAGGGCGCAGTGACCCCAGATGGCAACTTTTCATATCAAACAACATAGTCCAGCTGGTAGGCTGGGGACTGAGAATTTGGTACTTCATTTCTATTTCTGTTTTCAGCAATCTCACATTCAGGAATTCACATTATAAGGTAGCACTTCATAATTTTACATAGTATAAATATACAGGTACATTCTGTCTACGTGCATTGCAATCAAAATGTCTGAACGGTGTGCTGCACATTACACATACTTTACCACCAGAGGGCGCAAAGGCAACAGGCACTTTTCAATGTCGAGCAGCAAAAAAATTTTTTTACATTTGCAGGCATTTTTACTGATTGTATTGGTTTGGGATAGGTTGCTGCCAAGTGTTTGAAGAGCTGAATGTTGCAGCATGACATCATCAGGTTCCATAACGTAATCATGGCTGTTATAACCATAAATAAATGAACACTCACACACCGTTATGGAAAGAAAGAGTAATGCTGAATTATTTAAATACTTGACAATACAATGGCAAGGTATGTTGAGAGTAATGGTTGTTTGAAATTTGATATGTCCATGAAAAATATGATCTACTTACACTCACCGAGCACTTTATTAGGTATTTATTAGACTTATTTTTTTAAGACTTCTACTGTAGCCTATCCACTTAGAATTATGATGTGTTGTGTGTTCAGAGATGCTCATCTGCATACCACTGTTGTAATGTGTGGTAATTTGCGTTACTATCACCTTCCTGTCAGCTTCGACCAGTCTGGCCATTCTCCTCTGACCTCTCTCATTAAGAAGGCGTTTCTGTCTGCAGAACTGCTGCTCACTGGATTATTATTATTTTTTTGCACCATTCTTTGCAAACTCTAGAGACTGTTGTGCAAAAATCCCAGGAGATCAGCAGTTTCTGAGATATTCAAACCACCCTGTCTAGCACCAACATCATTCCACGGTCAAAGGCACTTAAATCAAAATTTTCTCCCATCCTGATGGTAGATGTGAACATTATCTGAAGCTCCTGACCCGTATCTGCATGAATTTATGCATTGCACTGCTGCCACGATTGGCTGATTAGATAATCACATGAATAAGTAGGTGTGAATAAGCAGTTCCTAATAAAGTGCTCAGTGAGTGTTCATTTGGCATTTAAACATGGCTGTATATCTTCAAGGACTTTGACTAGGGATATTGCAGTAATGTACAACAAGTATCATTCTGATTTTAAGACCAGTTCCCTGACTAATTGCATTAAATTGCATTAAATGTCAAGATGATTGTCATGTACTTTAAGAGTTCTGATAGAGGTTGATAACTGATTGGTTGCTTGACAGAGCTGCCTAAATGAAAGGCCTTTGAAAAAAATGTTCAAATATCAGCATATTTCATACATGGCATACAAAATCAACAGAAGATCAACAGAGTGCAGCGTTGAAATCCCCCCGCAACGGTGGCTCAGGATGAGCAGGCTGTGCTGTAGTGGAGCTTGTGCCAGGATCACCATGTTTGAATTTCCACAGGCATTTATACAGAGTCCCGGTGGGGTGCAGACGTACCCTCAGAATTTCAATTAGGACAGTGGGACTTTTATTTTCTTAGCCGTACAGCCCCATCCATCTGAGCTCTGTACGTTAGGCATTTCAGGCCTGCACCCTGCCGCAAACTGAAATAAATAGGCTTTGGCAATGTTAAAACGCACTTCCGAAAAAAAAAGAAACCAGAGCAGAAATTCATAATGGCGTGCTCTAAAAGCAGACGTATTAATCCCTGCACGGCTGGTTCTTTGCCAAGACAAGTTCCAGAGCCCTTTAGATTAAGTTAAGCAGCAAGGGCATGGCCGTCTTACAATCCAGACCTGTTTCTGAATTCCAGGCGCGAATGCGGTCGCCCGGTCGCATCTCTATTAGCATATAGAATGTCTCACCAAAAGGACCTTCAGATTGTTTGAATTGACAACAGAGGACAATGGGTTTTTGTTGAGTTTTTTTCGGTGCTTTCTTTTTTGGTATCACCTGTTCTGTGAACTAAATACTGTCATTTAAGCTCCTGTTTTCAGTCCCCGTTAAAGCAGCTCCACTCTTCTATTATTAAACGTCGAC
Source organism: Conger conger (assembly GCF_963514075.1). Classification (NCBI taxonomy): domain Eukaryota; kingdom Metazoa; phylum Chordata; class Actinopteri; order Anguilliformes; family Congridae; genus Conger; species Conger conger. The sequence goes on from NC_083768.1 coordinate 18,063,065, forward strand.
GACTGGCGGACGCTTTTCTGTTAGGGTCATGCGCCACGTTGTCATCCCTCCAATTTCGAAGAAAATCACCTTTTCAGAATCACTTCCAGAAATACAAATGACCATGTGTGAAAAATGTAATGATGTCATTATCATAACTCATAAGGAAATTGACTACATAAATCAGTTTGGATGACCAATATGTTCACGAGACTTCATTTGTTTCAGTTAATGTAGTTAATGCGATTCGGCAGTTTCCATAGCTACTCTGTGAGAAAGGAGCTAAAAATAATTATGATAATCATTAACACCGAGGTCAAGAGAAACGTTATTGTGGCGGTCATACGGAGGTTTTTTATCTTCCCCGGACTGAATTTGCATGATACTCATATGCACTTGTGTGGAAGCTGAATTATGCATCGCGACTTCAGTTCTACGCCGCTACTCATCTGAACAACTGGAAACTGGATGGGGAGATGCAAGAGCTCATCACTCAGGGGGGCCCAGCTGGGATTGGAGCGCACCACCCGATGGTAATGAGTTCGGTTTCTGACGCCACACGGTGGCCCGTGTTACAGGAGCGCCGGGTCCTGGAGCCCGGCAGTTGAGAGGACGGCTTACGCAAGCAGCCAGGCGTGGGACTATCAATAATTCAGGCGGAGGGGAGGACGGTGTCTTGGCTTCTCCGTGCGCTGTTACAGGGCCGGGGAGGATTGCGGCTTTGGGAGAGGAAACACGATGCGGAGCTGGCTCGCAGCTTCCTGGCTCACACAGTCACACTGTGACAAACCGCAGCACTACCGCAACACAAACATACTCCTCTCACCTTTTGGTCAAATCATCCCATTGTAGTCGGCCAACAATGCAGACAACAATATCCTGGCTGGAAACAATCGCCTTTCTTTAACAGGCTTTATAACAATCTTGTTTTATTGTACCTGCCCTATCTATATTACATTGCAATTATATTTAGATAGCAGTTGTGGACGGATTTAATAACAACGACAGGGTTTTGTAGTGTTTTGTTGGCGACGCTTTCCCATTTGCGATGGCGGCTCTCTAGTCGAAAGTATTGATTTGTTGTGTCTACAGCAATCTGAGCAGGCCACCACAAGAGCACAACGCTTTGCAGTGGCTTTTTGACGGGATAGATATAGACCTCACCCTTTCTCTCCACATCACCGTTGCAAGAAGGATGGTGTCCTGCCAACGCACGGCGTTAACGCACCGCAATGTTAGCGCTCTGCAGCGTTAGGGCACCGTAACGTTAGCGAACGGCTGTGTTAATGCACCACTATGTTAGCGAACCGCTGCATTAGCGCTCAGCTGCATTAGCTCGGCTGCTGCGATGCGGTCGTGACGTTGTGTCACTACACTGCGGGGGTCGCCGGCTGGTCAAAAAGTGCATAGCTGGCGTCCTGCCATCGCGCCCATCAGAGCTGGTGAGCATGTTTGATGACAGTTTCTGTTAGAGTGCCTGGAGCGTGCACTTGTGGGGTAACACCGAGGCCCTGCCATTGCGAGATGTAACTGGAGATGTGGAGAGCTTGGCCGCGTTCCCGACAGAATGCCACCGCGTGCCCAGTCTCCTCGGTCGACACAAGTCCCACCCACCTCCACAGCTCTGAAAGCCCAGGATTATTCAGTACATGTGGGCTTGTACTTAAAAACAACAAATTCCGTAACAAGATATTGGTTTGTATAAATATTTGTTGCCGAAAATACAGTTAAGCAGTTCGTTTTGGTAAACGTAGCTCAGCAAAATATGAAGAAAAAATAAAACGACACATTCAGTTGAAAATCAAAGTTCAGACAGATATTGACAGATAGGAGTAATTCAACCTCTCTATTATTACCGTCATTTCATCCAACTATGAATATTTTGCTCATATGACATCAATGCTGTAACTCATATTCTGTTGAAAACCAGGGAAGTGTTTAGTTGCAGGCATTGGGCCCTCGCCACACAGAAGGCTATCATAAGGACTGGCTTTGCCGAGTGACCTTGGCCTTTAAAGCACTGAGAAAGAACCAAACCACCACCCTCCATTCCTGCTACTCTCATACAGACATGAACTCTGCCACAATCATCCCGAGGGGGTGGAATCTGACATTGGCCGCCCTGAGATTGCGGCAATGTGTATGATTGATATCTAGCCATTACTGGACTTGCAGTACGGAGGTGTAATGTTTAAGAGGACAGTGTCACGGGGACAATGGGCCGAGCGAACTCATTACGATGGTGAGATCTCCACGCAGTTGAAAGCGTTCGCGGCGGGGGAATACGGTTTAGGCAGCCGTTTTAATCATATTCTTTGATCTTTAACAGACGCACTCGACGCAGCGGAGATATCGCCATGACTACGAGGTACGCTGACGTGATGGTGACTCATCCCTCCGATAAAACTGACCGATGCTTGCTGAGCCACACAGCACACACTGTGAGAGGATCTCAGGTACTCTACTGCATACTGATCAGTCTGTACTGAAAGTGTGCATTTTACCACTATTGATTTTAGTAGAGAGGACTTTTGTGCTTGAAACTATTGTATGTAGAACACAACACTTAAAAATATGTAGCCAAGCTATACATGTATATCTACACATAGTTATCGACACCTTAACTTTCTTGATGAATAAAGCTCAATAAAGCTTAGAAAAACAAGTCTGTTCTGCAGTGATGCAGACTGTGGAGAGGACTTCCCCTTTAAGACTTGCTCTTGCTTACTGTAAATAGCTAATGTGCCAGCTCTTTGTCTTCACTCCCGAGGCCTTCCAGAAATAAAATTAGTCATCCAAAAAAATATGTAGCGGGAGCTCATTTAAGGCACATTCCAGAAAGACTTCAAGACAGGAGATAGCCACCCAGTAAACATTTGCATGCAGCTAGCCGCATCCGTCCCATACAACAGACTGGCATTCACATCCAGGAATAGGAAGGTCAGTCCATGAGTAATAGCAATGTTGTTTCCTGCTGCCGCAGGATCTCTTCTGCCAGAATCCGTTTTTTGGGGGGATTCCAGGAAATCCACAACCCTAAATGAATGTGCCGTGCCAGTCTGGGGAGGCGCCAGACAATCACATTTGATTGGAAGGCATTTTCAGGTCCTCTGCAGAGAGGCTGCTATGCATTCTAACAGGCAGGCATGCCCACGGTCACATGACCTCCTGAGATCATAAAGACCGGCATGAAACGCCACAAAAAAATGTAAGATAAATTAATCCAGGGTCCACTGTCACTGGGAAGCACGCACAGACGTGAACATACCACCTGTTACCGAAAAAAAAGAAAAAAAAAAACACTGGGATGTTGACTCTGGCTGTCCTGCCGGTTGCCCTGGCAACACCAGAGAAGTTGTGTTCTTGCTGCGGCATCCTCCGGAACAACCGCCTACTCTAATAAATGGCAGCTTTTTGACATTCAAGGTTTGGTCTCAGTGGAAAGGAGCGGGGCCGGAAAATACAGCGATCCTTTGATATTAGCGAGGAAACACAATAAAAGATACAAATAAACATCATAGGGTGGCCATATAAAAAGATAGGCAGGCCATGTAAAAAAGATAGGGCAGTCATATAAAAAGATCTATTAACAGTAAGAACTGCAGTCCAGCTCTGAAGCAATTTGTATATGACATCTGTTTAACTGCCTGAAGATAATGACACTGATTTGGTCGTAAAATGCTAAGGTGGCTAACCTTCATAATCTGTGATTTGAATTCACATTACTGTCAATTAGCAGACACTCTTATCCAGAGCAGTTTACACAACTTTTGAATTGATATTTATTTCACATTTATACACATAGTGGCCATTAATATAGCTGTATACTGAAGCAATTCAGGTACCTTCCTCGAGGATACAATGGCAGTGTCCTACCTGGAAAGTGAACGAGCAACCTTCTGGCGTCGAGCCCAGTCCTTTACTCACTGTGCTATACTTTTGCCAAATGTTCCAAACAAAATGGAGTATCATGAGCAATGTATTTACTGTACATGGATAGACACTCAGTGAGCATTTTATTAGGTATACTTGTACACCAGCTTGTTAATGAATATTTAATCAGCCAATCATGTGGCAACAACGAAATGCATAAGAGCATGCAGATATGGTCAAGAGGTTCAGCTGTTTTTCAGACCAAATGTCACAATGTGGAAGAAATGTGATCAAAGTGACTTTGACCATGGAATGATCATTGGTGCCAGACAGGGTGGTTTGAGTATCTCAGAAACTGCTGATCTCCTGCGATTTTCATGCACAACAATCTCTAGAGTTTGCATACAATGGTGCGAAAAACAAAAAACATCCAGTGAACAGCAGTTCTGCAGGCAAAAATACATTGTTAATGAGAGCAGTAAGAGGAGAAGGGCCAGACTGGTCAAAGCTGACAGGAAGGTGACAGTAACATAAATAACCACATTTTACAATGACGGCATACAGAAAAGCATCTCTAAACACCCAACGTGTCAAAACCTCTAAGTGGATAGGCTACAGCAGCAGAAGACCAATAAGTAAAAAAATAAGCATAATGCATACCTAATAATGCGCTCAGTGAGTGTAGACTGAGCAAGATTATGTTTGAAACAATATTTTTCATGAGACTATAGAGCAGAGGGTATTCATGGGTTGGAACAAAGTAAAATACAAACCAAGCCAGCCTGCTCAGTGATTTTTTCCACTCCATTCCAGCAATATAGTTTAACAAAAAAACAGCTCCGACTGAGCAACAGTAGTGTAATCTGTACTAAATCGAAGTTGTGCACCAAGGTTGCATGAATTCGGCCTTAAGCGTGACATTTCACAATCTTTAATAATTGCATACTGCAGTGCAGCACAGTGGAACACTCCAAAACAGCCATAAAAACCATGTACTGTAAGTGTGCAGCAAGAGCCATCAGATATACAACTGAACTGATACCCACTTCTGCAAGCGAGTCCAGATTGGTTCTGTATGAAATGTATATCATCTGCCTGGGGTTAAGGGCACCAGCTGAAGGTAAATAAAACAGCATAATGTAATGATTTGTTTGGAGGAAGAAAAAGTGAATTAATAGAGAAGCACAACCAGACAAGTGCTTGGAGATGCACAGAGCAGCACTGGACATAGGAGACTGGGAAGGGATAGGCCATCAGTCTTGCCGATTCTGACACCGGATCAATACACCCCTGACCGCGGCAGAGACATAGCCCTAATAAACAAGATGGGGGTCTGTATCTGTAAAACACATGCCTCTGGGGACCCGGCCCCCTCCCCCGAATTCTCTGCAGAGAGATAAATATAGAATATAGAAATGACTCAACTTTCAACGGTAAAAACGAAAAGCTAAAGGGAATTTCGCAGTGCATCCATTACAACCTAATGTGATTAGAACCTTTACTGAGCGAATACCGAATCAAGTAGCCCTCCCGAAATAGCGTCTGGCTCCCTCACGTAAAAGCTCCTGGAGCCTGGCCTAGGTAAACGACGCAAACTTGACGATTCCACCGAATTTTGCTCTGCTTTTATTTTACAAAGTAGATTTCTGCATCTCACTTTCTGTCTCTTCAACCCAAACCCAGAATCCTCATTTATTCACCCAAAAACAACAGTGTATCTGGAAAAAGCAGTGTGACACCCAGAGTGTTTACCTTGTTGTGGCAGCAGTCTCAACACTGAGGAGGGAGCGACATGTCAACATGATGCCATGATGCCATCTGAGGGTTAGACCTTCAAAATTCAAATCCTACAAGGGGAACAAAAGACAGAACAATCTTTAGCTGGGAGCTACATTGCTCGAAATGGAGCACAGCTAACCATCTAAAATACTCTGCTCAAAATGGAGCACAGCTAACAATCTACAATGGCTGTCGAACACGGACCTGCAAAAACAATGTACATGGCTGTAGGAGATTGTAAGGACGAGCTTTGATAATTATGAAAATTATCAAAAAAGAGCTCTGATAATTATGCAGCGAAGCTGGAACGGAAACGTCAAACAGAGGTGGAGTGAGTCCAATTTGCACCATGGGCACGACTGGGGCAGCAAGTTTGGGCCAGGCACGACTCCCAAGGGCAGGTGATTTTGCACGGCAGCAGATGCCTGATTAAATTCAATTAACAGCTTATCTTATACCAAATGACATCAGGGAATTTGGGGTCTTTTTAACGTAATCCTCCAGATACGATCCTTATTAAGTACCAGACGGGCGGCACTTCATTTCCATAGCCATTTTTGTATTCAGTTTATGATAAAATATACCTTACTGTATTGTATAGCAGAAGAATGCATAGTCTGATCTTACAATCAGAAACATTGTATCACAGAAGGTTACTCAGAGCAACTAATTGGTCACATCTGTCAGACTGTTTTGTCATACTCAGTCATATGCAGTTTTTGTATTTTTTTAATGATTATTATTTATATTACCAGCTTTCTATATTTTGTTTCTGGCAGGTAAGAGGAGGAAAAACAGTGCAGTGATGTTTTATAAATCCCAGATTTATTAATTATTCAGTTTAATCGATGTTCTGTACACCATAAACTACGCATTACCACAGGAGTAATGTTCAAATCCAAGTAAACTGCACTCTCTTCCAAGTAGATTAGACTGTGCTATATGCAAATGAGCAGAAATACATATCTTTGTTCTCTTGCATAAATGTATAAAGTGATTATAGGCAGTACTTCACCATTCCCAGTTCCAAAATGGTTATAGGTTGTGGCAGCATAAATATAATTTAAACAAAATTAGTTTTCCTGGGGTGGGGGGCGGAGGGCCATTTTACCCTGCACCTTTTACTCCCAGCTGGGAGGTGGATAGGCTATGTGTTCAATTGTTATCAGACAGTTAGCAGTTTAAAATTTATTAAATAAGAAACGGGTGAAGATTTTATGTGCTCGTACAGTTACCTCGTATGTGAGAGATGGGGATATCCACAATAAAAATCCCTGAAGAAACATCAATCGCATTCAGTAAACACTTCAAAATAGCTTAGCTGTTTGTGCTATGATACTGGATGTTCTCTGGCTCAAAAACCTCCCTTTTCGATGTGGCAGTTACCCACATACAGAAGGTTTGTAAAAATATATTGATTTGTACATTCAAAGAGAATTGATGCAGTTTTAATGGCAAAAGGTGGTCACACATAATATTGATTTGATTTGTACTACTTATTGCTTTTTATTGTACATTTATCGATATTTAGAAGCCTTTGTTTCATTAATTTGAAAGCATCTCAGCTGTACAGAATTTTTACAGGTGCCTAAGACCTTTGTACAGTACTGTATGTTTTCTACAAACGTTTTGCAAATAGGTATTTTTTTCCCAACATATCCAGAGTTTTCTCAGGTCGCATGGTAACAGTATATGAATTCATGGACGAATAGTTTCTGCTGAACGTGTGAAGTATTATCCCAAGATTGAAATTATAAACAGTTGGCTTCTATTTGTCAAACATGAATGGTTAAAAAATAAGCATACTTCTATTTTAACAACAGCAACATTTCACTACATCTGAATGTCAATATATTTTGCTGTTGATCGGCAATGCAACTCAAATCCCCCCTGCTCATTGTGAATGCTTTCAACATCCGCCATGTTCCCAACATTGCAGTAATATTTCCAGCCATGTTGTGAGACAGTTGCATGTATGCTAGAGAAGGACCAGGGAGAGAGCTCCTCTAATGGTCCTTGAACAATGTTTATGCGCGTTCTGTATCCTGGCCAGAGGAAACCGGCAAGGTCACCAAGTGTTTGTGTGTGAGCCACGCCTGCAGGACACCTTTAATGGGATTTAGAGGGTTGTTCCTGGAGAGATGGGCATTATCCCAGTAAGTCCCTGCAGAGTAATTGGCTCACATGGCTCTGGCTTGCCCTGAGTGTGAATCAGTGTAAATCAGAACTTGAGGAGCAAAAGTTCACCCCGGTCCATTTTTAGAAGTGTGAAATGCATCCCTCGCACAGTCACACAGAGTAGGGTCTAAGCATAACGGCCTCGTATCTCCTTGAGAGGAAACGGAAGGGGAGAGAAGACGTGAGACAATGTTCAAATCTTCAACCGACCTTCAAACTGACATTCATTTCAGAACAAAATACATGACATACTGTATAAGCATATGCTAATGAGCTACATAATGGAAAGCCTAGTCTGTTATAAATCCTATTAACCGAAAATTATTATGAGTATATTATCATAAGGATGAAAAAGATAGACCAAATTTACTGTGTACGAGTGTTAAACCCATTTTCATTCCAGCTGATTGGGCCTGAGTGATGAGGAAAACTGAAAAGATTAGCAGATTACCTGAAAATACTAAGGATGTTACATGAACAGTTCCAATGAATGTTCCTGGTCTGTAGTAAAGCTACTTTGAGCTGGGCATTCAATGTGATCGATTTGTTGGTTTACATGCAAACAAATGCTAACTAATTGTCTTCAGGGGGTCTTTTTTGTGGAGCAGTGGTGTAAAAAATAAACACTGGGGAAACAATAGCAACAATACAAGCATCACAGTCACATGGGTTCACAAGATAAATTACTTAAATTAGACCACAACTCAAATAAACATGCTACAGAAAAACCACAAAAACCTTGAATTTCTGAGAGAAGTAACTATAAAGCAAACCCTAGCCAGAACAGACAATCAGCAGTCACATCGAACGGCAGAAAACCTATTCCACCCAGGTCTACATGGTACTGAGGAAGAGAAAAATCATATAAAAGAGGAAATGATTTTCTGTATCTGTTACCTTAGCTCTGTGGGACACAACAGTGTATCCCAGATGGGAGAAATTTAAAGTTCTATAGAGAGGATGATGCACATCCTACAATTTTATTTCCTGCAGTTTCATTATTTGCCTCTGTCTACTGTCCCCTATTGATTTTACTTCTTACTGTTGTTATTTCCAGCCCTGTAGTATTTGTTTTTCTTTCCAACCAATAAATCAAATGGTATGTTCTAACACTCAATGGATTTACAGAGAAATGTTTTATGAAATACTGGCTTTCCTAAAAGGAAGAATTGCTGCTGAATTTTTCCATTCCGTGCCTGCAATTCACAACCATATATGACAATGGGCAATCAGTTTCCTAAAAGCTGTTCCTTGGCCTTTGGTCTTTTACATATGCAGTTGGTTACACTATAGGTTATCATTGTGTAACCACAAAAATATTATTAGCAGGACTTTGTCTGAAGATAATGGAATCGCAAGTGCCAGGTAAGCCATCTTTAGCCTCCATCACACCAAGGTGAACTGGGCCTTTTGAACATGCTGAGCACTGCAAATGCACCCAAATAATACCACAGGCATTTTATAATGCACCTGGCAGTTGCCCACAGTTCTAATCCTGAGCAAAGACTGAACAATGTTATTAACAAATAGCATTAATTAATAATTCATATAATTAATTAACACCTCTCCTCTCAGAGTGGTCCCTGGACCAAGGGGAGCTATAGAAGGTCCCATTCTTAACACCACACACAGACAGTAACAAGGAAGAACATGGTAAGGGGTTGGGGGTTGGAATTAAAATAAATTCAATTTATATAAAACAACATTTATTGGGAAAAAAAAGAAGATTTAAGCAAATGGTTTTTTTTTTTTAATAACACATGATGTGTACAGAGGGCTCCGTAGTGTTTACCACACAATTTTAGATTTGTAATCACGCAGTTATATCCTACAGCAAGACATTGATCCCAAACATGCTGCTCAAGCAACAGGAGTTTTTCATAAGATAAAAATAAATAAAGAAATAAAAGGCAATAATTTTTCATTGTGAATTGTTTGATTAAAAATGCATTCATTATAGGCTACTAAAATGCCCAAGATTTCACAAACTTAAGCATTTTCCTTGCTTTGTAATTTATTTATTTATTTATTTATTTATTTATTTATTTATTTATTTTACACAGGGAAAAACTTAAAAGCAATGATCTACTTCTATTAAAAATAAGGAATTCTGGCTATATCAGACGATTTGCATTTAGTCAATATTATGGGATTTAGACAGACTTAGGGCAGACACCACTGCTGCTTAATGTCAATAAATATCCCAAATGAAAAACATTTTAAACGAAAGCAAGCAAAGACACGGTGAATTACGAATAGTGTGCTTTCATATGTGTCCGTGAAGTAATGCTCACCGACTCTCCTTGCGGAAAAGGCGCTTAGGTACCCGATGAAAGCGACAACGTTTTCCACCTGAAATGTGATTCCTTATAATTCTGTCATTGCTCTTCGCACCGGAAGGCACAGTGCCAACGTTTTGGCGCGAACGTTTGCATAAATCACCGCAGTCTTACGGCAGGGAACGGATAACCGAGCGCTTAAATTTAGTTTATTATTTATTTCATTACACGCGGGCTGGCAGCGACTGGAATGTTACAACATCGGATTATGGGCGAGTTTATCCCCGTGAACTTGATAGAAAGTCACGGGAGGCAATAACGTTGGAGAGTAAGGACAGACGGAGATCAACTCAGTCCACAGCAAACACGTAATCAGTTTTACTCTGAGCTGCTGTCAGGAAGTGACGAACCGATGAAAAAATATGTCCAATCACAACGCCAGGAATTTCTGGTCAGAGTGCAAATTTGTAGATGACCATGAACCTGTAAGAAAATAAAATCCCACAACAGATTAAGGTAGATGTTGTCATTTATGAGTTAACATTGTGAGAGCCATTGCTTTCCATTTCGTTTAATGGTCTCCAACCCTGGTCCTGGAGAGCTACTGGGTCTGCTGGTTTTTGTTTTCACCTTAAAATTAGCACCCTGCTGAGACCCAGGTAAACAGGTAAGGTGAGTTAACTGTGTAATCAATGGCTCTAATTCATTAATTAAGCACAGAGTAACAACGAAAACCAGCAGGTCCTGTAGCTCTCCAGGACCAGGGTTGGAGACCACTGATTCTATAGACTACAATGAGGAATATAGGCCAGGGCTGTCCAACCTTGTTTCTGGAGATCTACCATCCTGTAGGTTTTCACTCCAAGTCTCCAACCATAACAAAATGTACCTCATTCAGCACCTAGAGATTTTGTTGAGTTGCTAATTGGTAGAATCAGTTATTTCAAATTAAGTTTGAATTGAAAACCCACAGAATAGTAGGTGTCCAGGAACAGCTTCAGCAGCCCTGATATAGGCTAACTGTATATTACATATAAAACACACATTTTAATCCCCACCTGCATCGACTGCTTTGTGTGTGATTGAAAAAGTGATTTACTCAATTGATTTTTTCTTTTTAGAACAAGGCCTCATTTGATTCATTGCGTAATTGTGTAAGGTGAATTATTCCGGAACTTGTCTTGAATATCTTGAGACTTGAAGCAGACAGGAAATCTCAGAAGCTTGTAAATTACAGAACTAAATGGAGCAAGCATGATTTCCTTGGACCAAATACATTTCTTTCCTTCGCGGCTCATTGAATTGAAAATGAAGAGTCCAAATTCTGTGAATTTCATCATATCATATTGCAATGCAAATTGATTCATCGTATCAATATTGTAATGCATCTCTTATGCTAATCTTAAATGCAATTTTAAGAGCTTAGAGAAAAGATTAGCTATAAGGAAAATATTAAATGATAGTGTTCCTCCACACAGCTCACTATTCATACATTCTGTCTCCACACCATTGCCTGTGCATTGCTTTTTATTTTGCCATTACATCCAAATTATCATGTCAAGCAAATGATCGTGTCCACCATTTCAAAGCAATGTACTTAAATGCTGCATTTATCTAGCCTCTGTTGCCTGCTTGATGGGCATACAGTGCTTAAAGACAGCCATCCCATACTACAAAATGTTCTGCCAGGACAGGCCAATTTAAAGAATAAAAGGTTTAGAGACATCACTGAGACATCTGTTACATAAGGCTGACTTCTGACAAGCGAAACTAGAACAATCTCATGAAATTGCCTTAAATTACGGATTACTATTTAGTCTAAAATCATGGACAGTGGATAAGACGGTTTGCTTAAGCAAAATAAATAATGCGACAGTGAGGACGAAGTGGGAAAAACAGCGCCGCAGAAACAGACGGGCGAGGCAAATCTCCAAAGGCCCCTTTGAACCGCAACACAAAGGAGCCGGGCCTTACTGAGCCGGGGAGAGCCCTCTCGGTGGTTCTTCCCTGGGACACATCCGTCCCTCCGCTGGGAGACAGAGGTCATCTCACCCGGTGACGTCTGTGACAGCGACAGAGCCCTCCGTCGCCACAGTGGGGGCGCGAGGGGGGTGAAGGCCCCAAACCGCTGACATGTCTGTTTCGTATGGAGAGGCGCATTAATGAGGCGTAAGGGGAAGTGGAGCAGGGAGGAAAGGCAGACAGGACACCCACCCCCCACCCCTTCTCACATGTTCACCCTGCATGTTCACCGCAAAGAGGCTGTTCCCAATTACGCTTGCTAAAAGCGGGGCTAGTTTTAATTGTTCTGGTTCAAGGGGAGCCGTTTGATTCATATTAAAGCAATCCCCCGTTAAGCACCCAGGTTAGGCCTCCAATTGGAGACCTGTGAACGTGCAAGGTGTCTCATACCTTAAGGAAACACAGCACTAATTAATTGAATCATTAAATAGAAAAATAGCACGTTATGAATGTGATTTTGTGTAGTTTATATAATCACATTATCAATCTAAATCAAACCAAATAGTTTGTAAAAGCAGGAATTGTAGTTTCAAATGGTTTGACTAATATAAATACAATACACACCATGAGACAGAACCAAATTAGCAGAGACAACCAGTCATAGCTAGAGAACCATGCACCTGCAGTGCTTTCTGTTTATTTTTCATTAAAATTCTGAGTTAGTGTGTGTTTGTGTGTGTGTGTGTGTGTGTGATAATATTGTTTCCTCACTGGAACTTTTGTCTTATTCTCACTACAGCTCCTTCCTGCATGTCTGGTCCCAGAGGAAAGGATATGACTCTTGTGCTTCCTTTGCCCTTATATAAGTGTCCGTGTGAACCATTGATTAGTCTCTGCTCGGAAGGAGGCAGTGTTTGGGTGACCCACGGAAGACTGTGTTTTCTATGTCTCTTCTGAGGGCAGAGGGCACGGTCTCTGCAGTAACCCCCTTCTGCCTTGGAATAATCTGCCATTTTAGGACCAGGATTTACAGTGCCATATGGCCCGTCTTCAACAGGCTTCCTTCCATGGCAAATTAGGATCTACGCCGCTGGACCATCTGACTTGTTTGTATGGTCTATCAGATCACATTTGTTCATAGGTTTTACAGTCCTTGTTACCAGAAGTCATCAGATTTATAAGTTGCTCAAAGGGAACTCAGGGTCATTTTCAAAAATAAAATATAAATATATAATTTTATGTTTATCCTTATACATGTATATCTTATTTAACTTTTTTTTTAAAGAAAATAAAACCATTTCCATTATGCATTTACTTAAACTATTTCAAACTATCTATATACAGCTTGATATTTACTGAAACAATTCAGGTTAAGCACTTCACTTATGAAAGAGCGATGCCTCATCGATGATCTTTCAAATATAAACCACTAAAACTACATTACCTTGTCATTGTCAATATATAAAAATAACCCGGTATAGCTTTTTTTTTTGGACCAACACTTGAGGTTGTTGATCCACACAGACAGATTGGAGAGTGCTCAGAAGCCAAATATATCTATCAAAATCCCTGGATCTCATTCTCTCCCAAAATAGCAGGTCCCTTTTCGTTGAGTGTTCACTGAGCTTTGTATCTGTCAGAAAAACAGACTGAACACATTACCAAATCTTTTCCAACCAGTGAAGGAATCCAGTCTGGCCATAATCTTGTTTACATTGTTCTGGAAATAGCCCTTTTCGGAGCTGTTGCTCGCTAAATGATTGTCATATTATTCTTTCATGGCTGGAGGAAACTTGTTTTGATCGAGAAAATTACAGAAAACCCATACTCCCATCACAAAAACACATCATATTCATTTTTCAGCAGTAATTGTACAGTCACTATGGTAACTGTTAGACTGTGATCGAGTTCAGCAATTTACACAAGATTTCAGTACTGGCTGAGTACAAAGGAATGAATGAGGACAAATCTGAATGTATACTTTTCCAACGCGTGGATAGTGAAGACGGAATAATATAAGTCTATCTTTGCAGACCTTGAAAAATATTCCTATTTCATGGTGCATACAAAGAAATCTTTTTCGGAATGTATAAGTGTTCATATTTATTATATAATATATTTAATATCTGACCATTTAAGAAGACCTTGGAAGAAATTGTTAAATCGAGATGGGACATGTATTTTTCGGCTTATGGTGTTGCTGTCTTCAGGGGTGGAGAAAAAAAAGCCCTGCACACGTGTCACCATGCGTGAAAATTTATGAAACCGAGTCCTCTGTGACCTCATCAGTAACATGCCAAACCAACCGAAATCATGCCAGGCTGTTATAGGCCTCCTCCATCTGTGGATAGGGGGGATGGGGGGTGGGCTCTCCTCCCACTAACAGTCCGGTCCATTCACGGGGGGGGGGCCTTGGACTGGCCGGCCGGCGGAACGGGCTGAGGAGCGGTGGCCCCGTGTCCCTCCGGAGGACGGCTTACCACCCACACAGGCTGCTGCCCGCCATCCCCCTCAGCAGCCGCGGCGGGAGAAAGGGAGGCGCAACAAAGGTCCTCAGAGGCAACCTTCGACCTTCCGCGCACAAAGAGGGAGAGACAGCAAGCCGTCACTCCTTTGAGTCTGCCTTCCATTGACTCAGCGATCATCAAAGCCTCCCCGTAACAGCTGCTCGCCCACAGCAAAGGGACGTCACCGCTCCCGAGGCTGGAGCTGTTTGTGGGGGTGTATTGCATGGGCTTTCATACATGTGAGTTGACTCCCCGACCTCAAAATTTACAGATATAGTACCGTTTGTTGACGTACTTTGTAAGGATACAGATTAGAAAAGACGACAGAGCTTGTAGGTAATAAGACCTGACTTACAGATGTCGTGATGAATGTAGGCGAGAGTGGAGGCAGTTTGGGAGCTCGGGAGATATTTGTGTGCTGTTGTAAAATTGAAAGCTGAGGTAAACTTTGCAAGAACATGAAAACTTCTGCACAACAATTTCAGAAAGTCCTCTCATTAAATATGAAGAGTTTTTCCTCAGACCGTCATCCAAGTTCCATATCCATCCTGTGGAAAGACTTCAAACAGTACAGAAAGACACTACAGTACAAGGACTCTACAAGACTTTTCAGCACTGTACAAAGGGAACAAAGTCAGCCCATATCCAAGATTGGCGGCACCACTTAGGTTTAGTGGTGAGAAGAAAACAACATGCATTCAGAAGAATGCATCTATTTAAGCAGCAGTGGCAGCTGGACAGTCAGGCTGAGATACTGTAAATGTTTACTGCTGTCATTTCTACACAAACAAGAAATAAAACAAGCCTCTACAGCAGTGTGGGAAACTGTGTCCTAAGTTTACTTTTTTGAATCTGCTACTCCCTTTACTGTGTATTTGTCATGTTCTGCACTCCCCTGTTTAGCGTTTTCTGTTTTCCCTGTGTTTTAGTGTCTAGTGTCCCATCTCGCTTTCCGTAGTCGCAATTCATTTCTGTCATACATTACCTGTTTTCTGTCCAACCACTCTGTGTATTTAACCCATCCTGTTCCTTCTAGTCTTTGTTACATCACATTACATTAATGGCATTTGGCAGACGCTCTTATCCAGAGCGACGTACAACAAAGTGCATACCCATAACCAGGGATAAGTGCACTGAAAGATCTTTGTCAGATTGTAATGTGTGTAAGCCATTCCTTCCAGCGGTTTCCTGATTGCCTGTTCTGTGGTCTGACCTGTTTCATGTACCCCGATCTCTGCTTTCTGTTAAACCAGATGTGCACAGCAAGGGCCGATTCGCTTCAGGATTTTGTGCTTTGTGGAACTTCTGCTCTTAATTATTTAATTAGCTAATTAATGTCTTGATCAGACATTTGTATATGCACCAGCTACAGCCACAGGCTGCTAGTGTATCCTAAAGATTTTATCCTAAAGTATAGGAGTGAACCAACATCATTTATAAAGCTGTCAG
The DNA here is from genome assembly GCF_963514075.1 of Conger conger. Taxonomy (NCBI): domain Eukaryota; kingdom Metazoa; phylum Chordata; class Actinopteri; order Anguilliformes; family Congridae; genus Conger; species Conger conger. The sequence goes on from NC_083768.1 coordinate 18,079,071, forward strand.
AAAAATAAATAAAGGTAATTGGTTAGAACAAAAGCCAGCTCACAGACTGGCCCTCCAGGAGCAGAGTTGTGCACCCCTGTGTCTGGTCACCCTGTGTTTGGACTTTTGCTAGTGACCCCGACTACAATTCTGGTTATCCTCTCTGTACCTGTTTGCCAACTATTGATCCCTACCTGTCTGACCTCACTAAATAAATACTCCATTACTATTTACTTCCTGGTTGCCATTGGTTCCTCGACCCTGAGTTAAAATAGTTAAAACCTTCTATATAATGCATTATTCTGCATAGTATATTAATGTTTACAGCTAACACAATATGTCATATTTTTCAGTTTTACGCAAATGAAAACATACAGTGCCAACATTGCAAATGAATAGCAAATATTTCAGAGATCAAATAAAAGTTTATGTTTTTCTACTTGAAGTGAAGCATTTTGCATAGTGTCTCTGAGCAGACAGATGAACTATGAAACATACAGTTATTTTCATTTCCCCTCACCTTTCCGTTTGGGTTATTCAAGCAACAAATTATTCAATCATTCAAGTAACATGTTATTCAATTAGCGCCGTTAACTGCTGAATAAAGCACATGCATACCAAATAGAGTTTTCGTTCTCATTTTCATTCAGCTCTCTTTTCGCTGTGAAATGGTGTGACTTTCATTTGGCCTCCATTGTTCTAACCACACAATGATCTGCCAACGTTCTTGTTGTTGACGTCGTTGCAATTTAATCACATTTTAGCTTCAGCTCTATGGCTGCATATTTCCGTTAACTAATGAGCTAAGTTCAGTTTGCTCTTAATGGGCTTTAAGATTTTCAGTGTCTGATACCAATTTAGTCATATTTAGCAGAATTTGTAATCAATTGCTAATTGCTTTGTTAGTTGATTGTGTGGCGCTTCTGAAATAATACATTAACATCACAAATCAAAGTGGCTCAGCTGGTAAAGGTGCTAATTGTAAGAGCAGGCAGGATCAATTACAGCCAGCTCAGCTGGAGTTCAAACCTCAAGTCTGAACCCCTGGTGCACAGAACTACATTATTACTGGAGCAGTGAATCTGAATCTGTGAATTAAGGATTAGCTCTTCCAGTTGTAATGCAGTTCTGTGGTCCTAAACCTGAAAGTTAAGCTCCAGCTTAACCCGCTGCAGTTGACCCCATAGGTTCATGTCAGGGACATGTGATTTAGTGACACGTTGGCTTTCTACAGCCATAGGGAGAAAGGGTTTAACTAGGCCAAGGCCCCCCGGTTTGGTGCTGGATTAGTTCCTCCCTATAGCCTGCCATGCACCCACAGGCTACCAGTTGTCATTAATGAAATATGTGTCTCCCCTGCTCGCTGCTACCTTTTCTACAGTACTGTGGGGCATGTGATGTGGGAAACAGTGGCAATGGATCGCACACACTTCAGCTGCAATACTCCCTGCAGGGACGCACCCACTCTATTTTCCATAAGAAGAATATTTCATTGCAATAATGCAAATGTATTGTAATGTCCTTCACCTGGACTCTGTCAGTGCGAATCTCCTGTTTCCTGATTAATGGCTTTTATCTGAGGCATATTAAACAAGCATTGCATTAAAAGGTGATTCAGCCATCTGGTTGAATGTTTCACATCAATAATACATAGGAGTGCTGTAAGTGAATGTCGGGAAACATAAAATAGTAATATACAATGACTCAGAGGACCCCCTGTCATTGTTGTTTTGAAATCTTGGGCACAGCTCTGTGAGACTCAGGACTGGCAAGGTGTCAGTGGTGCTGGGCAGAACATAGAGAACATAGAGTGCCTCTGGTCCTACACACAAACTGCAGTATTTATTTATATAGTTCAATACTTTTGCATGCATTTTACACCTTAACTCACAATAGCTATTGTTTCTGAAAATGAAGAAATTGCAGTACAGTTCTTATATACTTATACCCCAGAGGCACACTTCAGAATTGCCGAATATCCATTATTCTGCAGTGCGCTCATTTTTTACCACAATAAAAATATAATTTGTAAGGATTTACATCTGCATTATGAATAAATTAGCCACTTACCTTAAATATGCAGTTGAAGCAATGTTGCTTCAGCATCTAATCATAAATTTAATGAGTTGAATTCATAAATTTGTAATTTCCTGGAATTCCAGTTTTTTCCAATGAGATACAAATGCGCGGTGTGAATGGGGCACGGCGAATGTGATTGTTGTGAAGATCTTCGGAGAGTGGGTTGGTTTGCTTCATCTAATTAAAACAATGTTTTCATCACCTCAAAGATCACATAGAAATTAGAATGCAGTAAACAGCAATATTTGTATGTGAGTGTTATCTTTGATTCAAGCAATGTAAGAAATAGAATACATGAGACAGTTCTCAGGCCAAAACTGGCATGTCACATATGGCGTGGGTAATTACATTTGCTGTCAACTGCATGATATATGTCCTATTGATTATTTTATTCCTGCTTCCATACAATAAAAATTCAGGTCATTAATCACACATGGACAAACGTTATTACATGAATCCCTAAAAGCTAAAGACAAATATTCTTTGACGCAGAGGAAAATGAGTGCTTGGATGGACTATTTTAAACGTGCCACCGTCCCAGGAGGGTGAAGTGTGAGCTTCAGGAAGCGGCGTGATTAAGCAGGATCTATAGGCTATAAGAGGAAAGATTTCTGTGAAAACGGGAGTATAAATGGACTGGAGTCACACACGAGAGGAGTGCTGAGGCAGTGGGAGGTGAGATCGCTGTGTGCCGCGTAGGGGAGCTTCATTAAGGAGGAGGATGGAAATCGAAGGAAATCTGCAGAATAATTGGATAAAGAAAGAGAAAGTATTCCACTGGATGAGAACTGCTGAGGCCAAGTATAACAATGCATACACAAATGTAGTGTATATAAACAATTATGAATATTGTGAACATTACGAATATGTAGATACAATAATTAACCCAAACATGTAAAGCACATTGACATGTGATGTAATTGTACTTGATGGCAATGCAATGACTTGTACATTCAGAATCATATGAATATTAGGATCTCAGATATGATGTATTAAAAAAAGAATTAAAGCTTATGGTTGCATAGAGTGAGAGGAACAAACACTTTATTCTCAGTAAAGGTAGTGAATCAATCCACAGAATCTACTTTGTGACTTTCCAGACTGAAACATGTATTATATTTTATGGAAAATATAGTTCACTAGGGCCCTGTTGGAAAATAATGTTCAGATACACTCGATTGCCAAGTGTACCTTGAATCTTGCATATTGTGCATTGGGGAATTGAAGCAGTGAGGTATATATTTGATTAAAATATGAAGAAATTTATATCTTTATATCTCACACTTAATTCACAAAAGAATGTCCTTGCTTTTTAAGTCCAGTTGCATATGACGGTATATATAATGATAGACAGTGTATAACAAGAGACTTATCACTTTTTCATCAACATCTCCATCTATTTTTAAATGTACAGTATACAATTTCCTTTATTTAATGGCAGTATATTCTTAACTACTTGATAGCTACACAGCAGTACACTGGCATTTTTGAGGACAGGGCAATGTATCAAAATCAATGCGTCAAAAATGTGCCATAAAAATTTGTTACTAAAACAGTGTGCACCTTGGTAGTCTGTAGGTGCTGTGATTCTGTACATCCGTGCGGGCAGATAACACTTCTCCGGTGATACTGCGATGCACGGCACAGAGCTGGGGTCCTCAAAAGAATAATGAGGTGTCAAAATCCCGCCACAGGCAGATATCCGGCCAGCTGCCCTCTCAACCCACCCTCTACCATCACAGATGGAGCCTCCATACATGACATCACCCCCTCAGCAGACGCCAGGCACGGAGGATGAAACAAAGGACTGGTGCCCCCGTGCCCCTCCTAAATCTTAATCAGCTCCATTCAAAGTAATCAATAAAATACTATGAGCATTCGGGTATTACTATTATTACCCATACTGCCATTAGTTATGGCGCAGTTAAATGATAGCAGTAATGCAGACATAGCTTGGTTTAGCGGTAGTAGAAGTAGCAATCGTATTATCAATGGCCACGTAGTAATATTGGTCAGACCCTGCATATTATACAAAGAATAAGCATCAGTATGCACAAACAACAGGTAATTCGTTAATAAGAAATTACATCCCTAAATTTTTTTTGTTAATTATTTCAAAAGGAAGTAAAATTAGAACTAAAAGGGACACATGCTTAGCTCCAAATATAGGATTCAGTTGATTGAATAAAACATGCAATGTATGTTGTTATGCTAACAAGTATTGTATTTGTCAGGCCCCACATCTTCCATCTCATAAGACTATTCTAGATACATGAATTGTTCGCTAACACAAGGAATTTAGGATTTGCTGTTATGTTGTGATACAGGCTGGGGAGATACTTCCTCCCTGATGTAAAATTCAGAACCTCATGTCCACCATCTCTTTTATCTGTCAGAAAAGATTGTCCAGGTCGGTTGAGCACAACTCCGATAAACTTGTTTCTTTGTGTTTCTATTAATTTGTCAGCTCTGAGCCCAGGGATTCTCAAGTAAATAGCCCAAGGTCAATCCCTGCTCGCGGTGTATGGATCTTCCTCAAGACAAATAACACTGCAGCACTACCAGCCAGCAGCACCTGCGAGCTTCCCAGCCTGGGCGGAACATATGGTACGCTCTCGGGAAGAAGGCGGAGGGTACTACTTTCTGCCGCAACAGAGGGGTGTTCCGGTTCGCTCCCCCCCCCCCCCCCCCCTTCAACCGTCAGAGCTCCCTCTCTACCCGTCTCTGGGTGGAGTTTCCCTGTTCTGAACAGGGGTGGTGGCCATCATGCCGCCCAGGCTGCCATCCATCATTAAGGTGCTTGGCCTCCTGTGGAACGGAGCACCAGGAGGGGGGATAAATCACAGGCACGCGGTTTTGGAGAGGACATCACTGTGGCATTCTGACAGCGTTTTATTGAATCAGTAACAGCCCCAGCTCCCTCCCTGACAGCAGATCAGCGGATAAGAGCAGAGGAACCCAAAGCAGGCTGAATTTAATCAGAGGCTGGCACTCTTCCTGTGTCGGATATCAGATGGACGCTGCTTGGGTTTGAATCAATGCTTATTAACTGGCTGGGAAATAAGACTTTTTTTCCAATCAGATACAAATGCGCGGTGTGAATGGGGCACGGCGAATGTGATTGTTGTGAAGATCTTCGGAGAGTGGGTTGGTTTGCTTCATCTAATTAAAACAATGTTTTCATCACCTCAAAGATCACATAGAAAATTCAAGTACATTCCAACTGTATTAATGTGATCTCATAAGAAGAAACTTGATGACCAGCTATGGTGAAATACACAACTAAAAAGGATCACATGCACTCAGAAGCCACTTTAATAGGTACACCCGCTTGTTAACATTAACCAGCACACTCTGATCATTTGGAGAAGGTTCACACAAAGCACATTTCTTCTGGAAGCCCTACAGGCATGTTCTGTGTTGGATGATGTGACAGTGTTTGCTGCAGGCAGACTTCAGGTGGAGATAGCCTGCTGACTGAAACCCTCCCTTGCTTGGCATTACTTCAGCCACACATGTAGAGAACAAAAAGTAAATAAATATTTCCAACAGTGGAGGGTTCAGGTGCTTTTGTATTTGGGTGAGGCAATTTTACTAGAAGGGCTTGGGTACATGTTTTTAAAATGCAAGGTATAAATCATTATTTAGCACTACTGAGTGATGATCTTCTCCACCCCATGTTAACCCATTTTGTCCTACAGAAAAAGGAGTTTTCAGCACCCAGTGGTTTGGGATGCATAACACTGATGTCATGGACTTTCAGCCACCTGATTTGAATCCAATTTCAGGGAACATAGACCAATGTTGTACTGGCCTATGTGGTGGCCTAACATCCAATGCACAGTAAAAGGTTTCCCTTCTTAATACCTACCACTTGCATTATACTGTAGACCATGGGCTTGATCCCTATACAGTGCTTTAACAGGAATAAACTATTCAGGAGCCCCTCATTCTGAATGTTCTGGACACAAAGCCATTAGAAGGAAATGATCTCAAGTCCATTTTCTAAGGATTCTTTCAGAGAAGCAATCACACTGTCAATTCCACCAAGGACAGCTGGGATTAAAAGGGACAATTAAGATCGCATTTCTCCAGATAGGCTGTGTGCCCATTACCCCCCCCCCCCCCCCCTACATAAAATACACTAGCTAGCAGTACATGGGGAGCAAACATTTGGCCACACCTGGTTTAAATGTCTGTTACAATTAATCTGTGTGTGATCGAAAGCAGACCTGAAGTCAAAATGGTACAGAGTTAAACAAGCAAGATTGGTTTTTATTTTCATTTTTCACTGTTCTGTTTTTTTTTTTTTTTAAAGGAAAGTTTTTTTTAAGTCCCAGACCCATTTACTTGTTAGGGCTTCAGTGAATCAGGTGAGTATAATTCCAGGGCTGAACTTTTTATTCTGAAGTAACTCCATGCCTTCTAAAGTATCCAACTGCAGCTGTTCCATCTGGTGTTAACAACCATAGGTTCCTCTAAACAGTCATCCAAGGATTTCAGAATGAAGATGGTGAATGAAGAAAGTCAACAAAACAAAGGCAACAAAACCTCTCTGAATGTTTCAAACTACCTATTTCCACTGTCAGAAACATTATCAGTAAATGGAAGATAAATGCAATAGTTGAAATCACGGCAACGTCTGGATTTCAAATAGAATGGCCTGAGACACACATCACTGCAAAATAGCTGAAAAACAGAGTAGCAAACATAGCTGTTCATAGGACATCAATACAACGTACTTTAAACAACAAAGACCTACATGGCAGAGTTGCCAGAAACAACCTCAACACAAAAGTAAATGTCTGAAGTATGCAGAGGAAAACATTGAGAAGCCTGAAGCCTTTTGGAAAAATGTGCTTTGGACTAACAAAATTTTTGGCCAGAACTTTTTGGCCATCACCAAAGAGGGTATGTTTGGAGAAAGAATGGTGAAGCCTCTGTAGAGAAGAACACCTTGCAAACTGTGAAGCATGGAGGTGGATCCGTTATGCTTTGGGGTTGTGTGGCAGATGGGACATATTGTATGAATGGAAGGAAGAATGGATTCCACCAAATATCAAGACATTCTAGAGGTTGAAGAGAGGTTGGGTATTCCAGAAAGACAATGATCCAAAGCATACCTGGAAATCAACCATGAAGTACCTCCAGGAAAGACTGATCAAGGTTTAGGAATGGCCACCGCAGTCCCCAGACTTGAATATTTTTAAACATCTGTGGAGAGATCGCAAACAAGCTGTACATACAAGGAGACTAAAGAATAGGGGAAAATATCTGGCTACAGGAAGCATTTACAAGCTGTTGTAGTTGTCCGAGGAGGAGTTACAAAATACTAACTGACAGGGTTCCCAAACTTTTGCATAGGGACTTTTTGCTTTTCTTATTATTTAGAAACTGAAAAAAATAAAAGAAAAAGTAATCTTGCTTTAAAATGAATTTGAAGAAATGTGTCATGTTTAATGTTATACCATTAAGAGATAAGGTTCGCTTCTGTTCACTTAGATATTAATTGTAAAATTGCTTTTTGACCACGGGTGCCCAAATTTTTGCACACTACTGTATATAATTTATTTCAAGCACTTATCTTTCCTGGAATTGAAGGTCAGTGGACAATGAATTTTCTCTTAACAATGAAGCAAAATCTCTAAAATATAGGTAAGCACCGTCCTCTCTATACAATTATTTGAAAATAAATTATAAGGCGCGATAAAGAAACAAAGTGACATCAGAAAAAAATGACTGGTTTCAAACCTGAAGAATAGCCATGGTTGAGAAAATGGTCTTAATAAATGTGGTGGCCTGTCTTTCCAGACAGAAAATAAATAAAAAATAACAATAAATCCACGGCATCTCAGCCATGACCTACTTGCGGATTATCAATGAATAAAGGGCATGAATCACGTTATTAACTTTCACCAGCACCCCTAAATAATAGGAGACAGCTTGTTGCCATGGACCACTGCAGACTCAGGAGTCGGCTTCCAGCTGTTCCCAGCGAGAGCTCCAGAATTCAATAAGACCAAAACGACACGCGGATGATAAATAACGTTCGGAGAGAAGGAGATGGAACATATTGAGCTTGATCATTATCTTATGCAATAAAGAAGTGAAGCCGTATTGTATGCAAGAGTTACCCTTTTGGTGAGACTAATATCTGACCTTCATATCATGGCCTTGTTCATTTATTAAACACAGGCACAATCATTATTTTCATTTTCACTAAATTCACTGTACTCAAAGGATTTTTAGGTGCACTGAAATTAACATTATGGAACCTTTCATTGTATTGCAATAAGCAGTGCACGTATGTATAGAATGAAAAAAGTAGATTAATGATTTGATAATCATTACACTTATTTTACAAGGAGTATGCATAATAAATGGTTTGCCAAATCATGTGAATTATTAATATGATTTATTTTATATACATAATTCCCTCTATGTATGACTGTATTTACTGATTTGTCCTTAACTTATGTTTTTTCTGTCATTTGCATTGTTCTTTTGTGTGTCAGTGTTCACTGCCCTTTCATTTACTGTACACTATTTGTATTATTTCTTATTATTATTATACAACACTAGTAACACCAGAACACCACATAATAATAATAATAATAATAATAATAATAATAATAATATTTTTTAGCTTTCCCCAATGGTCATTATGACAATGATGATGATTAATTAAATGTTTTACAGAAAAGTGTCCATAGGCCCTTCAACCCTTTAAAATTGACACTGAGCAGCTGAACTGCATGAGAATATTTTGTTTCTCCACAAAATCAATCCAGGGTTAGAAACTTCATAAAACAGTAAACTCACTTTGGAAATAAATACCCATGGTATACAGAAACATGCCAAATGCATTCTTATTCTCAACAGAAATCTAAATGGATCAGTGTTTACGCAATCATTGGAATCCTTGGACCAACACAGCTGCTTGTACAACACTAGTAACACCAGCACACCAGAGCAACTCAACACAAATGTTCAACACTACTATGGGTCATATATGAGCTGCAGATGCATTGGTTGATTCTACACCTCGGTACTGAGGAACTTTCAGTCTTGAGGAATGACTGAACGCCGCCCAACCCCCTCCCGTTTCTCATCACAGGTATTGACAGCACTCTCAGAGAAGAACCCAATTGCCTCACATTCCCTTTGCTAGCACAGCAGGCTCCATTGATTTTTTCTTTGCACATTGTTTATAATTTAAGCATGTGGGCATTAATTTGAACACTGTCGGGTTTAATTAAAGCAAGTCTGATGGTGATCTGCTTACTGCATCCACAGATGTTTGGTTAAAAATGCGAAAAAAATAAATATGAAGCCTGTCTGGATTCCTTAAGGTTTGCAAGAAAGTTAAGCAGGGAGGTGGGAGGTTTCTGGCAGCTGGATGGTGTTCTTTTCTGTGTGGAATTATCCTGAAATTACACAGTACCAGATAGAAACCTCATCAAATGAGAGCAATATGAATAAGGTTAAAGACATTTTCACTCACAATCTGCACTCCTAAATGGGTTGTCTTATGTGCGGCTTTGAGGGTATTTCCAGCAATAAGTGGAACAGTCCTCCATCTAAGAGTTATTTTCAGGCCAGCAAATCAGTGTATTTTTTGTTACATTTATGACTTTGATTAACAGTAGCTGTTGGTCTTATTACTGTCTCAGAGTATGCAACAGTTCCACCAAGCAATCAATCTGTTTTACAAATAAAAAAGCCAAAATAGTCTTTTTGCTTGAAGGGGCTTGAACTGCTAATCTACGTATATAATACGTGCAGCCATGGATACAGTTGTTTGCAGGACAGCTTATAGACAGAATGTGCTATACGTACGTATATTGCTAAAACTGTGCAGTTGTAATGTTACTGTGTTATCATTATCTGTAGGTGTTAGCAAGGTTAGGTGGTTTACAACTTCCAAAACAGGATAGCTCTGGTCTGGTGAAAGCCAAGAACATAACACTTGGAGGAGGTAATTTTATTTATTGACCACTTTTCATAATATAAACAATGTCAACATGCTTTACAGAAGGAAGGATAAAAGAGCAATAAGACATAAAATAATTCTAAATTAATAGCAGTAGTAAATGCAAACAAAACAAAGACAAAACAATAAAATAAAAGGAACAATCATAGATTGGCCAGACAGTAAAATCTAGTTTTTGGTGCTAACTTAAAGAACCCAATTGATTCAGAGGCCCTTATTGGACAGGTAGGGCATTCCAGAGGCTTGGGCCCAGACAGCACAATCCCCCATTGTAATTCCACTCCCAGTTGGGGACTAATAATAAGCCAGGCAAGTAGGTTGGCCCAGCACCAATGAAACTAAAGGAATAATCTTAAAATCAGTTCAAAGATGAACAGGCAGCCAGTGTAAGCTGACTGTAATGGCGGTGATGTGCTGAACCTTCCGGGGTTTGTTAGGATCCTGGCTGCACTCTTTTGAATATGTTGCAGCTTATTCAGACCACAAAAGAGTGCATTAGCATAATCAAGCCAGGAAAAGATGAGAGCCAGGAGGAGTTTCTTTGCGTCTTTGAGCCTTCCATAGGTCAGGTGAGGCGAGGTACTCAAGCTCATGCACTGATTGGTTAGCATGAACAAAAGGTATTACAGACTCAAGGTATACAACAACATTCCTGTTTCAGCCAAACAGCTTGTTTTCTGCTGGTCTTTTTTAGCCTGGTATCACGTTTTAAGCCAGGTATCAGCCTGGTATCACAATGATATATTCCAAATGACTGACCATCCCTGTCTTGTTGACAAGACGAGTATATATATGAATGAAGAGTAAATATATGGAAAGCATTCAGAGGTCTCTTCACAGTGTGTTTTAAGCCCCTCATACTGTAAATGTGACTACATCCCATGGTGGATAACTAAACGTCCAGGGGGAATCTGGAGAACAGTCCCATTACACTGATGGGAAGTGTGACTAGGGGAGAATGATGTAGTAGCCAACCAGTCCATACTCGCCGTTGAGCATTAAACTTTAAAATTCTGCGGAATCTTCACTTTTAGTGGAACACTTAGAAGCATGGATTACCCATTTTTAAGCTTTATAGCATATTTATACCACTATATCAGACTTTATTAATAATTTGTGCCATGCCAAATGGTATGAGGTTCAGACTTCAAAGAAGGCAGAAGGAGGTAAAAGTATCCGTAGTACTACTGAAGCTCTTAAAGAGACAGGCACTCAAAAAACCCTCTCAGAGTTTCTCATACAAATAGCTTATATAAGTTCTTCATGTCTAGTTTTTTAATCTCTAGTCACTTTCTTCTGCATTTTTTACTGTGCTGGTCGTTGCCTAGTTGGTGGTCGGTGTCTTGCATGGCAGCCAATCACCGTTGGTGTGTGACATTGAAAATGGTGGCATGTTTCATGGTATTAGAGTCCCATACCTGTGTGGTTTGGTGCTGTGACATGCATTCATATGTTCCTTTTGTTTTTCTCACATCATAACAATGCAACAATATGTCCCTGCTGCATTGATGTTAGCATGTTAAAATGACTGGATTGCAGCTTGCAACAGTTCGACACGTGGCAGGTTATGTTGTCATCCATGTTTTGTTGATCTCCTTACAGGCTCTTGGATTGATGAGCATTAGTACACTCATCTCTGGTTTCACACAAAATCTGGTGTGTTATGTCACTGCTTGCATATTAAACACCAAAAAGTGACAAGTGAGAGATGGGATTCATTTTTCATACACGTGTTTCAGGATATAAGAGGAATGATCTACCTGAATTCCCTTGAAATATCTGGCCATCATTTGAAAATAAAAATATTGAAATACACAACCTTTCATAGTCACAAAACACAACAGTTTACTCTGATAAAGGGCATTTAGGTATTTATTAGACTTTAGTCCTCTGTTTAATAAGCAGACTTTGAGGCATTGTATGTTCAGAGATGCTCTTGTGCATACCACTGTTGTAATGTGTGGTTATTTCGATTACTGTCACCTTCCTGTCAGCTAAGACCAGCCTGGCCCTTCTCCTCTGACCTCTCTCATTCTTTGTGGACTCGAGAGACTGAATGAAAATTCCAGGAGATCAGCAGTTTCTGAGATACTCAAACCACCCTGTCTGGCATTGTTACGACCCCAGTGAGGGTGAGTAACGGTCTGGCTGTGTTGCAGGTTGGTTTTAAATATTGTTAGCCCCAAGGCAGGATACCACAAGCACAGGTAGTATAAGTTAAATACGGACCCAGACAAAGGAAAGGGTAAGTGGAAATGTTTACTATGGAATTTACAGTATATACAATATTTACAATATATAACAATAAAGACAGTGATATTCAACACAACTGAGGTCAGGGAAACTAAGGGCTGACCAAAACAAACAAAGAAGCAAAACCAAAAAACCAAAAAAAAACTATCTTAAACAAAATAAATAGTACAGAGGCTAACTAACTAATATATATTCATATACACTCTATCTATTCAAAGATAAATACAGTGGGCGGCAACCCTGTGCTACTAAACCTAGTGTGTTTATGCAGATGGTAATCCTACGTGCAGGAGTAAAGAGGCCTCCGTCTTATCGAAACCCTGGCCTCAATGTGGTAACAAACTCAAAAACACAATATGTAGACAGACTCCAAGTGACAAACAAAAGACAGGGCAAAACAAACACGAACGGTAAACAATCAGCAATAAGGGGAGGAAAAACACAAGATCCGGTTAACAGATGATATGCCAGTGACAGATGCAAGTTTAAATTTCAGGAAGTGAAAAATGATTGGTGGATGGAGGGGAAGTGGAGTCTTCTGAGAGGTGGAGGCGGAACCAAGGTAACTATGATGGACAGGTGGTATAGCGAATAGTGTGATGAATGGTGAACCTGGTACAGGGGAAACGCATTACACATACACAAAGGTCGTAACAGGCATGAACAACCATTTGATGGTCAAAGTAATTTCGATCACATTTTTTCCACATTCTGATCGTTGATGTGAACATTAACTGAAGCTCCTGACCGGTATCTGCATGGTTGTATGCATTGCACTGCTGCCACACAATTGGCTGATTACATAATCGCATGAATAAGTAGGTGTACAGGTCTTCCTAATAAAGTGCTCAGTGAGTGAATGTTACAGTTAACATTCATATTTTCATCTTGGCCAAAGAGAAAGAAACTAAAGTACTAAATAGTGAAAACAAAACACACTGTTCTCCTACAACTAAATACGAAACACAAAAGAGCATGCATGCTCAGTCAACCAACCCTGTATAAATAAAGGTTAATAAATAATAATAATAATAATAACACTTTAAAACATCAAATCTGGGGTTTATTGTGCTCTAGCACCAGTGAGAGAAACCTAAAAATCACCATGAGGCATCCAGTGGGTGAAAGCAGGGGTAAACTTCCTGCAGAGGGGGAAGCAGGTGGGGTCAGCACAAGAGACGTGGCCTGCATTAACTCAAGAGCTGAAAAGGTGCTTGTGTTTCTAACACACTTTCATTATGCAGGGCATGTCACAGAGAGGTGACCCCCCTCCTTCAGTGACCTCTGAGGTCTAGTGGCTGTTCCGCAGATACCTTTGGAAGTTACATAACTTCATCATGGTTACAAATTGGGAATCAATGCTAATAGATTCGGCCAAAGGAGGATAAAACATTTAATGAGAAATAATTTTTACACTTGTGTAACACTTGCTTTTTCTGGTCCTGCTTACAAATTCTATTACACCTCCGCACAGTTATAGTCTGTGGTGCTATTAATAAACATAAATTATATGCAAAAAGACAGTTATTATAGGATTGGATACTGATTAATGTACATGTATTGATTGCACCAGCATGCTTTGACTTAAGGAATTGAACTGCAAAGATTGGAAAGTCATTTGGATGGGTGTTCATGTGGGAAAGGCAAATGGATTATACCCCCACACTCTCTCTACATGAAAAGGGGTGTTATAAAGTACACTACCTTAACACATGTCCTGGATTTGCATAGATTGCCTCCAGTTCCAATTATATACTCAGTGTCACCCAAGGGCCAAGGTAAATGAAATATGTTTTGCTGATTCTTTTTCAAAATCAATCTTTGCATATGTGGTAATAGATGCAATCATTCTTGCATTGGTTTTTCAAATACTATATCTAAAATATGGATAGGTGAGTTCATCCTCTAAAGAATATGTGCTGGCTTGCATTCCCCCTGCGATTTCACATTTCAGAGAAAGTGAACACAGAATTTGTACTCTAATAAAATAATATATCTGACAGCTGCATTGCAGATGAATTTTCAAAAGCAATTGTAATAAAAAAAAAGGACTGCTTTCATTGAAAATTGACAGGCAATCTCTACAGTATTCTGTCATTTCTGTCTTACATTTATGCAGCACAAGAGCCACAATTTCTGAAGAAATTGTTGTATGTTTGGAAGATATATTTCCAATAGCTTTTCTTTTAAATATTTTGGAATGCTTAAGGAATTTGTTATTTATAGATTAGATGGAAAAAAGCGTTCTTAACTCATCTATGATAATTATATCACCTCTGTCAATGCTAAGTAATGAACCCCTAAACCACACAGAGCACTCAGGTACAGCACCATATGGAAATGGAAGGGTGAGCTACTGTAAGTGGATTATAAGTCTGCATAGCTGCACCAGGAACATTAAAAGAAACAAAATATTGTATTGAAATAATTCATCCAATCGTATTTTACCATGAATGCTACTTTCAGTGTTTATGTGGTGCTTTTCTGTTTCATTTTTCTTTTTACTATCACGTAAAACACAATACCATTATTACCATCCAGGCAATATAGCTCTCAGGCTTCTCTGCATGATTAATTTAATAACAGGTTTACTATAATGAAGAGTGGGTTTACTGTCTATAACAGGGAGAGTTCAAGTATACACAATGCATGGCTTTCAAGCAAATAAATCTGTTAATTACAAATAAATTATATTTATTATTTTATTTGGTTGTTATTGCTTTAGTGCTCTCTGATTTATTTCAGTAGCAGAGTATATGTGCTTGTCCGACAATCCCAGTGATGTCATTTCCTGTTTTATTTCTGTGCACTGACTATGGATGTTCATTTCCTGCTTATTGTATTGCAGCAACATCAATCTGCGGGATGTGATGTCTGCATGAGCAGTTTGCATTTCAGAGAATACAGTGATGAAATATGGTAGCAGTTTTGTGTAAATAATATTATTCTGTATTTTAAAAAATACTAATCAGGTAAGTAAAATACTGTGGCTTCACTGTGTGTGCAGTCTAAGTGCAACAGAAGTCTTTGCTTGTGCTGAATTCAGTCTCCATGGTGTTGCCAGACATGGTCTGAATTAAATATGAAATTTCCCCTTACAAATCCAGAGTAATGAGCAATGGAGAGCAGGAAACATCCATAGCAATAGCAACAATAAGAGGAACAGTTCTGGAGGGTTACTCACATTCAATTTAACCTGGATTTAAAAATATTAAAAAGGTAAGAATTGAACATTTTGATTTGAAGCAATGGAGCTTTTTCATCATCTGTTTCATCCAGACATTTTGTCACTACTGGGGTTATATTATTTTTATTTTTGTCATGGCAGCTGCCAAGAATTCTCAAGGGAACTGCTGAATAATATGTCAAGCATATAAGTTGGATTTTGAAGATTTGAGCTGTGGGATAGCATGCATAGACAGAAAAACTAAACAAAGCCTTCTTCTTCCCTCTGAATGAATGAATGGATAAATGAATGAATGAATGCTCCTTTTTTCATTGCCTACGTGATAATGTCCGTTAATCGCAGTGACGCTCGATAATAAATGCATGTGAATCTCAAAGGCAAATGACCTTAACCTAAAACCTATAATAGAGTGTTGTTTTTAGAGTCCTGTTGAATTTTCCTTTGCCTGCAGTTTGAACATTATTTAGATAAGGCCCATGGAAAATGGTCTTGCTGTAAATAAAAGATGCTACCCGGTGGATGACTCAAGCTCTGCGGGTTGTGAAAGGAAAGGTTGCGGAGGAATGCTTACTGACCTTGCCTGGCTTCAGCCCAATCTGGGAACCTGTCCCAGACCCCACACAAAACACTTCTGCTGCACTCTTATTTACTGCGGCTGGGCTGGGAGACTTACATAATGTTCCACTTTCCACTTTGTTTCAAACGGCCTCGCTCCCCCCAGGCAAACAGGGCCATTTACATGTACTACATGCACTGCTGCTCAGATACGGGGAGGCGACGGTCTTTAAAATTACCTGCGAACATGTAGCGCTTAAATAGGTCTATACTCTGGCTGGTGCTGAATCTCACCTTGTCTGCTAGAAACATACATATGACTTGTATATTCAGTATGACTTGGATATTTTAGGAAACAAAGATGAAAAGTGATAATTGTCCTGGACGGGTGTTTATTCTTTTTCTTTTTTCACACATCTATTCTAAGGTCTAGCAGAAGCTTAGGATCAAAATATCTGTGGACCGAATGAAATAATTAGTGCTACTTGAGAAGTGTGATGAAGACACCTGGTGATTCTGTAGCAGTGTTCATACATAAACCATTAACCTCCACTAAAGACATGAGGCCTCATTCCTCTGCAAATCTGTGATGGATGCCAGCGCAACAAAAATAAATAAATAAATGTAGCTACAGTACCCCATGTGCACGCCGTGGATAGAATCAGCATAAATTGACAATTTATAGCAAACCATTCCAGATGAGCTCAAGGGCTCTGAACAGTACCAGGCTCTACATTATTGGACAGTCGCAGACAGAGCGTTAATGATTTACTGGCTTTCAGCAGCCCAGCCAGGGAACAGGCTAGTGGAAATCACAATGGAAACATAGAGGAAGTGTAACTGTTGGAAAGGGGGGAAAAATCACAGGCAGGGAACAGCTAAAAAAAGATTTTAGGCAAATGTTCCCTGTTCCACCGCTTCATACTAAACATGGAAGATAGCTTTGACCTCTTTGTGGACATGCATAATATGCATTACGCAATATCAGCTACGATTGAGCAGATTTCATAGGGGACGCAAATGTAGACATTAACTTTTATGGCTCTACTGGCTCTCACTTTCGATGAGCAATGGTACTAAGCTTCTTACTGCTGTTATTTATGTCCCTGAATTAACATGGCGGGGATACTTGCATAACTCTATGCTCATTTTGGAATTTTATTTTTGGGGAGTGAGATATTTGCAAGGTGGCCAGGCATTTTAGCTGTTAAACGATAATGTCCCAAAAGCTGAACGGCTTAATGTCACGTTTGAAGCCAGTGTGACACACAGTCTCTCTCTCTCTCTCTCTCTCTCTCTTTCCCTCTTGCTCTCACTCACTCACTCACTCACTCTCTCTCTCACACACACACACACACACGCACACACATACAGTAGTTGCATAATCCACTTACGCTGAACTTGTTCATGGAGAGTTTGAATTTTGAGTTGCAATAAATGATTAAGGGGGGAATTGCCTCCCTTCTGTCTCCTGACTTTGACCTTATGCTGACCTCTATGAACCTTTCCTAAAACAAGTATTATTAATAAAGAAGTGCTCACAGCCAGCGAGTGTAAATCAGACACTTTCACCAGTGTAAATCAGCCACGAGCACAATAGTACACGAGGGATAA
Organism: Conger conger; assembly: GCF_963514075.1. Classification (NCBI taxonomy): domain Eukaryota; kingdom Metazoa; phylum Chordata; class Actinopteri; order Anguilliformes; family Congridae; genus Conger; species Conger conger. The sequence continues at coordinate 18,096,731 of NC_083768.1, forward strand.
AAGAGTAACAGGTAAATAACAGGTTATTGGACATTACAGTGAGGGAAAAATATCTGTCATTGATTAATTTCTTTTTAAATTGCCTGTGATAGATTTCTTTCCCCCTCCAGACACGCGATGATCATTTATCACTCACTCTGTCACCCTTACATCCCCTGGCCTCAAGTCTAATGTCACCTCTATATGGTTGCCCTGAGTGACGGGGAGTTGGCCAGGGATCAGCGGACGTTCTCTCTGCTCGCCGGCAAATCCGCCCCTCTGCTCTTCTCGCCGAACTTGATCAGCGAGCGATCAGCAACGTCTACCTCCAGGCAGCGAAACTCATCACCTCCATCCTGCTTGTTAATCTCTCTCTCTCCATGATCAAAATCCAAGTACCCCAGGCTAGTGATAATAAAAATTCAATTTAAAAGAAGCAAGAGGCTTACATCGGTAAAGTACTGTGAACATTTCTAGACATTTTACACCCTGTTTTTTTATTTTTTTCATTTCAAATTATACAGCTGCCCTATCACTGCAGTGTTTGTGCATTCAGGAGGGGGCAGACCAGTGGCATTTCCTGTGAAACATTAGGAGTCAGCTGACCTTTTCTTTATCTGTACCTGTGTGCTGATGTAGCAGATTGAAGGTGCTGGATGAAGGTTTGCCAGTAAGCAATGGGACAGGGGTTACCCTGCCCACTGCATCCCCTGCCTGTGTGCTCAACTACACAGAAATTACACATCACAACTGTGAGAATCCGGTCAGTTCTGGTACAGTACAGATTTGTCAGGTCGGACCCATAGAAATCTAGAGACTTCTTTATTATCATCATTGACGAAAACTATCATCCAAGTCTTATTCCCGGAGCAAATTTTCTCTACATTAAGAATTTATGTATATTTCCATAAATATGGCTGGAGTGCGCAATTTCCAAACAGCTGCTTCAGGAACCATTTCTGTACAGTATTAGAACATAAATCTTTGCAATTACAGAACATGCATGCAGATAAATGTGGTATCATTATAACTGCATTATACAATGATACAGTCTTCAAGAATAGCTTACAACTGAGGGGAAATTATAGATCTAAGAATCATGGGTAGAGGTCTGTATCATAGTGAGGTCCCTCGGGAAGTGGGGGAAAAAATTATTTCTCTTTTTAAAAACGCAGTGAAAAACTATGTTTAAACGCATTGGGGTGATGCACATAACAATCTGTCTTATCACAGCAGCCCCACCAGAAAGTGTGTGTGTGTGTCTGTGTCTGTGTGTGTGTCTGTGTGTGTGTGTGTGTGTGTGTGTGTGTGCATCTGTGTGAACGTGTGTAAATGTGTGTGTGTGCATGTGTATGAACGTGTGTAAACGTGTGTGTGTGTGCATGTGTGTGAATGTGTGTAAACGTGTGTGTGTGTGTGTGTGTGTGTGTGTGTGTGTGTATGTGCAGGCTTGTGTTAGTTACATGAACATCTTATGTTCTTTGTTGCACTCTTCCCCTAGGATCTTTTAACTAATGATCCAAAATGGACACATGATGGTACTCATCAAGTACTGAGTCTCATCAATTAATCTAAAATATTTGCTGATGCATTCGTATACTTCTAAATTGGGCCTATTATTCTGGACAGATAAAGATGGACTGTGCAATTCAGGGTAGAATTTTTATTTCTCTGGAGACGCTGAAATGCTGACTTTATCTCTATTTGAAATTACACTGTGACAAACGGCTGACTCGAAGACAATATTCTTACTTGAACCACATAATGTACTGAATCAGGAATATTCCCTTTTTTGTGTCACCAAACATAGCCAACTAATGTGGGCAACCATCAGGGAAAAATGTTACAAATTATGCATGTTCATCCTTTTACTTTAATTTGTATTATTATTATTTTACAACTTTGAAATACCCCACCCCTCACAAAACTTCATGACATGTCATCATTCTTGAAATTACAAATTATTTACACTGACACTGGGAGGACCAGATAAGAAAAAGTCCATAACAAAATAGAAATAAAACAAACACTAGCATATGAAAGAGATATGTATTAATATGTTCCCTTATTAAAAAATACAGAACATTTATGATATAAGTTTTTTTAAACCTCTATTTTTACGTCCCACTGGATAATCCGTTAAAGGTATAAAATAACCTTATCAGAAAATGTCAGGTTTACAGCTCAGAATGTTCTAGAATGAGAGATGAGCTTCCAAATTCCCCCTAAGCACATCAGCTGTTACACCATGGGGAGTATTACTCTGTAAAGTGCACCTTAAAGGTAAATCATACTCAGTGAGGCTCCCCAGGGCGCATGACTGGAAAGGTCACAGTGATCATGTATAATTGAACATCTTGCAAGTGCATTGTGGGAATAGTTTTATTTTTGGATCTAATTTCACATATTAAATTCATATATAAGGGCTGTACCAATTAACATGCGAATCAGCCTGATTTATCAACCAATGCATTAGTCACCAAATAATTTTTAGGAAAAACGAATTGGTCTTTTTAATGTTACATGCTAATGTTTTAATGGTTATCTGGGGAAAGGGAAGTATCAGTAGTCGGACTAATTTATTAGTTGACTTAATCCATAGATTAATCAGGAACCTTTAAATCAATGAAATATTCATATAAATATGCCTTAAGGTCAAAAGAACTGGCTGCAGAACTGCTCCTAACCCCCTGTCCTTGACCATGTTAATTGGTCAGCCATTTGGTGCAATCAATACAACAATTGAGCTGGTAAGTGCTTTTCTTTTCGATGCACTCCATGCTGTTGACCTGAATCCTAGAGTCATGTTTAATGTTGTGTGCCAGCAGTGTACCTGACTTAGATGAGTCACTGGAATTCACTGTCACCATTTTGGCAACCAGAACATGAAAGGATGCAATGATGTATAATTTCATACCTTGTATAAGGTAGTCACACTACCCTTTTACAAAACGTTTGTTTACAATACAAACTGTACTTTCCCCTTTGCATCTAACTTACAGTGGGCTCCAGAACCACTGGCACCCTGTATATAATAAACAACATGGATATTCATATATACTTTATGTTCAAACATACAGGGAAACTTTATACTTTATGTACTATATATTTTAATACATTTACTCTCATGGTTTAATATCCTTATTTAGTAAAACAACAAACCAAACAAACCAAAATTAAAAGGCACCCCTAACAATAATTGTACATAAAATAAAACAAAGTGAAATTGGCAATATAATTTCACTTTAATTTGGTTAATCTCAGTCTAAAAAACACTGAAAACACTTGAGTTTGAGGTCAAAAGAAGTACATGGGATGACATCTGAATTTCAGCCTCTATTTCCTGGTATTTTTTATCAAGATTTCTTAAACAACTGAACACATCACCTTTTGTATCAGACCATTCAAATTTTAGATGAGAACAATTTTTGAAACATGTGACTGACAGGTGTTTCTTGTTGCCCAGATGTGTCATGTTAGATTGATTGCTTAAACAATAAGTAGTTCTGAATATCTACTCTTGGTTTTAGTCTTGGGTTTTGCCTGTGAAGACTGAATTTGTGTTAGAAAAGATAAACAAACATGAAGACCAGAGAGCTGTCTTTGGGAGAGAAGCAAGCCATTTTGGAGCTTCAATCCAAATCGATCAGAGCCATTGCACAAGCATTGGGGATAGCATCCACCATCAGACCCCTAAAACTAATCCAGAACGCCACAGCCCGTCTCGTATTCAGTGTTCCCTGACATTCACGTCACCCCCTTGCTCAGCAACCTCCACTGGCTGCCTGTTATGGCTTGCATCAAATTTAAAACTTTGGTGCTTGCGTACCAGGCAGTTAAGGGATCAGCCCCTGTATATATTCAATCACTAATCAAGACGTATACACCAGCAACACCCCTCCGTTCCACTACGTTGGCACTCCTGGCACCTCCCCCTTGCCGCACCTGCACTTCTCGGTCACGACTGCTGTCTGTTCTGGCACCACGGTGGTGGAATGACCTTCCTGTGGATGTCAGAACAGCAGAGTCTCTGACCACTTTCAAAAGCAGACTGAAGACTCATCTCTTCAGGCTGCACCTTTCCCTCCCTACCTCACCATTATTAGCCTTGTATATGAGTGTGGACAGCAGGTAACGAGACACAGGTGAAACAAATGAATGAAAGGACTACGAAAAGACAGAGCAGACAAAAAACTTGAACATTGGACAAGAAACATAAAACACCAAAACAGAAAGGACACGGATTATGACATATTGTGTAACAAGCATGAAAAATCCCTTTGTCAATCATCAGCATGGGAAAAGCTGAACTGTCTATTCAGAAGACAGATTGTGCAGTTTACTGTAAGAATGGCAGAGATTGGTTGTGTCTTGGAGTCACCAAGTAAAAAAAAAAACATAACATGGCACCTCGATACCAGCACCATAAACAAAACCAGAACCAGCAGAACAACTGCTAATTGGATGTTTTTTGTTTTTCACTCCATTCTCTCTAAACTCTAGAGACTGTTGTGCATGAAAAATCACATACTATCAGCTACTGAGATGTCTGGCACCAACAATCATTCCATGGTCAAAGTCACGTATATCACATTTCTTCCCCATTCTGACATTTGGTCTGAGCAACAGCTGAACCTCTTCTTCTACCGCTTCTATCAATTTAGTTGCTCCCACATAATTGGCGAATTAAATAATTGCAATAACAAGCTGGTGTACAGGTCTACGTAATAATTGTTCACTGAGTGTATATATTTTCCCTCCGACTCTCAGGCATATTGCACCTGACATATATGAGTGGCAAAGCTCTCAATGCTATCATTTGTTGCCTCAGTTGCAGAAACCAGTTCAGACCTAATCTTGTTTTGTTTGTAAATTATTAACTGAGTGTTCATGGGTTTTCTTTTCCAGCATTTGGAATTCAACCAGGAGAGGTGGCTCAGAAGTGGTGATGTGGCTTAATAAGTATTTCAGATCCCTGTGTTCTGAGCTTCAACAACTGCAGCTAGGAAAGGCTAGTTATTAGACACCATGCCTCTGCTATCAGGAATGCAGAACAACAGGACCCAGTTGCAGAAATCCAGAAATCCACTGTTCAAATTCACTGTTCAGTTCAGAATCTTGATTAAAAGATTGGCAGGTCAGACAGGTGGGGTTCAATAGCCAGAAAACGGGAATAACAGGGAATAGGTGGTTTAAAAAATTATAAAGTGTCCAGGCAAAGGCTCAATACACCAGCAAACAGAGATAACTGGGTAAATCCAAAACAAGTGGTCACAGGCGAAGGGTTGATAGCAAGCGGGCAGAGCAGACAAAAACAGAATCCAAAGACAAAAATTGAAAACCAAAACCAGGTCGATAAACAGCAGTCCCAAACTAGACAAACGGGATAAGCTAAAGGTGGAAGTCAAAAACAAACCAGGTCCTAAAGAGAATGAAAATATAAAGCTGGAGAGTATACTCAGGACACATAACAATCTGACGACGAACTAGACAAACAAAGGGTTTTTTACAACACAGCACAGGTAACAAGAGGGAATGGCAATCAGGTATGGGAAACAATCAGGAAGTGAAACACAGGTGAAACCAATGAATGAAGTGAATCGAAGTGACAGACAGACTACGGTGTGCACAGAGGGTAACAAAACACGGATACTCTAGGCACTTAGACAAAAGACTAGACAACAAAAAACATAGAACCTGACATCTGCAATTTTTCAGTGAAAAATAATATACATCCTAAAGGAAAGATTTATGGTAGTCATAAACAATTGTTACCCTTTTTGCCATTTACCATTCATTAATATTTCAAGAATCTTTTGTTCTCTCAGTGCAGATAAACCAACACTTCAAATTGTACTGTGCAATGATGTACCCTAAGGTTTGGACCTTATCCTGGCAATGGCATCTGTGTCCAGGAGTGGGCTATAGTAATGTATAATCAGCCTCAGCATTGTCCAATTTCATAAGCTGTCTATGAGTTTATCATTCACTATGTTTACATGCTCACAATAATGTGACTATTGTCAATACTCAGATTAAGGCAAAGGTTCGATTAAGCCACTTTACAATCATACGATTTCATCAACCTCTTCATATGACTAATAGAGTGTCCGGAAGTGAGATAGCATTTCCCTTGGCATATTTTCAATGTTTCTTTTCTTCCCATAGGGCATTTTGGCAGAAAATAAAGTCAGTAAGCTGAAGAGAGTTTCACATTCTGTTCCAAGACATATATTACACCCGTTAATGTCTCAACCGTGAATTCTGTTGTGTGCCTAAAAGACCTAAGTTGAGTTGGTACTCGCAGTGAACACTTTATTAGGCATTTATTAGACTTTTTTTTTTTGTTGACATATATTCTTCTGCTGTAGCCTTTCCACTTAGAGGTCTGACATCAGAGATGCTCTTCTGCATACCATTGTTGTAATGTGTGGTTATTTGCGTTACTGTCACCTTCAGCTTTGTCTGCCCATTCTCTTTTGACCTCTCTCATTACCAAAGCATTTCTGCCCGCAGAACTGCTGCTCACTGGATGCTTTATGTTTTTCGCACCATTCTGAGTAAACTCAGACTGCTGTGCGTGAAAATCCCAGCAGATCAGAAGTTACAGAAATACTCAACCAGCCCTTTTGGCACCAACAATCATGTCACAGTCAAAAACAGTCTGATTAAGGTGTATACATGGCACAGTAAATCAATTGACAATCGCATAATCTAGGTCTGTTAATCGCACAATCGCAGACAATCAATCTGATTAAGTTGAACACATGACATTTGAAACAAATTATTGCTTTAATCCAGTTAGGTGCATGTAAACATAAAAATAGTCAAAACCCAGAAGCAGTGCATTTTCTACCTCGTTTGTTGATTTTCTTTTCCTCCGTTAAACTCACACTCCAACAAGGTATGCAAAGAATATGTTGGGAACTGCAGCAAGGGCAATTACGGAAGGTATAGAAGAGCAATTAGTTTAAGTGATGGAGAGTGCCAGGCCCCTTGCTGACTGAGGGGAACAAGGTGCCGTGGCTGTTCTGCCACTGATCGGTCGCCTAGCAACTCCCTGAACATACCCAATAGTTCATTGTTCCAGAAAAGTCTGACAATCTGCAGTTCCTTGGCTACTGCAAGCCTTATCAGGATTACAGCAGTCTTAGGTGGCAGATTCAGAGAGCCTGGGTTGGACACTAGGACGTGAACCCATAACCTACTGTGTCTGCAGCCTATTGCCACGGCGTTACGTGACTTGGATGAATCAGTATTGTCAGAAATGGCCTTTTAAGAACGATTATCTCCAGTAATCTCACCGGTCTAGACTGTCTTTACCAGAGGAGGAAAAGAAAGGCAAATAAACACAAAATGAAAATACATGAGCTACGATTAGCTTACGTTTGGTTAAATTATTATTCTGTCACACTCAGTAGCTGATCTGTTTCGGTAGATACTGGACATATTTGTTCATCTCTATTGAGATTTACTAGAGAATTACATGTGTATAGAAGCATACAGCTGATTAATTAATTTCATGGAGATGCACCCTGAACATTTTTTGAAAAGATTGTTTTCCCTTCCTCTCTCTATCTTACGTATATAAGACAAGGACAAGATACTCTAAACACAGACAATGGCAGCATGCAGTATTGTGTAGCCCAGGGCTCCTCGTGAACAATGGAGGAGTAAACAAATCATAAATGAATCATCTCTTTAATTGAATTTCAAAGGAAGAAATGTTCTCCCTCCCCATTCCATACAAAATGTCTCCAGGAACACACAGCGTTATTTACGCCAACTCTGCATGGCTCAGGCAACACACTTCATTCCCTCCGAATCCTTCAGTCTGAATGCGTCTGAGCTCAGGTAATCTCATGGACAAGAAGAAGGATTGGTTTCTCATACACAACAGAGTCTTAAAAGGATAGTGCAATGCTCCTTGTCGAGTATGAAATATAACCACCTTTTGATAATTGCAGCTGCTCTATCCATTAATGTTGTGGGGTTTTTTTTAAATATATTTAGCCTTAAGCAATCATTTTTCTGACATGGAGGTGGAGTCACTGTCCATGTCCACTAACACCTTTCTACAGAGCCCTCCCTTCAGCACAGTGAAAAGTCTGCTCCTCAATCCAAATAAAACCCCCCATTTTTGTAGATTATTAGTACTAATAATCATAATCAATAATACATTAATTAACAGAAATATAATTTTTTTAATGTATATAACTGTATTTTGCGACAAGCCACCATAAACATGACATGCATTAAAGTATAGAACTTTCTGAATACGTATGAAAATATGAAACCTGCAATGAATATGCAATCACATTCACTCTGCATGTCACATGGTAAGCAAACAGCACTAAAGCGATAGCTAGGCAAAGTTACAATTATATGCAGTCATATAAGTGCCACTGCCAAGATGTATGGTTCAAGATAAAGTGAAATAAGGGTTTGTATTATCTTGTATTATGAAATATAAACATAGAGGTTTGGTCTGGATGTTGGCTTTTTAGACGTTTGCAGAGCAGTCTTCCTGACGGACTGGAGAAGGTCATGGGTGAGGACAGGAGAGCCAACAGGAAACAGGAAAGTGAAAGGGTCTGAGAAGGCTATTAGGGGTTGGAATCATTGCTTTAGAAGAGCTCATTCCAAAGGTGCGGTAACCACCAGTGGGTAATGAACTGATTTCTTACAATTTCCCAGTGAAATTGCATCAAAATGCCATTTTTACTATTATGTCAGTTCAAACATGGGAGAACACAGTGATGCATTCCCTTGGAATTTATTCCTGGCTTATATACACTCAGTGAGCACTTTATTAGACATTTATTCGGCTTAGACTTCTACTGCTGTAGCCTATCAACTAAGAGCTATGATGTGTTTTCAGGGATGCTCTTCTGCATACCACTGTTGTAATGTGTGGTTATTTGTGTGTCACCTTCCTGTCAGCTTTAACTTGTCTGGCCATTGTCCTCTGATATCTCTCATTACAAGGTGTTTCTGTCTGCAGAACTGCTGCTCACTGTATTTTTTTGTTTTTGCACAAATCTTTGCAAACTTTATGTCTGGCACCAACAATCCGGTCAAAGTTACTTGGATCACGTTTATTCCCAATTCAGATGGTTGATGTGAACATTAACTGAAGCTCCTAACCCATATCTACATGATTGTATACATTTCACTGCTGCCACACAATTGGCTGATTAGATAATTGCATGAATAAGTAGCTGTAATAAAGTAAAAATGTTCCTAATAAAGTGTTCGGTGAGTATTTACAATACTCTATTTACTTTGAGGGGCTCTTTCTTGATCTAGAGACAACAGATATGCAGTATGCATTATTCCTGTAGTGTGCAATGTGCATTTCATAAGGCATCACAGGTTATACAATGTTATTTACAAGTGCATATGGGTAGAGATAACTCAATTTTGCTTTAATGAAACAAAGCCATTCGCAGGGGCTTCAGACATTAAAAGCATTTGATATCAACCACTGAAAGACCCGGGGATTTGTTTCTATCCTCATGCAGGGAAATTACATTATGGTATTTACCCTTCTAGCCAATGTCCTTATCCAGGGTCACTAACACTGCTTACATTTTAACCTGTTATCCAGTTACACATTGGGAAATGTCCTGAGGCAATTCACATCAAACACAGCACAGAACTCAAGGGTAATGCGCTAGCACCCCGCTGTGAACCTACCCTGAAGGCTAGCTGTAAAATTAGTTTTTCATACATCTGCATCTTGCTGCTGGAGATAATATATTCTCCCATTTTTGTAAAAGGATGAAAATAAGGAACAAGGCTTGAATGAAGCTGAACAAAATGCCTTTTAATTCCACCGGGAGATCAAGGCTTTGCTGTTCCACACTTCAGTCTGACAAGAATACTTTCCTCCTAGTGTGTACAATACCAATAAAAATATTCCTCATGCGTGCTGCTCAAACTGAGAGAGGTTTTAGCACTTTGATCTCCAGTGGGGGAGATCACCGTGGTGTCGACGGAGCGTGAGAATCACTCGGCAAGATCTAGAGAGGGACACTGCAGTATGCATTATAAGCCCGGCGAAATAAGGATGCGTTCACACCCAGCCCTGTGAGCTTCTGAGGCTAATGCCAAGCTGTGGATTCTCCAGAAGCAGCAGACTGATCAGAATGCAGTGGGTGTTATCCCTGACGTGTTTTCGTTATGCACCATCTTTATGCAAGAATGAAAATGAGGACACACTCCTGCAGTAGTTCTCTAACGTTCCCACAAATCTTCCTTTTTGACATCAATACCTTGCTCGTACTTCCTGATAATGAACAGTCGGGATGAGATTAATGTATCCATAAAGCATACAGTGAAGTATAATGTACACATGAAGCAGCAGCTCTAAGCTACTGTCCATAATCGAGCAGGCACAGCTTCACCAAGAAGTCTGTTTACAGGGGAACTGACCTTGTGTATACAAATCAAGAGGCGAAGGTCCTGCCCAGTATGTGGAGACCAGAATCTGCATACAAATGCAAATCACATTTTCTATTCATGTTTCGTTATGTAACTATTTCCTTATGTTATTCGTATTGAGGATGATGTGCCACATAATCTAAAGGCAGTGCATGTACTGCATCAATCTATTTCTAGTGTATGCGCGTGTGTGTGTGTGGGTGTGTGTGTGTCTGTATATGTGTATGTGTGTGTGTGTGTATGTGTGTGCGTGTGCATGTGTGTGTGCGTGTGTGTGTGAATGTGTGCACTTGTGAATGCGTGTATGTGCATGTGTATGTGTGTGTGTGTGTGTGTGTATGTGTCTGTGTGTGTGTGCATGTGTGTGTGCGTGTGTGTGTGTGTGTGAAGAGCCTAATGTCCTCCTCAGTCCCTGAGCTCCTTAACTGTGGGCTGTAGCTCCTCATTACTCAACCTCGGTCCTCGGAAACCGCTGCATCTGCAGCTTTCCGTTACAGCCAGACACGGAGCCACCTGGCGCAACTAATCATTGTTCTTGATTTAAACAATTTTGCTCTACTGCCCAGCTCTGAGAGCATTAGTGTTTTAGAAGACTAGCAAAAAAGCCGTTGGATTCTAGCCACTGAGGTTCAGTAGCCCCAAAATGGCCGACAATTACAGTGCAATTCAGTTTAAGAATGCTTGCTTTTTATAGGCAGTAGTATGTCCTGAGTATTACTTTTCCGCAAGGTGAGATTGAAAGATAAATCTTGAATTGTGAATTTGTATTAAGAGGGCGACACAAGTTGTCTGTCGGTCATTACTTCTGGCATTGTTTTTAAATGAGCTGAGCTAACCCTCCACACCACGCTAATCTTCTTAAAAGAGGAGCTGCACTTTAGCTTGGCAGTCGATCACACCGAGTTAGCTGTTCAATCAGTTATTTGACGGGACATAACTGAGTTTCTACCCTTCTCCTTGAGGGGTGTTCCGTCTACAAAGAGGCCGGTAATTTGATCTTTCAGCCGCTCCACATTGGTCTCCCAGAGGTGCTGTTATCCGTGATTACATTAGACAAAGAGTAAAAGTGTGAGGTCCTCCATCGTTTCATCCTTCAGTGCTGGTGGTCAGGGAGAGCTCATGGCACATGTTCATTTCAGCTGGAACCTTCAGTGTAGTAACTGTGGGTTGCCTTTACCCGTCAATTCAGCCTACTCATTCAAGTAATCTATACCTCAAAAAACATCTAGCAGATTTTTACTTATAGTGTATATGTACTAAAGTACATTTTAAGTCTCAGCACTGGAGGCTGACTTGGGACTTGGGGCCATTGGGTGGATAGCTATTCAAGGGCTGGAGATTAGTCATGAGGATTGTGTCTACATATACAGTACAAAAATGAGCAGAACTTCTGTACTGTTCAGAATTTGGAGCAGGTGCACCAGTACAAAAAAACTGGGTATGAATAGGTTACATAATGTGTAAGTACAGCTACTGCCTGTACATTCAACCAGAGCAGTGATAATGCCAACCCAGCAATCGTAATTCCACTACTGCAGTGAATTGCCTTGTCTACTTTAAAACCAGATAGACTACTGTATCATAACTTTGATATGGGCAGAACCTGATACCATAGGGCAATTACAAAAACCAATCATGAGTGCTATAACAATGCATCTCCTATCATAATGTCATTACAATCTCAATTCAGTGGTAGAGGCAATGTGTGATTGAAGCTGTTTGATTGCCTGTGTGATATGCCTGCTTGGAAATTGGTCCTCTTTAGCCAGAGGAGCTCAGAGTGGTCAAAATGTGCAGAAGCACATGATAGTGAGAACAATTGTGTTAAATGCTGTGAGGTATTGGGGTCAGTGGTGATTTGTGTGTGTGCATGTGTGTGTGTGTGTGTGTGTGTGTGCGTGTGTGCGTGTGTGCGTGTGTCCGTGTGTCCGTGTGTCCATGTGTGTGGATATGTAATATATAATGATATTCTATTCCATATGAAATTATAGTGTATGTTGACCTGCGCTGCTAAAAGTTAAAATTAATTAGTAAAAATTATTGCATAAATGGTATCAAGAGATTGTTATAGCAAGCAAGTTAATTCAAAAATACTTTTTAATCCACCTAAAAGGTATATTTCTGAAATAAATACAGTATTTTATACGATCTTTCTAAATATAATAGTAAAGACAAAATGTGTCATCACAATATTAATGCTGGCATTATGGATATGTTTCTGCCTTCTGGTTCTGTTGGGGGTTTCTACCTTCTCAACACTAGGTTTAGAGTCCACTGTATTCAAGAATGGCGGCACGGATGGTGCAGTGGGTAGCACTGCCGCCTCACAGCTAGGAGGTCCTGGGTTCGAATCCCCGTCGGCCGGGGCCTCTCTGTGCGGAGTTTGCATGTTCTCCCCGTGTCTGCGTGGGTTTCCTCCGGGTACTCCGGTTTCCTCCCACAGTCCAAAGACATGCACGTTAGGCTGATTGGAGAGTCTAAATTGCCCGTAGGTATGAGTGTGTGAGTGAATGGTGTGTGTGCCCTGAGATAGACTGGCGACCTGTCCAGGGTGTATTCCTGCCTTTCGCCCAATGTATGCTGGGATAGGCTCCAGCCCCCCTGCAACCCTGTTCAGGATAAGCGGGTTAAGATAATGGATGGATGGATGGATGGATGTATTCAAGAAATGAACCCATTGTTGCCCAGGGTGCAAAAAACGTCAATATTTTGTTCTTTTCAACACACACAAAAATGCATTCTTTTCTTTTCCTCACTGCCATGTGTGTTTTCTGCATGACTGAAGACACAAAAAGAAATACATTGTAGGAGACAATTGCAGAGAAAATGGCCTTTTCTTTGTTTTAGTTTCAATAATCCTTTTATCTGTGAAACCAAATGCATATTCCAGTGCATTTGTACAACAAGAAGGATGATGGACAACATATAATAACATTTAATATGAGTGAAATTCTATAATTGTTTACAAAAATGGCTTGTGTTTAGTGAGGCAGGAACTAAAATTAGAGTAGCGTATTAATATAGCACTGCCTGGTGCCAGATTCCTCTGCTGTTCCATTTAGTTCAGCAGAAAAACCATTTATCATGAGAGAAATAATAAAATCCAATCAAACTATTTGCCTGGCTGGTGCCTGGGGTTCATGATGCAAGACACTTGTGACCCAATATCTTTCATCAACTCATATTCCAAGATGGCAGTATCATAGAAGCCACACAATGCACATTCTCTAAGGGAGGCTTCAAACAATAGGCACAGTTGGTGTAATAAACTGGTATTCAAGAGGATACCCTTGAGTTGAGAAACAATTACAGTTAGGCCTTCCCCCTCATAAACTAAATCGCATCTGTGAATAAAAGATGTACATGGAAGGAAATAGTCACTCTACCTCTCACATCTCAGACTCATCTCCCCCCAATTACGCTTGGTATCTTCGCATGGCCGGAAAAGAGGTCAGGCTCGGACCTATAAAGGCCTTTTAATTTATGTCTTATTCTTTAAATTAAGTGTTAAGCTGTTTAAGCTTTCCGTCTTCCTAAGCACCGTGTTAATCATCTACAACAGCTAGGCATTCCCACTGAAATAGAAGAGGAGAAAGACCAAACCCGGTTGGGTGAGTGAGCTTCACCAGACCTTGGTTTGAGCGTTCCCAGATGACACCGAAAGGTCATACGGTAGGTTCAGCCCCTGGCTACATCACACTTTAGACTGGCAGATGGGAACAGTGCTCCTGGACACTGCCCAGAGAATGAGTAAGCTTGTTCTTGTCCTCAGAAGCCCTGACCCTGGGAGCCATCTTGATTTAGGCACCGGCTCATTTTATCCCCTTGGTTGTAATATGAATGAGAAGGAAACCTGGAAGCTGACTGTGGGACAGGTGCACTCCTGGTCCTGTTCCCCCTCTCCTCAGACCTTTTGGAGACAATTCGCTGACTTGGGCGGCGAGTCAGCACTTTTAAAGCCAATCTAAATTTGGCTTGCCTCATTGCGCTCATATAGACTGCCCCTCCGCAGGGTGTGACTCGGGCGTTAAATGTAGAAATAATTTATTTCCAACCCTCTTCCATTATTTCAAACACATATAACATTAAGTGTAAGCACCGTGACCGTTTGGAAACGGCATTGATGGAATCGGATCAACGAGAGAACCTTTAGGGTAGGGGCCTGCTTCCTGTGTGTGCACAACAGAGAAAACTTTCCGTCAGCCACATGTTTCCTAGCAGCAGGTGTCTGTCTGTGTACCTGACTCAATTTATGGTTATCTGTTTAGCCAGGCCCTCAGGGACTGTCCCTTTCAACAATGTATGTAGGCTTGTGTATATGCAAGGACACATACACTGGTGTATCTGCTCTCTCACCATGTAACACACAACACAATCCCCAGCATCAGGGAGAGAGAATGATGGGTTCCTTGCTTGTGCTATTGATTCCATTTTAAATCACATCGAAAAGTGAGTGAACAGCCTCTTCGGTACATGCATTTTCAAGAGAGATGATCAAAGCCTTTTGCTCTTTTGTTGGAGAGTGTAATAACTTTGTACCCTGATGCAAGTCACTCATACAGATTCTGAACATGACTCAGTTTAGCAGCAGCTCTGACAATGATACACAACGATTATCGGTCGTGTACGTCTTAAGTAACATCTTGAGCTCTGAATTGTTCAGACTTTTCAATGTGATTTATTACTGTTACATGTCCTCACCTTGTTTTCTGCAAATTCTCATTTAGCTGGGCTAAAAACCAATCATTGAATAGCTTTTTAACAGAGACCGAATTAAAGGCTCTTCGCAGAGAAAAATTTAAATTTTGAAATAGAAGCAGCCTTACTTGGAGAACACCCTCTGTTCCCACGTCGCTAATATCGTTATGTTGCATGCTTCGTTAGGCCTCTACCAATCAAACACAAGGAGGTATTATTCTGTGTTTAAACTGAGCCAGTGGAGAGAGGCATACTGCACATTCATACAAGGAGGTAAATGGGGGGTAATTGGCGTGTAAAACCTTGTTTGTGTGTGCGCAACAAGATGCCCCAAAGTCAAAGCAACCTGTAAACCCATTTTCCTTTATTGTCTGCCAGGCAAGTCCCTATTTAGATGCCATTCAAGTTAGGCCAGCTGTTATGTAATGTTACATAACTCAAACAGTAGCGGTGACCTCTCTCAAGTCAGGACAGGCAATTAAGTGCATCAGTCTTGGTGCAGCAGTTAATTGCTTCTATATATAACAGCTTGAACCGGGCTGCAATCACAGAGCGTGGCAGCATTCTGAACGACGGATTTAGCGGCTGCATTTATTCATGGGGCGAATGCATCTGCATCGAGGTAAAAAATAAAAAAGAGGGACCAACTCGCTCCCCCCCCCCCCCCCCCCCCTAGCACCGGAGCTTACCGCCAGCGCCTTTTCCCTCGTCTGCAGGTTTTTTTGGACTCATCCATATTCCTGTCCGATCCCCGCGTAGGACAGTCAGCCGGGCCCGCCCACATGGGCTCTGTATGCAGCAGGCGCAGCTGCAGGGGATGGAGTGTGTGTGTGTGTGTGTGTGTGTGTTTGGGTGTGTGTGTGTGTGTGTGTGTGTGTGTGTGTGTGTGTGTGTGTGGGTGTGTGTGTGTGTGTGTGTGTGTGTGTGTGTGTGTTTGGGTGTGTGTGTGTGTGTGTGGGTGTGGGTGGGTGTGTGTGTGTGCACACGACACTCTGACCTTGAAGCATTCCCACCGTGGGGCTTTTTGGCACGGGCCGACCGCCCCGCGCATCGCTCGCCCAACTTCCTGAATCCTGGCGCCTCCCGCCTCGTGCCCTGCGCCTGGCGGGCCCGGCGGGGGCGGAGGTGTTATCCGTCGCCCACCGCGTGACTCCTCGCGTGTTTGCGCACGCCGCGACACCTGGAGAAAACGTCACGTCCACCCTCGCGCTCCCCGTCTCCTGCGCCGGCTCATTTGCGCAGAGTGAGGCTTCGCGGTGACACGCTTACCGGGCTACGCGCCTCGCACTGGGGAATATCCAGCATAAACAGATTTTATAATGAGGTCCTACCAGACATCCAGATCAATACTCATTACCAAGGCTTGGCCTGAACTTATCGCTCACCGCAATTAGCGGTTCGGCCGGAAAAATCCAAAACCAATGATTTTTATTTTTTTTAAGGGGGGGGGGGGGGTAATTAAATGAAGCTTCTCATTCCCTTCCTGCGCTTATTTATTATTCCACTATTAAGCAGCGGACTGCCTTTTATTCATCTCTAAGACATAAAGACAAATTAGTTTTAGTTCTGCCACAATGTGTGTATCCCTTTTCATCTCTTTTTAATGCAAGCTTTTTTGGGGGGATCTGTTCACCGTGTGAAGCCCACAGATAGCATGGAGGGCCCTGAGCAGCAGAGCCACACATTGAATCCTGGGAAAGAGCCTCGAGCATCATACATGCTACATGATTTTCGCTCCAATTGAACTCTTTTAATTGCACCCTTGAGTGTGACACGGCTGCTTGTGAAGTTTGGAGCGTACGCACTCCTAGGTTTAACGGCTTTAAGAAGCCTGGCTGGACGAACAACCGCTTTGAAACATACTTGAAATTCTCACCGACTATCCAACATTATTTCCAACACAACATTCCTGGCAGGACACGTAAGGTGTAAAAATGATAGGAGTCTGCTAAGCTCATAGGTAGCATCGCACTGAAGGCAAACATAGACTTGGGTGATGGCTAAGCCCAACAAGGATTCAGCCTTTTAGCCGCCATCAGGCCTGTCCTGAATTTGGCTGTTGTACATCCACTCCCTCAGATAGCGCCGGCTATTATCTTTCTCCACGCCCGAGACAGGACAGTGATTAATTACATCCGAGTGATTCACAGAGACTTGGCATCTGCAGCCAAAGGGCCCAGCACGAGTCAGAGACAATGCGCCTGAGAGAGAGAGAGACGTGTCTCCCTGATTCATGGACAGACCCCACCTCTCGCCTGGCCTCTCCGAGCCCGGTATCTGCCCCTGGCCGCCACGCGGGAGGGGGATGGATGGGTGGGTGACGTCGTCATTGAGGGGCAACATAAAGGGTGGAAAAAGAGGAGCAAATGGCCAGACAATGGCAGGGGAAAAGATCAGTGGCTTTATGGGGCAGGACCAAGCATGGCATTGTCTCTCACATAAAGCTACACACTTGAATGACAAAGGGGGCAGTTCTGTTCTGAAAATTAGGCTATTCTGGAGTCAAATTAACATCTTATTCAACAATCAGGGATTTTAACTTTAACCTTACATTTAATAACGCCCAGGAAAAATGTTAAAAATGGCTCTTGCCATTTATAAATGTACTATCCAACCAAAGTCTTTGGATAGACCAACCATACAGTATATAGTAATATTATTAAATATGAACAATCGGTATTGGTTTGGAAAGGCATGCATTTCTATAAAGAAACTGACATCAATAATCTGTTAGTGCTTTCAATTATTCTTTGTTATCTCATTAAAGAGTGTGCCTTTTCTGAATGGAAAATGGGTTCATGGTACAGTCACTGCCATGGGTCAAATTCATTATAAGAAAAACCCTTTCTTATGTAAGTGCTTTGTATTTGTGTGTGTGATACCAAAACTCATGCATTCAATATGAACCTATGTCAATGTGTATGTATATTTAGACCCACTTTCTGCATTAAGCCATATGACTCGAGTATGCAAACAAAATAGTCTGTGACAAGATTTGAAATTGTGCAGTGATATATATAATGTAATGCAGGAGACCTCAGTGTTCATCCACCTACATTACTATGCTGTGCTTAATGCAGCAACAGAGAGAATATTGTCAACAAACAGTGATAATTAAACCTATGGGACCCCAAAATGCATTCTCTGCATTTTGAATCGAAAACGATGCAACGTAAATTGGCTTTTGCTTGTCAGTAGATCATGGTGCAAAAACTCAGAGATTCAGTAGCTTAAATGAGGACCCTCAGGGCTATGTGGACTAAGACAGAAAAGGAAATTAGGTTTAAATCCCGACAGGAGAACTACCATTGTCAGATTTAATATATTCTTTCAGTTAGAACAATGAAACGCACTGTGAATGTGTCCATCTATAATTTCAAAGCATATAGCCAAAACTACTTTGTGGTGTTCATTTGATAGTGGTGGTGTATTTCATCCATTTTGGACCTTCTTAAAGTAAATTAATCTACCTTAAATGTATATGTGGGGATTATGAGGCACAGTGGTAGCCTCATATCTACGTGCAACAGATTTTGGCAGCTGAGGTGAGTTTTTAGCACAGAGTACTTTGAGATATTTTGAGGGCGGAAATTAAAGGCTCTTTAAACATTAACCCACCATCATCATCATGTAGACAAGTGGTTAAATGTCTGCATAATAGCCAAGATTCCTGACATCAAAAAAAGAATAAGATGGTATGAGCAGAATGACAAGCTCCTGTGTGCAAACATATTTCAAATCTTGTGCTTTAATGAGAAAATGAATCAGTGTGAGAGACATGTCTCTATGGAGACCAGGAGGCCTGAACATTCTCATCAGCAAATAGCAGTGAAAAATACGTATTTTGCCTCTGTGAAAATCCGCACAATGGACATTAACCCACAAGTACCCAGTTCTAATATACACTCAGTGACTACTTTATTAGGTAAACCTGTACACCAGCTTGTTAATGCAAACATTTAATCAGTCAATCATGTGGCAGCAACTAAATACATAAAAGCATGCAGATGCGGTCAAGAGGTTCAGCTGTTTTTCAGACCAAATGCCAGGATAGGGAAGAAATGTGATTTAAGTGACTTTGTTCATGGAATGATTGAATGATTGTTGTGGAATTATCTCAGAAATTACTGATCTCCTGGGATTGTTAAGCACAACAGTCTCTAGAGTTGGAAACATCCAGTGAGCAGCAGTTCTGAGTGCAAAAACATGTGAGAGGTAAGAGAAGGGTCAGACTGGTCGAAGCTGGCAGGAAGGTCACAGTAATGCAAATAACTAAACATTACAACAGTGGTATGCAGAAGTGCATAAAAGCATGCAGACATAATGAAGAGGTTCAGTTGTTGTTCAGGCCAAACATCAGAATGGGGAAGGAATGTGATTTTAGTGAATTTGACCACAGAATGATTGTTTGTGCCATATGGGGTGGTTTGAGTATCTCAGAAACTGTTGATCTCCGGGGTTTTCATGCACAATAGTGTCTAGAGTCTACAGAGTAGTGCAAAAAATTAAAAAACCTCCAGTGAGTGGCAGTTCTGTGGGCAAAAACATCTTGTTAATGAGAGAGGTCAGAGGAGAATGGCCAGACTGGTTCATGCTGACAGGGAGGCAACAATAACTGTATGTCTTCTACATCTACATAGCATGCGCCTCTTTGTCACTGTTATTACAGCGTTGAGCTACAAAATTGGGAAAAATGAACATCAGGAAGAACCGGCCAGAACCTGGCAACCTGGTTTAACATCCTGTAACCAAACTGCACAAGAGCATCAAACTGCAAATTCCTTCGCCTGATTGTCTCCTTGAAGATAGCGGGTGAGTAGCGGGTGATTACACATAAACACACCTCGAGATCGCAGGCCCGCGAGGCGGGCGGAGAGCCTTGTTTATGCGTTACCGAGACGATGGGCCCACTTGACACCACTCAGCATTAACCCAGGCTAGGAAAATGGGGGGCAGTTAGTGCGTGCCGTATTGCGAGCGCTTTTCATCGAGGTTGATTTAGGTCAGTGGACCCATTACTCTGGGGGCAGAATATGAATAACAAAACTGAGCAGCTGTGGAGGCCCTACCTTCCAGACACTGCATGAATATGCATCGTTATCAGAGCTCCGGTCCACACCTCTCCCACCCCCCCTCCCCCGGCACAGACCGCAGAGTCAAGGCGACAACGACAAGGTGGGGGGAGGGGAAGAGTACTCGCCATGGCAACCGTGGTGACAGAAGGCAGAGAGGTCCGCTGCCGCCCGACCCCGCGTCCGAGGGAGTGTGTGTGTGTGTGTGTGTGTGTGTGTGTGTCGGACCGAAATGGAAACACCCTCCGAGGGAACGTAGTGAAAGACTCCTCAGACACTGCCCGTAAGCCCCGCAGTCACGTTCAAAGGGTTAGTATTAGCATAACAAAGACGTTATGGTAATGCTGTGCAGGTAGCGTTATGCATTCTTCGATCCTCGTCGAAGGAAGTCACTCCAGCCCCGAGCGTTTAATCTAGTACAGCGCAGTTGTCCCTCAGACGAGCGATTCAAAGACAGAATCAGAGGTGTGCAGTGGAAACCCCGCAGCGTCACACGCAGGAAGAAAGCACTGATAAGCTGTTGATAGCAATTTGTTGAGCATGCCTCGACAGATTGGTATTTTTTGACTACTTGTCCTAACTATGTGACGGCAAAGAGCTGTGCCGTTTTTGTTGCCTGCTGTTAGGGAAACAAAGACAGATAATTTGTCAAATTTCATGATTTGGTGGTTCCCAGCATGACGTTCTGGGTGTGAGCCTGCTACGTGCTTTTTCAGCGCGGCCTCTTATGAACAAACCAATATCCATTGCATCCCAAATAGTTTTAATTACTTCCACAGCAGCCAATGTAGCGCTAGCGCACACACAACATATCGATGGAAGGGAACATGCTGCATGCAAGCTGCCTGTGACCAAGCACTGAAGCAATGGCACGCTAATGAAATGAAACCCATTTACATTAGCAATGCAGGACGGAACAGGTGAAAAAGTGGTATGAAGAAGGGTAAAATGGGGAGAAGGTAACCACGGTAACAAGTGAAGCAGCTACATGACAACACACAGGTGGAAATGCAGAAACATGGTCACCTTGGTGAATCACCGGATTACGAAGTTTTCCATCAAATATCTTGCTTATGTACAAGCATTCTGGCCATGTGTCCCTGAGTCATTGAGACCAGACTTCCTCGAATTGAACAGCCTATTGTAAAGAAATACCCAAAGTACGCAATAGACTGCTTATGCTCCAGAAAATCAGACCTCGACCTGCGTCCTCATGGTTGTATATCTCTCACTCTGTCTACAATCAAGTACGTGCGTCACTTTTCTGTACACCGGTGTGATGATAAGGTTTCATCAGGCACTTCCTGGTAACAAAATGACGCTAACTGTGAAGAGCCAGGCAGTACTGAAGGACAGGATGCTTTTCGCTAGGATTAACACTGAGCAATGACATCACATGCTAAAAACTCATTTCGTTTCTGCCATATAATGGCAATATCTTTCGTATGTGACGTCTGTTTCTCTGCCTCGTGGTCTCTGAGGACTGTTTCTTATTTACTGCAGTCTGTAACCACAAAGCAGACAGTGCTGCACTGTTGGTTCCCATAAGAGAATGGCACTTAATTCTGAGCTGTGCTATTCAGACTGTTTTAAAGTCTATGCTATCTATGCTAGGACACGAAAAGTCATCCATTTTGATTGGCAAAAATATATGTGTCAGGATGGTATTTGTATTTCTTTTCCTTGCTGTGGTAAAACATTGAGGTGAAACGTTTCTTCAGACGAATACTGAACACATATTCATTCTCATACAGAATAGTCAGAACCTTGACTAACGGTCAAATTTCAGCCTCTAATTTCTGGGGATTGTGCAAGTTACAATAATGAATCTATTACGTAGACTCCCAATGGAATTTGGGGGCATTTAAGATGGAGGCTCCTACTGTGGTTCCATGTAGCGATGTGAACACTTGCATGCACTTCAATGAAAACTAACTATTCTCATATTTAATTAAACTCTTATCTTAGATATTCATTGACTGGTATCCAGATAGGTTAATAGGCTACTTTCAAGTACGTTTTATCATTAAACATAATTGATTTTGTCAATGAATAAATAAATAAATAAATAAATAAATAAATAAATAAATAACAGAAATAGAGAATGCTATGTCGATGAAAGTAGTCGTGTTTAGCACTATGTGTCATATATTCTTTGCATGCAATGACTGCAGGAAGTCTGTGAACTATAGACATCACCAGGTTCTTCACTGCCTTAAGTCTCAACAGCATATGAAAGACTTGGCCAGTCAATAGTTTTATAGTTTTTGGCTTTGAAAAACCTCTTTGCTTTAGCAGTGTGTTTCGAATCATTGTCCTGTTGTAGGATTAATTGCCGTCCAACAGGTTTGTAGGTATTTGCTTGAACTACACAGATAAACATGCTTCCGTACACTTCAGAATTCATTCTGATGCTGCTATCAGCAATTACATCAATGAAGACAAGTAAGCCAGTGCCTGTGGCAGGCGTACAGGTCAAAACTATAACACCCCCACCACCAAGTTTCACAGATAGGGAAGTGGTGCTTTCATTCTTGGGCAGTTCCTTTTTGCCTCCACACTTTGCTCTTGCCCTCGCTGTGAAACAAGTCTCATCCATCCACATAACTTTTTCCAGAACTCTGCAGGCTCATTTACGTACATTTTAGCAAACTGTAACCTGTTTTTGCATCTAACTCTTGCAGTGTAGCCTATGTAATTCTGTTCATGAAGTCTTCTGCGGACAAAAGACACTGAAACATTCACGCCTTCCTCCTGAAGAATGTTTCTGATCTGCCGGACAGGTGTTGGAGGGTTTTTCTTCATTTTGATTATGATAGTCTGTACTGTAATCTTCCTTGGCCTACCAGGCCCTTTGCGATTACTGAGCTCACCAGTGCTCGCTTTCTTCTTAATGATGTTCTAAATAGTTTGGTCTATGTCTCGGACACTTTTTTCTTATTTCTCAATCTCACAATAGCTTTCTTGACTTCCTTTGGCTTCCTGTTGACAAACACCAGAGTTGTGCCAAAGATTTTGGTTGCCTTTGGAGAAACATGCACTAAGGAAGCAACACCTGACAGAAGCACATCTGAAGCCATTTGTCCCAAACATTATGGTGCCCTAAAATGGTACAAATTATATTAAAAGGAGCAATAATTTCTAAATGGTAAAACACAAATATATACAAAAATACCCTTTAATAATAGTTAGAAGAGTAAGATAATTTAGCCACTGCACTTTAACCACATGTGAATTGTTTCATTACAAATCTAGTACAGAGCCAAATCAAAGAAAAATAGCTCCAAACTCCCAAACATTATGGATATCATCATTAAATAAATATGTATGGTCATTAAACATTTTGTTTTATATTTAATAATAAAACAAACTTGAATGTATTAGCTTACTTGGAAACCTGGAAGTTGTGAAAATTAAAAAAAAAAAAAAAACCTCCCTTCCGTCCCAGGAGAGATGGATGTCTAATGAAACATTCACCTTCATCTGAAAGTTCCTGAAAGTATTCATGTGTTTGGTTAGGTTCAGTAAGGGAAGACTCTGACAGCCCCATCGATGGTATTACTCTTCATTAAAGCCTAGACAGGTTACTCACTGTGGTCATTTAAACTACTGCAACATTTATTGCACAGTGAGACCGGCTATCATATACATTATTAATAAGATAAAGCCTTGCATCCCACTTTTTACATACTGTGTTGCCACTGCAGAAATGAACCCTTGGCAAGGTTACCTGGGTAAATGTAACCAAATACTGAGATAAGTACAAATACTATTTGGCTGAGTGAACACAATTTTAAAGTGAACACAATTGAGACTGAAATGCTATACTTAAAAAATAAGTATATGATTCATGTACATGTTTACTAGTTGACTAGATTGTAAAGCAACTAAAATGCAAAACCTTATTTTGCAGGATTAAACTTTCAGGATAAAACTGAATGTGAATACTGAAGGGTATTATTATGTTTCCTGTATATATGAAATTAAGGTCTAGCACCTGCTCACGGTGATTAAATGTGAAGAAAAATGGTGATAATCAAATTACACTACAGAATAGAATTATCCCAATGTAAAGTACATTACGTTTCACTTAGGAAGAAATGTAATAACAAACTGAACATGGACTTTAGTTTTGCGCATGATGAAAGAATGTGAATATTTAACTGTGAATTTTTGAACATTTTACTGTGTGTGAATTTTATGAAAAACATAATTGGATTTTACCATGAAGGCCACTGTGCAGCAGGGAAAAAGGAAAAGCAATAGAGGGATTAAAATGAGCTCTCATCGTGTCTGGCTTCAGTTGTGCTCAACACCCGACAGAAGCAGTTTTAGTCAGTACAGAAATGTAAATGAGGTAATAAAACAGGATTAATGCATCATTTCTATCCGCAGACCTGCTGAAATTAATGTCAAATTAAAGTACCTCATTCACTTGAGTGATGAAATCCAAAGTATTATTTAGAACTACGTCTACCACAAGGTTTCTGCAGTGTGTGTGTGTGTGTGTGTGTGTGTGTGTGCGTCAAAATATTGAGCACCGGCAAATCACACATCACTAACCTCAATCAAAACAATCAGGTTGTGAACTATTTTCAATAAATAGTTCAATGAATATATGACAGTGGTGACATATGTCAGAAAGTATTGATCAGATCAATAGAGGGTTCACTTGATTGGTCCAAAATTGATTCACAGACATGTTTCCATGTATCCAGTTTGTTACATGTACACAGTCAGACAGTCCTTAGTATCAAGGGTGAACTTTAGTTTGAATATGGGGGGGTCTACGACTGCTGACCAGAATATGCCAATCACAACATCAACTCCCCCCATAAATTACACACAGCTTGGTGTAGGTGAGTTGTTTCCAACCGTGTTCCTGGTTTCCATGTTAGACCCTAAAAACAAGGTCAGGTGGGCTGTATAATCAACTGATTTATTAGTTTGAGAACAACAATGGGATCCAACATACCCTGAAGTTCTCCAGGAACAGGGCTGTACACCGATTGTCCAGATAACAGCCTCTGCCCCTTTCACCAGCCACAGCCTGCAAACTGTTGTAGTATCTGACGGTGTCATTGTATTGTTTTTGTGATTTTACACATGCAGAAGACAAGCATGCGTTTCCATTATCTCTGAAAGGGATCATCCCATCACTTCAAAACTACCCATCCATTATTCGACCCGCCTACTCTTGGTCATTACATTACATTACATTATTGGCATTTGGCAGACACTCTTATCCAGAGCAACGTACGGTTGATTAGACTAAGCAGGAGACAATCCTCCCCTGGAGCAGTGCAGGGTTAAGGGCCTTGCTCAAGGGCCCAACGGCTGTGCGGATCTTATTGCAGCTACACCGGGATTAGAACCACTGACCTTGCATGTCCCAGTCATTTACCTTAACCACTAGGGTGGTGGGGGTGGAGGCTGGAGCCCATCCAAGCATACAGTGGCTGGGAGGCAGAAACACGCTCTGGACAGGTCACCAATAGCCCAAAACCAAATAGCACCAAAGCAAACAAAAGTAATGTGTATGTAGGTGCAAGTTGCTGATATAAAATATTACTCTGAACCTGAGAGCAGTGTTTAGATATGGTCCATTCAGTCTACATTTAGTTTTCTTTCTTTTTTGTGAATAGAATTACCAGATTCTGAATATCCAGACACTTTCACATATTGCCTATATTATTCAATGTTAACTGAAACATTGCAGTTTAAAAGTTTCTTTCCTAAGGGAACTACAGCAGCACTATCATAAATTCAAACCTGCAACCGTTGGGTTTCACAGTCATCTCACCAGTACTCCACTCTGTTAAGTGTTTGTTGGAGAATGCATCAGCTGGTTGGCAGTAATAATTAAAGACGCTGGCTACGGAACGAAGACTGGAATGTTAGGTAATGG
Source organism: Conger conger (assembly GCF_963514075.1). NCBI lineage: Eukaryota > Metazoa > Chordata > Actinopteri > Anguilliformes > Congridae > Conger > Conger conger. Next base: position 18,122,834 of record NC_083768.1, read on the forward strand.
AGCCGGCCTGCATGCTGGTACTGGATCATGTCACTTCGAGGTGGCCTTTTGTTTCGGTCAAAACTCATCACAGCTGATTATCTCACAGTTCCAGGAAGGCCGCGCTCAGATGACTTCACCCCACTTAGGGATGTTTTCTCCTGCTAGACAGCACATACTTTTCTCCGGGGAGAATTTGGCACCCTTTACCTTTAGAACAAAAAAAAAAAGGTTAGGCTTACCACTAGTTTTACTGAAAAGATCAACCCAAAACTGCTGCAAAGATAATCTCCTGCAGCTTTTCTTTTTCAGTTTTTAAGGCTGACATTTATGGGTGATTGCAAGGTTCTGCTCAATTCTCATTTCATTCTAACCATTACACTGGAGAGGTGCTAATTCACATTATTAATGCCAATTCCATTTTTTTCCCATAAGGTTGAGCAAATTATATAAATTAACATAGCCATTACAGGGATTCAGACTGTGCAGTAAGGGTTGAGCATCCCGACCCTTCTTGCGAGAACAGCGTATATCTACGCCATGTCGGTGTAAGCACATTAACCACAGCAAATAAAGCACAGAATCAATAAATAGCCCCGGAATGCAGTGTTTCTATATTCTTTTTTGCCTTCAGAAACAGATCCTCGAGTAGAATGTAAATGCAACTTCAAATGAGTTTGAGGGTAAGATTGGGAGCAGGGAAAGTTATCTTGGGTCTGTTGTCAAGGGAGGAAGTTAAGCAAGTCCAACCCCCACCACACACACACACAATCTTGATTACTTGGGCAGTTTGTGCTTGACATGTTTTCCTGTCAACAACTTGCGAAAAGCCCTTGACTGAACTAGTTTTCTTGCTGTTCCCTTGAGGTATTCCTCGGCGTCATACTCGGCTTGGTAAATGTAGTTCACCAAGTTTCTCCACATTAAGCCTTGTGCCCATGTCACTTACAGCTGTTCTCAAGAAATCCTCACGGGATTTGCGAGTGAACATCTTTGAAGCTCTTGCTGAGGGAATAATGCCAAAACTGCGCACAGAAAAAGCGCCAAAAGAACCTTGCTTTTTGCATGCTTTATGCGTGTGCGGCCAGTGCTTTCACCATCCTAACTGGAAAAATAAACAAATACTCTTAAAGCGTAATACATATTTTTACAGCCATGTAAAGTAGCTTAGCACAACAACCAACGACATTTTGTTTCCAATATTAATTACTGGAGCATATGCCTGTAGAAATTTAATTTCATTATAAAACACTCACTCATCAGGCACTCCTGTGAATTTATCACAATGATATCTTAAGAGCACCCTTAATTAATGTTTATGTAATTGTTCATTATTTAACCTGTCATGGTAAATAGTGCATTAGCTAAATAAAGTAGTTGTGCAACATGTGTTCATTACAATGCAAACTTGATTAGTCAACTCAGTGGTGAAGCTTTTAAACCACCTACTACATGTTTAATTTGCAATGCACAGTAATATTAATGAGCACTTATTTGATCTAGATCAAAGCAAGATATCAGGAAATGACCTCAAACAGCCATGAGCGTCCACACATTTCCAGGCAGAAGTGGCAGACCATGGGGGATGGGCTGGCCCACCAGTAAGGCTTTAAGTTTAAGAGTTTGAATGATAGAGGACAAGCCTTCTTAGAAAATCGATTCAGGAGAGCTGACGGAGGAAAAATGAAGAATCCAGCACTGACTCGCACCTCCATCCATTCTGGAGATCTCCAAGGAAGATAAGGCACCTGATAAAGAAGGGCAATTTCCCCCTTCTGGCCCAGGACATTGTGCATCAAGGTCACTGGAGGAGCCTTGGTCTCCTAGTCGCCTCAAGCGGAGCTGGGTGTTTTGTCCCCACCTGAATGCTTTCAGATAAGCCTTTGTTGTAGGACTGATGAGAGAACATCAGAAAGGACTGCTTGATCAATCACTGCAACAAATTAATGTGCAAGGCCACAACACAAGGTGGAAGATTAAATGTACCAGGGGCAACTGATGCTTGGCTGTCACTGATGCATGGCAGCTAAACAGGCCTTATAAACAGAAGGCTGCCCTTGTATCATTGGGCAACATGTGAATGCAGAACTGCTTCAACACCCAAATGGTACATAATTGCATTCTAGAACAGTATAGTATAGTATAGTATAGTATAGTATAGTATAGCATAGTATAGCATAGTATAGTATAGGGCGGCCTGTAGTGTAGTGGTTAAGGTAAATGACTGGGACACACAAGGTCAGTGGATCGATCAGAGCAGGGTACTAGAAATATCCAGGTGTCCCTTTGGATAAGATTATATACTCTATGTCAAAATGTAATGCAATTACACACAGGTTGCCCTGAATAGGGTTACCTACCTACTGAAGAAAATGAGTCAAGGGTCATCTCAATCATATTTAAGAACCAATGTACTTACAATGAGAGAGGAAAAAACAAAAAAACATTGAATATTCATGTGATCCAGTAGGGAAGTCCGTTTTGGCTGTAGCCTTTCAGATAAATCTATACTGTTTTAGCTTGAGTTTAACAAACTGCACCTGAAAAATAATCACCTATGCAGCAAAATGGAAAAACTCTACAGTACAGTGTGAACTGAAAGAAGCTGGAAAGAATTCAGAAAAACCTGCCATCGAACGCTTTGCCGCAATGAATAAAACAAACTGCTGAATCCCAAACTCATTTATTGAAAAAACATTTGGTTCTGTAAAAATTAACAACATTCCTTTTCCCTGACTTATCCATGTGTTACAATCACACATTAATAATTCCACTCCTTATGGTATTACTTTAGTGGCACAATCAATGTCACAAGACACTGCTACAGCATGTACAACTGTATGAGCACTGCTTCAGTATAAAACATAATGAACCACAAGTTTAAATGGCATAGAACTATTTTCATGAAGGTACTGTATATACATATGTACATTAAGCTTCTGCGATGTTTTCACCAGAAGGCTAGCCACTATGATGGCGGATCATCCCCGTGAATAGCTTTATACTTGGCCATCTCTTCTGGAAAAACTTTCCCCAACTCAGAAATGAGAAGGCTTTTAAATTTCTGGAAAGGGGAACAAGAGGAAAAAATATTAGACTGAAGGAGTAATTATATTTCCAAACAGATCCAACGTTAAGAACAGGCGTGGATGTTTAATAATCACTTTTAATCATGCTTATTGCATCTTGCATTTTTATCCAACTTGATTTTTCTATGATAAGTTCTATTCACACATTATTGCCTTATGTTGTATTATATGTCCACACACTGAAATTATGCAAAAAGTGTTAATTAATGCAAGTCAATTAACAGTCCAACTTCTGTAAAGCTGAATCAATCTATGATAGGAGACTTGTCATTGCAAGACAGTTAATACTTTGAACGCTCCATAATATTGTGGTTGGATCGGTATCGGTATTAATAATAGATTTAGAAAATAGTTTCAACCTAAAAGAAGATTGAGGCTGATATGAGGTAACACAAACGCTCCACGTTTGATATGCAGCTGATTCTGCAAATTAACCCAAGATGTCATGCTGCAAAAATAACCCAATCATAATTAACTTAAACTTTTTTTCATTTGTTATTTTACCAGCAAACCTCATCTGCAAAGCTATGTAGACTCCGTAGCTTTGAAGACTCATGTGCTCTGCTTCATAATGAAGTAGATATGGTGCTATACAATTACAATTTTGCTTTTTTCTATCATAAACTGATGTCTCAGCACAGCTAGTTCCTTCAAGAATGTGGAAATTTTGCGGGAATTTGGTGGCAGCGTTCATTTGTGCTATAATGTAAATTACAGAGGTACTTAAAAGCGAGGAAGCATTGTGCTTAAAAAAGAAACTTTTAAAAAATGTTTTATTAAGAAACTTTCGATAAAACAGAAGTGCTAATGTGCACAACAGTTGACCTACCGTCATGGTGTCAATCTTTCCTTTCACTTGTTCATTTTTTGCCAGGGCCCTCTCCAAACACTCTTTAGTATACAGCTGAGGGTTACGACCCTGATCAATGTACCTGTCCAAATAATCCACAGAGGATACAGTAACAAATTAAAGTTATGTTGGAACAGAAGGGCTCGTCAGTAAAATTGAAACAACAAAATACATGTTAATAAAGCTTGTGCGAATGGAATTTCATTAGCTTGAAATTCTTAAACACACTGCTTGTATTGTATTTTATAGTGAATATGCTGTCTTACTGGTGGCAACTGGCAGGCGCTTATTAATGAGAAATAGCTTACTCAAATGCTTCCAAGGGAACATTAATATCGTGCAGTTGTTGACGACACTTCTCAATGTCCTGCAATCCTGTGATCATGAAATTCCTGAAACAGAGGATTTATTTACAGTTAGCTAGCTAACTAGCTAGCACACTCATATCTTAGACAGCTACAAGCTCATCAACTACCTAGCCACATTATTTCCTGTAACAAGTTAATTAAGTTAGTTATTTACGTGTACCGTCATCTCAAGCAGTTAAAATTATGTGGCTAAGACAATAAAACCATTTTACAATCAGCAGGACTAGGTAATAACATAGATAATTAGCTACACTCTTAGTTAGTTAGCTAGCTAGCCATTTAACGAGCCAGAAGAAAACAAATTTGAAAACCTTTGGAAAGTTAAAACTGTCTCTGTAGTACTTGCATGTGATGTGAACTAATATTGCATATTTAAAGGAAACTAGATACATTAAAAAACGTACAAGCCTATTTAATGATAGCACGCGAGATAAACTTACAGTTTTTGGTTGAGTCCAGTCTGACTACTCGGTTGAAAGTCGCTGACGATGATTCCTAATTGTCTGATATTTTCTATGAACTTCTCTAGGTGCTCTTCAAGATTATCGAATTTTTCAGCCATGTTACACTAACTAAACATAAATTTATGCCTCACACCCCTCGGGTAAATACTACTGAAGACAATACAAAATTATACAATTCTAGCTAGAAACTGAAACAAAGCAAACGCACATAGGCTCATCACACAGCGTCCATTTTGTTGAACTGCTTTCCGGCAGAATATTATCCAATTGAAAACCAGGATATACGGTTACTGTGGTAACACTACAAATCCGTAAACCAATTTAGTGTTCAGGTGCACCACTTCGCTTCACGGTGAATTCATCACAGATCATTCGCTGCTTCTTAAAAAACGACCTGCACTTGAATCAAACGAGTAAGCGCAACAATGTAACCTTAAAGTTATTAAACTCCCACAGATTTTCCAATAAAATGTTTTCCGTAAAGTTGTTTAATAAATATGAAACAAATGAAATAGCAAAGGAAATATCAAAATTCTTTACCAAGATGAGCAGACCAAATGACACCAAAACTAAAAATATAAAAACTATTTAAAATGGACTTGTAACGACATGTTAATGCTTTTCTTTTGGATGCATTGTATGGTTTTTGTAAAAATCCCCTGACACTACCTTTTATTTGGAATTCTTGATTATTAATATTTGAGTAAAAGACTAATATTGGCCTACTCCGAGTAATGGATAGGCCAGGGGAGTCATGGATGGATGTGATGACAGACTTCCATCTATTTTTTTTTCCCATATCTCCTTCCTATCTGCTGGAGAACATTAATTTCCTGACAGACAGATCTATTAAACTTCCTCAATCAATTTTATCAATTTAAATCACAGTTTTTCTCATCTAGATCTTCTGTAAATAATTCAAATTCCCACCAAAATTACAACTGCTAATCTTCAGCCAAGGCTTGAGTCAATTACCAGTCCCCTGGTATCTTATTGCATTCCTGTTTATTTCATTTAATGTGTCAGTCCCTGTGTTTTTGCAAGATATGTTTCCATCATACAATTTCCCTCATGCAGTACCAATTTTTTCCAATTGTTTGACTTACTTGAACACTTGAGATACAGGGTTGAAGTGATCATGGGGTCCAGAACCCAGTCCAGCAATCATGGCCACACTGTGATATTATTGAACTTTTTTATTGGACTTTTTTTCATATACACACCATTATTATGTGCAATAAATTAGATTTATTACATGTGTAGTGATTTGAAGCAGTGGAATAGCATTTTCAGGTGGCTAAGCAGGAACTAAATATGTAGGCGACTGACATTCATGACTGTCTGCTTGGAAGGCACTCCAAACCTAATATGAAAGAAAGATGGTACAGAATACAATATGATTGACAGCAGTAGAAGTTGGCAAGAATAACATACGCAATGTGATGGCACACACTGATCCTCCTTATTTTTGCCTAAACTGCCCGTTTTCATTTCTCAGTTATACAACCTGCACATCTGAGTCAATTTTCTACCATGCAATTTTCTGCCTGAGTAATGGGGTTTCATATTATCCCATGCAATTTTGCCTTCAGTTAGCAAAACACAGCACTTGGGGGCTCTTGGACGATGCAGTTTTACATAATGGTTCCTACAGAATGTGGTTGTAAACCATATCACACAAATAAAAATAAATTTCCCCACTTACACGCATAAGTAAATACAGTAATTTTCAAACAAAACATCAATCCATTTTCCATTCTCAAAACTTTCCTCAATCTGAATCAATGGTATGCTGATGATTACATTCAATTGGCACTTTCCTAATAACTATGCTAGTGGGTCCCTTATTTGATGTTGGCAGTTGAGGTTGAGCCCTTTGAGGTCATGCACCCAAATGGAGGCTGTCAGCTCTGTACTATATATGGAATTGTAACCCATAGGACCTGTAATCCACAGGTCCGACCAGTGACCCATATGTTGCCCAACAGATACCGACCTTAACAAATTTAATCCTATAAATATAAGGAACTGGTATGTTAGGTCATGGACATAATATTATTTGTGCACACATGCTCACAATGACTACATGTGTGCACTAATTATTACAAATAGTTAAAAAAGAGTGCTCATGATATGTAATACATATTGATCTTTCAGCATAATATAACAGTATTGACTCTGAGCTAAGGATGGTTTGACTGGGGTTAACAAGAAGTGGCCAACCTGGTCTTGATTGTAGCACAGTGCATGTAGTTACTTTTTTTGTTTTTTTTCGTTAGTTAATTTTTGGAGTAAGAAGCCTAACACAAATGAAACCATACATAAATATTTTTTACTTTTTTAATTGATTGTTCTTGATGGAGTAAACCGTGACCCTTACTAACAGCTTCAAGTCTAGGTTAATTTAAAGATAAGGGGCCCCGCGTTAGTGCGGTGAGAAATATTAACCGGATGGCGAAATAAATAAAAGACTCGTCAAAAGCCCTTTCAAATACGACAGCTGATCCATGAAAAACCCAGCCCACTTTGTGCATATATTACTCTGTGCGGGAGGCATGTTTATTCATTCAGTCCAGGTACAGCGGAAGCTGTTTTACGTCCCGAGCGTTTGGCTGCTTCTATTTGTGTGCTCCCTTCGCTAAGGATTATCAGATTGGTTCGTTCCAAACGGCATTAGTGCTAGCACTGCCGCAGCTGCAGTTACATCAAAGCTTTTACCTCTGCAAAGTCAGATCGACTGGAAAGTCTGGATTAAACGGTCACGTATATTTGCAGCCGGTAGAGTACCGTTTTGTGTGCATTTTTGCAGGATACATTTAAACAGACGGCTGAGCAAAATTACCATCAAGGGTAAGTCAATGTGTCGAACATAACCTTGGACAAAGAAACGTAGAGTCCAGTTATACAGAGATGTGACCATTTGCGTGAAAAAGGAGACGGCGACACATGAACATTTGTGAATATTTTGCACGGAAGAATATCTAACTGGAGGAAGCGAGTATCCTATCCGCAGCCATATCCGCACAACTGCAGTCAACAACATCACCGACCTGTCAAATTTGCTGCAACGAAGAGCCGGGAATTGCACCGAATTGATTTTAGAAGCGTTTGCGTAACAGTGATTACATAACGTAACGCATTTGCCGGAATTGTCATATGATTAGCCAGCTTTATTGTGTAACTTAATTTCCTATAATGGCTTTTGTGCTTTCGTTTGAGCTCGTTGAAATGGTGCACTGAATTCGGGGGGCTTCATGCAATCGCCCAGTGGTTTTCTTCAGAGGCTTCAGTAGGCAAGGTATTTGTTCGTCTTCATTTAAGATAACACGAATTCGGCGATTTAGTGAACACAACCTGAAAGTCAAGCGGAATAATGGCCACTCTTCTACGGAAAATAGGTCTCATTCGGCTTCATGACCGAGACACGGAGGATCCGAAGCATCACCAAGGCTCCCTCAAAGGGACGAAAGGAAACCAGAAAAATAACAACATTAAGCACTGCAACACCAGCAACAACGAGAGCAACATTCTCAGCACTCCCGAAATAAAAACGAAGAAATCGGAGCAATCCAGTAAGGACAAGCCGACCGGTAAGGATAAACAGGGCAAGGACATGAAGGAAAAACAACAAGGAGGTGGCAAGGCAACCAGTACCTCGTTACCACCGTTAGCGCCGCACAGACAGCATTGCACCCAGGTTCGGACGAGAAGATTGATGAAAGAACTGCAAGAAATCCGGAGGCTAGGTGACAACTTTATAACGGTCGAATTGTCTGACGACAACCTCTTTGACTGGAATGTGAAGTTACACCAAGTGGACAAAGACTCGGCTCTCTGGCAGGATATGAAAGAAACCAATACCGAGTTTATATTGCTGAATGTGTCTTTCCCCGACAATTTCCCTTTCTCCCCACCATTCATGCGGGTCCTCAGCCCCAGGTTGGAGAACGGCTACGTACTCGACGGAGGAGCTATTTGCATGGAGTTGTTGACACCCCGCGGATGGTCCAGTGCGTACACAGTGGAGGCGGTGATGAGACAGTTCGCCGCGAGTCTCGTAAAAGGACAGGTGAGGGTCTTAATTTTTCAGTGTGGGTGCATGCGCATGTGTCCATGTCATTACGATAGCAGCTACATAAATGCTCATATAGGTAATAAATAACCTACTTATGTAGGCTCCCAAGTATTTATAATTTATATTTGTTTGTAGTTTATACAATACCCTGCGTTTTGTGCAATTGGCATATGTTATTTTATTCAGACTCAGAAGGATACGTGATTACACTGCATGACAGATTCGGCTACCAGTGGCGTAATATTACAAAACCAGATGTACTGTATATACCGCTGTTTGCTACAGTGTGCTTGTGCTGTGGTTCTGGTTGAACATGCATAATACAGAAATTACATGGGTACAGGAGTGTCGTGTACAACGGTTTCATGCAGCTATAACCAGTCTATTTCACATTTGTATCCCTATAAACCTGAAATTCAAACACCCACTGTGGTCCAGTGTGGATTTGAAGTCTGTGATGTGTGTCTCCTGGGAATTGAACCCACAACCTTCTGGGCTTGAATTGAGAGCAATTAATTCCAATAATAAAGACTGGATCAATCAATATTTTTGCTGATGTGCTGTGTTTGAGACTAGCAGTGTCAAACACAGCACATTTTTGAATAGTTTTGAATATAGATTTCCAAAGATCAACAGACTAGTCTTTTAGGATCCAGTTTCCCATGGGCAATGTCAAAACTAAGCAGATGTTATGACATTTATTTACGTTGCGATTTGTGAACATTTCCCCTTATTGTAATAAGCATCTCATCAAAGATGCTTCCATACATCCCCTCTCCTTCGTGCAGGTTTTGAGAATTCTTACCAAAGATGCCTTCAATCTTTGACCCATGTTGTTCATTAGCTGCTAGGTGTCCAAGGTGTCTGCCGGTCATTTTGATTTCATCCTTCAGAACCTGTCACCATAGCGACCCTGGAGTCAGTTGCTGTGATCACTGCATCAGTCAATCTCTGATATACGGTGCATGAATTTCTTAAAATGGAGACTTATTCTGCGCGCAGACATTTTGCACCTCGAAGCATCTGTTCACTTCGGAAGTGAATCTTAGCTGCAACTAAGTGTCACTGTTCCAAGGATTCCAAGCTTCAAACTATTATTTTGAAGACCTGAAGGCATTGTAAAATAACCATTTTCATTAAACAGCCTGAAGGATACATGGAGAATTAACATCATGGCCCCTGTTACAACATCAAACTCCCAGAGGGTCTGAGATGATAATTATCTGGGAGTGAAAAGATTGATCTTTTACTCTCATGGCTAAGACGAATGCCTGGTAAGCAATAAAGAGCCCATTCCTTTGATACATATTATTTTCTTACAAGCTTTTTAATCGCTGTGCTTTCAAGGAGTTTGCAATGATTTATGACAATACATTTTAGCTGCCATCCATTCTATATGCTTTCAATTCCGCATTATTTTATCTTGATTTGCAGAATGTGTTCGAGCTAAGAGGTATGAGGTTTTCGAGCTAAGAGGTATGAGGTTTTCGAGCTAAGTGGTATGCAATGCCATTATACGTTTGGCAAGGGGATGTCATTCTAAAGCTCTTCACACTAATCAAAAGGCAGTGTCTTCCAGCACTTAATGTTATTGACTGAATCCAGGTTAACAAGGGTGATCATTTTGACACAAAAGGCCATGGGAAGGTATTCTAAAGATAAGGATTATTTCTGGATATGCAGTATCAAGGGTGTCCAGTCTTATCAGAAGGGTCAGTGTGGGTTCTAATCATTAATGCCTTGATTGAAGACTATGACAAGTTAATTATTTGAATCGAGCATTGTGGTGCTGGGCTAAAACAAAAATCTGCACCCACACCGGCCATTTTCAGATATGAATGGACAACCCTGGGTATTTAAAACACAACAGTCCTAGGTTGTCCCCATAAAGTGTTGCTTGCCTATGGCTATAATCAATAGTACCCAAAGGCTGTTGCCTTGTGTAGGAATAGGATAATTATTAGTGTTTCAAAGTGGACACTCCGAATAGATATATTTTAAAGTGTTGAGTCAATTCCTCCAGATGGAATGATTTCCATTTTTTCAGCAGTGGATAGAGTGAACCACATTTTGAAATGTATCTATTTCTCATTTAGTAAATATTCTTAAAATGTTACTTCTACATCCATCCAAGTATAGGCTTTAGAGATGGTTGATTTCTCTGATAAATAGGCTACATTGCAGTGGTATATTAACTAAACATATGGTACTGTAGGAATATTAAGATACCTTAAGCCTTTAACTGTTTTATTAAATAAATGTATTTATTTATTTATTTATTTTAATTTTTCCCCCTAAGCTACAATTATTTGAATATCTTGAAGTGACTGGTTTTCCTTTCAGTAATGTGGCTGGAGCATAATTCTTCCATGTATATTATTTGATGGATAGAGAGAATAGGTCTCATTCTTAAATACATTTAAATTAATATTTGGATTTGTGACTGATAACAATCTCAGGTTTTAAAACATTTAGCCTATCATTTCTCAGTGTATTTTGTATTTTGAATCTCATAACCAAAGATATAATGTACTGGAGGCAATATATTGAGTACACATTTAATAATAGTTTTTAAAATAGTTTATAAAATTCCATTCTCCTTCTCTTTCCAGAGTCATTTGTCTTTCCTTGTCCTGAAATCATTAACATTTAAATTCAAAACAAGAAAACTGACATTTACATCAGTGCTTTCACAAGTAAACTGTACAACATTTAATCAGCAATCAGTTGCAATTATATATCAGTTTAGTGTACTTGTGTAAATATATACTGCTGATGTGTCCTGGCCAGTTGTCATTCAGTAGATCGTAGGTTGCACATCATCCAAGCATCATATTTACTCTACAGTCTTTAGAACAGCTGAGCAAACAATCACTGTGTTGGTATATTGTAGGGATTTCCTATAAGCTCAGCAACATTTACACTTTTTCACCTCCAACTAAACTATATTAAATAAAGACAAACGATACCTCAAGCTTGACTTAAGTAAATGGTAAAAAAAGAAAAGGTTTTTCCCCTTCAGTTCTTAAAAATATATTTTTAGAAATATATTTAAGGTGATGGGCATCTAGAGGTCCCATACTGTGGAAAAACATTTCCTTTGCTATGTGGATTCTAAAGTTGAACGTGCTATAAAAACACTGTGAAAGTATCAAAACTCACAATAATATGTGCATATGCCCACCTTCGGCACTGCCCTCCTGATAGCCAGAAGAAATGCTTGGCACAAACATTCCTTGGAGCTAGTCAGCCAATCAGAAAAGCGGCTTATGGATATGAATTGGCCTTAAAGACACAGTCACTAAAACAGCCTGTTCTTGATAAGCTCATGAGAGGTGTTGTAAAAATGCATGCAAAATAATGGACGTGTATAACTGCATTGTTTTTGGTACTTGAAACCATACAACCGTCTTCTTGTGGATATCAGGACCTAAAATAAAACTCGAAAGGTGAACAATATGGGACCTTTAAAAAACCAGCCCAGTATACCAAGCACATACCAAAGAAGTGGCTGATTTATACAATACTCGTTCGCTTTGCCCAAATGAACACTTTTCCAGGGATTTATTTTCCAAAAGAAACTCTCCAGGTGCCTTAAGCTCAATTTGGTTTTTAATCCGAAAATCACAGGCTTTGAAACATGATCTGGACACTTCCTCTTGAATGAGTAAGCTCTAAGTATTATTTCTGGACCATTAAACTTCAGCCTGCTCTGACAGGACCTGGGGCAATAATGCGCTATTTTTGACTCTCTGGCAGTGTTCACACCAGAGAAACCCTGGGTCTTTGGCATTCATGCCTACCAGTGGATGAAAAATGCTTCCATCATCGATGGAGCAGAGTGTCCAGTACCTGTCTTAATATCCATCCTGAAATAAATTTAAAAAAAAAAAGGTTTTCAGTGATATCACCTGAAAATATTATTTAAAAAATCAGAGGTGAAGGTCATACAGAAGGTCAGTTTAAGAATAATAATAATAATAATAATAACAATAATAATTTTTGTTCTTGTTTTTTTAACATGGGCAATAAATGGACAAAATGGTTATGCAGCTGTTGAGGGAGATGTAAATCACATGTGCTGGGTGACCTAGTTAAGTGGATGAGTGGAAACATCCTTGTGAAAGTTAAATAACATACGCAGACAAACCAGTAATTGTATGTGTGAGATGCCATGACGTGTCGTGTAGGAAATCCATTCTTATGCATTCAAATGAATGAAGTAATGACAGAAATCCCTATTGAACACTGGGCTTCTTATGTAACGTATTTTCTCAGAACACGCAGAGGTGATTGATCTCATTGGCTTGGGGCATGGATACTTCCGGTAGTGTGGCCCATCGATGACAATGTTGGGTTGGGTGAAACAGGATGTTGCAGCATTGGGGAACAATTGTCTGCCAGGTGTTTGTTGATTAATCATTTGTAGACCATACCACTTCAAAGTCAGAATTCATTGAAATCTTTATGGCCAAGGTCCTGAAAATGGAGAGAAATTCCACAAATTGTATCTATGCATGGTATCTGTATGTAGGATCAGACACTCCTACGTAGAAACACCTGCCCTAAATGCATCCAAAGATTTCTGAAATGCGTGTGTAGCTCTTCATACATTTCCAAATCTAAACCGTGGGGAGCCACTGACAACTGACAGGAGGCACCTTGTATTGAGTGATGCACAGTAGCCATTTTGAGGCAACACATTTGGTAAATGGTAAATGGTTGGCATTTGTATAGCGCCTTTATCCAAAGCGCTGTACAATTGATGCTTCTCATTAACCCATTCATACACACACTCACACATCAACGACGATTGGCTGCCATGCAAGGCGCCGACACCTAACCTTAGGGGGTTAGGTGTCTTGCTCAGGGACACTTCGACACAGCCCAGGCGGGGGATCGAACCAGCAACCCTCCGACTGCCAGACGACTGCTCTTACTGCCTGAGGCATGTCGCCCCCCTTTTCCCTTGCATTGTGGAGTTTCAGTTCTTGTATGACCAAGAACAGAAACCTGAGTGAAGGAAATATAAAAGCTAGGACAGAGCTTTCAAGACGACTTGATTATGGGTGGATATTATAGGGCCTTGGCTTAATATCTCATCTGAATCCTGACTATGAAAACTTGGGTTTCGGTGAAATCTTTAAGCATGCATCATTTCTGTCATTAAGGCATTTACACATATAATTTTGCTCAATTTAATTGTCATCCATGGATTTATCCATGAGCATATGATGGTGGCTCTTGTTAGAGTTCCTTTCCAGTGTGTAAAGAGATTAAACTATTGTGTTGAATTGCTTTACCGCCTTGAATTAACTAATGCGTTCATTTTAAAACAGCCCAGTAAGACACATTTTTGCATCAGTTTATCCGAATTCTCATTTTTAGACTTGCTACTTGTGTAAATCTGCATATGTGAGCAAATGCGCATTTTGTAATTTACAGTACTGCTGTGTCTGTCTTGCGATTTGTATCCACTTGGTGAGTTTTTTTGAGAGATGATGTCATGAACTCACTCATATTTCAACCTCTATGTAATATCAGTGAGGATCAAAACACGCTCCAGTCTATGCCTTTGTTAGAAAGTATAGTAAGAAAAGAAATATTCTTTTGTATGCCCCCCCTAGATTATTATTGTAATCACATTCTGTTTCCATGTTCTTTGATGTCTCAATGCCCCTTGTTAAGTCCACTGCAGATAAGTGATTATTGGCTGTTGCCTGTGTGTATGGTCCTTAAATGCTCCCATACACTTGAACATCTCTGCACAAACAGTAGTCAATAACAAAGAGTAGTTTGTTGGCAAGAAGAATAATTATCTATCATTTTGTAGACACTCTTGAGTAGCTGATGATTTCTATTGCCTTCTCTGTGCCTGCTATTTTCCAAGAGCTTCAGACGTTCTAATGTCTCCATTTTGCCTGTCAGTTTCCTATAAAGGATGACTATGGCCGATTAGAAAATAAGATTCCACTTATGGTGACAGGTCTTTTTGGGCCAACCATTGGGATGTTTAGGGGGCAGTATTTCTTCTGTTTCTGTTTGTGTTAGGGAACTATGGGGGTTTCTTCTGCTAGGGGGCTTTGACCCTGTAGGAGGAAGTCTAATCATATTTCTCCTTTGTCTCTGAATATTATGAATAATGATCATAAGTGAAGAGCATAGTAGCACCAAATGCTGTCAGAGCGACACAGCTGGCCTTTTCCGAAAAAACACCTAATTATCGCTTTGAAAAACTAATTAGACTTTGAAAAGCATCAATCTATAATGTATTACAAATTTGACTGTCATTAAATCAGTTCTTTGTTAATGTTTCAAAGAAGTCGTTGGTATTTGCGATCAGCTTTACAGAAAGAATTTGCATATCGCCATGGTAAAACCCTTTTGTTTGTCCTTTGTAGCAACTGACCGAAGACGCTTCACATCTGCCCTAGGTTTCAAAAGAGACTTCAGTGCCAGTTTCTATAGTTCTAAGTATGAAGTCATTTCCTTTTATCATAGGGTATAAGTGCTATCTTCCACTTTCTCCATTTTACAACAACAGCAAATTTCTGTTGCTCTTGTACTCATTTCACCAGAAATGACCTCTGCTATACATTGTTCCATTTCCAACTGCTATATTTATGCCTCGCATATTAATCTTGGTACATATTGTGCTCATTCTGCCGCCAGCCAAATTGTTATATTTTTTAAAAATGTTATTGCTTAGCGTTGATGTGGTACATTTTTTTCTGGGAACATCACATGCTGTTACTAACTCTGCTTGGCCATTGAGTTCCACTGATTTATTTTACCCCCTCCCACCGAGGGAAGCTGATGGCCAATTTGTCCTAAATCATATTAAAGGAGTTGTGCTGTGTCGTTGCTATGGCTACTGATGTTCTGTGAGCTTTGTCAATGGAAGCCAAACTTTCACCCATTAATGCCTTCTCACTCTTTAACAAAACAAATGTATTTACAGCATATCTCCAATATTCATACCACTCAAGCATGAGAAAAGAGTCGAGTTTGACACTCAGCTAGTGGAACTAGCAGACACAGAACAGTAAAGGTTAAGTATACGCAGTATATGCGCTCATATTGGTTGAATAGTTGTGTCTCATGGTCCTGCATGATATAGGACCATACCATAATACGGCTATGACTTGGTTTGGTGGTGACTAACAGAGAGAGCGAGAAAGAGAGAGAGTGGGTCGAGTCTCATGGGTTCCTCCTCTCCTCCCTCACAGGGCCGGATCTGCAGGAAAGCGGGGAAGTCCAAGAAAGCCTTCAGCCGCAAAGAAGCAGAGGCCACCTTCAAGAGCCTGGTGAAGACCCACGAGAAGTATGGCTGGGTGTCCCCTCCCGTGTCCGACGGCTGAGATACCCCCGCGACCGCTCAACCGAACCCCCCCCCCCCCATCCCACCCCCCGGGCCTGCTCCTTTCCCACCAAACTTTAAAAAAGAAAAAAAAAAAAAGAAAAGAAAAAGCTACCATCCCGTCCCCAATGCCACGCGTCTCCCATCGTATTCTTTCAACGTACTCTCATCCAGGTGCCCCCGGAGCACACGGTGACATTTTTTATTTATTCATGAGCAGATGTGTTTACAGGTAAATATCGCCTTCGGCGGATCGTGTTACACAAACTGGATCTGGCCCTGCAGAAGTGATAGTCCTGCTGATGTCAAGAAGCCCTCCTTCCCACTGACCCTTCCTCCCTCCCACCTGATAATTCCTCCCACCAGACCCTTGGCCTTATGTGTGTTTGCCCTCCTCCTCCTCCTCCTCTCTCTTTCTCACTATGTTCCAACGCACTGCCATGAACAGCATCAGAGTTTCCATTCACTGCTGCTCCTCTCATTTCCATGCAAATCAACTGTTAATATTTAATAGACAGGCAGTACGTTCCAGGTTCACCTTTTTTTTTTTTTTTTTTGCTGTGCTTTTTTTCACAGTTCAATGCAACTTGAAGATTGTAATTTATGTGGAGCTGTGCTCTTTTTCTCTCTCACTCTCTCTCTCTCGTTATCTCTGTCTTTTTGTCTCTTGTGGCTAAAGTTAGACATCACTGTGTTACGTAGATGGTCATTGATTTCCAATGAGGAAATGTTTTGTTTTGGGTTTTTTCTTTGTTTTGCTTATGCTGAAGTACTGTAATGATAAAAAAAAAAAAATGGCAATGAACCACACCTCTTTGTTGATATTATCATGCGTTTTGGAGAAGACGAAGAATACGAAGGTCTGATGATTTAGATACCAGATGGCTGTTTATTGTGCATCCCAGTTGGTGGGATGTACACTACGTGTATGTGCGTGTGGGAGTATGTGAGCGAGAGCAGTCAAGGTTATGGGGCTGGACACAGACATGCAGAATCATGAAATCAGTCCCTTAAAAATGGTGTATGAAATTGGCTGGTTGCATCTTGATATAAACTCGTATTTCTAAAATTACACTATTCAATTCAGCCGACAAGAAATTGGGCTCAATTAGCACCTTGGAGGTGTTGTTACATGTGCTTTGTGTTTTTTTTTTTTGGTTTTTTTTTCCTTGCTGTGAAATGGCACAAAAGCTGGTAGCTTTCCAGGAGAAATGGAGTCTGTAATAGGCGCAGCGAGCCATGTCGTTGTTGTTTAATGGTGTTGTGCTACACTGATTCTTTCTCTCTCTTCTTCTCTCTGGGTAGTTTGGTGGCGCTAGTGCACTGTTTCCTTGCCTGGCTTTCCTGTGTACGAGCTGTGGTATAGTTGATTAAAGAGAGCTGTAGAACAGATGGCTACATGGCAGTGGTGTTCATTTCCAATGCTAACTGCGGTACCTGCTGCCACTAGCGGTAACAGATGAAGATGGACATGGCTGACCCACAGGACATCTCTGTATGGCATGAATGTGACTCATGTGGGACTTTGAGTGATGTGCCAAGAATCAGCCTCGGGTTTTACGAGTTGCCCCTTGAAATGTCATTTTCAATTCAAAATGGCAAGATGAAGGTGTCTCTCACAGGTACCCAGCCTGCTCTAGACTCTTAATTATGCATTGGGTATAACTGTGCTGACATCTACACAATAAACACCCAATTCATTTTATTTTCCCCTACTATGTGGGCATAGAATGTAGTATTTCTATATTGTTACACTGTCAGACAAGGAAGTGACAGGATGCTCATATATTGATTTTTAAGTGAACAACTTTTCACATCACTTTTCATATATTCATTCAGTCAAGCCATTAAAATATTATGAATAAATATAGAAAAAATGTGGAATAAATATCCTCAACCTTTCTGGATGTTGAAGCCCAGAGTTGCTGCTCTGTGTTCTTAGTCTTGTCAAGGGAACTAAAATGATAGCATTGGGGAAAAAAACCCATAAAGCATAAAGTCATATGTACTGTACAGTGTGATTTCATTTCACAGAACATTTTTTGGCACATATACCTCAGTTGAAAGCCTTTTTTCTGAACCTGATGTTATTTCATGAAATTCAAGGTCAAGCTTTCGACTAATGATTAATTGCCTTGACATAATACATGATGTCAGCTGTTGAAATGTACAGGTGTTTATACTAAAGACTCACTGGAGTCTCAGGTAACATCCACCCAATGTCCAACATTTGAAATGCAAATGCAACTTTCATCTGAAAATCGCTCAATTAAAAAAAATCTTTTCTTTTTTTTGGGCCTCTTCAGAGTTCATCCATACTCACACGGGTCATGCCAAAGAGGGTAGGCATTATTCTGCTACGGCCTGCTCCACCTCCACTCCACTCCCCCTTTCTCCCACCCACAGCCACAAATGGTACAGTCTGCAGCCACAGCCACAACAAAACACCATCATTACCAGCCCAGCTCAAAGGTGTCACATCAAAGATCTTCCATCCCTTTCATACGTCATATGAATCATCCTCTGATAATCTGAATTGCGCTGTGCCGCAATGCCTCTCAACAAGCAGATAGCAATTCAGCGACGTAACACACTATTTCTCTCCCCCCATGTCATGTGCCTGTCTCTGTTTGATGGAACACTGCCTCAAACACTCAAGGAGCCTCAAACCCAGAATGCACTGCACGGATGGAATATTTGCCACAGAAGCACCTCTGGGTGTTTTGTAGTTTTGAATGTCATAATTGAAGCTGCTAATGATATTGACATTCAAGCGGGAAGCATCCCTTGCATTGACATTCTTTGTCCTTCTGCCCTTAATCCTGGCTTGGCTGGTGTGACATTAGGCAAGAGCAGTGTCCGTCGATGCACTCAAGATTTTGCTAAAGTCTGCCAAGCTGCAGTGCGTTGTTCGATGTGCAACTCATTTTTCACTGTAAAAACATGGGGAGAGGGTAAAATCCTGACCTGGGTTCTTCCCAGATATTCATTCATTGTTTCACATGAACTAAAAATGCTCTGAGTAAAAATATGTATCTTTAGGCTACTGTGTCCTTGCATGAGAATAGTTGTACAGTATCATTTTACTCAGTTCACATGAACAGGAACTCAAAAAGATTGAGTGCGTGAGGGCCCCTTGGGCCACAATGTGTTTTAATTTTCATGACAGATCATTTTGCAGTATCTGGTATCTAAATACAAGTCATTGCTATGGGTCTTTTCCAGATTCTGTATGGGCCGCCATTTCAAAAGTGAGTGTGCATTTCTAAGGACCTGTGCTAGGGGATGCTATAATATGATAAATTATAAGTCAAAATGTCAGAATAAATGGATGTTTGCTGGTTTAGGAGCATACTTTTGTGATAGACTTTAGAATGTTAGTTCTGCAGAAACTAATTGAATTAATTGTCCAAACAAGTGAGATGATTCTGTTATCTTATATCTGCATGTGAACAGTGATTGTTAGCTAGTTATCTTGTTTTTTTACAAAAAATGAAGAAAATGGTGAAAAAACTGCAGTTCCTGCTTCTACTTTATTCTTTTTTTTCCCGTCTTGATTTCTGTCCGAAAATGTCACGTTGTGTTATTATGAATGTTTGTGTTTTAATTTATTTGTGGTTTGCCAAAATGGAGTTTTTGGAAGCATGTCACAGGTATTGTCACAGAAAAAAAAGCTATGTACCTGAACTCAGTGGAGTCTGGTGTGGGTGAATCGGAGCCTCTTCATTGTATGGAATAAACTAGACTAAATGTGTTATACAGGCCTCACGTAAACATCGCAGGCCAGTCGGAGCAAAAACCAAACATGAATGTGCAATAAAGTTAAAGGCTCATTCAACCCTGTAGAGACATATTGTATTTGTTTTATTATCATTGATGTTTCATTCTATTAAGTCAGTAATTTCAAGTATTATTTGTTTTAAAGCTTTCTTTAATACCAACTTCAGAACCATTTGCCTTTGCAAGCATAAGGTTTACATACACCCAGTGAGCAATTTATTAGGTAGACCTGTCCACCAGCTTGTTAATGGAAATATTTAATCAGCCAATCATGTGGCAGCAACTAAATGCATAAAAGCCTGCAGACATGGTCAAGGGGTTCAGTTTCTTGTTCAGACAAAATGTCAGAATGGGGAAGAAGTGAGATTTAAGTCACTGACCGTGGAATGATTATTGGTGCCAGACAGGGTGGATTGAGTATCTCAGAAACTGCTGATCTCCTGTGATTTTTATGGAAAACATTCTCTAGAGTTTGCAGAGAAAAGTGCAAAAAAAAAGAAAAAAAAGCAGCAGCAGCTCTGTGGGCAAAAACACAAAGACAGAGGTCAGAGGAGAATGGCCAGACTGGTCGAAGCTGACTTAACAGTATTGCAACTAACTACACATTATAATGCAGAAGAGCATCTCTAAACACACAACGCGTCAAACCTCTTAAGTGGATAGGCTACAGCAGACCAATAAGTCTAAAAAATAGGTTTAATAAATAACTAATAAAGTGCTCACTGAGTGTAGCTTGTATTGTCCTTCTCTTACCTCCTTCTTGTCCTTCCCTTTAAACATCATTTGTTGAGTTATTCATCAATGGGTGGTGCTTTGTGGCACATTGTAGCTATGACCAGTGTCTTTCTGGATGAAACATAGCCTTTTAATTTGACTCCCACTTCTCATATATTTGTATCAGAACAGGTTTACCTCGGACAGTGCTGCACTATATCACCCTATCCTCCTGTTCTGAGTGGTACTCCATTGCTGTTTACGGAGAGTTCCACAGTATCATCCACTTGCAGTTGGAATCAAATGGCATTGTGACCTAGAGGCGATTATTAACAAACCAACTGCTGTTAGGCTGCTGAGTGTCGGTAAGAAAAAAGATAAAAAGAAAGAAAAAAAATGCACGCTGTTGCCCTTTGAGAAATCGAGATGTGGATGAATCTGGGCGTCAGAAGAGGGCCAAAGGATGCACCATTAACTCAGCCAGGACACAGTCCTCCTCTTATAGAGGTCTGCTCGCACGCCTCCGCGGATCGCTGGTGGCTCCGGAGGTTTGGGTGCTTGTGAAACAGGGCTGTGAAAACGTGGACATCCTTAATCTGTTCACAACAAGGCCTAACATCCCAGGCAGTACTTTGTATTCTTTAAATTAGTCTAGCTAACTAGGGCCCACAGCCTTACAGGTGTTCAATCTCTCAAAATAGTCTCAGATGAACCCCTGTGCACATGCATGCACACAAGCATACGCACACACACACACACACACACTCTTTGGGATTGGATGGGGCTTTACACAATTTGCATTCTAACAGCAAAACAACTTCATCATCTCTCAATAGAAATCACCTCCAGGTGATGGAACAGAGGGGCTTAACATCAATTCTGCTGTCTGTGGACAAATGATGTTTGAATTGTCAAATTGATCTGACTTGCTGCTATTAGGTTCCAATTCTATATCTCTAGACAAAGTAAAGGGTTTGCTGCAGGCCTGGGAACCATTAAGGAACTGAAGGAGGAGACATACTACTCAAAAGATAAGGATCACTTCAAAGTGAAACGGTTTTACAGTTGTCTATACCAATTATGCAGAACTGGCACCCCATCAGCATTTGAGGCACAGTTATACATACATAAAGCAGGTAAGTTCTAACCTCCATGGCAACAGACACTAAATAGAGAAAAAACGAAACCAGAAAACAAACAAACAAAAAATGCTAAAATGAGATGCCAAAAGAGGGTTTCAATGACAAGGATTTCCATTAAAATAGGACAGCCACTCTCTTAAGATTCTGTGTGCGTTTTTTTTAAAGGTCGACACAACACAAATTCAATTTGCCCCACGACCTTTGATGTACGACAGCAACTCTGACGCTGACGAGGCACCAGGCAAAGAGCTCTAGAAAGCCTCTTTTGTTCATAGCATCACACTCCAGCTTACTGCACTCCACTGTAGAGGCGAAAGCAAGGGATATGGAGCCACACGAGCAGCCACAGTCTACCCTAACAAGTCTTACCCTGTGCAAATGTCACCGTTTAATAATTCACGCTCCACTCCCACGAAGCACAGTTATCACATATATATGATATGTATAGCAAAATGGAAGGTCTCAATAATGCATGTCATGCTTATAGTCGCCCTGTCAGTGTGCTCTTTTCACCTTGCAATACCGACCCTTAGATGCCAGCTGGGCCCAAAGAGGCAACAGACAGTGCTTTTGGATTTGTGAGGTTAGCTGTTGCTCTATAGTTTATCATTTAAAACAAAAACATCAAGATGAATGATATAGTTGTGTTCGGCATAATTACAGTGCATAGACCATTATGCAATTACGTGTAGCATCACAGCATGCTAATTAAATACACACAATTACATGTACATATCTGACCACGGCAGAATTACACAGCCTGCAGATACAGCACATTTCTTGTCTTTGTGCTTTTCCCCCCTGAAAAACTGCTTGTGGGAAGAAGTCAGCATGTAGAGGTGGTTCACAGGGATCGTTGGAATTTGTCAGGCTATGGCCCTGTGGATTATGTAAGGCCTCGCTTTGTGCCGAAGGGGACAGAAGTCTGTTCCGTCCTGGCGTCTTTTCCAAGCTATCGCTCATTAATATTTGAAGTCTGTTGCATCAATGCCAGCGTAGCAGATTGTAGTTGACTATAAATATTTTATGGCACAGCGCACATGGGAGAAAGATATTTTTAGACACTGGAGAGCTCTTCAGAAGCTGGGCACCGTTTCCCCAGGTAGTATGAGGGAAGTACTGGGAGTGGACAGTAATAAATGGAGCATCGTGGTAAACTGCACTGGCAACCTTCCCCAAGGAAAGGGTCTGTTTAGCATTCTCTATGCTGGATGAAGCACTGCAAGTCATTGTTTCTCATCTCCTCTCAGCACTGTGGAGAAATGCTGCAGTGCCAAATGGTGGAATGCCAAGCTGCAGTCTTCCTTGGCCGAATATCTCTGCTTGCACAGACACACCATTACCAGTAAGCACCAGTAAATTGAGTCTCTGGAAAATGTCTCTGTCACAAATAGAAAACAAGCAAGCAAGAAAATCAGTAGTGTTTGGGCTGTGTGCTTGTTCTTTGGATAAGGTGTAAGAATGCTCCCATGGGCTTTGTTTTGTTGGAAACGTCAGGAATAAGAACATCATCCTCTTGGGCCAGGGGTATTCTGGTATAGTGAGTTTTAAGTCTTATTTCATCGTTGGCCACATAGATGAAATGGCCAACTGTGGGAATCATAAACGACACCACAAACGCAAACATATAGCAAGAATATTCAGCACTATGAGCAAAGAAATTACATTTAATTACATTACATTACATTTAATGATTTTCAATAACAAATAATTTTGACAAAGCCAAATTAATTATTTTACAAAACCATGAAGAACCCATAATTAAAATGTGGAATTAGAAGTTACCTAGACTTTCAATGAACTCACATGTCCTTTAAAATATGATCCAGATTTTGGTGATATGGTCATCTTCTGCTTGAAGAGACATACCAGTTACCTGACAGGTGCCCTTAATCAAAGAACACTGTCATTTCATCTTGCACAAAAAGATAAAATATAAACACATTCCAAAAGAGGTAAAACAAGAAGACAAAATTCATAAGCTGGACATGATCGGAAAAAAACCAACAAATCTACGCAACATTCACAGGCTCGAATACGCATTTTTCCATGCATGAAAAACAACTACGCTAATTCTGGTAAAGAAACTTGTACACGGTCAGAACCAGCTTTTATAATTGGTCAGTTTTTCCCCAGACAAGTGACTGCAAAGCCTTTGAAAGGGCTTCTAATGAAGACTGTGAGCCTTGGCGGGGGAGGAAGACAGAGCTATCCCCCCTGCCTACTCCCCCGTTCTCTTGTCTTGGTTCCTTCTCCGTTACTAGGCAACACCTGCAGGCATCTGCTAAATAAAGCCCTGCGCCAGCCACAGATAAAATGGCTTCACAGAGCCTTGGACGTGAGGAGGCCATGAACTCACAATGTCTCCACCTTGGGCGCTTTCCATTTCCGCATTGTAAATGACAGAGAAACGCAGGGAGAAAAAGTCAGCCGCGCTTTTGTGACAACGGTGTCCCTTCTGCCATGCTCTCACAAGAAAATCATTGAGAATTTGATACAAAACAAAATGGTGATCCTGATCAAAATGACACTCCATAGCCTATACCGTAGTATAGACACTATAGGCACTTTATTAGGTAGACCTGTACACTGGCTTGTTAATGCAAATATTTGATCAGCCAATCATGTGGCAGCAATTAAATGCCGACGTGGTCAAGAGGTTCAGCTGCTTTTCAGACCAAATGTCAGAATGGGACTTTGGCCATGGAATGATTGTTTGTGCCTGACTAAACAAAAAACAAAAAACAAAAAACATCCAGTGAGCAGCAGTTCTGAGGGCAAAAGCGCCTGAACACATGTATAAAACCTCAAGTGGATGGGCTACAGCAACAGAACACTAATAAGTCTAAAAAATAAGTAACCTAATAAAGTGCTGGCTGTGTGTATACAGCCTCTTTCTGTATGGGATTCAAGTGCAGTCCAGCAAAATACAGTTGTGTTCAAATAAATAGCAGTGAGTGAATAAAGTACAACTATTTTTTAATAGTTTTTAGTTTCATATTTCAAATGTAGTGGAACCATTACACATTCAATTACAAATCAAAGCATAGACAAATTTGATCAAGTCTGTGTTATTCTTTTACAGGAAGCAAAGAAAAGGAATATTAATGGCAGTCAACATTTTTCTCTTCAAACTCAAACATTGCTGTGTAAACTGAAGACATTTTTCAAGATTTAACTTCACTTTAAATTACTTAACTAATATTTAGTTGCACAACCATTGTTTTTGATAACTGCAGCGCATCTGTGTTGCATTAAGTCGACCAACTTCTGACACCTAGAAACAGGTATTTCAGCCCAGGATGAACAAACTACATTCCACAGTTCCAGTGAATTTTTGAGTTTTGCTTCAGAAAACTGTCACCCCACAAGTTTTCAATGGGATTGAGGTCGGGGGATTGAGCCGGCCACTCAGTTACCTCAATCCTTTTTGTCTGGAACCAAGATGTTCCTCGCTTACTCATGTGTTTGGGGTCGTTGTCTTGATAAAACACCCTTTTCAGGGGCATTTCCTCTTTGGCATACGGCAACATAATCTCTTAAAGTATTTTGATGTATTCAAACTGATCCATGATTCATGGTATACGAACCCAGCACCGTAGTATTAAAAACATCCCCATACCATGATTTTTGCGCCACCATGCCTCACTGTCTTCACAGTGTATTGTGGCTTGGGGTCGTCTGACTTCTGACGTACTGTCGATGACCACTAGACCTGAAAAGAACAATTTTACTCTCATCAGTCCACAGAATGTTACGCTATTTCTCTTTGGACCAATCGATGTGTTGCTTGGCAAATTTTAACCAATTCTGCACATGCCATTTTTTCAACAATGGTGCTTTACTGCTGTCTTCTGACTGTAACAGCACTTACAGGTAATTGTAGATCATAGTTGATCTTTCAGGAGCTGATGAAAGGCTGAATCTTTGCCATTCTGACTATTCTTCGATCCATTTTAACAGTAGTTGCTCAGGTTTTTGTTGTCATTTTAAAACATTTGAGATCATTTTAGCTGAGCATCCTATAATTTGCCCTACATCTTTATACGTTTTCCCCTCTCCAATCAAGGAACAATCCCCTCTCCCAATTCACTTAGCAATTCAGAAGGAAATATATTTTATAGCAATGTGTGAAACATTTGCTTCCCTTCTTCCTTAATAAAGGACAATTAATGACACCTATTTTTTTCACAAAATGAATGAAGTCTCTAATTAAACGCCACACTGCTATTATTTTTGACAAGTCCGTTTCAATGAATGAGTCAATTACTCAGAACAAGCAGCGTGCAGGTCATGACAGTTGGGTCTGTTGTTTTTCTATTACACTACTACATCTACAAGTAAGTTATTTGCCATGCAGAAATATCACTACTACTAATAACAGTGGTTCATCAGGTAATGAACTGATGTTGTACTGCTATTTTTTTTAACATGACTGTAAATGCATCAATGTCATTTCTATGTTCATGCTATGTAATTATATGCAATTAGACCATCTTTATAACCCTGAAATAGGCCTAACTAATAGGAATATTATTGTTAATTTTGACCAATGCGGCTGAACTGTTTGGACTAAAGCCCAAAGCATGGCTCTCTAGGACAGGTATGGGGCCTCCTGACACCTGAAATGTAGGGCAGTTCTTCATAGATCAAAATGACAGACACCCTAAAAGTACTACAATATGTGAATTTACAATACCAAAATCCTATCAAATTGCCCCATAAACAACATATTTATGACACCAACTAATTTTTGTCAAAAATGTCAGAAGCATATAATTCTCAGATCTCTAAAGAATTCACTTACTGTGAATTCAGACAGAAGAGCAGAAATTCACAGTAATTGGCTGGCAGGGGTGGTTTAAAGCTCAAAATCTAGAAAAAAACATTTGCCTAATCCCAAATATGAATGCAGACTGTTTACCTTTCATTTAATCCAGAAATAAAATACAAGCTCATCCCCGTTACATCTGGTCCTTTTTTCCGACTGCCATTGCATAACCTTTTCCTTACATAATCCAAAATGTATATTCATATCAGAGGCTTAGTGTCCAGTTGCGTGAATTGTGCATAAGCATTCTATTGTGTTGGGAAAGCCCCTCACCAATGTTTCCACTGACAGGACTATTTCAAAATAAAGCCCATGAGACAACCAAACAGTGAAAACACAACATGAATATCATATAACCCCCCACAAACAGCCTGATGCAGTGCTTACATTTCTTGCTGAGAAATACAATCTTAAATGACCAATATTTACTCGTTTTTACTGGAAAACCAGCCCCCACAACTGCAAATGAATTCATACAATATGATCTCACAAATTGGATTGTTCAAAATACGCAGGGCTTTTGTTGTCAGTGGGCTTGCATTTAGCCATGTATGTTCTATTCAAAGTGATTCCACTGCTGCAAAATATATATATATATATATATATAAAGATCATTTTAAAAGATTATAAAGAATGCAATCCATGAAGTGCACGGATCAGAACTACTGCACAAACGGAAAAAGACCCTTGATTCACCTTGAGCTAAAACAAAACACTAATTCTTGAGGAAGATGCCTCTGTTCTGTACACAGATATAACTTTTAAGTAGCTGTATGAAGGGATGTGAATAAATAATGCACGCCATTCATAAGAAAGGGCCCCGGATGTCGGCTTTGGGAGAGAAGTGGATTTAAAAGCCCTGCTCAAAGAGAATATGCACCCCGTGAGGAAGGAATTCATTACGGTATTACAGAGCTGGCACCGGTGACTTCGGCTGGGAAACGAGGAACATCATTCTCTCCGACAATCCAACTCAAAACTAAGGAAATACAGAAGTGGCCATCTTGCATCAAGTGTCCTCAATTGACTTTTTCTGTAGCTTGTACTTCTTTGCAATTGCAAGACGTGAACAAGCCTCAGGCATTTTTCTTTACTGCTAATCAAACTAGAGGAGCCTATAGTCACACTTTATGGTAACTGAGCAAAGAAAAATAACCATAAAAACAATGACTGTCATTACCAAACAGTGAGAGACATGAAAATGACTACAAAGGCTATTCGTCAGCGCTATTCTTTGGAGAATACATTAAAACATACATTTTGTGTACACATACTTGACACTATGCTCTTTAAAAACAAATGACAATGGCAGTGTGTAGGATGCCTTTTTATTATTCAGTTGTTGAAGGGCCTATTTCAAATTATGCATTAAAATTAATTCAATTTATTAACATTTCAGTTTCATTAAAAAACTAACACTGAAAATGAAATATCGTAATGCAGAACAATAGGAAACTAGTATTTGTATTAACCATTGCATTGTCATACAACAGGAAATAGCATCTGCATTTACATATCCATAAAAACCTTAAAGAAATTTAACGAAGGGGAACTCCAGCCATTATGCAACAGCCTACTCTTCAGCTTCATCGTCACCTCATTTCCAACAATCACAAAAGATTAACTACGCCCAAAAAATTTAACCGAGCCTCTCCCAAAACAATGCCACTTGGGTACAATGCCTGGAGGTCTGCAATTCAGATGAACGCAAAACGAAGACTGCAAAGCTTGAGTTAAATATCTTAAACACTGTGAACAGGGCACTTATGAGAAGTTATATCTGAAAGATATCAGCATTTCTAATGCCCATTTACAGACACAAATGAACAATTTGGTTTTGAAATATACAATACAGGCAACGCCAATTAGGGTAAGATGGAATCAAATTACAATCTTTGGCTGGAGTTGCCCTTTTAACAAATGATTATAAAACCATGAACACAATCCAGACTTATTTAGAAGCCTATGGCAACAGCTTTCAGAAATATTTTTATTAAAAAAAGAAAGAAAAAGAAAAAAATAAGAATAAGATGGCCGCCAATACATTTAAGTGGGTGACCTATCGCAATTCAAACACAGGAGGGTTGTGAACCTACCAAAAGAAATACATGTATAAAATAAAGGGCATTTATTTCGGAGCCGACTGCACACACGGCATGGAACTGGCTGGCGTGGGTGAATTGGCAGGCTGCCCGTCGCTCAGTCGAAAAGCTGCAATATCCGTATGAGCTGTATCCTCAGCTCAGCCCGCCACTCCCTGCCCACCCCCTCTCCGATTGGCCTACACCACGCCCCGGTTCAGCTCCTCCCCCCTCTGCAGTGATCCCTCCTCCCACTCGTCGATGGGACTCAGGAGGGCGTGACTTCGCCCGTTTCCACGGCAGCGGAGCCGTTCTTCTCGTCAGCCTCCCCATCAGACGGCAGGTCGCCCTCCCCCTCTCGGTCCACCTCCGCCTCTCCGTCCCCCTCAGACTCCTCCTTCCCCCCTGCCTCCGCGGGTGTGGCCCCGGGGTCTCCGCCCGGCTGGGCCTCGGGGCCCCGGTCGTCCCTCCGGCCCTGCTTCCCCCGGAACACCTCCACCCCCACCATGCGCAGGTAGTGGAAGCGCTCGTTGCGAGGCACAAAGGCTCGTATGGAGGTCTTCCCACGCCAGCCGCACAGCTCGATTGGACACTGCGGAGTGTCGGTGTTCCTGGAAATCAGACACAGGGCTCAGTGCTTACGTTTGCGTGCTGTGACACACACACACACACCTGCGTCCAACTATTCATAGCACGGCTACAGTCTTTAAAAAGCTCACTTAACCGTTAAGTGCCAAGTACTTCATACAACGAGCCAAGGTTTGGTGCCGCCTCTGCTTCCAGTTGTCCATGTGGAAGCTAGCTTGAGAACAAAGGAAACCTTCACTAAAGAAAACCGAATTATTAAAATGTAACAAGTCAGATTCAACAACTTAAAAATTAATTACCCAGCATACTCTTTGAGATGCTGTCAGATTTGACTGCTGCGGCCATTAAAAAAAATCTAGCTGCAATGAAATCAGATAATAACTTTCAAGCGCCATTGGACAAATGTCTTCATTTCTCCATTATCATGTACAGTGCTTTTAAAATAATAGCCCTGACCTCAGTTCTCTGTCAGCAGGGGTCTCAAACTCCAGTTCAGGAGGAACGCATTCTCTGCTAGTTTTTCTGCAATTTCCATTCAGTCAGCAGCTAATTTACGCCATTGAAACAACTTGTGCAGACTTCTGCCAATCAATTACTGAAACACATCAAAAAAAAAAAATAATCAGCGGTCCGCCGTGATTTGGGTTTGAGATCCCTTCTCTACACATCGGGACGACCCGGCCAATAACACAACGCGATAGACATGGCCACTTTCGTTCAGCCCACATTTGGTCACGTGGTGCACTACGAGAAAGACGGAGACCGGGCTCAGGCACAGGCCGCAGAAACCCAGAAGACACCGAGCGGCAGCTGAATCCAGGCTACTGTAAACACAGAATGTTCCAGAAGCCTGCCAGGCCCCTGCACAGACATGTCCTGTTTGGTTAGCGCACACCTGGGAAAGCTCGCCTCTCCCGGCACGGCAGCTCACGGACCTGTTAGTGGCAGCGGGGAAAGACTAGTGTGATTTTCGCGAGTCCAAACAAACTATCCCCGAGAGGATCTGCTGGGTGCTGGTGTCTGGCCAGCCGCAGGAGAACAGAGCCTCTTTGAGCCTGCAGGTGCTTCTCCCTCAAACACACACTCGAGAAGCTGGGCCAAAAAAACACTCAGAGGATACTGTGCTCAGTGCACGTCCTGCCAGCTGCTGTGTTCAGCAGGCCCATCTCTGTGAGATGGATATACACCCAGCTGCACAGATATCATGCTCTGTGAGATGGATATACACCCAGCTGCACAGATATCATGCTCTGTGAGATGGATATACACCCAGCTGCACAGATATCATGCTCTGTGAGGTGGATATACACCCAGCTGCACAGATATCATGCTCTGTGAGGTGGATATACACCCAGCTGCACAGATATCATGCTCTGTGAGATGGATATACACCCAGCTGCACAGATATCATGCTCTGTGAGAGTGGATATAAACCCAGCTGCACAGATATCATGCTCTGTGAGAGTGGATATAAACCCAGCTGCACAGATATCATGCTCTGTGAGAGTGGATATAAACCCAGCTGCACAGATATCATGCTCTGTGAGCTGGATATACACCCAGCTGCACAGATATCATGCTCTGTGAGGTGGGATATACACCCAGCTGCACAGATATCATGCTCTGTGAGGAGGATATACACCCAGCTGCACAGATATCATGCTCTGTGAGGTGGATATACACCCAGCTGCACAGACATCATGCTCTGTGAGGTGGATATACACCCAGCTGCACAGACATCATGCTCTGTGAGATGGATATACACCCAGCTGCACAGATATCATGCTCTGTGAGATGGATATACACCCAGCTGCACAGATATCATGCTCTGTGAGATGGATATACACCCAGCTGCACAGATATCATGCTCTGTGAGATGGATATACACCCAGCTGCACAGATATCATGCTCTGTGAGATGGATATACACCCAGCTGCACAGATATCATGCTCTGTGAGGTTGGATATACAGCCACCTGCACAGATATCGCTCTCTGTGAGGGTGGATATACACCCAGCTGCACAGATATCGCTCTCTGTGAGGGTGGATATATACCCAGCTGCACAGATATCGCTCTCTGTGAGGGTGGACACAAACACACACACAGCTGCACAGGTATCTCTTTCTGTGACGGTGGATATACACCCAGCTGCACAGATATCTCTGTTACGGTGGATATACACACAACTGGGCAAAGTAGGAAAACCCGACAGTCCCAAATGCCTCAGACTCACCAGTGTCTCTTGGGCAAATTGATTCTTTTTAGAGGCTGATTAATTGCATCTTCAATTTGTAATTATGAAAGAGTGGCGTTTTAAACAGAAATGTAATGTCGGCTTGAAGCCACTGGTTTTTTCGCCTCAGCTGGATGCTCCACGTTCCATTAGTTTAAGGCAAAAAAAAAACCTTCCCTTCCCCCATTTAACCTTCATTAAGGCTTTATGCAGTTCTGCAGCTCAGCTTTCATCTTTAAGAGAGTGCACTTAAAAGCACAGGAAGAGCCAATGCCAGACTTCAGCAGTGACTCGCTGCATCTTAAGAGCGGTGATGCTCTTCTGCCCACTCTTCCTGTGAAAGCCATTCCGCTGAATGCCTCAGACACGACAAATCTCATTTGTTAGCGACCGGGCCATTTGCCAGGCAGTTGCTTGAATTAGCCTGGCTGAAGGCAGATGGACATATCCAGGGACTTGCTCTCAGAGTTCATAGACACGATTTGTACCGTTTGTATATTTGCTAAATATTTCAAAATATTATTTACAAAAACACACACAAGCAAACGGGGGGGGGAGATTCACTTACTCTGGATCTGGCTTGTACTTTAGAACGATGCTGCCCATCGCTATAAGGAAGATAAAAAAAAAATAT
The DNA here is from genome assembly GCF_963514075.1 of Conger conger. Lineage (NCBI taxonomy): Eukaryota > Metazoa > Chordata > Actinopteri > Anguilliformes > Congridae > Conger > Conger conger. The sequence continues at coordinate 18,155,023 of NC_083768.1, forward strand.
TAATGACACATCATCTTTCATCTGACCTCCATCCACTCGGACAGGATGAGTAAGTGCACAGATGCGTCAGGGCTACAGAAACGGGAGGGAACCAGCCTCGGCTTTACGGAAACCAGGAGAGGGTTTCTGGGATGTGATTTGTGGGGGGGACTGACCCAGCTTCTTGGCCTGTGCGTGCGCGTCGCTCCCCAGCTTGCTGAGGTAGGGGTTCTCCTGGGTGAGCAGCACCTTCACGTCCTCCAGGCTGATGCTGATCATGCGGGCGTTGATGTAGGGGAACAGCGTGTATATGCCCTGCAGGGGAGAGAACATTTACTAACAACACAGAGCTGGACATTATACAGTTCAGGAACAGTTCATTCCGACCTCGCAATTTCACTGGCTGGGCGAGTGACTTATCACATGAGTAATTGCTAACTTAGCAAAACCAAAGCGCTTTGTTTACATTCATTAGCTTCATTGTATCAGAGATATCCTAAATTCGTAACCTAGAAACACTTCAGAAAAGCTCCGTTTTGTCTTTAAAATGGTACAATAAAAAAAAAGTGTGAACCTCAGCTACAGTCTCGTTCCTTAATTACTCATTCTTAATCAAATACATAAAGGTGTAGGTAAAACAGTTGTATCTTTTGCAGTAGACACCATTATTTTCAGCTGAGTAATCAATATGAATAAAGCCAGTCACACTGCACCATGCTGTACCACGCCAACACTGTCAGTATCAGGTGATATTTAAACAGCAGTAGAAAATGTCAGCTCCATTCCAAACGGACTCTATGTCTCTGTATTACCTCCTGTGCCAGCCTGAAGGCACAGCCAAACTGCTCTCCGTCATTGTTTCGAGACCACACCTTCACGCCAGTGTTAATAACCTGCGTGCCACAAACAAGAGCATTAGACTAAGGAGAGAAACGTTACGTGATCAAACAGCACAGGGCATGTAGTCAAAGCAAAAGTGCTACAGGCAGGCTAACGTAACAACAACCATGTAAATAACGGCTAACGTTCGGTGAAAAAAGGTTGCGGGGTTTAGGTGCTTTCAGGTTGACGACCTGCGTGGCAGACTGCGGTCTGCGATATTTACGGTCCCGGGGCCCGTTTTCCCTCCTGGGGCCCATGTGGGCAGTCCTCACCTTCATGCGCTCGCTGTTGTTGAGCAACACATTGCGCAGCTCCTTCGAGACCATGTACAGATTCCTCTTTTTCCCCTCGTGGGTTCTGGTGAGCACGTTCAGCTTGGGGAAGGCTGGGGAGAGGTCGTAAAAGGCTCTGGGAACACACGCGTTACGTTTGTTTAGCAGAAGCTTTTGTCCAAAGCAACGTACAGAAAGTGCATGGTGAAGGTCATCAGAACAACTGCAGAACAGGTCGGATAAGGTACGATTTGAATAAAGTTGCACACGTTCACGGATGCACACGCGCAAACACAGAGGTGCAGACAGGCGCACACACGGAGAGGCACACAGACATACACGCACACACAGAGGGGAAAGCTTAGGCGCACACAAATGGAGTCACACACAGGTACACAAACAGACACAGAGGTACGCAGACATACACGCACACACAGAGGGGCACACGGAGGCTCACAAACAGACACACAAGGAGGCACACACAGGCACAGTCAGGCACACACATGGAGGTAGACACACACACAAACACACACATGGAGTCAAACACAAACACACACACAAACACACACACACACACACAAACAAACACACACACTGTTGCTTTAACACGCAGGAGGACGGACCATATGGACCAGGCCTGGGAGCGAAGCCGGCAGCACTCGCTCCGGTTCAGTTGGCGGCTGGCAGCTTGCGAAAGCGAGAAAACGCTGGAGCCATTTCTAATCTTTCTCCTCCCCAAAAACAAAAAGGGCTGAGGAAACAAATTTCCCACTAGTGTTCATTCAGCATTTGGCCAAGCAATTTTACGACTTTCAGCGATTTTATAACGCCACCAGGTTCATCAATTGCTTAGAACGGATACAAAAATAACATCCTAAATTCCCCATTTTGCGCAGGCGCTCGACTGTCAGGAAAGATACACCGTCAAGTCTAGCGGTGTGTCGGTTACCATAAAATAGCGCCAGGGAAATATACATCTTTATTTGCACATATACTGGAGATGGAGAAGAATCCCCTTATCGAACACCAGAGGGACAGCCAGACAGCCCTTTTGGGCGGGTATAATAACTCTGCCATTATTCCTCTCCGGCAGTGGGTTTTGGGAAGGGGAGGGGGGGGGTTTGTGAGCAGCTGTTAGCGGCACTCACTGGATAGGAGGGAAGACGGGGTCGTCTTCAGTCAGGAACACAAAGGGATCTTCTTTGAAGCCGAACAGCTTCATCTTCTTTGATGGCGGGGGCCTGAAAATAGAAAGTGTTTCATGTCAGCTGGGACGGCGCTGCACTGCGGACGGGCCACGTGCGCACGTTCTCGGGCTCGGACCGCGTAGGCCCCGCGCGTCCTGAGAGCTGACACTTTCACCCGGGTAAGTAACAGGGAGGGGAGGAGAGAGGGCTAGAATTTGCAGGATTGCTTGAACTGGAAAGTGGCACCGTTTTAAATCATCCACGTCGCTCAGTTCACCTTAAAAGGTACAATAGGTAAGATTTTTTCGTGTTAAAACATTGTTACAAGACCATCATTGAAAGGGGCTGACTGACACCTTCTGCCTGTGTTTATAGTCCTTAAATTCGGGTTTCAAAATATACAGTTCATGGACCGACACTCTGTACCAAACCATTGTACAGCTGTACAATAATTCAAGCTCATTGGTTTCAAATTCGTTCTAATTGCCACAGCCAATGGCGTGGGGGGGGGGGGTTCAACATCAGCGCGTTAACAGAGAAGTTAAATTAAAAGTTAAATTAAAAGTCCAAAATTACCTTCTGTACCTTTAAATAAAAGGGAGAGGAGAAGAGTGCTATAATTTTAAGGATTGCCTGAACTGGAAAGTGGCACTGTTTTACATCACCCATGCCTCTCAGTTCACCTTACGCGCTGCTCAGTCTGTTGGATTACAAAAGAGTTCTGGTTGCATAACGTGTATTCGCGAGCCTAAATCCTTCTAAAATAAATCCAATGACAGAAGCCAAGACTGAGAACAGAACAGGATGTGGAAGCGTTCTTCCAATGAGAAAGGGCGAATGAACAGCACAGCCAGGGCGGGCCTGGAGAACAGCCCCCTACATTTGTCTAGGAGGGGTTCAAGGAGACTGCTACAGGAGAGAGGGGCAGACATGATCCTTAAAGAGGAACCTCACACATTATTTCAACACTCAAAAGAAGCTTGGAGTATGTTACTAGACTGAAGGCAACATGAAATAATTTCCTGGCTTCTTAACCAATTTTGTAAAGCTCATGCAAAATCTAGGATATGCTGCAATGTGTCTCAACCGTTATTTCATTAAATGCATAAATAAGACTCCCAATGCCAAATATAAACTGCATAAACGGTCAGTTTACTCATTACTTTCAGTGATCAATATTAGAAATAAGACTCCTCTTAGCACAATGCAAGCCAAGCACTTTTCTTTTATTACACCTACCAAACTACAAAGCAAGGACAAGATGTTACATAGTAGGCTCTCTGGGAGATGGTGCTTGTTTAACAACTCCCTAGGCATTAGCTTTTCAACTCAAGCCTTCATGGACTTACAGAAATGCTGGATTTATTTTCCTGAAGCTGAATCTTTAACTGACAATTCAGCCAAAGTTTTTCTGGGCTAAAAAGAGCAGGACTCTACACGCAACCCTCAGCGTCTCTGAACAGAACGCCACACTGTGATGGAGGACCTGAGGGAAGTGCGGAGCGTGGTCTCACCCGCACACCCCGGCTCTGCCAGCAGGGGTCTCCCTCGCGGGTTCGGCCTGCTCAGGACCCTGGGGCGTGTCCTCAGCTGCCGCCTCTCCTTCCTCGTCGGGCTTGTCGCTGGCCGAAGCGACGGGGAGGGGCTCCTGGGCCGGCGGGGTGTCACAGGGGGGCGGGGCGTCACAGGGGGGCGGGGCTTCGCCGCCTCGGTGACGGATCTGAGGGGGGAGGGGTAGGTTTGGGGCGGGGTGACAGCAGGTGAATCAGTGAGGGGGGAGGGGCAGGTTTGGGGCGGGGTGACAGCAGGTGAATCAGTGAGGGGGGGGGGTAGGTTTGGGGCGGGGTGACAGCAGGTGAATCAGTGAGGGGGGAGGGGTAGGTTTGGGGCGGGGTGACAGCAGGTGAATCAGTGAGGGGGGAGGGGTAGGTTTGGGGCGGGGTGACAGCAGGTGAATCAGTGAGGGAGGGGGGAGGGGCAGGTTTGGGGCGGGGTGACAGCAGGTGAATCAGTGAGGGGGGAGGGGGGCAGGTTTGGGGCGGGGTGACAGCAGGTGAATCAGCGGGGCGAGAGCTCCCGGTTATATCCACACACAAATCTCCGCCGTTTAAACACAGCTTATGGAGAACAGGCTTTAAGGATTAAACACTGCACATGCCCCTTTCCTAAATTCATACTTGGGAAGCCTCTTATGAAACTGGTATACCAATTTCACCAAATCTAAACAATACAATTTACATGAAAAACAAGATTGATTCACAAAGCTTAAAAAAGCTAAACATTACCAAATGCATCACCAACAGTGTACATTTACACAGTTCCAAAGTAACAGCATAAAGGGCAGGCCTAGAGAGATCGCATAAGAAATGCAACAAGGGATGAAAGTATCCTCATAAGCACCACTTACAAATCTGCTTGTAAACCTTGATTGGGCCATTCGCTCTGTGTGATCTCAGTAAGACCAACTAAAAACATGTCCCAGAGTCTCATTTTCAAATAGACTTTTTTGACACACTCAAAGCTGTGTCAAAATACATTTAGACGGGATCAGTATTTAGTAAACGTCTCAATCTGCTGATTATTCTCCGCACGACACCCAACGCTGAAATTCGGAGTTAAATATTTCAACATCGTTTCAAAGAACCTTCTGGAAGATGGGAGCGGTGGGGTGCACGGTACCTTAGGGAAGCGTCTGTTCCAGGGCATGGGCGCCTTCTTCACAAGCACGGCCACGAAGAACCCGCCCGTGTTCTGGTGGTGAGGCAGTATCCTCATGCTGGAGTTCATCAGAGACACACATTAATAAAGCAGCATTTCACACACTTCAGATATATTTTTGGAGGTCGCCGATCAAAGACCAAGGCCCATCACTCTATATTAAACCCCAAGCGGGTGCCATTATCATGGGAAATGAAAATGTTCAAACATTCGCAATATTCTCCACCTATGAAGCGGACTAAGTCTCAGGGACGTTTTTGCTAAAGAACTTCCCCTCAAAGTAACAGCACTGAAAACCTTCAGGTGGCTCAAGCTATGCTTTAAAGAGCAATGCCACACATCCTCACATCCAGCCACTTCATATCATACAAATAAGGTTTGGATCATCATCATGTAGCCATCCACCATTCAAATGAACTAGGGTTCCAAGAGTGTTCTTCTTTAATAACAGAGCTAGCCACCTAAAGCTACATCGTCAATTTCCCTTGCTAGCAATGCAAGTGTCCTCAGCAGTTCTTCAGCCCTAAATTTCACAAAGGGAGCACTTCACCTTCCATTGCCCGTCAGTTTGCCCTTGCACAGTGAGGCCAATTCATTCTCCAAATGTCTATATGAAAGCGCCTTTTGATGCTTTTCCAATATTGATAACACATTTGCATTTTTCATATTTCAGTCATTGTTGCCATGACAATGAGTCTCCAGCAATATTTGCATAGCTGCAATAAATGCACCACAGTTATCTTCCTGTAATGGATGTGTGTGACATCATGCCTCCTCGCAAAGAATTCTAGCCCGACTGTGCCCTCTAGTGGCCACGGACTTAATAAAAGCAGAAAACCCACACTCATTTATCTTCATTTTCCCTCCCACGACACGGTCTTTGTCGCAACATTAAACAATAGCAGGGCGAAAGCAGCTGTGCCTTTATAAACACGTGACGTCACCGTGAAGCGCAGAGCTCAGGTTTAAAATGCGCAGGAAGCCGTACCAGCGCTCCAGCTTCATGGCTTTCAGCTTCTCCGGGTCGGTGGGAGGGAACATGGTGGGCCGGATTTGCGTGTGCAGATTCTTTGGAACCTCTGACCAGTTTGCGTACCAGTCCCCACCTTTAGTCATGAGCTGCAAAAAAAAAAAAAAAAAAAAAAGGACAGGGTTAAATAAATCTAGAACAAAAGGTTACATTTGAATCAACAAGGTTAAACGAATCAAAACACGCTGCAAAGTAAGTACCTTAGAGATCAATAACTATTCTCACACTTAAGCTCGGGGTTCACGTCCGCAGAGGTTCAGATTCCAGCCCCACAAACCTGGCTACATTTTACATTGTAGGCATTTAACTCTTATCCAGGGTGACTGGACTCATTGAAGCAGTCCAGGTTAAGTATCCGGAGCAAAGGTACAATAGCAGAGCCTCACCTGCCAGCTGAATCTGAACAAAGTCACAAGCTCAGTCCCCTAACCATCAGGCCATGTTGCCATCCATTACCTCTTTGCAAATGGCAAAAAGTATGAAAAATGTGTTTTTCTTCTGTTATGCATTCACATAAACAACCACTTTCACAAGTCATTACCTCAGTAATTACATGGCCATTGCCTAATGTTTTCCACAGAAGAGTGAATCTCAGGGTCTGACTTCCCTAGCATGACAGCAATGGAATGTAGATATTTATGAAAGGTGGCATCGAACATGGTACTGCAGAAAAGGTACCACGGTTATTACACCACCCACAAACATCACACATCCCATCACTGACATCTCCAACTCAACAACTGCACACATTTCGGCATATGAATATCCTCACGTACACATTTGGTGTTATATCATTTCCCAGAATCATATTAATTGTATACAAAACTAGTTATGGAGCGGTACGAAGGACAATCTTAAAAACTTTCAAAATATTTATTTTGGTTTTGATACATTTATTTTTATTTTTTCTGCAGTTGGACAGTATTTATTGCCAACAGACTTTTAATTTGTATATATTAGAATGAAAGTGTTTACTTCTACATTTTCAACTGAGTAGTTTAATCTCTAAAATCCATGTCTAGTGAAACAGTCGACCTTTGAGTTGGCTAGCTACAGTATATTGGATTTCAGGTAACCTTTAAAGCATATTTAGTGCATGACTGAAATGTAAACAAAACTTCATGTGTGGATATGGAACAGCTGTGGACCAGCACAAAACCATCTGGTCTCCAACTTTGATCCACATCTTTTTCCATTTTAACTTTATTTCGGTTAGTACACCGGCAAGGCTGATATTAGCCCACACTGCTGAGCCCTGCTTCTGTGGGGAAACTCCATACCAACTCAGCAGTACCTGTAATTTAGAAGTCACGACAGACAGCTGTTACACATGCCGGTTCCTGCGGTGTAAATGTTTACAAAGCTGAGCCAAAATCAAGTCTTCCCTTGAGAGGGGGGAGGGAAGAAAAAAAAGAGGCTCAACTTCCTTTGCCTTAATAATAATATCCTAATAGTTTTGAAACAATTCACAATAAACTATCCAACTTGGGAGCACAAAGAGAACGTATGTCCAAATTTTCCCTGCATCTGCAAGAAAAGTGGCAGAATTTAACCAAATACTTTTTTCCTCATAAAACACTGAATGAGACAGTGTTTCACTAAGATGATTAATAGATAACGAACCGCTCACATGTTGTGAACACTAATACATTCGGTGCAGTGACCATAGGCTTGAAGCCTTCAATCCCTGATATGAAATGCACACATTTAGGACAAAGGCATACATAACTTCTGTGGAAATCTTTCATTCAAAATTCACAGGCTCTTCAAGGAAAATTCAAAGAACATTCCAGAATACGTTTGTAAACGAATATTATAAATGACCAATGTGAATTATTTGACTAAAAATGGTGACGCACAGCATAAACACTTCATGTGACAAGACTGCATGCTTTAGAAAACAAAGGTTGCCAAACCTGCATGTTATTTTCTTAGATATTGTTTTCTCTTGACAAAAGGCACAACACAACACTTTCAACCACTCTGAAAATCACAGCCCTACCCCAACCTTCCATTTCCACATTCGCAGTCAAGCACACTCAGGGTTTTCAAGCCCCCCTGGGAACCCAGTACACATGAGCACTCTTCAACCAACTCCACGTCTGCTCCTATAATTTTTTTTCACCCCAGTTTTTACCAAGTTTTCACCGATTATTCCTCTGGAGATCCTGTACGACCTGTGCCTATTGACGGCTGCATCATTAGCATGTGCACAACTCCAAAGTCATCGCCTATGAGCTCGTAACCTCCTTCACGCCACAGGCACCGGGGCAGCAGTAGAGCTAGCAATTCACTCAAACAACAGCAGGTAAACTGTGGGTATCTGGCACCTTATTAACAGGAGTAGTAGTAACCTGTGGAGTGCAGACCCAGCCCACAGTACACACAGGAGGAGGCCTAGCACTGTGGAAGTGAAGAAGGGATAATAAAAGTAGTCACGAGCTAGGAGGGAGAGAAGAGAGGCGTACCTTCCAGTCCGTCATCCCTGGCATCCGCTTCAACCCTGACAGATTATCCGAGGCGTCCGCAAGTTCTAAGGCACCTGGGAGGAACGGGGTTTTATTACAACTCAATAACCACTAAGGAGCCAGTGCCATGCTACACAACGCCCACAAGGCATCCATTAGCAAGATTTAGCTTCAGCTGAACTACTTCTCAACACGTGTTGCTCTGGAGGCTGAACACAGTTTGTGCCAGTGTGCGCACACTGTGAACCGTGACGAAAGGCCCACCTTCACTCTTCTCCAGCAGGGAGGCGATCACAGCCTCGTCCTCGATGGGGTTCAGCGAACAGGTGGAGTACACCATCCTCCCCCCCACGGCCAGCTGCTCCACACCCCGCACCGCGATCCTCAGCTGCAGACTGTACCACACACACAGTGCAAAAACCTACAGTATGCCCCGACGGAGAAGCGAAAGGCACACTTCTGGAGTGACCGTTATTTACACCTGCGGTCCACTGACTAACACAGAACAGTTGTATTACGCTCACAGGTAACCGCTTTTCCACAAACCCGCACAACCATACGCATTAGACAGACAGACACATCTGCGACTACAGCCCCAACAGACACGCACTAGTGCGCGCACCTGAACGTGCTCAGAGAGCAGAGGGCGGGCATCTTCCTTCACTCACCCATGGAGCTGCAAGCTGTTGCTCGTCGTCCACTTCTTCCACACGTCGATGTTCTTTCTCATCGTCCCGTCTCCGCTGAGGAGGGCCGTTAGAAAGAAAGGCAAAAATAAATAAACCAGAATGAACTCAAGAGTGAAAACAAACGCACATGCAACACACTACACCGGTTTCAGGGTGGCTGAGCGCGCTTCCCGGCGAGTTCATCCAGATGCCACCATTTTGTGTCATTCCCTTGAGGATGTTGGCTGAGAAACCGGCTCCCCCGCTGCTTTTAGCAACACATTATTTTGAGGTGAACTGTTCAGACTGAGGAAACCTGATCGAGTTAGGTCGAGGGGCGTACCGACATGCGGTAATTACAGAGTTTGCCAAACTAATTATGCCAGGCGGGAGATGAGTGCGTGGAACCGTGGGTCATCGTCAACCATCCGAGAAAAAGAAGCCATTACTCTGCAGGAAGGGCCGGCCGCATCGTTCTCCTGAAACGAACGCCCCCGCACGTGTTGTCCTTGGCACGGCCGTCGGCCCTGAATGTGCTTAGCTGGCAAGGCAGAGCGTTCACCATTTGAGGTCAGGGCTTTGAGAGGTTTTTCCACAGTGGACTGATGTGGCCAGAAGATTTTTTTTTTTTTTTTCTGAGAAATGTATTTTGTGTATTTTTTTGGGAAAAAAAACAAAAAAAAAGAGCTTACATACAATTTATTCTTCCCGGTCATAATCGCAGCTCATATACAAACACACACGTGCCTGCCAGGAGTCAATTTAAAAACATAACAGAGAAACAGACCTGCTGCTCGATCCCATGCCCTGCCAAAGCCTACATTTTCTAGAGTTTACCGACATGTCTGGCATCGAAGACTTGAAAATACAGCAAGTTAGGAACTGCCTCAATCGTATGCATACTCCACAGCACAGGTTCTTGTGAGACAATTGACAGTAGGGCATTTCTGTGCACTGTGAAAGCACCCCCACCGTTTGCATTAAATGTTATAGCTCTGGAGAGACGGATCAATCAAGTGTTAGATTCCGTATCTGGTACAATATCAATAAACATTGATCTTCAAACCACCTGCACGGGACGTCGCAGAGTATTCGGTCGTAGAACAGGATGTCCTTCTTGCCGTCGCAGTCCACCTGTAGCTTGGGGATGCTGGAGGCGTCGTGGTTCACCACCATGATGCAGGGGCTGTTCAGCCTTTTGGCCTGGTGAACCAGGAGGTAGCAGCGCTTGTTGTCCACGTCGTTAGCGATGACAAAGCCCTCTAAGACACACGGGGAGACAGCGCTGTTAGAACCTTGCTCGGATTTAACAAATTGAGTGCATCTGAGGACATGCAGCATGTTTCAAAAGCTTGTGTGACTAAAGAAAAAAATAAGAAATAAAAAAAAATTAAAAAAAATACTTGTGCCGAGGCCCGGTTTCTCTTGCGCACAGCGTTAGCTTCCTAATGACTGTCATGTTAACCTATTGGTTTAATCTCCTTTAAAGTACTTCGCACTGCCAGCTAGGCTGCTTATCTCCTGAAAAAAATCTTAAAACTCAGTAAGACGACAAGGGAAAAACTCTAAGCCGCGGCAAGTAAAAGTTTAAATACAGTTCACCAGCCCCATTTCCGAGGTTTTTAAATACAGTCATTACAGAATGAAGAGAGACATCTATAACACACTATGACAATTTTTCTCTCCCTTTCCATCTGCTGCCTAATTAACACGGAAATTGTATTTTCCACTGTACATGGCTTCACCGGTGAAGCACTAAATGTCACAGCAATTAGCCGTATACAGAGCTCGAGATGGGTCTGTTGAAGGACTGCAAACGATAATGACTTAAATCCTAAGTAAGTGGGGGCTTTAAACAACACAAAACAAAATTGACACTCGCTGCTTCTTCACTCTGAATCTCAAAATAAGCGGCAGAAAATATTGAAGACGTTTCATTTATCCACTCATCTACAAACAGGTAACAGCAAACGGTGCACAGGAATTACAGCGAAAGCCCATGACAAACACCCATTTGCCTTTTTGCTGACACGTGAACACAAATTCACAAAAAAACATGTACTTCTCCCCAGACGAAAAAAAGACAATCGTCCGTCCGCCTTTCTGTGCACGAGACAGCGAAACTTACGGAGAAAGTAGACGTACCTGGAAAGGGAACATCCATGTCGGCGTGGAGCATCTCGATCAGCTGGGCGGTCTTGGAGCCGGGAGCAGCACACATATCCAGAATCTGTTTGTAGAGTTTGTGGGTAAAATATGGGCCTTTCATTAAATGCCTGATGCTACAGATTTACACAGGCTAGACTAGGGGTTCCCAAACCACTGCCAAACTCTGGGTCGGTTTCAGGATGTGGATCGCCTGAAAATCTTTGAAAAGATAAAATGTCATTTTTGTTTCTTTAAAATACAATCCTCTCCAAATTATGGTAACAGCAAAGTAAATTCCTTTGTTTTTACTATACACTGAATACTATCGAGTTTGAGGTCAAAAGATGTACATGAGATGACCGATAGAAATGTACACATTCAGAAATATTTATTGTTTAACCAATCAGGACACATCTGGGCAACAAGAAACTCCTGTCAGTCACGTTCCAATACTTTTGCTCACCTAAAGGTCGGGTGGTCTGATACAAAAGTTAATATGTTCCAAGATATTTAACAAATTGAGATAAAATACCATGAAATAAAATGATAAAATGTCATGTTTTGTTTGTCAATGTTTTATTTCCTGGTATTTTATCTCGATTTGTTAAACAACTTGGAACATATTAACTTATTACATAATACTCTTCGTTTTAGCCTTGGGTATCACCTATGAAGACTGCATTTGTGTTAAAAAATATAAACCAATGTGAAAACCAGAGAGCCGTCTTTGGGAGAAAATCTGAACTCGCCATGTGTGCATCTTTTTATCTCAAGCCCTAATGTATTCGTTGTGTCAAAAACAAAGGAATTGGCCTTGCTGTCCCAATACTTTTGGAGGGGACTGCATGTGAATGTAGGTCACTACATGTTTAACATTACAACAACCCAACTATAATAAAGCAATGAGGAAGGAGGGGTTGTGGTATATTTCCAGTATAGTCGTGGCTAAAGGGTATTGGGGTCGTGCAAGTTTGTGAGCATTCATTTGGGGTCACATCAGAAGAATGTTTGGTAAGCCCCGGGCTAGACATACCAGTTCCAGCGTGCAGGGTAATTTTCAGGCCAAGGTAGTAGACCTCAGGCCAACAACATCTCAGTTGAATACGATATGCCTTGTGTTTGCATGTACTGAATATTTCAAAAGGTCGATTGATGAAGCAGTGGGACAGCAGAGCGTAAAATTAGAATATTAAACTTCAAACGAGGACAAGCTGAGAGACGCATTTGGCCCTGGGCCTTCACTTGAACACCATTGTAATAAGGTTACGTGCATTCATAGTGCCTCATTCTCCCTGGTCACATGCAGGGCATAGTGGAGTGCACTGTGATGACTGGGGGCTGTTCATTTCATTTTGATTTAATTCTACTGGAGGAATATCAGACTGTACCCAATCCAGGGACACAAATGGTGCCGAAGCCATATCCAAAAGCAAACAGTTCATCTGGTCTGATCAAGAACTTCTTACAGGTTCAGCTTATTGTTCCCATCATGTATGAGAGCCAACTGTTGGAGTCAATGTGAAAATGCAATCTTGAATAGGAATTAAGCTGATGATCTTTGACATTTTTCACACACTTCTGTGATGAGTTTCATCTTTGCAGATTATTGCAGCCATCCTCAAATTCTACTTAATTTTAGCCAAGTGGCAGCAATGAAATCACATGTAGGAATTTGAGTGCATGTTTGCAGACCCTACAGAATCCACAGGGGCTTAAATTTTTCAATGTATTTTCAACACCTTTACCCAACTTCAGCCATGGCACGTCACTGCATGAGAAGAGGAAGTCAAGTAAACAAGACTAAAACCCCAGCCACTTTATATATAGTTGTATATTATATAGTTTGCTTCGCCTGGGAAAATGTCCACAGTGACATCAGGAAATCTAAACAATCCTCCACCTTATCTAGCATCTTCATGTCCGTGGTGCATAAACTACTCTCCTCACGAGCAGCAGTGCCAGTCTAATTACACCTGCTAACCAAAAGCTCATGCAGTTAACTCTGTTGAAACAACTCAACATAATAGCATAAAAGGCAACCATAAATCATCCCTGCAGAATTAACAATAATAATACTAATAATTTCTGGAAAATGCAAATAGGTTGTCAATAGGTGAAGAAGATGACCTTGTGATGAGACTCGATGTTCAGGAGGAGAGGGGGGATCATGCTGACGGCTTCTTGTCGGCTGATGTTGCCCTTTGAAAGGAATAGGTTACAACAGTTCAGGTTCAATAAATAAATAAATAAATAATCCTCTTTTAATTTAGAAACTGATAAACAAAGTGATCAAGAACCTTAAGGGATACAGATTTGGAAGGGCTTTAAGAGGTCTGCACCATGGCTAGATCGACACAAACCATATTTATGTGCACAATTTCACAGCTGCACTGCTTTTCATATCAGTCAGTTATGATAATTACAATAGACAAAGTAGGTATTAATAAATCTGCACCTTGCCCATAATGAACGATTTCTGTCCTAGACTGAGCAGAAATCTTAGAAGGATTCATTAGTAGGCCAAATGGCAAAAACTGAATATAATTTACATTACCATAATAACACAGTGCACAGGAGCGCTTTTCTTCATTATTTTTTACATTAAATATTACCATTAATTACTGCCATCATATCAGAGAAACTCGCAATGAGATTTTCAGGGTATTACAGCACCGTAACTATATATAAAGAAAACTGGAGAGCCACTATGAGGACAGTTGTGAACTGACCGATTCCGTTTCGCTGACCAGGAACTGGTGGAACTTCTCAAGCAGAGGAGACTTCCGCAGGATTTTCCTGCTCATGTTGGTGTGCCATGCCAGCTCATCTGGATACCTGAGATTTCACAGAAAAGCACAGTAAATGGTAAATGGTCGGCATTTATATAGCGCCTTTATCCAAAGCGCTGTACGATTGATGCTTCTCATTCACCCATTCATACACACACTCGCACACCGACGGCGATTGGCTGCCATGCAAGGCCCCGACCAGCTCGTCAGGAGCATTTGGGGGTTAGATGTCTTGCTCAGGGACACTTCGACACAGCCCGGGCAGGGGATCGAGCCGGCAACCCTCCGACTGCCAGATGACTGCTCTTACAGCGTGAGCCATGTCGCCCCACAGTAGACACAGTAAACGAAAGCTAGTCTTAACTCTGGATCGGGGAGGCTACTGCCACTTGATTTGCGATGAGAAATTGGATTATTGGACATGTGGGATAAAAGCACTTTGGCTAAAAGTGTCTGCCAAATAAAATGTAATATAATGCAATGTAATATAATATATTACAAACAAATATGATTCCCAGGTTTGATTTATGTCCTTACCAACTCAGTGCTTGTGGGGCCTCAAACTTTTGGCCGTCGATTTCAAGGTCTTGAATCTCTTTAAAGTACTTCTCCTTTAAGCAATGGAGAATCTCTTTGGCATGGCTGACAAAAAAACAGACATGTTAAAAACATTACATTAAATCTGCATTTTTTTTTAAATGTATTTTGCAGATGCAGTTTTGGTCTTGGGTTTTTGGTCCAATGTTTAGCAGTCACATAATCACAGTTATTTTGAGACCACGCTAACTGACCCCTTTTAATAAACAATATCACTCCATTAATAAATACAGTGCCCTCCATAATCTTTGGGACAGAGACATTTCTTCCTGAGGTGGCTCTGTGGGCTACAATTTTTAATTTATCATCAAACAATTCACATGTGGCTAGATTTTTATTTAAAGGATATTTTATACATTTTGGTTTCACCATGTAGAAATTACAGCATCTTTTTATATACATAGACACCACCCCCATTTTTTTCAGGGCACCATAATGTTGGGGACAGGCATTTCTGATTAGTTAGGTAATTGCTATGTTAGTGCTCACATAAGAGTGCTTCCTGTATCAAGTCTTGCTTCTAGACTTTTGATTCCCTTTGGAGCCTATTATTGTGTTTTGTCTGCATACGGACCAATCTACAGTTGTGCCAATGAAAGTCAAGAAAGCCAATACAAGACTGAGAAAGAAGAGAGGAAAAAAAATAAAATAAGACATAGGCCAAATCAGTTGAAACACTCTTGCAAGCCACTGGGCAGCTGTGAAAACAGGATGGTCAGGCAGGTGATAGTTTGCTAAGGAACAGATGATTCCAAGATTCACTTGTAGCTATGATGGCCAGACCAAAGTGTGGAGGGCAAAGGGAACTGCCTAAGACCCACAACGCCCTCCACCCGCCAACTTGTTCTTATTGAGCAGCAGCGGAATTAATTCTGAAGTGTACAGAAGCATCTTATCTGCTCCAGTTCAAGCAAATGTCCCCAAACTCATCGGACAGTGTTTAATCCTACAGCAAGGCATTGATCCTAAGCATACTACTTAAGCAACAAAGGAATTTTTCAAAGGCAAAATTCTTGATTGGCCAATTACCTGATCTGAATCACATTTCATGCTTAAGAAAAAACGCAAGGCAACTAGCCATTCAAACGAGTAGGAGCTCAAGATGGCTGCAGTACATGCCTGGCAGAGCATCACCAGAGAAGATACTCAGCACCTGGTGATGTCTATGGGTCACAGACTTCAAGCAGTCATTGTATGCATGGAGCTGCACTTACTTGGACAGTAAAATGCACACATTTTCATTCTGGATTATCTGGATTAAGGTGGCACTTTAACATGTTTGAAGTTATTTTCTCACACCCATTTAATTCTAGGCCAATGTTCCCTCATTACCAATAGACCCTACATGAGGGATCATCAAATCATGACCCTCGAGGTCCAAAAACTGCTGGTTTTCCACCCTCGCTTTACCTGGGAGTCAGGTGTCAAGGCAGTCTGGCCAATCAGTCGCATTAATTGTTCAGCGAATTACCTGGGTGAAAAGAAAACCAGGGCCAGATTTGGATTCACGGTCCAGATTTGATGATGGCTGCCCTACACAAAATGCACATATTGGAGCAGGTAGTGTCGTATTTTATGAGCCATTGTACCAAGCGCAAAGTTCCCTGGGCTGTAAAATCAGCTGTGCCACTCAAGACTTACAAGTTACAGCTTACCTTTTGTACCCTGTTATTCTGATGGTGGCTGGCAGGGGCTCCCTCATGGCCTCCATGAACTGCTCAAATTCTCCCTCTGGGACAATCTTCTGCTCTTGATAGTAGTGTTCAAACAACTTGTTTTCCTTGATGATTTCAGAGTAGCCTGCACCCCATCCCTGAAGAGAGCAACATCATTTGAATGTCTCTTCATTGAAAAGACAGGACAGATATATTTTGGATATAATCGTTTCAAGCGCTGCTTCTCATCTTGAACACTGGCTGCGTGCTGGTCATGGGCCCAGAATTAAGTCTTGTTGGTGTCATGCCCTGCAGTGTACAGACAACAACACCGTATAGGAGCTCGAGAACGGGTTTGAAATGGCCAAAAAGTTAAACACCGGATCCGACCTAGCATTACCACCTAGGGGGGAATTTTTTAGAAACACGAAAGACGGAACGATGAACTGCATTCTACAAGTCAATGCAGTAGACATTATGGGATACTGGGTACTTTAACCGCAAACTGGCCAACGTTAATGTGTAGCTAATTACATCTCACAAGATGTTGCCTATTACCAGAATTCTAATGATAAACAGTTACCGACACCTTTGATAGCCAGTCGGAAATCTACACCATGGAACATGCCCAGGGTAGTTGGATCTGCCCACTCCATGGGTAGTAAGCCAACTAAGTGGGCTATTATTGTATTCAATGGCAAACATTGTAGCTAGCTAGTTAGCTACCATTGGCTAGCTTGATGGGGGAAACGAGTAATTTACGTGTTTCAAACTTAGTAGAGTAGCTAGCCATAGTTAGTTAAAAACATGAACATATTTTTTTCAATTCTTTACTTGAAAGCTAGCTGACTTACAGCATTATCTCTGGTCCTTCCATCTGGTTTTCCATTTCTATCTTGTTGATTTTTCTGTCGGTTCCGGCTTCTTTTCCCCATTCTGGACACACAAACCACTCTGGAGATTAACGTGCGCAACGTAGCCAGCTATTACAATACCTGTACGCTTATAACAATCAGTAACGTTAGGCTATGTTCCACAGTTAGTATGCAATTAAGTTGGTCCAATGCACTGTTGACCAACGTATAGACATGTGTCGTATATTCGCACACGCTGCTTGACGAGAAAAGCCCCATAGGTGACCAGCGTCGCCTTCTATAAATTGTGACAGAGCTGCAAACATTATGAGTGGAGAGTTTAGTAAAGTAGAATATTTATTGCTGAGATTAATAGACTATCACATTCAATATCACTAGAGAACGCAATTAAATATATGTGTAAACATTTGCAAACAACAGGCAAATATAGAGGCACCTGGGGGTTTTATGCCAAAGCTAGAAAGATCACAGCTAGCTACTATTATTAAAAGCATATCATGTATGCTACTCGTGATGTGTAAGGGAATTAAATCGCGCCAGCTGCAACTAGGGATAATGGTGTTGTTTTGCATTAATTCTAACTCGTGATCAACTGTTTATTTCAAATATTGGTTAGTGGTTACATGATAATTCCACCCACTGCAACATTCAAGAGTCCCTATTGGCTTATTGATGATGATCAAATGGAGCAGAGTGGAATTTCAGTGGCCTGCTTCGATTCAAAAACCGCCTACTATCTGTATTCTTCTCTTGTGATTGGTGTACACTTGTCGTCTCACTTTCTTGTGTAATAATTGCTCGCCTTCAGTTGTAATGGTGTTACATTAAGTCACGTTGCCGTGGTGATCTTTATTGATTTGATTCTCCAGCAACGAAGCAGTTTATGGTGAAGTTTTTACCGCTACAATGGTGGATATCTTTATTGAGCTGTTTGGTTCCGAAGCCGAGGAACAGTATATACTACAATGCATGTCTTACATTATGATACTCATGGCCGTGACAACATTTCTAGCTTTACTTTTTGAGAACGTCCCCTATGGCAGATATGCAACCAGCAAGTATGGGTTTCCTGTTAACGTTAAACTTGCTTGGTTTGTGCAGGAGTTGCCTGCATTCGTGGTACCCATCTTTTTAGTGCTGAAGTCGTCTGCTGCGCAGGTATCTCAGACGACAAATCGTTTTCTTATCGCTATGTATTTTTGCCATTATGTGCACAGGTAAGAATTATATATGTATTAATATTCATTCATTATCATGTATTCATATATTTTATATCGGGGCAGCGCAGTTGATTACGACATACTACCACAGCAGCAGTAATACTAATAATATGAATTTATGCTTAATTAAATGTGTCTCTGCCTGAGCTAGTCGACATAAAAATGGAACTAACGTTGCCAATTGTTGTTTCTGTCGTAGATCTCTCATCTACCCATTTTTGATTAAAGGAGGAAAACCGACACCTTTTTTTTCGTTTGCTCTGGCGTTTATTTTCTGTCTATACAATGGGTATCTCCAGATACGATACCTGAGCCACTTTGCGGAGTACCCTCCAGACTGGGTCACACACCCTTGTTTCATCGCAGGTATGCAGATAGTATTGTCAAGTGGTAATTTCTCCCTGCCAGAACGGACATTGTGTGAATCAGTATTAGTCTGTGCATGTACTTCTTCCTTTAAGATGAAAGCAGAATGCTTCCTATAGCAAAGATTATTATTATTATTTGCCCATCTTTGCACATTGACTTCCTTCCAGGATCCACGCTCTGGTTACTAGGGTGGCTTGTGAATATCTATTCAGACCATCTCCTTCGGAATCTTCGAAAAGCTGGGGAAACGGGTTATAAGATACCAGTAGGTAAGTAATCTGACCACTGTTGTTCAGTATGACACTGGCCACAAAAAGTGCACGTACTGCATAGGCCAAGATGTTTGGTTTGAGAATTTCAGTGTACTCTGCTGGTTGAAAACCAGTAAGGATGAAATATGTTTATCAATGGGCGCTCGGGGCTAGTGTTACTGCCCCTTGCTGACCTATTATACCACTGAGACATTGTCACATGAATCTGATCAATTCCTCATAAACTGCTAAATTGAAAGGTAGCCAACTGTTGACTGATGCTGTGCAGCACTAAATACAGATTTGGCGAGGAAAGACATGTACACGTTTAAATAATGCCGACTATGAGTGTGTATTTCAGGCCATGGATCAGGAGATATGCTTTGCCGGGTGTTAGCTGTTGATGTAGGAGCTATTGCATTTATGTTAAAGTTCAAAAGATGTTTCTAGAAACAAATTACGACTTATGACGGCATCAGAGTTTGCATTGTAGAATTAAGTCATTATTGAGACCACATCTCTAGATCGCTCAGAGCTCAACCCAACTCTTGTTGTATGATCTAAATTTGATAAATAATTAGTTATGAATGTGTTCATTCTTGTGACAAAGGGCTGCCCTAACTTGATTAACAGATTTTCTTTCACTCAGAAATAAAAATAGATCCTTGCTCTGTGAGTCACTGCTTTCGCAGCTAACACTCCAGCCTGAAGATCTTAATCATTGACTCTGACAGTTTGCAGTAACATCTTGTCATGTATTTACAGCTTCATACGCAGGGTGTTTATACAGCACATGGAGGCAAAATTCATTTCTAAACATGGAGAGATATTGGAGAATATTTTTTTAATGAGTTCCAAGGTGTATCTTTATGTATGTTTCAAAGATTCTTAGACATTGTATTAGAAGCTGTGTGCTGTTTCAAACAATTAATTAAATCTAATTTGATGGGAGTGAATGTATTCAAGGTGGCATATCATTCACAAAATTGATTTTGCATTGATTTGGCCTGGGCTTCAAAGCACAGCTTCAAATTAATTTGACACTGTGACAATTCATTGTGTGTCCTACAATAGTTAAATTATTCATTTTCATTGGTCTTCTGTTGAGTTTTTGTTGTGACTAGCAGTTAAACAAACTTTGTCTGAATGGCTCCCCTAAAGTGATGATAATACCAATCTTTTCCCAGTAGATGGTGCAAGTTCCTGTTGAACATGTTGACAGGGATTCACATTTCTTTGGAAAAAAAAAGAAAGAAATGCACCACTATTCGTGAACTGGATCACAATTTGGCCGTACAATTCCAATTGTAGGATTGAGGGATACAAAAACATTTCATTTCTTATATATTTCCACAGCTGGATATTTTACAAATATAATTCACATTTACTAGCTTCCTCAAAGGCACCGCATCAGTCTTCTATTTTCTAGCCAATTTTCTTATTCGCTACTAGTATTCAGAGCTGTCAGATGTGTGTGAGGTGCACTGCATTTGTTAGACATTAATCTTAAGGACTCAATAGATGTAGTCAGTGTAATGAATCATGCAAGGCCTTCACTCTTTTTTTACATTACATTACACGGCATTTAGCAGATGCTCTTACCCAGAGCGACGTACAATGAGTGACGTACAATGACGTACTTATACTCCGTGTCTGAACTGTTTTGCAGGTGGCATGTTTGAATATGTGTCCGGTGCAAATTTCCTGGGGGAAATTGTGGAATGGTCAGGATTTGCTCTCGCGGCACACTCGATTCACAGTGCTGCTTTTGCCATCTTTACACTCATCGTGCTTTCCAGCAGGGCTGTGGCACATCACAAGTAAGTTTCCCCTCCAACCAGAATATACGCCACCCCAGCAAGGGCTGGTACCAGGTCTGCTTCTTCCTGTGCTGCTCCCTGTGCATGTTCCACCAGCTTAGAGCAGAAAAGAGTCTGAATCCGAATGAACCTGAATGTTAGTCTCAGTGTCCAGTTCTTTATTGGGATTGCGTGGTTGGGAGTTGACCCTTTCACTCATTAGCTCAAGAGAGATAAGCTGTGAGCAAATGTGCATCAAGACAGAACACAACGTTACATAACTGTGGAATTGTGCAATTCTGTATAGCATATCAATATTTACAAACAAGCTGTCCGGTATTATAGTTGCCGTGATTTTCAAATCAGCATCAAAATGTGTGGCTATAGGGCCTTTTATGCAAAGAAGAGCTGTCTTGATCTATGTTAACTACGTACATTTAGCCAGCTATAGTGTCAGTTTTGATCTACCCACATATAGTATGTTCAGTGTGCTGTTGATAACATCTATGAAAGATACTTTATAAATGTCTGAGAAAAAAAATAATGCTGTGTTATCTATATAGGAATGTGATTCTCATGGAATATGTGTTTATTTCCAGGTGGTATCTTGCAAAATTTGAAGATTACCCAAAGTCAAGAAAAGCTTTAATACCTTTTGTGTTTTGATGAGCAATGATTCTTGGACTGAAATTTCACTTTAACATGAGCATAACACTGAATGCCTTTCTCACACCTTTATCAAGTTATCAGTACTGCATGTGAAATAAAGAGTAGCATACAGTATGCTAACTCCCATTATTTTATTTTTTATCAATCTATCATTCCTATTCGTCTGCCATTATAGTACCGACAGTGATTATTTCTTGTTTTGTTGTGTTGAAAAGTGTTGAAAAGTGTATGTATTCAATTAGATTTTTTCTTTCCCTACAGTGCAGTCTATATGTATTTTGACAATTTCTGTTCTTTTGGGTCTGCATATTGGATTTTAAATTATCGATAAATGTGTGGTTGAAGTGCAGACTGTCCCCTTTAATTTGAGGGTATTTACATCTATATCGGGTGATGTGTGTAGGAATCACAACCCTTTTTATACATAAACCCCTCCACCCCCCCCATTTTAAGGGACCAAAATGGTTGGCATCTCAGCTGCTTCTGAATGGTCAGGTGTCATCAATCACTTTCTTAGTGCAGGTTTAAGAAAGCTTTCAGTCTCTTGTCTTGATTCTAGGCTTTTGATTACCTTTGGAGTCTGTTATTGGCATTTGTCAATATGAGGACCAGAGTTGCGCCAATGAAAGTCAAGGAAGCCAGTATGAGACTGAGAAATAAGAAAAAACATTCAGAAACATAGGCTAAACACTAGGCTTTCCAAAATAAACTGTTTGAACATCATTGAGAAGAAAGGGAAGAAGCCTTGTTTCCTCTACTAAGAAAGCGATTAAGTACACCCGACTAATCCAAATTAGCTGGGGCATAAAAAGGGATGTAATTCTGAAACGGTCATGCAATATGGCTATAAATGCCGTCAAATTATAGGTAACATTCTGCATGTTAACCTCATGTTCATTGATTAATTTCTAAAATTGTATCACTGTCCAAATCCAATACGTACTGCAATTTAGAAGTATTAGCCCCTCTGTATTAACAATCTAAATCGGGCCTGGCAGATGAAATTTTTTGAGAGATCACACTTTATATGTTAACGATTTCCTGCTATGTTAATTTTCTAATCCACCTGTGAATATCACTGACTTTGTAAAATCTCACAACTGAAACAGGAGATGGATCAGTCATACTGTCTTTAGCACCAAGGAACTACCCATGTTA
Source organism: Conger conger (assembly GCF_963514075.1). Classification (NCBI taxonomy): domain Eukaryota; kingdom Metazoa; phylum Chordata; class Actinopteri; order Anguilliformes; family Congridae; genus Conger; species Conger conger. The sequence continues at coordinate 18,177,757 of NC_083768.1, forward strand.
CACCAAATTTAAGTTGTTAGGAGGCAAAAGGCTGGAGTAGGTTATGAAAAGTTTGGCAAAGCTTTGAAGCCTCTTAGGAGAACTGTAACAAAATGTAAAATATATATTACAACTTAGGTTACATATACAGTAGTACCGAGATCAGGTCATCCTGCCAGATGAGAAGGATTGTCAGAAGCCACCGAGAGGCCAGCTACAACACTGACAGTGAGTTGCAGAACTGGCTGAAATCGGAGAAACGAAACAACAAGAAACAAGATTTCGCCTCGTTAGGAGAGGGGCTAGACAGAAGCCACTTCTGAGAAAGGCCAACATTAAGTCACACCTGACATTTTCCAGAAGCTATGCGACATACCCTGAAACGTTCTGGAAGATGATTTAGTGGTCCGATGAGACCATATTGTGGTCTGAGGGCAAAGCTCTGTGTTTCGCTCAAAACCAAACAGAGCCCATCACCAAGGGAACACCATCCCTACCATCAAGCATTGTGATGGAAACATGATGCTGTAAGGTTACTTTTCAGCAGGAGGGGCATCAGTGGATGGAGCGAAATACTGGCAGATCCCTGACGAAAAACTGTGTCAGTCCACAGGAGACCTGCATTTAGGGTGAAGACTCAAAACGGGCAGTGACCCAAAGCACTCAGGAAACTACAAACTACTCAAACAAAAACCTCATACTAAAAAATATCTAAAACGACTCGGTCCTGTAATTGCTGCCAAGGGCCTGTTTTACAAAGTATTGACCCTGGGTCAATTTTAATTGTGTTTTTGGTTTTTGGTTATTTTTTATTTTATTCTATTTGCATTGGATATATTGACTTGTGTTGGATGAGTGAAAATAGCTCAACGCATTAAAACTCTAAGGTGTAAAAGGGCAAAATGTTAATAAGTTCTGTGGGGGTGAATTCCTTTCGTGATGGGGGAGGGAGGCAAATAATTGCATATTCAGAAAAAATACAATGGAAATGCATCCAAGCTCATAAAAATACCCCTGCGGTTTCTGAAATGCATTATTATCATGAACAGTTGGGAGGTTGGATTAATCATAAACACCATAAGTAGGTGTCCGTGAGGTAGATTGATCCATTCAACTAATCATTTTATAGGTTGAATGGTTCAAGACCACAACTTGAGCAGCCCTTAAAGAAAATGATGAATAAACGGAAATATTAACTTCCTGAGTTTTGAATTTTTTCAGAAAGATTAAACATCCTGGATCTTGTCATCTAAATAAAGACACTCAACATGGAGTTTCCATCCCCTGAACTCATCAAATTCTAGCTGTGTGTAGGGGATTTTTAATATACATGCATATGCTATGAATCACACAAGCAGTCCTGTTTTCTATTTCCCTTTCACATGAAGCGACAGAAAGAAGCTGTTATTGTGCTGCCTTGTAATTTTGAAGGGTGTGGAAAGCCTTGTTTCCGAGTGCTGTGGGCTCTTTCAGGCCCATGTTGTGAGGTAGATCAAGGACATGTGAATGGTTCCCTCTGTAGTCAGGAACAGAACAGGCTGAATGAACTGTGTGGCCTTTCTTCCCTTTCCAATCACACTCGGGAACATTAGCTCCATTAATCAGGGATAATCACATTGGTTGAAATGGGGAAGGTTTGTGTAAAGACATAACTGCAAGTGAGAAATTTAGTGTTAGCTCTAACAACCCCACTAAAGCACCTGTTATCACATCCTGTCCTGGTCAGTACAGCCATCCCAACAGTAGGCTAGACCATTTCTGTTCAGTGATAAAAGCCTATCCCAAATGATTTGTAGATGAGGCATGTCAAATGAAGGTCCATATTAACAGGAATTATTTATGACACATTTTGCATTCCGCACATTAATATTGTTTTTACCTATTGCAGATACTTATTCAGGACAATACACATTGCTTACAGGTTTATCTCAGACGTATTATGTAACACTTTATTGGACTTATTCCACTTCAGTGCAATTGGATTGTTACACGCACTAATGTAGGGGGCGACATGGCTCAGGCAGTAAGAGCAGTTGTCTGGCAGTCAAAGGATTGCCGGTTCGATCCCCCGCCCGGGCTGTGTCGAAGTGTCCCTGAGCAAGACACCAACCCCCAAATGCTCCTGACGAGCTGGTCGGGGCCCTGCATGGCAGCCAATCGCCGTCGGTATGTGAGTGTGTGTATGAATGGGTGAATGGAGAAGCATCAATTGTACAGCGCTTTGGATAAAGGTGCTATATAAATGCCTACCATTTAATGCTAATTGTAAACCAGAAACTCCCAGCCACTCATTTTAATCCACAGCTCAAAGTTTGGAGACTGTATTTTTGCCAGCAGAACTGCTGTTCACTGGATGTTTTTTGCACCATTCTCTTCAAACTGTAGACTTTTGTTTGTGAAAATCCCAGTAGATCATCAGTTTCTGAGATACTCAAACCACCCTGTTTGGCACCAACAATCTTTCCACGGTGAAATTACTTTACTCGCCATTTGGACTTTTTGTTAGCTCTTTTTAAGGACAGCAAAGAGTGAAAGGGTTGAATAGACCACATGCTCCACCTTTTTACTCTGATCACACTCAGGATCTCAGACATTGCTCTGAAGAGGATTGAATCCTACATATCTTGTTGTGATGATGATGATGATTATTCATGGTTTCAAGGGATTGTGGTGTCCCTGAAGCTCTGTAATTGGCCTCCTCCGTATGTGCAATCCCTCCTGTGCAAGCCTGTTATCTCCTGCCATGGTTTCTTCTATAATTTAGGTGGTGAAGATACTTCTATTTTCCCTCCAATCAACAGCCATGTCTCACTTTACAGTACATCTCAATTTGCTTGAATGAAATGTTGGATGGATGTTTCATCATTTTAACATTTTAACCCTCCTATTATGTTTGGGGTCAATTTGACCCCATTCAGCATTTGACATCTCTTAAAAAACATGCAATAAACATAATGCTTTGTTTTCAGAAGTGAATTATGCATGTGTTGTATGGGCTTATTTTGACCCTTTGTAACTATAAAATGTAAAAATCTATTTTAATCTTAGATTTCTTTGTGAATGATTTTGGTGGCACTTTCCCATACAGGTGCTAAACTTTCACTTCCTGTACCTCAAGCTCTAAAATGAGATGTTTCTCACAGACTTTTTCAGAGACAATAAGAAGGCAATAAACAGATGCCTTTTTTTTTTTGTTGGTGTGTTTATTTAAACTGTTTTGTGTTACTTTGACTACAATTATAAAAGTGGTCATAAGCTCTTAACGTAATAGGAGGGTTAAGATCAACTTCCCACAGTGGTCAGGACAGCAGAATCATTGACCGTCTTCTGACGCAGCCTGAAGACCCAAATACTACCCCTACGTTTATATTTTTCTGGTTTTATTTGTTTCTTATTAGCCGTTGCTATGTGTATAATCTGTACATATTAAAAAGGTGTATTTTGTTACTTTTGTACTCAGATGTATTTCCTGTTAATATCTTTTGTATTTTTTGTTCCAATTACCCAACTTCTGATCGTCAATTACCATCTGTGTCTTCTGAATTGAGAGTTGTTTGGCCTTTCCCATGCTGATAGTTGACAAAGGGATTTTGCATGCTTGTTACCTCATTTTTTAACTAAGGTGCAGTTTTTTTTTTTTTTTACTTAGTGCAGTAGTTCCTAAACCTGGTCCTGGAGTACCCCTGTGTATGCTGTTTTTTGTTCCAACCCCAAATTCCATTGAAATGCCATTAACAAGCTCTCAACTGGGTACTTTTCATGTTAAAATTGATTATTTGTATTAAACCATGTTATGCTAAAATAGCTTTGAAATGGCATGAAGAATAACATTTTCCTGTTAATATTATGCTTTTTGCAAATAATTGCCCAAGAAGAGGTAACAAATAACAGACCAAGGTTAACTAATAGGCTCATAATTATCTATTTGAATTTGTTGAATTTGTTATTTATTTCCTTAAACATATCAAAACAATGCAGGTTTGCCTTGTTATAATTTGCTATGCCTTTAAATTCTTCATTATCTTCAAAATTATTTGTTTTGGTGGCCAGGTGTCAACACTTTCACAAATTAGGAGCCTAGTGTTTAATTTGATCAGTTAAAAATAATTTACCACTTCTTATGCTATTTTTTATGCTAAATGTATTCATTGTTTGGAACATACATAGCATAATAAGTACAATATAAACATGGGAATTGTGTTCTTTCTGGTATGCATAGCTATCTGTCAAAATGTGGTTTAACTAAATGAAGTAAATTTTTACTGCCAATTTCATTTTATTTGTTAGGGGTGCTAAGAATTTGGCACCTGTGGTTTTCCTGAATAAAAAAACAATGAAACATGAGTGTAAATGTGTTCAAACAAAAGTATATAGGTTTCCCACATGTTTGAACAGTACATGGTATAAATCATTATCCATGTTTATTAGATGCAGCCTTTTTTACCATCCTGCTGGCTTCCAGCTCTCCATGTAATCCCAGACAGCCTTGATCAAGTTTTTATCTGATAAGTAGTCTAATACTTCATATGTTTCATATATAATGAAATAAAAACACTAAACACAATAAAAAAATCTCTTAATTAAAACACTTAATTTTTGGGAAAATGTATGTTCAGAAATCTCAGATTTGCTATTGTCTATTGAAATACTGAGGGGGAAAAAAACATAAAAGAACAAATTTATATTTTTAAAAGATACTGTACTGTATCTTTTAAAGTTAGCACTGTAAATATCCTTTTCACTAACACAATTCATTGTGACTGAACAGCAATAATTGTCTTTTACCACTAGGGGACAAACTAATTCAGCAAAGTAGTTACAGATGTTGGAACAGGCCTATTACATTTTTCCCCCATCCTCAAAGCCTGGAGAGACCTTGCTTGCTATAAATATCCATCTGTGATGAAATTATATTAAAGTATTTTCTGATTTCATCCTGTGCCATTATAGGCTTTATGCTGCCAAATATTTTATTCCTTCTGATAAGCTACTCCATGCACTAATAACAGGGTGCCAAAATCTGTCTTAGTATTTTCTAATACATGGTATCTAAAAATCTAAAAGCAGGTTCCTAAACACTATTACACTCAGGTGCCTTGTTATATGAAGTTGTGTGTACAGAACAAGTGACAAGTGAACTGAACTGACCTAAATATGACTCAGGGGTTAGGGGAGGGGTTGTTTACTTATTGTGGTATTGCTTCTGTCTCTGTTCCTATGACATGCATGTTTCGTGTCTTAATGGTCATCTAAGTGATTAAATTAGACTGTTCCCCAAATGAATAAACAGGCGATCAGCAGTTTCTGTGACTGGCTGATTAGATGTTTGCATTAAAGAGCTGGTGTACAGGTCTGCCTAATGAAGTGATCACTGAGTCTATGCCCTTTTTTTTAAGTTAACAGCATCCATGGGCCCAATAATTATTGTACTGTAGTCTGATATGAAACGCTAGGGTTTCTGTTTTTGTCAGAAGAAACCTCTGATGACAATCTGATATGGTGCAGACTAGGTGCAGTCTCATTAGCTCAGATGCTGAGCACTGGAAATGGCCCCAGTGACCACTGGCCTGAGCAGTGCTGCAGAGTTTACAAAAGGCAGAACTTGTCTCACATAGTCCTTTGTTCTGTAGAAAACAAAGTTTGTGGTTTTCTGATCAGCCAGCAGTTTAGAAATTAGAGTAATGGATTCCGATGAGGCCAGATTCCAATAGACAGCATACCTCTATAAATGGGTGTTGTCACTGAGAACTCTATTTACACCTACTTATTGATGCAATTGTCTAACCAGCCAGTCGTGTGGCAGCAGTGCAATGCATACAATCATGTAGATACGGGTCAGGAGCTACAGTTAATGTTCTCATCAACCATCAGAATGGGGGAAGAAATTTGATCTCAGTCATTTCGACCTTGGCATGATTGTTGGTGCCAGACAGGCTGATTTGATTATTTCTGTAATTGTTGTCCTCCTGGGATTTTCTCCCACAGCAGTCTCTTGAGTTTACTCACCATGGTGTGAAAAACATAAAAACATCTAGTGAGCGGCAGTTCTGCAGACAGAAACATCTTTTTGATGAGAGAGGTCAACGGAGAATGGCCAGACTTGTTCGAGCTGACAGAAAGGTGTCACGTGTCAACAGTCCAGGTTGGTCACGGTGGTGTAATGGTGTGAGGAATGTTTTCTTGGCACACTTTGGGCCCATTAATACCAATCAGTCATCACTTGAATGCCACAGCCTATTTGAGTATTGTTGCTGACCATGTGCATCTCTTAATGGCCACAATGAACCAATATTCTACTGGTTACTTCCAGCATGATAATGCACCATGTCACAAAGCAAAAGTTGTCTCAAACTGGTTTCCTGAAAACTACAATGAGTTCAATGTTCTTCAGTGGTCTTCCCAGTCACCAGAATCTCAAAAGAAAGTTTTCAACATCTTGTGGAATCCATGATTTGAGAGCAAAGGGAGGCCCTATAGTATTCCTAATAAAGTGCTCAGTGAGTATAGATCTGCAACATGACTCACTTTTAATTATTTACAAACAGGTTGAATTTTCAGTCTTAAAAAACTTTTATAGAGTATAAAATTGTTTCCCTATTATAGCGATAAACTGTGGTATCATGGTGAGGGTGCTAGACCCTGGATGAAATGACGGATTAGAATGTGATGTGTTAGTGGTGTTAAGGTTCTCTACCTTAGTCATCCCTTTTACTTTGTAAATACTTTATAAAACTAGGTCTGCTTGGAAAGTGTATGCCCCAAATGGAAGACAAAATACTATACTATAAAGAATACCCAATTTGTCCTGAACACCAAAATGCTGGATGCCATGATATAGACTGCAACAGACATACTTTACACATATATAAAGACATACTGTGGAACAACAAACATTTCTGACTTCTGAGTGGAAATGATGGATTCCACTTGGGCCAGAATATCAATCCCATTCATTTCCTTTTCCAGTACCCTAGACAACGCCTGCATTTGACATCCTATGAATTCTGGTTTCTATACATGGTAGCTGTTTTTGGCGAGCACTGAAATACATTGCCCTCCTAACCTTATCTTAGTAATTCATTGTGAAACAGTTGGAGGGAGGATCAATGGCACATGGAGGCTAGCCAATATGGGTGAATATGGGTGGAGTAAATGAGAGCTCAGCTTGAAACAAATGTACAGTAACTATAATAAAACATACTATAAATTAACTTTTGTCTCATATTATATTTACATTTCAGTAATTTAGCAGACACTTTTAATCCAAACGATTTACAGGTGTATAGGTTCTTCAACAAGTTATAGTTAATTGGCATTCTTCTTGTCATTGTTTTTTCACTGCCATTTTGTTGTGTTGCACGAATTTCATGCGTTTGCTCTTAATTGTATTTCGTATTTTCAACACTACCGTCATAAACTGCCCCGTGATGATTTTGCCTTTTGACAGTATACGGGGTTTATTTTTCCTCATATTGTAATAGACTACTATTTTAATGTAAAGCAGTGTTTAGTTATTTTAATAATATGTGGAATTTATTTGAATTAGATTCGCAAATGAGTGGTGGGCCACTGTCCTCATGTAGAGAAGGGTGGGGCAGTGGTAGATTATGACTGCGCGTGCTCGCTTTTCAAGACGGGGGTGTGTTCAGGGCGATAGTTTAAAATCCAACGGACATGCGCAGCTTGTTTTCGGGTTCAAGAGAAATACGCCATATTGGATCGCCGTACGGTTTCACAATTTACAGCTAGCTTGCTTGTATGAGGACTAGCCAGTGGTCCCCGTTCGATTTGGGCTTTTAGCACTTACTTTCTCTCTATTTTTAAACGGGATTATTTGCGAACTATCAAGGTCCATTAACGAGTGTATTTTAACAGGCAACAGGATTCGCGTAAAGGGGTTGTTTAAAATTTTTGTTGAATGGATCCGAGGGTAGCTTGGATTCAGCCCGAGCAGAAAGGACCTGCGAATGCCTTATGGATGCATATTTGGGAGACCTCTCAGGCAGTCAGGACAAACTCCAGTCATCATCAGCCTCTTCATCATCATCACCATCACCACCACTACCATCACCCCCACCAGCACCTCTGTGTCAACTCTCCGGCTGTGGACTCGAGCGTTTTCAAAAATGTAGCAGCCGCGGCTGCTAGCAAAAGCAGCAGCCATGCAGGCAGCTCTAGAAACAGCACTGCAAATTCTTCTTTCAGTGTAACGTTACCAAACGGCAGCACACAGAACCCAGTCGCTTCTCCGTTTGCCCACGGAGTTACGTTAAAGGTAGGTGTTGGTGAGGGGAAAAGTCTACAAAAGACGAGTTCGGTGTCGTCCTCGTCCTCTGTGGAATCCGTTACTGAAAGCCCGGCTCCTAACTGCTCCTCTGTAAGGACTAATGGTAGTGGTAGTAATGCCACTGGAAACATGAACAAAAATGCCGGAGGTGCCAGTATATTTAGTTTCACTGACAGCATGTTTAATATAAACCATCACCACAATCTGCATCAAGAGCAACACCAATACAATTTTCAGCAAAATTACAACAAGCGTCACAGTTTTCACCCCACTGCAATTGTGAACCATCATAATCACCACCCAGGCCGTAGGAAAAGTGACAACAAGGCGAGCACCTATGGGATCAACTATCTGCTCTCCAACTGTAGTAATGGGAACTATGTCTGCTCTGGAACTCCTTGGAAAACGAGGAAGTACAATCCAGGGATTAATGGGTGAGAAGGGTTTTCAATTGTTTCAATTTTTTTTTGTATTTGTATGTCCCGCAGATGCATTACCTGTGTACGTTCATCCCTGCAATATCGTTTTAAGGGTCGACTTGCTATAGTGCAAGCCATGGCTATTTTGTCATTCTTTTGAAAACTACATGGCACATTTGGCTTGCTGCCATCCAATTAGGCGCTTGGAAGACTTTTTAATTGCTGCTAAGGACAGGTTTTGAATGTAATGTGAAGGATTTGTGAAATTAACGTTAACTTTGATTATTTTAATTAACGTTAATGTAAGGTAGTACTTGTATGACGAGCTTTCTGCAGGGCACTTGGTCCAGTGGGCGTGTTGAGGTTGGTGTAGCTTGCTAAGTCTTAACTTCCCAAAGTGAACTTAACTTGGCTAACTTTAGGTCATGCCAAGTCACAACCATAAGGGAACCGGTTTTGCCTGCCAACTACTTGTCTATTTGATCGAGTGGTCGATTCCGAGTAGCTGGATAGGACATAACTTGGGAAATGGAAAAGAGGACGTCTAGTGAATGGTGCTCATGCTGGAACTGGATTTACTATCGCCGTTCATTTGTCACAGATGTAACCAGGCAGCAAGGTAGCGAGCTAACCAGAGAAAGGGCTTTAAATCCTAACTTTATATTAATCTTGAGTATTAACTTGGTATGACTGAATATCTTTCAAAATATCTTGTAAATATTCATTAGGGAGAGTTGTGGGCGTGGCTAGTGAATTCGGACGAGGCTTGAAGCTCACGTTCATTGAATGATAGATGGCCACCATTGCATTTTTTATTCAAAGTGTTAAAAAATGTATTTCGGCTACTTGATTCATTTAAGAGCAGAACTAAGCAATTAAAGCTAACTCCAATGTCTATCATTAACTTTTTGAAAGCAACATACCGTTAGCTAGGTACAGATGGAAGGCTAGATTGCGGAGTACTTAGTCAACGTTAGTTACTAGCTAATTGATTCTTATTTTCCCAACCGGATTGCTGGCTGTTTGGCTAACTAGCGAGCATCTGCAGAAATTTGAGCCATTTGCACCCATGTAACGTTCGCTAACATTTAACGAACGTTAAGTTAATTACGCTTCAGACCTGCTATTTTTAAGCTAACGTTACGTTAAGTGAATGTGGAGAAAATGCGGATAACGTTGCAGTTAAAATGACAGCCTTCCATGGCGTCTTATTTTTATTCATTATGATTATCAGCTGTCCGTTGGTTCACTCTTATTCTATAGCTAACGTTAGCTAGCTAGCTACATAAAATGGAGTCCCTTGCATATCAACCTGAGGCCTAGACTGGGTTAGCTCTAGCTAATGCTAGCTGACTAGCCACACAATTGGCGAGCAATGAATATTAGATGAGTGTATGAAGTGCGTAGCCGGTATGGGTAAACTCTTAAATTTAGCTAAACTGGTTTAATTCCTTCTATGACTAATTTATGTCCAATGTTAAATTGGCTAAGCCGCTGTCTAGGCCTTTAAGGAATTGTAAGACGCCAGCAGTTTTGATTTGATTCTCCTCAGCGAACGGTAGGCTGCTTGCAAGTGATCTGACAGCCCGAGGGGGGAGGGGGAATTTGGCGAGCTAGCAATTCCCGGTCGGTTAGACGTTAGGTGCGTAACCCACTACCTTTACCCACCAACTTTACATCAGCATGTTGTATAATTTCGTGCAATACGGAGCTCGTAAATCCGTCGGGTAACCGTGTTTGGTGTAATGTCTACATCGCCAAAAACCTGAACTGATCCAGATCATTACAACTTGTCTAAAGACTAGGTCCAAATATAGTAACTGTTACAGAACGACGGTAATAAAGCCATCCAACGTTGTCGTTGAGCTATCAAGAACATTTGTGGCTTACAAAAAGTGTGTTTGTTCGAAAGCATCTACTCTAGCAATTTTTCAGAGGATTTCAACAGGAAGCTCCGCATCTGTTGCATGAACTTGTGATATTTGTAATGGTAAGTTGCACCCATATGGGAATTTTCTGGGAAAGAATTTGGAGCTCGTGGGAGAAGTAACCTGTTCATTTGCGCTGTCGGTTGTCAGAAATGCATAGTTATGGGACTGCACTTAGACGGTACTTTTATAAGAAGTCTGAAATTGCTTGAGAGGCTATTGAATCCAGCGTAAATCTAGCTAGTGTTTGGGGAGTGTTGTGCTATTACACATGCACTTGGACATATTTCAAAGATTTACACCGTGTTACACATTGACCACTTAAAGAATGGCATTTTTAAAGAACATTATTTACATTATTTTATTATTTTTTTTTATTTTTTTAAATCACTTAAATGTGCTTAGAGCTCTAAATACTGGCTTTGTTTTTGCCACAAAATGTAATTAATATGAATACGGTAATGCTGGGTAGAAAAGTTGTTTCCAAGATATCCCAACCGATTCTCAGTTCTGCTCCCAGTGCTAAAAGTAATTTTAAATGCAAGTTGGGTGGTCTTCTGACTTTGCTGTCCATGGGGTTGAATGAGTTTTCTTATGTCCAGTTTTTATGGTATGTAGTATCCTGAAGTTTGAAGGTGTCTACGTGTAATGAGCAGCATACTCGAGTGTCTCGTTTTCTGACAATTTCCATACAAAGATAGCACTGTCATTTGAAAATTGATTCATTGCTATTTCTCTGAGCAGTGGCTGTATTTCATATGCGTGTGTTCCCGCAGACATCGGCTTTCATCCGTCTCCTGACCTAGTCATGTTCAATTGATTTGTAGATAAATAAGTGGGTATATTGACACATGCAGTCTACAATTTTGATACAGTAGATGCAGTTTATTCCCACTGCAAATACTGTTATAAACAGGTGAAGTTTCCCATCATTCCACTGTGTGCTTAAGTTCTTTTGTCAATTTAAGCGCTATATCTTATCCAGCATTAAACTCTTAGAAAGGTGAGAGGAAATTGTCAAAAGCATTGTCCCTGCTTCAGTTGTGTTCTTAGACTGCAGAACTCTCCCTTCCAGGTAGCTATATGGAACATAATGTGACACAACCAGTTTCAACATGTTTCTGCAAGTTCCTGACATTTAAAGTTATGATGCATTGTCTTTTTTCTGATTTTCCTTGTATCCAATGTGCATCGTACGGCATATGAGATGAGCAATGGCAGTACAAAATGAACCACCTGTTTTTCTATCTTTTACAGTACAATATGTAAATAACCTGTACTGAGTCTTATTAAACTGTCCAATGTTGCTCTGAATTTTATGGCATATCTTGCGATGAGTCAGATTCATGAGAGATCTTTAATGTGATTCGACTGGGCAGATGAATCAAAGCTGGATCTGCAGCTGGATTTTACATGTCACGATAGCGGAAGTACTTTGTCCTGAGAGTCCGCAGGAGTTTTTAATCTGAAGCGGGTGTGTCACACGTGGCCTGTGTGCTCTCTCCTTCGGTCCAGCCTCCATGAGGAGATTGTGGATTTCTACGATTTCATGTCCCCCCGGCCCGAGGAGGCCGCCATGCGGAAGGAGGTGGTGAACAGGATAGAGACCGTCATCAAAGAGCTGTGGCCCTCAGCAAACGTGAGTATATCGCCCCCTAGCAGAGCTCGTCTGCCCAGTACTGGGTCAGTACTGCAGACCCCCGTAACACCAGTGCAGTATTGGGTGAGTACTGCAGAACCCCTGACAGAGCACAGCAGTACAGTATTTATTGGGTCAGTACTGCTGAACCCTTGACGGAGCACATCGGCACAGTATCAGGTCATTTTGTGCAAGGCATTTAGTGCTGTTGATTCAGTACTACAAAACCCTCAACAGAGCATGCATTCACAGTGATGGGTCATTATTACGGAGTGTATAAACATGGTATTGGTTCAGTACTATAGAACCCTAAATGGATGCTAAGAAAGCCAGTAATGTGAGCGAGTAACCAGTAACGTGCAGCCCCCAACAGGGCACCCAAGCAGTGGGTGGGCTTAAGTTCCACCTGTAGCCAGCATGCCTGTATTGAGCCATTTTGTAAACTGTTATTTTTATCTATGTATTTAGCATTTACTGTATTAGATTTTCTGTACTGAACCAAACCAGCTGTGTTGCATTCTGGCTTGTGTGAATGCTGGGAGATTTATTGATCGAATGTGCTTTTTAGTTATTTTTATTTGATGCTCGCAGTTTATTTGCCCATCACCTCACAAGCCATTCTGCTGCAAGCAGAACAGTTACTTTGGCATGACTAGCGCATATGCCCCAATATGGTTATGTGAGGACCATTCTTTATGATTTGTTTTGTTGTAAAGTGTGCATTAACTTGTGTGAACCTGGACCTTGTGCACTTCATGGATTAACGTGGAGCATGGGATCCTGACGCTGAAAATGTCAATATTGTTTCCAGAATCTTTGGCATCCTCATTCCGTTTCCTGTCCAGTGGAATCTGTTCCACATTTGAAAAAGGAACTCGGATCTTATGCTATTGTTTTTCTCTGTTGCAAGCAAAATATACCAGGGCAAAACTCTTTGCCCTGATGAGCTTTGACCCCATTATACGGCGTCCTAGATTCCGTAGTCCTAAAGGAAAATGAAATGCATTCAAAATCCCAGGGACTCGCAGGAATGCGGATGAACCGTTGATGGTTTTAAGCCAAAAACTCTTGCAGGTCTTGCAGCCAGACAAAGATTTGGAGATCGCAATAATCAAAAGCTGGGTGTGAACCCTTTTGATGTAATTTTCAAAGGATTGATTTGTGTAAATGTAGGCATTGTTTGTCTCACACATGATTTTTCACCCTTTTCTTTCCAGGTGCAGATATTTGGCAGCTTCAGTACAGGGCTCTATCTCCCCACAAGGTAAACAAAAGCATGCCAATAATCCCAAAACATTACAGCTGGTTTAACAGAGGAGCCCAATAGCCCATTTATCTACTATGAGAATATCATTGCTGTGTATCCTTGTGTGAAATTGTGGGCATTGGGAACGTTCTGGTAGGGTGAGTGTTCATGACTGCATTTCTTATTGCAGTGACATTGACCTGGTGGTCTTTGGAAAGTGGGAGCGTCCCCCGCTACAGCAGTTGGAACAAGCCCTGCGGAAACACAATGTGGCTGAGCCTTACTCCATTAAAGTACTTGACAAAGCTACGGTGAGCTTGTCATTTCACACCTTGCCTGAAAATCATGGCATGTCCATGTTCTTGTAAAGGCACCCTATAGAAATGCTTGTATGAACCTGCCCCTTGTTTTCAATTGAACGTGAGGTCTTGTTATTTGAAGACTTGAGGAGTAAATTGGTCAAAATTGGTCCAAATTGCAGTGAAAGAGGATCTTTTCTTGCCCGACTCCCCACCCCTACTGAAGCCTCTTGAATTGAAGCTTTCCCTTATATGGGCAATGGAGCTGCCACTGGATTGCTTTTGTGCTAAGGCTCAAATTGCCTGTGTGATCTCGAGACGGTGGTCAATGTTATTCAAAATAGAAGGGTGTGGTGCAACTGAGTGACCTTCTCCTTGAACATTATACTTAACTTCAATTTATCTATATAACTGGACATCCTGTCAAATATGAAATGTTTAAGCGCGTTTGGCTACTTTTGTGACAAATGATTGGAAATTATCTGTTTTCAGACAGTGAAAATAAAACTTCAGGTTTAAAGAATCAGATCTCCCCATCTTTAGGTACCAATAATAAAACTGACTGACCAAGAAACTGAAGTCAAGGTGGACATCAGTTTCAACGTGGAGACTGGGGTGAAAGCTGCTCGCTTTATCAAGGATTATGTGAAGGTATGCATTCATATTACTATTAAACCTCATGTCTATTCCAAACACAAGCATAGATGTTATATGCTCATCCTGGGGGGAAAAGTGCCACTGAATTATGCTCTGTAATAATCTTTGCCTTCATACAGTAAAAAGGATGAATGAAAAAGTATTTTCAGATGATGTTCTATGGACCTAAGGAGAATGTCCGCTTGTTTGTTGTGAGATCTAAGTGTAATTGGGTCATGCAACACGACGAAGATCCAAAACTCAAAAGCAAGTCTACATCTGAATGACTGAAAAGAAACAAAATAAAGGTTTTGGAGTGACCTAGTCAAAGTCTTGACTTGGACCCAATAAAGTTGCTGTAGCTGGACCTGAAATGAGCTCATGCTTTAAAACCTACCAATTTGCGTGACTTAAACCAGTTAAGCCAAGAAGAGTAGCAATGTGAAATACTGATATCAAATTATAGTTTGATTTAAAGTTATTGTTACAATCGGTGGTTTTTTTCATTAAATACATTTTATTTAAAATGTGATTTGTATTTCTCAGGTTCCCTTTGTCCAATATTACATTTTGTCAAAAGATCTGAAATCATTCATTGCGACAACTAGCCTATGAAATAATAGTGGAAATCAGGAAGGAGGCAAGTAATTTTTCATGGCACCATACCTGTAGATTTATGTTTATTGAGCCAGGTAGTGCTTACCTATATTTTTGCTCCGAGTTATTGTAAGTGCATAGTTCTTCCAGTCAAGTGGGCATGAAGGCTCATTTCTTAGTTGCCATGGGGGTGCTTGAAAATGGGTGAAACCTCTCCTTTAAGACAACATTGGTCGCTTGTATATACTTGTTATGAAGCCCGCAGTTATTTCGGATTAGTCATTCAAAAGACTTCTGTTTGCCAAAGGGTTTATGATTGGAGAGGGTTCTCACCTGCAGGTCTTGTCAAGTGAGTTTCATCAAAATGACTGAACCAGAACATCCTTGCTGTGAACACTTTTTAAATGGGAGGAAGTTGACATTTAGAAATTTAAATTGGGACACGGTGTATGGTATATTTAAGTATGAATTGTTAAATAGTTTCCATAGCACTGCTATGATTTTGGCGTTTCCTCTGCTTATAAACTAATTGGATTGAAATTATCTGAAGTTAAAATGGTAACATTTTTACTGTGGTTAGTATGTGGTAGTGGGTAAATACAAGATTGCTTACCGATTTGTCTTGTTCTTGACAGAGGTATACCGTCCTGCCTTACTTAATTTTCGTGCTGAAGCAGTTCCTCCTTCAGAGGGATCTGAACGAGGTCTTCACTGGTGGAATCAGTTCCTACAGTCTCATTCTGATGGTCATTAGCTTCCTACAGGTAAGAGCTGCTGTCGAACAGGTGTGCTGTTTTCCCCCTCAGAGCTACATTGCTGTGATTGAGACTGTAATGATGGAAGCCCACATCTGTCAGTAGTGTTTGTTTTTTTTCTTCTTTTTTTTTTGTGTGTTTTGCCCTTTTTAAATAAACAATTTCTCTGCCAACTCAAAAAGGGCGTTTCATACTCACTATATAATGTTTTCATAAGGAGCAAGTCCTTACATGTAAAGCTGTACGTCAGCATGGGATACAATATTCTAGTAGAATCTTGTTGGCGAGACTTTAGGCTTCTGCCATTGTTAAATGTCCTGGGTTATCAGTATGCTAAATGTCAACTCTAGCCCCTTAGCTGATGTAATGTGCAGCATGCTAACCACTCCGTGTTTTTACATGCCTCTGTCTACGTAGCTGCACCCAAGGATCGACGCCAGAAACCCCAATGTAAATCTTGGAATCCTGCTCATTGAGTTTTTTGAGCTGTACGGGAGGCACTTTAATTACTTGAAAACGGGAATCCGGATCAAGAATGGAGGCGCTTACATTGCCAAAGAAGAAATGATGAAAGCCATGACCAATGGTTACAGGCCATCCATGCTGTGCATTGAGGATCCTCTCCTGCCAGGTAAAATATAATGGCAGAATCAACATGAAATGCATGCTGCAGACAAAATAAAATCAAAGTGTATTGCACAATAGATTTCTCAGTTCACCAACAAGTGGACTAAAGTACTACAAAGCTAGCCAATGGGGACCGTGCCAAGGAATAACTGATGGCATGCACTGTAGTGAGAAACCTTAGAAGGAGCCCATCCTCATGTGGCTGGCCCAGGGTCCATGGGCACAATCACAATCAAATCAGTCCATCTGATGCGTTTGTGACAGGGTTTTTGGAGCATCAGGAAAACGGTCCTTTTGCGTTGCGACTGTTTCCTTAGTAAATCTGGCCCTTGCTGTCATTTGACATTGTGATTTTCTCTTAAACAAAAAACAGCATCAGATAGATTTTAATTTCAAGGATAATAAAAATGCAAGTGACGTTACTGATTGTAATCAGACCTAAGATGAGCCCCGGTGTTGGGCTGTGAGCTTGCAGCGCAGCTCTTTTAATTTCCCATCCGACGACGTTAGTCATTCAGCTGTCCGTGGAAAAAGCAATGTTACTGAATTTATCCTCCCAACTTCAGCCTATCTTCACTGTAGCCTGTTCCCTCTCAGCCTGCACTGTATGGATCTTGCATGCTGTTTATATTCTGGCTCTAACAATTCCATGGGATCAAGAATGCCTTTATTTAGCTCTAATAAAATTAAGAGGCAACATGTAGGCTAGTAGTAGGCTAATCATGATACGCTGTGCAATGTGCTCTTTTCTGGTTGAATCACACTTGCATTTAGAGGATCGCTATTGTTTTCCTTCATCTAGAAGTTTGTCATGGTTTGTCATTTTGTTGCACATTATACACTGATCAGCCACAACATTAAAACCACCTGCTTCAATCAGTTTTTTTCTTTGTTAAAAATGCTTTAAGCTGTATAAAGTTGCTATAAACACTTAATATTTCATTATATGATGTTTAGCTGTATACGCAGATAATCATAAGTCAATTGCACTGAAGTTTGGAGTAAGCTCATTGGGAGGGGTGCATTGTTTTGTTATTTAGATATCTTTGTAAGTACTGCTGTTCATGATGATGATGTTTATCTTAACAGATGCTCCAGGACCTGTAGAATGTTTCATCTGGGGGGAAAAAAATAGACCACCTGCCATATTTCAAACTGTAGGATTAGATGCCATGCATTTTTAAATATTGCAGCTGGTGTTTATTTTTGTTAAATATGGACATTTCTACTGGTCCTGGAGAGTCTGATAAGATGGAAATTATCATGAACAGCAGTACGTACCAATATATTTAATAAAATGTTACTTTTGAATGCTATTCACTTATCTGCTTCTGGAAGTACTCGTATCATATAATGAAATATTAAGTGTTTATAGACACGTTTATGCAGTTAAAGTGGTTTAAGCAGGTGGCTTTAATGTTGTGGCTGGTCGGTGTATCTATATTATAATAAATACCTGTTATAGGCAAACTAAGTTTGATGCGACAGATTTTGCACCAAAGATTATAGCCTTCAGAATGATGCCAAAGCCTCCTTCACAGCGTTTTAGCGTCTGGTGGTGCTGCAATGCTTATTTGGCTACTCTGAAACTCTTCGACCCCCTGCTGTTGGCTACCCACAAATCCAGTCAAAATATTGAACACTCTTAAATGTTTTTAATGAAAGTTAAAAATTATAATCAAAAGATTCAATATTACAAATTTTAAATGTATGCGAGACAAAAAAAATAGTTTCGGCTAAGTGTCCATTCCGGTTGCCCGGTTAATTGGTTAACCATGCCAATCCCTACTTTATTCAATGATAAGTGTGCGTCAGGCTGGCGCTTTGACAGTTCTTTCAAAATGGTGGCGCTCATACATTTGTGTGGGCCTGTTTGTGCACCATTTGGTCTTTCCTCAGTGCATGGCAGTGTTAACATAGTGGGTAGGGAACCGAACTTGTCACTGAGGTTGTAGGTTTGATTTACAAATGGGGCACTGTCATTGATTAAATTGATTGAATTGCATGAATAAATATCTTTCTGCATAAGCTGGTTGTATGTTAAATGTTGTGTACATTGCTCTGAATAAGAGCATCTAATGTTTAAAAATGTAAATTCAACTGGATGACCTCAAACCGCATCGACAGGTTTGGTCTTGAATTCTGTGTGCTACTTTCTGTAAACTCAGTATGTTCCCTTCCAGAACAGGCCTAAAAATAGCGTTCTGTGGATATTTGCATAAAATCTTTTTTGAAGGCCAAGAGCTCCTCCGGACTGAAAGGGAAAGCACATCAGACGCTTGAGAGATTCACAGCTAAAATTATTTTGAAATTGATGAGAGTAAATCAGAGTTAACGAGATTATTCATGTATTTAATGACTTTTCCACTTGGGAGAATCTGTTTAAATCAGTACAGTCAGTTGACCCCTCCAGCTTGACATCGCTCCATATCATTGTGTGTACATTCAGTGATTTACAGACGTAGCTGTATGACCCCCATTCACTTCGCCCCATTTGCCTTTTGATCTGCTAATGTCTGTCCAAGTACTATTGCAGCTTGAGCATAATTAGACATTTATTTCCGTTTATTTTCTCTCTCCTCAGGAAACGATGTTGGTCGCAGCTCCTACGGTGCCATGCAGGTGAAGCAGGTCTTTGACTACGCCTACATCGTGCTTGGCCATGCGGTCGTTCCCCTGGCCCGCTCGTACCCCAACAAAGACACCGACAGGTTAGCCGGCCACCCGTAACGCAAAATTCCTCCTGGTTTTGCATCCTGCACAGGAAAATGCTACGTGCTGTGGGCGTGGGAATTAACCGCGTCCTCGCGCGTTGACTCCTGCTGCTGCATCGGCTGCACCGCGCAGTAGAGACAGCTGGTCACGTGCGCTATGGAGAACACCGCTGCTAGAGTTTACCAAGGGCTACAATTACACTGAGATCCTCCACACATGAGAATGAAGGGACTATCTAAGGCAGGGGTCGGCAACCATGGTCCTGGAGAGCCGCAGAGTGTGCTGGTTTTTGTTTTCGCCTTAATGCCAGCAACTGATTCATACCCAAAAAACCAGGTGAGGCCAGTTAATTGATCAATTAAAGCAGTCGATTACTCAGTTAAGTGCTGATCAATTAAGTGCAACAAAAACCAGCACACCCTGCGGCTCTCCAGGACCAGGGTTGCCGACCCCTGATCTAAGGGATTATTTGCTCATTAAAAATATATTTGCCGAAGTGAAAGTCTCATACTCATAGCTCCAACTTTCAACTTTGATGTTTGGTGTAAAGGTTTGGCTGCTCTAGGTTCTGAATTGCGTGTGTCTCTGTCCCTGCAGCACTTTGGGCCGCATTATAAAAGTAACCCAGGAAGTCATCGACTATAGGGAATGGATCATAAAGAAGTGGGGCGGCAGGCAGAGTGCCCAGATGGAGAGCTGTGGTAAGTCACCCCCAGCGTGCATGTGGGCGCTCCGCTTCTATCTTTGGAGTTCTAACTAAAGCTGGCAGATTGGGTGCGTGCCTTCCGCTGCGTGCGGCGTGTAAACCTCGGCCGGCGTGAGGGGAAGGAGCCGTCGCCGCTTTGCTATGCCACGTTAGCACGTGCCCCGTTCGTTTCTCGAGAGTGTACTCGATCACCCTCGCTCCTGTTCTTTTGGAGCCGTTCCCGGAGGGTTCCGCTAGTTTTAGTGGCTCGAAGAAGTCAACTCCAGACTTTCCAATTATATGGTTCTAACTCTAAGGCGTGCACAACTAGGGCTGGTCCATTTCAGGAGTTTGTGCCAACTTCTGCTCATAATGATTTCATTAGCTCAATCATATCTTGATCTGACATTTGTATGAGCACCAGCGACAGCTTCAAGTGTATCCTTTAATATTTTACCTTGCTCAAGTATAGGAGTTAACCATTGTTGATTATAGGGCTGTCAGAAATCTGAATTAGGGTAATTGGTTAATGGTGATTAGAGTCATTGGGTAATGAGGTAATTGGTTGGAACAAAAACCGGCTTACAGATTGGCCCTTCAGGACCAGGGTTGTGCATCCCTGTTCTAACAGACTTTTTTTGATGAAAATTAGTTGGTATCATACATACGTTGTTATCTCAGGATTTTTAGATTGTACGTTTAGAGTACTGTTAGCTTGATGTACTATTTTTACATGTGAAAGCTTTCAATCTCAAAACCACTCTGAATGCAGATGGAGCCTTCTAATTCCAAGGTCATGAAATGCTGAAGAAGAGAGTTTGAGCCTGGATAATAGAAATGAGCTTTCACTATAAAGCGGTTTTATCGGAGCGGTTGAGGCAATATACATTGCTGAAGAGCGTAAGGGCTGTGTCAGGGCCATAGTTTTTCTGAACAGTCAGTTTGAGACATGAAGGAGGGCATAAGTGGTCCCGCTGGTGGATGCGTTTAACGGTGCTCCCTCACGCCCGCAGGTCCGGTCCTGACGGAGGGTATAGTAGACATATGAACATGTTTGTGACGCGGGCGTTTAACAGTGCTCCCTCACACCCGCTGGTCCGGTCCTGAACGAGGGTATAGTAGACCTATGAACGTGTTTGTGACGCGGGCGTTTAAGAAGGAGGGTATAGTAGACAAATTAACGTGTTTGTGACGTGGGCGTTTAAGAAGGACAGTATAGGAGACATATGAACGTGTTTGTGACGCGGGCGTTTAAGAAGGAGGGTATAGTAGACCTATGAACGTGTTTGTGACGCGGGCGTTTAAGAAGGACGGTATAGTAGACATATGAACGTGTTTGTGACGCGGGTGTTTAACGGTGCTCCCTCACGCCCGCAGGTCCGGTCTTGAACGAGGGTATAGTAGACCTATGAACGTGTTTGTGACGCGGGCGTTTAAGAAGGAGGGTATAGTAGACCTATGAACGTGTTTGTGACGCGGGCGTTTAAGAAGGACGGTATAGTAGACATATGAACGTGTTTGTGACGCGGGCGTTTAACGGTGCTCCCTCACGCCCGCAGGTCCGGTCCTGAACGAGGGTATAGTAGACATATGAACGCGTTTGTGAAGCGGGCGTTTAAGAAGGAGGGTATAGTAGACATATGAACGCGTTTGTGAAGCGGGCGTTTAAGAAGAACGGTATAGTAGACATATGAAAGTGTTTGTGACGCGGGCGTTTAACGTTGCCCCCTCGCGCCCGCAGGTCCGGTCCTGAAGGACGGGGGCGAGCAGACGGACCCCAGCGGACTGTCCGGCCTGGCTGCGGACGAGCGGCAGCGGGACTCGGTGTCCCCCCACAGCGCCGACTCCCCCATGTCCCTCTCCAGCCCCCAGCAGCACTCCTCCGCCTCCTCCGTCTCCTCCCTCTCAGGAAGTGACATCGTAAGGCCCGCCCCATACTGCTTTAGCATGCCTCTGTACCGGCAGAGGAGTAGTTGGTACGCTTTGGTCTCGGATTGCCAGTACGGGTTTTCTCTGAGCGAATAATACGTTTTAATGCATTTAACTGCATCGTTTTTATTTTGGTACTTCTGAACCCCCGGTCTTCTAGAGACAGTGTTAGTTTTAGTTGCAGAGAATTTAGGTGCTTGATTTGATTTATTTTTTTATCACCCCTCCATTGTGAATATCTAGTTTATTATAAAGATGATGGCGTTCACTAGTTCTGTGTTTTTATTGGTCTTGTCAATTAATCTGGGTACCTTTTTTGTTTTCTTCATTTCTTTATATAGGACTCGGATTCTACTCCCTGTGCAGCTCCAAACATTCCCCCGTACCCAATCCAAGCACACGCACTGGCTGCCCTGGCACCCGCACTACAGATCCCCCCTGGGAAACCTCTGATCATGTCTTCTGGCTCCCAGGTAAGAGTGGATAGCTGGTCGCTTTCACTCGTCTCTGCCTCAGGAGGTTTTTAATTACGTTGTTTTGTTTGTCCTTTAGTTTTCCTTCTTGCTGTGTCCCTGTTCCTCTCCTTCCCCCTTTCCCTCTACCTCATCCTTTTCCTGTTAAATGTATTCCTCTCTGGAGGCACCCTCTCATTATAGATGAAGGACTATATCGACTGTTAATATCAACGGTTGTTTTCAACTGAAATCGATTCGCCTGCCAATCCGTGAGGTTATGCCATTTGCACGTCCCCGCTGAAGTTATGAAATTGTGGTTTTGGCGAGTGGTTAACGCGTGCCCGTCTCCTCCCACAGGCCCGGCTGTCTCTGCCAGGAAACATGGGCGTCCATTCCCTGCCTGGCAGGCAGGTGTGTATGGAAGGGGCTCCCCCGTTCCTCCACATGCCCCCTCCAGCTGCGCCTCCTGCCTCTCCCGGCCCTCTGCCAAACTCCCATCTGCACCACAAGGTAGGCTTCAGCAAAGCCATTCTCAGTGTCCCACCTGCTCCCTCGACCGAACAGTCAAATTCAATATCATTTCCCACTTTTTCCCCCCAAAGCAATGAGTGAGACTACAGCTCTATTTGTATGATTAATGACCATCTTCATGTTCGCTTTCAGAGGGGCAATATTGTATGGGTTATTTTGTACTTGGTTTCTAGACTGTCCTTCACAAATATTTATAGGAGGGATATCATATTGCGCTTTTCAAGTAATCTTGTGCTTGGTCTCGCAATTGGTAGAAAATTAATTTCCCAACTGAAATACACACTCAGGTTAAGGGGAACTTTGAAAATGACAATTTGATAAACGCAGTGAGTTTTCT
Organism: Conger conger; assembly: GCF_963514075.1. Taxonomy (NCBI): domain Eukaryota; kingdom Metazoa; phylum Chordata; class Actinopteri; order Anguilliformes; family Congridae; genus Conger; species Conger conger. The sequence continues at coordinate 18,200,821 of NC_083768.1, forward strand.
TGTTTTTATACACACAGTTGGTATTGGTTGTGCGTTTCAAGGACACTTCAAAAATATGAGCAAAACGGCTTACCCAAGTCGGCAGACAACCACTTCAGCTCCTTAAAACCTGCAAGGAAACTGTGCATACAAATTGACGAAACCACAAATACCCCCAGTGGATGAACCTATCAGAATGGTCAGAATGGGCCACTCATCAGCAGTCTTGACTGTTTTCTAGCACATTTGGGTTTCAGAAATGTTTGCTCTTCTTAATTTTCAACATTTTATCAATATTATTTATTCCTTTCTTTAATTTCACTCGCCGTAGTCCAAACAAGCAACCACCAAATATACCTCCCGATCGAATTATGTGCAGATGGAGACAGCTGTACAGTTCAATATTAAGTGCAGCTGGTTTGTATGTGCAGTTAACTTGCAGTACATTAAGTGGTGGGGGACATCTATTGCACCTTTTGACCTCAACACTTGAAAAACAAGTCGTCAGTCGATAAGTCGGATGTAAAGTCTCTTGCCAGCTTGACTTTAGCGCGCAGTGGCCGTTTGTTACAGTGGAGACTGAACAGCCTGTCCTCACTGTATTCCCCCCCCCCCCCAGATTCACAACGGGCCCAAGTACTCCGTGAAGGCACTCCACAGCCCCGCCGTTCTGCACAGCCCGGTGCAGGGGAGCCGGGCCCACCTGCAGTACAACCGCAACACGTGGCGGCGTAGGAAGCACAGCCGCGAGAGCCTGCCCGTCACCCTCAGCAGCAGATAAGCCGGAGGTGTCCGTCACCCCTACCCCCTACCCCACCCGCCCCCCCCCTTTTTTAACCAACCAACCAACGCTTGACCGAGGAACAAGACCAGCATCTTAACGCTGCTGTGGCCGGCGCCGCCACTCCGCAGCCGATACGTTTGCATGTTTCCTGTACCTTTACAGGTCGTTATCGTACTGTGCTTATCGATCTGTGACAACTCGTCCTGATGTAAATGTTTTTTTTGTGTTACATTGTTTTTATTTTTAAAATTTACTTTCCCCTCTGCTTAAGTTTTTCGCCTCACGCTGATACTCCGTCGAAGTGGGAGTGTTGCCGTACGGTGACTTTCCGGAGAGTTCTGAGCCATGACCTCTGGGAAATCTTTTTTGGCCGGGTTAAGTTTGAGGCTACAGCTTTTACTTTTTTCTTTTTTTTTTTTCTCCTTTCTTATGACGACACTGTCTCCGTTTTGCAGCAAAGCTGCCTCCATTTTCATACCCCTCCTCTTACTTAACTTTTTTAAGTGTACAAAAGGAACAAACTGTTACTCATTTGTGCAATAATTTTTTTTTTTTTTTTTTTTTCTTCCAAAAATAAGGTTATTTAATTTGTTGTGTCAAGCTTTTTGTTATTTTTTGGTTTTGTTTTTTTAAGTTATTTTTTTAGTGTTTTTATTTTGGTTAAAGTTTACAAATCCTTTCCCAGATTGCATTGTTTGCAAGTCTGTTTTTAAGTGGACTGTACTTGTGTACTTGAGTGTGGAGGAAAGCCTGTTGCATTACACCGAATCCCAGAAGAGCCGCCAAACGTTCCCCCGCTTTCCCCAGCAGATGGAGCTCTTGCGCAAGGAGCAGCAGTTTGGATGCTCTGTGTGATGTCTGTCCTCCTGCTTTTACCGATACACCTAACAGAGGCCGGATTTTTGTTTTTAAATCACTTTTTGTTGTGTGAGAGTGTGTGAGAGACAGAGAGAATGTATACCTGCGTGCTTGTTGTTGAGAGAATGTATCCGTCGGCTACCAGGGCCTACGCTGCGTGTCTGATTAATATCCAATCAGTGTTTTGGCCAAGGAGAAACTTTGGATTTTTATTGGCTGTGCTCCATTTTAGCCTCCTGAAATAGTCCTATACAGCTTGTATCGATACCCCCCCCATTATTCTCAGATCATTTCAGGCGGCACAGAGTTTCCTTTGGGCATGAAAACATCGCATTTTTCCCCTTGGAATTTGGTTTGTTTTTTGTATTTAATTTAATTTTCTTGTTCTCATTTTAAATGGAAAGGGAGGGGTGGGGGGATGGAGGAAGGAGGAGGTGGAATGATGCCACAGCGGATTAGGAATGGACTTTGTGAATTTCTGTAACCTGTGTATATGCAAGGTGCCCACGCCTCTGCGGGTGCCCAGTTTAAGCGGACTTAGGAGAAAGGGAATTATTTTGATTCCATTCAGGAATCTGTAACGGTATGCATTCGTTCTGTTAAGAGCAACACCGTCGAATCAGAAATTATTACCAAGTACTTCCGTTACTGTATGCGTTGCCTAAGGTGTTATTTTTTTTGTTTCAGTATTGCATCGTGGGGCAGCTGGTATTTGGCAAACAAACTGTAGCTGACCACTGTCACTCAAAATGTTACAGATGCATACAGGTATTACTATGCAAGTGTGTTTTCCTTATATTTCCTTCTGGTGACAGCCACTGCTTGATGCCATTTTGAAGCAAGGATAATGTACCCTTACGTAAACCAAATCGTAGGAGCATTTTTGTCCCAAAAGATGACTCGCTGCGATGTAAGAGCAATTATATACAAGTTGAAAGCATTTATTTTTTTTCCTTCTCTTTTTTTATTTTTATTTTTAAGCCCTAGTTTTTGTTGCTACTCCAGCGGAAATCGCCAAGGAGTGTACAATCTGACAGCAATTTGAGTATGTGTTCTCCGCACAGATGGCTGAACATATTTAAGGTAATGCTCATTAGGGCTGATCCACTACTGCTATTTATTACGTCTTATCGCAAAACCACACTTTCAGCCGCCGCCAAAAATGGAAGCAGGTTCATCTGGCGTTCGGAGTCTGTCGATGATATTTGTTAACATTCCGTTTTGGAAACGTGCTCTAAGAAGTCATTGGTCATGTTGTGAGTCTTTCTCGAAAAACAAAAAATTACAAATGGTAACACCTTGTAGCCGTTTCAGATTGATGTAACCAGCAGTCATATTATTAGCAGGAAAACTGCAAGTGTTCCACATTTGTAATTTTTTTTTTTTTTATATTATTACTGGCTTGGTCAAAGTTTTTATAGGATTTCAGCGCATTTGGGAAATCACTGTATGGATTTACTAAGGTGAATATAAACCGGTAGGTGCGATGATGCTTTCTGTGCCTCCCTGCAGGCTTTTAAATTGGCTTTTGCTGCTGTCTTTAAAACATGCTTGACAAAAGCATGCCAAGCTAGACATCATGGTACATCATTTCAACAACCAAAAACAAAAAGGTCACCTGGCTACAATGATGTTATCTTAATTGGTATTATCAGAAGGAAGTACTGTGTTATTTTTATTTTATTTCTTTTTGATCAACATTTTTTATGTAAAGTTTTTTGTATTCTTTATTTTTTAATAAACGTCTTAAAACAACCAAATCAGGCATTTCGCTCAGTTATTTCTACATTGTAATGATTTGATCAGCAGTAATGCAGTAAGAATTATTTGGCTTTTGGGTAAACAGTTTGGTTAGTGCGGGGATAATCAAATGGCGGTCCGCCAGGACAGAGCTGTTGATTTTTCCACCCTCAGAGTCCGGTGTGAAGATGGTCTGGCCAATCAGTAGCACTCTTCAGTTGATTCCCCTGGGAGAAAAGAGAACCAGGACTGAATTTGGATTCAAGGGCCAAATGTGACCATCCCTGGTTTAGTGTGTTCATGCTGTGCTCAGCCTACTTATTGTATCATTCCTGCTCACAGTGGTGGCGCTAGCCTGTCATATGTATGGGTGAGGCAAGATGAGAAGCCTACCCCCTTTGCTTAGTAAGGGGAAAGTTACATCACAAGTATGATCACAAGTTTTATATGGAGTATATTTTATCCGTACGTCTGGGCTATGATCATATGCCAATATGGCATCTTTGGTAGGAACGAAATTTACCTGTCGTACAAATTATGTAAAGAATGCCTTCAATTGTCTGTGGAGAGGCTTGAAGTACGTCAACATGGCTCACCTCTCGCAGAACTCAGATCAAACAAATTATGTGTTGCAGGTCAAATATGAATTCAGATTCAGCAACTACATTGCTTATTTCTCGCCTCAAATGTTTTCAGAAACACATTTTAGTGGACTGTTTCAGAGGAATGAGTTTCAATGGTCCGCCATTTTTTTTTTTTTTTTTTTGGCGGCCAACAGAGTGCAGTTCCTGCTTAGATCAAGGCAAAGGAAAACCCATTCCATTTACATGATACTGCAGCGGACAATTCAATAGAAAACTGATTAACCCCTTATTAAGGCCCTTTTCTTGACACTTGACAATGATATACCCTAAGTAAATTGATTACTATTCTTGAACCCTTTTGACTACAGGAATAATCCTGGTATCTTCTGAAAGGTAACCGTTTAGGGTTGTTCCAAAAAGGTCATTTGGAGACTCCAAAAGGACGCATAAATAAGAAATGGTCTTATGAGGTGGAAAATACTGCATTTTGCTTACTTAACTATACATTTTTTATCCTTAAAATAAGTGTTTGCACTTTCCCCAAAACGTTGACCTTTTTTTGCATAAAATCTCAATAATTGTTTTTGCCGAAGCGGAACAGTCTCAGCATGCGTATTGCAAATGCTGATTTTTTGGTATGCAAAAATCCTGTGTTTTATGCAGCCCTGACAAACTATATACCATTAGAAATGCTTAAAATGCTTTTTAGTCATCACTTCAATAACATGCCTGTAGTTGGTTCTTTGAGCACGTTATACTGAATTTTCTTACACGCATGTGCAAGTACTTCTAAGTAAACAATTGACATTCTATCAACGTTTCTCCAAGTTTTTAGAATGAGAAACTATTATGTATTTGGTCTGTTCAACCCTTGTCGTGAAAAGGACACTGTGATGACCTTATTTCTTATAGCCTGTGGATTTCTGAAATGCAGAGAAGGTCCCCCCCCACGCTTGTTTTACCACCCACGTTAGAAAATAAGGAACTGTTGTCTCTAAAGCAATTGCATCTTGAAATAGGTTATACAGATAGAATCTTTAACGCTTTCAGACAGTATATCCTGTTTCCATAGTGATTGATAATTACACCCTATAAAAAGGGAATGTATGCAAAAAAAAACCCTCACCAGCCGAGCCCTATTAGAATATAGCCGATTGATTTTTAACTCAAACAATAGACAATGTTACATTTCAACATACCTTCACCAATGAGTTTCATGAATTAAACCAAAGATAGTGTTTGGGTACTCAAGGGGCACCCCATGGCTGCTCATATTGATGTGCTGCCTACGCCCACGGCAACTCCACTAATTCTGCTTATGCTTGCATACAAAGTACTATGTCTGTACTTAATACCGACTCTTATCCTTGGTGCGGCAATGTTCTTTCTGATCTTGATGTGACTTATGTTCATCTCATCTTGCAAGCTGTGGTCATCCCCTCCACTGGTACAAGTGCCAATTGGTTAGTGCAGTGAACCTTGTGGGATAGGCAGAACCCATTCTCAACCTATATCGGCAAATATTTTTTATAAAAATACATTTCATTTTTGATTGCTTCTATCATTGGTACTTTTTATGTAATGACAAATAAGTGTAGGCAGTGATTTATTCTAGATTTATTCTACCCTATCGACTAGTGACACCAGACCAGCAATGTGTCATAGCCATAGCCACACTGATGTTAAAGTAACATCAGTGTACCGCCCAACTTGGCAATAGGGCGATCGAGCAGGTGCAGATGTCCATGTGAGTGAGTGGAGGTGTCACTCCTGGATGAGGACTTCATTGTTTGACCGACCAGTAGCTCGTAAGAGGGTCTTCCTCATTCCTGTTATCTCTCCTTTCCAGTCAGGAGTTTTGTTCCCTGCCAATTTGGCCGGAACGTCTCTAACCTGATGTTTCCACCCAGCTCCTTGACCAGGCGCTCGTCACCTCCCATCTGGATTACTGCAACCTCCTGGCTGGTCTCCCAGCTTGTGCCATCAAACCCCTCCAGCTGGTCCAGAATGCTGCAGCCCACCTGACTCCCAGTCATCCCAGGTCGGCTCATGTCAAGTCCACTCCTCATTTCCCTCCACTGGCTGCCTATTGCTGAACATACGCTTCAAGGTGCTAGTTTTGGCATTTCATGCTGCTATGGCGACTGCCCCACTATACATTCAAACTTAAATTTCTCCATACACCCCAGCAAGGCCACTCTGGTCTGCCATGTTCGCCTTGTGGTCCCCTCATTACGAGCACCAGGTGGTCGAGTTGCACCTTCACGCTTGTTCTCTGTTCTGATTCCTCAATGGTTCTGGTTCCTCCTATTTTGACGCAGACTGAAAACACACCTTTTCAGACTGTACCTTAGTCCTCCCTCCTGATTTACCCCTTAGCCCCTCTCCCCGGTATCACTCTTGTACACCCTATATTATAAATAAATTTAAAACTTGCACTTACGATGACTACTGTTTCTGGCTAGAACTGCTCTTCATGAGTGTTTTGCTATTTATGGATTTGATGCTTTTAACTTGTTCAAGAAAGTATGCACTTGTAAGTCGCTTTACTAAAAATGAGCATCTTGCATATTGGCACTTTGAAATGAATACATTCTGATGACAAACATATGCCATTCTCCCACAATGGGCACATCCTCTTTTACAGACTCCCTCTGGCGGAGAGGTTTGTAGTTCACAGGAAGTCTCTTGCAAAGGCAGTTGCTCAGGGTTTAAGTCGGTCAGCTTCAGTAGAGACTCAGGGTTCAAGTCGCCAGCTTCAGTAGAGACTTTCCAATGATTCATTCATGGACTTTATTTTCGTAGAAAGAGGGAGGCACCAGGAATAGCAACATTCTGCAACTGTCTGAAATGGACATTAATAATACAATACAAGCCATCAGTAGGCAAGAACATTTCTGACGGTCCTCTACCTTATGACGTCTGTTGGGAGGAGCTGCATTTCCCATCTCTTTACACATGGTGATGCTGGTGAGCTGCAGTAGTTGTTTGTCACACTGTCCTGAAGGTTGTATGCAGCTTTGTTCTGCCACCTCTGCTTTTCATTTCAAATGATGGCTTGGTGGGTTTTTTTCCTTGACAATTTTACGCTGATAAATTTCTCAACGTTGATTCAGCCTCTTTTTAAGACTTTTTGTGTTGTGGTAATACCCCCCCGCCCCCCTCTCTTCCTGAAGTAAATAACATGCAATCAGTTTTCAGTCCCCTTCCTCCAAATTCCGTGATTGATGTGTCAATCACTAATGACTGATGTGTGGCAGGTCGGTAGATTTGATGCATCTTGTGTGGAGTGCAGTGTCACTATTTTTAATGCAGTCGTGTGAAATGAAATGGACGTGGTGCTGCAAGCCTCTGCGGGCTCGTGGTGGCTCCTGGAAGAGGTCCAGATGTGTAATCGCATCACCACAGGGATTAGACTTCAAAGTGAGCTTGACGAGGACACTGTGAGGCGATGGGAAGCAATGGAAATATGAGGCTCCTCTGACGTCTGGGCCCATTAGATGTAATGAAGTCAACTAAAGTTCTTCTTTGGGCAAATTGATTGCATAGTGACTCATTTAATTGCTCCTTATGCATCGAAAAACATGTAATTTAGATGCGGTGATAGGATAGTTTTTAATCGTATCCTGTTAAGTCTTAATACTTAATATAGACATACAGCATGCATGCTGTGCTCAAATTCATGGCTGTACACAGAAACAAACTAAATTCAAGGGATGCTTTGATTCAACACTTTGATACAAGACCGACACAAAGACGCTTTGCAGAATAACAGAAGGGCAGAAAGAAAAGGGCAGATACCAGGTGTGAACCCGCAAATACCAAGTGCATGAGATTTAAAAAAAACTCTCCAAAGGGAAGAAATCTCTGGAGGCTATAGATGGGGAGCCCATCCTTTTGCAGGTGTACAGTAAAGGTCGGATGGATATAACAGAAATGTAATAAGAATCTATTTCAGGAATTCAAATGGATTGAACCGGTTACAGTTAAGGTAATAAACTAGCTGGAAAAGTTGGAAGTGAAAATAAAGGAAAGTATAGTGAGCGGTTTGAGAGAGGCTAGGTGATGCAACCGTAGCTCCGGGATGTGCCGGAGCGTGGGCATGAACCAGGGGAGGAATGGGGCGGCAGTAGTCCGAGTCCGCTACCTCAGGGCGAAGGATAGCGCTGCAACCTCAGGGCTATGGATGGGGCTGGAGCGCTCTCTCAATTCACATGGGGCGGGCAGGAGCCCCAGGTAAAAGAAACAAAGAAGGAGAAGGTTAACCACTGTAGAAATGACCGGTATACGGAATTAGATGTTGTTTCTGTGCCAAAGCTCTGACTCAGTTTTGATTGATGTTCTAACCCAGAAGAGGCGAATTGTGATCATGCAGTCCTGAGACTAGCCTAAGCTACCTTCCTCCCTCTGTACCTTAGCCCATCAGAATGCCAGTACCATATGTACCTCCCTAGTGTCTATGAATCCAGTTACATCTGCTATTGCCTCTCCCCTTTATCAGGTTGCCCCTCTGAAAGATAACCCAAGGAAACAAGCAACAGAAGGCTCTGAAATATTGTCCGTGTATTAAAATCAAGTTAAACGATTATCAAGAATAATAATCACAGTTTAAATCTAAAATATTTTGGCAGGTTAGTCAAACAGTAACAGTAACACATCAACATGTCAAAATCATCTCCATTTTAGGTCTAATATTAAATTAGTATATTTAGATAGCCTAATCAATACATGGCATTTAGAATGATATAAATCATACACGCACTAATTGATGGACTTAAAATTAACTGAAAATACATTGACCCCTTAAGTCTCACTGGCCCAGGGCATTTTCTTTTTTCAATCATTCCATGTTTAACAGAGCCATTTTCACTATGGTAAGAGGTAATATTGTTTGAAAGTGTTAAAACAGTATATCCTGTTGCCGTGGGTGGCAAAACAAGTGTGGGGGGACCTCGTCTTCTCTGCATTTTGTAAATCCATATACTACACAAAACAAGGTAATGTCAGGGCTGTTTTCACAGCTAGGGTCCAGCAAAATAAATGCATGACAATGCAATTGTAAAAATGTGCTAACTCTGGGAAATATTGATAGAATGTCCATTGTTTACTTGAAATTTCTCTGGAGAAATTATCATTGTTGTTGGTTTCACTGCAGCTTCTACAAAAGTATGTGTACATATGAATGCTATTACTTACATTTTGTATAGGCTCTCTGGAATAAGAAGAGTCCACATACAAACTTCTCTGACCAGTATCAGTAATCCTGTCACACAGTAAAAGCGCGATCCCCATCCGTGACCAAAAAATACAGTATAACTTCAGCTGAGCCTAGAACCAGCTAGTGGTATGGTATTCAGCTAATGACATTACATTTCAAATTGGGTATTGTTTGTTAGGCTTTCATAAAACAACACAGTATTTTCTTGCCTGCGAAACTAAACTGTGGCATTTTCAATATGCATAATGTTATGCTTCAGCAAAAGCTGTTCTTGACATTTTATGGCCAAAAAGGTTGACGTTTTACAACAAATTTGCAATGCCTAGATCTAAATAGAGGAGTTCCCTTGTGGGACTTCCAAGGAATCTCCTGTCTCTCAAGCCTCTCGAGTATTCTCCAGTTCTCCTTTTTGGAAAACTGTCTAGACATAGCTTAGAAAAAACAATACAGAATTTTTGGTGATATTGTCATCAAATTTGAAAGGGGATTTGTCTAATATTTTTGCACACCAGGCACCGCCACAATAATCTGTATCCACTCAAAAACAGAAAATCTTTCAGTGAGAAAAACATCTTCCACTTCCACTGTGTTTGAGCTTCTGTAACTTTGATTCAGTAATATTTAAAGTTATTCTGACTCTTGGAAAACAAACCCCAAAGGCTTTACTTTCAGGTGACAGCAGGATTATGCCTGTAGTCAAAAGGCTTCAAGAATAATAGGCATTTTATTTTGGGTATGTCATTTTCAAGCTTCTTTTAAAAAAAAGGGGTGATACTTAAGGGGTTAAACCAGACATTGATTATTTCGAAGAGACCTTGCCTGGGTGTTATCCACTTCAAGTATCAGCATGACAGGAACAAAAGAAAAAAAAAGGAAAGCTAATGTGTAGAAAATACACAGGGAACCAACACAAAACGAAAGGCTCAAACGTTTTTCAACTTGAAAAAAGCTAGAAACCGTCCTTCCCTTCCACAGTTATAAATACTTCATCAAGCAGGCACTGAGGATGTTAACTCTGGGTGAGTTTGAGTGCTGAAAGGGGTGCTCGGATATGGCTTTGGCTGGCTTTTCTAAAATGGACAAAATTGCCATTTTTGTAGTAAGAATAACCCTAAATTGTTATAAGTCCATTTGAGTTAAGAATCATCACATTGTTGTCAAAATAATTGTTTCAGGCTCATTTCAAGGAGACCAAACATGAATCAGGTAGGAGGAAATTCAGCTTAGTTATTGAACACCTCTGACAAAAATGACACATTTGCCAAATTAGCCATTTTTGGCACAGTTATTTTGAGGATCATAATTGTTAAGTCCACCTAGCTATGAAACCCCCATTCCAGGCAAAGAATATCACTACCACGTGACAAAGCCACAAGATGGACCTCAAATAACCACACATTACAACAGTGGTATGCAGAAGAGCATCTCTGAACACACAACACGCCAAACCTGATGCAGAAGACTTAATACATATAAGAAAATAAGTACCTAATAAAGTGCTCACTGATTATATATTTGCTGTTTGCCACAATCAAAATATTGGCCTTTGAAATTGCTGTCAAATCTATTATTTTTGAGCTACAGCTAAGTAATTGTTTCTGAACCCCCATTATGTTTTATTGCTAGCTTAATATAATGGTCTTTTACCTTTACTGCTTCTTGGCCCCTGGGATTGCTGCTTGTAGCTGTATACAAGCTTTGAGATGAAACTTTGACCTGAATCGTATAAGCCATTGGGTACATGTGTGAAATAGACACAGTACAGTAAGTGTTGGATTGGACCTCATAAGCCATTATGTGCATGTGCAATATTGCCTACCACAAGGTCTGGTCATGCCTTACGCATCCAAACAGCTTCTAGTTTTCCACTCATAATGAATCTGTTCCCTCCTGGAAATATGAACACGATGCAAGAGGCCTAAACTTGTATCTACCTGGAGAGACCTTTGAGAAGCATGCATTATTATATCAAAATTAAAAAGCCAGGCTGCTGGCAAAATCCCTACGTGACCTTACTTTCATTACTTTAATCTTTATCCTCCATCTCCTTCTGCTACCTCTCTCTCTGATCCACATTCCTGCTTCTCCAGAGATATCCGCACACATTTAAACTCTCTTATTTCATCTGTCCTTTTGGACCCTGCTCAGTCCATTCCCCTTTCCTGGACTCAATCCCTGTGATTCCATCCCCTTCATCTCTTCACTCCTCTTCCTCTCTCTTGCTAAGGGTTACTTCCACTCTGGTATGAGAGGGGCTAATGGTCCTCTTAATACTCCGGATTGCTATCAACAGGATTGTATCTTCTCCTCAAACTACTTCTCATTTTCACCACCAAGGCTTACGTAACATCTACGATTATACAACCCTCCACCTCTGCAGCTGGTTCATGGGGATGACTATATGGCCCCATTCCCACATAAAGGCCAGTTTGGGTCTGTATTCTGGTCTCTGCTGCCATGTGGGAAAAGTACAATTTCTCATATAGCATCTGTTAAAAATGTATGGATGTGCTTGTTGGAATCGATTTTGCGGAAGGTTAGTGAAACACGCTGTGTCACAGTCGAACTCAGTTAGTGAGAAATTGTTATTCATTGTTGTACAACTAGATTGATGCCCTTTCATGCTGGAGTTCATGTTCATGACTGAAATAATTCTAAAGCGGCATTTGGTGCGATGCAGAATGTTACAAAGGAAAATTACACCGGCGCAACTGAAGCATTCAAATCTGATTAAAAAAAACAGCTCATGGCTCCAGATCAAAAATTCTATACCATTTCTTTTTCAAACACTTACATGCTTCTTCAAGACATAGATATTTTTAAAAGTATGGTGACATACTTATTTTCCGATAATGTTTCTGATAACAGCCCTGATTAATTGCATGCAGTGCTATGAGGCAGTCCCTGCCTATTGGAGTAAAAGTGGGGCCATCCATAGGGAAGAGTAGGGGGGAGCAAACAATATGGCAGTCAAGTTTTGAATATATTTCTTTGAATGTTCTCAGATTCTGGAACTTTTGATAATTCGATGACCTAAAAAATGTTTGTTTTAAAGAAACCCAATTAGCAATGTTTTGTGGGAATACAAGGCAGCATCTGCTTTGCTACTGGAAGAGCAGTATCTGTGAGGCCCCAGGGGCTCTGAGCTAAATGAAACGGCCACTGAGGTTTGGAAAGGGGGCCACGCCTGTGTAGCAAAGTATATATTACTTTTTTTGGCCTCATCTCACTGGATGTTCTCTTGGAGGGGAGGGCGAATAACCTAAATTGTATCAATCGCCTTTATACAATAAACTTTCAGGCTGGAGCTAGGGTGCGTTGTCCAGACACTTAACATCTGAAGTAGTGGGTCATAACAGTATCAATCAACATGGTGTACGTTTGAAAAATGCAAAAAAGCAGTTTCTTAAGCAGATTTTACCTATATTTATTTGGATTCTTGAAGTTCCAAATAGATTTGTCTTGAAGTTTCGAAATAATTTGGAAAGACAATTATGAAACATTTTGAAAAATAGAAAAATCCTATCATAGGATTTCATTAAAATGATGTCCATCGGTGTGGTTATTAATTTATTTCATTACCAAGCAAGCCATTTGTAATTACTTTTTGCATTACTCATCTTTAATTAAGTATTATTAGTGTACAAATTAAGATACAACCAATGCACATCTTTTATTATTGTTTCCAAAAAGGGTAGAATGGAGAGCTACTCATTATTGGAGTGACTAACCTTTTTCAGCATATGAAAGCTATCAAGTTGTAATAAGGACTGATATTAAATTTAACACCCCAAGCAGGCATATCACGACTTTATCATTCAGTCTATGGTAATGCATCCAGGGGCACTCTAGGACAGATTTGTTAATTCAGTTCTGCCATGCTGCTATAATAAGAACCTGTGAAAGTGATACAGCAGTTCTATTGAGACATTCTTATTCCAAAATAAGTGTGAGAAAAGCATCGTATGTTGTTCAGTCCTTCTACTATCTTACTTGTGTGTATTGAAAAGTTCTACATTTATCTTAATGACTCAGAAGCTGATCTAATCTGAAATCCTTTCATGGTTTCATAATGGAATGCAGACTATCTGACACTCGTCCAGAGTACATTGTCTCTATAATCACGTTCTTCATCATTTTCACTACAAATCTTTACCGAAGCTACAGAGTTGGAGTTCATGCTAGGCATGTAACCATTACAGTACCTGAATTCACACTCAGCTGCCCCCAGTGCATGATGCATTGCATGTGCATGAGCTGGATTCCAGGGTCTGCCAGTTTCTGGAGCTCCCAAATTGGGACATTCCATTTTTTTGTTTGTGTCATGTTTTGTGGGACATGTACATTCAGCAGGAAAAATTCACCGAAAAGCCATCTGCTCCTGTTACTGTGGTTACCATTCCAGAAGGTCTGGAGGAGCAGTAATGATGTAGCAGATGAAGTGGGTCCCTTGGCTCATAATGTGTTTCATTGATAAAACAGCATCTAATTTAATGGCCAGTTTGTTCTTTCTCTTAGGGCAGCCACACTGGGTATGACTGCCGTCGTGAATTCCCTTAAGTTGTTTTATAGACAACTTTACGATTTGAAAAGGGCCTTCCCCACGTTTAACTACACACTCAATTCTTGAAGTTTATGCGAACACTCTGTCATGTTTGTCACACAAAGTAAATTCCTCTCCATTATCACAAGGAGAGTGAACGGTTTCTTGCTTTTTATCGCAATTTATTTTGTCCTGAAACATTTCAGTTCGTCAGAATAAATGTAACCCATGCAGTAAATATCCATCAGCCAGTTCTACATAGCAAAAACTGAGAATTAGATGGCCCACAAAATGTAAACTGTTGCTAATGTCATGGATGACAAAATGATTGAGGGCTCGATATGGATTGTTGTTTGGTCGCTTTGGTTTCTTACATAACTGACATTACATTCTGTTGACAACGTAGATTTTAGTAACAAATACGTCATGCACTCTATTGACAGTCAGTATTTCAGACTCAAGCTGTCCCACTGCTTGAAAGAATTATAATTTACTGCAATGTAATCCTTGATTCCTTCCTATATAAATGAACAAATGCGAATTAACTAGTAATATTCTACTGATAAAAATATGTTTGAAGTCAGCTTAGAATTGAAGTTATAACAATGTGCAAATGGAAGCACTGATAATGTGAAACCATTTCAGAATGCATTGTGAAGCTAGCCTTCTTAAGAAAAAACCGACTTGTATCAGCCTTATATGAAGATTGTGTTTGAGATCCACATTAACCAATAAGGACTGAATAGAACAGATTAACAAAAATGGCATTTACCTAATAAATGGCAGTCTTTTCCTTATGAGTAAGAAGAGACCATGGAAAATATTTGGCTAATAAGTGCAATTGAATCATGTAAACATTGGATTTGCCAAGGTAATTTATTCTTGTGGTTGAGAGAAACTCAATTTTGCACGCACATGTGTGTGTACACATACACACACACACACACTCATACACATACACACACGCATACATACAAAGTGATAGGGTTATCAATGGGTATCTCGGCCAGTCTGTATTTTAATAACTTATCATATACACAGCCAGACCCCCAGGGTCCATGGAAGAGGTACACTCCCAAGAAATCCAATTTGAAAATCTCCCCCCCTACCATGGAGTGACGCAGAGGACAGTGCACCAAACCCATCTTCGGTAATTTTAAGGTTTGGTCATATGAAGTGTGCTCTGAGGATTGTGTTTCCACAACTGGGAGATTTCTTTCACAGAGTCTGACAGAATTGCCAATGGATCCAAAAAGTCTAGTAAACAAATCCATAGCCAATCTTTTCTGTGCCACCAGACTCAAGATCGTTTCCGACTTGCCAAGAAATTATAACTGACATCTAATTTTGTAATTCCATTTAGTCTCGTGGTCTTGGGTCAGTTGTGTTTCTCAGAGATAATTGGTCTGGTAAATTAAAGATGCGTGCTATAGATACACACAACATTTCTTCCAGATAATATTATTGCCAGGTTTAGAAAGCATCGTTACTGCTGCAGTATAGTACGTTGACAACAATGAGAGAATTGTACCCTGACTGTGTTGTGCAGAATCTGTACCACAATAACAGTAAATATACAGCCTACACACAGTCATATTCATGGTGTGAGATGGATTTCTTATCCACCATGTTCTCATTCTGTCAAATCATTTTCCTGCATCATCTTTGCCCCATTTTGGGAAGGTTAAGAAAATAAGTATGCTAAGGACAATGCTTCTGGAATTAAATCTGTCAGATTCTATTTAAGAAATAAGAAGCACTTGCCTTTCCCTGCATATAATTTGTTATTTTTACTTTCTCTGCATTTCTTTCTCACCCATATCAAAAAAGGAAGCCTGAACAAGGTGAGCACTTCACAAGCCTGTACCTGTCTGCTGTATCCAGCTCCTTTCTGTTCTTGACAGTATTATTATCTGTGGTATATATTTTTGAGCTCTTCATTGATATTTTGTTCAGGTTCCACTGTGAGTCAGGTTTCGCAGTGAGCTGACCCACATCTCGGCTCCCTCCTCAGACACAAATTAACTCCTGAGCTTAGTTCCAGAAGCAGCGGCCCTTAACCATTGAAGAGCGGCCGGGCGCCGCTTCACTACGATAGCTCCACAATTAAAGGAGATAGAAAAAGTCAGGTCTCGTTGTCGGGAGACGTGGCATGGCAATACTCGTTGTCTGTGAAGATGGATTTTAAGTGATCTGGAGTTTGTTACCGGCGTCTCAGATGTATGGTTAAAGGTTTGGTTTTCACCTTTTCGGATTGGTTCTTGGTGTGAATGATGCGTGATCTTTTGACTGCGCAGCGATAAAAGAGTTCCTTCCGTATGGTGGAAAGAAATCGTGGTCACGCATTTTAATCGTTAAAATGAACTAATTTACTGTGTATGTATGTTAGTTAATTGACCTTTTTCTTGGAGAAGAAGTGAATGTAAAATACATAAATCAAATTATACTTGGAAAGTAAGATTTGCCAAATTACATAATGTTTTATGCATTCAAATGTGATGGCCAGCTTGAGCTGGGTACTGTGTATTTCGTTAATACATGCATACAATGGGAAATGTGGTAATGTGACCCTGTAAGTGTGATGCTCAT
Source organism: Conger conger (assembly GCF_963514075.1). Classification (NCBI taxonomy): domain Eukaryota; kingdom Metazoa; phylum Chordata; class Actinopteri; order Anguilliformes; family Congridae; genus Conger; species Conger conger. The sequence goes on from NC_083768.1 coordinate 18,217,116, forward strand.
AGCATAGCAACCACGGCATGAAGTCTTTTGAACAGTTAATAAAAGGATCTGTACTTTCAACAACTCCAATTTAATGAGATGTATGAAAACGCATCTCTAAGTTCACTTATGGACTCTCAAACCCTCTTGTCAGCAGTGAAGCATTTGAACAGGTACATTTCGGCTTGCGTTATTTAATAAATTGCGCGATGTAGAGATTTGAATAGCCACTCTTAAGACCAAGACAATAGCGGGTGCGTCTGACGCTCTTCAGTTTAAATGAGCTCTCAACCACATGCAGAAAAAAATGTTAGTTTAAGGTTCCCGGGAAAAAGGTCATGTTGATTCAGCGTGAAGCAGTGGCCACTCATTTTGTGTGTAATACATTAAAGCACTTCAGATACATGTGGCTAAAGAGATCACAAAGCTATTTCACGTGGCAGACTCTGGAGAAGCTGAGAAAAACACTGGCCTTGAGTCATGAATCCATTAGTCTTAGGGCTGCACACTGGAGGCATTGTGATCACTCAATAAAGACAGGGTTTTATGGTGCTGGGAGTCTCTTCACACAAGATTAATTAATTTACTGAATTTTACAGACAAATTGTAAATATCCCTCTCTCATGCTTTGGGCAGAGTTTTAGCAAAACCTATTTAAATTGATCTGTTATCAGAGACCTCAAACAGGAAGGGACAGATGTTCCAAATATCACCAAATATTCATATGCAGTACCATCCTATCTCAGCCACACTTTCTCAAACAAACACCCATGCCCAGACACACACACACACCTCAGGTAAAACAGGACAATAGGCTGTGGAATGAATGGAGTATCAGATGCCCAAAAGCCATCTGGTAATGGGTGTAGAAACCATGAGCTGCTTTCACACATATAACATGGAACATTGCCATATTCACTATTCTGATGATACAGTGGCTTATCTTCTTCACACTGCCAAGATCTCTCCAGTATTTCACTGGGCTGATGGCGTTCACACATGATGGTGCCCGTAGAATAATTGCTGCATGAATAAGCCTGGTGATGTATGATTTTGTCTTACAAGCCAGAGAAGCTTGCTAATGATGAAAAATCATAGGTCCTGTCATATTTTAATGTGCACATACTCCTATCGGAACTTTATAAACTATATACCGTTAACTTCTTGAAGGCATGCTGACACTCCGACCCCCACTCCACCCGCTCTTACCGGTGCCACGATGTTGGAGAAAGCAGGGATAAATCGGTGATAGTACCCAACAAACGCAAGGAGCTCCCTTACCTGTCAGCCCTGAATCATGGCCGTTTTCTCAGAGTCCGACCTCACCACATGCCAGAGATATCACACCTTCTTCCAGAAGAAGTGGCACTTCTAGGGCTGAAGCATCGGCACGTATCGGCCCAGCCTCTCAATCACTGCCTCCAGATGACACAGATGGTTCGCAAAGTCTGGGGAAAAGACCACGATATTATCAAAGTATATTAAAATATACTTTGCAGGCTTGTCAGGCTCACCTCCTGACACTAGTAAGAAATAAAGCAGCTTATTGGATGTCTTAGGGCATCAAGTTGGGTTTAGTGTGCTTGATGTGACTTTAGCTTTGTTATCAGTAATGTCAAAACATTTCAGGAAAAGTTGAGCTGGTAAATTGCCAGAAAAGCGTTTCCAGTATACAGGCAGACTAGTCCTCAGTGACACATGACCCTGAAACTGAAGTTCAGGAACATTCCGTGTTAGGTTACATGTATGAAAAGGGCTATTGGTTAAGGTAGCCAGACACTATTGAGAAAGATCATGCAGAGCCATCCAGTTCTCACACGGTAGTTCAATTATCCTGTAAACCCAAAGAGGCTGGTGTGTGACTCTTTGCTGCTAATCTTAATATAATTCTTATATTATTGCATATTTGTCACAGTGAATGGGTTCAGATCATTAGACAAAATGTAATATCAAACCAAGTGAAGCTGGTTAAACACAAAACACTTTATTACAATTATTGTTTCATTTTTTAAATGAAAAACATTATCAAACGCCCATCCACCCATTTGAAAAAGTAATCGCCCCCTTAAACTTAATAACTGGTTTCAAATAATTGCCACCACACACTTATAATCTGATCAGTGTTTCACATTGCTGTTGAGGAATTTTCAACCCACTTCTCCACAGTGATGTGAAAGATTGATATCAAATTATAGGAAGTGTTAGATTGCAATTATTGCTGCTAAAGGTTATCGAGATTAAGGGGGTAAATTAAATTTTCTCAGGGGTGGTTTGAGTGTTTGGTAACTTATTTCTTAAAATAATTTAAATAGTAGAGAGAAAGAAAGACTGTTGAATGTTTTGTATGAGAATTTTTGTTGAATAAAAAAAAAACATTTAATCACCAAAGGGCAACTTAAAATGTACAATGTTATACCATGGCACTGGAAAATAACCAACCACCTGGGACAAAGAATGGCATTCTGATTGGCCGAGACAGGTTACGTGGGTTTGCATTAATTTCATATAACCTTGCTAACAAGAACAGATTGAACAGGCGTGTAGAATTTTTTCACAGCTAAAATATTCAACAAATATCAATGCGTGCAACATCATGCACAAGTCATGCAAGTAGTCTGGTTGTAGCCCACCTGGTGACAAAATATGTTACAGTAGGCTACATTGCATTGAGTTACACTTGAAATTATTGGAAAGATACCCTTGGGAGATGTTTCAAACATAATGTCGGGGAGTTTTAACTTGGGCAGTAATAGTAACATAACTTACAACAGAGAGAGAATGATGAAACTTTTTGTAATTCACTGCGTTAAACAACAGAGAGTGGCGCAAGAGTAGAGGAATGTACTTAGATACGCCCCCGATGCTAAAATATATTCAGTGTACTGATATACTGATATTCTCTGTAAACATCATGTAGCGTGAATCTGTAATAATATTACGTGGCTGGCTGTAAGAACGAGACATGCCAGACTTCAGTTGCATGTCCAATTTCTATAAATTGCTTGCTATTATTTTGTGAGCTAACATTAGTTAATAGCCTATAATGTTTTATTTTATTAAGGTGAGCTACTGAACTTTTCTTCGTCGATGCGGTTGGCTTTTAGTTACAGCAGGCAATTTTAGGCTGCGTGAAGAAACATTTTTCTCCTATTCCCATTGTGTGTCAATTAATATATTTGTTTATAAACTAAAAATAAATTGTTCATAGCTACATTACTTTGGCAAGTTAGCCGTGGTATATGCGGGATAATACCCTATGAACAAGTCAGTTATGAGGAAATAACTGCCTTTCAGGGTGGTAATGCTTCTCAGCACCACCCTGTCGGGCAATTATTTCCTCATAACTGACTCGTTCATAGGGTATTATCCCTTACTTATATCACACTTCAGATTCTGCATTTTAATCCTGATTGCAATGTCTCACGCAGAACTAAACCCTGTAACTTCTCTGTTGCCACGGTCAATTCCATCACCACTCACCATTCTGATGCAAATGGTAAATAATGGGACAGCAACTTTGGACGCAAAGGGGCCACACTGGGTCTTTCACAGGGGCGTGCTTGCGTCAGAGGCTCTCAAAGGTTTGCGGGGCAGGGAGGGGGTGACAGGTGCACAGAAAAACCCAAAGGTCAGCACACTCATTTAAAATGGCCACTGACTTTATCCTGATGACCCACAGCCAAGGTCCCAGAGGATCTCATCAGTGCGACTCCGTGTCCGTCAGAAAGAAAGGCACAAAACCTCACGCCCGATGCTAAACACGCAGGCCAACCAGCCAGGGTGTTAATGAACACCGTGTGAATATTACATCCGTACATAAGATTTCATAAACATTTATTCCACACAAAATAAATGTGTTCCATATGCTTTTCACCGGAGCCATTTTTATAGCAACAGAACATTAGAAGTCCTGGTGACATTTCCGTCCTTAAGATCTGGTGGCTTATGAATGTTTCATTGGGTTTGAATCCGGCTCTAACGAGAGCTGTATGTCTACATCCCCTCCAAGAAACAAAGGCGTCAGCTGAAGAGGCAGCTTCCTACACTAAGTAAATATTCCAAAAGACAAATATAGAATCTTCTTAAGCAATGAATTACATGTTGAAATGTACTCAGTGTAAAAATAATATGGAACCGTCGCATCTTTTGTCCAGCATACTTTTATTGATTGAGTGCATGAATAATTTATTACGGTGCCTCTATCCTTTGGGATATTCAAATTATCCTTATCCTAATCTAAGTTAATTTGATGTATCAGCACCAAACCATCTCAAATTGCAATCACAACCTGCCCACACCTTATCTTCCAGTACCAAGAACATATGTCAAAGCGTTTTTGACATTTAAATAGAAAAGACCCTGGGAATATTACCCACCTGTCTTTTTCTCCAAAATACAGTCTAGTTGATATTGCTACATAATTCATTTACAGAGGTTTACACTGAGCACATTACTGGTTTATTAGGCTAGATCATTTCTTTTTTTTTACTGTGCGGCTATAGCAGCAGTGTCTGTTAATAATATCCATTCATAATTCTGTACAGTTTGGTTATTCAGCTACTGTAAGAAATGGGGACTTGCTGTTTGTTAGTGCTGAAAGTATACCAACCTCAATACAATTTGTAATTCTGTGTTGTAACTGTAGATAAGGACAGCGGCTAAGCAATAAGCTTAATAACGACATTAAATTAGTATGAACGCCCATTTTCTGCATTCCCTGGATTCGTAGAATTGCGAGAGAGCGTGGTGTGCATTTCCAGACAAAAACATGGGAGCGTTATTCCTGTGACCTAAATATCACTGCCATATCTGAGACCCTTAAATGGCAGGTCTGCTTCAGTGTGCCGGTTTCAGGTGGATTCCACAGCAGGCTGTCGTCATGTTCTGAGCTCACACCATTTTCAGCGCTTTGTGAAAATTTTCAATTTGCACCCCTCCTCCCCCCTCCCCCCACGTCAATCATACAGCTCACAGTCCCTAAATGCCTCATTAAGGAAATAAGCACTTTAAATTACGATAAAAAAAACGTTGCTTTCCTCCGAGGACTCAAGGGAAAGAGTGGCTGTCTCTCAACGCTTTCACGTCGTATAATTGCCGTGACTCTCACCTCGGCAAACAGACGGAGGTATGGAACAAAATGAAAGTCGGACGGCTACCATGCACTGTAGGGGAAGGGAGCGGAAGGGACTCGGTATTGCAGAGAGGCACAAGTTCAACACCCCGCTGTGACAATCCTGCACTCGTATTTGTGGAAAAATCACTACAAAAGAAAATTTGCTGGCTGAATCCTTCTCATTTCTCCTTACCGTGGGCTCTGGGGATAATGGGTTAAAGAGGACGGAAAAGGGGGCACATTCATCACACTCGGCCTGTGTTTGGACCAGGACTTTCTGTCATGCATCGCACATTAGCGCAGCTGTGCTAAACTCTCTCCCCTCTCTTTTCTATTCATTTCTCTTTCTCTTTCTCAGCTCTCCCTCCCTCTCTGTGTCTCTGACACTTTCTCTCTCGCTCTCTCTCTCTTTCTCTCTCTCTCTCTCTCTCCCCCTCAGCGCTCCCTCCCTCTCCGACGCTCCCTCTCCCTCTCTCTCTCCCTCTCTCTCTTTCCCCGGGTCCCTCTCTTCATTCCAGTTCCAAACATGTTGCCTGGACAATGCTGCGGTGCGGAGCTCCAGGTTTCCTGCCCGCGTACGGGAGCGCCGGTGGTGGAGGCGAAGGCTCGCCGCGTCTGACGGGGCAGGAGGAGGAGGAGGAGGCGGGGAGGCGCGGGGAGGCAGCGTGGGGGGAGGCCATGCGCGGGAGGCGCTACCTGCTGGAGAGGCCGGAGAGCGGGAACGGTGGCGGGAACGACGGCGGCGGTCCAGGGGGGAAGCAGAAGTCCAGTGACTGGCTGTACGAGTCGTACTACTGCATGAGCCAGCAGCACCCGCTCATCGTTTTCCTGCTGCTCATAGTGATGGGAGCCTGCCTGGCTCTGCTGGCCGTGTTCTTCGCCTCGGGGCTGGTAAGGACCGGAGCGCCCGTGTCGCTAATGGGGTTGAGCGGCTGTAACAACGACCGGGCTGCTACTTCCTTTAACTCGTAACACTGTTCAGCTGAAACAGGCGGCTTAAGAGTGCGCCTTGCTAGAGGGGATGTTGTTGGACATGCACACTGACTAATACCCACACATACGCACACTCACATAGTCAAATACACAGTTAGGCACACTTGCAAGCTCAGTCGGTGCATGTATGCACGCACACACACACACACACGCTCACACACTCATACATAAACAAAAACACATGCGCACACAGATGCACATAATCAGATAAACAGTTAGGCACACTTGCAAGCACATACTGTTCATGTATGCATGCACACACACATAAACAAAAACACACATGCACCCATACACACATGTACATAATCAGATACACAGTCAGGCACACATTACGTTTATACATACACACATACACAGCACACACTTGTTATATAAAATGTGTTCTGCACAGGTTTACCAATCAGGTTTCTTGTGCGTTTGTCTGTAGGTGTAGTCTCCAGATGCAACAGTGCCAGTTTGGAGTAGAGAGTGCCAGGATTTACAGTAGAAAGTTGACGCAGAAACAGAAAAATTCCATACTGTATATGTACTCAGCAACGCCGCACCACTGTGCCTGGTTATTTGATCAAAGCCATCTTATCATTTGAAGAAAAAAGCCTGAGTCCTCCTTCATGGAACACTCTGTAATGAATTATAGAAATGTTGTGTGAAAGTGACATTTGCTTGCATATAATCTAATTTATTTTACTCTCTACACTCATATCAAAATTAAGTGTTGATATTTTTATATCACGCCATGGATAGACTAAGAAGGTGGATCATTTTCTTTCCCAATTCTGGTCCTCCTGGTACAAAATATATGTATATTTACATCTCAAAACATCTTTTTTTCCTAATTATGATGACTCACCTCAACTCTCTGCCCTGAGTGTATTGATTTAAAAGCCTTTGCACCAGCAGAAAATAAGTGGGGGGAAATTGGAAAGGCAGCAGAATGGGACGTGGTTGATGTAGCATTACAAATCCATCCCATATTTAAAATCAATCAACTTGTCAATAACATAATTGCTGTCATTATTTTTGTTACCCTGTAATTCTTCAGAATGTCGGTATCACTTGCCGTTTCTGTAGACACAGCTGTCATTTGCAGCCTGGATTCACTTTGAGATTTCTCTGAAGCTGGTGGTGATGCTTATGTTTTTATAATACCCAACTTTCTGTGATTGAAAAGCACAAATTTGATGACCGTGATAAAAACGGATAAAACAAAATCCCTGCATAATCCGATCATTCAAAGGCATGAACGGTTTGTGAAAATTAATAATAATCCATTAAGTACTCCTTTAAACAAAACAACAAAGAGGATTATTTGATAAAGAATTGAATGCACCTCATTTAGAGATAGGGCGAAGCTTTTGAAAGGGAAATCACATTTCTTCACTGTTCAGGCTCAAGCTTTTTATGTAACGTGCTTGAATATCAGTAAAAATAAAAAATGACTCAGACACTGTTGTTCAGCTCAGCGCCCCGTTATGATAAGAGAGCTACATTTGTGGGTCATATTCTGCCTAAAGGTTTAAAAGTCCTAGCATGCAAACGCAAGAGCACACATCCACAAAGCCCACTGCTTTACCAAACACTGCACGAGGCCAAGTCACCTCTGTACTGCAGTTGTTCCTGTAATATTCCAACCACATTCACAGATGCTAAGATGAATTCAACTTCAAATCGAGTAAAATAAGTATCGGTGCTAGACGGCATTTTTAACTCCAGGCTGCAGTTTTTCCACTATTCGATTCCGTCCAATACAGACCACCCATTTTCTTTTAGTTGAAAGTACATCCAAAGGAGCCATGAAGGTGAGAAGTGATTTCAGCTTCACGGTGTCAATTCAGTAACTCTTTGATTGTGTTCAGTTGGCAAAGAGGCCATCTGACTGCTGTGTGCCTGGGTCCGCAGAAGTGCAGCGCTGGTGGCGGAACGCGGGTTGGATGGTGGAGGTGGGGAGGGAGCTTGGGGGGAGGTTGGGTTAGGAGGGATAGGATCAATCTGATTATCTGCAGAGCACAGCAGCGTTTCAGTCTCTGGCAGCCAACACTAATTCAAGATGATGGAGAAATCTACAGGATGCAGGTTCATCTGAAGGCTGGTATTCCGAGCCGGACGATGGGTTGTCTCGTTTGTTGTTTTATTCAAAGACACCAGTAGTTCTCTGATCTTACATTTGAAGGAATTGTTACTACTCAGAATTTAAATGGACCTTCGGCAAGTATAGTGCAACTGCTATACCCCGGAAAGGAATACTTTGTGTCATTAATAACATGCCATGACATACACTATCAATATTGAGAGTAGGTGTAACAGGTTTCACTTATGCCAATCTGATACAGTGAGATGATCATGAATAAATGAAATGCTGAATCTAAATTAAATCGTGAGAAACAGTGAGGTGAAGTCAATAAATATTTACTTATCAGAATGACATTGAAAATGTATTGTTTAATTCTGGTGTTTACCTACTGTAGTTGGCTCATTACTCATATTGATCAGTTGACTGCAATAAACCAACTGTATTTAAGATGACTTTGCTGGATTTATGATTCTCATAAGGCTTAGAAATAGAACATTAATATTAAAGTACCTGCTTTCTCTGAATGGGCAGCCTGTTGTGGTCCATTCAAAGTAAACCTGCATAGCTAGATGGAGTGTAATTACAGCATTATGTTTTGCCACAGTCCAAACTAAAGCTGCTATTACTACGCCTCTAAAGGAACATTTCTCTGCTGAGTACTCAGTTCTATGGTCCATGGGGCTTGCACGCTCTTAAGGCATGATCCCACCGAGTTTCCTGATTCCTGAGGTTATTTCACATGAACTCACTCATCTTACATCAGGTAAGTAATGGCACTCCTTGGCCTGCCATATTGCTAAGCAACAGATTATGGAGATATGGGCCTGTAGAAATAATTTCTGTTTTATTTTCAGCGCAGAACAGTGTAAGTTCTTCTGTTCCTGACATTATGATGTGAATCATTCCACCGAGGCATGGCGTTTCTGACAGCAAGAGTGGATACATCATCCGGGAAGCATTGCTTTCCAGTTTTAATGCATACCTGTTTCCGGAGAGCCAGCTGCTTTTTTTAGATGCTGGATGTGACATGCACACCAACGAATGCTTTTATTAATGCCAATTTGGCAGCTCCGTTAATGTGTGTGTGAGTTATACACAGCTGTTAGGTTATAGCCTGTACCCTACATTAAGAGGGGTTAAGTGTTAAAATGTTCTTTTCTGGTTACTTTGAATTATGTGGCCCTTGGTGTGCTTTGTGTGCCAAACAAATAGATGCTCGGGCTTTTCATTCTTTAGAAACTATTCTGGAAAAGGCCTCTAAAAACTATAGTCTTTGTTCTTGGTTTGTTTACTGTGTTGTACCCATTGTTCAGTACAACAAATCCCTACTCAGGTGGGAACTGAATCATCTCTTTTAGCATATTTGATTACATCGCTCAAATTATAATTCTCTTCTTGGCATTATTCAACAATTCCAATTGAAACTCAAGGGCTTAACCAAACCAAATCAAAGGCTTTACTTTCATCACTCAGTCAGTGGGGGAGAATTGAACATTATGCACTGAAATTACTGTGCCTCTCTTCAAGCTCGTGCTGCAGGCTGTAACTCTGTCCTTTATGACGAGAGAAAACGGAAAAGCACCAGAGAAATGTCACTTGGACCTTGAAATGTTTGAATTATCAGTGTGTGGCCACAAGGGAAAGGGAAGCTATTACATTCATGCATCTGAACAGGCACAGCTTGACAAGGCTCAATCCCCCTCGAGATGAAGCTATTGAACCAAACAGGCCTTTGGAGGTGAGGTTGGGCTATCACCACGAAACGTGTTTAAATAGGTTGGGGTCAGAGGTTCTGAAGTGTGCTTACAGCAGGAGGGGAATGCCCCGTCTGTGCAGAGAGGGCTAGCTGTCAGGAGGTGGGTGCAGCTGGGGGTGTGCTGTTCTGTGAGCGCACGCTTTGTGTTTTTATCCACTTTCTTTGCTTTGTTGTTTTCCTTTACTTCCGCAAGAGCCAACTTTGCTGAGCATGGCGTGCGTTTGCCAGGATTAAGTTGCAGCTAGGATTCCTTCAACACCTCCTCCGTACAGACTGAACATTCCTTGGGGTTTCTGCTACCTTCCTACATGATCAATTCTGAGTATGCCTGCATAAAAAAAGGGTTGTGGTTCCTTTCGACTGAGACTGCCGAAAGAACATTTCAATTACGCTCCCACCCCCCTCTGGCACCTCCCTGGGCTCAGACTCAAGCCCTTTAGGGCACAAAAAATAGGCAGTCGCCGGTTCTGTAGGGAGGTCAGAATCAAATGTGACGTGTTTCCTGATGGCACTTGGGGTAGGTGAAAGGTCATGGTGGGGCTTTCTGTGACTCCCTGCATTCTGCCCACAGGATATGGAAGACCACGTGGCGTTCTTAATCACGGTCCCCACAGCACTGGCTATTTTCCTGACGATCTTCATCCTGGTCTGCATCGAGTCTGTGTTTAAGAAGCTCCTGCGTCTCTTCTCCCTGGTGATCTGGGGCTGCCTTGTTGCCATGGGTTACCTGTTTATGTTTTTTGGAGGAATAATCTGCCCCTGGGATCAGGTATGGCAAACTTGTCATTTGGGGATGTTGTCATTTGTTGTCGCTTGCTGTGGTGAAAAATACAACTGAAGGCAAATCTGAATCCACTAAGATTTGATGTGTGAATACATGTAACCATGAATGTTCTTGGACATTCAAACCATTCCTAAATCTGACCTTTGAAGCCCACTGACTGTGACTATGGCTGCAGGAATAGAGTCAGTCCTTGCGGTATTGGCAGCAATTCCATTTTCAATTTGGCCAATTCACAAAATGAATCAATTCACAAAACGAATCAAAAATTTTATTGACATTTTTCAATTAATTTTTAATTCAATACATTTTGTGAATTGACTGAATTAAGAATGGAATTGATCCAAACCCGGGTTCCTTTGGGTTAGTACTTGACATCCAAGAGATGAGCATATTAAACGTAAGAGAAGGCTGGTGTTAAATGAACATATGCACTGTACAATATAGCAAATATAAGGAAACACTTAGCAGGTACTGTAAATAAATGTGTCCTTGTACTGAATCAGGCATTACTGGGTAGAGCTACTGGACAGTGTTTGCAGAACAGCCTGAGTGCCCTTGATGGACAGAGAACAAGTTGATATGTTCAATCACGCCCCTTGACATGAATCATAATTGCTTTTCGTATGTGATTCATGAGTATTCAGTACTGCAGTAGGCACTGTTTATGTGGTGGCAATGCCTCTAGGATGGTCCATTATTCAGAAAGCATTCATGTGAGTGAGTAGACAAGCTTTTTTTGTTCTTTGCAGCATAGTTGTTATTGTAAACAACAGAAACTAAAACAGCTATAGCTTACATAACCTGTATTTTTGAGCACATTTTTACAGACATCCTAACCAATATGTGAAATTAACTGAGAAGTCCCTTGAACTTGAACTGCATACTCAACTCATCTTTACTGTTTTTATTTTTGATTGACGACATTATTAACTAAATAATACAGTGACCCCCCAAATACTAAAATTAGTCCCAAGGAGTCTATTCCATTTTTAATTCAGTCAGTTCACTAAATTAATGCACTTCTTTAACTGAGAATTTCTGAATGTATTTTCGTAATTAAAGAAAAAGAATGGGCATCTGCAAATAATAGGATGTTGAAAGGTAGATGAGACACCTCTGCCTCTGTCTATTTTTATCTATTCTTGAGACATTTTAAGCGAGACCAGACTGAAAGACATATTGCACCTAAATAATTTAGTAGTTTTCTATTTTAACTACTTGTGTTCATGGTCTAGAGTCTAGACAGAACCAGACAAGACAATGTATTTCCTTCATTTTATTTGTTAATGCTGCTAGTATACAATCTAGTAAAAACCTTTTACATTTTAATAGAGTAACCATAAATATTTGCTTCAAATTATATTATTTTTCATGTATGATTAAGAATGACATGTTCGATGACTGATTTTTTTTCTGCTTGGGGTAAATCACTCACTTTTCCATTTCACAGACTGAACATTTAATGTTGCTATTAATTGTAAATACTTTTTTTGTTTTGACTTCAATTACATGTTGGAAATATCTATTTTAGTTTTCCCGCATCTCAGTTTGGACTATGTAAATGATATCCTTTTTTGCCAGAAACACAAATGGTGGTCAATAGTAAAATAGTAAAATTCATTACGATATTTGACGAAGCTGTCAGATTATGAATTGGTCCATGACTCATATTTGGGATAAAGGCTGACATTTATCATTTTCATTATCAACACAAACAATAGCACAGAATGCATTGATAAAAGCAACTCTAGCTCTCTGTGGAATACTTGAGGAAATAGACAAGTGTGATGGGAGCTTTCAAATGAAATACCAATTGATTGTGTACAGTCAGTAACTTTCAACCTGTATCTGGAATCTGATTGGTTGTGGTCTTTTGTGTCAGGCATGTTAGATATTACCCAGACTTTAGAACCAAGTTTGAGCAGAAGGTCAGCTCTCTAGCTGAAGATGACTGAGACCTTTAATTGTGAGCCAGTCCCAGTCATTTGATGTGACTCCAAGGCCATTGTCATGTCTGGTAGACAGCCCGTCACAATGACATCTGCAGTTTCTCTGTGACACATTCATGTTTCCAGAATCCATAGAGAAATGAGAAATGAACCGAGGCACTAATTCATACAGACTGACAAGGGACGGAGATGTGTCCTCCATTGTTCCTGAAATGGCAGCTGTAAGCTTCTGAAAGGGCTGGAGCCACTCAAGGCCTCTTTTTAAAGTGCACTGTGGTAGCCGGGTTTCTTGGGGTTGCTTGAAAAGATCCACACTGAGCCAAAATTTCAAGGCAATCAGAATACCTTTCTCAATATTTCTCATCTCACGAAATTCCACGTTTCCAAGGCACCATCTCCGATAATTGTAGAGTGAATGCCCTATCAGAAACAACCCCCCCAACTCACCTCCGTTTGCCTAATTAAAACAATTTTGTATGCAGCCTGTGGTAACCCTGCTGTGCTCGGTTCATCTCTGGAGACCAGGGAGAAACTCAGCAGTCACCACAACCTGCTTCTTATGGAAGCTATCCAGAATATGTACTGTTGAGCTACATGGAACATTTAATTGGTAATTTCTCAATGGCTGATACAGGATACCTCCACCAACAGATGCAGGATACCTCTACCACAATGCTCAGATCTTTCATTGAGCACTGTAATCTTTAAAGACAAGCTCAAATTAAAATGAACTTCATAACCATACAAACATGTGTTCAATTATATTTTTCATAAAATTCATAAACTTACTTGTGTACTTTCTCACCAAAGCTTTTTTTCATCCGCTTCCTGGAAAACGATTTGAATTTAGATTTAAAGTCATTGTGTACCAGTGGGCGTGTATGACGATCAAATTTCTGTCAATATTTTGTTCCCCTCTGATGAATATCTTTCACGCCGTGGCTCGCATCCACATTTGACGTCCCACTCCTCATTTGACGTGAGTCAAATCGACTCCCCGTCCTTCAAAGATTTGTGAAAAGATTTGATTATACGTCATATCATGGAAGCTAGTGCTACTCACACTTCAGCCCGTCCTTCATATGTCTGTCAAAGTTTTAATTGAGAATGTGAAGAAGTAGTCGCTCCTGAAGAATGTAATTTCTGCTATTATCTCATGATCATTTGAGAGGAAAATAATTTATGTCCACTCTGACATTTAAAAGAATATGCATACACCTAGAAGTGCCCAAGAAGAAGAGTTCCTGTGTTCCTGGATACCTACTGTAGATATTTGGAACCGTTTGTTTGTGTGAATTCTGCAAAACATCTGTGGAAGCTCCGCATATTGAATTTCCTCTTTTCAAAAATGTCACCATGCCGGTGATATAAGGTATGCCCCATAGGCTTAGGGTTCATACATTTTTACATTGAGTTATCAGTCGGACTCTTATTGTAGCCCATCCCTGATCCTGATCAGCTCCCATTATTCAGGATCGCATACAATTAATTTAGAATGAAACTGATATCTCCATCTTCTGAAAAATGCCTGGTAGCCTTCAGAGGAGAGGTAATCTTATACCATCTCTGTACTCTGTTTTATGGGCCTGCTGCTAATCATTATTAAGAAATTATCCCTAGTGCAGCAGTAATTACAGTCCTGAAATGGGCCATAGTAAAGCCACTTAGTCGCTTATTTACTGGTGGTGACCATGGTGTGCAGAACATCAGGTTTTATAACCGCATTAGCACATTAAATAAATTATCATACAATGGCTGTAATGTTTTCCATTCACCATTTTCTCTCATCACATAATTCAGTTACCAGTGTTGGATTGCACATCATTTAAAAAGCAAAGCAGAACGCTGTTGCAGAATGAATTAAGATTTTTACATGACTGTAGCCTTGAGCATGGTTGTCTTATGAAAACTTGTAGATGACTTCTCTACATAGGAAGATGTCACAGGTCCAAATTAGGCAGACTTAAAAAAATAAATAATAATAAAAAAAAACACTTTTGAATTTATTGTCAACTAAAACCAACAAATGCCCACATTGACTCAGTGTCACACCAGTGAGATTTCCCCTGTACAGTGCACAAGGTTTCCTTGGTTACTGCTACAGGTGTGTTCCACTGGGTCCCAGATTGCGTATCTTTTCATGTATGTGCATGCAGATGTGTGTTTGGTTTGCAAATGCTTGTTTATTCTTTAGAAGCCATTTTGTGTATTCCAGAGAGGATTACTTACATTCCATCAATGCAATGATGCATTCATTATTTAGTTTCAGTCATTGACTGATTACCCAAACACTATTAAAATTATACTCATTGAAATAAGTACAAAAAGTCGAGGCAATTGCCTTTTAAAGTCTTATAAGCCAAGAGTAAATTTTTATTTTATTTTACTGGTAGCCAGTGCAAGGTTCCCAGGCCAAGTGATATTGGAAGGTGTTTTTGATTTTGGTGATGTGGGCAGTATTATTTTGCTGTGGAGACCAATGAGAAATGTAGACATCAATCCTAAAGGCATGGACAGTTTTCTTGGCCAAAAATGGCCAAATTCTTGGCCATTTTCATATCAACACAGCAATATTCTCTGATTGGTTTGGATATGTCAATTTTTAATGAACTTCTGAGTACATCCTGGTGCCCCAGTTTTGAACTTATGAAAGGCCTCCCTCATAATGTTAGCCAAGAGGCTAATATGGAGTTTGCTGTTCTTCTCGATTTTTGCTCAGCTATAACCCAAATCTGCCACTTTAAATGTAACATTAAGCAATGCTTTCCCACTGAATGTTGACCTCAGTTCAAGCATGTCCATTTCTCATTTGTCCTTCCATTCTCCCTGCCTTGTGAAAATAACCAGGAGAGGGTTAATAGGCACTGTCCTGCTGTGTGAGCCATATGGATTAGCCTCTTATGTAGCACAACACAAGAGGAGCTGGTCTTTCCCTCTCTGCCACCATTTTGAGTGCTGTCCAGACAAAGAAAGGCATTACACATACAGCCACTGTATTACACTTCATATCAAATTCAAGCACCATTGTTAAGCCCACAATCAACCAAACAAAAGGGAGACTGAAAACTCAATTTGCACGGCAGCCTGCCGACATCCTTCTGAACAGCCACAGCATTTGTAGCACAAGAGCAAGAATAAATATCCAGACGAATGGGTGTATTATGGAGGACAATTTTTTTATTTTATTTATTCATTCTGAATATTTTAATACAACCATGTCATGCTAAGTAGAGTATTCTAAACATTATAGAGTTTATAGTTTACAGTTTATAGAGAAGCTAACACTTAAGTGCAACAGATTGGAAACAATAATTCTCAGATGTTGGCACAATTACTGTCATTTTATCATTTTAATGCAACCTACCTAACACATTTCAGGCATTTCCCTGTACCTGGCATGAAGTAGAATGACAGCTTCTGTGGCGTTTGGCTTCTAAAATAGGAAACAGTTGGTTAAAAAATTAAGTCTGTCCTGAAATAGCTGCTGCTTGTTTATGCTGGGAAATTGAAAAGACGAGAACTGTGCATCAATAATGGACATCATTTCAATACAGGCAATGTGATGCAATGAGATGCTAATCGGAGTGAGAATTTTAGACATGCAGATATTCAAAACTGAGACCATCAAATTCTAGGAATCTAACAGAAATTTTTTGAGAAATTAGTTGGTGTCATACATATGTTGTTTAGATGGCAGGATTGTTAGGATTTTGATATTTTACACTCAGACTACTTTTAGGGTGTCTGTCATTTTTGTCGATAAAGAATTCCCCTGCATTTCAGTCTTGCTGTGTTCAGATGTGAAAGCTTCTGAAGCTCCGCTTCAAAGTCCAACCGCTTGGTTAGCCACAACGTTAACAACTGTTCAGAGCTTTCACACGTCCTCCTCAGCACCCTGACCTTTAGGAATTTCCTCCAGTTGTTGACCAATGCTACCCCATCCAGTTCCCCTCATCAATTATCCCACTCCTCCCCAGGACTGCAGCTCTCCTCTGCTCTGGGTCTCTTCCCCCAGGTCTCCTTCTTCCTCTTCATCATCCTGGTGGTGTACACCATGCTGTCTTTCTCCATGCGGGATGCGGTGGTGGCCAGCGTGCTGACCTCGCTCTCCCACACCGTGGTGCTGAGCGTGTGCCTGTCAGCCAGCGCGGAGAAGATGGAGCCCCTGGTGTGGCAGGTCAGTGAGCGCTTCCAGCCCCACTCCCTGTGCTCTCAGACACCTGCGGGGCCAGTGGTGCCTCATGGGATACAGCGCATAATGATAGCATGCTAATGAAAAGTCAGGGGATAGCTCAGCAATGCCTGAAGGGGGGGGGGATTTTAATGAGGGTTCGTTCCCACCCAGCATACATATATTTTCTCATAATCAGCTCTTTTATGTTTGTAAAACTTTATGAATGTTGAATAATTGTCATTTTTATGTTTTCTACCATTACAACTTTAGAGTAACACTCATGCCTTACTGAGGAGCAGGGGTTGTAAAGTAGCCTTGGCTATAAACCTTCGATGGAGCACATCTGTTTCTTGTTTTACAATGTTAAATTGCGTTGCCACAAAAGATAAACAAACACACGTGCTTACACACGTGCTTACACACACACACACACATACACACACTAACAGAAATGTATAAGTAGATCATGTCGCCATATTGGGAATTTCATTCTCTTAGCTTGTGTTTTCCACAGACACAAAAATGATATTCGATGCGAACAATAAAATTAAACGCATCTTTAAAACAGATTAAAGGTTACCTCCAAAATTATTGCCATCCATAAAAACATGAGCAAACTTAAATGTAATAAAATATATAAAATAGATAATACCACTATGGAGCTATAGTATACACTCAGCGAGCACTTATTTTGGTATTGATTAGACTTATTTTTTAGACTTTTGCTGCTGCAGCTTATCCACTTAGAGGTTTTATGTGTTGTGTGTTCAGAAATGCTCTTCTGCATATGACTGTTGTATTGCGTGGCTTATTATTGGTTTTTTGCTTTACTGTCACCTTCCTGTCAGCTTTGACCAGTCTGGCCCTTCTCCACTGACCTCTCTAATTAACAATGCATTTTTGCTCACAGAACTGCTGATCATTGGATGTTTTTTGTATTTCACACCATTCTCTGCAAACTCTAGAGACTGTTGTGCATTAAAATCCCAAACAGCAATTTCTGAGATACTCAAACCACCCACCAACAATCATTCCATGGTCAAAGTCACTTAGAACACATTTGGTCTGAAAATCTCCATGACCATGTCTGCATGCATTCATGTATTTAGTTGCTGCCACATGATTGGCTGATTAAATATTTATATTTGCAAGCTGGTGGACATGTCTAGCTAATAATGAGTATAATAATGAGAATAAGTAATTTTTGGAACAGTTTTGGAAGTAACAATTAAGAAATAAGCAATTGTAAAAGAATGAGGGGATGAATGTACTTGTAGGTTTCCTATATATTGAGCTTAACACATGTCATTTATACTTTTTTGCTCATCTTTAGCAAGTGTGCCAATAATTATGGAGGTGGCTATTATTTCTTCTGAATAAATGCTAATTGTGTACATTACATTGTACCTTTATATAAAACTGTTTTAGAAATGCTCGAAAGTCCATTAAAATGTACATGTTGCATTTTATTGCATTGCTAAGGTGCTGTCGCTAAGGAACTAGATGGGGGCTGAATATGTGTAATTTTAGATTCTTTTTAAAAGCCATAGCAAACTGGGCGTCAAAACTGCCCTCAGAAATAAAGCCAGAATGGAGAACCCGTGTACTGCTAACAGGCAATTTATTCAATGTGCAAAATGTGTGTCTTCCTTGTCATAAAACGGCAGTGAGATGAAGTAAATCTACCCTGCTCAGGTATGGGGAGATTTTCAGTATGGAGAACTTGGAAGGACTTGGAGGTCTGGCTGATTTGAATGGAAGTGATTGCAGTGGAAAGGCTAGGCAATGTGCTTTCCTGGGCGGTCTCGCTGGCAGATTTCCCTGTAGGCTGTCGAGGCAAGGAGCAGTTCTGACTGGAATACAGGAGGTCTTGTGCCATTCTTTCTGGCTTATGTTGCTACCGCTGGTAGGACCGCGGTCCTCTGCACCGTACGGTTTAAGCTACGCCATCGCGCTCAGCGGTGCGTTGGCTTGCCTTCAAATCCTGACGCTCTGTTGACGGGAGATCTTAAGTATCTGCACAGGTAGCAGTAATGCAAATGATTCTCCTGTTGTCACGGCTGGTTAGCTTTCGCGGCACAGTGATTCCTTGTGATCTGTGAGGCGGGCGGGCCGCAAGTCTAGGCAGCTGCATGGGTTGAAAGCAGTTTGGGAGTTAAAGAGAGCTGTGAAGAGCTCTGTCAGGACTGCGACTAACACTGGGGTCACTGCGGTTCATTCGGCGTGCTTTGTGCCTTTGCTAAGGTGAAATTATTCTTATTTAATTTCATTCCCACTTCCGCACCGTGCACCGCAAATTGCAACGGCATGCTTTAGAACACTCAGTATTCTGAGATTGTATTATCGTGGTTGCAATTCAAAATTGGGAATATTTGGAAAAGGGCAATTGGCTCAAAAAAGTAGTGCTCAGTTTGACAGCTGAACATCTTTGAACCCATTGATGAAAGGAGATTGCAGAAAAAATTGCAGAAAACCTCAGATAATATTACTGCCTAAATCGAAATATTATTTTATATTCTACTGGGGTTAGTTCTTAATTTTGGCTCTTCTTACATCAGCCATGTTCTAATCATATTAAGGGTCATGGTGGAACGGCAAGTCCCTTTTCCCGCTGGCGATAAATTAGATTTATCGCGTATAGTGGATTTTGTCATTGGTATAAAATTTCTCCTGAAGCTTTCTTTTCCTCGGGTAGATGTGTCCAGGCTTAGTTGAGGCAGATAACAGATCTGGGACAACAGTTAGTGGATAATGAAGGGACCAGGTACAAGTGTGTACAACCTGCGGCAATTGTTGCTCTGAGATCCACAGAATGAATGGACACTTTAAGCCAATCCTGCATCTTCTTGCCAAACCAATGGCATCATTTCATTTCTGAGCCAGAGGCAAGGAAAGGTTTCACTGCGCCTATCAAGATTTATCTTGTTCTAGTAAGTGAGATATACAGGCTGCCACTAAAATTCTCAGCGGAAACCATTTTTCCAATTTTTTTCCACTTCATGACATGTCTGTATCCTGCTACATTGTACCCTGTAAGGAACTTTGAAAGAATCTCGTTAAAGTGGAGTTCAGGTCAGGTTTCAGTAGCTGCTTAAACAACAGAGTGCTGCACTTTAAAGACTCCAAAGATTAAATGGTTACTTAGATATTGATGTTGAAAATATATTCATACATGTATGCAATGATTTTGATTTATTTTCCTAAAAACTATACAATGCTCGACATTGCTGCCTGTTGGAGTATTTGGTATTGGTGGTTTTGAGACTGCTATCATGACCTCCCAAATGTTTCTCATTTGTATTGACCAATGTGCGGTGGCCAAAACACTCACCCAGTATGAATCGATTATCCATTGATAATTTTGCTAATGTAGCAATGAGCTGTACTTATCTTGTATAAATATAGCTAACGTTAGCTGGTGAGTGTAGCTAACGTAAGCTATCAGCGATGGCAATTTATTCATTTTGGCGAGTGATAAGAATTGCAGGATATGTTATCAGATATAGTCATTTTGCTATGCACTGTACTACTTACACATGTGTACTATCTTAACATGTTACGCATGTACTCTGGCTAAGTGCATAATGACAGACCAGGCACCAGTAGCTGCAATTTTGGCCAAAATATCAAGATTCCCTTTTCCATTAGAAAGGATGCTATCAAAGAAATGACATTGCATTTGCAAGAACATTGTAAGAACATTACAATTCAGAATATGTAATTCAGGATTTCAGTTGACATTTTCAAAAGCCTAAATGCACACACACAGAGAAACACAGCCATGCACAAGAGAAAAACAGAAGTTTTGAGTGGTTGAAATATGGTTTTTCTGTGTAACATTTCACCTAAGAGATCCAACTAAACTGTCAATCTGTCAGAGAAAAAAAGAGCTTTGGTAATGAGAGATTAAGACCCCCAACTCTCCAGCATCAGAACCTGCAATTACATAAAGTAACTTGAATTTAAAACATCTACAAAGTCATTATGTCCTCTACTGAAAAGTTAAAGGCTTAGTTTTTTCATGACAAAATTCTACTAATGCATTAGTCTAACCTATGTACCAAGGTTTCGCAAAAATGAATCTAATTAGTCGGCAAAGCATAAATAGCTTTGAAAAGGTTAGTCAGGCTGAAAGGTCATTCTTGCATTTCCAACATAAATTCTAAGGGAAACCTTTTATTCTCTCATTTGCATTTAATGAAACTGAAAAACATATGTCAAAACTCCAGCGAATGACCGAAACCAGAGAGCTATGCTTCACCAGTCTCAGTTGAAACGGTCTTGCTTAGCCGGGGGCAGCCCTAACGAAGCAAAACATTAAATAAATGATCCGTTCACCACCCAGTTATACCCCTTTATACATGGACCTTTGCATGAGAAACTCACCCGCAACACTAGTTATATTTTGGGCACATTTTTCTTATCCTGGCATGGCTGATATTCTCCAGATCCAACACTTCATTTCTGTCCCCTGTAGGGGACATGAGTCTCTGGTATTAACTACAAGAACCACATATTCTACATTGCTGAAACCTACACTACAAGGGATATTCAAAAACAATAATTAATATTTCTTTAAATATTTTTACTGCAACAATTTGTCATCCAAGACACTTAAATTTTTTACTTCTGGTCTCAGTAATTAGGATATTTTGAGGATGGGGTGGGGCTGGAAGGCATTAGTAAAAACTGTTTATATTCTGAAAGGATTTATAATGCATTGCATTTTAGAATAACACTCAACTTATCAGGGTGGCACGGATGGTGCAGTAGGTAGCACTGCCGCCTCACAGCAAGCAGGTCCTGGGTTTGAATCCCCGTCGGCCGGAGCCTCTCTGTGCGGAGTTTGCATGTTCTCCCCCGTGTCTGCGTGGGTTTCCTCCGGGTACTCCGGTTTCCTCCCACAGTCCAAAGACATGCAGGTTAGGCTGATTGGAGAGTCTAAATTGCCCATAGGTATGAGTGTGTGAGTGTGTGAGTGAATGGTGTGTGTGCCCTGTGATGGACTGGCGACCTGTCCAGGGTGTATTCCTGCCTTTCGCCCAATGTATGCTGGGATAGGCTCCAGCCCCCCTGCCACCCTGTTCAGGATAAGCGGGTTAGGATAATGAATGGATGGATGGATGGCTCAACTTATCAATGACAGAACTACAATGAAATAAGCTAATAAAAACATTGCTGTTGTCTGCAGGATGATCTGAAAATGGTCTCTTGTGCAGACTATCTCCGATGGAGGACACACAGACAGTGATGTTAGCTTTGGGGAAGGGCTCTGTTTAACAGAAAACACGCAGTCACAAACGGGTCCCTGTTCCGAAGGGAAAGTTTGTAACTGCCCCAGTTTTATCCACTGTGACTGGATAAATAGCTGAAAGCAGCATGTTGTTTGTATTTGCTGCCATTTATGTGTTGATTTATTTTTGTTGCTGCTCCTCTTATTGTAGTCAGATGAAAGTTTATTCTATCACAAAGCTGAACTGTGTCAATAAAAATGTAGTCAAAGTGATTTCAGAATGGGTTGGCATGGTGCCACAATCCACAGGGAAAGTCACAACAGAGCACTGATCTAGAGATGTCCTTTTATAGAGCACTGTATGTCAGACCTCAGGATATGTCTGCTTTGTCCTTAACCTTGGACAGGGACTGGCAACTGCTGCTTATTTTTACATTTCAACATCCTTGTTTTGGTGATCACTGAAATCTTGAAAGCTATTATATATACCTTCATCATGGGTGAATGGAAGGGCTGAATTGATGGGTGTTGAGTGTGTTCAAAAGGTTCTGATTAAGGCTATCTGCAAATTGTCATAGCTTGTGCATGTTGATTTATTTTCCTTTATTCCCCTCTGTGTTTTTCGAAATCAGCCAGATATATTATCGGAACATAACCATTACTCTGGCTGCATCTGGCATTTGATTTCCATATAACACTTTTCTTAAATGGGGTTAAACAAGGACCCAAACTGTTCAATAGCTTGCCTCCAGATGAGTGGCTTCTGAAAAGTGATGTCAATGTCCCGTAGTTATTGAAGCAGAACATTAGTGCAATATGGACAGTGACCTGGTACATGTGATACACAGACAATGGAAACACTTCTTTGCACATAAGAGCTTTAGGCACCCCACTCCTACTGAGGAGTGCTTTTTTGTAAGGGGGGATGTCAGCACTTGAAAATGTTTAGGGTTTATTTGGTAGGGATATTAAAATCTAGCCATCTTGTGTTTTGTTCCCCAAAGCCAACAATTCTGCTGGTTTTCATTCTTCCCCTTTAAGTAGGGACCAGTTTAGACTATGGATATCAGATTTGTGGAATCTCCAGCCAATCAGGGACTTTTTTCAATCAAATAACTACTAGGTAGTTTCGAAAACATAAGTTGAAAACTCGTTGAAATATACTGGTTGAATTACAGGCTGATAGATCAGTCATCTTTAATCTTGGTCATGGAAACCCATGGGTATGCTGGTTTTTGTTCCAACCACGACCACAAGTTTTACCACAAGATATTAAGATATTATTTTTTATTAATTCAATTTTCCTGTTTTGAGGAAGTATTTACCCACTTAATCAGAAATGGCTATGTATGGAGTAAATAATAGTATTCCTATATTCATATTGTGCTGTATTGCGAATGATTACATGAAGCGATTCAATTTTAACTGATCAAATGAACTAAATCAACAGACTGCTAATTGTCTAACGTATGAACACATGGTCTCTAAGACGAGTCATTTTGGTTGATAATGAAGAATTCAAAGGGAAAGGAAAGGATTACGAAGGATGAAACCGAAGGGCGAGCACTCCCTGATGCGCACAACAAAGGAGTAATCAAGGGGGCTCTGCTACTTACAGCTACTGCCGCCACAGACGATGCCACTTTCAGCCGATAGAATCTGGCAAATGCCTGTGAGGAAGCCCAACCAGCTGCTGCAAAACCTCCTTCAAGGAAGCACCTCTGAACAGCACCCAAGAGGCGGCCACCCCTCTTGTGGATCGGAGCAACACGGCAACGCTGTAGGCCAACTCTGTCAAACTAATCACTCAGCAAGCCTGCTGCTGCTTAGAAACAGTCTGGCCTTGCACTGAATTCTCAAAACAGACAAAAGGTTGATCCGTCTGTCTAATCGAGCAGGTGCGAGCAACGTGCCTCAGGGCCCAGCCTGGGCAGACGAGGTACAACCTGGGGTCCAAACCAAAGGCCTTGCCACAAAGAGTGATGCAGAATCCTTGGCTAGAATGTTAGGTTATGGAGGAGAGAGATGGCTGAGCCTTCACCTCTCAAATGCAAACATTTTGGGTACACCGACAGAACATATCTCTGTAAGGACTATCAAGACCAACCTCAGGTTCCAGTAGGGGACCGACCAAATCCATGCCCCTTTAAAGGCAACTGTCAAGAGACTGACAGCCCACTGTCAAGCCATTGACAAGCCTGTGGCAAATAGATATAGCCGCAAGCTAACCCACGCTCTCCAGAAGGGACTGCGATCAGGTGCCACTCAATCCCAGGTCTCTGTCCCTGGATTGCCACCTACAGACCCTGGCCGAGTGACCAGAATAGAGCACCCAAGTAGAGGAGGCCCTGGCTGTCTGTAGAGTTTTCATCAGCACTGGACCAAGAATGTTGGATGGCCCCCGTCCAGGGGCCAAACATGTAGTCTGAATGAGTGGGGTGGCTGCAGTGGTAACCGAACCCGAGATTATGCAGACTCCATGTTTGGCTGGGAGAGGCTGGGGGATCCCCTCAGCATCTTACCAGCTCAGACATCCAGGACTGATGGGGCCAGTCTGGGCCACAAGCAGTACCCTGGCTGACAACATCTTTACTTGGCTAGAAGAACCACTGGCAGAAGAGGGAAAGGGTGAAAGGCGTACAGAAGGGCCACGCATACACTAGAGCATCTACCCCCAACATCCCTCTGGGGTCCATCTGAGCCTCTGGAAGACGGCCATAGCTGAGATAGCCACCTTTTCCATAACGGGGGAAGGGCGCCACTCACTTGCTCAGTTCCGGACGGCTATAACGGAAACGGTCACCTCTGCCATGCTTGGGGGAAGACGCCAGTCGACAGCCATAGTGGAGACGGCCACCTCCACCCAGATGGGGGAAGGGGCGCTGCACTAGCTGAGTCCCAATCGGCCATAGCGGAGACAGTCGCTTCTGCCATGGTGAAGACACAGGTTAACAGCTGTAGCTGAGGCGGCCACCTTCACTCTGACGGAGGAAGGGGCACTGCGATATCTGAGTTCCCAACAGCTGTGGTGGAGACATGAGCTCCTGCCCTGATGGGTGGAGATGCCGATCGACAGCCATAGCTGAGGTGGTCATTTTCACCTTGATGGGGGAAGAGGCGCTGCTCAGAAAACCCAATACTCTCATTCAACGAGAGGATCAATACTTTGAACAGCCCCCTAGGGGCTTTGCCAGGAAGTACACCAAATCCTGAACACTGCCTTCAACTCCAGCAGGTTCATATGAACCCCTCTCCAGGAGGCATCTGTAGTTTTGTCAATCTGGAACACATTGGACCTATGGGAACACCCTCTTGCTGGCCAGCCATCTGGGCCCAATGAGAGAAGCCACTTCTCCAAGGGGCCCACCCTGTGCCAGCAAACTGTTATATATATCCTTGTCTGTTTTGTCTAATCATTGTCAGACTCTCACGTGCTTTGGCCATAATCTCCAGCGGTTTTTCCTGTCCTGTTTTTCCTGTATTGATACGTTTTGTTTTCGACTTCTACTTCTTGGATCATCCTTCTGTTCGTATTCAGCCCGCGATGTTTGGACTCCCTTTGATTTATTGGTTTGTGTTTTTTATTTTAGGTTCTGTTTATCCGCCTGTTTGGACTGCCTTATTGTCTTGGACCCTCTGCCTATGACCGCGACTACTCTTTGGATTACCTTTGTTGTTTCTGTTTGCCTGGCCACCCTTGCCTGTCAACTCTGCTCTAAAGTTAATAAAGACTTTAACTTTAACATCTGTGGTCTCACAATTAGGTTCCTTGTTCTGAAGCCTGACAGATTCCAAATGGTTAGCTAAACTTCCTAGTTTTTTATCATCTGCAAAGTACTTTCAATACCTCTGTCAAGGTCATTTATGCAGATGAGAAAGAGTAGTGGCCCCAGCACCGAACCCTGTGGGACTCCACTTCCAGCAATACCCTGATTGGATAAGGTCCACCCTACTACTACCGCTGTAAGCCAGAAATAAGTAACATTTGGTGTCATGCGCTGGTCAGCTTGCCCCCCCCCGGAGCATGCATTGTTAGCCCCCACCTTTTGGCACCCATGCCAGAGAGCTAGAGAAGGGTTCCTGGAGGAGTCTTCCTGGGCCCCCTGGGGAGCCCCCCATCTCTCACATTCCTTACAGGGTTAGAGCACAGGAATACTGGAGATGGCATAAAGATGTTTCATGATCCCAGGTCAGAATATAGCAATGTTTGGTGTTATTCTGATTGGTTCAGTGCGACTGGTGTAATGGTCTAGTTTTTGTAACAGTCTACCTTTGATATCATAACCATCCAGGAGCCGACGGGAAACTGGGCTAAAGCTGTCTCTGTAGAAGCCATTTGCATTAGCCCCCTGACCAAGGTCTCACTCCCTGGTGGGGGTTTGGCTCTAAATTCCAGATGGTTGACCCATTTTTAAGGTCAAGAACTAAGGCCTGGATTTTGGAGATAAGGAGAAGAAACCAAGCAATCTGGTCTCCTTTCCTTTAATTCACCCAAATCAGGTTTATGCAAAAGGTATATTACCATGAGAGGTACAAAACATATTTATTACATAATACGGTTGTCACAAAACTCTCAAATACATCTTTCTCCAGGTATCTCCAGTAAACTCTATGATTCAGACTTCCTTTGGGGGATTCAGACCATTGGCTCTCAAGAATGTCCGCATCTAGAAAGACTGAGATAAAGGGAAGATGGATTGTGGTTGGGTGTGTTCTGGGGGCTTTTAGGTCACAGGAGGCCATTCAGCCCTGGGCAAAAACCATGGGAAAAGAATGTCTCTGTGACCCACCACCTGGTCACTTCCTATGGGAAAGACTCAGGATACTCCCACAGTGCCCCCATTTGGACATTTCTGTCATTACACCCTAAACTTCTCCCTTGGGTTAATGGTGGACTTTTCGTGACAGCTACATCATAATAAAACATAAGGATAATCTGTTTGGTATGGATGTGATCCGGTAAAATCAAGGAATCGGATGAGATACATTTCATACCAAATGGAGTTTAATAAACCATAGTTTCAGTAACTCAAGGGAAAGCCTACATGTCCTCTCTGGTAATCATCTCATTTTCCCTATTTAACAACCCCCAAGGGTCTAAATTCCAGATTTGACCACCCCTCCAGGTTAATTTATGGCACTGCCGCCTGGTTCAAACGTATGATTTGGCATAAAAGCAAGGGAGACAGACCAATCTGGGAAGATCGCAACCGACTTCCCAGATTGGTCTGGGAATGGAACCAACTTGGAACCGACATGTATTGTGTTGGCTAGACCCTCAGCCTCTGAGATTCAGCAATAATGCTAATCCCGGGAGCATATATTGAGTAATGGTGGCGCAGGTAAGAGTTGAGTATAATCACTCCCGAGGTTTGCGTATGTTTCAAAACCAAATTTCTAAATTATATATTAAATGGAGTCAGATAACGAAGGTGAATGTACTGGCCCTATTGTGGAGATTCTTGGTCAGCCCGGACCAGTAAAGAGCGGAAGGCAGAGTGGTACTACTGTCTTTGTAACGTGGTTTATTAATTGGCTGATCTAGATTCTCCGCATAGCGGTCATTATTATTTAACCCTACTAATATTCTTCCAGCAACACCTGAAGGACAAGCATGCAAATACCTTCGGCCCGTGCTAAATTCCGTCGTTGGGTTAGCGTGGGGTTTTATGCCACGATGGGAGCTAACTTTCCAAACAATCCATCAAATTGCTCCTGAAGAGCACACACTGTCCCATAAGCCACATCTTAGGAGGCAAAAAGAAAATGAGCCAGCGGGCTAACAACTGTATTTGTACTGGAGTGGTTCATTTGTTATTCTTCCTCCTGACAGCTATACCTTGTGAGGCTTGACCCATACGTTGGCATGTTGATCGATATGAAATAGAACTGCATTGTGTTAACACAGTTCTGGTTTGGCTTATTGTCATTTGCAAAGCGATTAGGAGGCAATCGATTCAGCTCACATCATTTCATCAGTAAAAAGAAAAAAACTGTTCTCTATATGTGATCATTCGCAATCTAGCACAATGTGAATATGAGACTTTTATTCTTCATGGCATGCATTGCTATTTCTGATAATCAGACTAAAGAGGGCAAACAATCTCTCTAACAGGAAAAGTGAACAACTTGTTAATTACTATACGATTGCAGTTGTTGTTAGGACAAAATTCAGTTTACACATGGGTCCCCAGGACAGAGTTTGAAAACCACTGCAATAGATGATTGGGTGGATGTGGATGGATGAAAGAACGAGTGAATGAAAGGATTACTGGGTAAACACTAGAACATATGTTGGATCCAGCTGATGATTCAGTGCGGTTTGCTTTGGAATTCTAAAATGCTGAAACTATCTTTCATGTCATTGTACTGTTATGAATTATTGATTAAAGCTGTGTTTTTTCAGAGTAAGATCAAAAAGAATTATGCATGGAATGCCATGACAATGATGGAGTATTACCTCTGAAATATCGACTTTCCCATTTCGTTTCTATTTGTTTTACGGACACTGGTTGAAGCCCATTTAAAATCTAGCTAGAGTACGTATGATATAAATCTTACATGCTCTGACAGTTTATTGTGGCACCTTATGTTCATTTGTATTGATCTGTAATTAGTTCAAAGAAAAAAATGTTCAAAGCTTTGACATTTCACTCAAAAGTATTCATTCTTTGTTGCTGAAATAGGTAGCTTGGTGTCTT
The DNA here is from genome assembly GCF_963514075.1 of Conger conger. NCBI lineage: Eukaryota > Metazoa > Chordata > Actinopteri > Anguilliformes > Congridae > Conger > Conger conger. The sequence continues at coordinate 18,245,869 of NC_083768.1, forward strand.
ATACAAGGAGGCCATTTTGGCTTCTGTTGTTCACCAGTTGTATTCATGAAGCAATTTCATAATTATTAACAGGGAATGTAATACTGACTTTATTTTCACTGACATCAGGTTGGCTCAGTGTGGCCAGAAACAGTGCTGATGAGGTTGTGTATTAAATGAGGGAATGAGTCCAGGATGAGAATCATGTTGTCAATACATTGCCAAAATAACAGCAACAACAACAAAACCAGGTACAGTACACTTCATTCTCCGTAATTGTTCCATCTGCTACCGAATGATGAATGCAAGGCTATGACTCTTGAGTGGCAGTTGTTTCTAAGTCATTATTGAAAGTCATTTTCTAATTAAATGAAATGTGTATTCTCTGCACCTAGACCCTACTTTGGATCATCCTCATCAGGGCTATCAATGCTGCTGTGCATAGTTTAAGTTTTCATTGATCTTGTATCCTCATAACTAAATTTTCAATGTTGGATGAATTCTAATTCTGAGTACATTTCATCCAGTGAACTAACTGAATGTTTCACTGTGCTCTTGAGGAAACCAGGATAATACTCCAAAAAGTTTATCAGGTTAGTGAGAATTTGTGGGAAGTATGACTTCTGAATCCAGCAGTTTTAACAGTTGAAGGCTAAATTTAATGTTTGGGCCCTGTGATGGATTGGTAGCCTGTCTAAGCGGGTTAGATAATGGATGGATTGATGGATTTACTGTTTGGATAAAAAATAAGGGAAAACACAAATGCATGATTGTACAGACGTGGACACTGAAAAGATAAAGTCACAAAAGAGACAAAAAAGAAAAAAGGTACAAAACCACAGCTTTTGTCTCCCATGGTGCTTCAAGATTTTTCTGAGGTGCCAGGACAAATAACTCCAAAGATCCAAGAAGACCACAGAGGATCAAAACAAAGAACCATGACAAATAAAAGTGTGCTCTCCAAGCCAGCACAAAGGAGTGAGGGGGAGGACTAGCTTGTGCCCCTTTTTTATATTTTTTGATCTGGCATCTGGTGATTTTGGTGCCTCTGTGAAGCTCAACAGGAGATATTGAACATTGCTACACTTTTCGCTGGGGTTTTATGTACCCTACAGGTAAGATAAAATTGTAATCCTTGCCATTGGATTAATACTTAATTTGTAACTTTTTTGTTTGTAAATGGTACTCATTTCTACCAAAAACAACAGTATTGTACCTTTCAGGCTGCATTGGGAGGTTCATCCCTTAAAGAACAGAAATGTGCCTCCACTGCACCGTTTTTTCAGAGAGTGTAGTTGGTTTTGATAAGATTGGAGAGACAAGATTGGTTATTTATTAAATATACAGGAAGGTGTGCCAGAGTGAGATTTCCCAGGGAATTGCTGAAACCACCCCTGGCCCTGTGGTCTCACACACACCGCGCACACTCACACACACAGAATGTGTGCACACACAGTACCGCACACACAACATACACACACACACGTAAGGTGGCATAAAGAAAAAAGAAAAAGAAAAGAAAAATAAAGTAAAATACTCAACCCCCATTTTCAGTTGTTGTCCTGGCTTATCTTCTGCCTACATTTTGATTTTTGAATTTCCTAGAGCTCAGATCAGAAGAAGCTCCGACTTGTGTCTCCTTGGACAGGGCCATATATTTTTTAATGAAGTGATCACACACAGGCCCATTCATTTCTGTGTCCTCACGACATACCGTTGTTCTCCAAGCCTTGTTTGATTAGTTCAGTGGCCTGGAGGCTTGAGTGACTACTGATGACAATTAAAGGTTGAGAGGTCAGTCCCCAAGCTCCTGTGCTCAACATTATATAAATCTATTGAGGGTAATGACCCTCTGATGGACAGACATCCTGTCAAGACATCATAGAGCTCCTGCTACTTGCTACAGATAAGTGAATTCCAAGGGTATGACTCATCCAGGCTTGGATGCAGCCTCCATTATCGCAAGGAAATATTAAATTGGGTCGGGTGGGATATCTGATGTAAGTGTTGCAAAAGAGCTACCTATGGATCTTGTAATGGATATTTATTCAACATGGAAGTTATACCGGTGATACAGAATGTATGATTGTTATAGAATTATATTCTAGTCGTGTATAAGCAGAGCTTATTTTGAGAATCTCTTTGGGTTTTTTGGGAGTTTTTTTCATAGGGCTGAAAACCAAAAAGGGTGAAAATACCGTTTTGACTTGAAGGTGACCTTGGCAGTTTCCTGAGGGGAAAAACACATTTTCCATTCTGTGGATTATATCTATGCTGCATTTCATTTGGGGTGGCTTTAAATTCTGTAATCCCTAAAATCCCCTGCTTGTTCCCCTGTTAAAACTGCTTAGATGAACCTTTTCTTCTCTGAGCAGATAGATTGCTACTGGAGCAAATCACTGTTAATTTGATTTGAAATTCACAGGGAGATTCTCTTGCAGTGGAAACTTTGTGATTTAACTCATTAAATGGTTGATTGTGAATAGTTCATTGTGAATTTGACTGCTTTAACTAAACATCTGCCTGCATGGCTCCAGTGAGGAGCCTCCCACCAGTGAGAAACATTGCTCTAAAAAGACAGTAAAATAAAATACATATCCCCAGTTGCCATTTCAAACATACAATGCTTCAATTAATCTCCATATCTGTGAAATGTCTCTCGTCAGCTCGTGAAGGTTTCTCATTTGCATAGGCCTGTCTGGGGTAATCATGTATTCTTTTTATTGACAAACATAATGAATAAAAATCAGAGGCAATAGCTCACGCTGCAGGCTTCCTTACCAGCTGTTTTGCAAAAATAAGTAAAATAAATAAACAATGTCCTCCCCACTGAACAGATATGATGCTGGAGCCTGAATGGGTCCCGCTGCATCTGTCTGAGCATTTGGGAGTGTGTTCAACTGTTCTGTGTCCCTGGTGCTTAATCCACTATAGCCTAGTTATGCAGTCAGGAACCTGAAGGCTCTTTTCCTTGCTTTGGCCTCATGGCCGTAATTAACTTTAGGCATGTTAGGTGGATATCGATTTAAGCTTCTTGGGGCTTTTCTATGCAGTTTAGTACAACCTCCTGAAAGCCCTAGCTCTGGCCTGTCTGATGTTAATTTAATGTTTACAAGAGCAATATGTGGCCTGATTCTCCAAGGTCTGATGCTAATGCCGTGGCCAAAGGGAATCTGCAAAATCAGGAGATAATCTTTCAGACTGCGTACAACAGGACACAAGAAAAGGTTCAGTGTTGAATGGACTCTGAAAGACTACATTCTTCACTGGTAGAATAAATTGGACCCGTTTGAGGCTTATACGGGCACTATTAGAGTTGAGTTTACCATGCATGGCAAAAGTATTCTTCATGACAAACAGACTGAAACTAAATACAAGACGTTGCAGTTAAAGTAAAAGGAACAGGACATTGAATTTGAATAAATTAATTTCACATTAATCACATTAATTAAATCACATTAATTTGTGAGAAATTCTGTTGCAATATAAAACTTTTCTCTTTTTTGTTCTTTTTTTTTCTTTCATAGACTGCACTGTTTACTGTATGTTCAGACACTAGCTCCACATCATCTCTTAAACAAAGCTCTCCTGTTAGTATTTTTTCCTGGTCGCAAGTGAACTGGCTGTTGTCAAAATAACGTGTCATTGAGCAGAGGCAAATGTCGAGGTTCCAGTAATAGCCGCTTCAGTCCTGAAAATCTGTGTATGTAGGGGAAGTGAAATTAAAACAATGTTGACTGTGACTTTAATTGACAGAACATTGTGTGTGGTTGAGTATAATCTTATAATTATGTGGGCCTGAATATTGCCGTTACCCAGTAGGCTAATTAAATGAAATAGGGCAGGGCAAAGAGGTTAGGTTCACAGGCAGAGTGAGTCTTAATTACCTCTCTCCTTGATCTGGAACATTCCACGGTTTTCAGAACACAATGACTCCTGATGAAATGAAAAAAAAGTGGTTCATTTGCCCTTTTTCATCATCGAGCAGGTACAGTGTGGCTCTTCAGGAAAATGCAGAGTGTGTAATGATACACTTGTTAATAAGTGTAAGAAATGCTAAAACACTCTCATCTCAGACTGTTTGTATTCTCCTCACGCCTTGCTCCATTTTGACATGAGGCAAGCAACTCATTTGCATTCATTTTCCATGGGTTGACATGCTATCTCTGTTGCTGAGATTGTATTATATTTGCTGTCATGCGGGTGAGGATTTTTGTTGCATGGCTGCTTTGGCTTGCTTGTTTATTGATGTGTTGATGTCTAATTTTGACAATTTGCAGTAGGATTTTAGAATAAGCATTTGAAGGAATAATTCAGTTTGTGTTTATGAAATATTATTTTTGTTTTAGTGTATGCGTTAGTTTGGCCAGATAGTTTGTGTATGCAATCAGTGATATTTTAAACATCTACACATGTTTCTGATGACCTGTTTGCTTTACAATGGCTGCTATCAGGTATAGTATATTGGGTATGGGTTTGTGTTCCATGGTTTATGTGTGTGTGGAATAGCAAGAAAATGCACTGCAGGTAACATTGAAATAATCCTGTACAGTGACATCATGTGTTCAGAGGCTGTGTATACTGTATCAATAGCATTAATTCACAATGCCAGTACATTGAGAATGGAAGTATAAGGTTGCATGTGCTTAAGTGTTCCAACCAAAATAATATCAATATGTTATATTTTTGAAGAATAATCAGCTAATATGAACATTTACAACCTCTGGAGGCATACAGTTGCTGTACTAGTTGCTTTGGGACTGGTATTCTGCTTTTATAAAGTAGAGCAAATACAATAATTTAGTAATATAAAATGAACTAGCATCAAATCAATCTTTTCAATCATTTTTTTAGCTATGCGGTAGTTGTTTTCTGTAAGATGTCCCCCTGGTGAAGACTAACAACAACAAGATCCTTCAGAAATTATAATAATGACCAAAACTGAAGCACACTAGTCCAGGAGAAAGTAGGCTGGTTTTTTAGGTATGTTTTTTTGTGCTCATTCACTACAGTGGAAGCAGGTGCATGCTTCTCCTCTTGCCTGTCTCTAATGTTGACACTACCAGCCAGACTGAGCTACAGGAGACCCAAATTCCTCCTGAGTGGAAGAACAGTGCTGTACATCTCCCACTGATGCCAATTCTAAAGCTGTGGGAAGGTTGTGCCTTGTTAGGGTTAACTGTGCAGTTATAGCCCAGTCCCTTGCCAACCATCTTTTCCCTCTGGGGGAAGAACAACAACTGCAAGAACTGCAACTCCTGGCCATTAACTGTGTGGCTAGTGATGTGAGAGGGACAGTTGATGAGGTGTAAGAGGGGGTACAATATCTAAAATAAAACAATAACTTAACCATCCATCTTTTGCTCTGATTTCATCTGTCTTGAAATGCTTCCGTATGAGACTTTAGAGTGGGGGAGTCCAGTCTTATCCGAAAATGGCCAGTGTGGGCGCAGGTTTTTATCTTAGCCCAGCACTACGACACCTGATTCTGCTTATCAAGGCCTTCACTGGAGACCATCATTTAAACGTTAATTAATTGAATCAGGTGTCATGGCACTGTGCTTTAAATGCCTTCGCTTTGATTGATGGTAAATAAATGCAATACTCAGATAATTTGTTGATAATTGTTTCTCCAGAGTTTTTGATCTGCTTTGATTGTATCATTGGATAGAAAATTGGGAGGCTTTGCTATAAGGAGTCAATCCTTCTTCAGTACTTTCTTTCTCTGTGCTAGTAACAAAAAATGTGTGTATTCAGACAAACTCAGTTAATGTTGTGTCATTTGTTTGAGCCACAGCAATTTGCATACATTTCTTTGTTTGTTTTTATTTCATCTTTGCTTGCCAAAATTGTTTTATTTATAATCTCATCACGAGCTGATGTGTGGTACAGTCTGTATTTTCTCAATTCTTGTCATGGGGGAGCATTATGTTTTCTGGCTTTTTGTGCCAGCCAAGCTCTCCAAAAATTCAGCTTGGTTGAAGCATGTTAATTGAATGCTTATCTTTCATTGAAATCTATTCTATTGACTGAATTCTATGTGGAGGTAATGTGTTGCGTGAGGTTTTTGCGCTAATGACATTTCTCAAGGAAAATTTCCACATAATATGGAGTGGCTGTCTCGATTCGGTTTTGAATGTCTGTTTTCTTATTAAATTGTTTACATGAGCACAGATACATCAACAAACACATTTGCATAATGTTGAGGAACACCTTTTCTTCCTGTCTGTAAACTTTACTTCCAGTTGTCAGTTTAGTTTGTGGAGAATTTTCATCAGAGGCTAAGTGATTTAAAATCCAAATCAGTATTCAGCTCAATCAAATTAGCTGGGGCCTCGGCGTGAGAGAAAACAAATACATGCTGAGTGAGTTCCTCAGCAACAAGCCTCACGCTGAGACACGCTGTGGTGGTAAGGCCTGGTGCTCACATGGTCTCTAGCACAGGGGAGCACAACTCGGGGTGGCCCTCCAGGGCCAGTCTGCGTTGTGGTTTATGTTCCACCCCTTTGCCTTGTTTTTAACTTGCTGACAGCTCAATGGTTCAAGCCTGTACTTAAGCACAGTAAAATCATTGCAGTCTGCAGCTGTTGCCAGTATGCATACACACGTCAGATGAGATATGATTGAGTCAATGAAACAATTAAGGCCTGAAACGGATCTGCCCTTGTTGTGCACCCCTGCTCTAGCACATGGAGTCCTCACTCACTGGCATTTTCGTTTTTGCACCCTCTAGATTTTGGCCAACACCATCATCTTTATCTGCGGCAACATGGCGGGGGCCTATCACAAGCATCTCATGGAGCTGGCGCTGAAGCAGACCTACCAGGACACCTGCAACTGCATCAAATCCCCCATCAAGCTAGAGTTTGAGAAGCACCAGCAGGTTCAGTACACCCCCTGGCTCCTGTTCTAATTCCTCCCACAGCTGTCTCTGGGCTGCCCGCTGCGTGCTGGTCCAGAGACTTCTCTCTGCCTAGTTTTAGAAAGTCTGGGCTTTACGGTTGATCCAGGACAGCTTGCATTTCTTTCAATAAGCGCAAATCTAAGGGATTAAAGATGTCTTACATTTGTCTGTGACGAGTCGAAAATCTGGTAGTGTCGGTTGGCCTGAAAGTGGATTTCTCTGTTAGTTGAATGTTATATTATATTACACTATGTACATGAAAGAGGACTACCCACAGGGCATGGGAACACAGTATTAAATATGGATGGCAGGGTGTGTAATAAAGCAAAATGATGAAGTAGAGAGGCACTGTGTCCCACATGCTTTACTTCTGTGTTGTAATGAACGATCATCACTTTTCATTACTTAACATTTCTCAGTCCAATAGATCCCAGAAATACTTCCATTGATGTGGGGAACTCAATACACGTTTTCATGAGTGAAACTACTATCCAGTGTATTCCTTTCATCATTTTTCTTTCATTTTATTTACCACTAGGATTATCACATCGTATAAAACATAATCCCCTTGAAATGAAATTGTTAAATTCAGTACTAAAGTTTTGAGCAAAGCAAAACAAACCGGCGCCTACGTCAGTGAAACTCTGGCGGGGTTTGCACAGCGTTCTTGGGAGTCGTAAGACAGCCGGGAAATCTTGACCTTATTGCCGCGTCGACCGCATCGTTGTGTCTCTAAATATCTTTAGCGAGCATAGGAAATGGGCCCTCTGTGTCCATGCAGGGCCTTTTCAGAGATGAATGCTGAAATTAGAGGGCTGAATTGTGGCCCCAGAGGATATGACTCATGCTCGCTGCCGGAAGGTGAAGTTCACTTTATTCTCTGTGCAGCTGCTAATTTCTTAACAAATAGAGCTAATAAACATAACAGGCGGATAGCTTTGTCTGACTGGCTATAAATAGATGTCTCACTTTTGCTCCCTTGGCTCACTGCACAATGGAAAGTGTGGGGGGGAAAAGGTGACTTGGTTGGGGGGAATACAAAACCCATTAGACCAAGGCAGTCCTCAGGGGTAGGCAGTCTCAGACAAATAAGCTCTCCGTCATCATCAGCCGGTGCCCATGTGCATTCTGAAGGAATGCTATGACATTCTGAATTGTCTGCGGGGGTTAGTACCTGACACCTGCTTACTGTTTAAATAATGCTCTGTGATTGAGAACTATCAGGGTTAATTAAACTTTATCATCAGTAAAAACAATAGCATTGCATTTGGCTAATAAAGGTAATTCAAAATATTTCTTTAAAAAAAGGTTGCATTGAACTCTCCATTAAAAGGGTAGTTATGAACTTGTGTTTCAAGCCCTCTGTAGTGACCTGAGGCTATCATGTAGCTGTAGTGTAGTTCGGCTGTGTATTGCCTTCAGATGTGTGAAATACAACTGTTCTAGAACCACTTAGGTTTATCTTTTTGTTTATCTTTGAGTAGTACTCAGCTCCCTAATCTTTTCAATATGATGGCAATTTATTAAATGCATGGACAGCTGTGCCAGCTGTGCATATATCTAATGTTTACTTTGTGTTTACAGCATTGTTTGAATTGTAATCTTAGCAACAATATTGTGTTACACGGACCTGATGAATCCACTGTGTAAAAAAACCATACATTCTCATTAAGTCTGATAAATACACTCTTTCCTTCTCTACTGGGGGTATTGTGAAATCAGTTGGGCTACCTTACATTACTGATTCAACAGGGACCATGTCTCTGTACTGCACATATACTAAAATATAACAAAGATATTTTATTATGTTTCTTTCTTCTCTTGTCTTGAGAGAAAACTGACACCAATGGTTGTATTACAATGATGCATTTATCTTGGGAGCAGCAGTGTTCTTAAAGAAATGGACTTTCTGGTGCTTTTGGATAGGATTTTATTTTTGTTTTCGTGCATTTTTTCTGATTGGCCTAAATGGGTTTTGTGTGCAATGAAGACTATTGTCAACATGTACTGTAAATCAGTTTCTGCCAGCGTTATAGTGGCTGGTATTGGCATTTGATGGTGTGTGGTCAAAAGCAAAATAATACACCAGGGCTGGGCTGGTGCGCGTTTTTGCATTCATTCTTTTTTTCAGCCTGCGATTTTCAATCACTATGGTAACAGGATATACCGTTTTAATGCGGTTAGAACTCACAGTTTTATCTGTATAACCTATTTTAACATGTCAATGCTTTAGCGACAACAGTTCCTTATTTTATAACACGTGGGTGGTAAAACAAGTGTGGGGGGGACCTCACCTTATTGGTAAATACATTCTCAAAATATTTTATTATTATACAGTATGCTTATGAATAAGGAGCCAGCCTGCTTTTGAATAATAAATAGCAATTATGGGGTGTTTGACTCGTTGGAAAAACTTCATTCAATGGACCTCAATTAATATGTTAGTATACAAGATGGTGCAATTGTGATTATTGTACATATTGTACTTATGATCTTCTCAACCTTTTGATGTCTGAGGATAGCTGCAAGGAGAGTTTGGGACAGATATTTGGGGGAGTGCACTTTTTTTCAGGATGAAAAGTTTAGTAAGAAAAATGCAGCATTTTACTCCTCATAAGACCCATAATATCATTTATGTGTCCATTTGGAATCTCCAAATGTCCTTTTTTGGTGATATTGTCCTTTTGGAAGGGGATTTGTCCAGTGCTGTGTGTTTCTAAGTGCACAAGCAATAATTTGTGTCCAGTCATAAACAGAAAATCTTTTCAGTGAGAAAAAAACTTCCACTTTCCCTGTGTTTGAGCTTCTGTAACTTTGCTTCAGTAATATTTGGAGTAATTCTGACTCTTGGAAAACATACCCCAAAGGGTTACCTTTCAGAAGACATCAGGATTATGCCTGTAGTCACAAGGGTTCAAGAATAGTAATTATTTTATTTGGGCTATGTCATTTTTAAGCTTGTGTTAAGAGAAGGTGTGATATTCAATGGGTTAATGCCAATTATATTTGTACAATATTTTATGTTTTTATAGTTCACATGCTTCAATAAATATCCTTCATCAAATAATCAAAAACTGTGAGCAAATCAAAAACATACACTTCACAAAAATGAACTATCCCTTAACACATCAATGAGCCATTAAGATGGACAGACTGAAATACCCACAGTACTGTAAGTACCATTTCACCATGGATTGAGAACACTTTAAATATTTCAATAAAGCATATGATGGCACTCTCTGTGCTGTAGGTAAAAATCCCTTTATTGTAATGTCACAGCAGAGATGGAAAATTCACTCGGCATCTAGGACAGCCTGCTATTTTTAATGAAAGTACATGCTTCTAAAGCTTGCAGTTAATTTAAAGTCTACCCTTTTCAAATAGAAAAGTAGCTGATTATCATCACGAGTGTGTCAATGGCAAATCGTTTTCTGTCCTTTGTGTCATTCCTGTCATGCAGACTCCATTGAGGCTATAATAACTCTGTAATGGCAGGACTTCATTCCTTCCACAATCACATCCATAGGGATTTCAATGGCCATGGCGAAGTGAGCTGCCATTCTGCCATTTCTCACACACGAGTCTCAGCAAAATGAAATGTTTCCGGAACATTCCCAAGGTCAAGAGATCATTGTTGGAAATTATTTAAAGTGTAAATATGATAAATGAGTGCTAAATCTGTAGTTGTTCTGTGCGTATGTGTCCAGTCTGTTTTTTTCTTAAATGCATTAGAATAACAGAAATATTCTTCCACGTTGAGTTCCTAATGCATATCCAGGGCTATTTCAGTACCTGAAAAAAAGTTGTACCCATGGAACAAAAAGTCGTCCCCTCCAAAAGTATTGGAACAGCAAGGACAATTACTTTGTTTTTGCAATACACTGAATACATTAGGGGTTGAGATAAAAAGATGAACACGATTCAGAATTTCAGTTTCATTAGAGTAAATAACACTTAATATTTGGTAGCATATCCCTTGCTTGCAATAACTGTATCACTCCCGTGACCCATTGACATCACCAAACTATTGCATTCTTCTTTTGTGATGCTCTTCCATTCTACTGCAGCCTCTTTCAGTTGTTTTGGGGTTTTTTCCCTTCAATCTCCTCTTCAGGAGGTGAAATGCATGCTCAATTGGGTTAAGGTCTGGTGATTGACTTGGCCAAGCTGAAACCTTCCACTTTTTCTCCCTAATTAAGTTCTTTGTTGTGTTGGCAGTGTGTTTTGGGTCATTGGCTTGCTGCATGATGAAGTTCCTCCCAATTAGTTTGGATGTATTTCTTCATAAGTTAGCAAACAGAATGTTTTTGTAGACTTCTGAATTCATCCTGCTGCTACCATCATGTGTTTCATCATGTATAAAGCTTAGTAAGCCAACTCCAGAAGTAGCCATGCAAGCCCAAGCCATGACACTTCCTCCAACGTGCTTCACAGATGAGCTTGTATGTTCTGGATCATGAGCAGGCCCCTTCTTTCTCCACACTTTGGGCTTTCCATCACTTTGGTAGAGGTTAATCTTGGTCTCATCAGTCCATAAAATGTTGTTCCAGAACTTTTGTGGCTTATCTCTTTGTCTTCTAATTCTTACAACTGAGCGGAATTGCCTCTATATTGCTGCTCTCTAAGTCTTCTTTGAACAGTTGATTGAGATACACAAATATATAGTTGTTTGTGATGTCACTGACTTTTTTTCTTCACAGCTCTCACAATGTTTCTGTGATCAACTGCTGTTGTTTTCCTTGGTCGACCTATTCGATGTCTGTTGCTCAGTACACCAGCGGTTTCTTTCTTTTTCAGGACATTCCAAGTTGTTGCACAAGCTATCCCCAATGCTTGTGCAATGGCTCTAGCCATCTTCTCTAAGCTTCAAAATGGCTTGCTTTTCTCCCAAAGACAGCTCTCTGGTCTTCATGTTGGTTTATCTTTTCTAACACAAATGCAGTCTTCACAGGCAAAACCCAAGGCTAAAACCAAGAGTAGCCATTCAGAATGATTTATTGTTTAACCAATTGATCTAACAGGACACATCTGGGAAACAAGAAACACCTGCCAGTCATGTGCTTCAATACATTGGTGGTCTAATAAAAAAAAGGTGATATTTTGAGTTGTTTAACAAATCTAGATAAAAAAAAAAACAGGGAATAAAGGCTGAAATACGGATGTGTCGTCTCATGTACATCTTTTGACCTCACACTCAATTGTCTTCAGTGTATAGCAAACACAATTGACCTTGCTGTTCCAGTACTTTTGGAGGGGACCGTATGCACTACATAGTGTAAATACTGAAGTGATTTTTATTTTTACTGAAGGTTTTATTTTTAGTTTTATTGCACAATTAAAGCAAGTAAACAGAAGACAGAAAACATACAGAACAAAAAAGTATCCAAAGGGCATTGTACAGCGACCTTTCCCAAGGAGAAAATGCAAAACAGTTTATTTATCAGAAAACTGAATAATGCTAAAAATAACAATAAAACCACAAACTGCAGGAACATAACTAGGACAGATATTATCTACACACAAGAGCTATCGATTCAGTTCAGTAGTATTTCCTTGCTCTCATCCGAGTTCTGATGTTTTCATATTTTGGCGGGTTACCAGGGAACAGACTGCTCGGTTTGCCGACATCTGTGGCTGGGCTGACTGTGCGGACCATCTTGTTTTCTCGGCGCAAACACAGAAGACACCAAAGAGGCTTTGGCCTCACCCGCAGGGCTCGGGACAGATGGACAGGCCGGAGCCTCTGCCTGGCTCCCGAAAAACAAATCTGCTCCTTGGAAAAACAGCCGCCAGCTGACTGGCGGATTGGCACGCTCTTCCCTCTCTCCCTCATAGGTGAAACGCCATATGATTGACCTGCCCTTTTCCCTCCCAATTATCAGGACGGCTCCCCTGGATGGCCACAGCAGTGGCCAGCCACGGCCAGGGCGAGGAGAGTAATTGCTGTCCGTCTCTCAGCGAGAGCCTCCATTTAGGGGTAACTCGCTTCCCCCGAACAGTACGTGGAGACTACACCTTCCTCTAAATAACAGACAGGAGTAAATGCAGCAATTACCAAAGGGCAATTTTTTTAGCGCAAATACGACTTTTTTTTTCAGGTGATAATGTATTAATGGAGGTTTTTAAAATCACTTTCAACCTCTCGTTTTTAATGTCTGGAAGTGCACCTGAACCAGGAGGCAATTAACCTTCATGCTACACTCAAAGGAGGGGCGGGTGGGGGAGAGTGGGGGGGGTATATGTTCTCAACGGTGAACATGGGTCTTACATTTCTGAGCACTGCAGGTTTAATGTTGCGACCATGTGACTCCATTCGTTTGTACTGAAGTGCTTTTTGCTTTGGAGCATTCTGACAATATGTGAATCTCTTATGACCATTGCATTACAAATTATATACAGTTTGTATTATACCTCTGTTTTAGAATGCAGGTATAAAACTACATGTGGATATTTATAATGAGCTCGACTTTAGCCTGCCCCGTGACACTGCTAACATCTTGTTTTTTAGGGACAGCAAGGGGCATCCATTTTGTTCTTTTATTTGCTAGTTCTGGATTCTTTCCTATCATAACATCACTTTTGCAGCTCCATAAAGGCACATTCAATATGTTAAGGTAACAATGCAATCTAATCCATGACACATGGAGTCCAGGTACCTCAAATGTGAACAATTATTTGGCCATAGCTGTTCATACTATTAGAAAGCATTTTGTTAATATGTTTCTATTCATTTATTCATTATGATTTATGATTTAAAGCTTTGTCAGAAAGCTTTATTCTGTCAGTTCTATTCCAGTTATTATATTCTATTCTAACTGCATTAGAACTGTATATTATTTAGTCAGCTGTAATTGCAATATATCATTTTGCCTGTATATGGCCTATAATTGTTTTGTCATTCCTATTTTGTATAAGTGAATATTCTGTATGTGCTAAAGATAATGCCATTTAGTGTGTGACTTCGTGTATCAGTCAAATGTATTGTAACTCATTTATAGTTATCACTCTATTCATATGAAGCTATTCTGTTTCCCCTCTTGAATTTGGTCCTCAAATTTTACGAACACAAATGAACAAGTCTGACCTTTTGTGGTACCTTTTGTGGCACAAATGCACGGTTCACTCAGATTAAAAACGACTGCGAGTGCTAGAAATCCAATCAACCAAAGTCTGAGGATGTCCAAGCTTATAGCAGACATGTTTGTCTTTGCCCTCCTTTCCCTGTACCCATCTAAATTCATGTTGTTATTTAGTGAAAGCGGTGTGCCTCGGTGCCCCAGGTGCGCTCTCTCTGTGCGAGAGAGAAGCGGCACCGGGCAGGCGTGAGTTTGGCCGAAGAGCAGTGGCTGGGCTTTGTTTTTGTAGCCCAACAGGGCTGTTAGGCGATGCAAAATATACCGCGCAAACAAACAGCCGTATCAGAATGCTCCCATGTGTGAGGAACAGAGAGCACACAGCCCAGAGCATCGGGAGAGGTGCCTGCATACAGCACCGCTCGGCCGGGGAACGAGACGCGGAGCAGAAGCTCCGGTTATTAGCAGTGAGCTGTAGCTGCCGTCATGCCCGCCAGCCTGCCTGGCACTGTCCATGCTGAATCACCTCTGCTCTGTCGCTGCTGAACAGACAATGGTTTTCAGTGTCCCAGAATGGGGACGGGCCTCTCTGCTCCCTGTTTCCCATCCTGGCATCATAAGCAATACGGAGAGGAATAATTAAAGGTACAATAGGTAAGATTTTTGTGTTAAAACATTGTTACAAGACCATTGTAAAACCCTTTCTATCATTGAAAAAGACTCACTGACATGTTGACTCAGCCCCTGCCTGTGTTTATAGTCCTTAACCCTCTAAAGAGGTTTGGGTCTGTGGGACCCGTTTTTCAATGTTTACTAAAATAAAAACAAATATTTTTTTCAACCTTTGACTCATAACCCTTGGCTCATTTTCTGTGAAGAACATGTAAATTAACTCATTTTCATTGAGTACACTGTGCACCCCCCTACACATTTACATTACATACAGGCTATTCGCGTCCACTGGACCCGAAGGTTATAAGTATGAGGTTTATATGTTTTATAAGTATAAGGTTTGCTGTGTACCTTTACCTGGTCTTCCTCCTATCTTGGACTATTGTGTGTGTGTGTGTGTGTGTGTGTGTGTGTGTTTGTGTGTGTGGGTGCGTGCATGCATGCATGCATGCTTGCCTGCGAGCGTGTGTACTTTCTCCTTTAGATTATTAGATTTAGATTTAGATCCACACTGTCAGACTGTGCCCCTCGTGTGGTGTGGTAGATATTGTGTTCAATCAGGGCCGTTTGAGTAATGACTGGGTCTCTGAACTAAAGTCCAGTGCAAGGGCCCTCCAGTTTTTTATGACTGGACTGCATTTGCCCCCTCCTTGTGGTTGGGCCCCAGAAAGCTTTGCTGTTTTCCGCCTTATTGTGGGCATGTGTTCATTTGTTAAATTTGTGTTCTGTATCCTAATTTCAATTTTATTTAAATCAATAAACACCAATATTGAAGACAGCCTTCTCTCCTTTATATTTGTTGAAGAAAAACATGATTTATTCCTCCCAGTTTTGATTATTATCGATTTGTTTGACCAAAATCACATTTCATCACAAAAAACGAATACTAATGAATGTGATTTAACAGGGGTAAATGGCACATATTAACCATATATGCTATATGTTATGGTCTATATTGCTTGTAATTAAGATAAGGTCAACATCTGTGAAGTATTTTTACATAAATTGTTATGACTGTTTGTTTTAAGACCCCAATAATGGTATGGGTCCACCAGACCCGCGAAAAGGTCCTGAGTAACAGAAATATGTCCGCCGTACAAGGGTTAAATTAGCTTTTCAAAACATTGTACAGCTGTACAGTAATTCAAGCTCATTGGTTAAAAGTACCACAGCCAATGCCGTTTCAATGTCAGAGCGTTCACCGAGATGGCGGAGGGATAAACAGTGTTGTAGTTTGAGGGTGTTTGTTGCTGCGATTCCGCTCTTGACTGTGAGGAGTCTGAAATGACCTATTGTACCTTTAAGCTTGAAATGGTTAAATCCACTGCATTTACCTTCTGCAACTTCTGAAAGTGATTGTTTTCCATCTCTTTTGTCTCCTTTGTTTTGGTATTTTGTGTAGGAGCGTCTGTTGCTGTCCTTGCTCCCGGCTCACATTGCACGGGTGATGAAAGCTGAAATCATACAGAGGCTGCAGGGACCAAATTTCGGCCAAGCGGAGAACACGAACAACTTTCACAATCTCTACGTGCAGCGGCACACCAATGTCAGGTACCGGCACAGCCCACGTTCCACTAGCCTTCCATAGCCTTGACGCATCCGGTGGTGTTAGTATAACCAAAACTTTTGGTTTATGACCTCTACCGTTGCTTAAAATGTCAAAACAAATTCGAGAACAACACATTGAGAATTCCTCAGGCATGGTTTCTCGGTCTCCATGGTTCTCTGCACAGGATATTGGTATTCTCTGTGGTCTCTCCAAGAGTCAGGCTTCTCACATAAACAAAGATTCGCCCCATGGCTAAAGAAATGTTGGTCTGCGTGAGTTGCTCCAACAAAGCAAGTCCAGCGTGCTGGTGCTTCAATCTACTGTGCTCTTGTGAATAATTCACACAAAACAGTGGTTGAAGCATTCATCACGCCAAAACTCATTTCACTTGCATCAAGCATTAAACTGTAGATCACACAAATTCAATGTCTGGTGTGATAATGAAAGTAGATGGTTGGGGAAATCTGAAAGGCTGTAGGAATTTTTCTCATGGCAGAGACAACAAGAGCCTATGTGTTTCTGCTTCTAAAGGTATAGCATGTTAAAAAGATCTGGTGGAAGAGTGAGCTTGTACAAAGACACTTCTCAATGTTATAATTATTTTCTTATAACCTGGAACACGATACAGGCTGCACTCGCCTTTTATCTGTTAGCATGTCAGCTCCGCTCATCATCACACGGATGCTCACTCTGACTTTTGATGTAAAAATTCCT
This sequence comes from Conger conger, assembly GCF_963514075.1. Lineage (NCBI taxonomy): Eukaryota > Metazoa > Chordata > Actinopteri > Anguilliformes > Congridae > Conger > Conger conger. The sequence continues at coordinate 18,262,760 of NC_083768.1, forward strand.
GGCAGGATTATTGATCTTCATCGCAGTTCTTCAGCAGTGAGTGCAGTCAGGCATCGAGTATGCATCGCTCAAGCACCCGTTCCTCTCCCATTCTCATCCGGATCTTGTGTTTCCACCGCCTCTCTGTATTCTGTGCACATAAGACTCAAAAAACACATACGCAGATACACACACAGGTCCTCAGACGATTCCTGTGCTTTCGGGCTCCTGTACGGATCGTGTGTGTTGGTCGTTCATTCTGTAAAGTCATACGTTTATTCTTGTACTGAATATAAATATGTTAGTTATAAGAAGGCAGATTGTCAGCTGATTCCTTTATACTTTGTTGTGCTTAAGTGTGCTGAATTTTAATTGCTGCACGTTAGGACCAGAATCAGTTCTAAAGCGATTTCATTATCAGTTCAAAGCATTCTATCTACTGTATCTGTAGCTGGCCATCTGTTACAGATCTGACTTGCTCAGTGTTTGCAGAGCAGTCTGGACAGATGTTTCATTCAAAGTACCTGAAGCATTCATTATGAAACAAAAGGCTGGTGATTTACAATTTAAATTGCACAAAAGCAATGTATGCTTTTGAATTTCAAAATGTGTAAAAAAAAAAATAGTTTTAGTGTTTAGCATAGCTCGGTCTAGTTATCATAACAATAGCGGTGTGTTGTAATTTTAAAACAATGTAACTATATCTGGCTAAGAGGTGCATTTTATGAATGTACTAATGAGACCACATAATGTAACGTAGAGTTTCTGCACTTTGTCCTTCACAGTATTCTGTATGCGGATATTGTGGGTTTCACGCGCCTGGCTAGCGACTGCTCCCCAGGAGAGCTGGTCCACATGCTGAATGAACTCTTTGGCAAATTCGACCAGATTGCTAAGGTAAACGCAGCTCAATACATTAAAGCAAAGCTGCTATTGGCATGTAATGTGGATCCTTTATATGGTGTTTTGTGGGGAATCAAACAATGTGATTCACTGGCATACACGAGTCCGGTTCAGGTGCTGATGTGGTTCAATCACGGTGATGCGCAAGCCTGTGGGTTGTAGCTTGTTGTTCTCCTGAGTGAGCTATTGAAATGACGAGCATAAAGGAACTTGTTATAAGCCTGACAGCGTTGGATTTGCAAGGTGACATGATCAGGCTAGCACAGAAATAGCTGCCAGACAGGGTCCTTTAAATATCTCAGGTTCTTTCAAGGAGAACAGCCACAGAAAAGCACATTTTTGCACGTTGCATAGTAGCTTTCAGGGAATTCTGTTAAAAGGAGCCACAGTGATTCTCACCTGTCTTTGTAGTGGGACGGACCGTCTCAGCACAGAACACATACGCAAAACCTCACACAGCCCAATCACTTACCTTTTGAGTTCACTCCCGAATATTGGTTCTGTAAAAAGTGACATTCATGTAGTCTTCATATTCTTCATACATAGACATTAGGAAATATTACAGACAATAGGAAGTATTTATTCACACAGAGAGGAGTAACTGTGTGGAATAGATTGGCAGAACATTGACCAGTCTAGCCATTCTCCTCAGACCTGGCACCAATAATCAGTCCACGGTCAAAAAGATCACATTTCTTCCCCATTCTGACATCTGAAAAACAGCTGAACCTCTTGACCATGTCTGCATGCTTTTAAGCTTTTAGTTGCAGTCAAATGATTGGCTGATTAAATATTTACATTACCAACTGGTGTACAGGTCTACCTAAATATTAGCGTAATGTTGTGGATGTCTGATATGATGTACAGTATGTACTGTAGTTGCCCGTTGCAGTCATGTGTATAATTGCCTGACATGTGTGTTCTTTTTAGGAGAATGAGTGCATGAGGATTAAAATTCTGGGGGACTGTTACTACTGCGTATCAGGCCTTCCAGAGTTCCTGCCAAACCATGCCAAAAACTGTGTCAAAATGGGACTGGACATGTGTGAAGCTATAAAGTGAGTATATCCATACCTTGCAAAAAAGAAAATCAGTGTTCGATTCGGTTAGACTCTGACACAGTGAAATTTACTCTGATGTCCTTTTTATCCATTTTATAATGGATTTCTGGAACATTGAATCTGGAGTTGTCATCGTGTTGGGGGAGGATTTTTGAAATTCTGCAACTTTTGATCAAAGTGTTCTTTGAGTTTAAAAATGGGAGCCAAGCAGAAAAATGTGACTCTCATACTGAGAGCTCTTAGCAGGGCCCCAGCTGTGGTGTCTCTCCAGCATAAACACAACTTGAATCGGAATTGATAAGGTTATCCACGTCAGTTCATGTCTGATTGTGCTCAGGCAAACCTGGCAGAAAACCGCATTCACTGAGTATGTGTGTGTGTGTGTGAGTGTGTGTGTGTGTGTGTGTGTCCCTGTACACGCCCCCACCGTTTGCACACCGGCATAATTGCCTGAAAAATACCCAATTTCCTCTTTTTTAGTTTGGAAAAACTGCCCAGAATATTGACATCTTCACCTGCCGATAAAGCAGGCTATTAAGGCTGTTTATGTATTCATATAATCATGAATTGCAGTAAAATCGCACATGGCATTGTTAATGCTGGTTTTAGGAGATGGAATATAGAGACATACACATGCACACACACACACACACACATACGTATACACACACACCTCACACATGCACGCACACACACACACACACATACACACACACTCACACACACACGCACCCACACACACACACACACCACACATGCACACACACACATGCATGCACACACACACATATACACACACACACCACACATGCACACACACACGCGCGCACACACAAACTCATTGTTGTATCGAACAGAACAAGCCCATAGCAGTAGTGTGGGCAGTTTGGGTAACAGCAGTTACTCAGCACCTGTAGGCTACCAATGTGAAATATGGAAATGACTGAATTACGTGAGCAGCCATTAGAGCACAGCAAGAGTGAACCGTGATAATTTGAGAAGAATGAACAAGTTGTTTTGAAAATGAATGACTGGAACCAAAACGTATTTCATTTCTAGATCAGAGCAGCTGTAAATGTTTGATTTCCAACAATGGATTGAACATTTACCAGCTGTATTGCACATAAAAACAGGGTTTGACTCTGTTTGGGCGATGAAACAGTCATGTCATGGTGTGTCATTCCATTTTATTCCGTTTAATTTGTGTCGCATTGGGAACAGAATTCCAACAATTCCATGACAAGATCTCAAAACAGAAAATTCAGTGTGGGTGTGCAGAAATTGCAGGATTCTGGCTTCGGTGTGAACAGTCAATCTTGTTCCAGAATGGTTTCTGGTAAAGGTTAACATGTATAAATCTGTAATTATTTTATTGAGGCTGTTCCCTTTATTGTTGTGTAAAATCTTTGTTTATGACTGTTCTTTTCCAGCAACCCTTAGAGTTTTCCTTATTAATATTCTGCCAGTCTTTGCATCTCCTCTCTCATGCCAGACACAGATGCCTGAAGAATTCCCCTGATTTGTCAGGCTAAAGGTCTTTCAGGGGTTTAGGGGAAGCAGGGATAAGCTTCTGTATTCTAGTTGCGACAGATAAATAAATGCCAAGACCTGAGAAATGCCTCAGAAATGAGATTTGCAGTAGAATACATACTGTATATAAAGATTTATTTAAAAAAAACTTTTTCCAGTTTTTTACCATTGGTAATATATTCTAAAAGAAGAAAATATACATATTATTGCATTCAGGAATTTCATAATTATTCATGTCATGTCTAAATATAGAATGTTTGCTCTTGTGGTAAATAAAAACAGTTTTTGCTTTTTGTTTCTTTATGAAAGGAAAGTGCGGGACGCCACTGGAGTAGACATTAACATGCGAGTCGGAGTCCACTCAGGCAATGTTCTGTGTGGCGTCATTGGGCTTCAGAAATGGCAGTACGATGTTTGGTCACATGATGTCACACTGGCCAATCACATGGAGGCTGGAGGTGTGCCTGGGTAAGCAGATATATGAAATGTAATGAAAAAATGTACTTATTTAAAATGTGTCTCCGTTCAAGCTGCGCTTATTTCATATACCGCACAGCTTATTTGTGTACCGTTTTATCTGTGTTTATCTGAGTGCTACATAAGCATTACCTGCTTTTCTGTTGCTATGAAGGGATTGAAATCATGGTGATTGGCTGGTGGAAGTAAGCCAGCAGGTAGCATTGACTCACAGCATAGTTTCTTTCGAGCTCTCAAAAGAACGTCTCATGTTCCCTCCCAAAGGCGTGTCCACATCTCCTCGGAAACGCTGGAGCACCTGAAAGGGGCGTACAAAGTAGAGGATGGGGACGGGCAGAACCGAGACCCCTATCTGAAGGAGCATGGGGTCGTCACCTTCCTGGTCATCAACCCCAAGGTAAGGGGTTGACAGGCCTCCTCCTGGAAGTATGTAAAAGTAAGAAAAGTCACAGACTACAAACGTTTGCTGTGGACTTTGCAATATGTCATGTCATTAATTATGATGGAAATAATCACCTGTAACAGATTTTTCACTTACAAAGCTGGAAATGAGTAGTGTTTGGAAAGGGCAAAGTTTGGAATTAAATCTTCAGGCCAAACCAAGTGGAACGAGAGAGAGATTAATGCCTGAGTCCGAGGTGGGATTTGTAACTCCGGCCTCTAACTCGTCCAAATATTTCTTGAATGAACGCGTTACCAGTTAAGATGCCCCTAGCCAATGGCAACGAGGGTTATGTCATTAGGGAGCGTTGTGGCGGTAACCTGCTACAGGCCTTCGCCTTCCTGCACTTCACTGTGCTTACTAGGCAAGCTAACCCTGCTTCACAAGGGGTGTGACATATCTGAGTATACAACTGAACAGCGCAATTACGAAACTAATTTTGGTATAGCAGTAGTGGGCATTTAAAAGCAGCAGTGTAAGCATGTTAATAGAGATAGATGTAACAGAACTGAACAGTGGTACTTGTGGTTGTTATCGTGACAGCCAGTCGGACAGCCAGATAATAGGCTCCATATACCATGTCCAAATTGTACATTTGTGTTCAGCAGTAAAAAAACTCAAGAAGCCCTGCAGGGTTGACTGGGCAAGAAAGAGAACTGACGGCCCGTGCCCCAGTGGTTGAGACTGTGGTTGAGGTCTGATGCTGCGTTCACATGGATCACGGTAGACAGTAGACGGCAAACCGCATGTCATTATAGTGGACGAGAGCACAACAGTAAAAAGTGATTAGGATGGCAAAGAACTCTGTCCATGACTATGGTAGACAGCACTGAAAATTAAGTTTATGTCAAAAACTTTTTTATTTCAAAAAGGTGGTTGTTATCATGACAGACAGTAGGAGAGCCAGATAATAAGCTTCATATGCTGTGTCCAAATTGTACATTAGTTCTGCACAATAAAAAAATGAGTGCTGGGTTTGGCTGGGAGATGAGGAGGACTCAGGGCCTGGTGGTGGAGGCCGTGGCTGAGGTCTAAGGATGGGTGCGTTGGGTGCAGGTGGAGAGACGCAGTCCCCAGCTCAGTTGCCGCCCCAGGCAGTCGCTGGACGGGGCCAAAATGAGAGCGTCAGTCAGGATGACCCGCTACCTGGAGTCCTGGGGGGCCGCCAAGCCCTTCGCCAACCTGCACCACCGCGACAGTATGAGCACCGAGAACGGCAAAATCAACACCGCGGTGAGCTTCCTCCTCTGAACGCCGTGTCACTCTGACATCATCACATATACCGTATAATGTATACATACACTGCGTGGCAAGAAAGACATTTTCTCACTGCTCAGGTCATAAGGTTGCACCAATGGAAGGGAATGGGTGGGTACTGCCTAACGGGTGTATATACTGTACGTGTGTATGTGTCGCTAAAGCTACGTATTGTAACCTATAGAATTTTTTCTTAGTTTCTTTTACCTTTTAGCTTTGTTCATGTCACTGCAGTATACCAAATTCCTGTTTTGTTCATTGAAGTAACTACTGTATGCTAAAACCTTTTCACATTGTTTGGTCCTCCTTTTTTTCCTTTTTTTTTCAGGATGTAAGCATATGGTTTATAGTATGCATTCCTCAAAAGCATTTTCCCCCACTGTTAAAGTACAGTAATGTTCTTCTGTTGAAAATGAACTTGTGAATGGTGTACACATTTATGCTTCTGGTTCTCCTGCTACTGAGCTGTGTAATTTTATACACAATATGTGGAATTTTCTTTCATTCCTATCAAAATGGCCATTTGAAAACGTCCATGCAAAGCACAAACTGACAGATTTTTTTTCCTCTTTTTAGGATGTGCCGATGGGGCAGTATCATTACCCGCGTAGAACAGAACGGTGAGAAATGTATCATACATTGGATTCGTCTGGATACAACTGTTCAATATTCAATAAATGTTTCTGTTATACTGCTGTATGGAGATCTACTGTAGGTTGGTTTGAGGGTGTAACATTACACTTATTGATTATAAATGAATTGATTACATATTCTGTGCCTTCTTGGTGATGTTTTAAAAACCCAATTTAGTGTTTGAAAACCAGTTATCCTTTTTTTAATCTTGATAACTGTATAAAATGTCAGAAAATATACAACCATTGTTATTTTTATCTCAGATTTCTTTATCAATGACTCTGCTGCCACTTTCCCATACAGGTGCCAAACTATCACTTCCTGTACCTCATGCTCTAAAATGAGATGTTTCTCAGATTTGTAATATTTATGGATAAAGGGCTAGTCTTTGGGAGACAATAAGAAGGCGACACACAAAGTGTCCACATTTTTCTTTTGCAATAATTTTGCATTTGCGTCAATTTGACCTCAAACATAACAGCGGTCATAAACTCTTAACATAATAGGAGGGTTCAATTAATTTAAACCAATATGAGAAATGTATTGAGATTCACAGAATTCACAGAAATGCACAACAATGTCCCCAAAGAGGAGAAATCAAACTGAAAAACAGGAGGAAGAGCGAGCGCGTTTCAGTCAGAGCGAAACCCGTCTCCTGCCCTATTTATACTCGCGCGGCGAAGCGAGGCGCCGTGGGGGTTCGGCGGAGCCTTTGATTGCGCAGCACTTACTGGAGTTCCTGCAACTTCAGTCTCCATCGTGTGGAAATGAAGAAACAGAAATTCATGAATGCGCGGGGAAAAGATGACAGAGGTTGCTCTGGGGAAGTTTACTATTTCGGGCTGCCGCAGCGGGGGGACCTGGGAAACGTGGTCCTGGCTTTCTCTGAAGCACAGCCAGGTGTTTCCAAGCGCCGCGATTCCCCCAGCGCCACACGGCCCTGTTATCTGACTCGCATTTCCAATATGCCTCGAGGGGAGGAAGAATCACGTTTTTTGAATTATTACTTTTTGGTCGCAGATGTGACAATCCAAGCAGCGTTATAGAAGTCGATCCTATAAAGGTGTTTCTCCTGTAACGTAATCATCCCTGAGAGGCCTGCTGGGTCTCACTGCTCCTCAAATCTTTTTCCCCCTCCACAGAAAGTCCCAGAGGAAGAGATTTGAGGAGGAGTTGAATGAGAGAATGATCAGAACCATTGATGGAATCAACTCCCAAAAGTATGCTGCAATTTATTCATGTTGATATTACAACTGAGTGATGGGCTATGTTTTGTGCTGTGTTCCTGAATGCATCTAAAATCAAAATTCTTAACTGTTTTTGTTGCACATTCTGTACACCACGTTTTCTTTTGCACATTAAACCTGCTCTTAAGTCTTTGAATGTGACGGAGCTTCTGTTTTTCAGACAGTGGCTGAAATCTGAAGATATCCAGAGGATATCCTTGTTCTTTCACAATAAGACACTGGAGAAGGAGGTAAGAAACCTTCAGTATGTGGAATACATTTTTATTTAAAATATGTTTTCTTTGATGTTCGTATATTCTTTTGAAGGATTGACAATTTCTGTAATTTGATAACCCAAACCGCATGAGTCTATTGTTTAATTGATGGAGATATTCCAATTCTGCTTTTTAAGCTCTGTAATTGAAATCTAACTGTTTATATTTGTGTTATTTTGGTTAAATAATTTAGGAATGCCAACTTAGACCTAGATTCCTTTTTTTCCGTAGTACAGAGCAACGACTTTGCCGGCTTTCAAGTATTACGTCACCTGTGCATGCCTGATATTTTTCTGCATCTTCATAGTGCAGATTCTGGTCTTGCCAAAGTAAGTATGGTTTGTGTTTAAAAAAACAACAACAACATAATAGCATGGTATGTGTGCTGTATTTCTGCTTGATTTGTGTATGTGCATTCTATGAAATATAACATATTACAAAGCAACTCATATTCTCCATATATACTTATATTCACCTTTTATTTTACCTGTCCTGTGCAGTTCAGTTATGCTTTACATAATTATATGTCTCATACCATAGTGCTCTGCATTATGCTAGGGAAAACTATCAAAGAAAAACAACATATTTTTTTGACAGCAATGCAAATTGCTATTTCCACATACAAAACAAGACAAGTCAAGTCAACATCTTGTCCCTGGCTAGATTCACTTGTAAATGCTTGGGGCATCCAACCAAACACTCCCCAAATGTTTCATAGAACAGAACATTCATGCTGGATATTAATATTCTGCTGTCACATTCTCAGAGCGATTGTGCTGAGGCTGAAATTGCATCGATAAAACTGGTCTTGAAATCAAATCCAAGTTTCTCAAGTAATGTTTGAATGTAATGAAAAAGACTGATAGGCAGAAAGAGAGTATAAAAATACAATAGAATTCTTAGCTGGGAATAACTACTCATTTCACTGATGATATTTATTTTCTCTGAACACCACAGATGTGAAACTCCCTTTCAGGATGATAGTGACGAGCATCCATTCATAGTTTGAACAACTGTCATTTACTTTTGTCACCACTGTGAATGATGCATCAAGATGGCCTATACAGGATATACACAATGTTTGAACAGACAGACAGAAAAACAGACAGACAGAGACTGGTTGCAGGAAATTGTACTTAAATAAACAAAAAGAATTGGTTCAAAAAACAGACACTGACCCCCATTTCACAGTACACTGTACACAAATGCAAGGACCCATGTTTTGAAGTAATGGTGTTTGTTTTATTGCTTGCCTGTGCTTCACATTCTGTAGAACTGCTGTGCTGGGAATATCCTTTGGGATGGCGTTCGTCTTGCTGTCCTTGATCCTGCTCATCTGTTTCGCTGGCCATCTCCTGGTGAGTCATGCTGTCTAAAGGAAGTTAGATTTGGTCTCCAGGAGGAATAGAGGTTGAAGCTTTTAAAAGTAAAATGGTACATTTCTGCCTGATTCAATCCAAGTGAAATGATGTATGGCTATCCAAATGAAATAGTATTTAGTTTGAAGAAAAGAGTTTAGGAATATTTGAATGATTTTAATATTGATTTCTTGTTTACATCTAAAAGAACCATATTTCCAAGTGGCAAACATTGTTTGATAATGAAAACATTATTATGAGAATTTGCAAGGTGACAGTTTGTAGTCCAATCCCAGCCAGAAAATGCTAGATTGCTGCTATAACATAACTAAAATAACCTTAAATCATCTCTAGGAAACCATATTTCAATAAGATATCTGATGAGCACGTGCAGCAATATATTGGTTTAAATGTAAATACATTTAACAATTATCGTCGTTGTCACAAAATATGTTGTAGATCTGTTGAGACAGTGGATCAAGATATATGGAGTAAAATTGAGTAAATTAGTAAAAGTAATAGTATTGAGGAAAATATATCTTGAGCTAAACAGTAAACTTTTATGAGAAACCAATTTGTCGATGTTAATGCCTTGGTCCTCTTTGTTAATTATTTACAAAGACAATATTGACTGTATAAATTCTATCAATTCAATATGCAGATTGCACTGTTGTTTACACCAACACTGTTTGTGCTCCTTCCCTGAAACAGACAGATTTCCTGGCAGATGTTAATTGTTTACAAACTGCTCACTCTGAACTGAATCTTATTTTAAACAGAGAAAAATTTTGAAAACCACATTTTTGTGTTTGTGAAAGTACTCTCAAAACAGCAAGAAGATATACTTGAAAGAAATAAGTGGTAATTTAGCTGGATGAAATTGTTGTTTATAAATACACTGAAAGAAAATTGAAATTAAAATATTCTTTTTTTGAAATACTAGCAATGAAGAGTTTTTGATTATCATTACATACAAACTGCATACATGTGCAATATGTCCTCAAATTGAAACTCCATTATTCCTTGAAATTACTTCAAATACATGACTAACTGCATTGCCACAGAAGATTGTTAAAGTTTAAAATGCTATCGTGGCCGGAGACTTTTGAATACAAATTGTCAATCTCAGTGAGACCAACTCGTAAACTAAGAATAGATAAAAACTGAAATTGGCATGCCTAAATGCATAATGCCTCACAATAAAGTATGTTTATTTATAGTCATCTGTAATGTAGTGCCTTTTCTCCAGCACCTTATCATCAAACATATGGTATGCCTCCAGTAGTCTATGAGCAGAGCCCAGGACTGTGGAAATGATTTACTTTCCACTGCCTGTAGAAGCACAAAATATGACTGTGCCCCAAATAATGAGGCAATATGCTGAAATCATATAATCCCTTTCTGTTGGGACCTACTTAAATCTTCACACCAGCTGCATCGTGAGTTCAGTAATTCTTCTGCATCCACAGTTCTGAAGTACAGCGCCGCTCTCTGGATAGGTTTCTAAGGCCTCACCTTGAGTTTGTAATCCACTGGGCTCAGTACTAAGAAGGACTCAACAATAAATAAATAGCAGCCAAAACCTTCAGGTGGTGTGGTACCACTTCCTCTCGCTCTCTCTCTCTCTCTCTCTCTCTCTCTCTCTCTGCGTCTCTCTCTCTCTCTCTCTCTCTCTCTCTCTCTCCCTCTCCTCCTTGCCCTACCCTCCACCCTCCCCAAGAGGAATGAAAGGACTCTGAGCCCAATCTGTGTTGCAGTGAACTCAGGAGTCATCTGGGGTTTAGGCTTGTGTATCCTCTACAGTAGGCATTATTATTACAAAAAAAAAACAGGATAACTACTGGAAAAAGCATAAAGGCAACAGCAGTGTCCATTGGCTTGTTCAGAACTAGGCCGGTCCAAAGCTGTGATTTCAGTCAGAAACCTATTGGGGTGCCTGGTCTTGAGGTACCTGATCTATTCTAGGATGTCTTGCAGGGCTAGGTGATGCAAAACCATTCATCTCAACAAAGGGAATATGAACTTCTGGGCACAGGCAAGGGGGTGGATAAATAACAAAAGATTTTAACTAGCTGCGTGAAGTATTCTGGGTAACCGTTAAGTCACAGTCTGTGGATAATTATTTGCCTGGGGTGACAAAGCATTGTCTTTGACGAAATGGAAGGGAATTTCCTTATTGAATTTACTCTTGGCTCTCATTTAAAAGTTGGCTGATTTTCCATAGTAGCTTCCGCTTTCATTTATTAAACTTTGACAGACAATATCCACTAATTAGCATGTCTGTTCCTGTGTTCGGCAGTGGCACCCCAGCCTTATTTTTCTCCGAATGTAAGTTTAACAAACTGTCTGAGCAACTTGTGCAATTACTACTTTCCCAAAGCAGACCTTGTGGGAAAATCTAAAGCCTCAAATGTTACTTTTCATCTCAACTCGTATGTTTGAATTTAAAACAATGTTTTCAGTCTCAATGGAAATGTGGCCCACATATCAAAGTTCTTGTTGACTTTGAAAGGTCACTTGTTTGTTTTGTGTTCTGTGGTCGGTGTTCAGTCTGTGCACTATTGGGGCAAATAGGCTTCTCAGTTATGCTTTCTGAAAGTTTCACCTCAGGCGTGTTGGCTGAGTCCATACGGATAGCCGTGTGTTGTTTTCAAAACAATTCAGCCAATGTGAATTACCTTGGTTGACCATGGATTGGCCTGCCCCATAGGCATTTTAGTCAGTGATGATAATATGAACAGCCATGACACTGATCCCATGTTAAGGATAACAATGTGCTCATTAATGTTTCATCATCTTATCGTTTCTGCACCCAGTGCAATTGAATGACAAGTAGAGTACAAAAACCTGACAGGGCATCTCTAATGAAGCTTCTTCTTGCAAAACACGTTCTTAATCCATGAACATTGCTGGGTCGTGGCATAAAAACTGTTATATTTAGTACAAGTAAACAACCAACCAGCAGCCTGCTGTAACTAGGTCACCAGTGATCTATTATTCCACCTCATGTCAAGTGAATTCTACAGTCTTATTTCTTCTGAAGCGTTTGTAAAGACCACACCCAGTAATACATTTTTGTTTTTAGCTCAGTACAATGGATTTAAAATGTAACAATGAGGGCTTTAATTTGACAGTATTTATATACATGATACACAGTATATAATGGTGTAGTGGTGGTTAACGGGGTAGCTAGTTAGCCTCCAGCTGACTAAGTTCTGGGTGCCGGCATGTTGTTGTTTATGTACAGTAATGCCTTACTTTCATGTTATACTCTTGCTGTCAGTGGAATGTTGTGCATGGACCATCACCTTTGGGCCTTCCCCACTGATTGCCAAGGTTTTTTCTGGTCAATGAAATTCTGCCTACTCTGCCTACTAAATAAAACACAAGCGTTATCCCACCTGGTTTCTGTCTGGAGTCCATCACTTCAGTACTTTATTCTGTTTTTCTGCCTGCCTTCTAGTTTCCCCAGACATAATCGGAAGCACCCATGAGTATTTCATGGCAATACATTAATGATGCCATTTTAACTGTTTCTTGTACATTTAGCTATAAATATTAAAATATTTATATGCAAATAATGTTTTCTGACTGCCCTAGTTGTCACTAAAATCCCAACCAAACCAATAACCAAACCAATGCTTGTCTACTTGCTAATTCATATTCTCGAGTTCCTGTTTTCACCTGATCTCTTGAGGTTGAACAATTCATGGAGCCCACTCATGCGAAGAAAGTTTAGAGATTTTTTTGTTTTATAATTAAACTCCCAACCTGTCCATATTTACTTTATTGAGCTGTGGGCTGTGTTAATCTTTGTAAAGCATTGTCTTGTCAATCCATACATTTTACGATGAATAAGGTAATCTTGTTATAGTGCAACATAAAACACATACTGTGTCTGTGCAGAAGAAAACTGTGGTTGTACTGGTGGAAATACATCACTGTGTATCTTGCACTATCACTGATGCCAGTCGGAGCAGCTGAGGTCGGCTGTCATGGCTGAAGCTAAGGGGGGCAGACTGGGATTAGAAATAGCCGGCTGACTAATTTTCTTTCTCTTATCTTCTAAGCAATGCAGCAAATCCGCCTCCGGTTCCCTGCTCTGGATCCTAAGCTCGTCCAGAATCATCGCCAACAAACCCTGGCCACGTCTCACCCTCACCATGACAACCACTACACTGATATTAATAATGGCTGTTTTCAATATGGTAAGTGCTGTCGCAGTGGCTCTGCGGTCAGGACCCTGGACGAATGAGTATTCTCTACCTCCCCTGCTGAGTCAAATGTCACCAAACTCTTTAAAATAGAAGCCTGTCCCTTCTGTACTTGGCACAGAGTAGAACGAATGGAATGGTTCCAATGTGGTCACACGATTAGTGTAGATCACTGATGGTTGGAACTGGCTAGGAGATAATTCCATGGCGGTTGCGTTTTAATGGCTGCAGCCTCTGCAATCATTTCAGCTTCAGCTCGAAGCAGAAACAAAAGCAGGACTACTTCTGATTGATTAGCTGCTTGTTAAAATGCTATTTTAAAGCTTTGTAGCACATCATATGGCTTGCCTATGCAATTAGTTCCTTGTTAGGTAATGTGGTATAACTGGCACGGTCCTTGATCAGGATTTTGTTCACATTGTTTTTGAAGTTACATGATATTGAGTTGCGTTTCTGTTTCTCTGGGCTGCTGTCAGACATTCCTGCATCCTCTTCTGGCAAGCTTTCAGGTCAATGGATAGCACTGTTTGGTTGATTTGTAATCAGCCAATGTGTTACCTTTTCTGGGAAAAAATGTTGGTCAGTCATGAAGGATACTTTTCTGCAAACCTTGTACCTGGTTTGTCTGGTCTCTTTCTGTTCTTTGTGCTTCTATTGTGAAGGAGAATAAAATGGTGGCTGTGTATCTAGCAGTGGGGGTGTCCAATCTTATCTGAAAAGGTTGTAGTGATTTGCGTTAGCCCAGGACTAAGAACCCTGATTCCTCCATTATTAGTTAAGTAGTTGAATCGGGTGTCATTGTTCTGGGCTAAAATAAACACCTGCATCCACACCAGTGTGTGCATGTGTGTGCGTGCTTTGTTCAGTCACCACCCCAAACCGTAGTTCTACTTGAACTAAACTTTAACTTATAACATTAGAAAATATTTTCTAGGAAACCTGACTGCATGAGAAATTGTGTTAAAAAAATATATATATATTTAAAGTCAAATAATGAAAGTTTATTTCATTATTTGAATGAAAGTTTTCATTCAAATAACTATTTTCTGTTATGACTGTTTACTGTATGTCTGTGATCCACTGAAGATTCTGAGTATTCTGCCCCAGACCCAGGTCCCCTCGGGTCCGGTACACTTCCCATCCCAGATTTTAGCCGTTGCTTTTACATTTCGAAAAGTGGCTTGGCGGGGGCTACTTAAGATTCAGAGTGCAAGAGACTTCACAGAATAGTTAATCAGAGCCTAATTAAAGTCATTTCTCTGACTGGGGAATTCATCTATGACCTGCCTGCCAGACACATCTCCTTGTTTGAGAAAAAAAGTACCCACAGCCATTCACAAATTATTTGTTGACCTCCCTTTTTTAAATGCAGGAACTATAGCTACACGACTGCGATTGCCAGGAGGGGAAAACTAAAGAAAACATACCAAAATAACTTATTGTATTTCTCATTGAAGAATGTTAAGCATGAATATGCTCTTTTTAGAAAGCTATAAGATTTCAGCTTTAGCAGTTGTGAATTGTATGCACATTGGTAAGCAGTAAGCATTTGAGTCACATGCTTAACTCAGACTTCTGTGCTTAAAGTTATTAAACACATTTTTCATTCTCATTAGTCTCCCAGATGAGAGAGAAAGGCTGATCGAATGACATGAGATTTATGTTGCTCTGACCTCACATTTTACCTTCTGGAAAATGCGATAAAGTCCAGAGAGCTAGCTCCGCATTTAGACCTTGACGTGAATCGATTGGCAGATTATGATCTTTCTTTTTCTCATGCCATCAGTCCAGCTCATTGAACCCCAATGAGGTCTCTGCTCACTGATAGATTGGGCTCGCTCTGTTTTGTGCTGAATCAGTGCAAACTGATTTCTAAAATTCGTCTTTCAGACTACACCGTTAGAATAATAATGAACAGACAACCTTTAAAGAACAAGGGACAGGTAAAGTGATGAACATGTTAACTTGCAGTGTCTGAAAGTGTTTTGACAGTGACCCAATTTGTTTTGTTTTGGCTCTACAGTGGCAAGAAAAAGTATGTGAACCCTTTGGAATTTCCTGGTTTTCTACATTAATTGGTCATAAAATCTATCTTATCATCATCAAGTCACAAATATAGACAAACTCAATGTACTGACACACAATTATAATCTGTCATGTCTTATATTCATATTGAACACACCCATGTAACATTCAAGGGCTGGTGGGGAAAAAGTAAGAGATCCCTTGGATTTAATAACTGGTCGAACCTCCTTTGGCAGCAATAACCTCAAACAAGAGCTTCCAGTCGCTGCTGATCAGACCTACGCAATGTTCAGGAAGAATTCTGAAAAATTCTGCCTTACAGAACTGCTTCAGCTCAGCCATATTCTTAGGATGTCTGGTGTGAACAGCTCTGGAGATCATTCCACAGCATTTCAATTGGCTTATGGTCTAGGCTCTGACTGGACCATTCCAAAAGCTGCGTTTTCTTTTTTTGAACCCATTCTGTAGTATATTTACTTTGATGTTTAGGGCCATTGTCCTGCTGCATCACCCAACTTCTACTGAGTTTGAGCTGGAGGACAGCCACCCTGACATTATCCTGTAGAATACCTTGATAAACTTGGTTACTAATTTTCCCCTCGATAATGGCAAGCTGTCCAGCCCGTAATCAGCAAAGCAGCCACAGCTCCCTCCACTGTATTTTACCATTGGGATGATCTTTTCATGTTGGTATGTGGTGCTCTTTTTACGCCATACATAGTGCTGCATGTTCTTCCCCTTAGTTTCATCAGTCCCCAAAACATTTCCGCCAGTAGCATTGTGTAGTGTCAAGGTTCTCTTCGGCAAACTTCAGGCGCACAGCGATGCAATGGTCCTCTGTGGCCTGTTAAATATTTTGCCTCTGGTAGACTCATAAACAGAGTTGTTAACTAGTTCCAATGATTCCTTCAAGCCTTTTAGCTGTTACTCTAGGGTTTTACTCTTTTTAACCTCATTGAACATTCTGCGTTGTGCGTTTGGAGTCATCTTGGCTGGGCGCCCACTAGGGAGAGTAGCCAGAGTTCTAAATTGTTTCCATTTATGGACAATTTGTCTAACTGTGGACTGATGAATATCAAAACTCTTTGAGATTACTTTGCAACCCTTTCCAGTTTTATGGTTCATGTCTTCTGATATGTCTTTTATGCAAGGCATGGTTCACATCAGCAGATACTTCTTGTTTGAGTGTTTCTTATGAGTGAAAGTAGCTCTAACCCACACCTCTTATCTCGTTTCATTGATTAGACTCCAGGTTTGCTCATTTCTGACTCCAATTAGTTTTTGTTGAAGTCATTAGCCTAGGGGTGCACATACTTTTTCCAACCTATGCTGTGAATATTTGAATAATGTATTCAATATGCAAAAGAACAATACAATTATTTCTGTATTATTATTTGAAATAGATTTGTTCATTATTGTGACATATTTTAGGACAGATTTATACATGAATACAGATAATTATAAAGTGTTCACTTACTTGCCACTGTATACTGCAGCTCATTGGCTTTGCAAATATAAGGTTAAAATGTTAGCTTTAATTTTTAGGGTATTTCCATCCATATACTCTGCCTGGCCTCTACTGCAGCCATCTTTTGTCTTTAGCAAGTGAAATACATGTTCAGTTGGATTCAGATCAAGTGATTGACTTTGCCAGTAAAGAACTTTCCACTTTTTGGCCCTGATAAATGCAAGGCATCCAAATTTAGTTGGATCTGAGCAGATAAGACCTTTCTGTACACCTTCAGAATTCATGCTGCTACTTTTGTCAGCAGTCACATGATCAATAAAGACCAGTGAGCCCATTACAGTGGCAGCCATACATGCTATCTCCACAATGTTTCACAGATAAGCATGTTCTTTGGATAATTTCCTCTTTTCTTACCTTTGGTACAGGTTAATACTTATCTCATCTGTCTATAAGATTTTATTCCAGAACTCTAGTTTTTAAATGTACTTTTTAGCAAACTCTAACCTAGTCGGTCTGTTGAGGTTTACCCGTTGTTTTCATCTTGCATTGAACCCTCTGAGGATGTGCTGATTTATTGTTCTCTTTTACTGTAGTCTTTGATACATCTTGGGCTACATCCCAGAGAGTGTTCTTGATCTATTTGTCATTTGAAAGGGGTTTTTTCTTCGCAATTCAAAAGTATTGTTCAGTCATCCCCTACAGTGGTAGTGGCCTACCGGGTTGTTTGATATTGCTATCTCACTAATGCATTCTTGCTTCTTAACAATGTACTTCCAAATACTTTTCTTTTTCCTATATATCCAAAGGTCCTGCAAATATTATACTGCTTACATCAGCCACAACATTAAAGCCATCATAAGGGATTTGTTGTCAAAAGTTTCATTTTTTGACATCTTTCTTAACAGATGTTCCAGGACCTAAAAAAAAATAAAAACCACCTGCCATATTTAAAAATGCATGGCATTTAATCCTACATCAGTTTCACCCTTCTTCCCTCCATTAAATTACATGGTACTGCATGTGGTGAAACCTATGTAGGAATAGATTGCATGCATTTTTTTAAATATAAAAAATTCTACAGGTCCTGGAGCATCTGTTAAGATAGACATGACCATGAACACCAGTACATACCAAGATAATCATGATTCACCTATGATTATCTGCTTAAATAAGTACACACATCATATAATGAAAAGAAAATGAAAAAAAAAGCTTGTGGTCTAAATGTTGTGACTGATCGGTGTATGTTGCAAATGTAATATTTTAATTTCATTAAAAGGCACTGTAATTCTTCAAACTAGTTTGTTTAAAAATCTTGTTTTTGGGTTTTAGTTCTTCTTAGAAGACAAAATGATGCCTGCAGCGTCTAATACCTCCAATGAGACTTCGCATTACCCAAATGCCCAGGGCCCACAATCCCCAGAGAACAATTTTTTCTACCTTCCAGTAAGTAACAACCTCTTGAATTATCTTAGATGTTTTCTTCTTTCTGTAAAAAAATGTCTGTCACAATGCATCATGGGAAGCACTTCAGAGTGCCTTACATGTTTGTTCATTGTGGCTACAACAGTATTACATATAGCTAAATTAAAAACATATTATCTGTTGTTATTTCATCAACATTTGATTGTATTCACAGCAGTGACAAAGTTTACGTCAAAAGTGCACCTCATCTCTGTTGAACAAGTCATTAATGTTCAGGAGGAATATTTGTTGACTGAATAAATGCCATTCACCATGCTGAGTTATGACTAAATTGAATTGATTCAGCTGATTACACTGGAGACTAATAGAATAATATGAATTTAGAAAGTAAGACATGAAACCGTGAAACTGAAAATGAAAAAGAGCGTCCATTGACACGTTTGGTATATCATTTTACTGGACAGATAAATAAATAAGTAAATAAGTAAGTAAGTAAATAAACAAATAAATAAATACATTTTAAAGCCTGGCAGTTGCTGAAATTAAGCTATAATTGAAATGCCCATCTTTGTTAATGCTTCCTACTAACTATACCTGCTATTGAGATGTATCCATTTCAGTGGCTGAAGACCTCTGAAATCAATGTGCTCATATATTCATTTGGCCAGTTCTCCACAGACTTCACTGCATTTTAAAATAAACATGGGCAAAGCATATGTTCTACATATCGTGAAATGGTGTCTTTGATGGAATTGAATTGGCCTTTGGAAACAGAATTTACATTTTCAAATTAATTTTACCATTCAAAATATGCAAATAACCACACATTACAACAGTGGTATGCAGAAGAGGATCTCTGAACACACAATGCATCATAATTATAAGTGGATAGGCTACAGCAGTAGAAGTCTAAAAGATAAGTCTAATAAATACCTAATAAAATGCTCACTGGGTGTACAATTTCTTTATAAAGAAAGTGTTTTGGCCTCTTCTGTGGTAGATTTTGGAATGCCAAATTCCTTTTTGAATAGTCAAAAAAATAATTTCACGGCAACAACAATGATGAGAGTTAAATAGCGAAGCACAAAAAGCAGAGCTGAGTCCCATGTGGCCAGCTGGTAAGGCCTCGCCACAGTGAACACGGGCAGGGTCCAGTAGTCTAGACACGGCTAGTCCCTGTCTGGGAAATGCCATTAGTTGAAAGGCACAGTGCAGCAGTGGGGCAGTTTGCTCTGGACCACAGGGGGCTGGGATTAAGTTTGTCCCGCTCCAGTCCTGCTTTCCTCAGGAAACTGCTGTGTCACCGCCCCCTTGTGACTCCAGCAGTAATGAAATTGCAATGTTGTTTTGTAAAAAAAAAAAGAAAAACTTGATTTTTTTTTTTTTTTAATTTAATGAAATCTGACCAAATCTAATCTTCCTTCTCAACAATGTGCTCTGAGGCACAAGGCAATTATGAGTTCATTAAGTACTGTTCATTTGTAGCTATTTATTTAATACTTAATCTATTGCTGAATGTGTGTTTCCACAGAGGTCTGAAAAATGTCTGTGCAAAATATTGTTGGTGCTTTTAATAAAACCACCCCCACCCCGTTCTCTGTCAACATCATTTTCCATCACTTATCTGTGCTCATCTGTAAAACTTAATTCTTTCTCTCTATCTTGCTCTCTCTCTCGCTCTCTTGCTTTCTCTCTGACCCTCTTTTTCTTTCACTCACTCTCTCGCTCTCTTGCTTTCTCTCTGAATCTCTCTCTTTCACTCACTCTCTTTCGCTTGCTCACTCAATTTCTCAATTTCAAAATACATATTGCCAGTTTGTTCAAAGTAATCATAATGGGTAATCACGCTCTCTCTCTCAGTATTTTATATACAGTTGCATTCTGGGCCTGGTCTCGTGCTCCGTGTTCCTGAGGATTAACTATGAGCTGAAGATGGTGATCATGCTGGCAGCTGTGGTGGGCTACAACACCATAATCCTCCAGACCCACGCCCCTGTGCTGGACGAGTACAGCAAGTTCCTCTACAAAAGCCAGAGTCTGGACAGGTGGGAGCCCTGTCTTGTCTCTCCATGGTCTCCATTTGAAATAAAAGATTCTACCTAAATGCCACAATATCTGATAGGGGAAACAGTGGAAGCCTAACTGCGGTATTAATCTTTTTAGAACAGGTTTCCATACTGAGACACACTTGCTATATCCTTTGAAAGGATTTGATAGTGTCAATTGTCTTTGATCGCCATCTTGCTTGATTATTCTGTCAAATCCTGTCTCCGTGGACACCGTTTTGATTTGTCCAGACGTCCTTCAGTCTACTATGACTGAATTCAGCCCTTCTCCAGTGGCTATCTGTTCAGACAGAGTTATATAATTTATGTATCACCATGTACAGTACAAGCAGGCACTGAACAAGAAAGGCTGAGCAAATGCAAATAAATGTTCCAGTGTGTCTTTTTTACTTTGCAGGCTAGCCCCCAATGGTCCTCCCATTACTCCAGATGAAAGAGAGTGGTTAATCCCTCTCCCATCATTGTGGCTATAGCTGCAGTACGCAGAGAACACTTTGATTCCATCGAGAGGCCGCCAGAGGTGCGAGGAGACTCCAATTTGTCTGAAAATGAAAATCCCATTAAGCTCCAAAAATAGCGAATAAGATGGGCTTCAAAGAGTGCCCGAGGAGAGCGGCCATCTTGCACCTCCCTTCTCCTCCTGCCTAACATGCATGCCCGAACTTCTTTCCGGAAAGTTCCGACCCGTTCTGGCGGTAGGCCTGAGCTGTCGAGTGGGCGACGGCCACGCCCCTGTGTTTTTGCGTCATCCCCCAGAACTCTCCTCTGTCTTATTATCACAAACCTGAGGGCTAGGGGCGTAATTGATTGGTCTGCCTGGAGGTTCTGAGTTATCGCCGTGGTGCCAGACGGGGTGCCACAGCCTATCACTGTGTTGAGTGGCGGAAGAGGGCCGTCTCTGCCAGACAGGCCCTTCTGAGACCCGCGTGGTGCTCTTTTTGGTGCACACACACCTGCTGTCTTGCCAGCCCTCATTAGGCTAGCAGACTGTAGCCTGACATATCCGGGCCTAGTGGGTTCAAACAGGGATCCCAAGTGTCATTTTCATTATTTCCTCTGTTCTCCAATAGAGGTGGCCTGGTTTGAGCTTATAGGGCTTTTTACAGAAGTTTGCCTCTCTGCAGATCCCCAAAAGAAACAGACTGAGTTCAGTATGTTGACACAGGGTCAGCAAGGTTTGATAAAGAGACAGGGCTCATCAATACAGGACTATTGCTCCCATCATTGCACTGCCTCTGCCTCAGTAGAATGCTCCCCGAACTGTTGAGAAGTTGAAACGGTACTGTATAACCCATGGGTTTCCCACATACAGTGCTTGGTGTTTTCAGGAAGCTAATGTTATGGAAAATGGTAAAGGTTGGTGTCCTTGGTGATGTGGTACACTGTGTGCTGAATAAAGATCTTGAAATACCATTTAAAAGTAAACCACAGGTAATGCAAGTTACAAAGCTACGGTTAACCAGGTATAAGGTTAATGTGTGTTAAACGTACAGAGATGAGCAGGAACATTGCTGTTACCGCCATCTTGTGACTGTCTTTATTTGATGATTTGTTGTTTTTTGTGAAGCCTGGGTATATAGCAGAAAACGCAGAATGGTTTGAGGAGACTCGTTATACAAACATACCATTTCACACCACTGTTCGTCTAGCTGGGTAAGGCTACATGACTCATTGGCCTCTCAGATACTTCCGCTTTTAGATGCATTTGGGGGGTTCCTACAAGCTTGTACACATTTTACATTCAGATCTGAGATTTTTCTGGACATGTGTTTCTGTCCTCAAAAGCATAAGTCACAATTTTGCAATTAAATGCAATCTTTTAATTTCATCAAAATGTACACAACCATTCTAACGTTTAGTCGCACCTTGCCTTTTTCTGCTTTTTCTTTAAAAAAATCTGGATATCTTATTTTCAGGTTGTCCTACAAGTGATATTAAAACTCTTCGCATTTGAACTGATCTCTATGAGAATTTGTGGGTGGGACTAGATTCAGCTGTAAATTATGCTGATACAGTATGGAGCACATTTGTTAGCTAAATGGTTTTAAGTCATCAAGGGTACAAGGTATCACATGAGCCTCAAACCACTGTGTTGCTGTCAAATATGCAGTAGATACTACAATAATTGTTTTTCCTGAATATATTTATTTTTTTCCATTGATTTTAACAGGAAAATTTGTCAGGTGAAACTATTATTGTAGTATGTAATGCATATCTGGCTGCAGCATGATGGTTTGAGGCTCATTTGATACCTTGATACGCCATTTAGCCAACAAATGTATTCCATACTGTATTTTTGTTTATTGTGCTTTGACCACATAAGAATAGTTTGATCACAAACTGAGAAAATAACACATTCAATCAGAAAAAGCAGAAAAAGACAAGGTGACCCCAAACCTTTGTATGGTAGTGTATGTATCACACCTTTGAAAAATAAAGGCTCAATTCCAAGACCCTGATTGATTTCAGTTTTCTTTTTAAAATCTAAGAAGATGACTTATTTGCAATGGTCCAATCTCTATTTCACACCAATTGCATTTTTTTTAGTTCTTTGGTATTGTTTTGCTCTGGGGACTTGTTGTGCTTTAATTGCGGTCTCCTGATTGAGGCTGTGTGAATGAGGTGAGAGAGCTGGGCAGCCGTGATAAAGTGGAAGTGACTTTCAAAAATGAATGACAGGTGGAGGGAGCAGTCTGTCAGACGTCTGTGAATTCAGTAAATATACTCTCTCTCTCTCTCTCTTCCTCTATCTTCTTTATTCTAGACCAGGAGTTCTGAAAGACCTGAAGACGATGGGCTCTGTCTCTCTGTTCATATTTTTCATCACTCTGCTCGTTTTGGCGAGACAGGTGAGGGGTCTCTGCAATGAGCAGTCTCTAAAATTACATCATCCAATATTTATTTGAATTTGACTTGATTTCAAACTGAAAAGATCCAACAAAAGCAAATTCACCCCATTTCCCCTCGAAGTGTGGTTTTTACAGGTCTATAAGTCTCTGCCTGTTTTAAAAGTATAATACAATTTCATAGGGGTATTTTGTTAATAAATGATACCATCACCATTCCATATTTCATTTTCTGATGAAAAACCTATCAAGATAAGTATCACATAGTCATTTTTATTTCACAATCATTTTCACAATATGCACATTGCAGCTTCCATCAGTATTTATTTTACCATTACAACTGCACTTGTGTGCTGTATTTGTTTCTTTGGACACAGTGGCTTCAGAAATAATTGGGAATAGATTAAACATTTATCTTGGAAAATGCAAAAGCAGCCCCACAATTTGGCAAAAAATAACTGTATATTAGGTTGGGTGGGGGTGGGGTGAGGAGCAATATAATAGCTGTGGAAAAAATATTGTTAAAGCTTGCATTACCCTGCCATTGGGTATCATCAATCAATCCCCTTCCTAGAAAGAAACTATGTGGGAGATGGATCTCCATGGAGCCCAGAGGCCCATTTGTAGGCTCCACATCCAGGATCCACCGATTCTCCATAGGCTCTGTCTCTGTGATTTATAGTTCTAGGGGGACTTTCATGTTGGGGACACATTGAGCGACTCAAAATAAAAATCTGGGTTAAACCAGCTAGCACATAGTGTATCTCGCCACAACTCACAGCAATACTTCCACAGAAGAATATAGGTTATAACATACAGCATGTAGGGCAGCTCCAGCACTGACTGAGGACTACAGTACCATTGAGCGTAGTTAAGCCATTCATTAAAACTGATTGTCTTTTAACATTATGGAGATACTTTTTTTTACGTCTCTCATGCAGTCATGCATTACCATTGGTCATCTAAAAAATATTTATATGGGTGGCATGCTCTGGGCCATACAACTACATTTTAAAATAGCCCCTGTAACTGTAAATGATTTGTGATTAGATTCAGAGGCACAACTGGATGGCAAAGAGTAATTGCTGTTTTAAACATTGAAAGGTCTGGTGAGATAAATGTCCACACTGCTATCCTTCCATATTCATTACTACAGCTACAACAGTATAAATTGTTCTTTGATTTATTTTTATTTATTTATTTATTTTTACTATATGATGTACTTGCCTCTAGTAATGCTGTACAATTCAGCCAGGGTCATTTATCAGACAGATAACTGCAACAGTACAGAAGATAATATATACAGAAATATCTGAATTAACATAAGATACATTTGCCAGGACCGCTGATCATTTCTGTGGTGTACGGCTATTTGTTTTAGGATCTGTTGTCAACAACTGCACATGTATATTTGCTGATCTTTCATTATTTAATTATTATTTTATTTTACTGTGTTCAGTTATTCAGTGCAGTCTGTGTGTATTTGAACAGTTGGTACAATGTCTGTTCTTTTGGCTCTGTAGTCCAGCACATTGTACCAACTGTCCAAATACATACGGACTGCACTGTCGCATTGCACTAGCATTGAGGTAAATGTACGTTTACAGAAATATTGTGCCAGGGAAAATGAATGATAAAAAGAATAAGCAGCATATGCACAGGTGTCCCAGGACAGCATGTATAAAAAACACCAAATTAGCTTCCCTACTCTTTCGATTAAAAGTCTTCCAATTCCAAGCAGAACGTCCACACATGCTTGTGAAGTACCCCATGACACAAAGCTGAATTCCAACAGCAAAATACTTTTTTCCATTTTTTCTGCTGGATAAATTATTCATACTGCAGTAGCCAGTCTTAAGTGTGCATATGTAGGGCATTTTACAGAAGTGTGTCTCTCTGCAGACCCCAAAAAGGAAACAGACAGTGTTTACCATGTTGACATACAAGGTCAGCAAGGTTTGATAAAGAGACAGTGAGACAATGCTCCCAGAACTGTTGAAACTGTTGAAGTTGAAATAGTATTGTATAAACTATGGGTTTTCCACATGTTTGTGTTAAGCTGATGTTAAGGGAAACCAGTTGGTGTCATTGGTGGTGTGGTACAGTGGGTGCTGAATTATGATCTTGAAATACCATTTAAAAATAAATCACAGTTACCTGTGAATCAGCAGTCAGCTGTGCTACAAAGGTTAACCAGGTTTCTTAGGCATACAAAGATAGTGGCAGCAGGGTCAATGTTGTTTCTCCTGTTTTATCTTTGTCTTTCTTTGATGAATTGTTGTTTTTCTGTGAGCCTTGGGTATATAGAGGTAAATGTGGAATGATTTGAGGAGACTCCTGCGCGCCATTCGCATATAGCCGTTCACATTTCATATTTCCACATTGGAATTCTATTTTTATGTTGCACATTCTGTTTAATAAATTTAGAGTCCTAACAGACATACACAACATAGGATACCTGCACTGCGCAGTCCTATACACTAGTGCACATGATACAGAATTAATTTTAGTCCATACAGGCCAGAGGCACGTCTGCATCTACACAGGTACCGATCGTACAGTGGGGTGCAAAAATTTGAGCACTCCTGGTTTAAATGTCTTCTACAATGAATCTGTATGTGATTGAAAGCAACCTGAACTCTCAACGGTTAAACATGAGACTTTTCTGCAAAAAATGGAAGATAAATGGAACAGTTGAAGTCAAGGCAAGGTCTGAAAGACCAAGGAAGATTTCAGATTTCAGAATGGGCCGAGACCTGGTGAGAAATGTTCAGAAGAACCCATACATCACTGCAAAAGAGCTGCAAAGAAGAGTAGCAAACACAGGTCTAGCTGTTCACAGTACAATAATACAACATACTTTAAACAACAAAGACCTACATGGCAGAGTTGCCAGAAAGAAAGACCTCAACACAGAATTAAGCATCTGATGTATGCAAAAGAAAACATTGAGAAGCCTGAAGCCTTTTGGGACAATGTGCTTTGACTGACAAAACCAAAATTGAACTTTTTAGCACCACCAGAGAAGGAAAAAAAAGGGTTAGCCTTTGTAGAGAAGAACACCTGCTGTCATGGTGCTGGAGGTGGATCCAAGTGGAAGGAAAAAACTCTGGAGGCTAATGTTCAAAGATCAGTCCAGACATTGAAGTTGAAGAGGGGTTGAGTGTTCCAGCAAGACAATGATCCAAAACATACCTCGAAATCAACCATGAAGTACCTCCAAGAAAGCTGGATGAAGGCCAAGGGTGGCCTGTAGCGTAGTGGTTAAGGTAAATGACTGGGACACGCAAGGTCGGTGGTTCTAATCCCGGTGTAGCCACAATAAGATCCGCACAGCCGTTGGGCCCTTGAGCAAGGCCCTTAACCCTGCATTGCTCCAGGGGAGGATTGTCTCCTGCTTAGTCTAATCGACTGTACGTCGCTCTGGATAAGAGCGTCTGCCAAATGCCAATAATGTAATGTAATGTTTTGGAATGGCCACCACAGTCCCAAGATAATATGAATTCTGTGGAGAGCTCTCAACCATGGCATACATGCAAGGAGGCTGAAGAATAATTCTGAGTATGAGCTAGAGGTGTTCTGTTCAGGAAGAATGGGATAAAAATCCAAAAGCAAGAATTGAAAGACTCTTAGCTGGCTACAGGAAGTGTTTACAAGCCTTTACAGTTGCTTGAGGAGGAGTTACAAAGTACTAACTGACAGGGTTCCCAAACTTTTGCACTGGGCCTTTTCAATTTTTAGTTGTATTTTGAAACTTTAATTTAAAATTAAAACAATCTTGCTTTAAAACGTGTAGAAATGAGGCATGTTTAATGTTTAGCGTACCATTTAGAGGTCAGGTTCCCTTCCGTTCACTTAGATATTAATTGTAAAACGCTTTTTGACCAGGGGTGCCTAAATCACACTACTGTATAGTGTCACGCTGTTCGCTGACATTTGCAGCTTCTTGTGTTTACCTGTTAAAACAGAGGAGCAGTTAAACTAATATTTTTGGAGTCTGATACACAAGCACACATTGAATAAATCCTGTTCCAGTAGCGCCTGGTAAGCCTATCGCGTTTCCTTCGTCTCGTACTTCTGCTTTTTGGTGTATTTTGACGGTTCCTACACTTAAGACTGGCTATTAACAGCGTTGGAATTGTTTATTGTACATGTAAAACATTAAACTGATTATATAGCTATTGCATGGCTTAGTAGCTGTTAGCACCTGATAGGTTTCTTACATTGATATGATATGTGCCTGGGTGAGTTGGCCTCAAAATAATCTTAAAGGTATACCTTTGGGCATGAATATTTTTATACATTATCTATGCAAGCAATGTTACTGTACAGTGAAATGCAAGTTCACTGCATTGTTGTATTTCATGTGCAGACAGTTTTACTCAAGTTAGAAGTTAGACCAGTGAGGTCCAGCAGGGCTTAAGGGGAACTTGTGCTCATTAATATTCCCTTCTAAACAACTTCATTTTCACATATTGTCATTATTTAAATGAATTTCCTCAAATACATTCTTCCACTGGTTTATTTCTTCATTATTTTGTCCAAATAATTTTTTGAAGTAGATCTGTGGTTTCTGTCTGCAGTGATGCGATGAGTGTGTGTGGGCGTGTGTTTTTGTGGCAGGTTGGTGGGGAGGGAGTGGGGTTAACAGCTGTTCTTTGACTTCTTTCTGTACTTCACACAGCTTGTGATCAGATGTGTACTGTCTCTTTACCTCTGTGTCCTCTTGTAACAGAATGAATATTACTGTAGGTTAGACTTCCTGTGGAGGAACAAGTTCAAGAAGGAGTGTGAGGAGATTGAGACCATGGAGAACCTCAACCGTGTCCTGCTAGAGAATGTTCTTCCAGCCCATGTCGCCGAGCACTTCTTGGGCCGTAGCTGGAAGAATGAGGTGTGTGTGGGTGTGTGGGTGTGTGTGTGTGTGCGTGTACATGTGTGCATGTGTGTTTTGACAATGGTGGGGTCAATTATCAGGAATCTCTTCCTGTTTCATGGCTTTCAAGTTGGTCATAATTTCTAATTTCATTTCACTTGTTTGTACGTTTAAATAGGTTTGCATTATTGGCACCATCCAATGACCTGTGTCCATGTGTGTTTTCTGACAGGATTTATACCACCAGTCATATGACCTGGTCTGCGTCATGTTTGCCTCAATTCCAGACTTCAAAGAGTTCTACACCGAATCAGATGTCAACAAAGAAGGCTTGGAATGCCTGAGACTGCTCAATGAGATCATTGCAGATTTTGATGAGGTAGCTACTCTTTGCTTGCGTTTGCTTGCAGTTGTGCTCCTTTGGTGGCCATAGGATGTTGACTCACCACACCTTTGGCCTTTTGACAGTTGCTGTCCAAGCCCAAGTTCAGTGGCGTAGAAAAGATCAAAACTATCGGCAGCACCTACATGGCTGCCACAGGCCTAAACGCAACCCCAGGGCCGGAGTACACACAGGTAACAAAATAACTATCATTCATGTAGATATAACCTTGCAGTTCTAACTTCATATGTAAAAGAAAGAACATCTAAGACTTTGGCCGCTTACACTTTGGCCAATACATATTAACAGACCAAGACCATGTCCACATCCGCACACTTGCTTACTGAAGAGTATACAAGTTATGTATGACTTGTTACTTGTATCAGTAGGCAACAGTAGGCCGATTTGGACACAGCCTTGGTCTTGCCAATTTGTCTTGGTTACTGGGAAAGTGTACATACCGATATAAACAGAAAAGGCAAGTTCCCTGATGTAGCAGAAAATCTCAATGTCCTTCAGACATTGCATGCATTATGAATCACTGATTGAAAAACATACTCTACATTTCTTAAGGAATATGAATTGTCATCTCTCATGACATGCTTATCTGTTTAGTTTCATTTTTTCAGAAGTATCAAGTATTCTATTATTATTATCTATTATCACTAATATTACTCTTTTTTTTTGCATTTGTGTCCAGGAACATGACAGACAATACATGCATATTGGCACGATGGTGGAGTTTGCCTTTGCACTGGTGGGAAAACTCGACGTCATCAACAAACATTCCTTCAATGACTTCAAACTCAGAATAGGTGGGTACCTTTCACTTGTAGTTTGAAAAAAATAGTCCTGGATACCTGGCACTCATCTTTATGAAGGAGTCTCAAAAAGTACTCTTGATGCACTGGAACATAGGTTGAGTAGGTTTGCGCCTTGAAGACAGTTAATTCAACTGAACTAATTAATTCTTTGCCAGCCTGTGCTGCAAGATGTTCCAATTGGCTGGCAGCCATCTGCAACAGACACAAGTGAAACAGATCCGGTCCTTATGGCTTTGTTTTGATGTGTGATTACATCTCTATTTGAACACAAATAAAGTTAGTTTGAAGATGAGTCCTCACCAGGACACCTGCTCACTCTGCCGTTAGGCATCAACCACGGTCCGGTCATCGCCGGGGTCATCGGAGCTCGGAAGCCCCAGTATGACATCTGGGGAAACACCGTGAACGTGGCCAGCAGGATGGACAGCACCGGCGTGCTTGGGATAATACAGGTGACCTCAATTCTGATTGGCTCTCACAACAGAAACCCCCTTTACTTTGTGATTTACCATTTACCATGTACATTTACTTTTGTGTGAAAATATCACCTGATTATTTGTTTGATATTTTCTTCAGACAACCACATTGGATAAGAATGCTTTACACATCTGTCAAGTCCTTAGTATTACAAACAGAATGCTTTTATGAGAATAGATTATCGGCATTTCATATTTTACAGATTCAGCAGATTTTTTCAAGTTCAATATATTCATAAGTTGAAACACACCAGAATCAGGCTAGTTTCACATGCAACATGGTCATTTTACTAAAGAGAAAGCAGTAGAACAGTCACAGTGCATTACCTCTCCTCACTTCATATGATACAATTGAAACATTCTTTGGTTGGGGGGGGGGGGGGGTTGAGTGAACAGACAGGTTTGAGTACAGTGCTTCCTATCCCTCCTATCTGCAGGTCACAGAAGAGACCAGTCGGATCCTTCAGACCCTGGGTTACATGTGCTCCTGCAGAGGAATAATCAACGTCAAAGGGAAAGGAGAGCTGAAGACCTACTTCGTGCACACGGAGATGACCAGGTCTCTCTCACAAGGGAATGTAATGCCCTGAACGTTGTGCGCAAATAACTGGACTGCGGCTGGTCAATAGGCTCGACCTTCGCCAGGCTGCCAAGCCGATCCACATCCAAACCACAGTGCGCATCCTGTAAATAGCTCCGCCTTGTCCGTAGATGATCGAAATCTTGGATGGATTTATTTACAGTGCAAGTGGTGCCGTGTCTCCATCTCACGAACTGGGTTGTGTACTACCGGTATTTAGGTACATTAGGAGCAGTTTTGTAAGAAAAAGAAGAAACAAAAAGTGTTTTGATGTTTTAATGACATTGTTTTGTAAAGCCTATTCATTAAAAGTTTGTACATATGACATTCCTTGCCTTCTTGAGATATGAAATGCATTGCCTGCTGTCGAATGAATGAGATTCATGGATTAACTAAGAATAAAGGTATAGATATCAGGTACTGCCACAAAGACTGTGGAATTAGATTCGTATGGTGAACTCAATAATATGATTAAAAACTTTATACCCAAGTACCATAATAAAATATGAGGACACATATTTATGGATATATTGACTTATTTTCTTTTTTTAATACACTGTATAACATCTTGCATATGTTTACGAAAAATAATGATGCCCTTTGGTCATATTCACTAGCAGCTCCATCAAACAACATCTACTGGAGAAATGAAAAACATAATGGTTCTACATAGTTCTTGCATTCACATGTGACAATTCGAGAGGCACATTGTTTTCCCCCAATGTACATTTGTCTCTCAGAGCTGTTTTTCAGTATTTCTGCAATTACAAGAAATGTGATAAACACAGAACTCAAAACATCACTTTAAGCTATGGTAATCAAATCAGAACTCGCTGTATTAGAGGGTCGCTGTAGGCACAGCAAACCAACAAACACAACGGGACAAAAAATTTACATAAAGGAAAACCTCTCCAAGCCACACTCCAATTAGGTTTAATGGAAATGAGCAGCAAACATTGCAAACAAAAAAAGACGTAAATGTAATTCACAAAGCCGCCTTTATTTGTCAACGACAGCTATATGTGTCATAAAAGACTTTGCATAATTATTTTAATGATTGCATTCAAAGAAATGCAATGTGTGTGTGTGAGTTTGCGTGCATATGTTTCACACAAGTCTCAGACAGGAGAGACATATCTATACCCCTCCATACCCCTCATCAACAGAATGCTATAGTTTGTTATATATGTCATAAAAGACTGATAACTTTACATAATTATTTTAATGATTGCAAACAGTGTGTGTGATTGTGTGCACAAATTTCAGCATAAGTTTCGCACACACAAGACTCAGACAGGAGAGACAGATCCATACCCCTCAGCAACAGACTGAGTAATTCCATTTTTCCGGAAGAATTCCGAGCGTACGTGTGCGACACGGACAAACTGCCGATCTGGCTTGTACATCAGGAAAGGTGGACGCCTCCCATATTCTGAAGATGATCGAACCGCTATGGGTCTTGACAGCTCCTGAAAGAGATGAGGCTCGCTATCATGTACACTGGGGCACAGTGTCATTATAAAGTTTGTATCACACAACACATCAATTGGAGAGTGCTCTACATTGTTTGCCACACAAAACATATTAATTTTCAATATACATACAGATACAGTACAGTCTGTAAGTATTTGGACAGTGACACATTTCTTGTTTTCGTTGTTGCAATCCAGCAAACATAGACCTGGCAGAGCATCAACGAGGAAGATATCCAGCATCTGGGGATGTCTATGGATCATAGACTTCAGGCAGTCATTGATTGCTAAGTATTTGCAACAGAATATTGAATATGACGACTTTATTTCATTTTGTGTTCATTTATCCAATTACTTTTAGTCCCCTAAGATTGGAGGGACTGTGTGTAAAAAGGGCTGTAATTCCAACTTGGTTTATCCAATATGGATAAAAACCCTCAATCAAATTAAAGCTGCACTTTAACCACATAGCGATTTTTATATGATTTTTATTTTAACTTTTTGTTTACTGGAGTGCCAACGACACTAAAAATGTGTCGTTGGCCAAATACTTACGGACTGCACTGTACTCACGCAGGGGGCAGTGCGATGTTTGCCATTGTTTTAGCCCACACCTAGATTCTGTCCTCCTCTGAGTCCCACTAAAGATCTTAGCTATTGTATTGTAATTGTACAGGGACAATAATGAGTCTGTCCAGCGGGAGAACTGGCTCATCCAGTCGTCTTATGGTAATAAATCCACATCCAAGAGCCATAAGTTAATATATCACACTGTATCGGATCAAATCTGACTCCCATTTATGCAGTTGATTTATAGAAGTGATAATAAAATTCACATCACACAACTCCAGAAGGCTTTTCTACAACCTCGGAGACGAGGCCTTTTAGCACTTGTGCTAGAACATTTTGAAAGTAATTTCAATCTTCAGTGACGGGCTCCACTCCATCTCCCATTTCTCCACAATTGAAAAAAGTTAAATAACGTTTCAAAAAAGATGTGAATTCATAATTCGTTTTTGACATGAAAAAAGATTTTGAAGCATTGTCAGTAATTCACATTAATGGTGGGGACACAGTGGGTATTTCAGACGAGGAAGATGGAGCGAACAGGCTCACTCATTACAGTGCAGACAGGATGATGATGAAAGCATTGTAGCTACCTCCCGGTGGATTTCCAGTCCTCTGCCTTTGGCGTGTTCTCTGTCATCCCTGTGCAGCTTGTTATCGTAGCCCTCCGATCGGCGGTTTATGCAGTCATACATGAAGGTCTCCTGAGCCTTTGATTAACAGCAATGCTATTACTTTCACAATCATAGCAAATAAGAGATGTCTAATGTTGATTCAATGGTCCAAGTAGTGTGTTATCTGATTAGTTTAGCACCAGACAGTCACAATAGGTCACTATTGCTTAAAATAGTTTGTTGCTATGCTATGCATGCATGTATGTATGTACAGTCAGGTTCTTAAATATTGGGACATTGGGATGAGACAATTCTCATCTTTTTCGCTCTATACACCACCACAATTAAACGAACAAGATGTGCTTTAACTGCAGACTTTCAGCTTTAATTTGGGGGTATTTACATCCAAATCAGGTGAACGGTGTAGGAATTACAACAGTTTCTATATGTACCTCCCACTTTTTAAGGGACCAAAAGTAATGGGACAAACTCACAATCATATATCAAACTTTCATTTTTGAATACTTGGTTGCAAATCCTTTGCAGTCAATTACAGCCTGAAGTCTGGAAGGCATAGACATCACCAGATGCTGGGTTTCATCCCTGGTGATGCTCTGCCAGGCCTCTACTGCAACTGTCTTCAGTTCTTGCTTGTTCTTGGGGCATTTTCCCTTCAGTTTTGTCTTCAGCAAGTGAAATGCATGTTTAATCGGATTCAGGTCAGGTGATGGACTTGGCCATTGCATAACATTCCACTTCTTTGCCTTAAAAAACTCTTTGGTTGCTTTCGCAGTATGCTTCGGGTCATTGTCCATCTGCACTGTGAAGTGCCGTCCAATGAGTTCTGAAGCATTTGGCTGAATATGAGCAGATAATATTGCCTGAAACACTTCTGAATTAATCCTGCTGCTTTTGTCAGCAGTCACATCATCAATAAATACAAGGGAACCAGTTCCATTGGCAGCCATACATGCCCACGCCATGACACTACCGCCACCATGCTTCACTGATGAGGTGGTATGTTTTGGATCATGAGCAGTTCCTTTCCTTCTCCATACTCCTCTCTTCCCATCATTCTGGTACAAGTTGATCTTTGTCTCATCTGTCCATAGGATGTTGTTCCAGAACTGTAAAGGCTTTTTTAGATGTTGTTTGGCAAACTCTAATCTGGTCTTCCTGTTTTTGAGGCTCACCAATGGTTTACATCTTGTGGTGAACCCTCTGTATTCACTCTGGTGAAGTGTTCTCTTGATTGTTGACTTTGACACACATACACCTACCTCCTGGAGAGTGTTCTTGATCTAGCCAACTGTTGTGAAGGGGTTTTTCTTCACCAGGGAAAGAATTCTTCTGTCATCCACCACAGTTGTTCTCCGTGGTCTTCCGGGTCTTTTGGTGTTGCTGAGCTCACCGGTGCGTTCTTTCTTCTTAAGAACAGTTGATTTGGCCACACCTAATGTTTTTGCTATCTCTCTGATGGGTTTGTTTTCATTTTTCAGCCTACTGATGGCTTGCTTCACTGATAGTGACAGCTCTTTGGATCTCATATTGAGAGTTGACAGCAACAGATTCCAAATGCAAATAGCACACTTGGAATGAACTCTAGACCTTTTATCTGCTCCTTGTAAATGAGATAATGAGGGAATAACACACACCTGGCCATGGAACAGCTGAGCAGCCAATTGTCCCATTACTTTTGGTCCCTTAAAAAGTGGGAGGCACATATAGAAACTGTTGTAATTCCTACACCGTTCACCTGATTTGGATGTAAATACCCTCAAATTAAAGCTGCATGAAAGTCTGTATGAAAGTCTGCAGTTAAAGCATATCTTGTTCGTTTCATTTCAAATCCATTGTGGTGGTGCATAGAGCCAAAAAGATGAGAATTGTGTCGATGTCCCAATATTTATGGACCTGACTGTATGTATGTATTCTATGTGTTGATAATAATAATACTAATTATTATTATTATTATTATTATTATTATTATTATTATTATTATTATTATTATTATTATCCATAGTAGTAGTAGTAGTAGTAGTAGTAGTAGTAGTAGTAGTAGTAGTAGTAGTAGTATTGGTATTATTAGTATTTTTATTGCCATCATGCTTGTATACAAAATAGATGTGTACTAGTCTTATTGTTAAGTGGTACTAGCAAGTAGCCTAATATGGCAATTGCTCTTTACCTTGGAGTCACAATTGAAGTACGTCAGCTCCTTCGGATCAGTCCTTCTTGGTGGGATGTAACTAAAAACTGACAGTGTGGAGGCTGGCTTCGTTTCATCTTGCGATAATATTTCCATTTCCTACTTTTGATGCAATTTTTTCGTAGATCGACAATGTCACTGAAAGCACAAATAAACTTTTTAAGCAACAAATAAAATAAATAAATAACCACAGTCTGTTGCTTTTGCTGTGGTCTCCCCGTCCGCGTACGGTTGCTATGAAACGGGGGCATGCGAAACCCGTTCGAGAAGCTTGAGAAGCCGGAAGACAAACGTGATATCCTGTTTAGCTTGATAATGAGGTAAGCACCTCGTCTGAATTAATAAAGTCAGTGCTTTTGAATAGAAACACTATCGTATCGTTGAAAAACTCATATTGTTCAATGTAGATGAGACCGAATTAGGGGAAAATTAAACATTTAAAGTGCGTGCACGTCCCGTCATGCATAATGGAGCAGCTTAATCTCGCTCTTTGCGTTGGTGGTTAACCACAGGGTGTGTCCAAAATGTCACTTGGTGAGTATTCTGAGCCTGAGTGACTGCACACTGTATACAACGATGGCTAATTCTCTGTGCATTACCTTTCAACATTGAGTCTATGGCAGCTCATAGAACCGTATGGTAAAATACTGTCCAATCAATAAATGACAGTCCAATCAATCCAATCACCTATTTTGTGATCTGTAACTCAAGTTCTCTAACGCCGCCAACAGGCCAACATTTTATATATGTTTGTGGTAATAACTTTTGACTCCTTTGATGTAGAAATACATTCTTTTTTCCTCTGAATCCATGGGTCATGCTGAGTTCAATACACCCATTTACGTCATTTCCTGCAATATTAGATTTTTGATTCACAATGAAATTTGTTGGTTTTTTTGCTACTTTTTTTGGCTCATATCATCTTCAGACCATGCCTCACAATTTTTTTTGTGATAGTTTGCATATTCTCAAGGTGCCCTTGTTCATGTGTAATACTGGTTAAAATAAAAGGTTAATCGATATAAACAGACACATTTATTAATGTGCTGATATTATGCCCTTCTGACCACAGTTGTCCTTTGTTTTCAATGTGTTCCCGCCTCTTAGTGTTCCATTCTGACATGACAGATGTCTCTTCTTGCAGTCCTGTTTGCTGCAATTATCTGCAATCAGGCCTTTCTAGTTATTTTTATGCGCATCTCTATGCATGCTGGGATGCTTAATTTATGGATAAGTCATACCTGTGTGGTAGCCTGCTATACTTTTTTATGACCTCATATAGTAGTGTGCAAAGATTTCGGGACCCCTGGTCAAAAATCCTTTTACAATGAATATCTAAGTGAACCTGACCTCTAAATGGTACAACGTTAAACATGACACATTTCTTCAAATTGTAAAGCAAGATTACTTTTTATTTTTATTTTTTACACTTTCAAAATAATTTTTTTTTTAAAGGAAAAAGGCCCTTTGCAAAAGATTGGAAACCCTGTCAGTTAGCACTTTGTAACCTTGGGCAACTATAGCAGCTTGTAAACACTTCCTGTAACCAACTAAGAGTCTTTAAATTCTCGCTTTTGGAATTTTTCTCCAAAAGATTGATTTTGAGGTATGTTTTGCATCATTATGTTGCTGGAATACTCAACCTTTCTTCAACTTCAATGTCTGGACTGACATTAGCCTCTAGAATTTTTTTTATATTTGGTGGAATCCATTCTTCCTTCCACTTGCACAATATTAACTGTGCTCCCAGCCAGCTGCCACACAACCCCAAAGCATCATGGATCCATCTACATGCTTCACAGTTGACAAGGTGTTCTTTTTTCCTAACATTCCTCCTTTGGTGGTGGCCAAAATGTTTAATTTTGTTCCACAAGGCTTCAGGCTTCACAATTTTTTATTTTGCATACACTTCAAAACATTTGTGTTTCTTCAGACACTCTTTTGCAGTGATTTGTGTGTTCTTCTGAGCATTTCTCACCAGGCCTCGGCCCATTCTGAAATCTTAAATCTTCCTTGGTCTTCTAGACCTTGCCTTCACTTCAACTGTTCCATTTATCTTCCATTTTTTCTGACAGTAGAAATAGGTTGTTTGAAACATTGAGAGAGTTTTTGTAGCCTTCTCCTTCTTGGTGGAATTGAACCATCTTCATTCTGAAATCCTTGGACAACTGTTTAGAGGAACCCATGATTGTTAACACCAGACAGAACAGCCACTGCAGTTGGATACTTTAGGCATGGAGTTACTTTGGTGTAAAAAAGTTCAGCCCTAGAATTATACTCTCCTGACTCATTGAAGCCATCACATGGGTCTGGGACTTAGTAATCTTAATATTTTAAAAAAGTAACAAAGAATAATCAAAAAGGGTTCTTTTCCTTTTTTATAATTTATAAACTGGAAAAAATGAAAATAAAAAACAATCTTGCTTTAAAAGAAACATCTCATGTTTAACTCATAAAAAGACATAAAACCAAGGATGCAAAAACGTTTTGCGCCCGACTGAATATCAGGCATTTTTCCACTTCCTTTTTATTTCTGCATGTTTATGCATGGGTCCCACAAATGTTTTGTAACATTTCACATAAGCATAATGTAGGCTATATGCTAACTGCACCTTGGAACAAATACAAGCAACAAACTTATTGAACAAAATAACTTAGCTATAACAGTTAAGCCATGTGGGGTTGTGAAAATTTGCAGAGGTTGTTATTATTTTTGGCTCTAAAAGCAAACAAATAGTTGTGTTAAATGTCACTCCTGCTCCACACTTCTCAACACTGCTTTTACTTTAGGAGCATTTAGCCGATATTCTTAAACACAGTGATTTAGAATGTAAACACAAGATCAGAAAATTATTCCACTGTGGAAGTGTAGTAGCAGGACAGACCGTAATTGACCGTCAATTATCCTTTCAAACAGGTCAACATAAACTTGTACAAACAAGAACAAAACTGCACTAATGAACCTAGAGCATTATACAAAAATAGAAAAGAACCTGATTCTTGAAATAATTATTGACACTCAGCATCTTTCTCTAGGTTGACCTCTTGTTGAACATCTTGAACAGAAATGTAATTTATGTCATGCCTCCCTACAGAAAAAATAAAGAACAAACAGAAGTTCAGTTTTGATCCTACACACAAAACATGCTACAAGAAAAACAGTAGGGTTCTTAAATTAAAAATAAACAATAAATGAATCTGTATCCCATTATCAATCAAGTGTATTTTCCATAGCAGCTCATCACCATGCCGACAGAGGTCAGCAGCATTTTTATAAAATGAGGCTTTAAAAAAATAAAAGAACACATATAATATAACAATATTTAACACTTTTTTTCATTTTTTTCAAACTTAGTTTTACATATTGTTGGGTGTGATTAGAGAAAGTCTCAAAATGCCAGTGTCCCCCACAAATGCAAGGAGTAATTAGCCCCCTCACAGTGAAGGATTGCACCTTTTATTCCCACTAGAGGGCAGACAGGCTAATATAGTTGTTAGGTACATCACACAGTTCTGAATTAGAATGTGCTTGTTTCATACACAAGTGACACATTTTACATTACACATTTTACATGACACTTCAAACACACAGTCCAGAATGTGTCCTGAAGCACTAACTACCACTATTTAGCTGATGTTGGTACAATGGTAAGTGGTTGGCATTTATATAGCGCCTTTAACCAAAGCGCTGTACAATTGATGCTTCATACACACACTCACACACCAACAGTGATTGGCTGCCATGCAAGGCACCAACCAGCCTGGGGTTAGGTGTCTTGCTTAGGGATACACACCCAGGATACACACCCAGGCTGGGATCGAACCAGCAACCCTCCAAGTGCCAGATGACTGCTCTTACCGCCTGAGCCAATGTCGCCCCACAGTAGTTGACTTTGAAGGAATATCAGATTAGCTCATCAAATCTTGAAGTTATAAATGAATGTAATGCACCCCAGCCCTGGTCATTCCTTTATATCTTTATGATATAAGGGCATACTGTACAGAAGCATAATTATATTACCTTGTGAGAATTATTGCTATCCAGAACTGCTCAAAAGCCATGTAGAATATCTATTTCTGCAATATTATATTTATTATTTATTTATTTGAAATTATTAGATTTTTTGCCTAAATATGAAAGAAACCACAATTAATGCTGTTTTTGTCATTTCAAGGCTCCTATAAGATTAATTCTTAGCAGTACTCGAGGTTTTTATTTGGTTGTGTCTTTTAGCCAGTAAAAATAGTATAATGGGTCATCCTTGAAAAGCCAGATGTTCAATGCCAAAGTATTTTTGTAACATCGAAAATGATCCAAATGATAATACTTCCTATCATATGAACTCAACTATTTTATATTGTGTGTTTTAATTGTTTGTTTATAATTGTGTTTTGTTTCATTGTCTGATAGTAGACAAAAAATCGAGAACCTGTGCCCTACTAACAAGCTAAAAATAAATAAGCCCCATAAAAATATAAAGTCTGCGCATGTTTGAAATGTGAGTTATGCCAGAACTGTGACGCTGTCACCCCATATTTCGGACACTCAGTGATGTGAATGTTTAACCTGATCTCAGGTTAATGGCGCCAGTCCAGGACCATTTGAACAGGATTTCCGTAAATAGGTCAGTGGCATTGCAGCGGGGATCTTGCCTCAACAGCAATCAAAATCCATCTTCCACACAACAGGAAACAATGTTTTCACATTGCTACCGTGGTGCAGAGCAAATGTGGCAGCGAATGACTGGTACTGGTGTTTCTCCCCCAGAATTAGATGGTAGCTCTGATAGCAAAAGGAAAAGCAATGCTTATTTACTGTTGTAATGGAAATAATGGAAGGCATTATAAAATGTGACATCATTTTGCCATCAACGTACAATTCTGAGCCAACAAATGCTGTTTTCCATTTTAGTACTGAACCATAGCAACTGATTAACAATATTTCCCCGCACGAGTGTTCATGTGACGGCTATTTCATCAGCTGTCAAATCAACGAACCTCATTTGCCTGAGAAGCACTACCTATTTCCTCCCGCGTCTCAAAATAGAGGAGATTGAAAACAAAATGCGGATTTGAAAATGCATAACACGAAAATGTCATGGCCTACGAGCGTGCTTTTGACTGCCCGGCAAACCTCCCGTTGCCACAAGCATATTCATTTGAGCTCAGCTGATGGGATTTATTAGCTGGACCCTGTATCCATCTGATAAATGGGCTATTTGCGAGAACCCTCATAATTGGGTGCTGGTTAGTCTGCACTCCTCCTGGTGCACTAGAATATATTCCAATCAGTTTCAGCGGCTGTGCACGATTCAGGTATCGGAGGAAGAGTTTGTCAGCTGAACAAATAGACCTTTTCCAGCAGCACTCCAGGTTGATAGACTCATGGTGACCTAAGAAGGGCAGAGGAGGTAGCCTTCCCCATAGATGTCTCCTGTCCTCTATTATGGTGTGTTTTATGAGGGCAGTATCTGGCTATTAATATGACATTGACTAATTTCTATCAGTGTTCACTTAATGGACAAGGAATTACAAACACAATGGATTTCTGTCCTCATCAAGCTCGTTTAAGCTCTAAAATGGTTTTCTTTCTGCAGTTTTGTTTTTTATTGGTGTGCACTCTAATTCAAATGCAAATTACTTGCTGGCTCTGGAAGTAACATTGAATTATTGCTTTTATTAAAAAATAATACTTCAATGTGATACAATGTGGTTTTCTTCAGTATTTGTGTCAGGAGATAGTGGTCAACAATTCTGTCCAAAAACAGATGGTAGACCCTCTGTGCACAATATGTTCCAAAATTCAGAAATCAGAACGAGACAAGAAATATATAAATATGCGCAGCGTTCTCTGGATGTAGTTCTCTGGATGTCTCGGGTGCTAATGCATGCAGCATAAGAAAAAACTGTTTTCACTCCAGAAATAGATATACCTTGCAGTCCGTAAGTATTTGGACAGTGGTCAAATTTCTGTTCTTTTCATTCTGTACTCCAGCACATTGTATATGAAACAAAACAATGGTATAAAGTGCAGACTGTCACCTTTAATTACTTATGTTTATTGATATGAAATATTAATTATTATTCACTTCCATATTGGGTGATCTGTGTAGAACATCCCTTTTTATACATAGTCCCCCCATTTCAGGGGACCAAAAGTAAAGAAAATGTTTTTGCATAAGGCCCATTGGTCCCAAACATACTACGAAGGTAACGAATCCATTTTTAAAAAGACAAACTGAATTCAATTGAACATGTGTTTCATTCTGAAAAGAGAATTCAAGGCAAGAAATTCTAGCCCCCAAAACAAGCAGGCACTTAAGATGGCTGCAGTACATGCCTGGCAGAGCATTGCCAGAGAAGATACTCAGCATCTGGTGATGTTGATGGGTCACTGACTTCAAGCAATCATTGCATGTAAAGGATATGAGACAAATGACTAAACATGACTGCTTGTTATAGTACATATAACAGTAATATGTCATTATTATGGTGCCCTGAAATGAGATGGGGGGGGTTATGCATGTTCTAATTTCTACATGGTCAAACCAATGCATTAAAATTCAACTGGAAAAGTATCAACTGAGAATGTGCAATTTAA
This sequence comes from Conger conger, assembly GCF_963514075.1. NCBI lineage: Eukaryota > Metazoa > Chordata > Actinopteri > Anguilliformes > Congridae > Conger > Conger conger. The sequence goes on from NC_083768.1 coordinate 18,304,546, forward strand.
GCACAATTGTTGTTTGATTGTTTGATTACAAATCTAAAATTGTGGAGTACATGGCCAAAACGAGAAAAAATAGGCTTTCATCCCAAGCTATGTGTGTGTGTGCGTGTGGATGTGGGTCTTTAGGTATAAAACTCAGTTCTTAGTTACCTGAACAGTTAGGTTTGGTTGTAATCACAGTTAAAATGGTGTTTGTTTAAGCATTCCCAGATTCACAATGAGAGCCCAATTACAACTGTGCAGAGCGGGCCTTATTAAGAACCAAGGAGGTGCAGAATTACAGCAGGAAGCATGAGGTCAAAGAGTAGTGTCTTCACAGTCACTTTAAGGTGTGAGTGCCAATCCTTTGGGAAATGCACTTAGTTTCTTTCACACAAGAAACAGGCCAGTGGAGTACAAACAACATTGTTAGTCAAGCCAAAATAACTTGTCATTGAAACTGTGGAGGGAGAGCTCAGTGCTTCTGAGAGTTTCTGAGGCTGTCATAGTGAGTTAGGATCTTTTTCAGATTGGTTATGTCTTCAGCACAAATTTCTGCTCAGCAAAGAAACAAATAGCTGTAACAGAATTGTGTTACAGGGGCAAATGCAAAAGCAATTCAAAAAGCAGCTGACTTTCAGATTAATTATGTTTGTCTTTTTAACCAAAGCATATTGCTTTTGATTTATAACTGAAACTAGTCCGTATAATTCAGGGAACATCATTCAGTTGTACTTAGCAAATCAATGGTTTCCCAGGACGGCTATTTGTATAGACCATTATTCTTTTGCAAGTAAGGGATGAAACCATTGCTCAGAAAAGGAGAGGGATAATGCACTAAATGCAGAGAATAGTAACCATTGCATCAGAATTGCAAATGGCCTGCTACAGCAGCTAGCTTTTCACACATACTGTGTGGAGCAGGCAAATCAATGTTTCGCATGTTACGGTGCTGTGGGGGCACTCTATGCAGTTGACACTTCTCAGTGCGAAATGCATTAGAGGTACTCTTCACTTTCCCCTTTTCAAGCCTCTGTGGAAAGCAAATGGAAATCAGTGAGATGAAAGCAAATGTAACCAGGTAGTGAAGTGGCGGATAAAAATACCACTCCACACTCCTACCCTTTTTTTCGTCACATTTAAATTGATCAGTACTGCAGTCAGACTGCATACAGGCCCCTCTGCTGGTGCTTGTGAAAAAAAGCGTGGCTCACAAGCAGATGGATCAACTTTGTATTTCACAGTCGAATCTGGAGCGTAGCTCTGCTGAATAACGCGTGCTGGCTTGATTTTAGTCCTGGAATGCATTGAAAACAGTCGGTCCTCGTCACGGAAATGTGTGCATTTGGCATGACGCGGGCTCTCACTAAGTGCCAAAACACTGCGAAAAAAGACAAAACTATCTTCGGTGTTGTGTACCGAGCTGAACCCCTCAAACCGAGCAGACGTCATGAATCAGGTTCAATTAAAGTGTGCATTCCTGCTCCAGACGCACTGAAATCGGCTAAGACATGGGTGTCATATCCACGGTGGCTCACGCCTGAAATGTGACAGTGTCTGTGGAGATTTTTGGGTGAATTGCCCCTCGTCAAGCTTTTCAGTTCATTTTGTGAATTAGCCTGATTAGAAATAAGTAGGTAGCTTTTATCCCTGATTGAGATAATCAAAGAGCCGCAGTGAATCCGCATGCAAATGAGAGCTGCTGTCATTTTGGCAATCGTGTTAAAGTTGTGCTTCCTTTATTCCGCCACAGCCGTGAAAGCAGACAGTGTGGGAATTCGTCTGAGACGATAATGGGAAAGAATCGTCCTTGTCCCCCTGCAGTGTGGGACCCGCAAAATGCTGAATCTTCAAAGGAGGAAAATTGAAGGTTGAAAATTACATTCCACACGATCATTCTTTTATTTCGAGCATCACAGGGTTTTTTAAATTGCAAGTGTGCAATTGTACTTGGTTTGTTGATATGTGATAATGTAGTGCCTTTTAGCAATTTACTCTTACAATCGCCAAAACCAATTTGTTATCTGCATATGATTGATACAGAAATGATTCGTCCAATGAAAATGTGTAATTCATTCAAAGGGTCGTTTCAAGGACACGCCAGCTGCCTGAATTTAGGTTGTTTTGTGGTTGTGTTTGAATGTTGTCATGAGAACAATTACACAATGGCTTTATAACAGTGTCAGTCACCCAGTTAGCTGAAGTGATAAAAAAAAAATAAAAAAATAAAACTGTAGTTATCTACAGTACTATCTTTTCTCCACGGTGAAACAACTAGACCGAAGATGCCAAAGGAAATTTCAAAATCTAAGGGGAAACCTTCTCAGCTTCTACTTGTCATGTAAAGTTGGCCTCAGTGAATAGTGGCTCAGGTCTGGAGCCAATAAGCAATAAAGTCTAGAGCCAATAAGCAATCTGCTCTGCACATAGTTCATGTACAACCAATAAAAAAGGAATGGTATGGATGTAAAATTCAAGCTGCTTGAATGTATTCCAACTTTAGAAACATTCCCATACTTTTCAAATCAATTTCATAAACCACACTGTCTACCAATCAGAAGTTAGAAGAAGCTCTCATTTTGGACGTGGTGGAGTTAACTTACATTTTGGAAGATTTGAAGTGAAGCAACTGCTGTGATGTTCACAGGAGCTTCAAAGCTTACAAGGAGAAGATGGAAATTTTGTAGAAAGCTGTTTCTCACTCAAAGCCACAGCCGCTAACTTTCCTTGATGCTGTGGGCATTGCCGAAATGTTATTCATTAAACATGCTATTCTTATTTTGATTCGAACACGCCTGCTTCAGTGAGGATTAAATAAAATAAATCCTTAAAAAGGAAAATATACATTTTCCGTTTAGCTTGTTCGACTGTGAGCAGTTGAGCTGAAGAAAAGTATAAATAAATTACCACTGCAGTTTCTCCCACTCTATCATAGAGAATTAGTCAAAGTGCTTTTGTGAAGGATTACAATTTTGTTGATAACTTTTTCTTGTTTTTATCAAGAGGATGATTCAAATTTTCCATCTCTTAGAACACAACTGATATCACAGAATTTTAATAAACAAAAATGGCAAAAAGCTATTTTCAATGTTGCAGGTTTATCGGATAATTAATTGAAATATGTATCCATCTCTTAATAGTGGTTTACTCTGCATAATTCAGACTTGTGGCTTGCATTTTGATTTTAATTAACATATTTATTTATTTATTTTCAGAATTTTTTATTTATCTGCAGTATGTACTTTTAATTAATGAGGAAGCACACTGTTCAGAATTATAATGAACGTTAGGTCAGAGTAAAAGCTGGTCAAGTACATTCAGAATTATTATTTGAAGAACGTAATTTAGTGCAGCGCTACTCAACTCCACGTCCTGCGGGCCGCAGGAGTGCAGGTATTCGCTCTGACCGTGCTACACCACCTGATTTCACTAATTATTTTACCGGCTCGGTTCAAATAATAAGCTAATTAGTGAAATCAGGTGGTGTAGTGCATGTCTGAAGCAAATGCCTGCAGACACTGCGGCCCGCAGGACGTGGAGTTGAGTAGCACTGATTTAGTGCAGGGGTGCACAACTCCGGTCCTGGAGGGCTGTTCTGCATGCTGGTTTTTGTTCCAACCCATTATTTTCATTTTAGTTTTCTGACAGCTCTATAGATTACACTGGTTCACTCCTGTATTACAGTGAAATCTTGAGGATACACCTGCACTCCCTGACTGTAGCTGGTGCTTATACAAATGATCAAAATGGAGTATGATTGAGCTAATTAAATAATTAAGAGCAGAAGTTGCCACAAAATCCTGAAATGGTTTGGCCCTTGCTGTGCACCCCTCATTTAGTGCCATTGTTGCCACAGCATTAAAACACTCTTGCTCATTTATGATTATAATGGAACATTGTGTGTTGCTTATTTTCAGATATCACTACATAACCATGACATATTGCATTTTTCAAAAGAACACCAAGCCTGAGGGATATTGTGGTTACTGGTGGTCACTGAGGACCCAGTATGACCAGTGTACTTTATTACAGCTTTTTAACAGGCTGGCTTTAGCGTGCTAACCCAACTAGTCCTATTGGTCTAATGGCAGCCCTAAGCCTGTCTGCATGAGGTTTTTAATATTCCCGCAGACACCAGACTCAGTTCCAGCTGCTCGGATGCAACACATCAGAGGAAGCACAGTGACAAACTTTCTTCCACTGCCAGACGTGTTCGTCTCTGCCGAGGGTGCCTGTATCTCTCCTCCCCCAGGCTTATTTTCACCCTGACAAATCCCCAGACTGAGGCCCTGGGAGAGAGAGCACCCATCTCGCCACTGTAGCCCTGGCAAGGGCAGCCGGGCTGTGAAAACGCCGCGGTCGGTCCTGGCTGTGTGAGACACCCCTTACCGACATCTTCCTCCCATTAAGGCTCTATTTTTACACATGCCTCCTCCAAGGCAGTACATAATGACAGTGGAGCTGTAGGGCTCTACGCTGGGAGAGAAAAAATTACACTCTGTCTAACCTGCACTAGAACCAGTGCAGGAAATCTGGTATGAATCACAATTACTTACTGCCTAGCACCTGCAGGACTCTCGCCCCAAACCAAGTAATGGATTAAAACTGCAGTCATATGCACTTCAGCAGCAGAGCTGCAGACTCACTTCTCACATTTATGGCGTGTCTAGATTTGGTGAAGTCTAAAATGTCTGATGAGGCGAGCCTTCAGAAAGCGACAGAAGGTTGTAAGTGATTCTGCTGTCATGACTGTCATTTCCGAGTCAGTGATCCAGTGGGTACAGTCTGAATTCCAAATCCACGGAAGATTAGCTTTGCAAATAGTGATGTGGTGTAAGATCACAAATGTGTGAGCAGAATGTTCTTAACTGAACATTCTAACATAATATAACATAATTTTCCTACTCCTAAGTGTACCTACTGCTTAGCTTGCTTGGTAAATAGTATCTAGCGCCGTATCAAGCCTGGTCTTGAAAACCCCCAGTGTTTCTACCTCCACTACATGTCCTGGCAAGCTATTCCACACAGTGACCACTCGCTTTGTGAAAGAATACTTCCTAATATCTGTACAGAATTTCTCCTTTACCAATTTCCATTTGCGCCCTCTCATTCTGCTAATGCTGATGTAACAATCACTACTGCTACCTGACAGCAATGGAGTTCTAGAATGAATTAGAATTCTGGGGAAAATTCCAGAAAACTTGCGCATGAAAACATTGACCAGCAGCAGAAGATGTGTTAAGAAGCAACACATTGCCCGGGCAGCGGCCACTGTGCCAGCTGTCCCATCATGCCTCCTGTGCAGCCATCAGGATGGTTTGGCTGATGATCAGATTCACCTCATATAGGAATGAAGGGCGAGGAAAAAAGAGAGAGTGAGGGAGAGAGAGAGACTTGTCATGCCAGCATGTTTTCATTTGTTCCAGCTCTTCTCATTTGAAAGTGTGGAGAAATGAATGTGTTAGCTTGACATTTGAAAGCATGATATTGATATTTGGTTAGTCTCTCGATGGGAATTAAAAGCCTTTGGCCTTTCACCGAGTAGTGATGTTCCAGTCTGACAGTGTGACAAACTGAATTATGGGGTGGTCACAGACACTGACCATGTCTGTCTTCTTCTTAACAACGTGCAGCCTTCCCCTTCAGCTCTGTATGCTTGGTAACCACAGAGACTACGTTTTCTTTTCCGCGGCTACAAAACCCATCAATAAGACACCCCCTTTTTTCCAGGTGCTGATTTTTAGTTTTATTTTATTTTTCGTCGCTGTTTTTGAGTTTGGCTTTGCTGCCCAATCCTTGTTCCAGGCCCCAGGTGCAGAATGCAACTTGATTCTCACTGATGTTATATTGTTATCTGATTGAATTTTTGTTTCTGCCAGAAATGTTGGAAACCAGAGTCTTAGATGGGCTTTTACATTCACCTTTCAAGCAATTCTTGTGTAACCCAAGCAGAGTGTTTAGGACCGATGTTTAAGTGTGCATTAGCAATTCAGGTTTGAACTAGAAAACAAAATTGCATACTTGGGGACATAACATACAGTCAGGTCCATAAATATTGGGACATCGACACAATTCTCCTCTTTTTGGCTCTATACACCACCACAATGGATTTGAAATGAAACAAACAAGATATGCTTTAACTGCAGACTTTCAGCTTTAATTTGACTTCACCAGAGTGAATACAGAGGGTTCACCGCAAGATGTGAACCATTGGTGAGCCTCAAAAACAGGAAGACCAGATTAGAGTTTGCCAAACAACATCTAAAAAAGTCTTTACAGTTCTGGAACAACATTCTATGGACAGATGAGACAAAGAATCTGATTGAACATGCATTTCACTTGCTGAAGACAAAACTGAAGGGAAAATGCCCCAAGAACAAGCAGGAACTGAAGACAGTTGCAGTAGAGGCCTGGCAGAGCATCACCAGGGATGAAACCCAGCGTCTGGTGATGTCTATGCATTCCAGACTTCAGGCTGTAATTGACTGCAAAGGATTTGCAACCAAGTATTAAAAAGTGAAAGTTTGATATATGATTGTTAGTTTGTCCCATTACTTTTGGTCCCTTAAAAAGTGGGAGGCACATATAGAAACTGTTGTAATTCTTACACCGTTCACCTGATTTGGATACCCTCAAATTAAAGCTGAAAGTCTGCAGTTAAAGCACATCTTGTTCGTTTAATTTCAAATCCATTGTGGTGGTGTATAGAGCCAAAAAGAAGAGAATTGTGTCGATGTCCCAATATTTATGGACCTGACTGTAGATAACAGAGAAGCCTGCCATATCTTAAGCCGGTTTAGAAGATAGTCTGTGGTGTTGACAGGTTTCAAATTAAATGGTTGTGGTAATGAAAACAGGAGAGCTAAAAAGCCGAGGGCCTTAAGACTTTGAATCAACAGCACATTGAACAGGTCCCTGCATGTAAGTAAGACACATGATCCACTTACAACCGATCAATAGTTCTTAAAGGGCCTTTGAACTAAAACAATCCCAACTGAGGAACTTGTGTGTGAGCTGTAAGTTATATCTGATCAAATCAGCCCAGATGTACTTCATAACAGAAGCTGTTAAAGCAATTTACCTCATCTTAGTATACACGTGGACACTGACACCCTCTTATTTTGTGATAGTCAGCTCTGAAGTGTTCAACAACAGAACAACAACATCGCTTGATGATGTTAGGTGGACAGTTTTACCCTTACAGCTCTACAGTGATTCCTATGTCTGTCTTCAGTGACACCCCCACATGACCGTTATACCCATATAACAGTTTAATTTCAGGGTCAATTCTGAGGTTAATTTGTCAATTACATTTCCTGTAGCATGCATTATGTGATATTTCATCAGTTTAATCAAGACAACAACATTTATTATCTAAAAAACACTTGATCTGAGAGCAGTTGCATAATAGCATATTGCATATTTCCAAAGTTAAAGTTAATGTTTGGAAATATGATTGGACTACAGATCAAGTGGAAATGTTTTTATTGCAATTAAGGCATTTGTCAGTGGGTAAAGAGAGATTGTGAAAAGCACCAATCAGGCATGGCCTTTCCTGCTGAAGGTCTTTTGTTAATATATGAAATAAAGCAAAACTGGAATATAATTCAATATGTACAGATCATATTGTTCAGGACCTATTGTTTTAACAATATGTCCAACAACAACAAGCATACATAATTGTTTTAACCCTAGAATGCACAACACGTGTCCAAATGTTCCTGGGCAAACTTTTTTTTTTGCTGTTTTTCTAAAATTAAATAATTCTACTTCAAAATGCTTGGATATCCTCAATTCATTTGTTTATTTTATGATCAAATACCATGATTTAAAAAAAAATCTTTGTTACCTCCTTTTCATTAATTAATCTACTCATATGATATTCAAGGTATTCATTATTCATTATTTTCTTTTTGCCAATCACAAATCATCATATTTGTTCCTTAGGTTTTGAATAAAAATCATATTTGTATTACGACCCCAAATTTGACAACATGGGTTATAAAGGACCTATTTTGAGGGTTATAAAGGGTTATATTTGATGTGTGCCTGTGTGGTTCCTTGATAAATCTAGAAATTAATGTCATCATTTCATAGTTCAGGAATTCATTATTTAATGTTTTTGATCATCATAAATCAATATTTTAATTATTATTATTTCAACATTATTTCCTCTCCTACTCTAATTTTTCTTTATTTTGAAGAGCTAGAAGAGAAAGTGATTGTCCCTAGCTCACCCATTGATTGCACCCATGATTCCCCATTGTGGAAACTGATTGTGGGGAGGGGGGGTGGTTTGGGGTCACTTCATGGGCATGCCTTTTTCAACGCTTTGCTATGCCATGCCGTGAACGCTGGTTCTCCATAAACTGCATTCCCTTTCAGGAGTGAGTGTGCCAGAGGGTGCAGCATGAAGCAAGGTCTTCCAATGAAGAGGTGTTGATCAGTGTGGTCTTCATTTGGTCCATGAACCGCTTCTTCTGGCCACCAGCAGTGCATTGGTTAAGATGTACAGTAGTTGGCGATAGAGGACTTTGCGTGGGAGTCTGTGACTAGGTATATGAATAACATGCCCAAACCACCTGGCTCGGGGTGGATTCCACACTGCAACTGCCTGCCCATTTCAGCACCTCTGTGTGTGCCACTCTGTCCTTCCAACTGATGCCAAGGATCTACTGAAGGCATCTTACATGGAAGGGTTCCAGGCTTCTGAGATGGTAGCTGTAGATGGTCCATGTTGCACATATAGTAAGTGCAGTGAGATGCAGACTGCTGAGAAAACAAGTATTTTGGTGTGGAGGTTGAGGTTGCTGTTCAGGAAAACCCTTCTCCTTAGACGAGTAAACGATGCTGAGGCTTGTTTGAGGCTTTTTTTTTTTTTTACTTTTTTTTTTATTGTGCAGTAGTCAGATAGCTGTTGGCCTTCAACTGTAAAGGTTGTTGGGTGAATTGTTTTTATTCAAAATCTAAGAAAGGAAAAATAAATATGATGATTTGTGATCATCAAACACTAGATATTCATGAATTTGAATACTTTGAATATCAAATGGGTCGATGAATTCATAAAAAATAAATAACAAAGAGATTTTCAGCTATGCTTGAAATTCTTTAGAAAATGAATACAGGTCCATTTGGACCCATGTTGTGTGTTCTAGGAGTGTTCAATATGTTGTGCATTCTTGAGTCAAAACAGATTCATGTACATGATTTAGGAATGAACCGTAACTGAATTGAAAGCTAATCAACCAGGTAAGGAATGTGGGAAACCTTGTACATGGTTCCATGCCCTCTTGTGTTTGGGTGCAACCGAGGAGCTCACAGGGTTTTACAAAAGGCCAACATTTATGTTTGATTGATCATTCATGTTAACTATAATCCAAATAATTTTTTATTTAATCATTTTATCAAAGTGTTAGTTATGTCAAAACGACTCTTTGAAGATGATGATTTATGATTGTATTGTATCTTTATCTTGTTTAATGCATTTTTAAGTAAATTAGTCAAGGAAATGATTTAGTTTAATAATCATAGCAGCATACATGCTGTTTAATATATGAATGTATATCACACACTCGAACCAGGAAGTGCAAAGCATAATTGTTTAATTTAATTATTCATTCATGCACATATGTTCTACTTACTTAGCTTTGTACACAGAGCTGTGGATTTTCCAATTTAAGAAATTAATTTAGCAGAAGGCATATATGTATGGAGGTATATTGCCACCCTGTGGTAAGATAAAGCAGGGACTCCTTCCACAGTATCCCTACAAGCTTGTCGAGATGGTTTCAATATGTTCCAGCAGCATGCAGAACAAGGAATCTGACATTTACAAACATTCACATTATATTAAATTATATTCTTCATAAGCTGGATGCATACAGGGCAACTGGCATAGCTTACACTTACTTGGCAATAGTTTATTTCAGCTGAAATGTATGTCAATAATATGAATATCATATTTGAATATTTATATTAATATGTGTAATCCAGTTGTCAACTGTGAAAAAAGGAATGAAAAGAGGAACATTTTGACATGTATAAAGCCCATTGTTGTCTTGAACCTTGTGCTCATGAATTCTCCTGCTGCTATGAATACAAAAATAAACCAATCTTACTGAACACCAGTATCCAGCTAAATTGGAGACCGGGCAGACATATGAGCAAAGCAACACAAAATCTATCAGCTGGAGAACCAAGTGGATGACTGTGGCATTTAGATATTTGATTGATGTAGTGCAGTGCATATGTAATATCATGTTTCATTTTCATATATTCTCTTGTTTATATGTATAGTTTACACAGGTATGTTAAATAATTGTACCCTGGTCAATTAAACTACATATAGTTTATTGCACAGTATACTAAAAGCTCTTTTCTGCTCATTTCACATTTTCAATTATGAGAATGTGTATGTCATTACTTCTTTATATTAAAACTGTAGTAAATACAGTTCAAACTACTGTATATTTAACTCTTTGGAGCTAATTATCATGGATCAGATTTTTTCTGTCTAAACAACAAGGAGCCATGTTTTGATTTTAAAGTCTTAGATAAAATGAACCACACAGTAGTATCTAATATAAAACTGTCCATAATATATGTTTTAAAAAGACCACATCATTTTAATTGCATACACAGTACCCTCCATAATGTTTGTGGCAGAGACCCATCATTTATTTATTTGCCTCTGTACTCTGTACTGTACTTTTTTATAAAAAATTACATTTTGGGTTCACCATGTAGAAGTTACAGCAGTGTTTATTCATAGTCTCCCAACCTCTTCCCCCCGCCCCTTTCAGGGCACCATAATGTTTGGGACACTGCAATGTCATGTAAATGAAAGTAGTCATCATTTGCATGCAATGACTGCTTGAAGTGTGCGATTCATGGATATTACCAGTTGCTGAGTGTCTTGTCTGGTAATGCTCTGCCTGTATTGCAGCCATCTTTAGCTCATGCTTGTTTCAAGGGCTAGTCCCCATAAGTTTTCTCTTCAGTATATGAAAGGCTGGGTTCAGTTTGGTTCAGATCAGGTGATTGGCTTGGCTTTGAAAAACTCTTTTGTTGCTTTAGCACTATGTTTGGGATCATTGACTTGCTATAGAATGAACCACCGGCCAATTCATTTTCAGGCATTCTTCTGGCATAACTTGTGCAGATAGGATGTGTCGATACACTTCAGAATTTATTTAGCTACTACCATCAGCAGTTATTTCATCAAGGAAGATAAGTGAACCAATGTCTCTAACCATTTTATTCTTGTATCTCCATCTCATAATGGCTTCTTTGACTTTCATTAATATAACTTACAGCTCATGTTGATAAACTGCTGAAATTGGGGGGACTATGTATAAACGCCGCTGTAATTTCTACATGGTGAAACCAAAATGTTTAATAATATTCATAAAATCTAAAAATGAGCACTTTAACCACATGTTAATTGTGCGATTCCAGTTCTAAAATTGTAGCAAATCAGAGACAAATCAAGACATAATCAGTCTTTGTCCCAAATATTGTGGAGGGCACTGTATGATGAATTCAAATGCAAAAATGCTAGAGGCGTGCGTTCCTTTTTGATGATTTCTACAGAGGAGTCACTTTATCATGGAAATACAACCAGGCATATGCTGATCCTAACATGCTGCAGGTAGGTGTTGGAATGACTATTCTCACAAGCAAAGCCATCTGGTGGCTAACTCAGAGGGATAATTGTTTGTTTGGTGGTACAGCGCTATTGATTTTCTCTGAGGCATTTACACACACCCACAGTCCGCTTAAAAAAAACCAATTAACCAGTTAAGAAGGACATTTATAGCAAAGCTAGAGTGACATGATGGGAAGCGTGTGGATGAGAGAATCCCATGACATCAGTGCTGATTTACAAGCATAGGACAGATCAAAGGTCAGGAGAAGCGTCAATGGTGTCTGGTTAATGAATCCACGACATTAAAAGGTTAAATGAGCATTTATACCATGCCAATTTATGATTTCCTGTTAATGTGCCAATATACGGTAAGGGTAGTAATTTTGTACTGAGTGTATATACCTGCAGACAAAATAGCCTCAATATATGAGTGATCTGTGAGGAAGCATTCACAGTAGCCTCCAGCAAAGAAATGTAATCATAGTAAAGATACGGATGTGTAAATTTAAAGAAAGAAATAAAACCTGACTAAATCTGCAATTAGATTTGCAAAGAAAAAATCCACTTTTAATGCAATTTTACATATTTTGGTTAATAGGATGCAAAACTACGTTTTCTTCATATTATATTTATGTAGTATATTATTTATTTATTGACCAACACTATTGTGACAGAGGTATTGCTGTTGTTATTATTATTATTATTATTATTATTATTATTATTATTATTATTATTATTATTATTGTTATTATTACAATGATTTGTGAAGTTATTCCATCGTGTATTTAGAAAATAAGTATGAAAGCACAACAACAAATATAAATTAAATAAAACTCTATTACCAATATAATAGCTGTTTGCATTTTTAGGACTAGATATAAGTAGCCAGATATCAGTGGTTAACTGCCTGTAATTCCTATGAACAAATATTTACATTGTATTACTACTGTTATGTTTCTTTCAATCTTTCACAGTTATTTCACAAATATTATCAACAACAAAGCAAAAGTCCAAATATAGAAGTCTCCAAAACAGCTTACACAGGGGACAACTCCTGTTTGTAGAATGGTTTAATCCATAGGCAGTCGTTCACATGCAGGCACTGAGTGGATAACCCATGCTAATAGCTGAAGGAAGTGAGAGTCTCTCTTGGATAATACTGGCTTCCATGCCCTCCAGCATTCATCATTACTGTTAGCACACTTAGGGCAAATATGTCCCAAAAGCATAGTGCCAGGCGGGAGTTTCAATGTGTGTTTTACAAAGCACTGCCTCGGTAAACATGCAGTGTGTTAAACCACTAGGGTCATTTGTTTCACATTACAAAGCTACTTGTTTATAATCCTGGTAATAACTGGTTGTACAGCGATTTTATAATTATAGACTTGAAATCCTAATCTATGAGAAAACATTTTAACCTCCATTTGGTGAATTAAAGCCATGAGCGTATCAGCCATGCATTTTTCACTAGTCTTGGCTATTTAGTTATCTGCTGAAGAATATGTAAATAGGTTTCTATATATGCGATCACGGTATGGATGTAATGAGGTTCTATATTTGACATGTAAATGAAAAACTAGGCATTAGACTTCATCCTGGATTTCTGAACAGCACACATAAGACACGTGCCGTTTTACGCATGGATATGTCTTCTGCTACTAAAAACAACATTTATTTATTGACTGATAAATAATTCTGATTTATTTATTTATTCATTTGTTATCTTTGTGACACATTCAATGTTCAAAGTGACCTTTTTTATTTACACAGTCAGTAAAACATGGAATACAGCTTAGAATATTTAACATTGTGGTTTTTCTAAGTTTGGTCCTGCAGGTGGGAGTATTTCATGACTGAAAATGAAGTAAACAATCATCTGAAATCCAATTAACTGCAGATTGAAGCGGCTGAAAAACACAAAAGAAAGAGTTTGCTGTCTGCGGGTATGATTATGTAAAAAATCTTGTTTCGTTAAATATTAAACGACGAAGTGGCACAAGGATGTAAATGCATTGGCAGGGCCATTAACACTGGTAATACATTGACCATACATAAAGGTAATTGGACTACTTTGTTTGGCTGCGGGATGGCTCATTCGCTTAAGGTGGTTCATGGATAAGCCAAGCTGTGTTGTATCAAATCTGGACTGTCACAGTGCCTACTGTGCCTGGCAGCTCCATAAGGCCATTGCATTGCCCAGGTTAGGTGAGGGCTCAGTCGCTTTGGGGTCTGTATTTCTTTGCTACCTAGTGACCCCTGTTGGTTGATCAGTTGCCAGTGGACTGCAATTTAGAGACTCATATGAAAGGTCTTTCCCTGACGAATGCCAGCTTAAAGGTACAATAGGTAATTTCGGACTTCTCACGGTCAAGAGAGGAATAGCGGCAACAAACACCTTCAAACCACAACACTGTTTATCCCTCCCCTTTCTTTGTAAACCCACTGACATTGAAATGCCATTGGCTGTGGCAATAAGAACCAATAATTGTACAGTTATAAAATGTTTTGGTACAGAGTGTTGGGCTGTCAACTGTATATTTTGAAACCCGAATTTAAGGACGATAAACACAGGCAGAGGGTGAGTCAACAAATCAGTGAGCCTTTTTCAATGATAGGAAGGGATTTACAATAGTCTTGTAACAATGTTTTAACATAAAAATCATACCTATTGTACCTTTAACTGTAGTCTTTGATTTGAAAAGAAGCAGGTGGTGACATCAAGTGTTTCGGAGGAGAACCGCAGATGTCTCCACTTTCATGAATGAGCAGTGGGGTTTGCACATGAATGCAGCAATGCAGATAATTGGACATACAAAATTAGGGTGGGAATTGGATATGTACAGCCCCATGTTCGGGGTCAAACACTTGTAAAAAAATTAAGATGGTTGCAGATCAGAATATGTTTTGATCCGATCTGATGTTTTCTTTTCAGTGATGTAAGCTGTGCATTAGAATTATCAGGGGGAAACAAATCAGTACTGGATGCTTTAAATGTGTTTCGGTAATACCTTATGTGGGCTGCAAGTATAAAAATGTCTGTCATCAGTGTAATGAGACATTCAACTGACGACTGCTTGCTATACAGCATGATATATATAACCAGCTCCATGGTATACATTATCAACAAACAATTTTTTCTATTAAAGTAAACTGCATTGGGATCACTTCTGAAATATAGTTCCAAACCATTATTAATTCATGTGAAGAATATCAGTTGCATAAATACAGTTTGTAGCATTGTGTCAAACTGAACATTGTTTCATTTATTTTATTACTTTGGCAAGAGGGTAATATTGTGTCGATCGATTCTTTGTCAAGAGATGACAAAAGAAGCTTCCAATTATGTTTATTGAGGTTACATAGTACATATCTACTGTATATGTTTAGAAACCACAAACATATTACTAAAACAAATCTGCTTACCAAAACAAGTAAGTATCTTAATTTATTTATATCTATGTTTGTGTACATATGTGTAATAATATACATCTTATTTACCTTAAATTAGCAACAGGATTAGACACTTTCAGATTGTGCCAAATCGTTTGGCTGCTTCTTTGTGGAGTATGTCATTAATAGCAAATGCCCATAATGATTGTCAGTTTTAATTAGTTTTGAGTCATGCTTGGGTTTCTTTCTCGTATTGAGCCTAATTCATAATAATCTTACTACTGTTTTTGGTTCATGAATACTGGATTCAGAGATAGAAATGTTATATCTGTTTTACAGGCAGAAAAATCTCCAATCAAATCTCTTTCTATTTCAGTTCCAGTGTCTGTTAGGTAATGTTTCTGATAGTAAGAACATCAATGTATTTTCTGTGTAAAAAATAATTTTCTTTGTTTTGTTTTGTTTTTTTGGGAGGGGGGTTTAGAGATATCCATTGACAAATGATGGAGTATGTCTCAATCAATGGCGTAGACCTGCATTATCATTCAGTAGGAAAGCATTTGCTAATTTTCCCTCTTACATCATTAAGAGACATCATGTATCTGGTTGCATAAATAAGCATTTAGTAGGCTACAACAACATAAAACAAGTGAAAATTATTTTGAATTTGTATTAAAATGTGATATACAGTGTGGAAGGGAATGACCAGTTTTTATACAAACTATTACATGAATTTGAATGGTTTTATTTGTCTGAAGCTGAAAAATAGCTTTTAGTCATGAAATTGCTTTAACTAATGAAATACATCTTGATTTTATTTGTGAATTATTTATCATTTTATAGTAAAATAATAGTGTTTAAGGGTAGATAGCTGCAATAATGTCTGTATGTTGCTAGATGATAATCTGACTGACTTCAGAATTATAATCGTAAATGTGTCAATTGGCATGGACCTATTATGGGACATATACATTGGGCTCCAGAATTATTGGCACCCTTATGTATATTTGTATAAAATGTATATTTTTCATCCACCTGTCATTTCCGTAATTTTGTGGACACATTGTAGAGAGATATCAGAGAAGTTTTGGTTGAGGAGGTGGGCGAAAATATATTGTTATCCCCAACAAAACATATACACGTCTGCTCTGAAAATGTAGGATATGCGGGTGTTCATCTTCTCTGTGTGCATCCCCCATCAGTGGCATACCCTCATTAACAATTTACAGCCGTAAGAGTCCATAGCTTTCCTGTTTCCGGAGGTTCCCGGAGACCCCCGATCCCCCCCTCTTCCCCCTTCTTCACCGACTTCCCTTTTCGGCTCCACTCGGGAGAGCCGCCGGCCGGCGCTGTTAATTTGTACTATCCAAGATGGAGGTTTACTGCTGCTCTTAGCATCGAGGTGTGATCCTGTCTGTGCGTGTGTCACAGTATACGCGATACAGCCAAGAGGAATAATTTTCTTCGAGTTCTTGACACATAAGAAGAAAAAAAACAGATTACTGGGATTTTCGATTGCAACCTGATTACCAGCCATGAGCTCTGGGGAAGGAGCAGAGGAGACGGCAAAGGACGCGGCCGACATAGCGGCGTTCTTCAAATCCGGTAAGGGAGAAAAAGGGACGAGCTGAGTGTAGCTACAGTGCCGCTGTCGTCAGTGTGGAAATACCGCAAAGGGGGACATTGTTCCCAGGCACTCTACAATCTGCATACATAGGGTGGGTGGGGGAGGTAAATCCATTAAACAGGCAACGGATCTGCAATTATTTAACATCTAACATTAGCAATATGCAACTTAGTTGATACAACGGTGGATGTGAATCATAAGAAATTATAGGCTAGTGATAATTTTGTCGGCCGCCAGGGAGGAAAATGCCACAATTCTTGATGCAATATAGCTAATGTTAAGTAGCTAACAGTTAGCTAGCTAACGTTTTAATGGGGCGCAGCAATTTTCCTGGTAGCTACCAGCTTGCGTATGCTTCATTATCAATCTAGCAAGCTAGCTGAATAAGTAAACTAGCAAGGGTTTACTAACGTACATTTTTAACATGCAGCCGTCCAGATAACTTGTAATAAAATGGGCACGGACGCAAAATCACAGTTCTGATTCGCAGCCATTCAAGAAGCAAAGTTTGCAAAATATAGATAATCAATTTGTGGATGTAAATCGCTCGTAAACAGAAGCCATGGACAATTTAATGTAACGCAGCTAACGTTAATGTGTTAGCAACATATCTGGTCACCATTTGTGACTGTTTACCTCACTATTTTTTTTATTCAGTCCACCCTGATAGCGCTCGTTAGCCATATAGCTAGCGAAACAATAAGTGTTCCGGATGTCGTACAAGTGAGAGAAATCCCTAGCTAGCTTGATATTTGCAAACTAACCAGTAGACCATTCGCGCTTGAGATACAGCAGCTACCTAACTAGTCAGGCGGATTCAATGTTCATTCTTAGGTATAGGCAATCGGTATTGTCGCTAGCTATAATGTTGGCTAGCCTAGCTAACATTGGTGATCTAGCTGGTAGCTGGCCTGCTAGTGCTCGCTATTGCAAGCCGAGTGCTTTGTGTAGCTAGATAAAAGAAGTAGCCAGTTGGCTATATAGGCTGTGTTTAAATTCGAAAGGCTAAT
Organism: Conger conger; assembly: GCF_963514075.1. Lineage (NCBI taxonomy): Eukaryota > Metazoa > Chordata > Actinopteri > Anguilliformes > Congridae > Conger > Conger conger. Next base: position 18,322,196 of record NC_083768.1, read on the forward strand.
TAAGCACAGCTAATGGCGATATCTATAATGCACAGAATGGTCGAAAATATTGGCTACATCCATTTGCTAGAGTAGCTAAGCATGTCGGTAACAGTGCAAGTCAGGCAGCTACCTAGCCTAGGTAATTACCTGCCAATTGATACGAATCCGACAGCCGAGCCTATACAGATACATTTTAAAGCATCGCCTTGGCTTTGGGATTGATAAATTGGCCTCGTTGCTTTATCCGTTCACAGGCGTAGGTACGGTATTGCTGCTATACATTTGTCTCCGATAGGCCTTAATGACAACAGCTAACAAACATTACGATGCCAGTTCACTGTCCAAGCATAAATTGTTACTTAAGCTTACTAACGCTTTTTGTTTAGCGACCAGGCCAACCATCCAACTATCTGGCTAGTCATTTGGTAGACATTTTAAAGCATGACATTAAAATATTAATTCGTATTAGATGGTTCTTTGTATAACGTTGTGTTATAAATCTGTTTCAATGGATCAAAATGAGTTTGTATCAAGCAGACTGCTATGTTTTCACTAGCCTCTATATTGTAAGCTGACGCTTGATTGATTGTATCTTGAGCTAAGAGAAAAGCACAGTGGAACGGAGGAATTTTTCGAAATCTGTGCTCTTGAGATTTATAACGTTGTCTACATATTGCCTCGTTTATTCACTGTCTGTAGAGTTGGCCCCATTTACGGCTTTGCTGTACCATAATTATAATTTAAGTTGGCTGCTTTTTATTTAAACACGAATGAGGCAGTCGCTAACCATTAAGTGGGCTCAGATATCAATCCATAGTGTGAATAGGTGGTTAGCTACCATTAGCCTATTACAATTTTTTATCGGAACCACGAGGCCTACTTGAGAGGGCAAGGAATTGCAGTGTCTGAGGTGGATATTCCCACCCAGCTGCCTCAGTCCCTGCAGTACAAGGCCCTAAATAATAACGTGATATATATAATTTAACATTTTCTTATACGTTATTTTGCATAACGGAGGTGAATTAGTGATGCAGAAATATGTTTTTCCCCCAATTATAATACCTATAACTTTTCTTGTTGGTACAATCAAGATGGAAAAAAAGCCTGGCTTTGAGTGACGTAATCCTGTTATCTGGAGGTGTGAATGTTGCAGTACAAATCAGGATGTTGTATATATGTGCCTTTGTACCCGCCCAAAGCTAATATTAATAGAGATCGACATGCAGTTGACGCGTGTATAGCATACGTTAAACGTTGCATCAGTTTGGCGTTTTAGAATACTAATTACAACCGAACTGAAATAGTTGCCTATGATTGGATGTGGTAGAAAGGTACAGCGTTTGTGCCAAGATGTGTTCAGATGACCAAAAAAAAAAACGTAGTGTTAAACTTTTTGGTGAGATAAATTGCCATAGCGTTTACATTTATTCATTTTATTGTATATATTCAGTCTTGTGTCTTCTGAAACTCAGTATTCCCATAACTATATTCTGTATGTACTATGTAACCATTTCAATAAAAGGTCTCCTTAACCTTGACGTCTGTTTATTGGCAATTTAGCTATCTGGAACGCATGCAACCACTGTTTCTATTATCACTCGTGCAACATTTAAAGGGAAAAAAGGAAAATTAAACAATTTATGGCCTACTGACTTGCCAGGAGATGTTTTCACACGGACAAATTATGTTCTATCCAAGGTAACAATAACAATAAATTGTGTTGCACCATTGTCTTATTGATTTCTTAAGGAACAGTATGGTTTGTGGCTGCTTTGTTGTGGTCACATTGACTACTCTGTGCACATCCTTGCTGCATGTGTTGAAAATAATAAACCACAAAAGGAAGCAACACTGTTGTATTGCTGGGCTCTACAGATTTTCATCTTCAGTGTTCAGTGGCTTTCAAGTGAAAATGCCAATAATAGACCAGTTGCAACTCACTGCAATGACAATGAGAGATCAGCATGTGGCATCTTGTGTATATTACTCTCTCTACTGTCAGGGATTCCCAGAAACAAGTCTTTTCCCACTTACTATGTTTATATTTTTGGACATTGACATCCTTGATGCAAGAGTTTGGATACAGTCATTTCAATCCAGTTGTGGTCTTTATTGGTTGCTGTCTTTAAACCAGCATCTTTCTCAGGCTGTGCATCTATGGTGCTGTCTGAAGTTTATACATTGGCTTCTATGGCTTTCTTTTGTGAGGAAATAATTTGGGTGCTTTATAATTGTAGATGCTGCCACAAAAAAGGGTTTGGGGGTTTCATTTGAATGTCTTGTAAGAAAGTGAGAACTAAATATTGCATTGTGTGTGTGTGTGTGTGTGTGTGTGTTGGGGCGGGGGGAGGTGGGGGATGATCTTAAAATATGCCGTTAACCAATAACAAACTTTCAGGCTACTGCACAGTTGTCATAATGCCTCTAGATCCACTGTCATTGCCCTTTGCTGCAGTTGGGATGGGTTTTCCCCAGTTGTCTGTCTGCCTAAGTGGGGTGGCAGTGTCATATAATGGTGAGGGAACTGGGTTTATAACACAAATGTGTTGTGCTCTGTTCCTTGCTGGGACACTGATACATGGTTTAAATGGACTTCACCTTAACAGCTTCAGGCAAATATCCAACTGTTTAAATGGATTGTACGGAAAGAATGTAATCTGTAAGTTGCTCTGGTGTAGTGCAGTGTTTGAACTTGTAAGATCCTAAAGCCTATGAGTACCTCACCTTTGTTCTTTGGGTTTCATTCTTTTTGTACCTGTTGGATGCCAAACAGGGGCAGCACAATTGAGCTATGCAAGAGAGATCAGCCTTTAAATCCATCTTGCTGAAGGGAGTGTGCTGTGGCCTGTGTCAATCGTAGTGATAATGTGAGGTCTACAGCCTTTATGCAGCTGTGCAGCTGATGTGCCATACTCTCCTCACCAGTTTTCTTTCACACAGGGTAAAATACCAGAGATGCAACAATGTGCTTTTCCTCATTTTTCCACACCAATATCTGCCGATGCCGATTGTTTCAATAATTTTAGTGCAAATTCAGACGGCTTTTAATTTAAACACAATTTAAACCATATTTTACGTAGCCGTTTACACAATTGGTTTGAATTAGGCTATCTGTGGTAGGAAACACAATCTGCTGATCTGATTTGCATTTTAAAGCTCAATTCGTCCCATTCCAATTCTCGATATATCAGTGCATCTTTTTAAAATGAACTGAATACATTGTTTTTGAGTGTGTTTTTGCAATGTAAGGCACTGGTTTCAGACAGAAACATGTCTATTTGCTTTCACAGACATGTCATGTTCCAGTGTCTGTGCATGGTGTTCCCTGTCTAATGCATGCCCGATGCACTTAATTTCAGATTCCCAGAAACGTCTGTATGCACGTGACTGTCCTTAACAGTTTATTCCATTTAAAACTTGCCATACTCGTAGGATCCTGCAGGCTGTGAGTTTCTCACCATTCTTCTTTTTTCCCTATGATTTGTTCCTATAATTTTAAATTTATTTGAAAGATGAAATGTACCGGCATTTACATGTTTCCCTTGCCTCAATTTCCCGTGGTTCATTTCAGTTTGTCCAGGATGTGTATGAGAGATGTTGGTGAAACGGTAGATGGGAATTGGTAGCTTGTGGGGACTGATCATGTCCTGGCTCGATGGACTTCCATTGAAAGTTATCACGGCCCAAGCTTTACCCTGTAGGCTATTCAGCCTGTGCTCTCATGTCTTCTCCGAGGCTAGAAATAACCCCATTTGTGTCCCCCATTTGTGCTTCAGTTTTTAAACAGACTCCCGATACAAAAAAAAATTGTGGTGTCAGTTTCTGCCCGACAACAAGTGAATGTGCCTTCTCACAGACACATTTTTCTTGGTCTTCACAGACACAGTTGGGAATTTTGGCTAGCGGTCATGTCTCCAATCAGAGGAGAGATTTTTTCTGGCGGGCAGACACTGTGGTCCTCGCAGAGGGTTCACGACTCTGTCACCACTCTGGGCGGCACAGCGAATGGCTTTTACTGATTGTGATGACTCCATCTGTGTCAGTGAAAGGTCGCGATGACCTACATTTTCACAGCGTTGGCACATGCAATTTATGTCCTTCAGCAGACGGCAGGTAGACTAGAGCTGGATCCTGATAAAGCTCTGCTGGGCAACCTCCTTTTACACCACCCTGACTGGCTGTCTTTGCCAGAGAAAGGCAGCATTGGTTCTTATTTTTTATTTTGGTACTTTTTGTTTGTAGTACAAATGGGGCTTTGTTCCTGTTCATGATCCATCTAAACACTTTTATAGAAAACAGTTGGGAACTGTACAACTAGCATCTACATTTTAAAAGGGTTTTCATTGTTGTGAACAAGACTATGGGGCAGTTTCACAGAAATAGATGATGCATAACTTTAGTCTGAGGCTAAATGAAAGGATTCTCTCCAGTGAGAACTCAATTTAGTCCACGAGCCTAATCTGCGTCTGTGAATCCGTCCCATTATTCTTTTTTATTCAGTTTTGTTAAACCGTGATGGTCTATAGTTGGGAGATTTTGAAATGTATGTGTTGAGGTTTTGTGGCCAGGTTTGGGGAGTCTTGGATCGTGCTTGGCTAGCGCTGACGCATGTTGTGGTTCTTAGCTGCGACTCGCCCCTCGCTTCCAAAATAGGTGTCATTGTGGATTTGGGAGATTTTCAGAGCTTTCAGTGTTCTATTCTTAATCGCAGTCCTTTGTTGGAATCCCAGTATTTTATCGTTCCCTAAATAATCAGCAATTAAGATTCCATATGCATGCATGGGAATGATGAACCAGCAATGACAGGCAGTATTTATGATGCAGAGCTATGTGCGGGTGCTAAGAGAGGGCGATAAGCAGGCACAAGCCATGCATTGAAAATTCAATTAACTTGTGGCACCATACTCGACTTGACTGTCTAGTGCAAAAAAAGCATCATTCAGTGCGGCCATTTTGTACAATACATGGCAGCATGATTTACTATGAGCAACAACTAGGATGAATACGAACCTTTATGACCTCCAGGATGCTTTGGGGTGCCGCAGTGTCGGAAATTACGGTTATGGCCACTCCCTGAGTGACAATAATGTAAAACATCAAGGAGACAATGCAGTTGCAAATGAAACCAAATTGTTTTTAAAACAAAAAGATTTGATGCAATATGGATGCATAAGGGTAGGTAAATCGGTAAATGTGTGGGTGTGTGAAGAGAAAATGTCAGGAAAAGCGGGTCTGGGTGTGGTTGAGGGGCGGGGACAAACAAGAGAGAACAGAGGGCAGTGGAATTATCACTGTTTTGCAATTGTATACATACTATCAGCGGTGCCTTCTGCAGTTTTTGCTTTTCTTGGCACGGTTTAACACATGTTTCAACATGATGGAGGAGAAAATGTCCCTGGCCCCTTTAATGGGGAAGACAAGGGCTTGGCAGATATGACATATCATCAAACTTGCCAAAATTCTGACATATCAGAAGTGGTCCTCATCTCTGTGGTCCTATAACTCCAAAGTGCTATTTTAATTCCAGTGCCATGTCTTTCATATTCTATTAAAATTTTGAGATTGGACATATGAAATTAAGTTGAACGTGAACATTGTTCAGTAAAAAAAAATAAATTCCCCTTCAGGTCTCTGCCAGTTCAAAGGTGGCATCCTTGGTGGTACTGGCTCTCATTGGGTTTCCTCTTGCAGTCTTCCTCTCATCCATATGGCCCTGAGCGAAGTCTCTAATATGACTGTGGCTTATGTTTCTGTACAAGGGGCTGTTGGGCATCCTCTTCTGCTCCAAGTAAGCACTGAGAGAGCAGTGGGAACTGGTACAGCTCCAGAACACAGTCTAGTATCGCGGAAAGCCAGGCCTTATCAGCCCGGGGGCCCCAATTTGTGATTTCCAGATGCAGGGAAATGGCTTTTACAAATAAGTACCCAAATCCGTTTCTCCTGTCCCACGTAGAAAAGATCTAACCGGAAGAGATGATGAAAGAAGATAGCTGCAGAAGTAGAAGGGTCTGAAGCCTGCATTGGAAGACACTGCCTCAAAGGCAAAACCAATCCCATGGCAGTGTGAGGAGAGGGATTTTCCGAGGCCTGGTATAAAAGCCTGAATATAACGAGGGGTCAGTAGTAGGGAAGAATGTAGACTTTTTGGTTTGTGTAGTGGTGCTACAACAAATGATCATTTTGGGAACGTATCACCACAAGTGGATCATTTATTGAATTAATATAATATTCAGTCATCAGGCTTTTTGAACTTTGTGGAAGGTGTCTTAACTGTTGCTCCAGGTTATATTGTTTAGGTGGGGTGAGGTGAGCCAAAATAGCTGATTACTAATCATACTTTGTTGGTTCATTACATAACTGCATTCCAAAACATTTTGTTATTAGCATTTTCTTTTCCTTTTTATGTAACTAACCTCATTTTTAAAAACACAGTTGACAACAAACTGGAATTCAGTATTGGAACCAGTCCGTCTTTTTACATCATGCAACTCACAAACGAATGTGATTTTTTCGGGTTAAGGAAATGCTTGCTTTAAGCATTAAATAACAATATTTAAAATGAATATTCCCATGTGCTTTGCATCTTTTTAAAGAGGGCATTGCCAAGCTGGCATCTGAATAAACCCGATGCCCATAATGTAGGAGGACTCTTGTCTGTTTCAGTTCATTGGGTTCTGATGTGAAAACCAGAGCCAAAATGGAGATGAGACACAGCTGCGATGAAACCAATGTAAATGTGGGAAAATGGACAAAGTGCTGTATTGATTACATAAGACCGTGTAAATGATTGAGGGTTACAGAGCGATCGCTGTTAATTGTGGAAAGCTCTGTTCCTTTAAAGGCGGAGGGTGTGGATTTGAGACCGCTCTATCAATCAAGATGTCGAATTGTATCACGTGACTGCATATATCAGCATGTGCATGGCTTGGGGGAGAAAACTAATGGGGGTCGGTCAAAGGTCACAAATCATCATTTCTTAAAGATCCTTCTATTTTTTAAATATGTTAAACAAGTTGGATGAGACCCGTTGATGTGGTTAAGGGGGTGGTGAGCCAGAGGGAGGGTGTCATGACACACGATACCGGGTGAATGAGCGAATGAACGAATGAATGGAGCCACTCACTGGTCTGCTGCCCCTCCAGTCTGCCGTGTTACTCAGCGTGCTGATCGGCCCTGTTAAAAGGGCGATTACAGAAGGGCAGGCGTGACCAGTCTATCTGTGGGCCCGTGGTGTTGAGGAGAGGGGGACGTGCTTGCTGAAGGCTGAGATCTGGGAGCCGATGACGTTGAGCTCTGACGTTGTTACAGAGTGAAAGGTCTCGTGTAAAGCTCAGGGGCTGCGCGTGTGCATATTTTGCAGCGGTTTAATGCAGCTCTAGCCGGTTCATCCGTCGCAACGATGCACAGAAGCTCCTCACGCATGCCCCCCCCCCGCGCTAATCTTAGCCGCCGACGTGAGGGGAGGATCACACGAAAATGCGAGGGGAACCGTGGAGAACGAGGCGGCCGGCGGTGGAACCGGGTCCTACCTGACCGCGTCAGCCAGACGTCACCGCGGCCTGGGCTCCTCTCAGCTCTGCCTCGAGCCTCGCTCCACTTCCTGCCTCGCAGAACAAACCTCGGAGGCAGGCCTGCATGTGTCAGGTGACAGCCTGTTAGCACTGCTGCTCTATAGTGGTGTTTCGTTCCCATTAATCTGTCAGCGTCCGCTTCTAATATCGCAAGTGCAGTTGTTAGTGGAGACTGAGCATTGGACTAGGGTGCATATTTTACTCACCACTTTAGCCACATCAGTGGTAGTGTGTATAGTTTGCGAATGCCCCTTTTGTCATGAGGTCAGAGCATTACCCCAGCTTTTTGCTTTCTTACTATTCTGTACGTGGTGAAGTTTCAGCAGGGGTCAGAGTAAACACTACATTAGACTAATTGGTATTCCACTAAAGGACTACAAAAGAAAGTGGGTCATCAGGAATTGTTCCCAGTGGTATTTCTGGGAGACCTTTTTTAAGGAGCATAAACATATTGTATGTTCATTCCAATTTAGAACAGTGATGAGCAAAGCTTGTCATTCGGAAAAGAATGCAGTGTAGGCATAGACGCTGGAATGGGGAAGAAAGACTGCTGTACACTTTGACCTTATTTGAGTGATGAACCCCAGTGTAGGCTAACATTTGTTTGGAGAACATCATGCGCAAAACACAAAATGGCAAAACATTTGCTGAAATACTTTTCTGAAATCAAGGACTGAGCACAGTTGGAACAGGAAGAATTGAGTTTTATGGACCTTAAAGGGTGACCATTACTGAAAATCAAATTTATGTTTGCTGAATGAGGTATCCATATGGAAAACCTCCATTTGTTTTTGTAACTAAGAACACAAGATAATGTGAATTCCTTTTGTGGTTTCATAACAAAATGTATGAATCCTGACTGAATTGTAGGATAGAAGTGGAAAGATCTCTTGATGAAATGTGGCAAACATTTTGTAGTAAATGTGCCTATAATATCTAATCATTTTAAAAATACACTTCAGCATAAATTCAGATAGCAGTTGCTTAATAGAAAATCATTCCATTGTAAACTAAGCTAATTTGTGTTCTGTGGTGTATCTTTTTTGTAGTCCTATTCATTTTTAACCTCAGTGTTGAATAGAATATAGGCCAAAAGGAAAAATAAATATTAAGATTGGACATGGATTGAGATTTCAAAATAAAGTATTGTTTTGTTGATAGCTGAAATTACTAGTTTTAAAACTAGAAATATACTTTTTAAAATTTATTGTGTATTTGTGGAGAGAAATATGAGAGGACCCACTATCGAACTCTCCTGCATTTGAGAGGAGAATTCTGTAAACTGGCATCAGGAAATGTATTCTGCATGACAGCGGTTTCTTGGTTTGCGGCAAACATACTTACTAAACTGTAAAGAAAATGTAGTGTCTAGGTATGGGTTGTTTGGTGCCATTGCCTTTTTGATGAGGTTTTTGAGCTTCGCTCTCCCACTTTCACGAGGCCTTACTGGTTTGGTCCTGGAGCAGGTAGTGGCTCCCTGGGAATCAGGGCCTGGAAGTGCAGTGCAGGGCCCTAACTGTGTCAGACCACCGTTTCCACGGCAGCGAGGTACGAGCCGCCACTCAAACCTCTGCACCGCCCCCTTCTGAGGCAAAAGCCGGCCGCCCGTTAGAAAGGAGGCCGTCCCACTTTCCGGTAACTTCTCCGGCATGACTCGTAATTGGTGCAGGCTCGCTGAGAATTTGAGTCCTGGCACAGGCTCGTCCCTTTCTTGTTCCACGAGACGCGTTTCTGGAGCTCTGCAGACGTCACCCTGCCCTAGTTAGCCAGTGAGCCTTGAGCAACAGGGCTCTGATGGTTTACCCAACTGCCTGAAGTTGCCACTCTGTTCTGTCGAGTCCTGGCACTGATTCATGGGCACAAAGGGGTTGCAGTCTAGTTTGGGCCCGGCTGGACTGGATCTGCCTGCCACAGCCGCAGAGCGATGAAGGCTGCTTTTTTTCCACCTCTGTTGCTAAGATCAGGAGAAAAAAAAACGGGCTTGGGTGTTTTGCAGTTCTTGGCTCATCTGTTGAACATTTGTTTCTTTGCCAATAATTTACAAAAGCAAATTATGCATAAACTGCTTCCCCCTTTTCTGTCAAAGGCCCCTACCCCACTTCAGCAAACAAAAGAGGACAGGATAAGATTCAAAACAATACAAGTACACCGTTCTGTTGGCTATTTTAATAATGTTGAGTTTTTCACTTCAGCATTTGTTCATGCTATTCTCTGACTAGGCTTGGAATGAAATTATCAGAAATATCAAAATTTCAAGGTGGTTTGATCAATATAGTTGTCTTTTATGATCTGTTCAGAAATGTGACTACAGGTATTTGGAAATGCACAGAACACTTACACATCTGGAAACATTCTAAAGCAATTCATGCGTAAAGAAAATTATTAAATAAATCTTGCTCCTGGGCACAGTAATGGTAATTTTCAGCTGTTGTTTAGAAACTAAACTCAAAACTGGGAGCACAGATCTTAACATTTGATTATAACCTGATTATCAAAGGCAGCACTTTGGTATCAACAGCCCCATCGGCAAACTCCAAAAATAAGTGCGAGCCTCATCTCTGCAAACTCCAAACATTTACAGCAATATAGGATCTTCTGACCTTCATTAGCCTAATTGAGAACAACCGTAACTCACCTGATTTGCCATTAGGCGCACTGCGACACGTCTCTCCTCTGTAGAGTAGGTGAAAGCAGAGCGCTTGCCTGTGTGGGTCATTGGTCAGGTAGTGACAGCAAATCACTGCCTCGCCGTGTGTGTGTTGTGGTAACATATAATAACCACTTCTAATAAGCATTTACCAACAGCGGTTATCATCCCATTGTGTGTTAGCAGAGCTAGCCCTGTGAGTGTGTGTGAGCCATAAGGTTGGAGCATTTCTGTGCAGAGGTAGCCATTACGGGGATGGTGCTGTGTTGCTGCTTTTCCATGGGGCTTTTTTAAAGGGGTGGCTGCTGTAATGTACAGCCTATATGCATGTTACCTTTCACCTATATTCCATTCCGCTTGTAAGAAGGCTGCGTGGTACACTGGTTACGTGCTGTTCTAGTGAAGGAAACCTTGTGGTTCCATTCCCAGGTTGGGTATTTCTGTGTACATTTCAGCAAGGTATTTAACATTAATTTCGTCAGTAAATATTGATGTTTATAAATTCATAAAATGTAAAAGTTACGGGTTCAAAATGGAAGCAGTACGTGTTTAAGTTTCCAGGTTTGCTTGGTGTGTTGGAATGCTACTCCGCAACATGGTTCTTGGAACTGTCTGTGATTTTAACTGGGCGAAGGACGTAAAATAAAAATGCTTGTATATGTATGGTTTTTAGAATTATTTATTTAACTGTAATAATCTTAAGCCTGGTTTTAACAACTTGTTACAACTTGAGGGGACATGCTTTCATAATATTGTTGGCAGCCACAACCAATGCTAAATGATTATTGTGATAAATAAATCTTGTCGGCATAATCTTTACATCAAGGGTTGTTAAAAATATATAGAGAATATCCTGGAAAAAAAAAAACTTAATGTCTGTCATTTTTATGTGCGAGTGAATTTGAGTTGTAATGCCTGAGAGCTCTGAAGTTAAGAGATCCCTCTGATTGCGCTCTAGTGAGATGGCTTGGGAACATTGCCTTTCATTCAGGAACCTGTGGCCTGTCTGTCGGCAAGATCTAATTCTCTGCTCTGTGTGAACAGTCACTGTTGTTTTTAGTATCTGTGCTTGAAGTGTTCTTGCCGTCTGGTGTGCTTTGGCTGCGGAGAGCAGTTGGCAACAGAGTGGACTCCTGCAGGCACGGGTATCCAGTCTTCAGTGAGCCATCTCCAGGAACTTTAAAACATAACACTCGTTCTTTCAGCCGGCAAGCGAGCCAACTCCTCACAGATTCAGTTAACTTCAGAGAACACCAAAGTCCTATAATTCGCACGTCTAATCCAGTTTGGGATCCATTGTGCCGAATTGACACATGCCTGAAAAACTCCATCCGCTTCAATGATTTTGATTTCAATAAACGGGCTTGTTTTAAATTTCCTAAAAGCTATGAATGTGAAATGTCAAGGCCGACATTGTTGTAACACATTCTGCAACGGCAACATAACAGCATCCTGTTTGAGAATTTATGACAGTAATGTGACTGAATTCCGCTGCTTTGTTTTGCACTGTTGCATTAAGGGGTGGGGGTGGGGGGGCTGAGAAATTTGTCCCAGATTAAAGCAGGGATGAAAACAGTTTTGTAGGCCTGAACACTCTTCAACACGGCTGCTCTGTGCTCCCCCCATCAGATCTTTGATTGTGCCCTAGTCTGCAGCGGGTCTGAGGTGTGGGTGGAGGAGGGGGTTGATACAGGAAAGACAATATGGCCGCCACATGCTACCGTTCTCGGCACCAAGGCACACGCTTCCCCCGGGCAGGGTGTGACTCGAGGCCCCCTGACAACCGGGCCCGTCTCTTTCATGAGCCGGTGCAAAACATGCACAAGGTCTGCTGATTGACCATCCAGTCCACAGAAGCTCTAAAGGGAAATTGTTCTTTGTTGTTTCCTCCCCCCCCACATCATTACCTGGAATTCCAGAATATTGCCACCTCCTCATAAACGCTCTGTTTTTATAACTTCTAATTCAATGTTGTAATTCTTAAAACGGAATCCATATGGAAACGCGACACAGTGCGCTTTCGACCATCGGTGTTTTCACAGGAGTAATTACCCTCAGTTGTCAAGTTCAACGCTGGGTCATGTAACACGGTTGAGGGCTGTAGCTCCATATCACACACACATGACATGGAGAAACCATTGACAAACTAATTGGACTCTGTCCAAGCCATAGTTTAAAAGAAGGCTGCCCTTGGCAGCAATTAGTTTGCCTCAAAATAATATCGCCGGGGACCGAACTTGGAAAAAAGACTTACAGGATCTACTGTGTCAAAAATATAAAAGGGCCACCCCTCCCTATTTTGCCTGGCACTTTTACAGGGGAAAGCTTAACTAGGACACTGTGCGACTGCATTGTACTTAGGCTTTCATGGTGAACTCGTTTTAAAAGCAGTGTAAAAAAAGGACATGCTAATCTTTCACCTCGGTTTTTTATTTTACCTGCAGAGATGCTGTAGGCTACTGCAAATTCCCTATTGACATTGACATGACTGCATTTACCTTTGAATCCAAATGCAGTTGTCCATGTTTTTTTAAACAGTGGCATCAGGCTTACGATTCCGAAGCAAAATTGGTAGCAGAACTTTGGACATCATAGCCAGAATGGCAGTTTGAGTGATTTAGGGCGGGTTTTTGTCTTTGAGAGTCAATGATGTTTTGTACCCTAGAATGGCAGAAAGCACAAAGTGTAATGAAGCACTCCAAACAAGACGGCCAATTGCGCAGCATGGACAAAGTCACTGTGGCTATGGTGAGGGAAGGAAAAATGCATTTTGCAAGACAAATAGGGTCCAGCATTTTCAGCACAAAGTGTGGGGTGAAAGTACAAATCAGATCCTAAGTGCAATGGAAATGAAGAACTTTCACATCATCGACATGTCCAGGATCAGCAGTTTGAGGTGGTCCAATCACAAAGTAATCTTGTGGGACCTGCTGTCTGTCTCTTCTGGACACCTCACCATGCATACACATTACCCTCTTTGTTCCCCCTGTAGATGGCACCTGTCAAAGAGTTCTCAAGACCTAACTTTCCACTCCGGGGCTACGTGGGTGTGTTTCGAGTTTCGACTAACTTTTCTCTCTGTTCTCATTTGCTTTTTATCATCGTTTGTTTTTGCGTCTTAGTCCGGAGAAGGTTCTAGACAGATTCCTAAATAGCATGGCTTTATGCCGGCTGTCGGGTTCATTGATTTTGTGCATGAGGAGTGGTGCGTGAATGAGCCAAGCTCTGTGCAATTGCAAAACTTTCATTCTCTTAAGGAGCTGTAATCTATGGCTGATTAGTCTACAATCAGGATTAATTGTGCAGCTGTTATTAATTAAACAAAATAACAACAGGTTGTCTGAAGCTTGCCTTTTGCTGTGATATAGAGGTTCTTAAATACTAGGAAACCGTAGATTGTGCTATGTTTAGCTCAGGAGCTAATATGGTCTTCCGTCGTCAATGAGTGCTTTCACATAGAATTAGCATTCAGTGGGCTGTTAGCATTCAGAATGTGATTGCAAAGATAGTGTAAAGTGAATGTGGAACTAATTGGATACATTCTAATTCTTCCCCCGGTTTGTTAGATTTGCAAAACATTTTTAAATAATGATCCCTAACGGTCCACATTGTGACATTTAGTTTTGTAACCTTACTTTTTTTTGTCCATACAAGAAAAAGTGCGCAGAACGGATGATTTGGCAGCAATTGCTCTGTCTTGAGGTTTTCTCTGTGCCATTTTTCAGACCTTAGGAATGATGTAGTTCTGGGAGCATTTTACCTTGTTGGCAAAAGGTGTCATGAATATGAAAAGGACAGTAGAATCTTACCATGGCCCAAATATTCAGAGGGATTTTCACAAACGGCTTGTTGGATAAAGTTTTGGCACATACTACCCTGCAGTTAATGCGAGTTGTCCCAGCAGACAAATGAAACGCCCAGTGTCCCGGTCAGCGGTCTAACTCTTGAACAACTATAAAATATGTCTAAACTCACAGCCAGGGTAGTCCCTGGCTTTATATAGCTGAAGAATTGGCCCTCCTCCTTGACTAGGGAGAAGGGCCAAACTGATTTTTCCATTTAAAGTGAAACTGATCTTTCTGTTCTGTCAGAATGATTAATGCGAAATACACTGAGGTACTGTAATGCTAAAACCTTGAGTAACAGCGAGCTGTTGAAGAGAAATGGTAAAATCCACCAAAAACAAATACAGAAAAAGAGTTCAATGCCTTGGGTTTCCACTGGAACCAACTTGAATGTACAGCTGTTTTTTTTTGTTTTTTTGTTAGTTTTTTTTTGGTAACCTGATCCATTTCCAGTAATTTGAGAGGTTTTGCAGAAACCTGGATTACTGAGCTGTGAAATCAAAACAAAAGTTGCAGCGGGTCTTGAAACTATTTGAGAATACTGCTTTTTTCCCCTTTTCAATGCACTGGAATTATCCATGTGATAAATAGGGTACTTTTGAGGCTATGATACAGTTGGTCACGAGCGCATGATTCATCTGTGAGCAATATTACTGTAAACTGTTATGGTCAGGGAATGTATGAAACGAAATCACCAGTCCGCTCGTGAAGAGCCGTCTTGTTTTAATTCCTCGGATGTTGTTAAAGGGGAGGGGGGGGGTCTTTATTCCAGAGAAAGCTGTCTGTCGCTGCCAGACGCACGGTTGAATCACTCTTGTTTGCACATGACCAGAGTTGTCTGGCTCGGAGCAGTAGGATGTTTTCAGCCAGCGCTGATGGGCTATTGGTGGCGGGGTGGGGGCATGGGCGTTTGGGGGAGGGCGATTCTCTTCATTTCCTGTGTTGAGACTTGACTCAGGCTTTGTCATTCAGCACAAAGGGGGAGGTGACATCACGTCATTGGAAGGTCATCTGAACCTACAATTATTCACCGTTTATCGAGGCGATGCCGTTTTCCTTCCCCCCGGGCCCCAGAAGGAAGTGGGGAAGAGATGTCTGTGCTGCGGACATGCAGGCTTCAGCAGTGGGATTAGCTGGCTTCAGGTTCTGTCTGGAGGTTTTTGTCAGAAGCCTGGCTTTCTTTCGACCTGGATTTCAAATCGGCTTCTGCTACGACGTAAGCCCAGTTTTTCCTGATGCCTCTTTTCTTTAGTCTGCATGCTTCCTAGGCTAAAGCAGTGTGCTGTAGATGCATCTGGTATCAGGTTCAGAATAGCCTGATTTGAACCCAGCAATCTGTGATTGATTATATCGGACTGGTGAAGACTAGTGAAGAAAATGCACTTCTTGCTTTTGATGTTTTTTCTGTATTTGAGGACAATTAGAATGTTCTGTGTCGTGCTTTTTATTAGAGTTGTTGTGCTCCTCTAAATCTCAGTGCTTCATTGAGTGGGCAGCTGTGATGGAGGATGTAAACAGGAGTTGCTGCTTTCTCTAAAGTCGATAACACAAGAGAGAAGGCCTGTGAATTTAGTCACTCTACTTAACATTACAAATTAACAACCAACCAGTATTATTGAAGTTTTACTTGTAATTTTCATTCGTTCGATTGGGGCATTTAATTAAAAAGGGATATACAAAGCTACTATTTGCTCTGTTTGAAAGTCACAACATTTAAATGGTTGTTTTTTTGGAAAAGGAAGAAGGAAGACAAATCACGAAGTTGACTGTGTCCCGAAATAGCATTGGTTCCTGTACAAGCTGCACGTGTTTCTGCTTTGCTTCCTGTTAGTTGCAGCTCCATGCTAGTTCGGCTGGTGAGCTGTGTTTGAGAAACGTTTTAATGTTCTCTCATCATTAGTGTTGCAAATAACAGGAAATTATTATCCATAAAAAATTGTAGACTTCAGTTTGTCCGTAATGATTCTCCATACAGTTGTAGTCTGTGATGCAAGTACAGGGTATGTTAAAATGGGAAATATCACTGTGTTGAATATTTTATCACAAGTATAATTCCCTCTCTGCAGAAGCTGAAGCAATGGTCGTCTCACTGAAATGGATAATTTTTCCTGTAGAAAATTGATCCCCATCGTTCTTTCACTCCTTCCCCCCGTGTGTGTACGCCTGTGTTCCATCACGCTGAGAGTCGTGTGTTCATCTCCCCCGCGTGTCTCTCTGGAGTATCTGCGGGTCCCTGCGGGTGTCTTCTGGTCATGTGACGAGAATCCGGGGCGACACCGCTCCTCGCATCTGGGTTCATGATCTTATTACAGCAAAAACTCCTCCCAGTCCGTATACCCACCCCCACCCCCCAAAATGCACCTCGGGGATACAGGCGGCACTGTGCCAGCTACCTAATGCTGCCCCTCCTCCAGATGACAGGCCTCAGCCCTGCCCCCCGTTGGAAGCAACGTTTAGTGCACACCTGCGCTAATGGGTCTGTCCACACGGGATCTGCCCTCCACCCCAGAACCTGAGGATGCGCTCACTAATAGCGCAAGCTTTCCTACAGCCCTACATTTTAAATGTTTTTTCCCCCCTTAATTTTCCCTGCTTTTTTTGGTTTCATACATTTTTCTTCCTGCTAAATAGCAGTGTAACTCGCAGAGAGAGAGCCTGCTTCAGTTCAGAATGTAGTTTTTAAAACACCATCAGTCTGTTTCTTAATGTGGCTGGGCAGTAAGAAGCACAGGACTCTGTGTGTTAGGGCCCTGTTTACAGGAATATTGAGGGGAGGCTGTGGCTCCAGATGTTAATCCTCCCCCAGTCTCTTACTGTACACAGCTGTGAAGTTCCGTGGTTTTTTGAGGGTTGGGGAGGGGTGAGTGCGTGCAGAGGCACTTTGAGGGGCAATGCACAAACTTTGGAGCCCTGTCTCTACAGGTTTTCAACCCATTATCCATAGGGGTCCTTTTGAGTTCCTGCCAAGCTGTACGTCTTTCTCCCTTCTTCAGCTTTTCATAAAGAATTATATTTCACTAAGCTGGCTATAAGGAAGGTTTCTATTAATTCTACACACACATGCACATATGCACACTCATGGCCACAAAGCCCTTTAAAAAGGTGGATTAGCCTATATTGTATCATATTATGATGAGTGGTCTTGAGTGTTGAAAATGTCCCTCATGCTTTGGTTGGGTGTATCTGATACAGCCTATTAAGTACAGCTAAATTTAGCCTTTTTGCCTTGTACTGAGCATTACATTACATTATTGGCAATTGGCAGACGCTCTTATCCAGAGCGACGTACAGTTGATTAGACTAAGCAGGAGACAATCCTCCCCTGGAGCAATGCAGGGGATTAAGGGCCTTGCTCAAGGGCCCAACGGCTGTGCAGATTTTTTTATTGTGGCTACACCGGGATTAGAACCACTGACCTTGCGTGTCCCAGTCAATTACCTTAACCACTATGCTACAGGCCGCCTTGCAGAGTTGAATATTCTGTGTTTGTGTTAAGTACTATTTTATATACGTCTATTTTCTCTTTGTTAAACTGCAACATCCCTGTTGGTTTGTTATTATACCATTATTGATCATTAAAATTCAGAAATGAATCCTCTGACCAGCTTGGCTATGGGAAGTTCAAGTCTGTACCAAGCTGGTTGTTTGCTCTCGTTTCCAAAAGACTGATAATTGCTGCATTGCCCTTTATCGTCTGTGAGGGATAAAACGTTCACTTTCTTGGTCATTCTTGGTCATGACTGCTAATGAAGTAGCAAAAGTTATTCTTGTTTGATGATATTTTTCTCTATTTTTTTGCAGATTGTTCTCTTCCAAAATGTGAACAGAAAGTCGATGTACCTAGCCAATTAGGAGGTAAGTCCCTACTTCCTGCCATATGTTTGTTCTTTTATTTTCATGTTTCTTTTTTTGTTTCTTTTTTTTTCACAAATACAAAGGTGGGTGATTTGTCTGTCCTCCTATTCTTTTAATTGGGTATTCCTCTACAGAGACACAATGAGGAGGTCTTAGAGAAAGGAATGGTTGGCATGGTTATTGTGAAGCAAAACCTCTGCAATTCTCAGCTTGCCACACTCTCACAACATGTCTGTTCAGTTTATATCATTTTAGCTTTATTAAAAGTTTGCAGTGGTGCCACCAGAATGTGAGAACCTTTGTTTAGTGGGAGAGCTTTCTTCAGAATTCCTTCGCACTAGAGTGGTCGGGGAAAAAACGTGTTACACCCACATGGGTTTTCGGCCAATACCCCCAATATCTCAAATCCCGTTAAGTATTGTCTTCAGTTTTGCAAAACAATTACATAAAAAAAAAAAAAATTATAATAATGTTTTCCAGTGACATGATTCAAGGGCTTTGAGGAGCCTCAGGCTGGTGTACCCCCTATCCGTGATTGAGTTAGTTTAGCTGCTCCTACTCGATGATGCAGTCATGGTCATCATAAAATGACCGGACTGTCGTCTCTTGACTAGATCATCCACATAATCGAATCGGGTTACGGCATCTTCTCATGGGCGTGGTCTGTTTTTGACGAAGAGGAATTGCTCAGATTCCCAGAACATTGTCTGGATCCTATATAGCAAATTGCAGGGTTCCACAGCTGTGGGGGAGAACCCACGGGGTCTTTTCTGTACAAAGGCCTGCCATTAATGATCCTTTACTCATTTCAGACAGGTCCCCATTGGAGATATTGATATGCAAATGTGTTTTTTGATAAATTAGTGCCACGCACATTATTGTGGTGTAGATGAGGTAGCGAGCGATATTCCTAATGAGAAGTCCAAGGTTAATGTCTACTCGGATGATGTAAAGAGTCTACAATTGCTGAGTCTACAATCACCCCTGAAAAACTGCCTGTGCAGGCTGGAGGTGAGACGCACAAAGACAGATCTAAGCATGTAGCCTCTATTATTCACCAGTAGGTGCTTCGGCTAGCCCTGAATGTTTTCTGAAGCTCAGTGTTTGAATGGCTATCAGTCGTAATGTGTAATGTGTGTAGACTCTTGTTGATACAGTGATCAGTTTGTCATGACATTCCTACCGGACCCAAATCAGAACGGCCCAGAGTCGTCTCTGCATGCTGAATTGAAAAACACATGGCCGTGTTCATCCCTTGGCTAGCCGTCTCTGGCAGCTGAGGGAAGGTTGGCGTGGGTGGATTGCACAGGGAGGGGAAAAGTTGCGGTCGCCTCTCAGAAGTTCAAACCCAGTTTAAAGGTGGAGTGGAGGTGAGGCAGTAATCAAATATTAGTGCTGTGCGTTTTATTGTGTTATGATTGTTGCCACAGGGAAGTCATTTTCGTATTGCCGTCACTGGAAACTGACGACACCAAAGAGCTTTGTTCAGGGCAGTAATTATCCAGCACATTACTGTTTTTTAGCCTACTATTTTTTAACTGTTTCAGACTGGATATATACACTTTATCTGGTAGGCCTGTACGCCAGCTTTTTAATGTAAATATTTAATCAGCCAATCATGTGGCAGCAACTAAATGCATAAAATCATGCAGATGTGGTCAAGAGGTTCAGCTGTTTTTCAGACCAAATGTCAGAATGGGGAAGAAATGTGATCTAAGTGACTTTGACTGTTGAGTGATTGTTTTTGCCAGACAGGGTGGTTTGAGTATCTCAGAAACCTCCTGGGATTTCACTGGAGTTTGCAGAGAATGGTGCAAAAAACAAAAAACAGAATGGCCAGACTGGTCAAAGCTGACAGGAAGGTCACAGTAACCACCCATTACAACAGTGGTATGCAGAATAGCATCTCTGAACACACAACGCGTCAAACATTGAAGTGGATAGGCCACAGCAGCAGTAGAATAAAAAATTTAAAAAATCTAATAAATACCTAATAAAGTGTTTGTTATAGGCCCGTTATGACTGACTGGTTAATGTGCAGTTTGACTGCTAACGGAAACGAAAGGGTTACACAGTGGCATTTCTGTGGTGAAATGCTAGCAGTAGCTACCTTTGGCAGATCCCTCTGCAATCGGCTGAGCCGATCGTTCTGAAAGGTTGGCCAAGGATAACAATTCCAGAGGAATTTCATAAAAAGGAACAAAGACCACAAGCGAGTATCATAACGCGCCGTGATTTTTGCCCTGTCGACTTTGGTCTGCAGGCTTCATCTCAGCGTCTTTACTCTAGGCGAATGCTGTCAGGGCTTGCTGACTGACGTTTCTCAGCGATTTATGAGTCTGGCTTCCAGCTCTTCAATGCAGATTTAAACAGATTTTCTCTGGGCTTTGCAACAATGGAGGAGGTCGGTGGAGTCCCCCACAGGGATTGGGTGGAATTAAAGTTAAGCAGTCAATCCAAAAAAGAGGCCACAAAAAGAAAAAAGAAACCATTTGTTATTTTCTTGCATAGATATGCCGCACGTATGCTTTCATTTGTAGCGGCAGTGTTATGTCCTGATTGATCCATTGCATCATTGTATTGGGGCCAATTAAAAATTCTACATATCTTTTCAGCTCAGATTTGCTTATTGGCTGTTTCTTGTTTAACTGTTATGGTCATTGATCATTCGATTCTGTTTTTAAATAAAAGTGCATCACACCAGATGTATTAACATTTGCCATGCCATTAAAACGTTACTTAGTCTAAATTAGATGAATGATATCAAAATAAATTATTTTGCTTTAATGTAAACCAAACATTACTATTCACTGTTATGATAGCAATAGTAACATTTACAGATTTCAGTTTTGCATTTGAATTCGATTTTGAGTCGCATGAGGACTCCTTTACGGCTAGCTTAGCAGGCCTCATTGCTCGTTTCTTGAGGGGGCATATTTCTTATGTGATCGAGTGCATCAGTGTAGCAGTTTCCTGAATATGGGGCAAAACGTATGAGGGCAAACACGTCCAGTGACGCCACTAGCCGTGTTTGGCTTGAATCTCCAGCCTGTGTTTCCCAGGAGGTAAGTGGTGCTCAAACTCCGCCCTTGAACGCAGAGACTGGTTTATGGACGGCCAGCCATCCAGGCCATCACAAGACAGCTCTGACTTTGCCGAGTTGGAGGACGAGCTTTTCGATTTTGACGAAGAAATACAACCTTACAGTTTTGAACCGGAATTTACAGCGGAAGAATTGCGTGAGCGAGAGAGACAGACAGCGGGGGAACACAGACAGTCGAACTTAGAGTTTGTATCACTGCCAATAATGACTTTGATCTAACCCTTGCAACATCCTACAGTACTTACCAACTTCTTCTGTAGCAGTAGGAGGATTAATTGGAAGAAGTATCTACAACTAAGGTTTTGATAGAGCTTGTTAGCTAGATATTACTCATTGCTAAGTTGCCCTCCTGGACCCCTTGGTTGTGGCCAAGGGAAACTTTAAAGGGTAACAGAGGAGAAGAAAAATGGGAAATATCAGCCCTAAGCTCCCAAACAACTCCCTAGTAGAAGAAAAACCCTCAAACAGTGGCGAGAAAATGGGAAGAAATCTCAAGAGGAAAGCGGCTATAGGGGGTAGCCCATTCTCCGCTTGCATATAGGTTGAGATAGTACCAGGTAAATGGAGAATGGATGTTGTTGTGAAATGTAGTCTACATGGGTTTGCTGGGCTTGATGGGAGTGATTTGATCACCCAGAGACAAACTGGTGATGGAATGGATTTGATTGCTGTTGAGAGCCGGTTTGGCTGTTGGGAGTAGAAAAAAAGAGACTGATAATCGCCAATAACAAGCTGAAAAAGACTACAGTTGTGACAATGGCCATACTAAAATGAAACGAGTTTGTTTTGGAGTTCTAGGCTTTATTCACAGCCAATGGAAAGGCATACACCAAGTGCTCGATGGGTAATAATAACTTTGATAGGGATTTAACCATTATTCCCACGAGGTTTGTTCTGCATATTTTTTAATAATTTCATAGCATAGCATTTTTAATCCATTTCAGGCTTTCAGCTAAATTGCCTTTCATTGGTGTATTCATGTGTATTTGCATCCGAAGCGGCAGAGCCTGACTTCATGGATAAACAGATGGGCTCTGTATCTGCAGCTTTAATAAGGGAGGCCGCACTTCTCCAGAGCAGCCTTTATTCCCTCGTTTTGCGGTTTCCATTTTAAGCGAATATCGCCTCCCGAGCGGGTTTGCCGCACCGCTGCTACCGCGTATCTGCGTAACGCGAGCGGGAAATCGCAGACTGGCCCCCGGAATGGTCTCCCACGACGCGGCGGTAATCTGAAGATGGGGGCAGCCCCCCCTCCCCCGGGGTGACAGTGCGAGGGTGGGCTGGAGCCCCCACGGCCCCCCGCCTCGTCACCTGTCCGCTTTCTGACTCCTTCAGGGGGGCTGTTTGACAGACCGCTGTTGACAAAAGAACCCGCTTCCTACCTGAACAAACACGCCGACGCCACCTGGGGTTGTTCTGGGAGGGCTCCCCTATCCGTCTGAGGAAGTGTCAGAAATATCCCGCCGAAAAAAACACATCAAAAGGAGAGAGAGAGAGAGAGATTCTGCCTGTCTCTGCCTCGGCTTTCTCGCAAGGCTTCAAAAGGTGGTCACCCTGCAGCTGCTGTTTGTGTTTTTCTGGGTCGGTGCTGGACAGGTAATGTTTTTGTCAACTTTCTTTGGAACTTGACTTAGCACTGCGAGTGCGTGCGCTGTTGGCTGACTTCAAAATGGCGTCGCTGGTTACAATGACGATAACGTGATGTGTGTTATGAGAAGTTATTGGCACGTAGTGTGTGAGGACTTTTCAGCCCTGGAAATGGGATAGGCTTGTGCTGTAGGCCAGCGGGGGGGGTGGGGTGGGGGGGGGGTTGAGGCTGGAGGGCTGGAGTCAGGTGACTCCAGCTTTGTGTTACCATGGTGCCCACCTGTCTCATTGATCATTGGCTGATGATTCACCGCTCGGCTGATAAGGTTGCTCTGCGCTGTGAACGCGGCTGTCAGTTTCCACTCTGCCTCTTAAGTGCTTCCAGGAAACATGCCTCGGCCTTTGCCAAAAGCCCCTTTCAAAATTTAAGGAGGAAACGGTGATTCTCGGAGTCTAACCACCAGCTGAACAATAGCCTAGTGTTGAGGTCACGCTTTTAAATTATTCTGCCTTTCTGAGGACAGAAACCCAGGTGCATTTCGCTTCTGTTTTCGTGCTGGGGTTGTTTTGAGAACACTTCTGTATTTTCATAATGAAGTAGGCCGTTGTTTTTGGCTGTCACAGCGTGTGCGTGTGTTTGCGTGTGTGTATGTTTGGGGGCTATGTCACGACCTGACAGACTGGTTTCTTAACTGAGCTTTGTAATGCTACTGCAGGCCAGGCACTGACACATTTTAACATGACGACAAAGATCCTGTCCTCCAAACAGAAGGAAAGAACACATTCACGGAGTGAGAGAGAGGGAGGGAAGGAGGGAGGGAAGGACAGCGAGAGGAAGAGAGGTTGATTTGGCCTAGTAACTACAGGAAAAATACACAGGGAGGTGGCCCACAGCTGGGTTTCCTAAAAATAGCCCCCATGATCCACTCATTCCCTACCCCCCCAGGACCGTCCTCCCTTCCAATAAAACAGGAGATAAGAGAGGTGCTATCAGCCAGTTACAGGAGCCCGCTGTCCAAACAAGATAGCTATGGGTTCGAGAGCAGTGTGGCCTTGGCCTCAGAACAAAGGGCTCTGGGTCACAGCAAGATTGTCCACCTGGATTCCCCCCAAGACGCACGGCTGTACGGTCAGCTTGCAGGAGCTGGTCCGGGACCTGATAAACTCTGCCCTGTAGACAAACGCAGAACACGGCCAGACGTCTGTAGCGCCCAGACCTCTGGCCTCCCAATTCCCAGGCAGCCGTCAGTGTAGGAAGTTTTCTCAGGCTGAATGCCTCTCCGCGTCGAGGGTACTGACGTTTAGTCTAGCTAGCCCCAGTCCTCCTCCCAATGTTATTGCAAGGTTGTTCGGTAGCGGGGATGCTGTGTTACAGAAGAGTTCTGGACATAGCGAGAACATCAGCCTCGTTTGTAAGAAGTGTTTATGGATGCGTTACAATTCCCTTGGTAAGTGAGACTGTGAAATTCTGGTAATGGCAGAAGGGTGAGTGGATTCTGCCGCCTTTACCATTGGTGCTGATTGGCAGGGCTGTCCTGGCTGCTCGGAGAAGCCTTTTATGGCACGCGACCGTTACGCTGCGTGGTTCGAAAAAACGTTGCGGATTGAGCTGCCTCTCTCCTGCCCGGTGATGCAGCGCGGTTCATTTCCTGCTCTGATTTCAAACAGTAACTGCCAGCGGAGCAGGACAGATTAACGGCAACTCTGGAATTTCAAAAACGCGGACGGCTGAACTGACCGTGTGTGTTTTCTTTTAAACGTTGAGAGTAGTGGAGTTTTTTTTCAAACATGCTTTTTCATTTACTGTAAACCTGATGCCCCCTATAACACCCCCCTCCCCACCACGCACACCACGGTCTAGTGTGGGCGTCGAAACAGCTCCGGCTTTCTCTATTGCTTATAAATGACTTCCAGGTCTGCTGTGAATTAAGACACATGGGCACAATTAAGAGAGACTGCTCGCTGCGTCACCAGGAGAGAGGGAGAGAGGGAGAAGGTGAGAGAGGGAGTGAAGGGACTGTTGCTGGGCGATCGGCAGCCGGTTGAGCTGTAAACAAGCCTTTTGCATCAAAAAGGTAATTTTATTCTTTTCCACATTTTCCATTTTCAAAGGTTTAGTCAAAGTCGGACTTGCGTTTACGTATAGGATATCTGGCTGATAACATCGCTAAATGTTCTTCTATGTAACCTTATAACCAGTGAAATTAATTTCTCCTATGACGGCATATGGTAAAGTAGTATATTTAATGTGGAAATGTAATTGAGTTCAATTTTGTTTTTCAGGGATCCTTGCTACAGCTGCAGGGTTTATTTGGGGCAGTGATTTAATCACACTGACTAACGAAAAGCTCTCAAGTACACAGCCTGCCCCAGCACTGGATAAGATGTCATTTGTATAGTGTATCATCTATGCAAGAAGGTTTCCTCTAACATTAAAAGATGCTATCAGGAAATCGGAGTGCCCAATTTTCACCGGCAAAAAAAATAGATATTTTGCTTTAATGTAGAGAAAAGCGAAATACCATGGTATACAACCTTCAAAATGCATAGACTATGAATACAATGATCTATGATATGCTTTGGCCCACAATGTAACCGTTGTGAAACCGAAAATGAAACTGTACTTGCCCAAGTGGTCCTGTCTTACAAGGTTCCCAGATTTGAATATAGGGGAAAGCTTTACTTAATGTCCTATTGTTTTTATATGCTGATGGTATATCATTTTGAGGCCTATTCAATATTCGCATCCCTGCTGCTGTGAACAGATACTCTGTAGTCTTTTGCTCGGCTGGCTAATCTAAACAACGAATGAGTAAATTATTAATAACCCGGAGAAGGCTGTGACAGTAAAGCAGAGCATGAAGCCGCTGCAGATCCAGAGATGGGAGGGAATCTGTCCCAGGGGGTGTTCCTTTACGGAGGTGGGGGATTGTTGCGGTCATGTGCCCTCCCACTGAACGCTTACTCGAGGCCTAAATCTGATCCCTCCACCCCCGCCCCAACGGCGTTTGGGTTCTTCCCATTTCTCTTTCTCCTTCTCCTCTCTCTCTTTCTGTCTTAGGAGGAATAAATTCTACTCTTTCCCCTTTAATATTTCCTCTTTGATCCTGCACTAAACCCATGATCTCAGAAATCGACCCACGTTCTAACCCAGGGACCCGTCAGGTATTTGGCAGTGCGTAGGCTTCCCTTGCAGTACCAAGAAATTTCAGAATGCACAGAAAATAACGTTAACCACTTCTGAAATGGACTTTTGCACATTTGCAAGTTGGTTAATTCACAAAATGAATTTAAATTCAATTCAGGAATTGAAAAATCATGGAACGTTATGGGAATTTAAATTCATTTTGTCAATTGACTGAATTTGAAACTGGGACTGATCCCAACATGGATACAGGGTTGAGTATGACCAGTCAGGCTGAATATGGGAACATTGATCATCCATTTTGTCATGATGTATGGTACTTCTTTTCACTAATTTAGTCATATTACTTCATAAATTTCCTTAAGCAAGGCAACAGTCAATGCAAATGCTTTTACTTCTTGTGTTTTTCGATAACCTGCTATTGCAGTAGGAGTATTCATGAAGTGATTTGAGGAAGCACATCAGGTTGCACATTGATATGCATTTGAATAAGAATAATTGGTATCAATATTGGCACTATATTACATAGGCGCTAGTTCAACATGCCCAGCATTTCACTGAATGGGGCTTAAAAATGACCTTTAAAGGTTTGGACCTGTGTGAAAATGGTATCTTTCTCATAATGGCTGAAAAAATGCCATGAAAGCTTTTCCAAGGACAGCTTATCCATAGGCTCCATGTCCTCCATTTTCCATTTCTCATTGATTCTCTTGTGCAGCAGAGCTTATTGATTGCTGTGGCTTAGGAGTATCTTCCTGAGTGCCTGTCAAGCGACTCATTGGCTGGATTCACGAACATGTGCTGTGATGACTCGCCCTCAGTGAGTCAGAGGCCTGGTCTAACTGGCCTTCTCATTAACGTCAATTTAGCACATGCACTCTCAGTTAGTCAAACGCCTGGCTGTAATTTTCACTTCTGTGCTGCCGATTTTTGTTAATTTATGCTGTATAAGTCCGAGCTATAAAGCTCCTCAGTGGTTTTCTAGAAACAGCATGACTCATAAGTGTGGCGTAGGTGTCTCATTGTGAATTCAGTGAATCCCACTGCCTGACTGGTGATAAGATTTTAAGATTCAATGCTGACGATAAGACTAGCCTACTTCTCATCTTTTTCTGAAAGGCGTGTGGAGCATCTTAAGCTCTTTGTTTGGTTTGCTTGGGTAAAATCTGAACAGTGATCTGTGTACTCATGAGTTTGTTCTAGAGTGTCACAAGCTTCTGATATAACATTGTTTGTTTAAAGGGAAACTGCTGTCCCCTGGTAACATTTTTCATAACCGTTTCCTTTCATAAGCTACATTTTTTTAAATCAGGCTCAGGCAGCTCTGCAATGTTAGCATTCATGCCCACTGCCAACATCGTTCATTTACCATAGCCTATTGTCTCTCCTTCCTTTCAGTTCTCTCTCACTTCACAAAAAACAGTTAACCAATCTCAAAAAAATGTGCAATTCTATGTGGTGTAAAGATTTAAAGGGAAATCGTCGGGAATCATTTACAATATGGAATCTGGTTTTTGTATCGAGGCCTGCATTAGTGTGGCCAAGAGGGGCTTACGCAAAGAGCCCTTTGCTCTAATCTGCCAGTTTGAGTTTTTATTCATTTTCTGTTTCCTGTGGTATTCTTGGTTGTTTTTGCTTGTTAATGAGCTGCAATTTGAACCAAGTGCTGTGATTCAGCTGTTTTTATTTACTCTGAGTGATTTCGCCAGTCAAAGCGGCTCTAGTTAGCGGTTACCCCAGAGTGCTGGGGAAACTGGCACCAACACACATTGAGGGTACTTTTGACTTCAATCCAGACGTTTTCCCTAATTATATTTTGTGGTATCTTTTCTTGCCGAATCTCTCCTGGGTGTATGAAGGCTTATTGTTCAAGGGTTTTTGAAGCCCTGTATAGGGTTATCTATTAATGTGGATTGGCAGTTTGGTTCCCCAGCCTCTTCCTCTCCCTGCCCGCTGTATGATGTCATGTGGATCGGCATGCTGGTCTGCTCGATCTTGTGGAAAGTAGAGCGATAACTACCCTACTGGCAGGCTCAGCCTGACTTCCGGCAGCTCTGGCCTGGCACCAAAATTAGAGCAGGCATAGCTTTGGGCTACTCGTCTCTGGTCCTTTAGGGCCACTGTGTCTGCAGGTTTCTCCTCTTTTTTGCCCAGACCCCTCCCAACCCCTCTGAGCCACCTGATTGAAATAATCACAACGATTGAACAAATGGGAAAAGGTCAAATTCACACACACACACACATCAATGTTGATTGGCTGCAATGCAAGGCACCAACCAGCTCGTCAGGAGCAATTGGGGGTTAGGTACCTTGCTCAGGGACACTACAACACACCCAGGGCGGGATCGAACAAGCAACCCTCCGACTGTCAGGCAACTGCTCTTACCTCCTTAGCCAAACCAACTTTAGTGTCTGTCCCCAATTATGGGTGGGTACTTCTGAGAAGGTGACTTGCGGCCCACCCTGCCTACTGAATTTGTTCACAGTTTGTTGTATCTCTTTTGGCCAGCGACCCCGTCTGATGAGGAATGCCTGAGTGAAGGTGGGCACTGCAGGGAGCCACTCTCAAGTGCATCAGATCTGCACCACTGGAATGGAATCAGGGGACTTTTCTCCTAAAAAAACAAAAACATGTAGGCTAATTGCTGAAATGCTCTCTTCAGCCGCTAGCCCCTTCTAATTTACCTGGTTAATTAACAGCTCTGAACACGTTGAGCTGGGCATTGTGTTCTGGAGGAAGTTTATGCAGAGCTGGTTATCTCAGAAAGCCATGCAGCTGTGAGAAACGTTTCAGAATCGAGCATTTTCTGGTTGAGTGCAAGTGGTCTGCCAATAAGGCCAGGTAGTTTTTCAGCAGACCAAGCTTGGCCCTCTTTGAAACTGTTGCCAGCTCATGCTAGCTGCAACCACAAGAAGGGCATTGTGTGTGCCACAGCTGGCTTCCACTGCCCCCGCATAGCCGATGAGGAAGTGTTCTTCTGGTGGCCCAGCCAACCACAAACCTCACTGTCAGGGAGTCTGTGACGGTTTCCTGTCAGTGCTGCGGAGGCTGTTTTGTTGCCGTAATGGGAACGTTTGGTGGCTGAGCACAGCCATGACCGAGCGCATTGTCTGTGAAGTAATTACTCGTAACAATCTGGAACAGGACGTGAGGAGCAAAACCGAGAAGAAATGCAGTACATCTCTCGACAACGGCAGCTTTACGGCGACGGGCGCTCCGTCACTGTCAAGACCTGAACATGCGGCAACAACGTCTCCATTTATCACAGAATTTACTGTCACCTGTCTCCAGAGTCACACCATTTATTCATGGATCCAGTACTCGCTGCTTCACACGAGCTTTCTACAAGACCATGTGCACCAACACCTGACCCTTCTGAATGGCTGGTCTTCCAATGGAAGATCTTGGGTCTTTTTTCCCTGGGTATGGCATCAGATATTTGAGGTCCTTTGTTAATTAAATTCCTCTGACCACTATTAAAAGATGCTCAGAAGTTCATGTCTTACACTGACAGTTCTTGTGATGTAACTTAGTGTTGTGATGGGAGGAAAGCAACCAGATGGACTTCAGTAGCCATGTCTATAAATCTATCTTTCCCAGGTGTTCTGTGTTCTGACATCCTTCTGGTTGAGGGTAAATTTGGTCCTTTGTGGCCCCATCCCTCTGGGGCAGTCTGATGAAAGAGAGGAGGTAATGATGGAAAACCAGGTGGAGAAATATGAGGGCACTTCTCGAAGTACATTTTGATGAGCATAGTTCATAGATTGTGCAGTCTGCTTCTATAAAAGGACATCGTGTTAATGGAATTTACACTTCTAAGGGCAGCCATTAGCCATGACGCAAAGTTTCAGACTGTTCTTTTCATTTTCTTGTTGCTCTTTTGGAAGACTTTGTGGTGCAGAGAGGGGGAGCATGATTCATTTCTGGGAATTGAGGTCCTTTCTACTGGTACCAGGCATCTTGAATTAAGCCTGTAATTTGGTGAGAATAGTAGCTCTGGCTGAAGAAAAGGTTTTGGTAGGTTGAGCGGTAGGTGGACATTATTACTGCACAGATGCAGGGGAGCACGTTCCTGTCTAGCATGTTCCATCAAAGGGGCCCTCTCAGTGGGACAGGGGCACGTCGGGGGTCAGGGGGGAGGCCAACCAGCCTCTGAATTGCCCTCCACTCAACTGGCTGTCGAATTCCTGCTTGAAAGACAAGCGACCCTTAATCATTTTCCTTCATGCTGACATGCCTGTTTTGTCTACTTCCTGGCAGCAAGCTTGTCCGAGACTCATGACCTTAAATCCGGTCTTAATGAGGAACACACAGCAGAGGATTGCATACGTACCTTGAAAGCCATTTGAGTTCAAATAGATTTGATGAAAGGATAATCAGAATGGGATGATGCCACCTCTGAACCCGTTCTGCGTTTGACGCTTTTAGAACAAAACCTTGTAGCCTCCCAGGACACGGCTTTCCTGCGGCCCGACCGTGCGTGTCCTCCACTCGATTGCCTCGCGCCTCAGGTTCTGGATGGGCGTGGGAGCACGGGGAGGGCTTCCTCGAAAGCATTGATCCGTACGTAATTCATGAGGCTTAGTCCTCGCCGCCTCCCCATTGGGCCAGCCCGAGGCCGGAAGGAGGACGCACTCAGTCCAGTGGTGAGATTTCACTTACTGTAAGAGAGGCCAGACAACGGGCTCCATTACAGAGCCTTCAGAGCAGGAGCTGGGAAACCGACTATGACCGCTGGAAGCGGGAGGGGGTGGCAGGGAGAGAAGACGTCTCTGCCCTGTTCAGCGGAGCGAGGTACGCTTCTTGTTTTACCCCCCCGTCTTATTTTATTCGTCGGGACCACTACAAAGAAAATGAGAAGGGGGAAAGGGCACAATCTTAGTTGCGTTGTGTGGGCGTTACAATGGGTGCATGTTTTGATTTCCATGCCAGTTTTGGACCCTTTTTTTCATTGCAGGACGGTTGAGGATGATGGTGTTTACATGGCCTCCCAAATTGTTTTTCATGCATTGTGTCGAATTGATCCCTGATCAATTTGGTCACAGTATAAATAGTTTCTTATTGATTCGTATTGATTTGATGCATGATTATAATCAGTGTGGTTGATTTTATTTTTTTCTTTCAAACAAAATAAAAAATGCAGTGGTACTTGCATTTTGTACAATTTACCATTATTTTGAATCATTATGTTAACTATAATTGTTAAACAAATGTATCTCAACAAGTTATCAGTATCTAATTGTGGGTAAAGTAGCCTAATACACATGCAGTCATCTAGCTATATCTGACATGTTTTATAGGTAATAAAACTTGGAGGTTTGACTGGTGACATAGATGAGAGAAGTAAGATTTCATCCTCTACTTGCCAGTTTGGTCAGGCTAGTGACAGGCAGAATATGAGAGGCCCTAGTCATGAGTTTTTTATTATATTCTTTATTCAGAAAATTTTTTGGGAATAAAATGGAATAGCCATTTGTTAAGAGAGGCCAACATACTATTCTGAGGAAACCATTTGCTTTTCTGGGATTCTCTGGGTAATGGACTAATGTGTGGTTTAGTGGCTGCAATAAGGATGGTCCCCACATTTTTTGTGACTTTTGTAGCCAATAAATTGTTTTTGCAGCAGTTTACATTTCACTCCCATTAGAAGCGCAGCATGCTGCTTTTCAAACGTTTTCTGTGGATTTGATGTCATTGGCACTCGTAACTCCTGGAGACTAAATCCAACTGGTATTTGCTGCATTGCTGACCAGTCTCAGATTTTTGGAAAAGGAAGTAATTGCGATAGTTTTTCTTGGATGCTCTCCAGGACCTGGTCTTTAGCAACACGGTTTCCTGTAGGATGCAAAGATGTGTAGCAAGCTAAGTGAACCAAATGCATCCAATTGCCCTGGAAGGACTGAATTGTTTTCCCGAATGTTGGTTGCTTTGGAAGCAGGGTTTGATTTGTCATTAGATAGTGTAATTGTTTGAGTCAGCAGTCGTCAGATTGACATGCAAAGTCTGGTGAGTGATTAAGGGAACATGGAACATGGCAAATGGTTGTCAGGAAAGAGTGTTACCTAATCCAGTGGACATTCTTAAAATAGTATCACAAACCGGTAGTATTGTACCAGAGTAGATTAGAGTAGAATTGGCTTAATCCAAAAGAAAATGCACACATCCACATCCCATTGACTTGCTCATCATTGACACTCATAATCACTGTTATTAAACATGAGCTTGAAAGTCTCACCATCTTTATACGGAAATATGCAAAGCTACGGAAATTGCAGTGTTAGATTTTGCCTGTGGGGAAAACCCAATTGCAGGTTTTTCAAGACCATATTGAAGTATTTTAAACTTCGAGGGAGTGAACAGCATTGAGAATTGATTGGCAGGTTTGGTTGGCTTCGGGAGTGTGGTGTTCACCAGTGGTCAGTGAACAGTGGGCGGAGCCCTGCTGTCTTGTACTGTGCACTGTGCACTGTGCTTCTGTGGGATCTGCTGGGCCAGCGTGAGGGGGACTGCTGTCCACACCTCCCCTGCCATCTGTCCCTGACTGACAACTGCTCATACCTCCCCGTCAGCTGCTGCCACCTCTCGCTCGCTCGCACGCACGCTCGCTCGCTCACTCACTCACTCACACACACGCGCTGCTCTTTTGCGTGCACCCTTGCACCCACTCTCTTTGAGCACCAATAGTTCTATAGACATTGTTACTTTTTATCCACATTTGATGGATGGAACAAGAATATTTCTATTACAAGAATCATTAAGTGCTTGTGAAAGTTTGAAAATACAGACGCCGAGAGCAAGAGTTTCTTGAGGGTAGGAGACAAGTGCTTGTACGCATGGCGCTGTTTGTGTGCGTGAGAGCAGCACAGCTTATCATTTGTATGGAGAAAGAGCGCATGCAAGAGACAGGAAGAGATTGTGTGAGTGTGTGAGTGTGTGAGTGTGTGAGTGTGTGTGTTTGAGGATGGAATTGTGTTAAGGAAGCCAATCACATCAAATTCTACTTGCCTCCCGTCAGAAAATAATTGTACACTTTCAGGCCTCTGATTGATTTGCTCTGCCTTCCCACACTCAACACTCCTCGCACACACGCAATTAAGGAAGGGTGCTGAGGTAGCCAAGCTTGTGTAATTACGCTCCAGTTGTAGGCACACTTGCCCTCTGGGTCTGACCCTGTAGTGAAGTAACTGCACCCTCCCCTTCAGCCTCGCAGTGAACCCTGTCACTGTTCTGCAAGATGAGAGCCAGTCATTGTGCATCTATGCTCCAGGGCAAAAAATATCAGCTGATTTCTTAAAAGCAACGATTTGTCTTGTTTTAAATGGCTTTGAAAGACTACGCTGTTTTAATTCAACAGTGTAGTGTTTAGGCCATGATTACGAATTACAAATGTTAGCCAGTGTATTCTTAATTTCAGAATCTATTTGGGTCACACTTGCGTAAATCCGGAACTTGGAAAGTTAAAGGCGGAATTTTGAAGTTATATTTAATACAATGCTTGGTTTGTTGTGCTTCTGTTTTTCACAGCGGTACCGATTTAAGAGTGTTTGAAGGGAAGTACTGTGTGACTTTCTCTGCTTCCTATATTTCTGCTCAGCAGCCCTGCCAGAACACAGTGTGCACAGAGAAGGGCGCTCTGCAGTGAATGCAACAAATACTCGCCTGACCTCTGCCAGGGCCCTGCGAATGAATGATTTATTAAAATTTTTTTTATATATAAACATTCTTCTCATGACCGCGCTTGTAGGCAGTACACACAAGATAAACAACGGCTTAGATGCCCCTTTCTGTGCGCTAGCTCTGAGGAAGCAGAGTTGTTTTTGTGTCCGTCGGTTTCACTAGTGTTGAACCGACTATTCCGAAAGGCAAGGCCTTGTGCTGCCAAGATAGTACAGTGTTTCAGAGCCGCTAAATGTTGCCATCCTTTTGAATAGAGGCAGTGTGGCCTTCAGTTTGGTGGGTGAACAAATCCTAAGAACAAAAGTATCCACAACTGAAATCATGTTGTGAATCCCACACACTGCTAGCAATGTCATCAAGACATTGAAATGACAGTCAATGATTATGAGCAACCGTTTATTGACCCATTATTGTGAAAAGTCCCGTGTACCACATCCTACCATCTCCCTTTTTACTCATCACTATTCTTTCAAAAGAAGTCTTACAGACAAGCCATTCTGCCATTCATATCAATCTACTTTCCCTTGAAACAGGCCATTGTGTGCTTTGGCTGCAGCGTCAATGAGTAGCTTTCCTTGTTTTTTGTTGTTCTCTCAAATTGCTTTTGTTGTCGCTTGACAAGTGGAGTTGTAACTTATAGAAATTGGTGTCATTGAGTCGGAATGACTGGCTCCTTTGTCGGTTATTGTGTCTGGTCCGGCTAGCCGCCCTCGGCGTGCGTGTGGCAGCCGATAATCCCATCCCGGTTTTGAGCTGAAGCCTTACATAATACGGTGGGGAGTCCAACACCCCCATCCTGGCGCTGACAAAGACCAAAGTATGACGTAAGAGATCGTCCTGGTTTATTATTGGGTACGTCCAGAGTCTCTGGGCAATTCAGTCAAAAGGGCAAGTTAAATCCACCCCTCTCGCATAACAAGGGATGCAGGGATATAATTAGGCATTTAAGAGTGGGTTATGAACCGGGTCACCTAACTGGCACGGTATGACCGTTTCCATGGGTATTCAGGGCGGGGGGAGGGGCGAGGCACCCGGGAGGCTGATGCCAGCAGGACCCAGCTGCTGCCACCGCTTCCTGGCAGCTGTGGGCATCACGCCCCCCTTTACCCTCCCTGAACCCCCCCTATCTCCACCCATCTCCCTGACACAGTGGGATGCGCCTGCCAGCCTCACCCCCCCCCCCCCCCGCCCCCCAAACCCCCTGGAATATTATCCCCTCCTCTTCACTGCCAGACAATGGAGCTCGTCCTGCTCTCTGTCAGCCGTCGATCCTCCCCAGGCCTGCCTCTCAGAGCACAACCCCGTAGGACCCTCCAAGGACCGTGACTTGACTTTCGCTTTCTCCCCAGCGCCTGGAATGGTGGTCGGTGGATTCCGTCACTGTACACACCACCTGCTTCACGTTGACATTTGCGGTCTTCGGTGTTTGTTTGGTAAGAGGAAGCAGTCATGGCGGGATTCACGGTGCTCTTCCGCTTTCTGTATGTGGGGTTTTTGCGTGACCGCAGAGGCCGCCTGACCGATGAATGGCACTACCAGAACAGAGGTACGGTAATGTTTCAGTCAGATGCGCACTGCCTAAGTGTTTTAAGTGCTCCTTAACATCATGCATTCACACATGAACTGCACATCTTTGAGAACTGACTTACATTCAGGATAGGTTTGGGGCACTTTCAGTGAAGCAGATGCACATTTTGTAGACAAGGTTATTTTGGTAAGATTGTCCTGTACTCTAAGACTGATTTCTGCTATTAATGAAATAAACTGCAACCGAGCTCTTAAACAATTAACATGGCAATCTCAAGAACCTGGTTACCTAATCAGAACTGAATATGAAGTGTGCCAGTTAAAAGAAAGAAAAACATTTCGAAAAAAGATCTCTATTTAAGGTCCAAGGTTAAATTGAAAGCCTAAGGTGTACTGGTCGTAATGTTGATTTATTATGTGATCGGTGTTACATAAGTCTTTTCTGTGGTAAACCATTGTTAACTTTTTGCAACCCATCTACAAGTTCACACTTAGGGCTAACACTCATTCAAAATGAAGAAAAAGTATAAATATTTCAAAATTCCTGTTCAACTATTTTCTCATTCCGTAGAACTGGTGTCTCTAAGTTTAGGCCCAGTAGTTCACTGGTGTAATTTGCATTAAATAGCATAATGCACCATTTTGGTACATTTGTTTTTTCTTTGCAGAGCGGGAAATCCTTGCACATTGCTCCCTTGAGGTAGTATATCCTGAATAGTTGTCATTGGGTGGCTTTCCTGGAGTGCTATTGTAAATTTTGGCTGTTCAGGATGAGAGCTTTAAGCTGCAATTTCAGACATTTATGCATTTCAGGACCAGGTGTTTTTTAAACTTTTATTTATTTATCTTTTTTATTTATTTTTGGCCTTCCATGTTTTTCAACATACTCTGTGTAAGAATCGCTTAGATTTATTGGGTGTGTTGATATTGCAGTCTTTGGATATGCTATGGTGTTACCATGCTGAAATGTTGCTCTAAGCAACAAGGGTTATGTGCTCTTTATGTTGATACCAGTCATAAATCCACAATCGCGACCCCGTTTGAACCTTGCTGTGACCTAAATTTGGGCAGGCACCGACAATGTGTAGTACTGATCTGCGTGCTGTCATTCATGCATGTCTGCGTTTGCCCACAGTACAATATAGGTTAGGGGGCAAATGGAATTCCAGGTTAATCCCACGCTTCCTTTTGAGCCGTTGTTCCCATAATCTCACCCTGCACGTGTGTAATGCTCTCAGTTTATGTGTCGATTGAGCATGTGCTACGAGTTCCAGTGTCTGCACTGTCCTCCCATGGTTCACCAGGGGTAGGGGGGAGATCACCGCAGAAGCGCCTTGCAGAGTGGGCGACATGTTGCCTCGGGTAACCAAGGTGACTGGTACTGGCTCTGGGTCTGCGAGGGGGACGAACGGGGGTCCAGGAATTAGGGTTGGGGGATTAAAAGCAGTCGTCGGCAAAGCTTAGTCCTCCGTAAATCCGTGCAAGACAACTGTTTGCCCATCTTGGAGGTCCAGCGAGCCCCTCAGCACGGACGTGACAGCAGCGGTAAATCTCGGGGAAGAGAGGAAGAAACGTCTGCACAGAATTTCAAAAAGTCGGGCCTGCTCTGCCTTTGAAAGACCACCGAGGAGGCGGGGGCAGTTGCCTGGCACCCGCGGCCCTGTTTTTGTGGCGGGGGGTTTGGGTAAGGCGAGATCTAGGCGGACAGGGATTGGGTTGGCCGGCATTCCCACCGGAGCATCACGAGAGTCGGGAGTAGTCGCTGGGAGATCCGGGGTTTACACCGGAGACGATGACGCTGGTCATGGACCTCCACAGCTGGCAGTTTGCGCAGGCTGGATCTACACTCATCCAGCTGCCAGGTACCGTGACTGGTCAGCATGGCCCTCGGGGTCCTAGAGCTGTATTGGGCAGAACGTGGTTTTACAGATATGGAGGTTACAATGTCAGGAAGCTGTCTATGAAAGGAGGTAGGAGTTCTGAAGGTTAGCAAAATGCCAGTACTTGTACTTTACTGTGTTTTCAATGCTCTTTGTTCTAACGCCTCCACGCTAGTATGTGGTGTGAAACTGTATTTTGATATCTCTGTTTGGGTTCAGTCACTAGTGCACTCTACAATTCTGGGTGTCATTGGTACCAGCATTGCTTGACTCTGCAGGTGCGCAGTGTTTCTGTTGCGTCTCTCCCTAAGCGAGAATGTTCCCACAAGGTTTATTTTACGTTGGGCTAATGTCGACACATTTATCGAGGTAGCCCATCCCCCCCTTCCACTGTATCGGCACTGTCCCTTCCCCCATTCAGCCTGTCTACAGCGAAGACAAAGTGTTGTCATGGGAGGACTCCAGAAGACTACAGAACCTGGAGAATTTTCACTGAATTTCTAATGTAGCTGTGTGTACCTCTTGGGTTTCCCCATATGCGTGTAGCTCCATTGTTTGGCCAGCATTGTCTGAGTCGCACTGTAATGAATGCAGATGAGTACCTTTGCCAGTCTGAGTGCGTCAGCACCGAGCGAAGGGTTAAAGGAGATGAAGACCGTTTGTCAGGAGTGGGAGTGTGGAGTGGGTGGTGCGGTGGAGGGGTGACCATGGGGACCAGGGGGGATGGGGGCTGTTTGTGTCGTGACAGAGGCTGTAGCGTATGAGATCATCTCTCGCAGCACCGCGGATTTTATTGCGCTCGGCCGTCTGCGCCGTCACTTTTGGGAGCAGTCGTAAAAGTCCCCGCTTTCCCCTCCGCCTGCCGTAATGGTCCTCGGCTGGCACGGGTCACTTGGTACGGGGGGGGTGGGGGGGGGGGGGGCGGTAAGCAGGCTGATTTCGGGGCTGGTTGTCAACGGAGAGCCTGAAGTGAGCAGGAGAAATGCTCGTGGAGAGAAGAAGAAAGGATAGAGACGTGGTAGCGGGATTACTGCAGAGGAGCGTGCGGGGGCTGTGTTCACTGGTGTGTGTGTGTGTGTGTGTGTGTGTGTGTGTGTGTGTGTGTGTGTGTGTGTGTGAGAGAGTGAGTGAGAGAATGTGAGTTTGTGTTGGCATGTGTGCATCTCTGAAGCAATGCTCGGGTTATCGTAACTCCAAGTGGTCATTTAGACTACCCTTAGACCCAAACCATGCATTTAAAATGAAACGGTTATTACCAATAAGTCTACGAGCTTTCATAGGAAGTAGAAGGAAAACCCATTAACGCCATGATTAGTGTCTGTAATATTCGGTGGAGCCCTGTTAGTCGGAGGAAAACGAGCAGGTTATAGCACCGCCTGCTGTACTTTAAAAATATCAGGACCTTGATACGGCAGGTTTTTTTTCAGGATTTTTTCCCCCTTGCCGTTCAAAGACAGCGTGTGAAAAATGAGCCTGTGTTTGTATTGCACTTTAGAAATGCAGTTTGTCTGCACAGATCACCAGGCTTGTTTTAACGGTGCCATTTGAGATTGCTTATGCATTGCTGTCACTGGAGTGTGGATGCTATGTTTTGTTATGTTATGTCGATGTTTTTCTTTTCAATCACACTTTGACAGAGAGGCTGACATGAAATAGTCCAATAGGAATTAACGACAGTAGTTCAGTGACTGAATTTCACCCAGTCCTAGGTTTTAGGCCTAGTACTGTTCAGATTGGCTTCAGATCAGCTTCTGACATCACTCACAAGCTGCGTTTTACAAGCAATTAGCGGGTTTATTCCCTAATCCGTATAATGTGGCACGTCTGTGGGTGGGATTAGTTGTCCGCCCAGGGGTGGCCCACATGACACGGGTCCGATAGCCTGTGTCGGAGTGCGCCCGCAGAAACCTGCCCGGAATAGCAGCATGCGGCGAGAGGCCCTGGCTGGGACCTGTCCTCTTTCTAGCACCTTCCGCCGTCGCATGCGCAGGTTCCCAAAACGGAGAAACTAGTGCAGAGCGGGTCCATGGGGAGCTGCTACATTTAGACCCAGCTGAAGGAGGAGCGGAAATGATGGCATGAAATGGCTGATATTGCAGCAACAGGCCACGGAAGGTGCTGGAAGTTTCCACTTGAATGCGATTGGA
Organism: Conger conger; assembly: GCF_963514075.1. Taxonomy (NCBI): domain Eukaryota; kingdom Metazoa; phylum Chordata; class Actinopteri; order Anguilliformes; family Congridae; genus Conger; species Conger conger. The sequence goes on from NC_083768.1 coordinate 18,361,163, forward strand.
AACCCGGGGCCAGTTTCATGAAGCAGGATTACGCCGTTAAACCTTGAACCCTCTCAAATCTGCAACATGGACTAAAGAAAAAATGGGGTTTCCTCCGTCTAGTTGCCTTAATCTTACTCGGTAATCCTTCTTTGTGAAACAGACCCCTGCAGCCACTCTTAAGAGGTGGGGGGAGGGAGGGGATGGTGGTGACTGCTGTACTCGTGGGGGAAGATGGAGGCTCTATTCTCTCTCACTTCGTGCTTCCTGCTGTGGAAGGTCTGATGTCCACCTCTCAGGAGCCAGCCCTACACCAGTCCTCATTGGAGTGTTCCACAATCCGTCTGCCTGTTTTCATTGGAGCCTTCCCCCACCTGTCCACTGATCCGCGAACCTCACGCACTGACTGAGCTGAGGAGAGATTATCAGCGCAGGACCACGCACACCTGTCAAAGAGGAGGAGCGGTTTTGCTGAAGGATGTGATTTTTAAGACCCTTTCATCTGAGGGAAGCACTTAAGCTTCGCTTAGTTTTTATCCTTCATCTTAATGCCTTTTTCTATCCTTTAGACCTAATGCACGGCACTTTCTTTTCTGCTGAAGCAAAGTCAAGTGTAGAAACAGGATTATTGGCCCGTCTCCCAGCACGGAAACGGGAACCGGAACTAGGACCTGGCAGAAAGATCCGGTTCTGATTCTTGCCGCCGTCTCTGTTCCCTGCACAGAGCTGCTCCCAGTAGACCGTCTCTGTTTACCGAGCCGGTAGCACGTACGAGACGCAGATCTCATCTGCTTCGGTCCCTGGCGTCCTCGGGTGGGCGAATCGGAGGGGTAGGAGTGAGGGAGCGGGGTGCGTGCCACGCGCTGCCCTCACGCCATCACTCAGTGGAGTTATCGCAACCTGTAGCCGGGCGTGGTCGGCATGAGATTTCGGTTTTGCACATTTTTAGCGGGTTGGCTGCCTCCACTTGCAGGGAGGGAGGGTGGGTCCTTATCTGCAGAAGGGCCCAGCGACATGCCAGCTCCACCACTCCTGAAATGCTGGCTCATCCAAGGATGCCCTGCTCCTATTTCTGCCCTTAGCCCTAACCACACCAACGCGAGAGTATTAAGAACTGATAGCTATATTTGATGTGGAAATAAAGGCCTGATAAAATAAGTGTGTTTTGTTGTCTTTCCAACAATTTACCCACACCCAAAGGCAGAGGAGGTTACCCAGTGGGGCATCTCCTCTGTGGACAGGAGGATGAGCTTTCCTTTTCTGGGCAGTCCTGCCGACAGTTCAGCGTGCCTGGCTGGCACTTCCTGCTTATCTGTGACGTGGTGTTCTGTCCACACGGCACCGTGCCACAGCAGCAAGGGAGGGCACAGATCTTCCGCCACACCCCACCGTCACCTGCTGATAGATGCCTATCACAAAACTGCGCCGACACCGTTCACGTGTTGTCTGAAGGCACTGCAAGATACCATCTCTCTCTCGGTTGCCCAGTTTATTTTCTGGAAGTCAAATGGAGAAGTCATGGGCGCGGTGTTTATATTTGCTAGTTTTATACGGAGCTGAGGAGCAACGGTAAATCCGCTTCAGTTGAATCGACACGGCCGACAGGAAACTGGGTATTTCCCTTTATCCCTGTGTGTTTTTCATATTAACCTGTGTTTGTATCCTCTTCCGTTTGCACAGATGTGGATGTTTGGAGATTAACCGTCTGTTTCTCCCCACGTGTGTCCGCGAGGTCGTATCAGTGCGGACGCACGCAAACACCCTGACCGAAACTTGCGGTTTCCGTTTGGGGAAGCCACACGACGGTTAAGCCCAGAAGCCGTTCAGGCACTTTACCCGTTCAGTCTGCCGGTGCGGGCGCTGCAATCGGATTTAAGGCGTTTGAAACCTTAGTCGTCCCTGCTACCGCTTATCTGCTGCCTGCATGAGGGGTCGTGGACTCACTCTGTCTGCTGTGAATTCCGCCTGTTCTTATCGCGCAGGGTTACACGCGCTTTCTCCCAAACACCGCTGAAGCCCAGCTTCAATGATGCAGTGGAAAGAGGTGGCGTATCATAGGGTATATTTCAAGGGAAAAGATCTATGGGAAGAGTGATGTCATCTTTCCGTTCCTGTGCAGTGTATATTACTCTCTAAAGGGCAGTTTTGGAAATGCTCTCATAATGTTGTTTTTTTTCAATTTTGAATGCTGTGCTTTGATTTTAAAGAATTTGTCTGCCAATCAATACTTATTCAGTGCAATTATGTCTTTTTGTCTTTCATAGTCATTTCCTGTGGTGTACATAGGGGAAATCATCGCATCATTGACATATTTATGATAAAACCATATTGGTGTTTCAGCTTTAGTTTACACAATCTAACACTGAAACAATAAAAAGGAATGACATTAGCCTGATGCCACCACTATTATTTTTTATTCAGTACATAGAAATTATATTATCTGGACTGATTCAGCTGTTATTCAGCCCAACTTCTGCCTTCATTACTTTTTACAGTGATTCTTTAAAAAATAAATCATTGTGATATGAAATTGTGATTGCGATGCCAGGCTGTTCAGACCTCGATCGACTCACAGCCCTGACCCACTTTTTCTGGGTGGACGCTGTGCTGTTCAGCACAGTTAACAAAGTGAGCATGGTGCATTCTGGGAACAGGCAGTGATTAACGACTTGTCGAATGCAGCTGAAGTTGTAAACAGGATCTGTGTATTGTCTGTGTTGTGACAAACTTTCTCTTGAGGAAATACATTTCTGAAGAGGACCTGCCATGTTTGTTCCCGAAGCTCATGTCATGAGCCACTTCCGTTCTCTGTAGATCTGTAATACCGCAGAGAACACAGGGCTTTGGATCTCATCTAAAATGAAATGAACAGAACCTCATGTTCAATATTCGATTTCAACCTGGGATTTTGAGCAGAGAACTGAAGGTTTGAATCTTGGGTGCAGTGTGCCTCAACTGCATCTACAAGTGTCCATTTTCATACATGTAAGGTGCAATTTTATGTGGCCATAGATAAAAACACTCATAACTTTTAAGAAAATACTTGAATTAAGTTGTTTGTGTGTGTGTGTGTGTGTGTGTGTGTGTCTCTGTGTCTCTGTGTTTGGTCTGAAATCTTGGCTGACTGTTGGGCACTGGAGGGGTGTTTAAAGCGGTATGTCTTCTGGTCAAAACAACTGAACTGTAGTGCTGCCTGAAGCACAGCTGGGAGGCTATAGTTTAGGTTCAGGGCCTCAGCTGAAAAGCTCAAGCCTCGTTTGTGACCCATTTACTCTATGAAGGCCATCTTTCACCTGCTCATGAAGTGGCCAAATCCAGCAGAACGGAGAGCCCATCTTAGGCGACGGCTTGCATTGACACACCTGAGCCAGGCCTTGAGAGGAAGGCATCGGTTCTGAACGCAGATTATAACTGAATTGCCGCTGCTCACAGTGCTGTAGCCATTCAGGGGTCTGTTCCAGGGGAAGCTTTGGCAGCTCCTGTCCTTTCACCTCGGCCCCCTGGTTAGCACTTCCGGGCCCGAGGCACCAGCCCAGCAGACAAGCTCTCACTGATTTCACAGAGGTGGATCCGGAGTCTTTCTTTCTGAGCTATGGGCAGAAGGGAGGGTATTGGGAGCGGATGGGGTCGGGCGGGGGGGTGGGGGGGGGATTTTAGGATGGGCCGCTGGCTCGTGTCCGGCCCATTCCTCCGGAGGGCAGAGTGGAGGGGAAGGCCTGGTTCCTGGGGGAGGCTTGGGGGGTCCTGAGGTACCGGGTCAGCCGGGGGTGTGTTACTGCTTCCTCCTAAGTCAGGGGAGGAGAGGGGAGTGGGGAGGAAGGGGAATTTTTGCGGCAGCTGTTGCTGCTCCACGGATCTGTCAGCTGTCTCCACCAGCAGCGATTTTTATCATTCTGACTTCGCTGCACTTTTATCCCCCCAGTCCACCCCCGTCCGGCTGGTCACCAAAAACAAAAACGTCCCGTCACTTGCCATGAGCTTTCACAACAGTTTCACGGACACGCCCTGGACCTCTGAATGCACGCGGTCATGGAGCGAGTCAGTCCGGTTATGACCGACCGCGGTGACCAGCCGTTCAGCCGCTGCGACCCTGTGAGAATGGCTGGTGAATGCGGTCTGTGTTCATCCGCGCAGGGGGAGAAGGGCTGGTGTGGCGAGTGGGGACGAATGTGGAGGCAGCAGGCTTTTAATAGGTTGTGAATGCTTCTTCATTTGAGGTGAAAATTGGAAATTGGGTCATGTCGTCACGCTTTCCCCTGCTCGACCAGCCTCTCAACACGGTGCATAAATTGATAGTGTTTACATGAAGGTCCGTGCACTTGAGCGGAGCAGAACTCGGAACGGCCGTTGAAGGATGTAGCTGCATTCCGACTTCCTCTGGAATTTTTCTGGAATTCCGTTGGCCTTATTTCCGCTCCACTCTCAACCCCGCCCCGCCCCCGCTGAACGGTTGTGCTCCACCCACCACAGATCACAAGCACGCAGCCAGCTCGAGCACTGGCCTTTAGACTATGCTTGCCTCTCTGGCAGTACAGTGCAGGTCCATTCTGACGGCCAGGACACATTACCTCACCCTCCCACACAAGGGCTCCTGCCCTGCCCATGAAAAATGGCTTTGCCTGAAGCCTGAAGCTGAAACAGTGGTAGGCGGTTTACCCAAAATGACTTGATGTGTTATGATGGGAAGTCAGGCTTGACTAGTGCTGAGTCTGTCAGAAGTATAATGAAATCAATAACGGGTTAGTGAGCCGTGCACAGGGGTTTGGTCTCTCTAAGCAGCTAACCCCTTCAGCCTCCCTCTGCCACCCACCCCCCCTCCCAGGTCTTTTCAACCCCTCCCTCTGTGACCCCCAGCAAGTGTCTGTTACCCCTCCCTTCACTGCCCCCCCCCCCCCCCCCCCCTCCTCCAAATGTCTTTAGTTAGCCCCTTCTGCTAAGACCCCAGAAAATGAGCAGCTGAACTTGCGCGAAGTACGTTTGTCTCCAGGTCAAACCCCAAACGCTTTTCTTCAAAAACTTCCTGTAAACCCACTTGAAAGCACTTGGCGGACTGGCTCGGCTAGTGTTTTGCAACCACTTCAGATGAATACTAATTGAGTTGAGGGTTCCACCCGAGGCTGTAATCTGGGTATTTTCTCGTCTGAACTGGTTATGACCCTTAAATCCCCTGTTGTGCGAATGGAGGGTTTGTGATTAACTGGCATTGTCCAAAGCGGATCAGGAATAGGGCTTGGGCTTTCCTCCAATTTTATTAGCCTTTTCATTCGTTTTCCTCTTTTTGCATTTGCAGTGGCGATGTTCGGGTCTTAATATCCCATATTGCGTAGATTTAGTGAAAGAAACTTCACGATTAACTTTTTCTGGGATCATATTGTATTCTTATCAAGCGAGTTGATTGCTTGAAATGATCCAGTTGTTATCGTTCTGGTTTCGACCTGATAAATGGACGATTTTCCCCGCGAGTGCTTGAGATCATTCATCCGCGGCAGACCATAACCGCCCAAGAGAGGGGCATGCGAGCCGGGAGGAGCGGTTTGATATGGAAATCCCCCGCTCGCCTCCCTTTGGGGAGAAAAAAAAAAGGAGAGAAAGCACTTTTTCCCCTCTCCCCAGCCTCAGCAGGTGCTGGAGAGGTTTAGCAGCTCATTAGCATGGCCATAAATATTCACACAATGCTAAACCAATGGTCGGTCGCGACAAACTGCCTCCTGGCCAGAATTAATTAGCCAGGAACAGAGGCTGGCTTTGATACAGTCGCAGCCTTGTGCTGAACACATCTTAGCCTACCCGGTTGGCACCGAATGTTCCGGCAAAGTCCAACAACCTCATCTTGAGGTAGCTGCGTGCGTTTTTCACCTACTGATTGGGTGTAATGGCTTGGCACTGTTGCTGTTCTATTTACAATGTAGTGAACCCTCCCCTTCCCCCTTTCCCCCAGTGTTTTGTGCCTGTATGGGACACCTCATAGAGGATGATGGCCACAATATGGGATTCAGTATTTAATAGCATTCACTGTTTATACTCTGTATGCCTTGTTCGAGACCGTGGTCAACACAGAAAGGGAAAAGTGTAATAGACACAGGAAATAGGGGACCGGGAAGCGTCTGTCATGTTTATTTTTTTTAAATGACTCATTACATTTGTTTGAACCAAGCTCATATCACGAATCTCCGGCTCCGTGTCACAGCATTTTCAGCACATTGGCATTCTTTCACTTCCGTCTCCGATTCCATCAGCCGCAGAAATGAACTGGCTGTGAGTGCGACTCCGGGCAAGCTGTAGGTTGAAACACTGTACTTGGTTTCTCTTTCACATTTGATCTTTGGCTCTTGTAAAACCATCAGACCTGCATCCAAGTTGGAAATTTGGTCAAATTAACAGTTTTAAGCATGACATTAGCCCTGATAATGGCACATACTGAAAAGAACCTTGTTTCTTAACCTTTTTACTAGGTTTTGCTGTCGGTGTATCAGTCACCTTATCTGTGTGTTCATGAGCAGTGCCTGTTCGGTTAGCCTAATTGGTACAATGAGACTCATGTTCCTAAAGCCCGCAAAAGAGCAGTAAGCACCAGTATTTTACTTAAGGCATTATTTTTTCTGTGTGGATGGCCATCGTCATATTGTCCTCTCTAGCTATACATCTTGTCGGGCAAAAAAACCCAAAACACTGAGGGCTACCGTGGTAATTTGTGACTTGCGTCAAATGGCCTGCTGTTCCGACAGCCACGTATCGCCACTCTGGAGCGTCAACCGCGTCGCCCACCCCCGGTCGCCCGTACGCGGACGGACGCTGCGATTCGCCGAGTCTCTCGCTCTCCCTTTCCTCGCAGCTATCGGCTTTCTCACTCTCCTCCTGCGAAACCCCCGCAGGCTGGCGGTGATGCACACACACACGCACACGCACGCACATGCACACGCAAACACGCATTACATCATCCGACTCCGCGCGCAACGTTTCGGCTGCGCTTGCTGCAGTCTCCCACACACCGGCACCATAGCACCCAAGGGTACATCTCCCGTCTCCACCACAGCGAGACACTGTTTCCCAAAGATATACTGCCGTTCGCTCCGTTAGCTGTGTGCTCCATGGTCGTGCAGAAATGTTTTTCAGCGTAACGCAGCGTCTACCGCACTGTATTCTCGGGTCCCGGGCTGCAGTTCTGCAGCAGCCAGAGAGCTGGCTGAAACCGACCAAACCGACGTAAAATATTCTTGATAGATTTCACACTGGAGTTGGTGGTTAGAGAAATGTATGGGACTGCGTGTGGATTAACGTCAACGTAGTCCGTCGGTCAGTCGCGGCTCGTTTCGGAGGATGAAATCCAATTTACGAGCTCGTTCCCTTCACGAAAGGCTGTAATTACAATCCGCGTTTGATCTGTAATTCTTTGAAATGGAAATAGCACGGTGCGTTGCCGCGTGCTGCTTACACACTTTACAAATTATCAACGGACTTTCTTTAGGTTATGGGTTATTTTACATCTGTTAGTTTCTTTTGAAAAGGGTTAAAATGCCTGTATCAGTACTGTATGATATTTGGACATACTTTGCAATAGTGTTGTTTATATAGTATCCCTCAGAAATGTTACGGAATCTTGTAAAAAATAATCAATGAAGAACTGTATTAATTATTTGGCATACAGACGATGCCTGACTGGCAGTCCACGATAACAAACCCGTTCCATGTACCTATTTAAAGGAAAGGACAAGGCCTACAACAGCCTATTGTGAGCTGTAGGCTTGATATAAAGGCCTGGTATTTGAAGTAATTAGTTGGCGTACAAACGGACAGTGAGGTTTTTCTGAACCTGACAGTTCTCATTAACCAGGGAGGTGTGAGGCAGAGAGCGTCTGTGCTGTCCAGACAATGGCCATAAAAAGAGAGAGAGGGAGGGCGGGAGAAGAGGGAAAGAGAGGAGGAGGAGGTGAGAGAAAGGGAGAGCAGGGGCTGGAAGCGGGGAGGAGGAAGGGAGAGAGGTGAATCTGCAGGCTTGGCTGCCACCTTCTGCTTCATTAGGTGCTGGTCTGGAGTACTGCAGTGAAGACTCTCGGCCAGCCGTGACAATGACCTCATCTTAGAGAGGCATGCAGGGGAGAGCATTATGAAGATTGCCAATTAATATAGTTTTCAGGCGCAAGGATGGGGTGGGGGGGGGACTGTAAACTTTTTACTTTCTTTATAAAAGTATCTCCCATCGATTCCAAGATTTCTAAGCTAATGCGGAAGCCATTAATTATCTCCTGTCCTGAAGGGAACATGACTCAAAAGGATCCAATACTTTTTATTAGATGCAATCAGGGACCGTCTAAAATTGTTTGGTGCAGGTTTTGGAATTTATTTGTGAGCTCACCTATGAGTTCAGAGAGAATGCACGGGCCACAGGGCTTTGTACCGCAGCTGTGGTGTGAGACAGAATGTTCACGAGCTCTCTTTACCTGAGCTGCAGCTGGAGCCGGTTCATGAATACATTTAATTTTCCCTCTATCTGGAGGAAATAAAACACTTTGGTTCGGTGAGGGAACCTGTGTCTTTTTGTTAGTCTCATTTTCGAGTGCATCCTCTAACATGGAAGTGCTTGTGAGTCATCCATACCCTGTCTGAAGTCGACTCTACCTGGCCAGTGACACTGGGGGTGTGAGTTGGAGGCCGGTATGACCACGGTTTGGTTCGAAAGCCCATTTCTTGCGACCCATTACCATTCAGGAGGCACTCGTGCACTGTTCATCTCAGCTGTGACACGAGTTGGACCAGCTCCTTTCCTGCTTCTGAGAGCAGTTCCCCCCCCCCCCCCCCCCCCCCAACCCATTCTAGAGTTGAGGGACAGAACATTTGATTGAAGTAGGAAATGTTACATTATGGCACAAATTTGCAATTCGAGTTCTGTCTTTTGTGAGATTCCATGGAATGTTGAGAGATTGCTCATATGTGTTCAAGTAACTGAATTCTCTGGACGGAACTTTTGTCTTTGACTCCCATCTATTTTTTGTAGTGAGTCTGTGTGTCTGTATGTGTCAGTGTCTGTGTTTGTATCTGTATGCGTCTATATGCATCTATATGTACCTGTATCTGTCCGACTCTGTCTCTGTCCGACTCTGTGTGTCTGTAGGCATTGGTCTGTGTGTCTGTGCCTATTTGTGTGTGTATGTGTCTATGTGGGTGTAGAGAAGCAGCCGAAGGTAATCGGCAAAACCAAGATGGCAGTCTATTCTTTGCATTGACAGTCCTGTCCCTTATTCTGAATTTCCTCTTTCAGTAGTTGAAATAACAAGGGACTCTCTCCCTCTGTGGCAGGCCCGTGAAGGGCTGTATTGTGTATTGTTTCGAGCGCTGTACAGTCAGAGGTGACAGGTGGTGGGAAGAATGCAGTGACACACTCAAGTTGAAGTTGGGTCCTTGTTCAGAAGCAGCCTTGCTGAACTCCCCACTGCTCATTTGGCCCCGTGTTCCTGTGCCGTATTGCATAATACCACAGTGCAAATGTTGGATCTCAAGGAGGTTGAAGCGCTTGAATTTCTGTACCATAAAGCATGGAACTATATGAAATATTCTGGTTCCTTATTTAAAAAATAATGTTAAAGTTTTTTAGCTTCCGTGTATAGTGTATTTTTAGTTGTGGGTTGGCAGATTAGAAAGCCAGACGGTTGATCTGAGGTTGACGGTTGATGTAGCACAAGAAACAAAGACGTTCTTATTTGTCCTTACTGGCCCTGGGTATTCAATAACAACAGCTTGAGGGAAGAAGGTTAAACTGGGCGTGAGGGTTCGCCTATAGTGGCGGGGCGCGATTGTTACAGGTGTTACTCAGGGCTCAACGAGGTGGTTTTGTCTGCCAAGTATCTTTGTGACAACGTTTACATTTCTTAGATGTTTGTTTTTGACACTTAAATAAACACACAACACTGACTTGTTGAAGGACAGGATGTTTCCCGCAAGGCTTTTGCAGGTTGTTTCTATACGACGGCTTACTTTAAATGTCTTTGACTTCCTGATTAGAAACAGGCACTGGTTGATTAATGTTAGGTATTTCGACATTCCACAGTCTCCACAGCCTGGTTATGGAAGGACCCAGTTTGGTCTGTTTTTTTGGTCCTTCCGTTTATGGTTGGCTTGATTTTTGTCATTCATTCCAATACACTTAGCTGATGGAAGGTTTAATCTGATTGACACATACTTTAACCACAATCTGCGGTGAAAATGAAAAACACTGCCTTCGTTCACCTTCACAGCACTCCATCACCACAGCTGTTTTCCTGTTGTTCGGAGCGAGACAGCTTGTTTTCAGGTTTAGTAAACTGAAGAAATTAGACCTGGGCGGCCATTACGTAGAACGGCCATAAATGTGCTCAAGGTGAATTAGTGATCACTCACTCGTGCTAATGGGCATGGTGCAGTTGTTATTTTGCTGCAGGAGTGCTGGGGATTGCAGGGGGCTGTGTGACAGGATGGGAATAGAGATTAAGGAGGAATATTGTGTGTAATTCCCTGCCGGGCGTGAGGGAACATAAGACTCAGGCGTGCAGCTGTCAGAGCGCTCCCCATCCCAGACGTTCACGCCGCCCGAGATGTCTTTCCAGTCTTCTTCTTTAGCAGCACAGAAAGTAGTCAGACCTCTATGTATGTAAGGACCGATATGTAATGGCGACTATGCCGGGACTCGAGTATGTTTCTTTGACCGGGAGTCTTCCTGGGAATACATTTGGTCGTTTATGTTCCTTTCTGACAAAAAGCTCCTTTCACACCCTGTACCGCCAAGATATGGAAGATGCCCAACCCCCAATGCCCTAGAAAACGTAATCAGAAAATGGGAGTGAGTGGTTTTATAAATCCACAGTAAAAAAGGCTTTACTGTGGTGTACTGTACTTCGCCCATTCGGCCCTGTAATCACTCGAGGTTCCTGAGTGGCAGTCGGTAAAGGAACTGAACGCACATGCAGGCCAGACACTTTGACCCGGATTTTTCTGGCTCTACTATCACCACAAAGACCTGTTGGGTTTAATCGCATAAGGGGCTGGGTAAACTTAAGTTAGCCCGGGTTCCTTAGCTTAGCTGTGCATTAGCTTCTTCTCACAATCTGCTTGGCTACCAGCTGTTGTTACTGGAACGTCTTGTATTCATCGTCTTACACTACAGTGCGGCCTGTGTCAAAAGCGGTAACCCTATTGTGGGCATGAGAATTGGAGATGTTCCTAGACTAGAGATAGCAGAAGAAGAAAAATATAGCTAAAGTTCTTCACAACTTAAGAACCCTGTCAGAAGGCTGTTAGACCCTGAGTTCACTGGAGAAGGACAAAGCCAATCGATTGTCTTTTATCTGGCTAGTGAGATCAACACTGCTCAGCATGTCATATGAAAGAAGTGGAAATATGTACTTTTTGGCTTTAAGCCAAAGCATTGTAGTAAAAGCAATGTGTCTGTTTTTTTTTTTCTTCCTCCAGGGTTTCGCAGGAATGAGGAGATGAAGGCTATGGAGGTGTTGCCTATCCTAAAGGAGAAAGTGGCCTTCTTATCAGGTAAGCCCATCCCCAGTACCTTGATTGCTGGAGCGTACATGAGGCGGCCACCTCCGCTGTCTCTCCCAGGGATATCCAAAAGCTCCTCACATGTGACCCTCCTCGTGCTGCTAGCCTGCTAGCATAAGCAAGCACTCGACACACAACCAGCGTTTTTTTTTTCTTTTTTCTTTTTTTTCTTTTTTTTTTCATGCTTGGGGCGGTTTCCCCTGCGTTCAATGCGTGTCTACACTGAGGGAAAGGTCACTCACGGTCAAGTCTAAGCATAGCAGGCACTCAATATACGAGTAGGACCTCCTATTTTTTTTTGTTTCTTTTCTTTTTAATTTTTTTAAATTATACTCATTGAATCTTCTGCCTGCTCTCAAAAGTGCATCTGTTCCAAAGAGCAGCAGAAATAAGATCTGGAGACCGGTCACTTGCTCATCTGAGTCAGTCCCTTCCTTTCGCATTTCTAAGTGAATATCGTTTCCCTCAGAAACATAAACAAGGTCGAGCTCTTCAGAGTCCATTTCCCCTGTTATTATAGACTCAGTCATGACTGCAGGGGTCGGCGCAACGCATGATTTTTCCGCGCGTCGTTTTCGTCCGTGAGGTTTGATTCCGAACCTCCGCCTTGAAGGTCACGCGGACGTCAGAAGCGATGCACGCGGCGGACTCTCCCCGCCCGCCGTTGCCATAGAGACGGGGGTTGCTGTCATATCGACGGCCCGCGATTCACCGCCGCGTAATTACCCAGAAAGCACCAGGAACGCTCAACTGCAGCAGCAGAGCTCGCAGAGAGCGTGAGCCGGCCGGGCGATTTCTTCGGAGTCTAATGCATAATAACGAGTCAGATGTTTTTCTTTTCACCCCCGTTTTTCACCTGTGGATAAGGCCGTGATCCCATTAAGCACAGGCCCCATTACTGTGGCTCAGCACTTTCCCACATTAAACAATCCTGGAGGATATTGAGTGTGTACAGCGCTGGTGGCGAGGGACGCTGTGTTCCTCTTTCAATGTTAGCACAGAAGTCAGCCCGTGAGGCCCCTCCAGGCCTTTGTGTTTTCATACCGTGGGGGAGGGAGGGAGGGCGAGGGGCACACACGAAGCCTAAAAGGACATTGGGTCCCCGGGTAGGAAATTTTCCAGGTTCCTCCAGAGAAGAAGTTCTCCGCCCCTCTGACAAAACCAGCGGGCTCTCGATTTCAGCTAAGTGGAAACGGCTTGGCCGAGACATTCCTGACGTTTTGAGGGCCAATCCTAACCCCCAGCGGGCGTCGGGAGAGGCCTAGATGAACCACAATCTTCCCCCTTTTTTGATGAAAGACCTGTGAAACCCTTGCTGTTCCAGGCAACTCTGGTTTAGGTTAATTTCTTCACTCTGTTCACACAAATCTTTTGAGGGTAATCCCAGGACTATTCATAAAACCAAACAATCCTTAGTCTGCTTTTGCTTGTTGCAGTTGAGGTGACAGGCTACTTGGTGATATGTAAAGGGATGGAATATGTTTTTCGACACTGTTAGGTTCAGGGATACAGTACCTTAAAAATTCATGGTGGTTGTTCTTAACATTGCAATTATATAACTTGTCCTGGCAACTGTCAAGGAAGGCCAGAAAAACACAATTTAAACGAGCCAAGGTATATGTGCCCTTTCTTCAGGTTGCTTTTGAACTTACTGTACTGTACATAGTCTCCACTCTGGGTGGAAATATGAGTGTGTTTATCAGCCATAAAAAAAGTCCTTGGGCAATTAAAATATTTAAAAGTAATATCTATTCAAGTTTCACAGTTTTCATAATTATGTGATTTACATGTTAACACTGTGGCCGAAATGTTTTGTTTTTTGTCCACCAGGGGGCAGAGACAGACGCGGGGGCCCAGTCCTGACATTTCCGTCACGAAGCAACCACGACAGAATACGCCAAGAGGACCTTCGCCGGCTCATCGCCTACCTGGCGGGAATCCCCAGGTACGGAACTCTCCGTAAAACCTAGCGGCTACTTCAACAGCGCCCCCGCCTGGCCCCCTGCGCTAGCCGCGTCGTTAGCGCGCTGCGCGCCTCCATTAGCTGTTTAATATAACGCCGTTGTGCTGTGGAATGGACGGCTGGTGGTGGTGGTTCGCTCCTGACAGCCTGAGGCAGCTTGCTCCTGAGGGGGCGTGAGATGCAGTCTTCGGCTGCTGAGCCTCTGTGGGTGAGGATGGGGGCGTTCTGCCCAACCCCCCCTCCCCTCCCCAATGCCTCCCCCGCAGTTCCCCATAGTCCCTGGTGCTATGCTACGTTGTGCTGCTCTGTGCTATGCTGCGTAGCCCTGCTCTGTGCTATGCTGCGTAGCGTCGCTCTGTGCTATGCTGTGCACTGTTGCTCTGTGTTATGCTGTGCAGTACAGTATGTAGGTTAGCCTCACCCCTGGGGCTAGCAGGCCTCCAGGCGATGCAGGGGAGGACTGACGCCTGGCAGGCAGGCATCAGCGTGGGCCAGCCCCAGAAAACCTGCCGCAGTTTAACTCATGCCAAGAGCCCGTCCCCTCACATACACACACACACACACACACACACACACACACACACACACACACATACACACACTCCGTCCTCCGCACTGGAGAGAGGAAGAGAGGGAGGGAGGGAGGGAGGAAAGGGAGGGAGGGAGAGCTGGAGAGCGAGTGCCTTACTGCAAAACAAAGTACAGCAGTCACACATAGCCAGACGCGCCGGTAGGTCTCTGCTCGACACAGTCTGAGGAGAACCGCTGTTTTCAGCTCCGCCTGGGCGACGGGCGTCTCTGTCAGTCTACGTCTGTCTGTCCGTCCGTCTGTCCCCCTGTGTCCTGTCGGGTCACACGGCTGGGAGGTGGACGGCTCTCCGCATCAGGACGGGGTGTGTCAGACAGGCGCAGCTGATCCTCCTGTGCTAAGACAGACACTGCTTTTCACTAAAGCAGCAGGGCATTGTGAGTCAGAGATCAGTGTCACCTCCTGCTGGAGGGAGCGGGTAGAGCCAGGAAGCCCTGAGCCTCACTTCAAGCTTTAACAGTAAGGATGTTTTCTATAGAAGCCGCAAAACTTGATGGTTCAGGTAAGCAACCTTTTCTTCTCAGAAACTATTATTTTGTTTTCTCAGTTTGACAGAGAAGCGTAGTTGTAATACTTAGTCTGCCGTATTGGCTTCTCAGAAGGGAGATTTACGACAGCGTTGCTCTGAAGTGCGTCGGTCGAGCCTAGCGTAATCGCCTGTGGGGTGCAGGGAACTACACCTGTGCAGCCTTTGAAACCTGCGCACTTATCTCGCCCCTTCCAGCGAGGATGTGTGCAAGCATGGCTTCACCGTCATCGTGGACATGCGTGGCTCCAAGTGGGACTCCATCAAGCCCCTTCTGAAGATCCTGCAGGAGTCCTTCCCCTGCTGCATACACGTCGCACTCATCATCAAACCAGACAACTTCTGGCAGAAGCAGAGGACCAATTTCGGCAGCTCAAAGTTTGAGTTTGAGGTGAGTCTCCAAAACCCCCCCACCCTGATCTGACTAGCACAACTGCGCCACTTATGTAATGTTTTTGTTTTCCGCTGCGAACATTCAATTGCATGGTACTTGCTTGAGACCATCCCAGCTGCGTAGAACTTGTACCGGTCAAACTTGGGGCATTTGTTTAAAAAAAAAAAATAATAATAATAATTTTTTTTTTTTAAAGCATTTTGGTGCACAGTAAGATTTGGAAATGGGGCAGAATGTGTGATACTGTGAAACAGATTTTGGAGGTTGTTTACAGTAAGCTTGCTGTGCTTCGAAAGGCTTGTAGGAGGGGATTCAGCCAGTGTAGTAGGGTGGAGATTTGGGAAATGCTGCAGTACCATACTGTATATTTCACTATTTTTCTTCCATTTCTGTAATGGTAGTAGCTTCTGGAATAAACAGTATAACATAACAAGCACATTAATGCAGTGGGTCCTGAAGTCATTCCTGAGGACACAATATGCTTGGTTTTTCTTCATCAGTTAAGATTGTTGAAAACATGTGCAAGTTCTATTATTTCTTTTCCTAATTTAACATAAAACTTGATTTGAACTAAATTCTCTGCAGATAATTTTCTTTGTTTCATTTTATTGTGTAATAATGTTTGGGTGATGCACAGTGGGTCCCCAGGGAAATTAGGAAAAAACTGCATAAATGCAAATTAACAATATGTAAGATAGTAATAAAGAAATCACTCAGTCTGCAAATATCACTCTTGTCCAATGACACTCGCATGCACATAGAAATACACACACATGCACTCTCTCACACACACACACACAGACACACACACACACACACACACACCTATCTCTAAGGAAACAGTGGGACTGCATTGGTGAGATATAGGAGTGGCATTTGTGTGAAACCAGAAAAGAATGCTAGCCCGAAAGACCCCAAAGTTTTCATGCCCTTGGTTTCTATCCAAAACAAGTACATTTTATTGACTCATGGTGGAATTATTTCCCCTTTCCCCTCAATCGTAGCAGTGTTTTTCAGACTATGTGTCAATGGGAAGGTGTGTCATCACTCAAATCAGTTGTGCCTTTTTAAATGGCACGAGCTGAAACTCCTAGATGAATAGATCTGCATATCTGTTTTTCAAGGGCAAAGTTTGAACATTCATAACACGCAGCCTCATAAAATCGGGTTGGATTGATGCTAACACCCTTCGGTGACTTGTCCCCGAACCCTGTGGTAGTTTTTCTCCCCACCACTCGGTGTAGCGTTGACCCAGGGCTGCGTTCGCCCGCTTCGGTGTAATTTGATTTATGCTAAGTATAGCGTCCTCAGTTGGGTGCCCATTTATAGTAACTCCAGTGTCCCTTCTCGTATCACGTAAGGTCGGGAGATTAAAAGCAGGCAGCTACGGTGATCATGTGATGTAATCAACCCGCCACCCACCCTAATCATGTGATGTCCTTAACCCCCCATCATAATCATGTGATGTGTCATGCACACCACACAAACCCCTTCCACCTTCTCCACCCTCAACACCCCCAACCCCAATCATGTGATGTGATTAACCCACAACCCAAACCCCCCCACCTTCTCCACCCCAATCATGTGATGTGATTAACCCACAACCCAAACCCCCCCACCTTCTCCACCCCAATCATGTGATGTGATTAACCCACAACCCAAACCCCCCCCCACCTTCTCCACCCCAATCATGTGATGTGACTAACGCACCACATAAACCCCTGCCACCTTCTCCACCCTCAACACCCCTACGCCACATCATGTGATGTGATTAACCCACCACCCCAATCATGTGATGTGACTAACCCACCACCCCGACCCCCCCTCACCTTCTCCACCCTCATTACCCCCCGCTCTCCCTCTGAAACAGACCACCATGGTGTCGCTCGAGGGCCTCTCCAAAGTGGTGGACCCGTCCCAGCTCACCCCGGACTTCGACGGCAGCCTGGACTACAACCACGAGGAGTGGATCGAGGTGCGGGTGGCCTTCGAGGACTTCACGGGCAATGCCTCGCACATGCTGGCCCGGCTGGAGGAGATGCAGGAGCTGCTGGGGAGGAAGGACTTCCCCCAGGACCTGGACGGGGCGCGGCGCATGATCGAGGAGCACTCGGGCCTCAAGAAGAAGGTGATAAAGGCGCCCATCGAGGAGCTGGACGCCGAGGGCCAAAAGCTCCTCCAGCGCATTCAGAGCAGCGAGGGCTACTCTAACCGCAACGCCTCGTCCTCGCCCAACGCCGACACACAGAGCCTGGTGCCCAAGGTGTCGGGCCTGCTGGACAAGCTGCACTCCACCCGCCAGCACCTGCACCAGATGTGGCACGTGCGCAAGCTGCAGCTGGACCAGTGCTTCCAGCTGAGGCTCTTCGAGCAGGACGCAGAGAAGGTACGAGACCGGGCCCGACCCTCCTTCCTTTTCCTGCGTCCGTCGGCGGTTGGTGCAGGTCTTCAAATCCAAAGCTTGATTGGTTGGTCTTAAGGTTTCATTAGTATGTCGTGTGACCAAACAGACGGCATTCTGTGGTGCTAGTGAACACGTTGTTTTTAAAGCAAAATGGTTTGGTTTCTGCCTGTAATTTCTGAAATGAAACAAAAAAAAATTTGAAACAAAAAATTGGTTCTCGTAATAAATAATGGGTTTTGAATGTAAGGTCACAAAGTGGGCACTGTTGGAGAAGAATCTGTGAGCTGATGTTGACATTTCTCTGAAACGCCGAGTCAGTATTTCGTGCAAAACTGTGTTCGGTGTCATGTTATTCTGTACTTGGTTTTTTCAGGTGTGATCTCAGCACTCCTAACACCCCCCACACACTCCCTGCTAACCCGCTGATTTACCGCTTCTCTCCGCAGATGTTTGACTGGATCATGCACAACAAAGGCCTGTTCCTGGCAGGGTACACCGAAATCGGCACCAACCACCCTCACGCCATGGAGCTCCAGACCCAGCACAATCACTTCGCCATGAACTGCATGGTGAGAGCCAGGCCGAGCCGCACGTACTCATACACACATTCCACTTCACATGTCTGACGCCTCGAGCTGATAAGCTATAGGAAGGAAATTAAATCTTTGACAGGAAACTGGAATGCCTTGGGTATTTCAGTATGAAGAAATGTGAGCGAAAATTCCTGATTGAATTTGGGGTATGGCTTGTAATGGGTGGGTCCGGTAAATTCTACAGTGTATTGCACATTTTTGAGTCTGGGCTGTCGGGGTTAAGGCCAAAGAAAACACCGGTAACGGCAGGAGCCCTGGTTGTACGTGAGCCTGTCGGGGTGGTGGCCTGAGGAGGTTGAAAGCAGGGTGAGGATGGATCCTCAGCGGGGGAATGAAATATATACATTGTATGTTGTATTGTAGACTAGTTGATGCTTCTTGCGTCAACAAATGGGCATCCCAATAAACTAAACTAAACCACCCACAATCCCTTCAGCTTTCATGCATTACCTCCCTCCCCCCCTTATTCCCTGTCACCCCATGACAAGGGGCAGGAGGGACTCGGCCAGGCATCTGTCTCTCTGTCATATTTGGCTCTCCACAAGGCCCGCCTGGGGCTTGCTCGCCCGTCCGTGCCACGACCCAAATTCAGCTCAGGAGCTTGATTTAGTTCCCTTACGGGAGGGACAGTGAGGAGGCTAGCCAGCGCTCTTAAATAAAAGCCTCATATGAACGCAATCGGGTCCTCTCTAAGGCTTAGGCCTGCTTAGCCAGCGAGTGTGAGATCAGCACCTCAGCTCAAACCGATCTGAACAAAGTCATGCAGGCCTAACACCCCCCAGAAAGATTTATGCACCATTAACAGCTCTAAATCAGAATTTTGTTTTCTCACATTTTGACGCGAACGTGCGCTGGGCTGTCCACTCACAGCGCGGGCTTGGCCTCGTACGTGAAGGGGGGGGGGGCGAACACACCCCAGACCTTTCTCGGGTTCTCGGTTATGGCGGTTTTCGCCCTCGGAGTCTATAAACAGTGAGCCTGGCTGTGGCCCCAGGACGAACCGTTTTGGTGACAGACTCAGGGGGCGGGGGAGAGGCAGGAAAACAGGCGGTGGTGGGCCCCAGCTTTCCTCGAGGACCTTGTCCGGCCCCCCGTCTGTCGACAGAAGTGTACAGGACGTTCTGCGCTGCAGAGCTCCCCGCCAGGCCTGTCAAGCATGTCAGGTTTTTGAAATTTTTATAATAATAACAACTATGCGGGAGTATGTGTACATGTACGAATGCATGTTACAGTGTGTGAGGTCCTGCCCTGTCAAGACTAGCTTGAGGGTTGCCAAACGCTGGGAGGTCCACAACTGCTGTTTGAGGGAATCTGACGGAGAAAAGGAAAGCTGATGTTTTGTATCCGAGGTGTTGATTACATTTCCAACTGCCCAAGGGGGAGATTTGGCTGCCTGCCACCTACAGGTGCGCTGAGGTACTGCGAAGCACGACTTCACTCTTCATTTTGGATGTCAAAGGGATTGTTTGGGGGAAATGTCAACACACTTTATTTCAAAGCTCTGGTCTCACGTACAGGAAATCTCCTTAATGCCTCTCTATCGATTCCTACTGATTACTTAAGTGTCTAATGGAATGTGTGACCAGAATCTTAATTTGCCCGTTTACTGTATGTTATTTATTTACTTTTTTGTATTTATTTATTTTTGTCATGGTTGTGTTATGGTGTTAGCGATTCAACCTGAACCAATGTCTCAATATGTGACAACTATAATCTGTCTGTCTGTGTAGTGTTGCCTACAGGCCTGGCCGCATGTTAAGTTTCCCATTACCGAAAGGCAAAATATTGATCGTTTCCTGTTTTGCCCTGAGCGGCCACCAGTGTGGTTGTGCTTGTTTACCAAGCTTGGGTTTCAAGTAAGCTTGAGGGACAAACTGAGGAAAAGAAAAATTGATTAATATTTTACTGTGTAGATTTTGTGCAGAACATTGATAACATTGTACTGAATTATCGTTTGTAAAACTGGGGAGGGAGGCTGAAATGTTTCTGTACGGTGAACATTTTTGAAAGCCGCGTATCCCCATTTGCAAACCTGTTCATTTGAAACGGGAACTGGTCGCTGCTGTCCCACCGTTTCGAGACCCATGTCCACGCATTGTGTTTTCTGGGAGTGGAAACGGCTCTGTGGTGTGTGCTGGTGCTGTGTGGGTGTGTGGGAGCACGTGTACGTGCATGTGTGTGGTGTCGAGCGTTCAGAGGCAGAGTGTGTGTGGGCTGTGTATGCGTGTGTGGGTTGTGTGCGTGCATGTTTGCGTGTATATCTGTGTGTATGAGTGTGAAGTCTGCTGGTATCTTGTGTGTGTATATGTAAGGGAGGGTAATTGGTGTGTGAGTGTGTGTGAGGGACAGAGAGAGTAATTGGTGTGTATGTGTATGTGACAGAGTGAGTAATTGGTGTGTGAGCGAGCGAGAGCGTAATTGGTGTGTGTGCGTATGAAGGAGCCGATGAGGGGCTGCCCTTATTGTTGTGCTGTCAGACCTGCCACAGGCCCGGAGTATCGATCTGCCTTGGATGCGGGCTCAGAAGGTCCCTCCCATTACCCAGAGTGCAGTGCGCCTGCACGACAGAGGGGAGCTCAAAGCTCCCGCGATCCTAATGAGACACGCTCTCCTTCAGAGGAGCCCTTCGTTACCTCCAGACGAAGCCCCTTTCCTGCTGACCCTGGTACAAAAAACGAAACGAGAGGAGAATTTTGCGCATTCGGTTTGAAGTCTAAAGCGCTATAAATATGGCTCGACTGGTAATGAGGGGAAACCTGTTCACACTAATTGGAAAATGTTTACTCGCGAAGTTCTCTCTGTACGGCGCTCTGGAATCGGTGGGACACGTGGCCGCATTCTGCCCGACTGCCTCTGCGTTCTGTCCTCAACTTTGAATCACCGACATCAGCAGTTGTTGAAGTTTTTTGTGTGTCTCACACGTTTTATGCAAATTCCCTCGCCCACCGAACTCCCGATGTTATGTAAGCTGTGGAAAAAAGAAAAGGGAACGGAGCGCTCGCTGGAGCGAAGCGAAGCACCATGGGATGGAGGAGGAGGTGCGGAACGGTCCCCTCCCTCAGTGTGTCAGGACGCGCGTCGTCCTGTTTTAAGCGGAGGTGTTTGTTAGGCTCCTGCGCTGTCAGTGGTAGCAGGGCTGGAAGTGACACATGGTGACACATGACCGAACTTCCACCCCACACCCCGCCAGGGCTGGGGGAAATTTGGGCGTGTTTGTGTGGGTGCACTTGTGTATGCATGCATGTGCGGTGCTGTTTTGTGTGTGCGTGTGTGGGTGGGTGTGTGTGTGTGCGCTTCTCTCCCTGGACAGAATAAGTTCAGCCGCCCCTGTGCTAGGCTGTTTGTTTTGAAGCTGGGAGTGAGTGTAGCCCCTAGGTGTGCGTGCGCATGTGTGCGTATGTGCGTGTGTGTGTATGGGTGTATGTGTGCGTGTGTGCTTGCTTGGCGTCGTACACATCGCACAGCCGTGACACCATATTGGAGCGCAGATCCCAGCCTAGCAACGGCGGAGTTTACTCTATCTAAAATTAAATTACTCCTATTCACGCCTGTACCCCCTTCTTACCCCCCTGACTCAAACAGACAGCCCTCATCTCCAGTCAGTGCGCCTCAGCACCTGTACTCTAAGGCTCCTTTCCCCCGAGAGCTTGTCCCCTTACCAACACCTGCAGTGAAAGAGGCTGAGGCTGTTATCGCTCTCGACGCCTCGCCAAATCAGAAAGCCATGTCGCTTCCCTCAAATTCACTCCGCTCAGGCAATGCTATCGAGCCCTCATCCCTTTTACCATTTCTCTCCAGTTTATTTGACACTCGGAGAGATCACAATCATTCCTTTTGGTGCTTTCCCGAATGGAAAATATGGAAGTTTTAAGTGTGATTTAAAAGTGTCCAAGGCTGCACTGTGGGTTTACCTCAGAGTTTGTTTACAAGTATTTCTGCTTGGGCATAGAAACATATTTGTTGTCCAAAATGAAGAAGCATGAGCATTTTAAAATGAGTCTGGGGAGATTAGACTGTAGCACAGAGAGGGTAGGTATGCAGACGGTTGGCTCAGCTGGCCGGGAACTTTCCCTGCATCTTGCTGGCTTAGTGACTTATTCTCTGTGTTTTTTACATTTACATTTAGGTATTCCATTTTTTGATTGCTCAAGCTCAGCTTACTAACTTACTTTAGATTGATGTTATCTGTGTGCACAAAGCAGCTCACATTTCCAGACTGGAATTCTTGGGCATTTGAGCTTTTGTGCTTTACATATGAAATGGAGAAAACATGTTGTTACAGTGGATATATTGAATAATCGAAGATGCCATTTTAGGGTCTAAAGCTCTAAATGTAAAACTCATATTCTGAGGAATGTGTCTCAAAGCCTGTACCTGGGAACATCTATGGGACATTTTGGGTCCTATTCTTCAGCAGTTCAGCTTTGGTGCTTTAACATGCATGAAATGGACAAAACAAGCAGTTACAGTGGATATATTGAGTGTACCCAAGACGCTGTTTTAGAGTATAAACCTCTAAATGTAAAACTGAAATTGTGGGGAGCGTGTCTGGAAGCCTGCGGCTGGGAGCATGCATGGGCCATGTTGGGTCTACTCCTGGAGTCTCCCCGTGTTGTTCACGCGCCCGTGGGCTCTCCCCCCTGCAGAACGTCTACGTGAACATCAACCGCATCATGTCGGTGGGCGGCCGGCTGCTGGAGGCCGGGCACTACGCGTCGCAGCAGATCAAGCAGATCTCCAGCCAGCTGGAGCAGGAGTGGAAGGCCTTCGCCGCTGCCCTGGACGAGCGCAGCACCCTGCTGGAGATGTCCGCCGCCTTTCACCAGAAGTGTGACCAGGTCAGTGTGCGTGTTTATACGTCTGTCTGTCTGTCTGTCTGTCTCTCTGTCTCTCTGTCTCTCTGTCTGTCTCTCTGTCTCTCTGTCTCTCTGTCTCTCTGTCTCTCTGTCTGTCTGTCTGTCTGTCTGTCTGTCTCTCTGTCTGTCTGTCTGTCTGTCTGTCTCTCTGTCTGTCTCTCTGTCTCTCTGTCTCTCTGTCTGTCTGTCTGTCTGTCTGTCTGCCTGCCTGTCTACCTGTCTGCCTGTCTGTCTGTCTGCGTTTGTGCATGCATTTGTGTTTGATTGTGAGTCTGTGTGCGTGCGTTTGTGTTTGTTTGTTAGTCTGTGTGCGTGCGTTTGTGTTTGTTTGTGTTTGTTTGTGTTTGTTTGTGTTTGTGGTTTTGCTGTTACTCTATAAAGCTTCTTTGGGACTGTCTTCTTTGAAAAGCACGATCCAAATTAAATTGAAGTGCTTGTATGCGTTTGTGTCTGTATGTGTATAAACGCATATTCCTGAAAGCAATGTTTTGTTACTCTGCCTTTCAATCATTGCCGACCTTGCATGTAGAGGAAGAAGGCAATTGCAGTATTGCTTTGTTTGACTGTTTCACATAAATTTGGGCCGTTTTTATTGTTTCTGTACTGGAAGGCTTCTAATTACTCTGTGTTCAGGGTCGTGTTGTAAAGGGACCTTTTTTCCGTGGTTTTTTGACTGTGTGCTACATACTGGTCTCTGATTGGCTGGAGGCAGCGGCTAACCAGGGGATCTGGCCTAGGGTGGGGCCGGGTAAGGTGGGTGTAGGATTAACCCTTTCAGTTCCCAGCCCCTATATGAAGTCGCTTCACCCTAATCCTAAGGGCTTTTGGCTTTGAGAGAAAATCGAAAAAGGCTCAGCCCATTTTGTAGGGTCAGCCCATTTAATAGGAACTCAAAGCAATGGTATAGCAGTCAGTTAGTCAGTGATGGCTTGAAACAGTATATGGCTTGGGACTGAAAGGGTTAATGATAAAAATTAGGTTCACGCTTTTTTTTTTTTTTCTGCCCCTCTTCTTGATATGCAGTACTCCCAGCTGCAGGCTTTTCTTTGTTTTCTTTTGATGTTCCTCCCGTTTTATCTTTTTTTTCCTATTCTTGTCAGTCCCAGGGGAGAAGATGTACTGTATTGGCTGTGCAAAGTACAGCATGAGTCACACGCACGCACGTGCAATACCGTCACAAGGGCCTCTCTGCAACGAGCGGGCAATCTGTTCTGCTGTCAGCCGCCCTCACTTATCGGACGGGCTTTAAAAACGCTCTTCAAACGGTTACCGTCACCCAGCGTTTTAGGGAAATGAATGACACACCTCTCCCATTGTAATATTCTTTCAGGCTTAGCGCTGCCTCACAAGGGAAGTGCCGTTTAGATTAGACTATTATTACTACGTTTCATTATTTGTCACAAGCATGCAAAATAAGGCGTATGAACTCACCGAGTTTGATAATTATCAGGACATGGTTGTTATTGTTTTCACAATACAGTTTGTGTATCTAGTTGTGCATATGTTTTAGCAGTGCCACTATTGTCAGATAATTGTTGTAATGTTGTATGAATCATATTGCTGAAGCTCTATTTTAAGGCCATTTTTCATGGCCAGTGGTACACACTCCCTTGTTATTGCAGTTAATACTGTTGACTAATGTGCCCCCTCCCTCTTCCTCAGTACATGAGCAATGTGGACTCATGGTGTAAGGCCTGTGGAGAGGTGGACTTGCCCTCTGAACTGCAGGACCTAGAGGACGCCATCCACCACCACCAGGGCCTGTATGAGCACATTACCGCAGCCTACTCTGAGGTACAGTACATTACTGAAGTTTACTCTGAGATACAGTACATTACTGTATCCGTTAATGCTGTTTACTATGAGGTACAATAAATTACTCCAGTTTACTCTCAGGTACAATACATTACTGCGGTTTATTTTGAGATATAGTACATTACTGCATCCATTACTGCAGTTTACTCTGAGGTACAGTGTATTACAGCAGCCTATTCTGAGGTACAGCACATTACTGTGGTTTACTATACGGTACAGTACATTACTGCATATACAGACTGAGAGTATTATGTATTTGGCTTGTTTTCATAGGACTTCTCCTTCACTGTAATTGTAGTAATTCCAGTAGATATGACCTCAGTTTAGTTGACCACAAGGTAAAGATCTCTTGTTGGCAGAGCCATTTTGTTTCTGATGTTATGAGCCAGTGGCAGTCAGTAATGTCCACGCCGGTCGACAGGTCAGCCAGGATGGCAAGGCCCTGCTGGACAAGCTGCAGCGCCCCCTGACCCCCGGCAGCGCCGACTCGCTCACCGCCTCCGCCAACTACTCCAAGGCCGTGCACCACGTGCTGGACATCATCCACGAGGTCCTGCACCACCAGCGGCAGCTGGAGAACATCTGGCAGCACCGCAAGGTCCGGCTGCACCAGCGCCTGCAGCTCTGCGTCTTCCAGCAGGACGTCCAGCAGGTCAGCCGCCCCTCCCCCCCACCAGGGCTCCTGTGGGAAGAACGTACAGCGCAGTCCATAAGTATTTGGACAGTGGTGCAGTTTCAGTCGTTTTTGGTTCTGTGCTCTACTGAAGTGAAGGTTAAAGTGCAGACTATCGCCTTTAATGTGAGAGTATGTTCATCCATGTCGGGTGATCAGTGTCGGAATTTCATTTTCAAGTAGTACGTAGTCCCTTCATTTTAGGGGACCAAAAGTAATTGGACAGTTGGCTTCTCAGCTGTTTGATTCGTCAGGTGTATCAGTGTCTGGTCTTGATTCTAGGGCTTTTTGTTGCCTTTGGATTGTGTTATTGCCGTTTGCCACCGTGAAGAGTTGAGGACCAGCATTGTGCCAATGAAAGTCTAGGAATCCATTTTGAGGCTGAGAAAAAAAAACAAAAAAAAAACTGTTTGGATGCAATTCCTACACACATATGGATGTACATACGTATCCCTTAATTAAATCTCTTATCTCTTTTAATTAAAGAGGAAGTCACTAGCTCTTCTCTCCAAGAGCAGTTTGTTATGGCCTGATTTATTTGGTGGATTCAGTTACCATAGTGCAGGGGTCCTCAATCTTATCCAGAAAGGGTCAGTGTGGGTTCAGACTTTTGTTCCAACCAAGCAGTAACACACCTGATCCTACTAATCAACCACTAGAGTCTTTGCTAAGCACTGTGATTAGCAGAGTCAGGCTTCTTTGAGGATTCCTGCCACAGTGTAATTAATAGCGGTGCAATTAGTCAGTTTACACACATTCGTTTTTTTTTTTTTTTCTGTTTCGTTTTGTATTGGTTCTACCTCTGGTAGTCATTTTATCCAAAAGATGCACTTCTCCTGAGAAACGACTGCTTCAAATATCATCTTGACCAGGGTGAACCTGCTGCTTTTTGCAGTTTGTAATGAAAGGCTGTGCTTTTAATCGTGTGGCTTGTTTATCTGTGGCGTTAGTTGGGCAGTGTGGAGGCTGCAGCGTGCTGTATGGGAGCAGCGCGGAGAGGCGCGTGCGGGGGGAATATCCCGGTCTGGTTTTGCTGCATTGTGCGTATGTCGCTGGCAGCGCAGCATGCACCATTCCGTCTGAGCCCGGGAATTTCCATCCGGATCCGCTGCAGCGGCGGAAAACCGGAGCGATCCGCTTTTCGACCACAAGGGGCGAAACGAGACAGAAAACCCGGAAAGATGATGGAAAGCCCTCTGCAGTCCGACAGGACACGCACTAATTCACTCGCATAGCGGGCCTGCGTCCAAACGTACACACTGCTGCTGGAATATTTCAAATTCCCGTCAGTTATGTGTCTGATCGGCGTTCAGCCTCCCCCCTAAACGGCCTGCTTGTATCTGAGGAGGCTTTAGGATGTAATTGCTGGTAATGCCGCTGCTTCGAGAGGAAAAAAAAAAATGTTGCTACCACATCTTGGCTGCGCATTGCGGGGTTATTTTCATGTACATGTGTAGCAGAAATAGCACTGTAATTTGTGGCGACAGCGCTGGCCTCTTCCTCCCCTCTGGTTTTCATCAACAGGCCGGACTTTCACTTTTAACCCTTTGCGCTCTGGTGCGGCAGCAGTGCGCGTTAGGTTAGTTACTGAGACTTTCTGCCGAGAGGGGAAGGGAGGGGAGGTGTTCTGCGTTGCGAGGTTCTCCCTCTGTACTGGGTAACAGTTGCCATGGCGACCGTGTTCGCATAAGCAGCCAGGTGCGGGCTGTTCCGCGCGCGGGGATGGAGCTGGCCTCGGAACGGAAAAACGTGGCCGTTTGAATTGCGGCGCTGAGAGGGGGCTGCGCTCGCCAACGCAAGTGCCAAGGACGCTAATGGAGCCCAGCTGAAGGGCTTTTCAAACATAAAGTGCTCTCCTCCTCACCCCGGAACCGGGCTGGCATTGTTGACGATGGTCGCGTGGAGCATTGACGTGCTCGTGTGCGGAGCGTGAGGGAATCGAGCGTTATCGGCGCTTTGTGCTTGTTGGGAGCTGCGCCGTCTGTTTGATAGCTTCTCCTCGCCGTCAAATCCCTTTTCTCTGGCTTGCCGTCGGCGGCCAAAGAGGGGTAGATTCTCGTGTGATTATAGCTTAGGGATTGAACACGCTCTTAATGAGGAAAGCATTAGCGGAGAGACGCGTATTTATCCGCACAGACGAGTGGCAACGCCAGCCATAGCTGCGCCCCGGAGAATGTGTGCTGTCGCATACTTCTGTTCTGGAATGTTCTAATGACGTGTGTGTGGTACGGCCAAGCAGTGGAGGCTGTCCTCCCACTGGTAATGTACCCGTGGTCAGAAAGCTACAGTAATTAAGCCCATGAAGCAACAGGACACGCAATGCAGGCAGGGCAGGATGCAACCGTGTAGCTTCTCTTCTCTCTAAAGCCAGCATATGGGAGGCCCCTTCTGGAACGATCTCCACTTTATCCTCCTTTCATGTCACGTGATCGGCTTAAATCTCCAGTCTGGTCAGTTCTGAGCAGTGCCTTCTGTTAATGATGAAGCAATGCCATGCATGTAACATTTGCTGTTGTGAGTTGCTCGCTATAAACTCATCTCTTCCACTCTCCCTTAGTTCCTCCAAGCAAAAACGACCAAAACCCCAATCAATACATTCGGTACCCCGATTAGCACTTTTAAAATCTGTAATGGCTATATTTATTTTTCTTTTCAAACTGGTTTTTGCATGGAATGGATTACTCCGTGATTAGAAGTTCTGCCCTGGAGAAGTCAAATCCGGAATGGTATTACATTTTGAGTGAAACTGCAGGGGGAGATTTTAGTAGGCACACTTAGGTTGGTGACAGTGTGTATGACGGTCTGGGGCGTGTCTTTGAGTGCGTATGCCCTGTCCGGTGTTAATGGAAGCTGAGGATGTGTTTTGATTCCTTCTCACTGCCCACAGCCGGTGACGGGTCTGTGTGGCTCGTAGCGTTAAGGGAGGACTGGCCCGGTCTGTGTGGAGCGTAGCGTTAAGGGAGGACTGGCCCGGTCTGTGTGGAGCGTAGTGTTAAGGGAGGACTTATATATAAGTCCGTGACCACATACAGTCTTAGGACATTAAAAAAAAGTAAAGCTAAGATGCTTTAATAAAATAAAATAAAAAATAAAAAAAGATTAAATCAACGGTTTTATATAGCGAAAAACTCTCTATAAAGAGCAGTGAGTATTTTTTTCTGACCGCCTTTAAAACTCCATCAGTTCTCTTCGGTACATTGACTTGCAGTTTTATAAGAAAAACATTGGGTAAGGTATACCAAACATATTGGAGAACTTGCTGCAGTTCTGTAAACTATGGCTGTCTCTCTCACTTCTGGGTATCCAGGTAATCCCAGACAGCCATGATCAAGTTTTTATCTGAAAAGTGGTCCATTACTAAATATACTTTGTTTAACGAAATGCAAAATTTTTACTGTATGCTTGTATTTTTAGAAAATTCATGTTTGGAAATCTGAAATTTAATCTCCTTCACTGGCACACTAAAACAAACAAAATATTGTTTTGGACTAAAATATTGACATGGGCTGTAACCAGAATACTTGAGTAAGCTATATACTTCAGTATAAGCTATAGCACCTACTAAGCTACTCTACTCCACCTTAGCTATTCCACCCACTTAGCCATACCAGCCCCTTAGTTCTCCTGCCAATCTAGCCCTTAGCCATAGCGCCTCCTTAACCACGCTCCTCTGGCTGTGTCCCTCTGCAGGTGCTGGACTGGATAGAGAACCACGGGGAGGCCTTCCTCAGCAAACACACCGGTGTGGGGAAGTCCCTGCACCGGGCGCGGGCCCTCCAGAAGCGCCACGAGGACTTTGAGGAAGTGGCGCAGGTGAGTTCCCCCACCACCACCCCCATCTCTCCCTCTCCCTCTTCCTCTTTCATACCTGTGTGGCATGGTCTTTAACTCTTCCCCTCACTGAACATTACGGATGCATCGTGTTCAATGATGCATTTGTCCAAGCTGGGATTGTTTTTCAGTGCGACCTCAGTCATGCTGTGACAAACCAGAATTCGCTCAACATGAAACATGTATTTTCTATTTATTTGCCTGCCACCATTATACTGTATAAAGCGCGTTCACGTAGTTTCTCATTCCAGTCAGGTATATACCATGCAGTATTAATAGGAATGAAAAACTAGGTTGGGTCGGTTTATTGAAGCTGTGCTCTCATGTGAGCTCGAGCTGAATATGACAAAACGTGAAAATGAGCTATGCAAGGCTGTGAATTTGAACAGGTGTCTAACTAGCAAACTGGACTACTTTTTTCCCACATTTATGGTGCCGCTCAGTGGTAATGGCTTTCCTTGTTTTCATGAGATAAAAGAGACAGTGCAGTAATAAGATGGAGTCGCTCTGTATGATACTCAGGGCAGCAGACTGCCATCCTCAGTTACACCGGCTAGCTTCCCTCAGAGTTTAAAGAGAGTGAGAAATGCGCTGGCCGGCCAACCTCCTGTGCCGGAGTGGAGCGGTGGTTGTTTAATGGTCATTACCCCGCTGTGAGGACTTTGGAGGGTACAGGCGGTGGAGTAGATGCACGGCCGTCCTTGTGCGAGGTAAGCAAGTGACCCCCCTCCCCTCCTCGCTCTGCGCAGAACACCTACACCAACGCCGACAAGCTGCTGGAGGCAGCCGAGCAGCTGGCCCAGACGGGCGAGTGCGACCCGGAGGAGATCTACCAGGCCGCCCACCAGCTGGAGGACCGCATCCAGGACTTTGTCCGGCGCGTGGAGCAGCGCAAGGTGCTGCTGGACATGTCCGTGTCCTTCCACACGCACGTCAAGGAGGTAGGCCCCGAACCGCAGCCCCGCAGCCACGCCCGGTCTCAGTCAGTACGGCTCATGCACATACATGTATATACACACACTCTCTCTCACACACACACACACACACACACTCACACGTTCACACACACACACACACACACACACACACACACACACTCACACACTCCCACACACGTTCACACACACACACACACACACTCACACGTTCACACACACACACACACACACACACACACACACACACGTTCACACACACGTTCACACACTCACACGTTCACTCACACGTTCACACACACACACACACACACTTACACGTTCACACACACACACACACACACACACACACACACTTACACGTTCACACACACACACACACTCACACACACACACACACACTCACATGTTCACACACACACACACACACACACACACACACACACACGCGCGCGCCCATGTGGCCTCAAATGTGCCGTGTAATTCCCTCATTATCCGCGATCATTTTGCCAAAGTTCCTGTTCCATCCTGCTCCGCTAAGATAAGAGTTTATTAGACTAGAATTAGCCACCAGAGGGTGTGTCAACCTCATGCTGTGCGGTGAGTCACCATTCAGGGAGATTAACAAACTATTCCAGCGAGCGCAAACGGTGTTTAAATCTAGGTGCAATGTACTGTGTCTCTGCCGCATAAAAAATTTCCTAGTTAATCGATGGCATGGGGCACAGAACTCGCCGATAACAGTGTCACATTGTGGAGATGTACGGCCTTCGCCCACCTCACCCCCTTCTCCATCCGCAAGCCATCCCCAGCTTAGTGAAGTCCATATGTAACGGCTTGATTGTGCTTTAGAGACCCCGCTAAAGACAGGATATAGGGGAACAAAAAAAAAAAACACTGGGACACTGAGAATGGTCCCGGATGACTCGGCCTCTTCCTGGGGAGGTTAACCTCTGGCAGGGTGAGGGACCTGAAAGGTGTCTTTATAAAACATCCGAGCAGAAGCTGTCTGCTGCCCTGCAGTCAGGGGAAAGGAGTCTCAGGACCCCAGAAGGGCACCTGGTCCTTTGGCCTTAGAGGGTAAACGCATGCAGGAAAAGACATACCCCCTCCTGCCTGCGCTGCTGTGGGTGTTCCTGCTCCCTTCTTGCGGATTAGCCCTTAGACGGGCTTCCTAGCGTGAGCAGGTTCGAGAATTTTCTCTCCACAACTCAGGGGAAGACAAGTCCACAATGGTGCTCTTTTACAGCGGAAACAGTAAGTGGGGATATTTCTGTTTGATATGAAAATAACTTCTCCCTCACGCCTTTTTTTTTTTTTTTTTCATGGCATGCCCTGGATATTTCCTCTTTGAGTGCGCCTCCTGATGGCGCACATTTATTCATTTATTTATTTATTTATTTATTTATTTGTCTCCCCTTCCCCCATGTGACATCCTGTCTGAA
Source organism: Conger conger (assembly GCF_963514075.1). Lineage (NCBI taxonomy): Eukaryota > Metazoa > Chordata > Actinopteri > Anguilliformes > Congridae > Conger > Conger conger. The sequence continues at coordinate 18,392,689 of NC_083768.1, forward strand.
ACAATAGGCCATTCTGCGCAGTTGGCTGAAGCGCCCAGCTTTGTAGACTCCGGTTGAAAAACAGTACGTTATTTGAGGGCCCTTGTTCTCCCTCTGCGCAGGGACGCGCGTTTCTCTTCGGCTGCGTCTTGCTTCAGGACGGAGCCCTGATCGTCAGCAAACGAGCGTTTCGTGAAATGAGAATACACACGTGGCAGGCTGTGGCCCCTCTCGACCGCTTTATTTTTCCTCCTAGTTGCGCCCTGATACGGCGGCGGCGTGCTAACGGCTGTCTGTTTGCGCTAGCTGTAAGCTGTCATTTGATGCAATCAATTGAAGTACGCTGTGCCTTTCTTCTTTTTATAAACTGTACCCGCCATACCTGTGATTAATTCAGATAGGGTCACATGTTGTCTATGATTATGAATGGGGGTTCGCGACTCGTGATTTCTACCCTGGTATGTGACAGCATATCATTATTTCTATGCTGCATGTAAAGGTATTTACGTAGTTGCGCTGTTTTCGCCTAATTATCGCAGATGTCGAGCACAGCTTGAGACGACGTTAGTCACTGGAAAGCCAGCACTGTTCACAGAAATACTTAGCTTCTGTCATCGTGTGTCAGGACCTGGTTATTATGTTTATATTTCATCTGCCTTATTCAGCTGCAGAATGGTGTTTCGGTTTGCTGGTTTTCACAATTTATTCACAATTTATTTTTTTTGTTTGTTTGTTTTTACTCAAGGACGGCCGTTTCTCTCTCTCATGTAGAATTCCGTTGCTGATGTACTCCCCTGTGCATGTTTTGACACATTTTGACACCCTTTAGAGTGTGCTCTCTTCACACTTTACACGCTATTCATCTCCTGCACTAAAATGTATTCTTAGACAGAGATGTGTGGGAAAAATGCTGTATTCAATCAATTTGTAGTTCCCTTGCTTGCTTACAATTTGTTTCCCTGCAAATATTTTGTGTCAGAATACACAAAGGTGAATACCAGAGAGATGAGACCCAGTTCCAACTTGTGGCATACAACTCTGCAGCTGATTGGCCTGCAGTGTGTCTGTCTACTGGGTCACCGCATTTGATTGGCTGGTGCTGACCTTTCCCCTCTGTGCCCCCCCCTAGCTGTGGACCTGGTTGGAGGAGCTGCAGAAGGAGCTCCTGGATGACGTGTACGCGGAGTCGGTGGAGGCCGTCCAGGACCTGATCAAACGCTTCGGCCAGCAGCAGCAGACCACCCTGCAGGTCACCGTCAACGTCATCAAGGAGGGAGAGGACCTCATCCAGCAGCTGAGGTAAGGCCTCGCCCCGCCCTGCTCTGAGTGGGAGGGCTGTCACACCACCTGCCGAATGTCCGGCTTCAGAACGGAGAAACTAGACCGTGTGACTGCAGGCTCTGTATCCGACTTCTCCTGCAATGGTTTTGTTTTCAGTTTTCATCCTCACAGTTTCATTTACACAGCAATGCCCCCTGGCCCCAAGCAATTCTCTTGTAAGTGAGACACTCAGTGTTTTTTGCCCCATTTTGCAGTGCAGCAAGAGAGCCATTCGGAGACTTGGATTGTGAGAGAAGGCTTGTAGGGTATGGAGTGCATTTGCACAGTATTTTGAGAATTATCCCAAGAAACTCCTATTAAACCGATTAAATTGAATTGATTGATATCCAGCTGTACCATGCACAGTATAATAAGCTCTCGTGTCGCATATCAACTAAAGTGCTTTAACACTTGGTAGCTGCAGTAGCTGTCTGGTTTTTGTTTTGTTCTGCTTCACTGACTGTATCATTATTGGTGCATTATCGTCTATTATCCTTGAACTGGCATTAAATATGAACACGGATCATGTTTTGTTTCTGTAGATTTTCTTTCGAGAGACAGTGTCTCTAGGTATTATGGAGACGAAAGGAGAACTATGAGGAAAGTAAAAACAAAACTGCTGCTTCTACTCCTAGAAGAATTACTCAAATTCATGTAAATATTTGGAACCAAATTATTGCAGGCATGTTAGTAGTAACTGACTTAAAGGCACAATAGGTAATTTCTGACTTATAACGGTCAAGAGAGGAATTGCAGCAACAAACACCCTCAAACTACAACACTGTTTATCCCTACCCCTTCTCTGTGAAAATGCTGACGTAGAAACACCATAAGCTGTGGCAATTAAAACCAATATTCAGCCAGTGAGCTTGAATTGTTGTACAGCTGTACGAAGTGTCAGTGCATCAACTGTATATTTTGAAACCCGAATTTAAGGACTATAAACACAGGCAGAGGGTCAACATGTCAGTGGGCCTTTTTTAATGATAGGCAGGGATTTACAATGGCAGGGGCGACATGGCTCAGGCAGTAAGAGCAGTCGCCTGGCAGTCGGAGGGTTGCCGGTTCGATCCCCCGCCCGGGCTGTGTCGAAGTGTCCTAAGACACCTAACCCCCATTTGCTCCTGACGAGCTGGTTGGCGCCTTGCATGGCAGCCAATCGCCGTCGGTGTGTGAGTGTGTGTATGATGGGGTGAATGAGAAGCATCAATTGTACAGCGCTTTGGATAAAGGCGCTATATAAATGCCAACCATTGTCAAACAATGTTTGAACACAACAATCTTACCTACCTTTAAATACTGCATTTTGGTGTAGCCATGTGCCGTTGTACCTGTTTTACGGGTACGGCTCTCGCTCTGAGTGTGTAGTTTCACGGGGAAAATGGCACAGTAACAGGCTGCAGCTAGCTGGCGGTGTGAGAACGGCCTCTCAGAGAGCGCCTCTCTGCAGCTCTTTCTCCGGGGACGAGCGCGTGCGCTTCAGCCTGCCTTCTCCCCTGGCGATTGGCCGTGAGCACGGGGCAGGAGCTGGTGCAGACCGGCTCAGTGATGCAGTGTTATGTAAGGCGCGGGTTACATAACGCCGCGGCTAATTGCGCGGTCGGCGCCGGAGCTCCCCGGCTCTGTGGAGGAACCGCACTGCCTTCACCTTCGGTCGAGTCTCGCGCGCGACCGAATGCGTCTCCGCGCACTGTTCTCCGCGCGACTCCAGGACCGGAGACGCGTGTGGAAAACCTGGGCTACGCGGTCCCAAATGATAACCGAAAGCACAGGACCTGCATAACTGATGCCACTGTGACTCACCGCTTCTGAAATGCAGTTTTAGTTCCCAGCCAACATGTAATGGAGGTGTTCTAATATCGATCATTTGATATGTATCATGTTTCGTTTTACATTTTCCACGTTTAGCAGGAACTCTTATCCAGTGTCACTTAATCAGCTGACACTGTTTGATGTAATTTATACCGCAGGATATTTGCTGATACAATAAAGGTTATCTATGCTGCTGAAGGGTTATTTGCTGAAACAAACCCAATGCCCTGTGGTTGCAAGCCCGCCAGCTCCCTAACTTTTATGCTGCGCTGCTCTTGTCCTGCTTACATAAAGTTACTTTTGTTTGGCCGTCTTCCCTGGCCTTCTGATCCTCCTGGGTAATTACTAATGTGCTCGCATCATGAACTGCAGTGTCACCTAGCTAAATGGTCGCACTTTGCTAACGTTCACACTATCACGTTATTCGTAGGTTACAGGGACGCTGTGGTAACGTTATTTGATTTGTCCGTGTTGGAGATGTATGAAGGGGCTCATAAAGACTGTGGAGGCTGAACCATGTGCCGCGCGTCTCCCCTTCTCCTGCAGGGACTCGGCCATCTCCAGCAACAAGACGCCACACAACAGCTCCATCGCGCACATCGAGAGCGTCCTGCAGCAGCTGGACGAGGCCCAGGCTCAGATGGAGGAGCTCTTCCAGGAGAGGAAGATCAAGCTGGAGCTCTTCCTCCAGCTGCGCATCTTCGAGAGGGACGCCATCGACGTGAGTGTCCCCCTGTCCCCTGTCCCCCGTCCCCGTCACCCCCAACCCTCACGGCCACGCCCGCGAGACTGTCCATCTGTAGCTTTCCGTCTCTGTTTGTCTCTCTCTCCATCTCTCTCTGTCTTTGTCTGAGAATCCTTCAGCAATTTTGTGTTTTTGCCTAGTGACGAACTGTAGCTGTCATAGGGACTGCTTTATTTTTGGTCCTTTCAGCCTATGGAACAGTGCTTTTGTGCCTCTGTACATTGTCAGCTATTTTAGTAAATTCACTGTGGGTTACACATTTATTACCTTACATAATACACAGTTCTCCTAACTTGTGAACAGATGAACGGGGCGCACCGCTCTTTGAAGACAACACGGCACCCGGCCCACCTCCGACCCCGACCCCGACCCCGCGTGACGGCGTTAGCTTCACTGATCCGATAAACGAAGGGAACGCCGCGCGTCTCCGTTTCGCGGGCGTTTCGATCCGCTCCAGCGCACACCGGCGTGTCGGGTTACGCTGCTGGTCCTGCCACCGGGCGCAAAGCCGCACAGCCTTCGGGAAATAAATCAAATCAGAATAAACCAAACCGCAGTACCGCGTAGCACGTTGTCATTATAGCCCAAAGGACACCCTGCAATCCTCCATCACAAGGTGGAAACTTCAGCCGTGCCGTAACAGTATGCCGGTGGCGTACTATGAGCGCGGTTAATTACGGACCAGAAGCCAGGTAAATATCTTGCATGCGTCAGTGCGAGCGGGTTATGATCTAATGGAGCGCTGCACAAAGGCCCCAGTGAGAGTTAGCACACCGTGCCGCAGAGACACCCCCCGCTGCCTTAACTCGCGCTAACCGCCAATTACCGTCATGAAAGCCTCCCACGCCGTGCGGGGAACCACGTTACTCACCTCTGGGGATTACCATGGGAACAGGTCAAAGTTGAAGACGGGGACACCGTTAGCAGCACAGCAGAAAGCGCACTTTGGGCCGGGGATGTTTAATACGGTGTCTCCTACGTTGGCGGAGGGCACTAATTGTGCTTCCCCTGACGGAGAAGACACAATTTGTCATGGATTCTTTTCCTCTTTATGCTAGTTTAAACGCAGGTTCGCTGTTCTTCCTCTGGCTCGATCGGCAGCATTTTGCCTTGGCAGATTTTAGCATTAGCGATATACATCTCTTCATTTGTAGGGGAAAATGTGGACACAGCAGGAGACTCTTACAGTATATGTGCTATGACTGGCTCGGAGCGGACGCAGGTGTTAAGTGTCTGGCAGAGCTGTGTTAGTTTTTGGTTTTAAAAATGTGAGGAAACTTGGCATCGCCAGCGCATTAATAACAGTGCAGGACTCACCTCCACACTGAATATCCCTGAAGGTCAGGCCACTGCTCTGAGTCACAGGGCCAGGGGCTGTGTCTCTGTGAGTGGATTAGACTGAGCAGAGCAGAGACAACAAAACGGAAAACCTCCCAAACCGTGTACATGCCACTCACTCCTTTAAAGAACAACATGCTTTGTTGTGTGTCTGTGTGTCTGTGTGTCTGTGTGTCTGTGCGTCTGTGCGTCTGTGTGTCTGTGTGTCTGTGTGTCTGTGTGTCTGTGTGTCTGTCTGTCTGTCTGTCTGTCTGTCTGTCTGTCTGTCTGTCTGTCTGTCTGTGTGCGCGCGTGTGCATGTGTGTGCGTGCGTGCCTCTGTCTGTGTGTGAGTGAGTATGTTTGTGTCCAGGAAAATGTGTTTAATTGTCTACACCATTTAATTGTCCATCAGTTTCTCCAGTCACATTTATGTATTCAGTGTATTTTATTACCTAAAGTAATTTAGTAATTAAATTGATTGAAACATATCAAAATAATCTAATCGTGGTTTCACGATGCGTTAAATCTTTAATGAACACGGTGTGTGTTTGTGGTTGTGCGCACGTTCGGTCTGTCTCTGTGGGTTTGCGGTCCGGCTCGTCATGCCCGCCCTCCCGCCCCGCTGACCCCCTCTCCGTCCCCCCGCAGATCATCTCGGACCTGGAGTCGTGGAACGACGAGCTGTCTCAGCAGATGAACGACTTCGACACGGAGGACCTGACTCTGGCCGAGCAGAGGCTGCAGCACCACGCCGACAAGGCCCTGACCATGAACAACCTGACCTTCGACGTCATCCACCAGGGCCAGGAGCTGTTGCAGTATGTCAACGAGGTGCAGGCGTCCGGTGAGTCAGCCTGAAAACGCGTTTACATAAACTACTGCCATGGGAATATTCTGAAGGGGGGGGCCTTCTGCCCTTTTTCGGGGCTTTCTGGAGCGGGACCATGTGACTTATGTCTCTGTCATGTCATTGTTTATTTGAAAAAGCTGTCTCCATCACTCCTTATCACATCTTCTCTTTCTAGAGAACACCAACTTTTCCACCTCCACCAAGCATAAAATCTATATTTTGGCATTTTTTATTTTATTTGTGGCATTTCCACTCGGGTTTTGATGAGCACTCCACTAGTGGCCTGTGTTGGTTTTTCAGAGGGAACACGGTTCAGTTTTTCTAGACTGATTTGTTTTGGTCTGTGGAAGAATTCATCCAAAATCAAGCCGTTTTAGTGCTCCAGTTATCACCAGTCAGATGAGTTTTGAGTCACCGACTGCTTGGTGCTTCCGGCCAAATATATTTCCAACCCAGATGCATATGAACTTGCCCAAATAAGATGTGAAGTGAGGCCGAGACCTCTTCTGTTCACCATACATCCACTGCAGCAGTTTCACTGATAGTCCTCTCCCCCTCATTGACATTGATGTCTCTCATGGATAGGGACAGATTCAGCTCTCATTATCAGGCTGTCGGCGCAGGGGATGTGCCAGTCGAGTGGCGTTAGCTGCCTGTGGAAAGTGTTTGTGCTCTGCTGCTGTTGTCAGATCACACGGGTTCACCCACCCGCAGGAGCAGGGGTGGTACTCAGGCCTTTGAATAAGACGCAGACCCAGTGTCACTGTGGAAGAGCCTCAACCCTTAATGGAACCCCTCTCACAGACCCCGTGTCATTTTGGGAGAACCTCTGCCCTTAATGGAACCCCTCTCATAGTCAGCTTCCTGTTAATTTTGCTTAAGGAGAGGCTCACCCTGCGTGTGTGTGCGTGCCACTCAGCGGCCATTGTGGGGATGTAGTCGTGCCACTGGGGGAGAAGTGACCTTTCGTCTTGCTCATGTCCATGGGCAGAAACCGCATACATAATCGTGCACACACACATCCAAAGGCAAAGTATGTCATCAACATTACAGAGAAAAACCTGTTCTTCATGGTGAATAATTAATTAAATTAAAATAGTGTTAGCTGCTGTTGCTTCCAGTTGCGTTTCAGAAAGGAAAGGGTCTTATCGAACTTGATGCTTAAAGTTTGGCTCTTTGTCTCTTAATTAAAAATCTGCACGGTCTCACGAGCATCTCCGGTCTAACAAGAATTATCATTGAGAATGTCACAAGTACAATTTCTTTACCATTGGGCTAGCTAGGATGAAAGGCTTCTTACTTGTGATAATTCACTCCTACCTCAGACAAAGGGTGGTATTTACATTCATACTTTACCCGGTTCCTTCCTGGCTAGCTCAATGACTTTTCACAAATTTTAATTTCAGTTCAACCAAGGTTTCCTTCCGATGGCTCTAGACACATATGTCTCGGGTCATCTGTTGGCTGAGATTTACATGTGAAAAAATGCAGATCTCCCTGTGGAACTTGTGTGTGATGTCTGTGTTCTCTCTGTCTTACCCCTATCCCCCCTCTCCTCTCCCTGTCCTCCTCCCCTCCTCCTCTCCCCCGTCCCCAGGCGTGGAGCTCCTGTGCGACCGTGATGTGGACATGGCGACGCGTGTGCAGGACCTGCTGGAGTTCCTCCACGAGAAGCAGCAGGAGCTGGATGTAGCGGCCGAGCAGCACCGCCGCCACCTGGAGCAGTGCGTGCAACTGCGCCACCTACAGGCCGAGGTCAAACAGGTAACCTCCCCCCTCACCTCCACACTGCCCTGGAGCATCTCTCCTGCTCACGTCCATACTCGCTGGAGCTAAATGATTAGCCAAGTCATATTTATTTATAAAGCACATTTAAAATAACTACCATCCGCCAAAGTGCTGTACAATTTCATATTATTGCATATGTAAAAAGAAAAAAAAAAAAAAACAGAATACACAGTACTGCAATAGTAGTACATTAAGATACAACAAAAACAACAACGAAGACGGTTCCCCTGTGGAATTAATAGCAAGAATATGGGTGAAGGAGATTTGGGATAAAGGGGGGGCTAAACAATGGAGTGATTTTAAAAACAAACAACAACACTTTTAAAATCAATTCGATTAGAGCCATTTCATATATTTCTGTTTTACAGGCAGCGATAAGTTGTTCCTACACACAGCCTTTTTTATTTTGAGGCGTTTAGCCTCGTTGAACCAAAGCTGCGTCCCATGCAGCTGGTATATCGGCTAGCTTTCCGGATCGATGCAGTATCATATTTACAGAGTGGCAGTCGGTTCCTTAATGTGCGCTCGGTTGTTGTTCTGTGTCAGGTTTATTCCTTCTCCGGTTCTTTTATGTACTGAGGAGCACAGAATGAGTCAGCGGTCTAAAGATGGATTATTCTCATCGCAGCTCTTTCGTGTGGCCTGTCACCATAAATTAACTGTGTAACGAACTTCTTTATGTCCTAATTAAGCTAATGTAACGGTGCTGGAAAAAGAGCAGCGAGTCAGCTTTCTGATGCGGCCCGTCTGCGGTCAATCGAGCAACGGTGGAATTAACGTTTGCCGTTTTGTTAGTAATGGGGGCAGTTTGAAGCGATGCAGTGCCAATATGCGAGACACCATCTTAGGTAATTATCGCTCCTTTACATGTCAGTCATGTTCAGAAATGACTGTACGTGTCCGTGTCTATTCCCGCTGCTCTCAGCCTCGTTTGTTGTGTTGCAGTGCTAGCGTACTGAAAAATATGCTCTTCTATATTACCGCTTTAAATGTTTATTTTGGTCTCGGTAAATAGATGTTTTTCCAGGCCAATGTTTGCCTGTCTCTTTAGATGATGTGGTATGCATCAGCAGCTGTTAAAAACTGTACAGTACAGCATTAGCGTTAATGACAGTGAATAAAAGGCAGAATTGGTGTACTGTTTTCTTTTCTTGTGAACGCGACCTGAAATGTGATGAGGAAAGTAGAATAATCCTATTGGGGACTGGACCCAAAACGGAACGGAAAGTAGGCCAGAAGCCTCGGCACTTAATCGGATCACATTTATTTATTTATATAAAAGCAGCAGTTGCCAGGGTTTCGAGTTTGAGGTCACCATGTAGGCCCCTGTGCTAGATAAGTGCTGTATCACTGCTGTATCACAGAACTTATCAACATTGGGCACTTATCAACTCATGTTGTATTCTGTGGCCTGTGTGTACATGTGTACGTACGTGTGTGTGTGTGTGTGTGTGTGTGTGTGGTTGTTCTGTAACCCCCCGTGTCTTCCTGTGTGTGTGTATGTATGTCTGTGTGCAGTGGTTCTCTGACCCCTGTGTCTTGCTGTGCGGTGTGTGTGTGTGTGTGTGTGTGCGCATGTGTGTATATGTGTGCAGTTGTTCCCCAAACCCTGTGTCGTGCTGTGCTGTGTGTGTGTGCAGTTGTTCTCTAACTCCTGTGTCGTGCTGTGCGTGCGTGCGTGCGCAGTTGTTCTCTAACCCCCGTGCCGTGCTGTGTTCAGGTTCTGGGCTGGATCAGGAATGGCGAGTCGATGCTGAACGCGGGGCTCATCACCGCCAGCTCCCTGCAGGAGGCCGAACAGCTGCAGAGGGAGCACGAGCAGTTCCAGCACGCCATCGAGGTGCGCCTCCTCCTCCTCCTCCTCCTCCTCCACTTTCCCCATCTTCCCTCCTTTCCCTACCTCTCTCTCATCCTCCCCACTCCTCCACCATTCCGCTCTTTCTTCCCCTCTTCCTCACCCTCCAGCCCCCTAATCTTCGCACTGTCGTGATGCTCCGTGCATTCTGAGATGTCATCCCGTTGCCAGGGAAACCTCACCTTCAGATGCACCCGAACAGACGGAGGCAAATACGTCACGGCGCCATATAGATCGGTGGTGTCGTCTAGTTTCCACGGTGATGACTCCTGACCCTTACAGAAGGCGCCACCGCGTCATCAGGGACGGGGCAGTCACGGGCGTGGCCGGGGCGAGGGGGGGCGAGGGGGGGTCTCGTTCTCAGTCAGTTGAGTCACTCACCCAAAGCGGGTGCTTCTGCCCGGTCGGTTCGTCGTGTCCCAGCGAGTGTGGGGAGGCCGCTCGATCCCCGCTAGCACGGCTACGTCTCCAGAAGCCGAGCCGTCGTCCTTGAACCGCGGCCAGCGCCTCACGGGCAGGAACAGGAGGGGCGATCGATCGGGCGGCTATCGGCCAGCCAGCTCGCAATTTAATCTGGGCTGAGCCACTTTTCCTGGGTGACCCTGGGGGTCACTGCTAGCGTCAGCCCGCGCTAGCCCACTAAGAGCCAGTCTGCGCTCACACTAAGCTGATTGGGTTCACTGCCCCCGTGCGGTTCTGCAGAAGCGCTCCGCCTTCCAGCAGCAATAAACTTATTCGCCTCCCAGATATTAATATCACCACAAAATTAATTCTGTTTGACATCTGCGGTATTGTGCTCAGAAACTTGCATAAATCTCTTGTGTAAAATGCAGCATCACCAATGCGTCTGCTTTATATTAGCTCTTGTGGCGTGGAGAAGAATGCTAATGGACTAATTATACGGAGAAACTGTCAGCGTAATTAATGTGTTTGTGGAAGTTCCTCCAAACAAAGTGCACACGCCCGGGCGTTCGGATCCCTCATATCCAGGATGCAGGTTCTGGAGGCTCGTTGTTTAATTAGTGGAAGTTATGGAGTAGTGAGTTATGGGGTGTATGTTAAAGGGCCGTGGTGGTGCTTCTCCCCTTCTCCGCCCCTCAGAAAACGCACCAGAGCGCCCTCCAGGTGCAGCAGAAGGCGGAGGCGCTGCTGCAGGCCAACCACTACGACATGGACATGATCCGCGACTGCGCAGAGAACGTGGCCTCCCACTGGCAGCAGCTCATGCTCAAGATGGAGGACCGTCTGAAGCTGGTCAACGCCTCCGTGGCCTTCTACAAGACCTCCGAGCAGGTGTGTGTGTGTGCGTGTGCGTGTGTGTGTGTGTGTGTGGGGGGCCTTCTACAAGACCTCCGAGCAGGTGTTTGTGTGTGTGTGTGTGTGTGTGGCCTTCTACAAGACCTCCGAGCAGGTGTGTGTGTGTGTGTGTGTGTGTGTGTGTGTGTGGGTGTGTGTGTTTGGGTGTGTGGCCTTCTACAAGACCTCCGAGCAGGTGTGTGTGTGTGTGTGTGTGTGTGTGTGTGTGGCCTTCTACAAGACCTCCGAGCAGGTGTTTGTGTGTGGCCTTCTACAAGACCTCCGAGCAGGTGTGTGTGTGTGTGTGTGTGTGTGTGTGTGTGTGTGTGCAGGTGAGCCGTGTGTCTGTGTGTGTCTGTGTGTGTCTGTGTCTGTGTCGTGTGTCGTGTGTCGTGTGTCGTGTGTGGCCTTCTACAAGACCTCCGAGCAGGTGTGTGTGTGTGTGTGTGTGTGTGCAGGTGAGCCGTGTGTCTGTGTGTGTCTGTGTGTGTCTGTGTCGTGTGTCGTGTGTCGTGTGTCGTGTGTCGTGTGTCGTGTGTCGTGTGTCGTGTGTCGTGTGTCGTGTGTGTGGCCTTCTACAAGACCACCGAACAGGTGAGCTGTGCTTGTCTGTGTGTCTTGTGTGTGCACTTGTGTATGTGGCCTTCTACAAGACCTTCGAGCAGCTGAGCTGAGCTGAGCTGAGCTGTGCTTGTGTGTGTGCGCGTGCGTGCGTGCGCTGTGTTTGTGTGGGATAGAAGCAGGCCTCCCACATACCTACACACTCAGATCTCTGCATTTCTGTACTGTCACTTGATTCACATCACTGTTTGTCAAGGACTTAATTCAAGTGACTGATGAAGTGTAGTCACATCAGCTCCTCAAAGTGACATGTTCACCATTTAGAAGTGGATTTAATGTGCCATTGCATAAAAAAAATCTTGATTGTGTGCGTAACTATCGATTGTAGAGTAGAGTTTAAACTAGCTCTCGGATACATCAACAATCACTTCTGAAATGTTGCATAATATTTTCCCTGTTGAACTCACCCTAGGTGTTTACTGTGTGGGAGAGACCCATGTTTTATATTTGTCCTCATTAGCTAGGCGGTTTCCAGGGTAACCTTGCACATTCCGTGGAATGTATATTTGAAACTGCCTGGTCTCCTGTCGGTATATAGTTTTCTGCGGTGGGTAATGTAGTTCCTAACCGTGTGATGTCACGCCCCAGGTGTGCAGCGTTCTGGAGAGCTTGGAGCAGGAGTACAAGCGCGAGGAGGACTGGTGCGGTGGGGCCGACAAGCTGGGGCCCAACTGCGAGTCGGACCACGTGACGCCCATGATCAGCAAGCACCTGGAACAGAAGGAGGCCTTCCTCAAGGTACCGCGAGCTTCACGGAGCTCGGCGTCAGAAGTGTAAAACCGTCGCTTCTGTCCCTTAATCCAGTCCAAAGAGCCCTCTTTATCAAACACCTCTGCTGTGTGCTGATACGGTGCTCAATGTGCCATTACCGATAGTCTGCGCGGATATTTCCGTGCTGTAGCGTTTGTGATAGTGTAGAAAGCGGAGCAGCGAAGTGAGACGCTAACGCTAACTCTGTCCCGCCAGGCGTGTACGCTGGCCAGGCGCAACGCGGACGTCTTCCTCAAGTACATGCACAGGAACAGCGTCAACATGCCCGGCATGCTGTCCCACGTCAAGGCCCCCGAGCAGCAGGTCAAAAGTGAGTGACTCTCTTCCCTTTCTGCCCTCCCTCCTCACTCCGTCCTGGAGGAGTGCGAGAGAGTGCGTGGGATAGATTAGATGTAATCTGGCTGGTATGGAGTCTTAGTAATGGATTATACACACCTACACTTATGGATATTTCTGATTCACAGATGCACCATTTCCCCTGTGCGGTCTAAACTCTGATAAGAGGGATTAGGGGGAAAGGATGCAGCTTTTCTAATGGCTCGCCATCTGCCTTTTGTGTGTGCTTGTGTGTTTGTGTGGTGCGTGTCTGTGTGTACATGTGTCTGTGTGTGCGGTGTGCTTATGTGTGTGTGTGTGTGTGTGTGTGTGTGTGTGTGCAGATATCCTAAACGAGCTCCTGCAGAGGGAGAATCGGGTTCTGCATTTCTGGACCATGCGCAAGAGGAGACTGGACCAGTGTCAGCAGTATGTGGTGTTTGAGCGCAGCGCCAAGCAGGTCAGCAGCTGCCAGAGCTTCACACCCCATTCACCCACCCTGTACCAAACTCTTTTACCCAGAACCCCACTCACCCACCCTGTACCCCACTCACCCACCCTGTACCAAACTGTTTTACCCAGAACCCCACTCACCCACCCTGTACCCAACTCTTTTACCCAGAACCCCACTCACCCACCCTGTACCCCACTCACCCACCCTGTACCAAACTCTTTTACCCAGAACCCCACTCACCCACCCTGTACCCAACTCTTTTACCCAGAACCCCACTCACCCACCCTGTACCCCACTCACCCACCCTGTACCAAACTCTTTTACCCAGAACCCCACTCACCCACCCTGTACCCAACTCTTCTACCCAGAACCCACACCCACCCAGTACCCACACACAACCAGTCCTTCCAATACCCAGTACCCACACACAACCAGTCCCTCTAATAATACCCAGAATCCACACCCACCCAGTACCCACACACAACCCAACCAGTCCTTCAAATATCCAGTACCCACACACAACCAGTCCTTCAAATACCCAGTACCCACACACAACCAGTCCTTTAAATACCCAGTTCCTACACAAAACCAGTTCCTGTAATACCCATAGTAACAATGCCGTCTATAGGGTGATTACCTGCCGCAGATCCGTCATAAAGAGACTGGTGACGTTGGGGAGGCAGGCTGGTTTCGGGAGCCGTCAGATCCGCTGGGACGGATCTCTCGCGCCGTCACTCACGCCGCGGGGCAGGTTGCCGGGGAGGGGGAGAGGCGGGGAGAGGGGAAGTCAGGCAGACAGCGCTGAGATGCTGAACATAGCCTGTGTAATTGCCCTGCTGTCATGCCTCGCGGTTACAGGTTATAATTAATGTTGATTACTGCAGCACTTCCACACAAACCAAGCTGCCGCTTTTCACAGCCCGGAGATCCACTGGAGCAAACTCCTCCCTTCTGCTAATTCTGAGCTCCCGACGGGGGGAACGCCGTGCCTCGCGCCCCCTGGTGGACATACTGACGTAGTGCACGAGTCCGCAGGGAGTTGATACGATTTAGCCAAACTGTAAAACAAAGCTCATCGGTGTGTGATACCTTCTTGCACTACTCATTTTCAGCACCCTCCCCTCCTTGTTGCGCACACGCGCTATAAGCGAGCTGTTGCGTCTGTACGCCTCACAGTGGCGCATAATTAACGTGTCTAATGAGCCCATATGGACCACATGTCTGAGTCCAAAACAGGAGGGAGTGCAGCCATGCATGCTAATAATATACATTTATCAGAGTCTTCTTATCCGAATTATTTGGGTTTCTAGATTGACAGCACAAACAAGAATCACAATTTTGAGCCTAAGGCACCGAACAATTAGAAAATGTAAATGGTGGTACTCGGTAAATAACGTCCCAGAAGTGTGTTTGTTTGTGGTGAGTGCTGATTCAGCAAAAATATATACTTAAGCTTAAGGGGTATTGAGCTTAGCTTTCGGTCTCCAAGTACCTTCCCGCTAAGCTCTCCGTATCAACTGAGACGAGGATCTGGCGATAAATCTGCCAGGAGTGATTAGACTGGCTCTGTAGTTCCAGTCCCAGGTTATTTCAGTGTGTGGTGGTTTTAAGGTCCGCCTGCTTATTGAAGAGTTCCACTCTTTTACTCAGTCACATTTCTGCAGCCACAGTCCCCCACAATCACAGTCAATCTCCTACAGACAGTCACAGTCTTCAGTCAATCTCCTACACTCTCTGTCCCCCACAATCACAGTCAATCTCCTACACTCTCTGTCCCCCACAATCACAGTCAATCTCCTACACTCTCAGTCCCCCACAATCACAGTCAATCTCCTACAGACAGTCACAGTCTTCAGTCAATCTCCTACACTCTCTGTCCCCCACAATCACAGTCAATCTCCTACACTCTCTGTCCCCCACAATCACAGTCAATCTCCTACAGACAGTCACAGTCTTCAGTCAATCTCCTACACTCTCTGTCCCCCACAATCACAGTCAATCTCCCACACTCTCAGTCCCCCACAATCAATCAATCTCCCACACTCTCAGTTCCCCACAATCACAGTCAATCTCCTACAGCCAGTCACAGTCTTCAGTCAATCTCCCACACTCTCAGTCCCCCACAATCACAGTCAATCTCCCACACTCTCAGTTCCCCACAATCATAGTCCCTCAGTCAGTCGCAGTCCCCCACAGTCACATTCCTTCACAGTCTCAGTCCTTCAGTCATAGTCTCTCAGTCACAGTCACACTCGTTCACAGCTGTAGTCTCACAGACACAGTTCCCCACACTCTCAGTTCCCCACAGTCTCAGAGTCCCACAGTGGCAGTCCTTCACAGTCATAGTCTCTGGTGAAACTGAAGCCATTTCCTCTGGTTTCTGGCAGGCCCTGGAGTGGATCCACGACACAGGCGAGTTCTATCTGTCCACCCACACCTCCACAGGCTCCAGCATCCACCACACTCAGGAGCTGCTGAAGGAGCACGAGGACTTCCACATCACAGCCAAGGTGAGGAGGCGCAGGAGGAGGTGCAGAGCGCAGGGGGTTTCATAACGACCGCTATTCTCTGTGCCGGACACTCTATCCCGAAACGGAAAAGTACCTGACCCTACTCGCATGTCACATCCACTTTTAGTTTTTATTTAGTTGAATACACATTTTTGCCACATGTGACTGTGTTTGAACGGGCCCTGAGAGGCTGGGTTTGAGCCCTGGGGTGATTTTGGAGCTCGGGTTTCAGAGAGAGAGGCCGCGGTGCGGAGCGGCCGTCATGGCTGGGTAATGACAGGGAGCCGGCACGGCTAAATAAAACCCAGCGCCGCGTCCTTCCCTCTCTCGCCCCACCACACGGCCGCGCTCACACAGAGGCTGCCTCTCGCGATTGTGTGGCATAGCGCTGACTCCGTCGTCCGTCCGTCCGTCTGTCTGTCCGTCCGTACATCCCCCCAAAGCCCCCCTCTCCGCTGTGGCATTCCAGCTGCACCGCTGTAACCCCCACCGCCCCTCTCTCTATTCATGCCCTCCGCAGCAAACCAAAGAGCGGGTTAAACTGTTGATCCAGCTGGCCGATGGCTTTTGTGACAAAGGGCACGCCCATGCGGTGGAGATAAAGAAATGGGTCACCGCCGTGGACAAGCGGTACCGAGACTTCTCCCTCCGCATGGACAAGTACCGCTCCTCTCTGGAGAAGGCATTGGGCATTTCCTCAGACTCCAACAAGGCGGTACGTTAGTGTGTGTGTCTCTCTCTCTCTGTCTGTGTGTGTGTGTGTCTCTGTGTCTCTCTCTGTCTGTGTGTATGTGTGTGTGTGTCTCTGTATGTATGTGTGTGTGTCTGTGTGTCTGTGTGTCTGTATGTATGTATGTATGTATGTGTGTGTGTGTGTGTGTGTATGTCTCTGTTTGTGTGTGTGTGTGTGTGTGTGTGTGTTTGTGTGTGTGTGTCTGTCTGTCTGTCTCTCTCTGTGTGTTTGTGTGTGTGCCAGTGTTTGTTTGTTAGTTTGTTTGTGTGTGTGTGTGTGTGTGTGTGTGTGTGTTTGTCTGTCTGTCTGTCTATCTGTCTGTGTGCCTGTGTGTGTACTAGTGTCTGTGTGTATGTATGTATGTATGTGTGGTTGTATGCAAGTGAGTGTATTTGTGGGAGAGGGACAGAGCTTGTGCAGGAATGTGTGTTTATGTTTGTGTGTTGTGGGATGTGGGTAGAATGGGGTCGCGTGGAGGTTCGGGGGTTCACTCTCCTCCTCCTCTCCTCCCGTCTCCAGAGCAAAGACCTGCAGCTGGACATCATCCCCGCCAGTGCCCCGGGGTCAGAGGTCAAGCTCCGCGATGCGGCCCACGAGCTCAACGAGGAGAAGCGCAAGTCGGCCCGCAGGAAGGAGTACGTACCGCCGCCCCGCTCCTCACCCCTGGACCGCGTTCAGAGAGGCGGCAGTTACCCCTCGTTCTCTCCAAACCACAGCTGCCTGCTGCAACGCACAATGTGCGCTCCAGAGCCATTCTGACCACACTGCTCATTGTTCCCCTTTTTTACTGCGCTCGGGTTTTCTTTTTAGACAACATCGTCGGTGCCGTGGTCATCGCTCTCAGCGAAGAATGTTGTTTCAAAATTGTGTGGGGGGTGGGGGGGGGGGGGCCTTTTGAATTTGGACTTTTTCTGTGGCCAAATTTGTGATCTGTGGGAAAGTAGCTTCGGTTCTGTTGAGCTCCTCACTACTTTCCCAGTGTGGCTCGTGTGCTCGCAGGACCGGGGTTTCATCACGCTGAAAGCCAGCGCCTCGCGGAATAATCGCTTTCAACAAATGAAGCAATTATGCGAGCAATAAACAAACCGGGGCATATTACATTTCTTATCGTGGATGTTGAAATATTCCATATGGCTGCCGTGGAGTTGCGTCATCCGCTGTCTTGAAATGGTGGAAGGCTACGTGCTTATTTCCTACCCTTTCATGGATTCATATTGCAGAGGCAATTTAGCACCGTAATCCGCTTCTCACCCGCTCTTTCATCTCCATGAATAATGCAGAAAGTGTGTGAATTATTGGAGTCGTAAAAGCACATTGAAGAATTCTTTCCCCTTGGATCACGGTTTGGGATCACAGGCACCCGCGCTGTGTGGCGTATATGCGGCCGTTGTTTTAGTGAGTTATGCTACCTGCCGCTAATGAAGACTTGAGGAAACGCTCCATGTCACCCAGGGTCTATCAAAGCCCATATAAAAAAATGAAAGAGCTAAGCCTGGCGGACATTACGGCTCTTACCAGGCTTGCAGGGCGTTTTGGAGAGCGGCCGTCTCATTTGTATTCCACGGTCATGTTTGCGACTGGAGAGGGGGAGCCGGCCTCACTTTTGCGCTAAAACGCTGATTTGTCGTTTGCAGGTTCATAATGGCTGAGCTGATCCAGACTGAGAAGGCCTATGTTCGGGATCTCCGGGAGTGTATGGATGTAAGCAGAGCTCTCTCTCACGCATACACTCCTCCACACTCTTTTAGGAACGATGAAGGAGCCTGCAATGTCTTTTGGCTTCTAGGTTTACTCTGAACAGACGATGCTGTAATCAGTCATGTATACACCATAGTTTTAGCCATCTCTATGAGCATATTGCTTAAACTCATACTTAGCAGTGGGTAAAATGATTTGTGTGTGTGTGTTTGAATGTGTGTTGCCCATGCAGTTTTCTGTCTTCGCATTTGACTTTATTGTCCTCTGTGCAAATGTTTTGCAGTGCAGTGTTGACCACGTACATTGAGCATCGACCACACATTTCGATACACACACATTCTAGTTAGCCAATTCTGCATTGGTTTTGTATTCAATTTACATGAATTATGAACTAACCTGAGTAAGGCATATGTATTCTGTGAAGATTATTCATACTCTATGAATATTATTAATGGATTATGGGACTACCGCTTTTGTCAGACGTACCTGTGGGAGATGACCAGCGGAGTGGAGGAGATACCGCCAGGCATCGTCAACAAAGAGCACATCATCTTCGGCAACATGCAGGACCTCTTCGAGTTCCACCACAAGTGAGTGAGCGCTCAGTGTTCACACGACTCCATTCCTGATGCACAGAGCCTGTGTTCATGCAACTGGGATTCGGCAAGTCTGCTTTCAGACAGTCTTGTGTTTGTTAGGCATTGCACTCATACTCAGATCTCACCTCCGGTTTATGAATTGGCCAAATGCATGAACGCATATTAAAGGTACAATAGGTAATTTAGCAGGATTTAGGGTTAGGTTAGGGCAGCAACAAACACCCTCAAACCACAACACTGTTTATCCCCTCCCCCTTCTCTGTGAACGTGCTGACGTTGAAACGCCATTGGCTGTGGCAATTAGAACCAATTTTCACCCAATGAGCTTGAATTATCGTACTGCTTTGTCAGTGCGTCAACTGCATGTTTTGAAACCCGAATTTAAGGACTATAAACACAGGCAGAGGCCGAGTCAACATTTCAGTGAGCCTGTTTCAATGATAGGAAGAGATTTACAGTGGTCTTGTGACAATGTTTACAAGAAACACAAAAATCTTACCTATTGTACCTTTAAGTGCAAGAGGAAAATATATGAAGTAGAGCATGAACGGAAACATAAAATGCTGACACATAACAAATAAAAGTTTAAAGAAAGAATAGCCCAGTATTGAGTCAGTAAGTACATAACTTCATGAGTTACTGTACATGTGCGTTACCGTATGTGGAGAAAGTGCAGCGCAGAGCCTAGTCTTAGTGGTGCAGGTCTCGGTGTTGCTCAAAGAATAGCCCAGTATTGAGTCAGTAAGTACATAGCTTCATGAGTTACTGTACATGTGCGTTACCGTATGTGGAGAAAGTGCAGCGCAGAGCCTAGTCTGAGTGGTGCAGGTCTCGGTGTTGCTCACTTGCGCCCTCTGCTGGTCGCAGCATCTTCCTGAAGGAGTTGGAGAAGTACGAGCAGCTGCCTGAGGACGTGGGTCACTGCTTCGTCACCTGGGTGAGTGGGCCACATCCGCAACCAACGCTCCTCTGAGGCCGCCCAGGGCATATTATTCATAAAGAGGCCGTTTACATCATTAAAACTGCAGCAGTTTATGGTTATTTTATTTGAAACGTGTATTTACCATCTTACAGGTTTTTGGAAGAATAGTGTTCACATAGAACTGCCCCAGAGTCTGAAAATGCATCGAAGTGTCCGTTTGCATTGTTGTGTACACGTCTTTCCATGTAGAGGAAGATAAGCAAAGAGCCAATTTGTTCCTTCTCTTCTACGCTTTTGAATAAACACATCTGTTCGGTTGGCTTTGTGCAGGCGGACAAGTTCCAGATGTACGTGAATTACTGCAAGAACAAGCCGGATTCCACCCAGCTCATACTGGAACATGCCGGAGCTTACTTTGACGTGAGTGATGCGTGACCGCGCTCTGTTCTGTGGGCTGTGACCGCCAGACCCGGAGGTCAGAGGTCAATGCCCTCAAAATGGCCGCTGTTTGTTTTGTTTGTAAAGAAAGCTCCGTCAGCAGTTCTGTTAATACCAAGGAATGCATCTTGTTGTTCAAAGTGCTGAATGTAGGCACAGAACAAATTGGGGCCGTGCTTTATGTGTGTAGCGCATTCTGAAGTGTACTGTTTTGTAGAGATTTTGCTGTAGTGTTAACACAGTGACTATATGATTGTCAGCCTGCAGTTGGTGATATTAGTACAGGTAGCAGAGGTAAGGATGTTGGGTTGTTCCCGCTGAAGACTGTGACCTTTCAGAACGGTTCCCTGGCAATGACCCCAGGGGGAGACGCCGCCCTCTCCTCAGCGTGCCATTGGTCAGAATGCTGATTGATGGCTTTCTTCCCCTAAGCTCTCCACCCCCTTTTGCTCTGCATTACAGGAGATCCAACAGAGGCACAGACTGGCCAACTCCATCTCCTCCTACCTGATCAAGCCAGTGCAGAGAATAACCAAGTACCAGCTTCTTCTGAAGGTACATGCACTGTTGAAACAATCTTGAATTGTCGGCCTATTGGATTTGATCTTATTTAGCAAAACCCCCCTGAAAAAATGTGCAGATCTTATGGTGGCTACAACCTGCTGGGTCCCAGTCATGTACCGTAGACTGGACTCCTAATGAGGCTTTGGGTTTGTGAGGAAGGCTGTTAGTTTGTGGTAGCGTGTGAATGCTAACGCCCTGGTGGTGCTGTTGTCCTCAGGAGCTGTTGACATGCTGTGAGGAGGGTAAAGGGGAGATCAAGGATGGCCTGGAGGTCATGCTGAGCGTCCCCAAGCGCGCCAACGATGCCATGCACCTGAGCATGCTGGAAGGTGAGGCGCACACGTACACACACACACACACACACACACACACACACACACACACACGTACACACACATACGTACACACACACACACACACACACACACACACACACTCACACTCACACACACATACACCCACACACAGGCGCAAACGTACACACATACACACGCACGCACACACACACACATGCACATGCACCCACACACACATGCAAATGGAAACACAAACAAACACTCATACGCACACGCACATACATGCACCGAAACAGATACACACTCGCACATGCACACACAGAAGCATATACACACACAGACACACGCACATACACACACACACACACACCGACACAGACAGACACACACACAGGTCTGTAACACTCCCCTCTGTCCCCGGTCCCTCCAGGGTTCGATGAGAACATCGAGTCGCAGGGCGAGCTCATCCTGCAGGAGTCCTTCCAGGTGTGGGACCCCAAGACCCTGATCCGCAAGGGCCGCGAGCGCCACCTCTTCCTCTTCGAGATGTCCCTCGTCTTCAGCAAGGAGGTCAAGGACTCCAGCGGCCGCAGCAAGTACATCTACAAGAGCAAGCTGTTCGTAAGTGTCTCTCCACGACGCTCTTAAAGAGCACTACCTCTGCTGCTGCTGCGATAGTTAACCTCAACTCTCTCCCTCCTCTCTGTCTGTCTGTCTGTTTTTGTGTCTGTCTTTGTGTCTGTACATCTGTCTCTGTACGTGTGTCTGTGTACACCTATCTGTGTACTTGTTTGTGCCTGTCTGTCTGTCTGTCTGTCTGTATGTTTATGTACGTGTTTGTGCTCGTGTCTGTATGTTTATGTACGTGTTTGTGCTCGTGTCTGTATGTTTATGTACGTGTTTGTGCTCGTGTCTGTATGTAGACCTCAGAACTGGGGGTTACGGAGCACGTGGAGGGCGACCCCTGCAAATTTGCCCTGTGGGTAGGACGCACCCCCACTTCGGACAACAAGATCGTCCTGAAGGTAAGCAGAACCCCCGCGTGCGCCCCGACGCGGGCGGGCCCGGCCGGGCCCTGTGCTGTCCGCATGAGCGTGCCGTGGTGTGCGGTGGTGTGAGGTGCTTACGGTGTCCAGCTTTATAGAGACGTTAGCTGCAGGTTGCACCAAATCTCTCTGTGACACTTAGCCACTTAGCCTTATCTTCTCGCAGTTCAAACAAGTTCTGTGTATTGTCTGGTGACTCTAGGATTAAATGTGTTTGTACTGATAAGGCTGTTAGACAAAATGTTTGCATCTCTGAACACTGTAGTAAAGACTGTTGGATAACATGCTTACGCTAACACAATTGACATAATTTTTCCTCTTAAACAACTTCCCTGCACATTGAAACTCCCTCTAGACTCTCATATGCCCATTACTTTCCTACAAAGGAAAGTAATGCTAGTTTCATTTTATTTTTTTACATCAGTCTCCACTTCTCTTCCATTTTAAAAGTATGTTTGTTTCCCCGCCCTGTTCCCCAAAAACCCGGCTTTATCCTGTAAATATAACGTCTTCATGAAGGCATTTGGTGATGTCAACTGTTGGAAAGGCATGTTACCACATTCAAGCTAAATTGGTGCTGTTGGTGAAAGAACATTCCGTGCCTACTACCAAACTAATGGCTAGGATTGCTGTGTGCATTGTAAAAGGATGTTTTTCTGGATTTTGTTTACTAACCCTGGCTGAAACGTAATTGCATGCAATGTAGGCTGCGTTGGACTGTTGATTAAAGCCCTCTCAATACACAGTGCAGAAAGTACAATACTGTACTTACAAACTCAAAACTGGAGTTGCTCCTCATCCGTTTGCACCTTGTATTTCCTAAATACAAGTGCCACAACTATTATCTGCATTTATTGCACATTAGTAGCTTTTTCATATCTTTCTCTCTATCGCTGAAAGATGAGTTTGTATACTGATACTATATATAGTGGTTATACACAGAACTGGAAGACAAACAGGATCATTTCTCAATCCTCCTTCCTGTACGGGAGACAGTTTAGTTGTCTGTACTTGGAAACCACCAATTATAATGCACAGCACAAAGTGGGCACGATGAAGCAGTCAATGTTGTCTGTCCGCCGGAGCCATCTTGTCATCGTGAATGTATGCCCGTTTTTCTTAACCCGTATCAAAAATAGTGAAATTCTCTATTCTATATTTTAAACAAAGCCAAGTCAGGGATGCAAACACGGAGCTATGGTGAGTACTGCCACTAACCCCCGAACGCCATCCAATAAGAGCGGAGGGAACCGGCTCAGTGTGGACTAACCCCCTACCTCCTTCTGCCCCCCACCCCCGCCCTGCAGGCCTCCAGCATCGAGAACAAGCAGGACTGGATCAAACACATCCGCGAGGTCATCCAGGAGCGCACCATCCACCTGAAGGGGGCGCTCAAGGAGCCCATCCACATCCCGAAAGCCACCACGGCCAAGCACAAGGGCCGGAGGTACTGTAGAGAGCCCCGCCCTAATGACTAAGCAACACCGCTCTCACACCCTCATAAAACTTACTGCCACGGCCCGGCCCCTGAGAGCCTCTGAAGCCTGCTTTGGCCCAATATACTTTCTAAAAATGGCACGCCGGTTCATGACTGTCCTCTTTTTGAGGTTTCAGGCTCCTTTTTTTGGGTTGGGTTTTTTTGGGTTTCTTTAACTCTCCTCAAAAAAAAAAGTTTTCCCCAGTATTTAGAAAGTCGAACACATTCGGAGTTGCTTCATTTTCAGACCACGGGTCGTCGATGGATGTTTGGTTTTGACATCAGACAGTACACAAATTTATCAAGGTCGTCGAATAAAGCAAGATGCTCCCCTTAATACTACATGAACCCACGGGGATACAGAATGAACTACTGTGTCTTGGTGGGAAAATCTAGTTTGAATTCAGAACCTTGTAACGAAACATTCGCTTAGCACGAGGGCGATCTGGCGGTTACCTCCGGCTTCAGTGACAGTTGTTGCCTTGGTTACGCAGGGACGGCGAGGACCTGGACAGCCAGGGAGACGGCAGCAGTCAGCCCGACACCATCTCCCTCGCCTCCCGCACCTCCCAGAACACCCTGGACAGCGACAAGGTGAGACCTCGCACCCTGCCCCACCGCCTCCCAGCCCGGGGTATTCACAGGAGAGCTCTGAGACCAGCCATCCTGACTCATTACGGCCCCCCCCATAAGCACCAGGGCCAGCGCAGGACACGGGCTGAGGAGCTCTGTGTGATTTCAAATGAAAGGCCCTTTGATTTTTGTTTTAGTGCCCGAGTCGAAGGCATATTAGATGAACGTCCATTTGATTTGTCGAGTGCCTTTTGATCTATTACTGAACTGATCAGCGCCAGTGTAGCTGTTCTTAAGATGTACGGCGGTAGTCTTCAAAGTCAAATCAATCCCCTCCCTCCCACCCTCCCTCCCTCTCTCCTCCCTCTCTCTCCATCCCCAGCTGTCGGGCGGGTGTGAGCTGACGGTGGTCATCCACGACTTTGTGGCCAGCAACAGTAACGAGCTGACGGTGAGGCGGGGGCAGACGGTGGAGGTCCTGGAGCGGCTCCACGACAAGCCGGACTGGTGCCTGGTGCGCACCACGGACCGCTCGCCCGCGCAGGAGGGCCTGGTGCCCTGCGCCATGCTCTGCATCGCCCACTCCCGCAGCAGCATGGAGATGGAGGGCATCTTCAACCACAAAGGTACCTGCCCTCCGCCAGGGACAGACACGTACCCAGCTGCTCTTATCCACAGAAGGGTTCCTACAGGTCAACATAAACTCAAGTCACGAAGATGAAGTCCCTTATGCACGGGTATAACAGTAGTTTGGGGCAGCCTACTGTTTGGCCGACTGGATAATTGCTTGGCAGGGACTCAGAAGGCTGGTCATTCCCCAGTATGCTGTTATTACCCAAACACAATTACTCCATTACATTTATTTGACAGCTGTAATTACCTCGGCCAGTAAGAATATTAAAATACTAATTGCACAGTAATGTTCCAGTAATACCCATTGTGGCCACAATAAGATAAGTGCTGTTGGACCCTTGGGCAAGGCCCCCTTACTCCAGAGAGGATTGGCCCCTGCTTAGTCTAGTCAACTGTAAGTTGCTTTGGATAAAGGTGTCAGCTAAATAACTGTCATGTCATGTCATGTCATGTAGTTCCCCCACCTGGGAATCAAACCTACAGCCATTACAAGCACTGTTCCCTCAGCATTACACCACACTGCTGCCCTGCATGAGCCCTGCAAGTGTGCTCTAAGCTGAAAGGTGCCCTTTGAGGCAAGCCTCTACTGGTCAGTCATCCAGGCTGCCTTGACATGCCATAAAGGTCAGAGGTCAAGGGTCACAGCACTCATTCTGTGTCTCACAAGCAGCAGCAGTAACCTAATGCTTCTGTCCAGTATCTGCTTTGGGAATACTCCCCGCCTTCTCGCTGTATTCCGCTCACAATGCGAGAAACCGATCTCTCTCCCGATTGGTCGACCCACCCACCAGCTGCTCCTTTGGTGACCTCTGGCCGTGTGCCTCTGAGAAACAGCAGGATTAAAGCAGCTCTGCGGTAATGTAGATCTGACACCGCGCTGCCCCTGGGTACATCATCTGACATCCAATACGCTTATGCTGGTGCCAAGCACCACTCACACTTCATAGGCACGGCAGGGTGGGAGACTAGCGTTTCTGTGTGATGTGTCACAAAGCTCTCTTTGGTGTGTTATAGTTTGATAAGAGGTGAGGTTAGCATTTGGTGTGTGTGTGTGTGTGTGTATGTGTGTATGTGTGTGGGTGTGTGTCAGAATGGCCCAGCTGTCCTGTGGAGGAATAACTCTGTAGGGAGAGGAGATGTGCAGTTGGTCTCCATTTTAAACCCAAAGCTCTGGGGAGAAAGTCGTCACTTGGGGAAACAGGCACAAGTTGTTTTTTTGGGGAATAAAAACCTGCAGCGTG
This sequence comes from Conger conger, assembly GCF_963514075.1. Taxonomy (NCBI): domain Eukaryota; kingdom Metazoa; phylum Chordata; class Actinopteri; order Anguilliformes; family Congridae; genus Conger; species Conger conger. The sequence goes on from NC_083768.1 coordinate 18,418,544, forward strand.
AGGTATGAGCTGACCTTGTTTAGTCAACCCAACAGCTGTGAGTGAGTTCTCCTGCTGCCATCGCTGCTCCAGAAATATCCCCGGCAAGCTGTTGTTTTTCTTAAGAATAACGTTTCGAGATATCACAAGAGGCCCCAAAGCAGCAGGATGCTAGAGTGTCTGATTAGCCCTGCAAATAGGATTTGTGTCAAACCTCAGCGCACACTGCGTGTGGCGAGTTTAACATTTGAGGCTTCCAACCCCCCACAGAAAACATTTGTTGGTTGGTCTGGCTCAGTCCATCACTTCGAAAGGACATGGAGCCTATTGCTGGGTGATTACGGTAGAATTAGTTGCCAAATACGGGTTTAGGGGCAGGGACTTCCTATCGACTGCCTCACACATTAACAGACTCCACCTCTTCAAGCCGCCCCCCTAAACACACACATACACACAGACACACTCATTCACACACACTCCCTCATCCTTCTTATCCTTGGAGCTTTTTTGCAATTTCTGCATCTCAAGAGAGTCTGCGCTCTTTTTGAAGAACATCTCATTTTAGAATAGTGTGCTGTGTGTGGTGGACTCTGTAAAATGGCAGACTCCACAAAGTCATTGTGCTACATCAGCTCTCCTCCTCCCAGGACTATCGAGAGCTGCAGGCTGTGGCTCCTGGATCTGGGTATGTTTGGAGTTTTGGGGTGAATTTAGTCCTGTGTTATCGACACCACAGAAGTATTGGTCCTGCATTAGGCTGTGTCGGGGTGAACTGCGCACTGTATAATTTGTACTATACTTGCAAATGTCGTTTCGGATCAGGCTACACATTGTGGAGGATTAGTTTTACTCCTGTGTCAGCATGTATGTGAAAGAACAATCTAGAACGATATCGCTTGTATTATTTATTAGTTATTTTGGATGGATTTAAAATACTGCTTTTCAGAGTGGCGTTATTTCTGTATTAATTCAGTCATTTATCATTGAATTATGCTAAGTCTGACTTATTGGTGTCACTTGATTAGCTTCAATCTCAGATGTTAGTCGGCGCAATTTGCCCTTATGTTTTTTAAAGCACAGTCGTGAACATCTTGGCATTTTGATGATGTGTGACCTTGCAGCCTTGGGTTTACTGGAGCCTCACACCACAGCACCTGCCACCCCCACCCCGAAAACACACCTGAACGGGAGGTCCATCGACCGCCATTCTTTTGAGCGCGGTTCGCTCGTTAGCCGGCGGTTGGTTTCTGGGTTAATGGGCGCAGTCCCGGCTTTGCTCGCCCCGCCGCTTTCACACCTGGCCCGCGCTCCGTTTAACGGACCCCAAACAAAACGTACACAAAACACTCTGGCTGAGACAAAGCACATTCCAGCCATTCTCCGCGCGGCCCTGTGACCCCGGGCAGTGAAGGAACACGGTCTTAAATAAATGATGCTTCTCGCGGGTCCACTTCACTCAAAAAGCTCCGGGCTGAGCCAGCTGTTAGCCTGTAAAAGGTGCTCGACCTCACCTGAAGGCCTGTTATCAGAGGAGCTGTGTGATTGAGTGTGGGAGTGCTGTGTGGACAGGTCTGTCTGAGGCTGGAGAGAGAGACCGGGGGGGAAATTGTGCCGGTAATTGAATGGCCAGTTGGCCATTAATGGGGGTAAACATCAAGTAGGCAAATAGCCTTAATGACCGTTGTGGAGAGAGGCACATTGCTGTTACTAAGTGGCTGTCCCTTTTTCAGGGTGTGTGTTTGTGTGAGAGCGCATGTTTTAAGATTCCCAGTCCTTTGATCCTAATGTCTGCTCTGGACTTACATCGCACATCATCCCAGCAGGAACTTTCTAGAAAAATCCTGCTCAGAAGGCTTTCAACCAGCAGTGCCTTGAGCCAGACAAAGTGACAAAAAGGCTTTGTATTTTGTCAGACACACAAACCAAATAGTTCAGAGACCTGGTTTTTGGCTGGTTGATGGTTCGTTATTAGTTCATTCATTCGTATCACAGCTGAGACAAGAAAAAGGAGAATCGGTCTCCGGGTCAAGAGAAACATCACTGACATTTACCAGAGCACTCCTGGAGAAACAGGAGTAAGATGTGGTGAAATTGGCTTTGACGTGCTGGTAACAGGTTTGTTTCTGTACCGCCTGCAGTGTCCATGCACTGCAGTTGTTAAACCTGCGATGTGCAGAAAGACCTGCCCTCAGGGTGAAAGCAGTTCCCTGTTCTCTCTCTCTTTCTCTGTCTTATCAGTGCTCCCAAGTGCTTTTAATCTTCCACTGGCTTCCACCGGGCAAAGGGACAGAGGCTGAAGGAAAAGGAACAGATGGCGTGTGTGTCGCAGTAGCAAGCTGCCTTTTAAAAGCACTGGTGAAGCAGAGTTACGGACAGAAACGGCGACCTACCTGCTGTTTCGCCGATGGAAAGCTCTAGAATCGGGCACTTGTTTGTTATTCTTTCCCAGGTGTTAACACACACCAGCGGGACGTTGAGCCAATCGCAGCCCCCCTCCCCCTTCAACCCTCCCGCTCTAGCTCTGAGCAATGACTCGCACGACAACACCCACTCTTCTCAGAGGAACTCAGAGCAGAGGGAGAGGAGAGAGGATAGAGAGGCCCGTCTGTAAGCAGATCAATAGAGACAGAATATTTTATTAAAGCCTTACATAATTCATCATCCTCCTCGAGTCTGGGCCGAGTGTGTGCTGTTTTTAAATTATGCTCTTCCTGTGTGCATCGCCTCAGAACAGGTAGTGGCTTTGATGATTCTTTAGGACGTCAGTCACGGGCAAGCCTGTCTTCACTGAATTAATATTTGATAAGTAGAGTTTTAATCATCTTCCCTCCCAGAATCTGGCAGTCTACAGTAGGCATATTTATTTCAAATTTATGCGCCGAAAATGTTTAGCTCTTGAATACCTGTAGAGCAATGGTATCCAAGTTGGTTACAGGGCTGGTTACCATTCCTGTAGAGCTATGGTGAGGCAGCCATTTTGTCAAAATGCAGCTACATTACAGCATTTGTAACGTCCGTTTTAACGACGTGCGTCTCTCCCTCTCGCCCCCGCAGACACCCTCTCGGTGTGCAGTAACGACGCCATCCCACCCACCACGGGGGGCACCCTGCAGCCGGGCCACGGCATGGGGTCCCAGAGCTCCCCGGGGCCCAAACGCCCCGGCAACACGCTGCGCAAGTGGCTGACCAGCCCGGTGCGGCGGCTGAGCAGCGGCAAGGCCGACGGCCACGTGAAGAAGCTGGCGCACAAGCACAAGAAGAGCCGCGACGTCCGCAAGAGCGCCGACGCCGGCTCCCAGAAGGACTCGGACGACAGCGCGGCCACGCCCCAGGACGAGACCGTGGAGGAGGTGCGTCCGCCTGTCCGTCCGTCCGTCCGTCTGTCTTTTAGGCTCCCCTCTTTTGAATGTGACGACGGTCTCGTGTGACTGTGGCGAGGGTCATTTCAGGTGCACGCATTTCAGGTGAACACATACTCCATGGAGAGACCGTGGAGGAGGTGCGCCTGCCTGTCCTTCCGTCTGCCTGTCTGTCTTTTAGGTTCCCTTCTTTTGAATGTGTCGAGGGTCGTTACAGGTGAGCGCATGGCGAGTGTTCAATCCGTTATTGCCAGTGTTGTTTAACCCTTTCCAAGCCCAAAATAAAGTGGCTTCATCCAAATCCCAAGGGATTTTAGGGCTGGTTGAGAAAATGGAGAAAGTTTAGAATTTATTGGGGTTTTAATAGTGTAGCAGTCATTTTGATTTTCTTGAAAGGGTATAGCATATGGCACTCTTGGCTTTGAAAGGGTTAAGGTGAACAGGTTTAAAGCTAGAGCGAACAGTGATCAGTTACTGGTATTTTACCAACGTTACACCCCTACACATTAATACTGCTGTACCCAAGTTTGTCTTCTTATGGGGTGTTGGAATTACAGTCACTCAATGCTCCACTTTATTCTGCCTTTCCACTTTGGAAAGTCCTGTTACAGTCCTGTGGTAAGTTCAGAGAAAAATTGTAGGCTTTGGTTATAAAAGTATAAAAAAAGGGTAAGGAATTGAGGGCGTGAGTGTGAGTCTCAGCATCCAGCCGGACGTTAGCCTTCTTTTGATCAGAGTCTGCTGAGCTCCGCTTGGTCTTCAAGGCCCATGTATCTGCCCTGCCCGTCTCAGCAGGGTGGGGGTCAGGAGCTAATACAGTTAGACTGGCTCCAGGGGGAGAGCCCTTTGGTGTGAGCGGGGCAGGTAAGGGGGGGCAGTGCAAATGCTAATTAGACTCCTTAATTACCGCCGTTAATATTTCATCACGCAAATTGTTTATTACACCAGGAGAGATGCGCATGGTCTCCCTTTCTGCGCGCCTCACAGCGGTGCCTGCTGACCTTTGGCAGGGGTAGTTGTTTGAAGAGCAGGGCCAGTGCGTGTCGAATTGGCCTTACCCAAATTACAGCTTCCATTTTTGCACATTACCCATTTATGTCACATGACACTGTCCAGAGCTGCTCAGATGACTTATCCTGTTCACTTTTGATTCAAGCCCACAACCAACATTTTTGTTTGGTGTCAAATGTAAAGAAATGGATGCAATTTTAACTCATTTTTACAGTAGTTCTGGTGCTACATGTCTCCTTATCAGGATGCTTCTGGGTTTGTGTGATTCCCTGTTTTCCTGGTGTGATTCTTTGTTTTCAGCAGATGATACCTCCAGGGAGCATCGGTTGCCAAATCATGGAATAAGCAATACAAAAATAGGGAAAATGTACAAAAATATTTGCCGTGTACACCACAATGCGTTTTTCTTTGACATGTTCTTTGACATACAGCAGCTAGTGTAGCGTGTAATTACCACGTTAATGTTTTAGCAAGGAGCGGATCACAGAAAATAAACGTATCTGCGGAGCGGGTCTCGGACTGGGAAAGTTTGCGAACCGCCGTATGTTGAGACCCTCTCGTGCGTGACTGACCCCTGCCCTCTCCTGTCTCCACGCTGTCCCCCACAGAGGGTGCGGAACGAGGGGCTGAGCAGCGGGACGCTCTCCAAATCGTCCTCCTCCGGGATGCAGAGCTGCGGGGAGGAGGAGGGGGAGGAGGGGGCCGACTCTGTCCCCCTGCCCCCCCCCATGGCCATCCAGCAGCACAGCCTGCTGCAGCCCGACGCACAGGACGACAAGGTGAGGGGGGGCCGGGCCTGGAGGGGGCGTCCTGCTCTAGGAGGGATGGAGGGCCGTTATCTGTCTGCTCCTGCTCCAGTCGTCTCAGCCAGCGAGACGTCTGTGCGATTCCTGAGCTGAGAACTAGAATGTTCTATCTGCCTTCTGAGAGTTTTGAGATGTCGAGCTTCAAATATTCCAAAGTGAACGGGCTCCAAACAGATATGACTTTTAAATGTAGCATTTTTTCATTTTAAACATTATTGTTGTATAAAACTTCACACATGTATTCAGTTCCCTATAAACAACATATTTATGACACCAACTCATTAAAAAGAAATGTCAGTTAGAACCTATAATTCTCAGCTCACAAAATGATGAATCATCACCCTCTTGTGAAACCAATCAGTGTCAAACCAAGTGAAGCATTTTAAATCCAAAGATAATTATATGAGGACACACTATGAGGATATTATATATTCTATACGTTTGGTATTTAATACTCAAATTTGCATTTGGGAACATGAAAAAGCAGCGGTCATAACAGACCTCCTTGAGCAGGACTGTGGGGACTCATTTGTCATTTTGAGTATGCTGATAATGAGTGGCGTCTGTTGTATTAGGGTAAAACTGTGCTGGTACAGGCCTAGTTTTGCTCTTAATTGCACCCAGAAATATGCTGCCTTGGCAGCCTTGTCTTCAAAACTATTTGCTTGCTGTGTAGTGTCATCTTAAAGCATACGGTGCGAATGTATTACAGCATCTGTAAACAGATTCATATGGAATACATGCATGCATGTGTGGATGGAACATATGAAAAAGGATAGGAAAAGGAGTGAGGACCAGTGAATGTAGACGGGTTTTAATGAGAGAGGGGTGATCGTCGCTCTGGGAAGCGGGAGACGTGTAGGAGGCAGACATCACAAACCTAATTTATTCCTTTGTTCTTCGTCTCGCAGAGCGACTTATTCGCCGTACGGCTGATTCTAACGGGTCCTTTGTCTGTTCTTTTCTTTTCCGGCTTTGTTCTGAAAACTCATCCTTTCTTTTACGATTACAATTTCAGTTTCTGTTTTCCTAAAAAAAAAAAAAAAAACCTGCATTGTTCTCATTTCAGACCAGTTCTCATAATTGCTGAGCTAATTTTTGAAGTAATTTGGGGTGACTGCGATTACATCATGCATTGAACTGCATCGCACTGCACCATGCCAAGGTTTTAAAATGTATGCTTTAGCGAATGGACTGTGAGCAACACATTCCCTATTGTTGAGGAGAAGCGTCTCTTGTATAGCCTTAATTAGGCCGGTTCACATTCTCAGGCCTTTTCAGTGCTAAACACTGATAGTCGCCATTTTGTGGCTTTTGGATTCTCCTGACATGATGAATGTGTTGCCTGTCACTCCATGTTAATTCTCAGGGCCTCTGTGGCGATTTTGACTTGCTTCTGTGCTGCGTGTGGTCTCAAATGCAATGAAATGAATGAAGTAAGGTTGCGGTCACCCTGCCAGTAAAGTTCCTGTAACACTAATTTCTTTGTTTTCTCTTTCGTTTTGTTCTTAACTGTACTGTTTGCCATAGCATTACGTTGATTTATGTCCCGTCTTTGTTTTATCTCAGTTCCCATACCTCTCCATATGATTCCCCCCCCTTCTCTGGCCTTGCTCTTCCCACTTTTGATTTCCTTTGTTTCGTCTTTCTTTTTTTCTTTTTTTTAATCCCCCCCCCCCCCCCCCTCAGTAACCGTTAAACTTCCTCATTTAAAAACGCATAGTCAACATTTATTTATTTGGTTTCTAACCGCTTTCATTTTTTTAAATAAAGTTTGGCTACTTTCCCCTGTAGTAACTCTTACTAAAGAAAATCTCCCTGTTCCGTAGCGTGTCTCAAAGGGCCTCGCACCTCTCAGCTGTCTGGGAATGCGTCCCACCCTCTTTGAATTATCTTTTTGAGAAAAAGAAAAAAAGAGAGCAATCTTTTCCAGTACGTTTTCTGCAGCCTCGTTCCTTCAAACACGTTACCGATCAGACCGTTGCCCCCCGAAATCTCCCCGACCACCCCTCCCGCCACCCCTCCCTGGCCTAACGCAGTTTCAGAGTGTTAAACGGCACATGCAGCGCGTGTGGGGCGGTCGCGCGACTATCGGTTATGTGCCCGCCAATTACTCTGAGCCCCTCCCCCACCCCACCCACCCCTTGTGCGTTGACTACCATTATCCATGCAAGCCTGTAACTGGCCTCTAATAGCTGGCGCGGCCAGAGACCACACCAATACCTTCTAATTTGGGGGAAATTTGGATTGGCTGCAAGTCACAGCAATGGTGAGATTTTCTGCAAAATTCTGCATATTTGTCATGGACTGTATTGATAAGTGCTCTGCATTTTGTCACGGTGCCTCGAAAATCTAAACACATGATCTGACATTCTTAAGCTCACTCAGTTTTAGTCATGTAAAATGGCCTTTTCTTCGCAAGCGATATTGGTATGTAAAATAAATTTAGTCAGATCTCTATGCTTGCTTCTTTTTTCCTTCACTTTTCTAAACTCTTTTTTTGTTCAGCCATATTCTTTGTACTGTTATTTGGCCTCTTCCAAGGCCATGTCTCTGCATCATTTTAAACATTTAGTCCCATTAGTGTCATATAAGCTGCTGTTGATTGTTGTTTTCCGTTTTTTAAAGAGAGTATAGATATATCTCCAGCTCCTCCGCCCTGTCAGGCAGCCGTGTTAGACTCCACAGTTGTGAGTAGATGTGTAGAGAGGTTGAAGATGAGGTGGGCTGCCCGTCCGTTGGCTCTCACCGCCCTGCCTCTCTTTGCGCTCTGTGCAGACGTCCTCGCGGCTGTCCGTCCGTCCCTCCAGCTCAGAGACCCCCAGCGCCGCCGAACTGGTCAGCGCCATTGAAGAGCTTGTCAAGAGCAAGATGGTAAGACCCCCCCCCTTGGTCCTCCAATCAGCAGGGGGAGAGGGGAGACACTGCGGGGGGAACCGTGATGTTGTGGCCTCCGGGGACTCTTGGTGTTAGAAATCTCTTTGTCCCTCTTTACCACTCTTTCACACCCCGTCTTACCCCTCTCTCACACCCTGTCTACCCCTCTTTCACACACTGTCTACTATCTACCCCTCTTTCACACCCTGTCTACCCCTCTTTGACACCCTGTCTGACCTCTCTTTCACACCCTGTCTACCCCTCTTTCACACCCTGTCTACCCCTCTTTCACACCCTGTCTACCCCTCTTTCACACCCTGTCTACCCCTCTTTCACACCCTGTCTACCCCTTTTTCACACCCTGTCTACCCCTCTTTCACACCCTATCTACCCCTCTTCCCCTCCGTCCCTGCCCTCCCCAGGCCCTGGAGGACCGCCCCAGCTCTCTCTCCGTGGAGCAGGGTGACAGCAGCAGTCCCTCCTTCAACCCGTCCGACAACTCGCTCCTGTCCTCCTCCTCCCCCATCGACGAGATGGAGGAGCGCAAGACGGGCTTCTTGAAGAGACGGCAGTAAGTCTCTCCCCCTGTCTCTGTGCTGTCTACATCAAGGCAAACACAAAGACTGTTCTTTCTGGCTTCATTTCTAATAGAGATAAAAATACTCCATTTTGAGCCATTCATGCTTGCCAGGATAGCGAAGATAGTAAAAATGGTGAACCGTATTGCTTGTGTAAATCTTGTGAAACACATTTTGGGCAAGCTGTGCTCTCCTGCATTGGCTTTGTGTTCAGATTTCTTTTGCTGCCCATTTTCACTCCTATTTTGAATGACCGTTCAACCCATCAATTCAGAGTGCGCTCAATATCAGTCGACACTTCACGCTGTAGTCTGGCTTCATCAGACGTGCTTGTTCAGACATGAGTCTACGGACGACTCTTCACGTTCTTAATGTACAGTCAACCACCAGGGAGTTCACCAGGGAGCCTCTACCCCCTCAAAGTGGCTCAAAACCAGACAGTAAAACCAGACAGTACCAAAACAGTGCCTTTACAAGATGAGGCACCCAGCAGCCCACAGCATTCATTTTTAACATGGCCATTCGCTCTCTCTCTCGTCAGCTATGTACTTCTGGAGCTGGTGGAGACCGAGAGAGACTACGTGAGGGACCTGGGTTTGGTGGTGGAGGTGAGTCCAGTGTTTCCCGCCTGTTAGCCCTGCTTTTCCAGCTAATCCTGAATTGTTTTAAATGTCGATGCAAACTTGAAAATGTAATCCCATTACAACAGTATACTGTATCTAGTGGTGATGTCAGAGGCTTCAGCTTGCAATTGTGTGTATTCGGTCTTCAGTTGTTTAAAGAGCGTCTTATGGCATCAGTCGATAATCACAGCAGAGATTATCAGGGTGAGTATCAGCAGCTGTAGTCATGATCCGTTCCCTGAGTTAGCCTTAAGGCTATTTTAGATACAGCTAAAGGAAGGCATTAGCTTACCCTGAGTTAGCCGTAATGCTTTTTTAGATACAGCTACAGGAAGCCATTAGCTTACCCTGAGTTAGCCACAATGCTGTTTTAGATACAGCCACAGGAAGCCATTAGCTTTCCCTGAGTTAGCCATGAGGCTGTATTAGATACAGCTACAGGAAGCCATTAGCTAATGTGGGGCTGTGGTCCTGAGGTTCTTCCAAATGTTCCGTTGGTCCGCCTCGCCCGCCCCCTGACCTCCACCTTCTGTTTCAGGGCTACATGGCTCGCATGAAGGACGACGGCATGCTGGACGACATGAAGGGCAAGGACAAAATCGTCTTCGGCAACATCCACCAGATCTTCGACTGGCACAAAGAGTAAGCTATCACATATCAGGATCAAGGCTCTTGTACTGATTCAGGGTCAGTTCTGCCTTTTCTCTCATAATTGAGCAAGTTATGCCTGAGACTGGTAACCCAATCCTAGATTTAGCCCTAAGAGATACTTTATAAATAATTTATGTAGCGTGCACCGTGGCACTTAGCAGTGTGATATCATGGAAGGTGAATGACGGTGAATGTTCTCCATCTCAGTTTCTTCCTGGGGGAGTTGGAGAAGTGCCTTGAGGATCCTGACAGGCTGGCTCCCCTGTTCGTCAAACACGTGAGTCACTCCTTTCACTGGAGCAGACGGTGTGAATGACAGACACCTCAACTGTTTCGTAAAAGGTTTTATTAACCTATTATTAATGAAGCCGAGGCTCTTCCAATGGAGTCAGTCTCTAATAGCTCTGAAGTGAACTGTGTTTGTGTCATGTGACGTGTGTTCGTCTTTCTCCTGCAGGAGCGGAGGCTGCACATGTACATTGTCTACTGCCAAAACAAGCCCAAATCAGAGCACGTTGTCTCTGAGTACATCGACTCTTACTTTGAGGTGAGAGCAGAGCAGTTTTTGGCTCCGCTGGCTTTCCCAGCTGTGCCTGGCTGTCTGTCTGTCTGTCTGTCTGTCTTGAAGTACAGAAACACAGCATAAAGACATGTCACTTAAAAATACTTGAATTGATTTGACATTCAACCAGGTGTGAGAGAGGGTATTCAGTTACTCAGATGTTAGACCATGAGGTCAGATTTCCAATTATCTTGTGCATGAATTTAGTTGTATTCGCTGCAAATCATACTTTCACAGCAAGCCCGAGTGTCACACTTTCATTTAGGAAATAGATGGTGTTATTATTATAATCTTATATTCTGAAAGGCAGAATTTAAGTAGACTGATTCAAATATACATATTTTTTATGGAAGTCGTACTATGGGGGGCGACATGGCTCAGGCAGTAAGAGCAGTCCTCTGGCAGTCGGAGGGTTGCCGGTTCGATCCCCCGCCCAGGCTGTGTCGAAGTGTCCCTGAGCAAGACACCTAACCCCCATTTGGTCCTGACGAGCTTGCATGGCAGCCAATCGCCGTCGGTGTGTGAGTGTGTGTATGAATGGGTGAATGAGAAGCATCAGTTGTACAGCGCTTTGGATAAAGGCGCTATATAAATGCCAACCATTTACCATTTACTATTACAACTCCAAGGTCTTGGGATAGGATTGTGCTTGAGGCCTTTGTTAAAGGAAGTGATGGCACTGTGGATTATGCAGGGGTTGAACCAACTGTTGTTCTCTGGCGTTTGAGTCCGTACCCAATCTGTTGTCCCTTATATTTTAGGACCTGAAGCAGCGTCTGGGCCACAGGCTGCAGCTCACTGACCTCCTCATTAAACCTGTGCAGAGAATCATGAAGTACCAGCTCCTGCTGAAGGTCAGTAGGGGGCGCTGTGGCTGCATTTTACAGCACACTGGCATCTACAGGGCTGCTCAGAGTAAAACCCGGAACCCTTCCAAAGCTGAAACGTGGACTGAAGTGAAAAGAGCTGTTCGGGGTTTTATTTATCCGGCTAACACCGTAATCCTGCTTTCTGAATTAGCCCACAGGTCACCAGTGTATAGAGCCAGGTTACTCTGTTCTCTCTTGGGGTTATTGAACAAAAACATTCCTCTGATGGAAAACAGGCTTTCAGTTCCATGTATATCAGTCCTAACAAACACTATTTATAATTCTGAATTCCCCATGCCCAATGATCACATCCATTGACGATCAATTACTTTCACTTAAAAATGTATATATTTGACTTGTTTCATTGTGGTGCCAAGCTGTAGTATTGCTCTCCTAGTTAATCCCTGTTTGAGGATAAAAATGAACCGTCACGTTACATTACATCCGTTTAGCAGATGCTGTTATCCATAGCGACTTTCAAAATGAAGCATGTGACTGCACTCAGCAGGCTTCTCAGAGTTACAGTGCCTTCTCAGGCCGAGTGTTAACGTTATTACATCCAACACTTCAGGCACTGCTTGTGTGATTTTCACTGATTCTTGTATTTCAGGATTTCCTAAAATTCTCCAAAAAGGCTGGGGTGGATTCACCCGAGCTGGAGGTGAGTCGTCCTGTTGATTATTTCTTGCATGACTAGAGGCGACACTTTAGATTTGCTTACATTCTGATATCTGTAGCTGCATGTTGTGCTTTTATTGAACATAAGCATTCTTCTTCAGTATCTATGTAGATGAAACATTTTAATCAGGCTTCATTCTCAGAAAAGTGTATTTGGTGTCCGTCTTGCCAGTTGCATTCAACTTGTATTCCTCCCTGTGTGTGTGTGTGTGTGTTGTAGAAAGCGGTGGAGGTCATGTGCATTGTACCAAAAAGATGCAACGATATGATGAATGTGGGCCGACTCCAAGGATTCGACGTAAGGCACCTTTTGAATATCACCAACTTCAAATAGATTGACTTCAAAGCATCATATCGCCTTATTACTACACTTCTTAAAGTTTGTTGGCCTAATCTAGAGATGGTTAAGTGGTGAACACTATGTGTGAGCTAGCTTCCTGTGCTTAAGGATGTATGTAGAATGTAGTCAGTCAGTATTGAGTACTGTACACCCATCAGTGGTTCATGATGTTGTCTCACTATTGAGTCCCAGGTTTCAAAGTGCTGTCCTCTCTTCCACTCTTCTCCTGTCCTGCTGTCTGCTCTGCACTCCTCTCCTCTCCCCACCCCTCCTCTCCTCTCCCCACCCCTCCCCTCCCCTCCTCTCCTCTCCTCTCCTCTCCCCACCCCTCCCCTCCTTTCCTCTCCCCACCCCTCCCCTCCTCTCCTCTCCTCTCCCCACCCCTCCTCTCCTCTCCCCACCCCTTCCCTCCTCTCCTCTCCTCTCCCCACCCCTCCTCTCCTCTCCCCTCCTCTCCCCACCCCTCCTCTCCTCTCCTCTCCCCTCCTCTCCTCTCCCCACCCTTCCCCTCCTCTCCCCTCCCCTCCTCTCCTCTCCCCACCCCTCCCCTCCTCTCCCCACCCCTCCCCTACCCTCCTCTCCTCTCCTCTCCTCTCCCCACCCCTCCTCTCCTCTCCAGGGTAAGATTGTAGCCCAGGGTCGGCTGCTCCTGCAGGACACCTTCTTGGTGGGGGACCATGAGGGCGGACCCCTGTCCAGGATGAAGGAGCGGCGAGTCTTTCTCTTCGAGCAGATCGTCATTTTCAGCGAGCCGCTCGACAAGAAGAGAGGCTTCTCCATGCCCGGGTTCCTCTACAAAAACAGCATCAAGGTACCGCAAAGCAGGACTCCATGTCTGTTACAGTTTAACCCAAACCTCAGAAGAAGCTTATATTTCCAGTCATGGCAATGCGTCCACTGTGGATAGTGCTAGTTTGACCTCTGATCTTTGATCCCTTCTTGTCTTGCCCGTAGGTGAGCTGTCTGGGCCTAGAGGACAGCGTGGACGGCGACCCCTGTAAGTTCGCCCTGACCTCCAGGATCTCTAACGGAGGCACAGAGACCTTCATCCTGCACTCCACCCACCCGGGGGTCCGGCAGGTGTGGGTACTGCAGATCAGCCAGATCCTGGAGAGCCAGCGCAACTTCCTCAACGGTATGCCCTGGTCCTGCATCTGCCCCGCCCCTTCCCACCCCGTCCTGCCCCTGCCCTGCCCCTTCCCACCCCATCCTGCATCTGCCCCGGTCCCTTCCCACCCCGTCCTCCCCCTGCCCCGGTCCCTTCCCACCCCGTCCTGCCCCTGCCCTGCCCCTTCCCACCCCATCCTGCATTTGCCCCGGTCCCTTCCCACCCCGTCCTGCCCCTGCCCCGCTTCCCTTCCCTACCCATCTTCCATTTCTGCAGCACCCCTCCCACACAGGGCTTCAGAACACTTCCAGCATTGAAAGTAGTGTAATGCCATTTCTTGTGATGAAATTCTGGAGTGTGTTTATATTTTATTCCCCACAGAGTAGATTTTGTTTCTTTGTCAAAATAACATTTTTAAGGCATCATTCACTGCATAGTTTCTGACTAAAGTGAAATGGTCATCATGGGACCAGTATTGCTGAGCATTTTCAATAAATATCCTCCTCTCTCTCTCTCTTCTCGCAGCCTTGACGTCTCCCATCGAGTACCAGCGGAACCATGTTGGAGGGGGCGGGGTGGGCGGGGCTCCCGGCCCCAGCAGCAGCATGCAGGGGGGCGTGGCCCCGGCAGGAAACGCCCCCGCAGGCTCCCGGTCCCGCCCCTCACGCATCCCCCAGCCCTCCCGCCTCCCCCAGCCCCTCCGCCACCACTCCCCCGCCCTGGGAGGCCCTGACCCCGAGGGCCCGGACAAGATGTCAGGTACGTCGTCCCGCCCCGTACCCTCGCAGCCCCCCCCGCCCCCCGCCGAACCGGCCCCGCAGGAGCCCGGCAGGGAGGCGCGGCCGCGGCCCCTGGAGAGCCCGCGCGGGCGCAAGCAGTCCGTCCCCGCCGAGGGCCCGAAGGACGACGCGCACCCCCCGCCCGTCCCCCCGCCCGTCCCCCGGGCCACCGTGGGCCCGCTCAGCCTGGGCAAGCCTCGCGCCGGGACCGTGTCCCCTCTGGCCTCGCCCATGGCCGCGCCCGCCTTCGGGAAAGAGGCCTTCCCCCCGGGCAGCCCCGTGCAGAAGGGCGCCCCCTTCTGGAGCTCCATCCCCCCGTCGCCGGCCAGCCGGCCCGGCTCCTTCACCTTCCCGGCGGAGACGGACGGCTCTCTGAGCCGACAGAGCCACCGCCACTCCACCCACAGCAAGGACGCCGACCGCATGAGCACCTGCTCGTCCGCCAGCGAGCAGTCTGTGCAGTCCACCCACAGCAACGGGGTAAGGGCTCTCCGGCCTGCCTGCGTCTCCTGCGCGCCTCCTCTGCGCCTCCCACCGCTCCGCAAGACCGCCAGCGCTCCGCCTAATCCGCTTCCGCCCCGCCCGGCGACCGGCCTTCCCGACTTTAATCAAGCTTCTACTAACCGCTCCGAGCCGGGCGCGTCACAGAGGCCCTACGGCAGCGCTACTAACTCTTAACGCCCTCTGTGATTTCTTCAGCACCACTCTCCTGCGGTACTTTGCGGTGGCCGGACTGCTACTCACCACCTGTCCTAACTCCTTGTTTGTCAGGCCTTCTGAAGCTGCCATAACAGAGACTAACACTAAGGCACTACTTTTTTCTGCTTCTCGTCTCCTTAACTTCACTCTTGGCTGGCTTGAGTTTGTGGGGTTTCTCTTCACTAACACTTGCACTCTGCTGAGCAATCTTTTTAAAATTGCGCGCAGGTGATTTCAATCATTGTCATTTTGTCAACCTGCTCGATTGCCAGATCTGCTTTATAAAATATCACTGCTCCGCCCTCTTCTTCCCTCTGGTTTGGTCTGGCCCGCCTCCCCTCTCTGAAAACTGTGTGTGTGTGTGTGATTGGCAGTCTGCTAGGGGTGGTTTTCTCTCCTGCCCGCTTTGGCTTTTCCTGTCAATTCAGACCGGCAGGATGTGCCAAGCTTCCCTTTGCCACTACCTCCTCTCCCCCTAAATGGTGTGCCACATCATTCCAACTCCTGTCCTGTTGGAAGGACTGCTTTGGCTTTGGGCTTTCCTAAGTGCTGAGAGGATTAAAATAACTTCAACTTTAATGTGTAGGTTTTCCGCCTTAGCCCCTCCAACGGTTCTTTCCCGACCTGGCATTCACCTCACACTCCAAACAGACAAACAGGTGTATGTATGTTGGACTGAATTTTATTTACAGTGTGCCTCTGGCCAGTTTCCCTGTACCAAATAGCTTGTTGTTTCTTGGGTAAGGCAGTCCAAGTTTTAATTGGTGCCTCAGAGCCAAGCCAAACAGATTGTCCAGATGGTGACGGAGAACATCAGCTTGATCTCTGGTGTTGAACCTGCATGAACTTGGCATTCAGCAGGAGAGAGTTTTATTTTCCAGATTCACATCTGATGGCCTGATGTTAATTTGCTTACATCGATCAGAGTGAAAATCGGCCATAGCAGACTTTGAACAGTATAGCAGGGTATCAGTAGCCCTTGACTAATGTGTGCAACATAGAGGCTCCTATCACCCGTCATCCGCTGTATTGTTTCTTGAGGAATGCATTTGACTAACATCCCACCCCTTTGGAGTCAATGTAGTGGACTAATACAAGACCCCTGTAGTCTATGCAGTAGTCTAACCTAATATTCCTGTCCCCTCTAAAGTTAGTGTAGTGCACTAACATGGTACTACTGTCCCCTCCTAGAGTCACTGTTGCGCACTATCATGGTATTACTGTCACCCTCCTACAGTCAGTGTAGTGCACTTACGTGAGGCTATGGAGCCCGGTGTGTGAGTGCAGTGGACTAAAGCGAGAGCTCTGTGCTCTTGGTCGCCCCCTGCAGAGTGAAAGCAGCAGCAGCAGCAACATTTCCACCATGCTAGTGACGCAGGACTACGTGGCGGTGAAGGAGGATGAGATCAACGTGTACCAGGGGGAGGTGGTGCAGATACTGGCCAGCAACCAGCAGAACATGTTTCTGGTGTTCCGGGCCGCCAACGAACAGAGCCCGGCCGCCGAGGGCTGGATCCCCGGCTTCGTGTTGGGCCACACCTCCGCCATCATCCCCGACCTCCCAGAGGGAACCATCAAGTAAGGAGCCGCCGGCCCCGGGGGGGACACCGTTCTACGGGCGCCAGCCTTTCGCCTGGGCTGTAGTTGCTCAAAAAATATCAAGTGCAGTAAATTTTCAAATGTTTCTGTCCAAATCTTTTGGATCATTTGTTCTTATAGGGGACTGGGGGAATGTTAATTAAATATTCTGTTTGAAAAAAACCTTTGATAAAAAACAATTTTTAGCATATTTTGCTTTTGAAATGGTAGTTAGCTTTTCAATTGATGTTTGTCATCAAGTATTTTTGAAAATTTCCATCCTCTTCGGAGCAGAAAATCCTCATCTTGGCACACATCACTGCGCATCAGGAAGAAGTCGGAAAAAAGAGACAAGGACGGCAAGAAGGACAGCAAGCTAGAAAATGGTTACAGGAAGTCCCGTGAAGGCTTAGCCAATAAGGTTTCTGTGAAGGTATGTTGAACCCTTTCTCAACAAAGGATGCACAGGAGACTTGCTTGATCATAATTTGTTCAGAATCTAATTCCTTTACGGTTTTTTTTTTTCAGCTTCTAAATCCCAACTACATCTATGATGGTAAGTTTTAATGCCTTCCTGTCAACATTGTTCTTATGGTTGGATCACATTGCTCATCAGCACAGTGTACCCTTACGTGTCACGGCATGTGGTCAAAGCAGTGTGCTTTCTCTGCATCCTTCACCCTAGTTCCCCCCGAGTTCCTCGTGCCTCTGAGTGACGTCACCTGCGATAACGGCGAGAGCGTCACTCTCCGGTGCAAGGTCTGCGGCCGCCCCAAAGCCGCGGTCACGTGGAAGGGACCCGACCAAAATACTCTGAGCAACAACGGCCACTTCAGCATCGCCTACAGGTACAGCTCCCGCACTGTTGGCACGCTAATGAAACTTAATGCTGATCAAATTAGCATTACTTCACTTTCATTATATTACATTATTGGCATTTGGCAAACGCTCTTATTCAGAGCGACGTACAGTTGATTAGACTAAGCAGGAGACAATCCTCCCCTGGATTCGAATCACTGACCTTGCATGTCCCAGTCCTGTGCCCTAGCCACTACACTACAGGCTGCCACACTTTCAAGCTGTTTATTAAGTAATTGACATGTGTAGGTGCCCCTCTGGTTAAAACATGATGTTTCTCCTCGAATGGGCATTGGTCTTAGTGTGGAGCTTCTTAGAATGGCAGTCATGTTTTGTACTTGTGAATAGTCCTGTAACAACAGGGCTTTATTGAGCTTTATATATATCATTTATATGGTGAGTGAAATCTGCATTGTAAGAGAAGTACAAGATATGGCGATGAAGTAGAGATTTAGGAGGAATGCTATACATCACTCCATTGTAATGCTGAGTCGTCCTCTCTCCCCCTCTCCAACAGTGACACAGGAGAAGCGACTCTCCGAGTCGTAGGCACGTCTGCTGAGGATGATGGCATGTACACTTGCGTTGCCACCAACGAGGTGGGCACGGTCTCTTCCTCAGCCTGCCTCAGAGTATTGGGTGAGTCAGCGTTTTCTCCCTCAGGTCAGAGATCATCTGGCCTGTAGCTGTGCACGGCACTGTACCAGATACATTACATTTTGGACCTTGCATTGAAGAAGAGAGGGAGATAATGGGCTTTAGTATGTGCTGCTGAAGCTGTAGGTACAGTGAAGGTAGTTTTATTCTAGTGCTGTACTACTGTAGCACCCTCTAGTGGACAGGAGATGACCTGAGGAACTGAAACATCTTCAGAACAGAATTTCATGTGACATTATGCTGCTAGTCTTGACAGTGCTTTGGTACTAATGCCTTTGGTACATATTAAGGTCTAATTTATTTCATGGAAATTGATTATGGAAATGCAAAGTCTTACTTGGGTAATTCCGGGACTTCCATTTCTGGTTTAATTTGACAGAAAAATTATTCTGTTTTTTGCAGGTACCTCCAGTGATGGGCTTAAGGTCACCTGGAAGGACAACTTTGACTCCTTCTACACAGAGGTGTCTGAGCTGGGCAGGTACGTGAGAGAAGCACAATGCTAACAGTCAACGCTTCCTGCATAAGCAACTTCAGCCATTTACCATTCATCGAAGAAGCTATCTGTAAACTGTATATGTAACCTGCTCTATTAAAATCAGTTGTATTGACCCCAAAATGTATTTTGAGTTTTAGAAACTAGTTGAAAGAGGGGAATGTAAGCTTTGTAATGATAGCAAAGTTATCGCTCTACTCCAGATATTAAGGGAATTGTCGCGTTTCATTTTGAGTGTTTCCAAACCATGTTTTTGAGAAACTGCTTCAAAGTTTTGTTGCGAGAGTTACTTGAGGCTTTGAGACTACCAACACTGGGCTATAACTTGTTATCTTTAAAACTATATTTTTACTCTGAACATTTACTCTTGACATTAAGACATACACCCTATAAAACCTATTAACATATAGCCATGAACGCAACTGATGTGGTTGTTTGTGACTGGTGAACAGTGACAAGCTGGCTAGCCTCCAAACAAGCACCAGAACTCGGGTATTCCTTTCACTTTGACATCTTGCTTTCAAACTATATTTTTACTCTGAATTTGGCATGCAGATTTTGAAAGGCAAGATATTGTTCAGCAAAATGAAGATGAAGGCCAAAAACAGCCAAAAATGAAAATTTTTACATAAACATTGATTTATGTGAAATTGGCCGTCGCGACGGTGATGATGACGACCGTGCAGATGGTGATGATATTGACGACAACGACAGTGGTGGTGATGATGATAATGGTGGCGGTGATAATGGTGATGGTAATGGTAATGATGCTGATGATGAAGATGACAGTGATGATGATGATGGCGTTTGCTCCCCTGCAGGGGCCGTTTCTCGGTGGTGAAGAGGTGTGAGCAGCGGGGCACCAAGCGCACGGTGGCGGCTAAGCTGGTGAATAAGAAGCTGATGAAGCGTGACCAGGTGACCCAGGAGCTCAGCATCCTGCAGCGGCTGCAGCACCCACACCTGCTGGGCCTGCTGGACACCTTCGAGACGGCCGCCAGCTATGTGCTCATCCTGGAGATGTAGGTCCACACACACACACACACACACACACACACACACACACACACACACACACACACACACACACACACACACACACACACACACACACACACACACACACACACACACACACACACACACACACACCAGCTATGTGCTCATCCTGGAGATGTAGGTCCACACATACACACACTCACACACACACACACACACACACACACATACACATACACTCACATACCACCCAGACATGTGCCCATGCATGCACATGTGCTACTTGTGTAAAGAGACCCGGGTTTACTATCATACTTGGTCTGTGTGTCTGATGGATGTGCACTCAGATCAGTGCTGTCTGTTCTGCATCCCCAGGGCTGACCAAGGCCGTCTGCTGGACTACATAGTCAGCTGGGGAAATCTCACTGAAGAGAAAGTGGCCATCTACCTACGGGAGATTCTAGAAGCTTTACAGTACCTGCATAACTGCAGAATAGCCCACTTGGACTTGAAGGTAGGAAGGGATTTGGCTCTCCCAGAAGGCAGTAAAAACCACAACGATCCAATTTATCAATATACTGTAGTGTATTACAGTATATCATTTCTTTCAAATGAGGGTATCCATATTTATCTTTGGATTCATTGCATAATCAATCTGTAAGTAGATGTTTCGCCCAACTTCGGTGTGGACGATATACCACAAGGATAATTATCAAGTGCAGTAATGATCATCACCATCATATGCTTTATTTATTTTTGCCTCTTTTTTTTCTTTAATTATGCTTAACGTGGTAGTGAATATCCCAATTTCAGAGGCCGTGTGAAATGCTTCCAGAAATAAACATCTCCACTGTTACAGGTATCTGCTGGGTGTTGACGAGAGCCAATCAGCAGCCCGTTGTACAGTTGTACACTTCCATTGATCATGTGATGCATTTGTGTCTGTCATGGAAGCTGCAAGGCCTCATCAACATCCAATATATAACAGCGGTGTTGTTTTTCATGGGGTCTCTTGAGTGTTTACTACCGCATCAGGTATGATAAAAGAAAAAAAGAAAGCCGAGGCAATACAGTACGCCACAAGGTGACAATAAGTGTGATTTGCATTCAGTAATTATTGTTGAGCTACAGTATATAGTTTGGATTTGAAGTTGTCGGTTTTTCGCTGGTGTTTCTTTCGTGACCACTAGCGCAAGAGTAACTGAATGTCACCTCTTGCCTGTCACCAGCCTGAGAACCTGTTGGTGGACCAGTCGTCCGCCCAGCCAGCGGTGAAGCTGGCGGACTTCGGCGAGGCGGTGCAGCTGAACAGCGCCCACTACATCCACCCCCTCCTGGGCAGCCCCGAGTTCGCCGCCCCCGAGCTGGTCCTGGGCGAGCCGGCGGCCCTGACCTCCGACCTGTGGGGCCTGGGCGTGGTGACGTACGTCATCCTGAGCGGCGCCTCGCCCTTCCTGGACGAGAGCGTGGAGGAGACCTGCCTCAACATCTGCCGGCTGGACTTCAGCTTCCCCGAGGACTACTTCCAGGGCGTGAGCCGGGCGGCGCGGGACTTTGTGCGGCTCCTGCTTCAGGCCGATCCGGCCCGGCGACCCGCCGCCTCCGCCTGCCTCCTCCAGCCCTGGCTCCAGCCCAGCGGGGGGCGCCGCAGCGCAGAGTGCCTCGACACGTCCCGACTCATTTCCTTCATCGACCGGCGCAAGCACCAGAACGATGTTCGGCCCATCGGCGGCATTAAGGCCTTCCTGCACAGTAGGCTCCAGCCCAGGGCCTGACCTGGGGGGGTGCACACATTACAAACAAAAAAAAAAAGAAGAAAGAAAAAAAAGATGATCTCATCCTCTTTCACCTGCCAACGGAAAAATCGAGGAGCTACTCCGGTCCTCGGCCAATAAAAAAATAAATAAACTTGAGGAGTCCTGCTCTCCTCGGCCAATCCAAACTCGAGGAATCCTGCGGTCCTCGGTCGTTTTTTGCTGCTGACTGCTTTTAAATTAGATTCGAATAAAAATAATAACCCTGCCCAATATTATAAGTAATTGATTTTGCCACATTAGCTACCCCGTCTTTGTATGGAAAACATATCTGCACAAGGAAGCAGAATACCTTTTTTAAAGAAAAAAAAAAAGTGATGCGGAAGAATCATGTGTGACGGACAGCGCATGCTTTTTTTTGCCCGAGCCAGAGAGAGCAAGCAGTTGTTTTGACAGTATTCAATTCAGGTGCTCGGATCGAACAGACGAAATTTACGTTTTAAAGAGCAATCGGTTTCTTAACGAACAATGTATAGGAATGAAAAAAATCATGAAGAAACAAAGTCTTTGTCCACTTTTCAAGAACATGTTTAAAAAAAAAAAAACAAACAAAAAAAAACGAGCAAAAACAAAATACTTAATGAAAAACAAACCAAGGCAACAGCCACCTCTGAAACCTTGTGACACCGCATAGGACAGAATAGACACCAAAATCTTGATTTAAATGGTGAACACCCAAT
Source organism: Conger conger (assembly GCF_963514075.1). NCBI lineage: Eukaryota > Metazoa > Chordata > Actinopteri > Anguilliformes > Congridae > Conger > Conger conger. Next base: position 18,440,545 of record NC_083768.1, read on the forward strand.
GACTGCTTGGTTGAAACATTTCAAATTCAAAATGGAACTTTTTGATTGCCTCGCTTATTTATTCTAAGGAACCATGAAACAAGTAACAATACAGATTTTAACTGCTGCAAGTCCAAACTCCGTTAAAACAACAAAAAATGAACAAAAAAAAAACATTTTTGCTTTTACTAGAACAAATTGTGTTGCTCAGATTAAGATGTATAAGCCTTACTTTGTAAATAGACTGCATCTGCCTTCCGTTGCTATCCATTCGAAATGATGGCTCGTGACAAGAGGCGGGCCTTGAGGCAGGGAAAGCGATTCCTGCCAATAAGGAGAGAGGTCGGAAGGCAGCATAGCTTTTGAGTGGCAGCACAGAATGCCAATCACATGGCAAAGGAAGACGATATACTGTAAATGCACTCATTGTATGTTATGTTTTTAATTCATATCATGTGCAATGTTGCGGCTTTAACATTTTATGCAACTATTTATGAAAACATCTGTTGTACCTGTAATAAATATATAGAAAAGCACGTACTTGGTACTGCAAGTTCTGCTGTTATTTGTGTTTCTTTGACACTGTGTCCCTTAGTACAGTATTATTTCAGTGAAACCCGGGAGTCTGTTTGACGGATGGTGAAAACCACCTCTATCGCATGGCACTTATGACTTTTGTTTTTCACTTTCTAAAATAAATCGGTTACCACAGTACACCAAAGTTGTCCTAGCTTTACCGAAACTTCTGTTCCCCTATTAATGTTATATTTTACGAACCTACATTATAAATACCACCGTGAGCCTAAAGGAAATGCTGTTTACTTTTGTTTACCATTCTTTATTTATTATGTTTTTGAAAACAAGGTTAGTGAGGACATTTTTAGATTTCGCACAGGTCGTTGATTGGTATGAAATCTCCACGGGTTTAATGGAGTCTCGGATTATTTGGGAGCAGTCTTCCTCTTTGGGGCAGTGTAGTGGATGTGTTAGAGGAGCAACGTGCAACCATATGAAATTTTGTTATTTATATGATTAAATCTTTTTTTTTTTTTTTTTTCGACCGTCTTGGATGTCCCTTTGGGGGTAAAAACCTGCCCTCGATCCCCTACAACTGGTATAAAAAAAAAAAAATGTTGGCGTACTCACGCTAACGTTAATGTGAACGGTCGACGTCGACTGATCGGCTACATTTAGTTTAAAGCGTGACCCCTCTTGCGCTCAGTCCTAAATCCGTTATTTACACCTTGAATTTGAACAAGTTGTATAAGTGCCAGCTAAGTAGTAGTGGAGTAATGAGAAGTGAGCCCGGTTTGTTTTTCTTAGCCAGAGAGGGTAGAGAGAGCGGTGGGTCCATCTGTACAGTCCCATATCATGTCCCTTCTTTATTTATTCATCGTTGTAAAAGTGTACAGAAACCGACAAAATGCGGGAACTCTGACTGGATGTGTTTCTGTTCCAACCTCATCGTATTTTATATATATGTGTATTATCATTTTTAAATGTTTTTATTTGAATTATTTTTTACTTTTGCATGTATATTTCTTTGTACAGAAACCATGAGTGTTTTCACGATATGTGCTGTAAATATTTTTATTTTGCCATCAGTTATTTTGAGATTAAACATATTGAACGTGATACTCGGCTTTTTCTCATTTGTTTTGTTGTGTTCAGTTTTCCGTTTTTCCGCCCTCGCCCGCAGTCGGGTTAGTCCGAGCGTTTCTGGTCAAGGATGTGGCTTGCGATTGCTCAAGAGACTGAATCAGAACCATCTATCATCTTTATCCAATACTATGTTCTCTGTAAATTGTGATTTGGAATGAATCCATAATGGTGAAAGTTACTCGTGCCAGCAGCCTTTCAGTCCCGACTTTGGTTGAGAAAATTGAGGAAGCTGAGAGAATTTAGTAGCGTTTTAATATGGACTCATTTTGATTGGTTGAAAAGGTATAAGGCTGAGAGTGCAAATTCTTTTTATTTTTTTATTTTTTTTACTCTTTTACATTACGTTACATTATTGGCATTTGGCAGACGCTTTTATCCAGAGCGACGTACAGTTGATTAGACTATGCAGGAGACAATCCTCCCCTGGACCAATGCAGGGTTAAGGGCCTTGCTCAAGGGCCCAACGGCTGTGCGGATCTTATTGTGGCTACACCGGGGATCTTGCGTGTCCCAGTCATGTACCACGCCGTATGCCACACTTGGGACTGAAAGGGTTAGCTGGTGAAATCACCTGTAATTATCAATCCAGTGTGAACACAGAGTTGGACATTCTCACTAAACAGCTGCTTTGAGCTTTTTGTTATGCCAGTAATTTTCATTGTATTGCTGTGTGCAGTGTTGCTCAGTAGAGCATCTGTAGTCCTGTTTACTGTAGGACACATATTGCACTGGCACCCAGAGAAAGGCCCAGAGGGGAAAGCAAGGTAATTGAATGAATGTTTAAACAATGTTTTCAGCTGCATACATAACATTAAGTATGCATATTTTTTAATGCTGGGTAACATTCTTGGTTTTGCTAATTGCATTCTATGTTGCTATGTTGATCTCGATTTTGTTTCAGTTTCTCCCCAGATATAATTTTTTTAGTGAATGACTATTATTCTATCACCCACTCAGCCTTTTAACCCTCAGGCATCCTAAAGCAATCAAAGGATTATGCATTACGTACTGCGTTCCGTGCTCGTGTCTGAATATATATGTTCCTGATTCCTGCCAAAAGGTTGTACAATTATTCCACCACTAGATGGCAGTGTCTGCCTTTGCATTTGTCAAATTAATCAACCTCTAATATATCACTGGCGTAGGCCTTTGCCAACTACTGTTAGTTACTGTGTAGTAGCTTCCCGACAGATTCTTCATTAGTGACCGATTCAGTCCTGTTCAAGTCCAGCTTTTCCTTTCATTTCACCTGTGCTCATCTTCGCTCTGAAATGTAAGGAAAGTTGTTGTTCTGTTTTTGGAAACGTTACAACCAATTTAAAAAAATGAAGTGGGCTGTTGTGGGGATAACAGGAGTATTTGAAACTTATTTTAAACAGTGAAATTATATTTCGAATTTGTTTCAATATTATGCATTTCAATCTGTTAAATGTATGAAATCTGTATAGCTGTATGTATAGCTAAATTCCTGAAATTACATAAACCATGTGACATACTGATTATAACATCGCGGCAAAATGAGAGCTGGGTGTAATTATAGACTGTTGATGCACCGTTTTACAAAGCTCAATTAATGTTTAATCTCTAGACCCTAGTACCTGCTGAATCAAAGCAGGGACTACCCTTTATATGTTCACAATAGATATTCACAAGATGAGGCAGTCATTTTTGGTACCTGGGAGATGTCGAGAGATTTCTTAAACCACATTAAAGTATATCATCCCCAATGGAATGTCTTCACAAATCACTAAGCGAATTCCAGCTTTCCAAGGCTCACTTATTTTCCCCAGGAATAAAATGTCAAGCCAAGGTGTCGGCAATTTGTACAGCTAAATGCAGGGAATGTGCCATCTTTCCTGTAATTTATCACAACCTGATCGGTTCCATTTTTTTGTCAAGAAAGTTCACACCCATCTCATTTCATCAATCATTTCACTTCTGTCTTCATTGTGGATGAAGTGATCTGTGAAATCTATTTCTTATGACATACTAATTCATTTACTGTGCTGTGACTGATTAAAATTACGTAACGCTTGTGGCAGTAGCTTCTCTGAACGTTATGTTCTGAGCAGGAACAGATTCTGATTGCACTCCCAAACAGAACATCCGCCCTCCCCACCCCACCCCCAAAACAAAATATTATGCGCATGTGTTTATTTTAGTTTCTTAAAAGCCAAAACACACTTACAATGAACTGCGTGCTCTATTGGGAAAAAGGAGGATATTGTCAGCAGTCGCTGATTGCCAGTCATAAATGTTCTGGTGAGGAAAGAACTGGGAATGCCGGGGCTTCACACAGCAGGACTTGCGGCGTTCCGGCGTTCCGGCCATCGGTAGACCAGGACTCCGTCACGGCCCCCCTCTGCTCCTTAAGGGCAGGGTTCGAGCCGTGTGCGTCAGGGAATCGTCTTTGTCTTGGGGAAGAGCTGATTCAGGATGTACAGTGTTTACTGCTGCTTTGGAGTTAGTGCTTGAAGTCAGTTTCCTTGTTTTGGACCACAAACCCCAGGATGTCCCAATACTATCTTTGTGAAGGTCAGAAACTTGTGTATCTTAAAAATCTGTACACAAGGCGCACTAAAATTTAAGATGGCTCAGCTTTGCTTCATCGCCCACGGAACTGTCTGGGAATTTAGAACTTGCATCAACACTGAAGTATCTGTCCAGAGCTTGTGCCTTGAAGCAGGATGCATGGAGGTGGACTCAAAGCTGGAAAAACTGGAAAAGTGCGTCTGGAACACAAGGCTGAATGGGCTGAGAATGGATGCACAGATCATATTAATCACAAAAAAACGTTTTAAGTTAAATGTCTGTAATTGCTGAAAGCCTCAAAAGACGGGAAATTAAATTGGTCAGACCTAACACTGACATCAGCCTGCTCTCTGTCAAGGTGTGTCCACACCTATCTGAACTGTTACAGCCATGTATAATGTCTACTGTATGTCAAACAAAATGTACTCGCCACTGGGAAGATGGTTTAAGATTCAAAGTTCTCAAAGAATTGATGATCTTAAAGTAGTGCACTGTAAGGTGTATTGACAATTCTTGCACTTTTCTAAAGCATGCTTTATTTCCAACATGTCCAAGTGTCCTATTTTGGACCACATATCTTGTGTCACTCTTTCTACATTGCTTGTCCAAAAAGTGTCAGCATGTAGCATACAGTTTTTAAACTAGTGTAATTAACTGATAGATCTTGCAGTAGAGTGTGTATTGCTATTGTCTCGTTCATATAGGCCTTCTGAATGTCGTTCTGGATAAACATGTAGAAGCAGGTGGACTACAGTATGTATGTACATATAGGCGTATACATAATTATTCATATTTGGCCTTGAATTGGTAATTGACCAATTAAAGTCATGGCTAACTACTGTGCATTCACAGTCACTCAATAATAGTGTCACCAACAAATCACTTTGATTTTCACTGTGGGAATAAATGTTGTCAAAGATCTGTACTGATGTACCTTGATGCAAAGCAGGTTGATGTTGGCGTTAGGGCTGATAAATAGAATTTCCTATCCTTGATGCTTTCAGCAAATGCAAACATTTCTCTTAAAACACATTTTTTTGTGATTAATTTTTATTGGTTTTTACACTTGTAACTTTCCTTACATTAAATAATCTATTCAGCCCCCCACTTGCCAGCATTAACTCGAGTTAAAGAAAATCTAGTCTTGCAAGCCCTTCCTGGCAAGGTATATCACAAAGTACTTTAAAAAGCCTAACTGTAGGCTAGCTAGCTATTTGGCTTGCTGGCATAAACATTGTCACTGCCATTTTTCCTTGTAGCTAGAGCTAGTTAGCTAGCATAGTGAATTCACTTTGTTTGTGTTTATGACTGGCATAATAAATGAACATAGCTGACGATTTAGCCGTAGGTTTTCTGTTTATGTAGACCAACCTACAATAGTTTTGGCCTCCCTTGACTGTATCCAACTCTTTTTTCACAAATTGAATGCTTGCCACTTCAGACAGTCAGTGGGATTGGCTGCAGCTAGCCTTTTGGCGTGCTATGGAATGCCATCTTGCTACTACCTGCCCGTGATAATGTTGCTCTCATGTTTGTTTGAAACTTTGGATTAGCCTGATCTGTGTTAGCATTGTGCCTTCCCATGTTAAGTCTAATTAAAATTGACATATGGCACTCAATTACCGACAGGATGAGTGGTCTTGTGTCGGGATCCCCTGAATTTAAATAGAAAAAAATTTAATCTTAATTTTTTATGCTAATATTTTTAGGGGTATCCATAACACATAAATGGCACACAACTGCGCCCACTATAACATATTAAGCTGGAAAACAAGATATTCCATGTGCTGACTATATGCTCAACTAAAATCTCTGAGGAAACTTCACTGCTTAAAGGCTGGTGCTGTATCAACACTGTTTCATGCAAAGCTGCCATCTTAGGACCAGTGGTGTCTCCTGAGCTCAGAATTGGTGGGGCACAGAACTTCAACTCTTCTCGCAGTTTTGTTTCATTTTAATTGATTAACATGCCATTGATCGACTAATGTAATGGAAAATAACACACAGCTCCTTCACATCATGTTAAACGATAAATACAATTTAGAAAAATCTGTTTGAATCACTTCGTACCCTATGTCTTAAGCAATCATTTTTATTTGCATTATGAAATTGTGCACATTTTATCAACATTATTTCCGGAAACATGTAGACTTCTTTCTCCGCACTCACACTCAGAAAATACACAGGTTTTGTTATTGTTGGTTATTCTGAAGGTTAACGCAGTAGATAACATAGTGGCATCTTTTTTGATTATTATTGCCTAGGCTTCTTGGTGATTAAAATGTGGCAATTTAATATCATTTCATGCAAAGAAACTGTGTGTAACTTGCCAATTGATTAGTCCTCTCATTGGCATGCTTGTCAATCAAGAGAATTGAATGAAAGCGGGTTGAGATCAATGATTAGTTTAATGGAAAGTTTTGGGCCCCACCTATTTTGAGCTCAGGAGACACCACTGCTTACAACATGGAACCTACATCCCTAGCCAGTACATTGATCTGTTCTTGAAATCTCCTTAAACACATCCTATCAAGGGACCACCATAGTGAAGCATGGGAACTGAGAAAAAGTGTGATGCCAGCTGAGCAGAGGAACCAGGGTAATTGGGACAGCTGGTGCATGCAGTCAGCCACCATGGAGAGGTGGAGAACATTAACTTTATGGACAGGGAGCAGGAAGGGAGCCATTTCACCAGGGAACATGGGTACATACTCCAAAACTTAGCCGGAATCAGCCAACACGGATGTCGAGCTCTGGCCAGTTGTTTGGAGCTTGTCTAAGCGTCTGTGTGTTTGGGTTCGGCGCTGGCACGTGAAGAGAGGCACGGACGCTGGAGCCGGTCATCCGGCAGGGCCGGAGCCAGGGTGGGCCCCGAGACCCCGCTGCCGTGTGGCCGGATGCGTAAGAACGGAGAGACGGAATGTACCTCGGACCACAGCTCGAGTGCCTCGCTACGTTTATGCAATGCTATGTAAGAGTCTGGCACGCCGACCCCCTCCAGCTGTGCTCCCTGGCAGCGGTCTGCGGCCGCTTCTTGGCGGTGCTGCGCGATCCCTCCGGTTGCTTCCAGGAGTCTGTTTGTCAGGCTGGTCTGCTGATAGGGCTCCCTCACATTTTCCATTGTCCGTGCCACTAGCGCTTGGGAGAATTCCATTCCCAATCCAGCGTGAACAGGGAACACGCAGCGGTGGGGCACGGATCTGAAAAGAGCTGGGCTTGATGAGAAGATTCCGGATTCTAACCCCCCTAGCCTATTGCTGTTCCTCCGAGCGAGGTAACCTTGTGCATATCCAGCCACCCATGCCAATGGGCTGTGCCCTGCAATGCAGGCAATATGGAGTAAATTACCAACGGTGAGGGCAGTCACCCAAGCGCTAAATAACGTCACAAGATGAATACCATGTCACAGTCTGTCAGGTCCAAGCGGTGGCTCCCAAAATGAGATGAAGTGCCTGAAGAGGTTAATGGCCTTACTCTTTCGCGGGAGCCCTGGCCGCTGATAAATCGTGGAAACGTCTGGCCGTCTCTGGCTTTCTGGTACTACACGAGGCGCCACGGTCTGCCGTTCAACGTCGGAAAGCGGGAACATTTTGTTCCCAGATGAGACGAGTGCTGGGGAAAGCTGTGAAGAGCCTGCAGGCCCCTGTTTGACCACACTGTGGCCCGGCTCTGTAAACACCGCGCAGATAAGACAGAAGGACTTGGACCATCGCTCCGTTCGACTAGAAAGCGGGAGCTGTCATAATTGGCTATGGTAGGGGGGGGACAGGGCCATCTCAGCCTAGCCGGAGGACCCCACTGTGGGACAAGTTGTGCAAGGGAAGCAGAGGTTCTGTTGGAAGTGTTGTGCTCTGTGTGAGGATCAGTGGAGCCAAGCAAACCTTCTGAAAGCTCGTGTCAATCAGAGTTGTGTACGGCTGTGTGCTCGGGGTCGGGGGTGGTATGGGGGGCACGTGGACGAGCGAGCGAGGATGTCACGAGGGTTTAATTAAGGCGAGAGCTCTCCAAATGTGTTTTTTTAAGCCAGCGTGGTTCACACTGTTTTTAGAAGGAGCCCGGGGGACACCTTATCTGAAAATCTCAGAAGTGCTCATCACATCCTCCTGGAAGGTTTGGGTTTGCAACAAAAGGAGGAAGTTCCCCGTCTGGGACACCCAAAAAAGATTACTTCCTCCCTTTGGGAAAGCGGCAGAAAATAGGCAAATAGGAAGCTCTAAAGGCTTGATAAATCAGGCATGTTATTGTTGGTTATTGTGGCCGATTTTCACCTTTCACCCGTAAATGCGCTTTCCTTGGACCCCACACTGATTGAAAGCTGTTTGCCGCAGTTTACAGGTCCAGTAAAAACAAGCCTTTATCCTGACTGAAAGGTCTTGGTGATTGAGGTAGGAGAGGAAAAAAAATTGCATACAATTCAGAAGGCTCTCTTGGTCATGCTGCATATTGTGTTTCACGACATCAATTTGCTATGCAGAAACCTGTACCAGGGCCATGTCTGATTTCTCTATAAGCCATTTATATAGCTGCATTTGGATTTATGGCACCAATTAAAGTTTGTCTGACAGAGGGTTGCTTTAGCCATGGATTCAAATCCAGCCACCCCCAGATACTTGGGCTGAAAGCTCAAAGCCTTGAAAAAAAAAAAAAAAAAAGAAATGCAATGAAACCTTTAAATTAGATATATTTTCTTTGCTATTGGGTTTTGACATTACATTTAAGATAAATATTCTACATATAGTCCTAATGTATGCTGTTAAATGTGCAACAACATAATTTTTAAAAGTATATTTAATTTATATGTTTAAATTAGGCTAATATGAATTCAGAAAGCCAAATATGATGCACAGAGTGTGAATGAACGCAGAAATTGTTTATTCCTTCGTCGTTCCATTCGGAATGTTTTCCATTCGGTGTCAGTGACTTTGAACTTTACGGCTGGAAACAGCACAGTGCTGTGAAATCAGGAAACCGGAAAGCAGGAAGTGAGTGATGTGGACACACAGATAGGGCGAGAGGGAAAATAACACAGGACAATCAGCAATGATTAAAAGAGGAGGATGAGAGTGATCATTTATTATCAGTGTTTTTCCTTTAGGTAACACTCTGTTTTTACTGTACATTTCATCCACATATGTCTGAACGAGAAGCTACAGCAATTACAGAGCAATTACAAACCAATGTACTGTACTCACACAAACAAATGCTTTGGTATTTTACAGTAATATATACAGTTGTGCAGAGTGCTCTCTAGAGCGGTCTGATTTAATAGATTTCATCCCATCTGATACGATCTATCTTCCGTTTTCCCCCCAGCCCCAACTCCCGACAGTTTAGAACACCCTCGTCATGGATACGAAAGTCACAAAATTGGTCCAGTGTCATCAGCGGGAGGAGAGAAGGGTATCCCTTCCTCGCAAGTGAGGGTTTTGCCGGTTCTCAAAAGCACAGGCCGAGATCTCTCCTGTCAGCCTAGGTCCTGATACAAAGCTCAATGGGGCATTCAAAGCCAGGCCCACCAGTCTCCCAGTTGTTTGTGCAGAAGCTGCCTCTACATTAATTTTTTCATTTTTCATTTTTTATTTTTTTCTGTGAAGTTTAATCGTTATAGTTTCTATTATATATAGTAAATGTCTCTGGTTGTTTGATGCCAGGTGGTCTGTACTTTCATAGGGGCGAGAGAACATTGCGTTCTCAAAAGAACAGCGCTATACATTTCTCCAGTCTTTCTGGCTCTGACCCGCTGTAAGTACACAGCGATTTTTAATCTCCGATGGATATTAAATCTCTCTTACTGACAACTCTTCATTCAAGAGCCTATTGTTTGGCAATCTGTTTGAATGTGGCTTGACGTCAGTGAGTAATATGTTTTGAAAGATTCATTGACATTCATTAAAAGGATTTCCTGGGGTAACCTGTGTATGCTTATATGGCATCATTCGTGCTCTTCTTCCAGCGGTGGGTTGAAAATGTGAGCAGATCTGGTTTCCACACCTAATGCCTCCACAACCTCTCAGGTTGCCTTTGGCTACATCCAGCAGTATTTCACGGCAAAAGTGATGCCCCCATCTGATTTCCCAAGTGTCCTAATTATTGTTCTGATGTCAGGCTTTGATGCCACGTGTATTCACTTGGCCTGAGGAACATAAGTACAGTATTACAGCCCCCACAGTCCTCTGCAGGAGCGGAAGACGGTAGAGAGATTATGTTTTTCCTTCATGGGTTCACTTCAGTCGCCTCAGCTGTACAAAGTGTTCCCTAGCAGAGGTCTGTGTGCATGCGTGAGATCGCACAGGCATGTGTGTACACAGGCCCACGTGCCTCCACATCACCCACATGTGGGATGTGATTTTTTTTGGGTTTTTTAAGAACTCAGTGGAAATATTGACAGCTGATAGAAATTAAAGTGGTTTATTTATGGCTGTTTTTTGTGGCCGGGCACCAGCAGAATTAAACAGGCTCCACTCGAATCGAGCAAAATCCCGTCCAACTGGGAAATATCCTCGCCACACGTTCCTCCACCCAAGGTATAAACATGACCTTCATGCTTTTGTGGATTTATTGATACATGTAGGTGTTATTACAATTTGTTAATTCCATTGTTTTGCACAGAGTTTGTGCCTTTATACCAACAATTCTGGAAACACTGTCGAGAAGGTTAGGAAGTGCATGATCCTGACCTTTGATTTAGTGTAGGTTAAAAATAGTGTCAGTAGGAATTAACGACCTGGAGCTCAATCCCAGGCCACATAGCCAACTGAAAAAAAAAAAAGTGTTATGAGATGTTTTTTAATAACGTATGGGAAATAGAACTATTTTGGTAGAGTGCGTCAAAGGAATCATCATCGGCTTCCTTCCACATAAAGATAACATGTTTGTTTAGAGCCCTGTATTTATGGCTAACTTGCTAACAGGGATATCCTGTAAAAGCACAGTATCAGACTGCTGAAAAACAGCGTTGACAGTTGGAACGGCAGTTTGTTTTTAATCTTTATCTAATGCAGTCACCATCCTTTTTCCACAGCGTGATTTAACTTGTAATAGTAAGTTGTAAAATGTAGCCAGCAAATAAATTCCAGAGGATATAAACATTTTTTTAAAATTAATTTCCAGTTCAGAGCATGAAGGCCTTTGTCAGGTGGGAGGGGGGGGGGGAGGCTGAGCAGGCAGTGGTGCAGTTGTTAATAATATCTGTAACTTGAAAACACAGACATTATTATCTCATTAATTATAACTGAATGTGGGCATGAGAATTCATTTTGTTATGAAGCAACTACTCATTTTATTGAAAAAATGCAGTGGTGCTTAACAGAGCCAATGTGAGGTAATGACTCAACCATTCTGTTTTCAACTCCATTGCAGCATAAGCGTTTTCTGCCTTTTGCCCAAGAGCTTGCTTGTCTGATGTAATTGGGTGCAGTGTCGAGAAGTGTGAGAAAAGAAATTCCAACAACATTCTCATATCTTGTCAGTAAAATTACATTGCTTCAATTAACAAATGTTCTTAACTTTATTAAAATGTAATTGTTGCTTTTCTTCCAAGAAAAAAGGAAAAAAGGCTCTATCCAGTCATCATTAAAATCCTGCGTTCGGTTATGAAACATTTGACACTTTAGTCTAAGTTATGGACGAATGTTGATGTAAGCTGAGCTCATGTATTCATCAGGATCAGACTAAATACTGAGGCTATTTGCACAAGTTATCATATCCCTTCTGTTTAAACTTATGGACATGGTGTTCTGGAACTCACATTCTGGGACGCATTATGTAGTTCACGAGTTGCCTCATTATCAGCCTGTTTGCTCTACGTGCTCACCACAAATGCATTTTAACAATACAGTCACATTACACAAGCCTGTTGTTTATGGGAAATGTAGAAGCACAAAGTTTTATTATTATTATAATAAAACCCCCCCATTTTTTTCCCAATTGTCAATTGTACCCTATCTATTCTAATAACCCATGCTAACTACTACTAACACCTTATCCCTGGCCAGGCCGGTGAGCTCTAGTGATCTGTAGAACAACACAGCTTCTCCAAGCATCGCTCCAGTCCGTGAGCGTGATTCTGACACCATCAGGGCGCAGCTATATAGGGCGATCCTACTAACTCCGCCAAGTCCCTCCCCCCGCCCTTAGAGTGCCGGGCCAGTTATGCCGCTCCCACGTGAGCCAGCCAAACTCGGCTTTGGCAGGACCGGGACATGAACCCCGGTCCTCGGTGTGCAACTGCATCAGACTGATGTCTGCATCAAGGCCCGACGCCTTAGCTGTGCGCCACTGCAGCCCCAGAAGCACAAAGTTAGGAATACACATGATATAATGTCACAGTGCCTTCATGTAGTAAAATTCAGATATACTGATATTGCAGGGCAATGTATGCTTTTTTTTTTTTACCCACCAAAAAAAAAACGTTTGATGCAAGTGGTACGGCCGTGGGCTGCAGACGTGGCTGTGGGTTGGGATCCGGGGTAGGCACACACTACATTCCTGATCCAGGGCACCCTTAATTGGCTCCAGACGAAGCTGCTGTTACCGTGCCTGAAGTGTGATTAGCATATTACCAAATCCTGCTTAACTCCCGGTCCCTCAGGGCTCCCATTTAGGACCTCTTCCAACTCTTTTGAACCACTGACACTCGGAACTGGGGAGGGAAGCCACATTTGCTTTAATCAGGACCATTATTCGCTGAATCAAGTTGGTCAATTGCTAGGCCAGAGCAGAAGCCTGCAGACCAACTCTACTTCCTGTCTGTAGTTTTTGCCCTTACACTGCTTCTGTGCTTTAAAGTAAGAATCCTATCATAGTGACAGGAAAGAGTCACTTTAACTATCCTCAAGAGCAGATGTTTCTTTGAAGGACAAAAAATATGAATTGTCAAACATCAATGCTTTTGAAGATTTGATGGGGAAATTACGTTTCTCCATGAATTCATTGTAGGCAAATTTGTGACAGCTCAGGAGAAACAGCTGTGGATTTTCAAAGCAAAGTGGTTGGACTTTAGGCAGAGCTCATTGCTTTTGTATTGTTTTCAAATGCAACATCTACCGTACTGGCTACAGGAATATTGTTTTCAATACTGTCAATATTAGCGGAGTTGTTGAATTTGGGGTTCTTTATTAGGCTAAAGTTTTGGCCTGCTACAGCTTGTTTGAGAAGCCTGGCCTTCATCAGTAGGTATTATGATAGTATGTGAACATGTATCCATGAAGCTTAACCATGAGTGGTGCTGGACAGGGATTTGCAGACCTCTTGTTTCAGCATCTGTGAAAACCAATGCCGCCATCCAAATTTGTGGTCTGGTTCATAAATTCTTATTCTTATTCCTTTATTTAAACAGGTTGTCTCAGTGAGATCAAGATCTCTTTTTCAAGAGAGGCTCATTACAACAAAACAGATTAAGCAGACAAAGATTCATCTCAAACTCGCATTACACATAAAGTCAAGAACAGACAGCCTTGTAGATAAGGTACATGACTGGGACCCGGAAGGTTGGTGGTTCAAGCCCAGTGTAGCCACAATAAGATCTTGAGCGAGGCCTTTAACCCCGCATTGCTCCAGGGGGGATTGTCCTGCGTAGGCTAATCAACTTTGGATGAAGTTAACATGTCTTTACAGATTGGGTTGTACAAAACTATGATGATGGTTCAGTTGGTAGAGCCAATCTATGTATATATGTACATCGCTTTCCATGGGGCCCATCCATGCACAACAACCATGCTTTGACAGGGTGAAACATCCAGTAGCGACAATCAATTTCATTTATTTAATCTCAAGATAGCAATTTCTCATTGTTAGTACTACCAGAGTAGTTCTCTAAGACAATAATTGCAGAGTGAGATATTCAAAGTTGGCTACCTTACTATTTATAAAGTGACTCGTTAAGAGTGTAAGGTGTGTCATGCCTAATAACAAGCCTGTCTAACGACTTCGGTAGAGATGTCCAATACTCAGCAGGGATCTGTGTTTCATTGCTCTTCCAGTATAAGTTGTTGTTTTTTTCACAATGAACTCCACATGCAACATCTGAAACTGTTCACAATGCACATGCCTTTGGAGAGTTCTGAGCACCCTCATACCCTGCTTAAAAGCTGAAAGCTTACACTGGCTGCAAAGGAATATTGACATTTAACACTCGATCCAAAAAAAAAAGTCCTTCTGGGGGTTAATCTGAAGCATCCATCCCCTCCCATCCTCGCACATGGACTTATCCACTAAAAATATCCACTAAATATCCATCTTTATAATTAGGGACATCTTGTAGTGGCTTGATTTTGTCTCAACAGGAAGAGTAAACTTAGCACCCGCAACCAAAACTGCCGTGACGATGCTTTTGCGCTTTGTTATCAACCCAGAACAGGCAGGGGCACTTTTAGTTGGATATAATCAGGGAATGTGTGTCAGTGTAATTCTGCCTCAGAACCATGAACCGCACAAACGGCTGTTTGCGACACGCATGCGAAGGTGCGCGTGTGTGTGGTCTGACTATAAAGAGCCGGTGGACAGGGCTGGAGCAGGTTGCTGTATTTAGTGATTAAACAGCTTGGACTTTGTTAGGGGGGCCTGATTAAAATCTATCCAAAAGAGCCAGGATTCCTTCAGGATTAAGAACAAAGCGGCCCTTTTAATTAATGATAGCGGTGCGGCTAATGTACCTTCTGATTGGAGAGCGGCAGGAATGCGGAGCTGGGAGAGAATGAAAGTAGCTCAGCAGGGGCTGCTGTCAGGGCACAGCCCATGGAAAAATCCCCCACACAGCACTGCTCAGGCCTGTAAATTCTCAATAAAAGATGCAACAAGCCATAACAAATATTTTCAAGTACCATTCTTGTGGTATATAAAACGGGTGAAAAACAAAACATTACCCATTGAGCGCTGCGTTTACAAGGACTGTCTCCTCTCTTGTTCTTAAATGGCTGAAAAGGCACTGGGCTAGAAGAAAGGTTCCTCTGAAATTATTAATTGGACAAAATGCTTGGTGTGCTTATTTGAAGGCTAAGCTGAGAATCTGTACTTTAACCACATGTGCATTTTTTGATTAAAAAATAGTAACACTTTTCAATAAGGTTACATGAATTGGCATGAGCGAATGTTGTTGTTGTTGAATTTGCAGTTGAATTTCAGAATGAAGAAGAAGGCTAGACAAACTCTCTCAATGTTTCAAACTACCTATTTCCACTGTCAGAAACATTATTTAAAAATGGAAGATAAATGGAACAGTTGAAGTCAAGGCAAGGTCTGAAAGACCAAGAAAGATTTCAATAGAATGGCCCAAAACCTTGTGAGAAATGCTCAGAAGAACCCACATATCACTGCAAAAGAGTTGCAAAAGACTAGCAAACACAGGTATAGCTGTTCACTTGACAACAATACAACATACTTTAAACAACCTAGTGGCAGAGTTGCCAGAAAGAATGACCTCAACACAAAATTAAGCATCTGTATGTAAGTATGCAAAAGAAAACATTGAGGAGTCTTTTGGAACAATGTGCTTGGGACTGACGAAACCAAAATTTAACTTTTTGGCCTCCACCAAAGAAGCTATGTTTGGTGAAAAAAAGGGTGAAGCCTTTCTAGAGAAGAATACCTCACCAACTGTTAAGCATGGATGTGGATCCATTATGCTTTGGGGTTGTGTGGCAGCTGGGAAACAGGAAATACTGTGCGTGTGGAAGGAAGAATGGATTCCAGCAAATATCAATACATTTTAGAGGCTAATATTCAGGTCTGTTCCGACATTGAAGTTGAAGAGAGGTTGGGTATTCCAGCAAAGACAATGGTCCAAAGCATTCCTCGAAATCAACCATGAAGTACCTCCAGGAAAGATGAGGGTTTTGGAATGGTCACCCAGACATGAATATTATTGAAAATCTGTGTAGAGATCTCAAACATGCCATACATGCAAGGAGGCAAAAGAGTATTTCTGTTCTGCCAGGATGAATGGGGAAAAAATCCAAAAGCAAGAATTTTTGCTTTAGAATATGAAGAAATGTTTCATGTTAACTTTGTACCATTAAGAAGTCAGGCTCACTTCTGTTCCCTTAGATACTAACTGTAAAAGTCTTTTTGACCTGGGGTGCCCACATTTTTGCGCACTACTATAGTTGTTAATGACGTTGTAGCTTATTTCTGTATTGTCACCGCTTTTATGTTAGTAATGCATAAATCAGGCTATTAGTAGGAATTTAAGTTATAACTAGGCTATGTTTGAACTGAAGTCACTTACAGTCAGAGCAACCCAGTCCCACAGAGGGCATGCAGAGGGTTTCTACAGCTGTGAAGTTCCCCCCTTAGTTCTTTGTTTTCTTCTGTTACAGGTCAACCATCCAACATTTATATGAAAACTTATATTGACTGGGCACCATCATAATAATTTGTATTGGATGCCATCTAATCTAGGCCCATGTTTGACCACTAAATTGAACGGGTTGCTAGCAGTTGCTATGGCCGCTTGTCATCCAACACAGCCCAGAATCTCATTGTCAAGGAAATTGTCGCATGATTAAGAATGATCCATAGGATGTCTCATCCTTAACTACATTGAAATAAACCTAAAAGCTCATCCCAAAAAACCTTGGTTCATTAAAACATTTGTTTTTGGCTCTCTTGTAAAATAAATAAAAAATTTCACTTATTCCTTTTTTCAGTGACTCACCAAACCCTCAATATTTTTATTAAACTGCCAGATCATTTAGTAGTTAAATACATTAACTAATGTACAGAGCCAAATCAAGAAAATATGTGTTTTTATGTGGAAAATGATAATGCAAACAACCATAGAGCAGGCCATTGTAAGGCCATTTAGTGTTTCAGAGGGATTGCTGAGCAAATTATTTCATCAGTTTTTTTCTGAGCAAATTCTGAAGGTTCGAAATTGACACATGTAATTGTTAGCCCACCAATATCTGTCTTCATTTTGAGTGCAGACTTGACCCTTCTCCTGAGAAGCCTTGTGTTACTCTGCTGTCTTCCTCCAGAGCTGCACCACAGAGCTCCTTTCTCTCCTGTGCAGCTGGTGACCTGAGCCTCCTCCACCCCCGGCCTTCACCGGAAAGGGCTTCAAATGGCGCACTGCACGAGAGCTACCAGTCCGCGGTTTGCTGTTAAATCGGTGAAGTGCTCAGATAACGAGGCAATAAATTCTCTTCAGTTTTCATTTATAAACAAGCCATTGATTTTGGAAGCCTCTTTATAGCTTTATTTTGTTGTCCTTTGAATTTCTGAGTTTGAATGCAGCAGGATTGATCGGAAGGCAATGAAAAAAAAAGCAAAGATTCACTGAACGGCTACAGCCTTGGTCTTTGACCTTTGGACCTGGAGAATATCAGAGTTCATTTGTCGATGGTGCTTCGTTGGACTGAGTTGAACTCTTTCCTCAGATAATGGGAACACAGCTGTTATGTGAATTATTCATGTGTTCACTTAGTTGTATATTTATTATTTATGACAGCGTACGTATTTTCATGGTGTTTTCAAGTTCGATATACAGGGTAATGTTGCAGGCTTGCAATCTCCACAAATAATATCTGGTTGAACAGTTGTAAAATGATACACTGATACGATGATGCAAAATCAATAGGTGCTCTGCACTGTGCATCTGAGAAGACGTATATGGTGGCAACCTCTGCAGATGTAAGTTACCTTGATATGAACAGAGAACCTTGTTTTCAGCATCTTCATTGGAAAAAGCACAGTTGACGACAGGGCCCCCCAATCTTTCAGGCATGTTGAAAGGACTATAAACTGTTGGACAGTCCCCGGCCTTGGTGGCGTGATTTGTGGCCGGGCCGTTACTACGTCCATTGTGTGCTCTAAACCTGTTCAGTGACAACCCCTTTTAAACGATGAGCTCCCATGAGTCATCAAATTCAATCCAATCTGATCTTCTGTCCCCTGTAAAATAAAGTCTCATCTTCCCTGCCAACAAATACATTAATGTCAGAGGGAGGTAATGCGGCTTTGCCGAATATTTCACTGCTTACAGAGACTGGCTGTCCTTTGGAAGAAAGGGTGGTATAAGCCTACATTACTTCAATTTCTTGTCACAGCTTCAGAATACTCAAAGTGCCAAAAATAAAAGATCAGAATGGGGGAAGAATTCAGTTTTGAATGTCTATGACTTAAAAATGTATAAAACCACAATAGTCGAGGGTGAACCAATTCTCATGTCTTAAGCTCAAATTTCATTGCTGAAATGTGGCATCCTACAATGGTTTTGTGGTATTTCTCTTTTTTTTTTTTCTGGGTCACATCTGCTCTGGGTTATGCAACTCCTGTATTCAATTTAAAAAGCCTGAAGTACGAACGACATGCTATACATTTTTTAAATGCTATCATGCTATCGAGGAAAATCGTCAAACCACACATGCAATCCTGCTGTAGTTAGACTTTTGTACTAAAACAGAATCACATGTAGAGCAAAGGTGACTGGGCCCTCTATAGATACATATACTCAAAATTTAAACTGCACTGAGCTGTAATATAATCTTCTAATACTACACAACTTTGGCTTTGGCATCTACACTCATAATTACAACGGTCTGTGCGGGTTGTATTATAGTTTTAGCATGCCAAGCCAGTGTACAAATATGCTGAGCTGAAAGTGCTGTGGATTATGGGTTGTGGGGTTAACTGTGTGGTGCTGGCTGGAATTAATAGGGCAGTGTCCCTGAACTAAAGGCTGCACAGAGAGAGAGTGGAGCTCTATTGACCCACATGTCCCCCCCACCGAAAACAATGTTGATTAATAAATAAACAGCCATGACTGCGAAAACAAGAATCCAATGGAGAAGGACTTAATCATCTCCCATTGCCTGCTGATGCAGAGAAAGGGAAAGCAGAGAAATAAAATGCGAGTGGGGTCACCGTCGCTGTAAAATAATCCGGGCTTTGACTGTGGGAGTGCTTATGCTGTGGCGTCAGATGCAGCCCTTCGGAGACACTGGAGAAACATGGCCTCCCCCCACCGCTTATTAAAAAACTGCTCTGTTTGCTGTTCTTCTCCTAGGGCTGCTGTGATGTTCCCCTGAGTGTTTCAGCGTGGCTCTTCACCTGAAGTGCTCCTGTGGAAAATCCACCTCTTGTACCCCCATCCCCAACCTCCCCCCGAGCCTCACATGCCGGCTATAGGGTACATCAACATCCATACATCACAATAAGCCTGGCGGTTTTCCTGACGGAAACCCAGAATGGAACAAATGTATTGGTAAATGTAATGTTATTTTAAGTTTTGTCAGCTCAGATATTCAACTGCCACTTATCTGCGGTACAGGTAAATGTTACTGATATCAGTTGACTTTATAGCAAG
This sequence comes from Conger conger, assembly GCF_963514075.1. Taxonomy (NCBI): domain Eukaryota; kingdom Metazoa; phylum Chordata; class Actinopteri; order Anguilliformes; family Congridae; genus Conger; species Conger conger. The sequence continues at coordinate 18,460,022 of NC_083768.1, forward strand.
AGGCTTCATGCAAGCACAGTTACTACCTGTTATTACACAGTTATATTTATATGCTATTAATGCTATTAACATTATCGAATGTTTAATAATTATATTATCATGCAGCATAAATTATACCTCCGATAATGAAGTGGAGGACTGCTGAATACAGATAGATTTTTTGAAATTGTTGGCAGCATTTAGAGATTCCTCAATTATGTTTTTAACTGTACTATTCTGTTCAATACTGGGCATTCTCAATGTATAATACAGCAGCCATATCACACTGTCTTCCGTGACAACTTAATGTGGCTTTTTGCTGTTCTGGTGTTATTTAGTTGCAGCTTGCCTCATTCCCAGCTCGTGCAGTAATTCATTTTCCCCCACTTCTTAAGAGGAAAGACGGAGCGTGACTGGCGTGAGGGAACGTTCCCCTCCCTGCAAAGGTGATTGAGTGTGATATCTCAGCACTGATTTATAAGCCAGCAGTTTAAAACGTTATCATCTGCAGCCATGCAGGTCGCCATGTCACACCATAACTGATCCACCGAGGAGAGAAAGAAAAAAAAAAAAAGTTTCTTGGCTCCAATTCAGCACTCATCTCCGAGGGGTCAAAATCTGTTAAGAGAATGATTAAGATTAACAGAGGTACAAATGGTACAGATAGGGTCGAAGGCCATTGCTGTTAGTCACTGAAACGATTTGTTTTCTTCCTTGAAAAACATTCTGAGTACGTACAGTAAAAATCATATTGGTTTCAGCAATACTGTGTCCCATGGAACTGTGATAACAGGCAGATGTGTGGGTATGCTACAATTTCAGTTTAACCGTTTACTTTTTGAGAGAAGTCAGACGTAGCTTTCGTTAATGAACTTCCAGGTGATACAAGTCTGGAGGAGCTGCTCACTGCAAATTTACAGGCAAAATGAAACATCTTTGGAGATTAGTCCAGGGTGTGGTAAGCTCCAACAACAGCAACAACAACAACAATGTGTATTGATTGCCATTTCAGGTATTTCAGAGATATGAAGCATCTCCATTCCAAAGGGGATATACTGTACAGGAACAACCCCCCATGCTGACAGACCCCCATCCCCCGCTCCATTCCTGGGGATCTGCGCTGAAAGCACATGTGAGTGGCAGCCTGGGCTTCAGACCGCATGCTTGACATTTCGTACAGTTAGTCCCCAGAAAACCAGGTGAAACAGCAAAGCCGGTTCCCGCTGCCTCGCAGAGCTCATGTGTCACTCAAGTATGCGTGGCTGTGTATACAGGCCTTTTCCCAAGAATGCCCATTGTGAAACACTCCTGTGGCACCAGAGTTTTCATAACTGATCGCCTGTCAGCCTATGCTGCCATGGTGCTTTTAACCGCACCCCAACCACCACGCTTTCCAAAACGGAATAAGAGGGCGATTGTTAAGAGCGGGCCACATCCGCGGGCCTGGTATGCAGTGCCTTTCTTCATATCCATGTGTTTCGGTGGTGTTACGAGGATGGATGCAAAGATTTCAAGTTGCAGATCAAAGCATGCGATGCACTTTGTTTCAGTGGTGGACTTAATGCTGTCTCTTTATGGATAGGCAGCACACCACCCCAAGCAGATATATGATTTGTTTACTTGTACTTGGGCCACATATACTACTGTAATTTATCAGTGACAAATCATTTTAAATGCATTGCAAAAAAATGTCTATTTTGTGCATGAAAGGCTCGCCAAGTGTCTCAAATTTCATTTTGTTACCAAAAAATATATTTTGTGTGATAAATGTGCATTTTGTGCCACAAAGTGTACGGCAGGCGGCACGGATGGTGCAGTGGGTAGCACTTCCGCCTCACAGCAAGGAGGTCCTGGGTTCGAATCCCCGTCGGCCGGGGCCTCTCTGTGCGGAGTTTGCATGTTCTCCCCGTGTCTGCGTGGGTTTCCTCCGGGTACTCCGGTTTCCTCCCACAGTCCAAAGACATGCAGGTTAGGCCGATTGGAGAGTCTAAATTGCCCGTAGGCATGAGTGTGTGAGTGAATGGTGCGTGTGCCCTGCGATGGACTGGCGACCTGTCCAGGGTGTATTCCTGCCTTTCGCCCAATGTATGCTGGGATAGGCTCCAGCCCCCCTGCGACCCTGATAAGGATAAGCGGGTTCAGATAATGGATGGATGGATGGAAGTGTACGGCAAGTGTCACAAAAGTGCATTTTTTGGCCAAAGATCATTAGTACATTCTGTGGCACAAAATGCTCACAAAGTATGAGAAAAAGCTGGCCAACTGTGACAAGAGTACATTCTGTGTGATAAAAGTTCATTTCATGGCTGCAAAATGCATTTTGTGTCATAAAATGATTGCAGTGTATAATTAATTTGGCAATCATGGAATAATTATATTATAATCATTTAAAATGCATTTAGCATTTTGTACAAAAAAAGTGGAAAACAGTCAAAATCACTTAGATCACATTTATTCCCCAATCTGAACATTAACTGAAGCTCCTGACCTGTATCTGCATGATTTTGCATGCATTGCTGTTACACGAGTGGCTGATTGGATAATCGAATGAATAAGTAGGTGTTACTAATAAAGTGCTCAGTGGAAGAAACATTATGGAACACTCACAAGATTGATAGACAAACAAATAAGCAATGGTTTTGTGAGGATTGGACAAGCATTTGATAAGTTATGGCTAATTATGTGTTAGGCCATGGCCTTTCAACATGTTTATGAATCAAGGACATTGTGGCAATTACATTTCCATTTGTGGGATCATAAAAAAAATCATCCTGATTGCACTGACAGATCCTTAACCACTAAGCCACTCCCTAGTTTAGTGTGTTGGAAGGTGAACTGGGTTTGAAAGGGGTGTCCAAGTTATATGGACAGCTTCAGAACAGATAAAACTTTATTTGGGCCTCCCATCAGTCCATTTAAAAATGGCTTTGCAGACATCGATTTGAGTGTCCAAACATCGTAATTATAGGCCAGTGGAGGATGGGCATCCCCCTATATAGCCAAGTTCCTCTCGAGATTTCTTCCCATCAGGGAGTTTTTTCTCACCACTGTTTGAGGGTTTTTCTCCCACTAGGGAGTCACTTCAGCCAACATGTCCTGCATTGCAGCTCTCAAGGCCAATGTGTTAATATGGATCGCTCTCCAACAGTTTGTTCATTCATCACACTGTAGTGCTATGTGTTTTATATTATAACTTGGCTCGGTTTGACTTACAACTAATGCTAGCAGCCTGGTGGCATTCGTCTCCATTACAAATCTAGCATGTACAGTAAATCATTTATTGTTTAGGTTTAAATATTTACGTATTTAGCTGGAGCTGGAGAATACAAGTCCAGAACATACTATACCATTTTGCCTGCCTTCATTGCTATCTTATAAATCAGAATGTTTGTAACTGTAGAAACTAAACTGGCCTACTTAGCCAACTAATTTTACTTTGTGTAGGCTATTCATTAGATAGTTACCAGTTCTATCATAAATACACGTATGGTTTATAAAAGCAAGATACTGCTATTGTGCCACCAAAATATAACCAGTTATAATTAAATGTTTCCGTTCCCAAATTATAATTAGATCATTAGCTAGTTTTAAAGGATTAACATGGTTGTTGGTCACAATTTTCAAAATGCTATTTGCACAAGAGGGTGTTGAAGAAACACAATGAAAGTATTAAATACGTCTGTTCTTTAGTTTTGGAGAAATAGCCGTGTTAAATGTATCATCCTATTTTCAACTGGTTGAGAATGTTCTGATATGATAAAGTGCCCTTGAAGGACCATTAGACTATTTCTGGTTGTATTAATTTAGCTAGCTGGCTAACGTTAGCTAGCCAGCTAGTTTGCTTTCATAAGGTGACCTTATCGATAATGTTAGCTAGCTAGTTTGCTTTCATAAGAATGTTATAGTTGTGCTTTTCTTAACTTGGCTGGCCAGCTAGCCAAAATTATGATTGGATAAGTCACCGTCCTTACCGTAGCTATCGATAGTTGATATAATAAGTTAGCTAGACTGTGAAAATTCAGTCTCCCAAGATGAGCGCTTATCATGGAGGTTGCTATAGTAACAAACAAGAACGTGTGGAAATTGGGGGCACGGTCTGTCATAGCTATTTGACATTTCTCATTACCATGCCCAAACATTTTGACATTTTACCATGCCCAGAACTTTTATAGTGGGAAATTTAGGCTTAGAAAAATAAATTTATTTATTACAGCGTTATTACAAATTATTACTTTTTTAAATTACGTTATTACTTTCTGAACCAAACATGAGCATTATACTAATCAGCATTTCAAACTATTTTCATTTTGTTAGGCTTCAGAAAAAACAGCCCCAATTAAGTGGATTTCTTATGCTTTGCTACCAGTGTTAACATGTAGCAACCAAGGCAGTATCCTTTAATGCAAATTATAATCCATATAATGGGTATGTATTTAGAATTTGTACTTTGGTCTTTGTTAGTTACTATAGTTAACCTCCAACTGTTACGGCAGGGAGGACAGAGGAACCAGAAGCAGACACAGGGGTGTGGAAAATGGCAAGTTTACTCACAGGTGATGGGACAGACAGAGCGTAGTCACAAAACAAGCCACGGTCAAAATCCAGGGGGTCAGTCCAAACAGGCAGAGGTACAGAAATCCACAAAACACAAAGAATAGTCCAGGGAAGCAGGCAGGGGTCAAAACAGGAAAACCAGATAAACAAGGGCAAGGGCAAGGACTCGGGAACAAGGGCAGGGGCAAGGAAACAAGGAGGCTAGAACTGGGGAAGGAATCAAGGGCTCGGGAACAGAAACAGGACAAGACGAACTAGCAGCGTGCAACTGAAAAGGACAGGTATAAATACACAGGGGAATGAGACAAACTAGGCGGGGCATGGGAGTGAGGGCGGTCTAACAAATAAACATCAGGTGAGACACATGAAAGGGTAATGGGACAATAACGAGGGGGAAACAAAAACGCGGACTGGAATCACAAAGACACACATGTAATACAAACGGCTCCGGACTAGGGAGTAGACAATTTGCAGAGAATCAGGAGATGCAGAGATACAGAGAGACAGGTGCGAATACTTCGCTGAAAACTAAGCAAGTAATCAGTGATAGAATAGGGAGGTGGAGTTACAGAACAGAATTGAAACTGGAGATGCATTAGTAAGTTAGTTAAGTGCTTTAAATTACAAATACCCAAAACTAGTGAATTAGTTAGTTTGACAAACATATTAGTGTGTTAGTATAATTAGTACTGTACAAATTCTATGTTAGTTGGGATTAGTATATTAGTGCTATGTACAAACATGAAATGGAGAGAAAGCAGGAAGTAAGTAATGTAAGATTGGAAGGAAGACTGAACCCCGGAACTACCGTAAACACCCGAATAGTGGGGCACGCAGACAAGGGAGTGACTGGACTAGAAAACATTCAGACTCAGACATCACAGGGGAAGACGAGTGCAAAGACAAACAAATATAAACAGAACCAGACATGAAATATGAAAAATAATAAATTACAAGAATAAATAATACTAAACAATGATACACTAACACACAGAACACAGGAACATAACAGTACCCCCCCTCCTAAGAAACGCCTCTTGGCGTTTCATCAGATACCCATGGGGAGGAGGAGCAGGGAGGGTGGGAGGAACAAGAGAAAAACAGAGAGCACAAAGGAATGGGAATGAGGGCAGCACTGAGGGGAACTGGGTAGGGTCTTGGACAGAAACGGGGGACTCGGACGGAAACGGGGGTCTTGGACGGAAACAGGGGTCTCGGAAGGGAGCTTGGGTCTCGGACGGAAAAACAGGGGTCTCGGACTGCAACGGGGGTCTCGGACGGAAACGAGGGTCTCGGACGGAAACGGGGATCTAGGAAGGGAGCTTGGGTCTCGGACGGAAAAACAGGGGTCTCGGACTGCAACGGGGGTCTCGGACGGAAACGAGGGTCCCGGACGGAAACGAGGGTCTCGGACGGAAACGAGGGTCTCGGACGGAAACGGGGTTCTCAGAGGGAACAAGAGGTCTCAGACGGAGAAGGGCCCGGGGTCTCAGGCGGGCACGGGCCCGGGGGCTCTTACTTCTTGACCTGGAGGGGTCTGAAGCCCAAGTCAGCGCATGGGCCGAGGCCCGAGCCTGGAACTGGGCCAGACATGGCGCAGGGCCAGACGAAGGTCCTGGAGCGGAAGCAGCTCGGGGGCCCGAGACGGGGCTTCTCCAGGCAGACGGGGCTCGGAACCCGCAGATGGGCAGTCTCCGGGCAGACGGGGCTCGGAACCCGCAGACGGGCAGTCCTCGGGCAGACGGGGCTCGGAACCCGCAGACGGGCAGTCCTCGGGCAGACGGGGCTCGGAACCCGCAGGCGGGCAGTCCCCGGGCAGACGGGGCTCGGAACCCGCAGACGGGCAGTCCCCGGGCAGACGGGGCTCGGAACCCGCAGACGGGCAGTCCCCGGGCAGACGGGGCTCGGAACCCGCAGACGGGCAGTCCCCGGGCAGACGGGGCTTGGAACCCGCAGACGGGCAGTCTCCGGGCAGACGGGGCTCGGAACCCGCAGACGGGCAGTCCTCGGGCAGACGGGGCTCGGAACCCGCAGACAGGTACTGGGGTCGAAGGGGAAGCTGGAACTGGTGTGGTTCTGGATGCCGGGTCAGGAGTGGAGTGGGAGAGTGGATAAGGGATGGGAAAGGGAGTTGGATATGTCGTGGTCCAAGGAGCTTGGCCTGGATCGCATGGATCGCTGCGAGCTGTGCAGTGTTCTGCTCCAGTCTCCACATGCGGGCCAAGTGGACAGATGTGTCGTACGCCATATCCCAGGGGGTGGGGTCCGCTGGTTCCATGCCTGGCTAGTTCGTTCTGTTACGGCAGGGAGGACAGAGGAACCAGAAGCAGACACAGGGGTGTGGAAAATGACAAGTTTACTCACAGGTGATGGGATAGACAGAGCGTAGTCACAAAACAAGCCACGGTCAAAATACAGGGGGTCAGTCCAAACAGGCAGAGGTACAGAAATCCACAAAACACAAAGAATAGTCCAGGGAAGCAGGCAGGGGTCAAAACAGGAAAACCAGATAAACAAGGGCAAGGGCAAGGACTCGGGAACAAGGGCAGGGGCAAGGAAACAAGGAGGCTAGAACTGGGGAAGGAATCAAGGGCTCGGGAACAGAAACAGGACAAGACGAACTAGCAGCGTGCAACTGAAAAGGACAGGTATAAATACACAGGGGAATGAGACAAACTAGGCGGGGCATGGGAGTGAGGGCGGTCTAACAAATAAACATCAGGTGAGACACATGAAAGGGTAATGGGACAATAACGAGGGGGAAACAAAAAAGGCGGACTGGAATCACAAAGACACACATGTAATACAAACGGCTCCGGACTAGGGAGTAGACAATTTGCAGAGAATCAGGAGATGCAGAGATACAGAGAGACAGGTGCGAATACTTCGCTGAAAACTAAGCAAGTAATCAGTGATAGAATAGGGAGGTGGAGTTACAGAACAGAATTGAAACTGGAGATGCATTAGTAAGTTAGTTAAGTGCTTTAAATTACAAATACCCAAAACTAGTGAATTAGTTAGTTTGACAAACATATTAGTGTGTTAGTATAATTAGTACTGTACAAATTCTATGTTAGTTGGGATTAGTATATTAGTGCTATGTACAAACAGGAAATGGAGAGAAAGCAGGAAGTAAGTAATGTAAGATTGGAAGGAAGACTGAACCCCGGAACTACCGTAAACACCCGAATAGTGGGGCACGCAGACAAGGGAGTGACTGGACTAGAAAACATTCAGACTCAGACATCACAGGGGAAGACGAGTGCAAAGACAAACAAATATAAACAGAACCAGACATGAAATATGAAAAATAATAAATTACAAGAATAAATAATACTAAACAATGATACACTAACACACAGAACACAGGAACATAACACCAACTGTGTTTTAACGTTACTCCCCTTCCTTACACTCCGGTCTGGGAATGTTGTTAGCTAGCACTGTATTGCTCATATAAATAAAAAGTGGTGAATGCATTAGACAACCTATTCTGGCTAATTATGTAGTTTTGCCACAATTATTTTGCAAGTTTTTTCATGGTGGCCAAGCAGTTCGTGTAATTGGGTTGGTTTACAGTATGGTTGTGTACCTTAGTCTGTTGAAGCTGTATACCAACTTAGGACCAAATACTGTAGGACCAATGAAAAATATATTTGGGGAATTAGGGGGAAAAAGCACATATGATATGAGAATTGTGGGGGGGGGGGGGGGGGGGGGGGCATAGTAGCCCACCTGTCAAATATGGACTCCAGGACTTACCGCTTCTGACCATCAGAAAAAAGAAAAGAAAAAGAAAGAAAGAATATTCCGGCAAATATAATATGGTTCCAGCACTACTTGCTTGTAACCCTAACTATAAAATGAAATGTTTAAATTGTTATTGATTTTTTGTTGTTCTTTGATTATATGTTGCTTTATTGATTTCTTTAAAACTGTGATTCTAAAGCTGGAAACAGGCGTTCAGGTACCTGTACTTTGTAAAGTGCAAGCTCACTAGCTCTGTATAAAATACTCCCACAGCCCTCCCTGGCACTAACATTTTCAGGCCTTTCCTGTTTCATGGTCTTAATCACCTTATATATTTCTTCATTTAATCCTAAAAAACATAAATCTGGTGTAACTGGGTTGCATATGGCCTTAAACTGGCTAAGTGCATTTGATTGAATCCAGGGAATGAAATTCTGGAAGGGATGAGGAGCACTTCCTGATTTATAGTGTTCTGCATCCCTTCAATTGAACCTGTTATGGTAACCTGAACACAAATTTAGCTTGTTGCTGTGTTTACAGCTGTAACTTCAGCTTTTTAATTTTTATTGTTTGAAAAAGCAAAAATCCCCATCCACGCTAAATCTGAAAATGGGCTATTGTGTGAGTTTGTCCTGCTGGCCTTTTTGGTGAAGAGAAAAGATACTGTAGCATTTATCTTGTGAGCATTCAATACAGTGTAAATATCTCTTTTCAGTACAGTCTACTTTGTATCCCAGAACCAATTAAATATTTTATCTTTATTTACACTGCCTTCTCATAACTGCTATCCTTTTTCAGATAAAGTGGCTGAAGCACTGTTTCTCTTCACTCCGGCTACAAAAACAGCAAACATTCAATCACTCCCATATTCCTGCCACCAGCACTGTCTGCAAAAATGTAGATGTTCCTGTGATGACCCTTTTAAGAAAATATACCCTTTTTGACTGGCCTGAGAAATGTGCTGCTTGGTGTGCATCAGGATCCTGTATGTATATCATACTATTGCACTGTATGTTTCAGCTCAATTCACCCCTCACTGGAAATGAGTGCTGCAGATGTCTCAAAATATCAAATTCTTATTGGTGCAAACAAGTGTTTAGCAAACTAGATCCTATGTGATATAGGTATCATACCTGACCTTATGGAACTTCCCAGTCAGAGACATGGGGGTGGTTTTACTATGTTAAGTGTAAGATAGCAAGAAGTTAAAGGTCTGCATATGCAAAGGTACGTAGAAGTTGACTGAGTACTGGTTATGCCACTGTTGCTGATCAATCTGACCCTCTTCACTAAGAGAGCTCTCTGACATGCGCTCTATGATTTTACCACCTGTACATTTCACCACATTTTTAATTATTGGTCGTCTGTTGCTGTAGCCTATCCACTTTGAGCTTTCAGGCATTGTTCTGAGATGCTCTTCTGCATACCGCTGTTTGTAACTGTGGTTATTGTTTTTCTCACCATTCTCTGCAAACTCTAGAGACTGTTGTGCGTGAAAATCCCAGGAGATCAGCAGTTTCTGATATACTCAAACCACCCTCTCTGTCACCAACAATCATTCCACGGTCAAAATCACTTAGATCACATTTATTCTCCATTCTGACATTTGGTCTGAAAAACAACTGAACCTCTTGACCATGTCTGCATGCTTTTATGCCACATGATTCGCTGATTAAATATTTGCATTAAAAAGCTTGTGTACAGCTCTACCAAATAAAGTATTTTTTTGTGTAGTATTTATTTATTTATTTTAGCTGACAAAACAAGCATTGACTGAATACACTCCACTCCATAATCAAGTGAAGATGGTCAGTCTGTTAACCACCTTCTCAGCAGGAAAGAGAGGTTATGTGAAATGACATTAAAGGATGGCCAATGACTGCCATATAAACATAACCTTTCAAAACTTGAAAATAATACTTGCATTCTACCGGGGTTAGGACCCTGTATATGCATCAATTATGAAATTCTGCCAAGCGAAGACGTCCAATTCGGAATGCCCCGTGTGTGCCCCCTTTCCGAGTCGCCCACGCCACCCGCCTCTTATCTCTCTCATAACAGAAGCCCTGTTTGTCTTTGTGCTTTGATCTGTTTAGATGCCCTCTCTGGGTCTGCGTGAGAGCTCTGGCAGTATTTTTCCAGGGCATTCGTCTTACCGTGTCTACAGTCCGCTGACACCGGGGAATTTATCATCTTGGTCCGTCACATGCACGGTAATTTACTGTATCTACAGAGACAAAGCAGGGTGTCTGATACAGATGAGACAGATGTGTTCGCCTTACCGACCTCTGCTCTGCCCTGAAATTGGCCCCTGCAGCTGAAAGCTTTGGGCAGCCTTGGTTTCGACGAATAACTGCAATCACTCAGTGGTTCGGCACGTGCACATTTCATTCAATGGGTTTCCTTTAAAAACATGTCCATTTGGCCTCTCAGAAGTGAGGTCCCGGCTCTTTAATGGTTTGCAGAAAGTGCCGTCGATTCACACATGGGGTAATCGGTCAAAAGAGCGTACAGCCAGAGCTCCCTGTCACGCTCACAGGCCTCAAAACGCAGTTGATGAACTCTGCTCCGTTTTCCATGGTTCGCGTATTTTGAACAGGGTGATAAAAATCTGGCTAAGGGTGCCTGGTCCTGTATTCTGCCATTACCCAACCCCCAACCAGACCTGCACCCCCCATCATTGTTTAGTGTTGGGGATGAGATCAGCATTCAGATAAGACCAGCATGCTGATAAGACCTACTGTCTGGCAGGAATCTTAGTGTTCAGCAGAGTAACATCTTGGCCTTACCCCCTCCCAAACCCTATTGCCTGTCTTTTTGATTAAATTCACTCTGTGGAACTACAGATGAAAATTAGCTCATTAGCTAACTGGAACATTTACATTGATGTGGAAACTGATGTTGATTCCTGTACACTGTCCCTGGTAAATAAATAAACAACTCGCTGCTTAAACAACCTTCTTAAATAGAAAAATAATGTTTTGAAATATGACGTACTCCCTTTAATGCAATTGCGAGAACAAAGCAATTGTCAACTTGCATTTTTTAGGCGCATAAAGATTCAAATTACTCGTCGAGTGCCATTAACTGTCACCGAATCTGAACCGTTCCACAAACCTCAGCCTTGTGTGTGGGAAGGACAGTAGTGCATCCTGTTGTGATAATAATACTCTATGGTCCTGCCTTTAAACAGCATATAATTGGTTCGTAACATAGAATCCTAGCATTCCTTTTGTTTTGTTTTTCCCAGAAGTGTTTTTAATGGTGATCTGAATCACAGTGGTTTGATGTTGGCTCTCCAGTGACGCATAAGCCATTTTGGGGTGAACCCTACGCTGTGGCACTCCCTCCCATGACTCAGCCTGCTTTCACTCTTACTTTTGTGGCTATGCAAAGCATTTTCCTCTGTGCCTCTTCGGTAGCGTTTTGTTTTGATGGTTTTAATGATGTGTCCCAGTACATCCTGTGAAAACTCAATTGGTGTGTGTGTTGTGTGTGTGTGTGCGCGTGCATGTGTGTGTGTTCTCAAAATGCTTGCCAGTCAACCGGGAAATTCAGTCAAGGTTTGACATGTTGCTTATCATCTGCGAGCACTTCAGATGTCGGTTAACTGCTGGGTGAAAATAGCGCCGGTGATAAGATAATACAAGCAGCCAATTGTAGGAATATGACAACTCGAAACGCACTTGTGTGTTTGCCAGCTTAGATAACAGCATGTGTTAGGCCCTCTGAGCCATAGAAATGATATGGTAAAACTGACTTGGGTCTTTGCCAGTTTTGATAAAAGGAAAGTCTTCCATGATTACATGAAAATGTTGTGCTGAACAGCAGCTGAGGCAAGTGCACCATTCTTGTTTGGCCTGATGCATAAGCTAGGCCTATTATCAGGAATTGATTTCATTTTCACTGTGAGGAATAATTGCATATTTTGAGAGTGGCTGGTTTGGACAGGTTACATGTTATGTACTGAGCAGTCAGTGATTGTGGGCCTCCTTCAAGGCTGTGTGCAACAGCGCACTTTCATCCAGGGAAACTCAAGTAGTGCATTTGAACATTGCATTCTGCGCATTGCGTAACCTGCCTCGCGTAAACAGTCTCTGCTATTTTGTTCTGGGTTTTTGTCCTGGCCTTTGAAAGCCGTTTCAGAATGTTCTGTGAAGAAGCCCATTTTGGTACTCCTGCAATTGTGCTGTGGTTTACCGCAGAGGACCAGAGAGCCAAGAACTGACCGTGGGCGACGAGCATGCTGGGAAAGCTGACATGGGCAGTGAAGTTTTACAGTTTTGGGAAACTCTATAGGTAAGAACTGTTGAGAGAGTTTCTGAGTCAGAAGGGTGAGGGGACCAACTCATCTATTTCAATGAAGGTGGTTTACTACTGCAAACAGATTAAAAGGTACACACTGGTGAATAGGTGAATAGTGTAGAATATATTAAAAATGACTTTGATAATCTCCACAGAGGAAAATTACACAACACAACATGAAGAGCCACAACACAACAGAAGAAATAAAAATGACGTGGCCACATAACATTTTTTTAATTGAGATGCTTCAGTTTCAAATGGACCATGAATGGGTCTGCAAATGGAAGTGTTTATTTTGTCAGTTGTAAACTGAATTTGAGAGATCCTGTTCACCTCTTGATGATGCAAATACCCACAGAGGAATTTTTCTTGTTGTGCAAGAAATATCAAACACCTCTTTTGTTTTGTTAAGTTGCCTTAAAACTAATTGCTTGTTTGATGTTGATTGATTCTAATGCCTGTGCAATCTTTGCTTTCAGTGTACAGTATATATCTCATTTACTTTTACAAACTACATTTTGTAAAAAACAAATTATCTTGTGTTTTTTCACTGGCTGAACCTCACAGTACAGAGAACTTACTGGAACCCTGCCAGGCCAAACTGATTACGGTCATATTGCTTTCCAATGAGGAAAAAGGAATGATATACATCACAGACACAGTGAAACTTGAAGTTCATTAAGTTCTCAAGCTTTCATAGAAAAGAACAGCATGATATATATTTGTAGAGGTGTTGTAAAACCATACAACTGCCTTTGCACTCGATGACCAACTTTAGATTAGGGTTGCTGTTAAAAGCCAGCTTTCAGAAACCCGTATCCCTGGAAAGGATGAATATTTGATGAGATTAACATACATTTTATAGGGAAATATGGACAATCCATCCTATATAGACACATGTTTCTGCTTGTAGTGCAAATGTGGAAGAGACTGTTAGTGCTGAAGCAACAATAACAAATGAAGGTGTTAGACACACAATTTAGAATTGAATGCAATTGTTGTTTTAATTTATACCTAACAGAAATGGGCCTTTGTTGACATGTGAAGGGCCAGCTCCAGCGAGTAGTTCCAGCCCCGCCCTGCAGTCGGACCCTCTGCGGAGCCCCGGCGAGCCGCTGGATGAGGTGGGGGATCCGCGGCTTGCCGTAACCGTGACTCAATCCGTCTCCGGTAACCGCCCTCCTCCCTGCCGGAGCCCCGGGGAGCGGCAGGTTCTCGGGTTGGCGGGTCCACCGCACGTCTCCGCTGTGGGCTGAGCCACGCTGAGGTCACGGTGGGGTTTACAGCTGCACTGCTGCGGGGCTGGACCCGGGCCACGGTGAGCACTGTTAATGTTACTGAAGCACGACCGCCGTTAAGAGCGCATTTAAAACGCAGGTCTGTCATTGCGTTTAGAAGTGAAACAAGACCCAAAGTCTTTTTCCCCCCGCAGCCCACGACAAGCCGTAAACACGCAAGGCAATCCACATAGATTCCTTACTTTTCCTTTTGAAGAAATAATGAATGAATTTGAATAAACTGAGAGATTAGATCTGATTTCTGTAATGAATTCAAGGAACCTACATGTAATGCAAACTGATTTATTCTTGTTGCATGCAAACCATTTTATTGTCCTCTTGTGTTTTCACATATTCTGATACCAATAGCTAGAGGCTTCTATGTTTACTGTGTTTCAATGTACTATTATACTGTAATTCAATATCAAATGTCTGGCTCTGGAATAAAGGAATCTTAAAACCCAAATTTAAACATTGAAAATTGAGATTTTCTCCACTCATCAGAATGCATTATGTTATCCATCATACTTTACAAATGTGTAAAATCTGCTTTTGTGAAACTGATTAAATGCAAATATGGTAAAGATTTATGTATAACTGAAAATAGGCTCTATAAACATGCATATAATCTCATTCATGACAGTGAGAGCAATTCCAATTTGACCAGTATGCTACACATGGTAACATATAGCCTTTACATTTATGGGACTATTTTACAATATGTTCACATGTATTGCTTTTTTAATGAGGACGAAATGGCAGGAAGGTCGCAATTCTCTGGGGAGAATATGGCATTTGTAAACTGTTAATAGCATTCTGGCAATATTCCATAATGCTAGCTTATTGCTTATTTTATTGCTAGCAGTAGCCTGATAGGAGGAAGGGAGACCATTGGTGTAAAGTCCGCTTGAACCAGGAGATGGAAAACTGCAGCAGTTGCACTGTGGCCCTGCCTTTCAGCCACTATAAAGACACCAAGGGGGCTTAACCCACTATGGTGTATAATAATACATTTGTAATAGCAGCCATGCCAATACCTGTCATAACATTTCCAAAGCAATGCTGTGAAGTTCTGTCAAACAGCCCTATGACTGCACAGTGAGAATTTTAGATGTTATCGGGGAACTGCCTCTCAGTTGCTGTCAACTCCCTGACATCCAGCTGCTGTCAACTCCCTGACAGCTGACGTTTAAATACCTTTCTACCTGCAGGCTGGGCAATCATCAGTTTTAGAGCCAGTTTGTGTCCCATTGATCTATGAAGCGTTCACAAAATATTATTTCAGAAAAAAAATATATACTGTGGGGTCCAAAATTGAAAATCTGTGGGGGGGGGGGGGGGGGGGGGGTGTTTGTCATGTAATCCTGGAAATAAACAGAAAGTTTTAGGATTTTGAAAAAATCTAAACAATTGAAAGCTTTATAAGTACTACTCAAAGACCAAAGAGTGCTGGACAATCCACAATCACCTGACCTCAACCCCATTGAGCTTTTATGGGGGCACTTAAAGACTGACAAAAGCCAAGCATTCAGTAACATCACAAGATGCTCTTTGGAACATTGTCAAATAACATTGGGTTAACATGAATCATGCACAAATTTGTGGAGTCCATGCCAGCTTGAGTGCACATTGCCATTAAAGCAAAATACTTTTTACTCAAATTGTTATGCTGATAATATAATTAGTAACGAAAAAGTTATGAAATTAGAAAATAATTTAAAGTAGAAGCATTTTCACCAGTGGTCACTAGTGGTCTCTTGTATAATTATTCAGTACTGTAGAAACCCCTTTGGCAGCAATTACAGCTTTGAGTCTTCTTAGGTAAGTCTCTACAAGCTTTGCACACCTGGACTTTGGTAGTTTATCCCATTTTTCCTGGCAGATCCTCTCAAGCTCCGTCAGTTCAAGCGTCTGTAAGCTGCCATCTTGAGGTCTCTCCACAGATGTTCTTTGGGGTGTAAGTCTGGACTTTGGCTGGGCAAGGACAGTCAGGGACTTGTCCCAAAGCCATTCCAGGTTTGTCTTGGCTGTATCCTTCGGGTTGTTGTCATGCTGAAAGATAAACCATCGCCCCAGTCTGAGGTCACATGCTCTCTGAAGCAGGTTTCCTTCAAGGACCTCTCTGTATTTGGCTGCATTCATCCTTTCCTCAATTCTGATCAGTCTCCCTGTTCCTGCTGCTGAGAAGCACCCCCATAGCATGATGCTGCCACCACCATATTCACTGTAGGGATGGTATTAGCCAGTGCCTGATGTTCTCCAGACATAGTGCTTGACATAGTTCTTTATATATATATATATATTTGGGGAAAAATTCACATTACCTGAAATAGCGGTCATATTACCACTTCATTGCAAATCCTTTGCATTCAATGACTGCCTGAACTGATATGACTGCCTGACTGCCTGAATACTGGGTATCTTCCCTGGTAATGCTCTGCCAGGCCTGTAATTATCTTCAGTTCCTGCATTTTTCTGGGGCAGTTTGCTTTCAGTCTTGTCTTCAACAAGTGAAATGCATATTTCAATTGAATTCAGGATGGATGATTGACTTGGCCAGTCAAGGCATTTAATTTTTGGCCCTGAAAAACTCCTTGCAAAAACTTTGTTTGTTTGGGGTCATTGGCTTGCTGCAAGGTGACTCCCCATTCAATCCTGCGGCATTTGGTTGGATCTGAGCAAATAAGATGTTTCTGTACACTTCAGAATTCATCCTGCTGCCATCAGCAGTCACAGTATCAATGAAGACAAATGAGCCAGTTCCAGACGCTTTGGATCTCATCTGTCCACAAGACTTTTTCCCAGAATCCAGGGTTTCTAGCAAATTCTAACTTGGCTGATTTGTTCTTGAGGTTTAACAGTGGTTTGCAGGAAGCCTGCTGGGGTTACACTGGTGTTGTCTTCCATTTATTGTAGTCTTTGTTTATGGTGATCGTCGTCTACATACTGGAGAGTGCTTATAATCCATCCATTAATCCTTTTCCTTCATTTCACAATTCAAAGTATTCTTTGATCATCTATTACAGTGGTCCTTCATAGTTTATCGGATTCTTTGCTATTTCTGAGCTCACCAGTGCCTTCTAGCTCCAGTTTATTTTGGCACAACCAATATTTTGGCAATGTCTGTGATCAATTTATTCAGATTTTCAGCCTCACGTTGGCCAGCATTATCGGTATTGACACTTATTTGCTCTTGTGTAGAGAGACAACAGCAACACTCCAAATGCAAATTCCACACCTAGAATCAACTCTAGACCTTTTATTAGCTTTCTCATACATGAACTAAGACAACTTGGCCAAGAAACCTCTGAGTAGTCAAGATATACCATTGTTTTCAGCAATTTTAAATGCCTAATTGCTTTCTACTGGTACTAATACAGTCACTGCAATCTCCTATCTCAATTCAGGAGAATGAAGACAAGCATCTGCTTTTCAAATGTCAGCCACTTCATTTCACTCCTCAGTCCACCAGTTAAACATGCTAAACAGCTTGCACAGGCAGAATGTGGATGCCCAATTGCCCAGAGGGTCGTGGTTATTTAACTGAATTCCAATTCCTGGGGGCTGCTAAGGCCAATTATGCCTATAATATGCCAGCTGGTCAGAACTGGCAGGTTTCACACCCATTGGTTCCAAGAATTTACTGCCTGTAATGTACAGTCACTGAGCACTATTAGGAACACCTGTACACCTACCTACTTATTCATGTGATTATCTAATCAGCCAATGTGTGCCAGCATAAAATCATGCAGTTATGGGTCAGGGGCTTCAAGTAATGTTCACATCAACCATCAGAATGGGGAGAAACTGTGATCAAAGTGACTATGACTGTGGGATGATTGCTGGTGGCAGACAGGTTGGTTTGAGTATCTCAGAAACTGCTTTTCATGCACAACAGTCTCTAGAGTTTGCAGAGAATGGTGTGAAAAACAAAAGCTTCCAGTGAGCAGCAGTTCTGCAGACAGAAACACCTGGGTAATGAAAGATATGGAGAATGGCCAGACTTGTCAAAGCTGACAGGAAAGTGACAGTAACCACACATTACAACCGTGGTATGCAGAAGAGCATCTCTGAACACATAACATATTAAATCTGTAGTAGGCTAGAGCACCAGAAGTCTTAAGTAAAAAAAAAAAAGAAAGTCTAATAAATACCTAATAGAGTGTATATTCAGATCAACAACGTGTTGCTGCAATATACAGTACAGAGAGCCAAAGACACAAAGTGTCTAAAATAATGATCCTGATGGACTGACACTCAGAAACACTCAGAAGCCTGGATGTGTGTACAAGGCCTCATGATGAACAGGATTCCCACTTACATAGTCTGA
Organism: Conger conger; assembly: GCF_963514075.1. NCBI lineage: Eukaryota > Metazoa > Chordata > Actinopteri > Anguilliformes > Congridae > Conger > Conger conger. The sequence continues at coordinate 18,478,217 of NC_083768.1, forward strand.
ATGAGAACCCTTGGTTCTAAGCAAACTAAGGAGGATGTTTACCCAAGATGAGATGCCGCGGTCACCTGGGCTGTGTTGCTGTTGGACCAAAGCCTCAGCTATCAGCAAGAGAGGAGGGTGGGTGGCCTTGCCAACCTGGACGTGACAGGCCCTGTATTCACGATGCCTGGCCCACTCCATATTTCAACTTTTAGTGCTCCAGTAAATTACCTCACAAGCCATAAGAAATATCTCAGTTTCTGCACAGTATTAAACGCTTGATTTATTAGAGCTGTGACCTCTGCATGTAAATTATCTTTAGGTCCTTTGAATCCAGATGTCTTTGCCCTCATGTGCTCTGAAGCCTGAAGCAGTAATTAGCTTTTGGCATGAATAGTTTCAGAGAGCTCTGGCCTTTTTCTGTTCCTTGACCTAAATTAAAATATATACAGTACAATGTGGACCATCCTGTCAAGACATTTCACTCAGTCATGAAACAGCAGTGTTATACATACATTTTCTACACTCTTTAAGATCAACAGACTATGGCGCTCCAAAATGGCCGATAGAAATGAAGCCAAATGGTTAGAAAATGAGGTGGGGATATTGAACTGTGAGCACTCACCTGGCTATCCTTCCCACAGTATCTGTGGAAACTTTCAGCTGGTGAAGCCTACTGGAGTCCAGGGCCACGTTCAGCCCTGACAAAACATAGCAAACTTTAATTTAAACAGAAACAAGTTGAACATCCTGTCAGACTGACATAATAAGGTATGCTCCTATGGCGTCTGTGTGCTTCTAAAGCATAGGCCTATATCATTATTGATTGGGCTACACCCCCAAAACACCCACAAAACAGGAGCAAACATACCTCAAAGCCTGATTTAAAACGTTGTACACCATTGGGAGAAAACATATCGTTGAATATTGAAACCGTAGCGAAACGTAGCAAAACATTTTCAGATTGAACATGCCCTGGGGTTCTGCACTGACCGAGGGAAGCAGCTTCCAGTAACTGTGACTTGAGTCTCTCTGGACAAGGCCCTCCTCCCCATTTAGGACCCAAGGGCAATGGGTTCATTCATCCAGTGTGCATCTTCGCTGTGGGAAGAGGTCAGTACTAGGTTAACACTCACTCCGCAGCAGTGTCGAGCTCAGCTCGGATTACACATTGTGAATGCTCTAAGTGAAAGTCCCTGTTAACGTAAAAATTTGTGGGGCGCAAAACATTCCTTTAAACTGATCACTGGTCTCAACCCATTTTTGTTTGTTTTCCTTGATTAGCAAGCATGCTAATGAGAGGATTAATCATTTGCCAAGTAACACACAGCTTCTTCACTTTGGGATGAAATGATAGATTCAATTTAGAAAAATTCATTTTAATCACAAAGTACACAAATTAACAAAAAGAAGATACACCACTCTGTTAACTAAGCTTTCAGTATAATCAGTAATAACAAAATCCGTACTTCAAGATCGTTTAAATATGTCCATTGCAGATCTTTACCATGAATATTCTCTGAGTGTGAGTGTGGAGAAAGAAGAAGTCTACATGTATCCAAAATAATGTTGATAAAATGTGTACAATGTTGTAATGCATAAATAATTGTAATTATTCACTAAATGGTTCAATTGAAGAGAGCTCAGAGAATTTTGTGAATGAATCGCTGCATTGAAAATGAAAGCAGAGAATGGGTTGAGACCAATAATCAGTATAAGGGAAAATTTTCCGACCAATTTTCAGCTCAGCAACTGCCACTGGTTATGTGCAGAGTTTGAGAACTTTTCCCATACTCTCACTTAAGATTTTGTACAATCAAATTCACAATTATACAATTAAAATCATATTAACAGACCATCATATATTAACTGAAACATCAGTTAAGACCAAATGATGTGACTACCAGTGTGTGAGGCAATCCAGAGATGATAATATATTACATAGCTTTATCAAAACTGAGATGAATAAGAAAATGGTGTGATGTTATTGAAATTAAAACGTATATATCTGGTATTTATGTTCAGAGTTATCTCATAGCTATTGCAAATGGAAAGCATTTCATACACATCCTCAGACTATGACCAACAAGTGCCAACCTTGAGTGTTATCTGTCAAATGCAAACAGTGGGGTGGAAACATGGAGACTATGCAACGATCCAAGTCCACTTATGGTGCAGGTGCAAAGGGACCTTCTGCAAGTGTATTCCCGTCTTAACTCGACCCTGGATGAATGTATACATGGTTACCCTATCTTAATAAGGTTTCCACATTTTTACAGTATCCTCCTAATTTGTTAACAGCAGTAGTATTGCCACAAGTAACGAAAACATCAATTACTTTTGAGGAAAATTTGATTTCTGCTTGGAAATTGTATTTTTAATACAAAAAATACAAGAACATCATCAGTTATTCCCTGGAATGCTGTTGCTCTTGTCCGATTGTGGAAATAAATTGTTGGAAAAGGAAATGGCTTCCAGGTTTTTGAATAGAATCAGAAACCAGGCTGAAGCAACGATCATGTCAAAAAAGAATAATGTGCTTCCATTCCTCAGGAATCTATTCTGATTCCTCCTCTCTGCCAGATGCGAAGGTGGTGCATTTTATGTGTCGATCCAAGAAAAACTTTTGACCAACATGTATAGTTTTTCAGCTGGCCAGTGCGGTGAACACCAAAACAATGTTGATTTAAAGGGGTTGAGTTCCTTGCCCAACTCACCATGAGGAATGAGTGGAATTCACAGCTCTTAGTAAATAAAGATCATGTTCACTGGATTAATCAACTGCTCAAACCTTGGTTCTGAAAGTGGCTTTCAGGGACCTTCAGAAAGAACAGCACGGCACACTGCAAATGCATACGTATCTATGGAGGCAGGAAAGGAAAACTGAAGAGAACTTTCCAGAATACCAAAGTCCCAAGTAAAAGAATGTTTCATTTGCTGATGTGGTATGTACAAAAATCCTGATGGTAGTTTCTGTATATATTATAAGAGTAGTTCTGATGGCTAATTTACTTTTGGTCCCAGAGCCATAACCTGAGAAATTCCACAAAGAAAATAATTTATTTGTTTGGCTTAGGGCAAGATTAATATCAAAGTTTTAACTCTGATTCAAGGCTGTGATGCTTCCTGGCTGAAATAGTTCTGAGGGAATTTCCTAAGATTTCCAACTGAGCTGGAAAGAATTTGGAGAGAAAAAGAAAGTGTTTTTTGGTCCCAGTATCCCAGTTTCATTATTTTACAATTTGGAAGGCCCAGCAATAAATGCTAGTCTGTCCCATCTCTGCTACAGCCTCCATCTTTTCAGGATGGTGTAATGTACATGCAGTATCCACTGAAACAAGTGCAGCCAGCCTCGGTTCCACTGCAGTCTGCATTCCCAACAGGGCCACACAAGAGGCCCCGGACCAAGCAGATGTGTCACTGTCGCATGCTGAGGAAATGAAACAGCAACAGAAATCCCTGGGTGATGCGCTGACCTAATATACATTACCCACTGAGACATCCAGATGCATTCAGCACTGGTGGGGCCAGGGTGGGGCCCTGACAACTGCACTGACAGCTAATGTTTAAGCTCGGTGTTCCAAGCCTTTGGGAGCCTTTGAAGCGTGATTTGGTCTCCGTTAGTTAGTTTGTTTGTCACACTGTACTATTATGTGTCCACCACAAAGGGGTGACGAAGCCCTTATAACTTCAGTATGACTGCAAGCTTGCAGGAACATTTTACCAAAGTAGTTATATGATAAATACACTGGTTCATAGGAAATAAGATGTACTGTGCACTGCCAAGAATTTACGTAACTTATAGCGTACGAATTCCAGAATTAACGAGTTTGCTCCCGAGCTAGATTTTAGAATGCAGAAAGTCTTTGGGGTATTCAATGGAATATACAATCAATGAGCATTTTATTAGGTATTTATTAGACTATATTTATTTCATTTCTCCTTTATTTAACCAGGTGAGTCCCATTGAGGTGGTTATCTCTTTTACAATGGAGCCCTGGCAAAGGGAGGAGCAAGCAGATTACAACATAAAAATCAATACAATTCAAAAGCACAACACAATAACACATTAATACAATCTCAAGTAAAACAGCTGCAGGCCTCAGCTTTTAGTGTCTGAAGTAAACTTTTAAAATGACCCACAGGGATGAAGTAATCCAGTTTGATATCTTTCTGGAGCTGGTTCCAGGACTATGGAGCATAAAAACTAAAAGCCATCTTCCCAAATTTTGTGCACGAAAGAGGGACAGTAAAAAGTGGCAGGTTCTGGGAGCGGAGGTTGTAGGAACTTGTTTTCCAATTAAAAAGGCAATTAAAATTTAAAGCCAGGGAGTTGCCCTAAAATGGCTTTATCAATTAAATCCCATCTACGGTGGGATAATAAAGTCAGACCTTCCTTTTCATATAAATCACAGCGATGTGTAAGGGATTTAGCACTTGAGATAAAACTTAAGGCTCCATGATAGACTGTGTCTATATTGCCTGAGGCAGAAGCATACATATAAATAACATCACCATAATCAATCAATGGAGAAACGAAGCTACAAGCTGGGTGGTTTTTTGAGTGGCAAAGTTAAAACATGTCTTATTTCTAAAATAAAAACCCAATTTAATCTTTAGTTTTTTGACTGATTGTTAATGTGTATTTTAGAAGGAAGCTTTTCATCCAGCCAGACTCCTAGGTATTTTTAAGTAGACAGCTGTTCAATAAACGTCCCATCAGTGGTGGAGCCTAACCAGGAGAAATGCATAGCTTTGGTTTTATCTGAGTTTAAAACCATCTTAAGATCACTAAAAGCAGCCTGTATAGAGTTAAAAGATTCTTGGAGATATTGGCCAGCTCTAGACAGGGAGGCTTCCCAGGAGAAGACAATTGTGTCATCTGCATAGAGATTAATTTTAGAGTTTTTTGCCACTGAGCTAATGTCATTTATATAAATAGTGAACAAGATGGGACCCAGAATAGACCCTTGGGGTACACCCCAGGAAAAACTTGGAGTATGATTTCTGACCGTCAGCATGAACATTCTGAGATTTGTCTGATAGATCATTTTTAAACTAGCTAACTGCTTTGGAGCTCAGTGCAATGTTGTGGAGCTAGTTAACTAAAATATTGTGGTCGACAGTGTTGAAGGCTTTAGATAAATCAAGACTTATTGGTGTTCTGTTGCTGTAGCCTATACACTTAGAGGTTTGGTGTGTTGTGTGTTCAGAGATGCTCTTCTGCATACCATTGTTGTAATGTGTGGTCTCATTAACAACGCGTTTCTGCCCACAGAACTGCTGCTTACTGGGTGTTTTTTGTTTTTCAAACCATTCTCTGTGAAATCTAGAGACAGCTGTGCATGAAACTCACAGGAGATCAGCAGGTTCTGAAATACTCAAACCACCCTGTCTGGCACCAACAATCATCCCATGATCAAAGTCACTTCGATCACATTTCTTCCCCATTCTGACATTTAGTCTGAAAAACAGCTGAACCTCTTGAGCATGTCTGCATGCTTTTATGCATTTACTTGCTGCCACATGATTGGCTGATTAAATATTTAAATTAACAAGCTGGTGGACAGGTCTACCTTCTAAAGTGGTCACTGAATGTATGTTGCTTAGCTTAGGATATAGCCAATAGAATATAAAACAATCTATTCCCACGACCATTTTCATTCTATTAAATTTTTACAGGGAAAATATGCATTTCTTATGCTTTGCTAAATATTATAAATATCATGCAGTGTTGTTTGTTTTGTTTGCTTTTTGTATTTTTGTTTATTAAAAAAGCTCTCCCTCACTCTCCGTCTCGGCCCAGAGACTGGGAAATCATTAAACACCAGTGAAATCCGGTCTTTCTCTACCTCCCTGTATCAATCTCTTCAGTCCGCCCAGGGGTGTGTCACGGCGTGTGACAGGCAGAAATACATACGACAGGTGCACTTGAAACTACCACTTATTTTCTTCCCACTTTTGTGCAAAGCTGCTTTGAGTGGCTAATTTGACTTGTGTGTGCACAAGCCCAGCCTGACCTCTTAATATCTTTGGCTCTCCTACCAAATTTTACCAAAGCCTTTAAAAATAACGGCCACCTCCTCAATTACATAGAACAGGTAGGCCTATACTGCCCCAGTGAGTAGAATTTGTGTGTCAAAGCACATGAACTGAAATAAATGTGAAGAACATGTTACACTCCAGCTGGCACATGGCTTAGGCCTACTTACTGCTGTTTGCAGTCATGTGGGCTGGAGACCTCTTACCATGGTGCATTATGCAATATTACTAAATAAAAAACAACTGGCACCTGTGCCAGGGAGGGATTATCTGTTGCTAAGAGATGCAAATCACAGATCAAAGTAAAAATGAGATTCTGAAAGGGGTTAGCACAAAAACGTTAACGGCATAAAACATTTTAAAAGGTCAGCACTGTGAAAATAACCTAGCTGTATGGCTTCCCACAAGGAGGTAAAGTATCTCAACATTTCCCATAAACAGGCCACACACTGACTCCAGCGTCTGGAGCATCCTTGTGGTAAACCATTTCACTTATGAATTCAATGTTCTCTGCTGTTTACCCTTTGCTGGTTCTGATCCTCCACGAGTCTGTTGCCAAATTACGGCCTATTAGTTTGTTTTATGGGGAGATATCAAAGATGAAGCAGAGGGTTTAACGGGCTGATAAAAAAAATGTACAAAACATTTCCGCTGTTCCACGTTTTCCGGAAATATTGCGAAGTATTATCCCCGTGCACCTGTTGTATACAACTAACTATCTGTTTCCCCCAGGCTTCAATGTTTAAATCAAAATATGTATGTGTTAGATTCGCTTTTGTAATATCAGAAATGCATTCGGCCTATCACTTTGGCTTCGTTTAACCGTTTGCGTCATTTATAAACTGTATGTGAATTTGTTGTGCTGATCAAGTTCCTGACAGTAGCATAGCCTATCTACCGTTCCGTTTCGTTCCGCGGCCCCGCGAGTTCCTGCTCCAACCGCTGTGGAATGGATTTCTTCTTTCGCTGAGGGCGTCTCGCTTCCCCGGGCGACGGCGACTGCTGCGGTGGATCCGCAGACCTTCTGCTGGTTTGAATTCCTGCTTTCTTGTGGGCATTCCGATTCATGTGACGAAATAGCCGTATGTGTCTGGCTAGAACCCAGCAGAAAACGTTTATTCAGGGAAAACGTGACGCCGGATCAAAGCTGCTCAGGAGACAGACATTTAGGCCTATTTGCAGATGATTCATTTTTGTTTTAAGAAAAAATAACAACGGTAATTATGATTAACAAACAGTCAAACGTATAAAGAACCCTACCTATTCCACGCCTGTTGCAATCAAATATATTATTCAGTTACACATGTAGGCATACATGCTTGTGGGGATAAAAACTAATCTGCACACTCACCAGACCTCATATATATACATATCATTTTAGAATACATTGGAAACTCATGCATTGAGTTTCAAATGACATGCCATTCAAGTCATTGTAAATATTTGAATACCAATCCGAGAAAGTATCTGTTTTTAAAATACTATTTGAAGCCAAATTCTGCAAATGCTTAAATATTTATGAGCCAGTTGTTCCACATTGGACTACTAATCATTGATTTTTAGCATACAGTTCTTTAATTATTGAATGATGATTCAAATGTGATTACCAAAGGCAATGTTTGCAATATTACTTTGGATGAAGTAGATACCTTTACTACACCTGGACTACCTGCTTATGACTGAATTCTTGGGTATTGAAACAGTCCCAGTGACCGGTGAGTTTATGAGAGAGGGGGGGAGTGCTGTTTGGCTTTGAGGTTTGAGTGTGGCTTTTAATAAAGCTGAGGAGGAAACCTGATAGGCCCGACACACACAGGGCTGTTTGTTACATAATCCTGGGGTGACAAAGTGAGACCAACAGTTAAGGTCACAGTACGGAGGGGGTGGGGGTGGGTCGGGGGCTGGATACCAGGCAACCCAGGGCCTTCTCGGTAGCATCACGCTTCTACAGCACCAGTGGTGCTAGGAGAATTACGCTACAGCTTGGTATCTCAGCCTTTACATTACCTGGAGGATGAGTCTTCATATGACATGCAGTGCTTTCTGAGGTAGGTTTTTGCTGTTTTGACTGGCAAGGAGGTGAATATTAAAGGTACAATAGGTAATTTTGGACTGTAAACTGTCAAGAGAGGAATTGCAGCAACAAACACCCTCAAACCACAAACTAATGAGGTTGTATTATTGTACAGCTATACAATGCTTTGGTACAGTGTTGGTCTGTCAACTGTATATTTTGATTTAAGGACTATAAACACAGGGAGAGGATGAGAAAAATCTTACCTATTTTGCCTTTAAAGCTAACAGGAGTACCCAGCTCTGGTTCTCCAGGACTGAAGCCCTCCAGGCTTTCCCTTGCCTGTTTATCATCTCACCCTTTCAAGAGTGAGAGTGCATGCTGGACACATCCACTGCTAAGGTAGACTTGCTCAGCTGAGAGATCAGGAGCTGTGTCTGAATGAATACCAGACACCTTCTGGATCCCTTTACCTTCTCCAAGATCTGAGTTTAAAGCCAGAAGACTTCTGGGGCCTGTTCCACAAAGCAGTTCCACTGCACTGAGTAAAACCCGGAACTCTCCCAAATCTATGTAAAAGACTGTAACTCAGATAACTCAGAAATACTTCTTTCTGGAACAGACCCCTGGTATACCTTAGTTCCTGATCTGTGTTTTTCTACTCTAGAAAACTATCCTAGTGACTGGGAATGTGTAGTGTGTTCTCCCAAGTGACTTTCAAAAATGTGCCCAGGTTCAGCATTATGTGGATGATGAATCATTTGCTACTAGGGGCACAATACTTCTGGCTTTTTCAACACATTTTATGAAAGAGCAAATGTGGGACTTCTTTTACAGGTCATTTGTTGACGCCAGAGAAAGCTACACAGTTTCTGGTCTGCTTGTCATCAGAGCCATTAGGCAGCACACTCCATTGTCCCTTGCAGTGATGTTTGCAGTGCCTGAAATGGGCAATGCTATTTCACATGACAGTTGTGCCAATATCATGCGAGAGTTCCAGCTTTGGAGATCGCTAGCATATGCACACCCAGCTTAGTGGTGCGGTGCGGAAAAGCGCATTCCGACCTTGGGTATTACTGCAACTCCACAGTCAGCCAGAAGGGGGTGCAACATAGCCAAATAACTTTCTGAAAGGGTCAACTGGACACATCACCAACTCATCACTCTCCACATATACTTGAATTCATGGAGCAGAGGAGTGAGATCTCCAGCTGTCCATTTGATGAACAAGAGCGCAACCAGAGTAATGTCACAGGAGGACTACATATCCAAGATGACACAGATAATTTGTGTACAGCCACTGTCTGTGGAATATGTGCTTCCACACATTCTTCCAGCTGTACTGGACATGGTACTGGAGCGACTGGGGAAAAGAACCAAGTTCAAGGTTCCAACCCCCGGGATCCTAGGGTAAATGGTCTGCATTTATATAGCACCTTTATCCATGCTTTTCATTCACACACCAACAGTGATTGGCTGCCATACAAGGCACCAACCAGCTTGTCAGGAGCAATTGGGGGTTAGGCGTCTTGCTCAGGGATGCACCCAGGGCAGGATCAAACTGGCGAGCCCTCTGACTGGCAGACAACTGCTCTTACCTGCTAAGCCAATGTCGCCCCCTCAACCTCAACCATCAATTCCCTAACCATTACCCCAGGTCTAAAACAAAAACCTGCACCCACACTGGCCCTTTTTGGATGAGATTGGACACCCCTGCAATACCCCATATCCTCTGTGCATGTCAATGTGAGACACCATGGACCGGGAGCCTCACCTGACAGGTTTATGAAGCAATGCACCAATGATGCATCTGCTTGCAGAATCAGTCACTGAAGTTGTATACATGTTTATATGTATATTTATTAAAGCAATATGCATATTTACTAAAGCTACTGCAACATCTTGCTACAGAGAACTTGGATTCAATCGTATACTCATGTACTGTTTACAAGTACATTGGCTACAGCACACGACCACATCTGCTAAATAAGATTTTATGAGCACTGCCAACAGAAGCCATGCGGTAGCAAACCTCATGGAAAACAAACCCAACATCTTGGTAAGGCAATTGAACATTTCTGTGAATACTTTTGGAAGTAACAATATTTTGCATGATGATTAACAGATAGCAGAGTAGTGCAATGATTGGATGCTGAAACATTCCCAGTTGGTTCAGGGAGAAAAGGGGGAAAAAACAGTAATTTCGGTTAGCATGCAATGAAAGGCTTCATAGAATGAAGTGTTGTGTGAAATGGTGTGAGGCTCCAACTATTGTACAGTATCAGGCACATAAATGTAAACAATGCACAATGTATTTCAACTTGGAGCCTTTGTCACTGTGCAAGAAAGGTTTATGCTGTATTAAAGTTGAGCACAGAAAAACTGTGTGCAGAATGTTCTATGCTTGGTATTAGCATACCATGTGGTAGGGCATTTGTTTAGACTGTGAATAAATAGGAATACTGTTTGATATCATTGTTGGTGTCTCCACCATTTCAACAGTGTTCATTTTATTCATCTTAAAGTGTCTATTTGTCATTTTTTAGTTTTGGTGATTTTTGTGACATCTGTGACCACTGGTGGTCAGAAAAGTTTGACTTTACATTCCACATACCAGAGTTCCATTCAAAATGAAGCTATTAGCTAATAAGCCTGTGCTTATTTTTCTGAAATAACCAATGGTAGTGTATTTTGAAGAAGATTGCATCGAGTCGTCTGACAGGGTAATATCGAGTAACATATCAAACCTAAATTTAAAGAATATATATATATATACAATATATATATATATATATATATATAATATATATATATATATATAATATATATACTTGGTTTTTCACATTCGGAAAGTTCCTGTGCATGCGTCGTTGAATATGTGGTGGGAATGCCGCACCCACCACCACAACTGGAAAACAGCATGCAATTTAAGAACGCAAACACATTGAATCGATAAATACATTATGCGATTGTGGGAAGTTGTTATTAGAGTATTAATAAACTAATATGGTGTTCTTATTTCATACTTTATTTGTAGGCAACCTATACATGGTGTAAGACATGGCAGTTTGTGTTTTAAAAAAAAAGAGGTTGTGCTTGCGTTTGGGGTCTGACCACAGCATGCGATCATGCTAATGAGAAAGAACAAAAAACTGACAAAATGTAAAACATGCCCCCTTTCATCTTGCATACATATCATAGGACCTGGGCCTGGAGCACCAATATTATGCTACAACTGGGATGGCTGTTGCGTCGTAGGCAAATAGACGGGGTAGTTTTCTTTTTGAGGAGGACATTGTGTAAAAATATGTGTCGAAAATATTTACGAAACTTGCATAACGATCTAATGTTGAAAACACATTGGAATGCTTTCCCACACTAGAATGAAAATAATGCAAGAGAGAGAATGGGTGGGGTTTCAAAGTCGCGGAGAGTGCACGTTGACTCCAACTCTCCACGCGGTGCACACACACAACTAACGGGTTAATAAGTTAGACTTCCTGGAAGGGAGGTGTTTAGTGCGTGAAGGGGAGGGGGTGCCTGCTCGGAAGGTGGAGTTCTGTCTCGTGTGTGTTGAGGGAGTCAGCTGAGCGAGGATCCTGTGGACGGTGCACGTTTGACCACTGAAGACTGCAATAGGACTTCGGCAACGTTGCATTTACTGAATATTGCATGTTCTTCAAGCTCACCCGTACTGAAGCGCGTGTTGCTACGTCTCTCCCGTTGTTTTTTCCAACAGACGGAGAGCCCTGGCTCCAAGGTGAGTCCTTCCACCAGATTAGCGCGTGTGCTATTTTTGATATTGCGAATAACTTAAGCTTTCCCTCATTTACAAAGTTCAGCGTAAACTACTATCCGAAGATGAGGCAAAGTTGCTGCTTGAGGGAGGTTTGGGGGGTGGGGGTGCAACGGTGGTGAGGGTGCAAAGGGGCTGAGGGGTAGATCTAGATGGTAAAAAAGAAAAACGCCTCGCTAACCTCAAACGCCTAAGCTACCTGTGTTGTGCTTGTTTCTTTAAGTTTCTACTTGAATAACGAAATTTCTAGTAGCCTACAGTGTTTATCTTTAATGATGAACGTCACAAAAGACCACACGACGTGCAGATTGTTTGGCAGCTTCATAAAATGTGATCCAGTTCGCTGAAGTAATGTTTGTTTTGTGGTGGTGGTGTTGTATCTTCCACACTGAGATTAAGTTACATGTTTACTGGCATCACTGAAGTGAGATTGAGAGAGTTTACTTAATTTCTCATGTTGATGTTTCAGTATAAACATGTACTCAAAATATATGTACATTGTCTTAGCTTGCTGAGTTTTTTTTTAAAATCTTTCTTGAGGACACATTTAGAGCAGTGACATGTTTAACTCGCATAACCCCATAGCCCATTACAGTACTCCACATTCAATCAAAAGGGATAGGGTATAGGCTGCGAAATGAACCGTGCAAAAATGGTAAATATCTGATCTGTCAGATAAAACATTAGTTTCATAAACGCTGCTCACATTTACATAATGTCATGTGTTATAGTTCCTTCAACATCTGATTATTGCTAATGGTGTTATCGAGTAAGTGCATACACACCGTGCATACATATTACCAACAAACAGAAAGTTATGAATGTTGCTAAATTGCCTACAGTATTCCTTGAATATATCATATTTATCACCATCAAATTTAACACATCACCCGAGTGCAAAGTTGCTCCTATTACGCTTATCTCTTTTGTATGGACACAGCAAGTGTAACAGTTCACCCAATGACTGTAGTTTATTTACGTCTGCCTATTGACGCTATTGCCTATTGACGCTACCCCTAAACCGTGACCAAACAATCTTTTTTTTATTTTTTTATTTTACAAAAATGTGATCAGATAAACCGAATGTGGTCTTGCCATTTGTACTTGTGCAAATACGACGGAAGAAAACTCTCGCTTGAGTCGCAATATCCCACGTTCTAAATGCAGCCTATGCCAAGCACTTGTCCATGGGCTTACTGACTCATGAACATTGCCACATCCTCCTTGTTCTAGTGCGCTACCCAGTAGAGCTTACAAATGGCACAATGCTAGTTTAGCTATAATATAGTACTCCACACCTCCCCGCCATGATTTTGGTTTTCTGTGTCTAATTTCTACATCACACTTTTTTTGTTAGATTTTTGGCCTTAACCACTGGAATGAATCCAGCACAAAACTCCCTGGCTTTGCAGCAGAGGTTTGTGCAAACATACATCTGTACTGCCAATAGAACCAACAGCATTGATTGTGGTACCATATAATGGCATATGTAGCCAGCTGCTCATTTTGTACAGGGGTTATAGAAATATAATTTGTAGTCATACTCAGTTGTGCCATGCCAAATCATTGGTTTATAGTTTTGCGTAAGGGACAGAGTGGAGTTTACTTTGGTGGTTTGCTGAATCAGCTAGTTTCCCAAGGTACTTGGCCTATACCGTGCAGCAGTTACTTTGATTGTTGTAGTGCAGGGTAACATTGATCCAGTTTTTAACAAGGGATTTGCAAAAACTGACAGCCAAGTGTTGAGCTGAGATGAAGCGGAGCAAGTTTCGACAAATACAGCTGCTGGCACCGCTAACTTTGCGGACTAAAGTAGCTGGTTTCAACTTACGAATGACAATCAAAAGCAAATAAGCACAGAAAGCTCTGCTTTCAGAACCACAGAGTTCATACTGAGTGCTCGGATGGATTCTGAAAGTAAAGATTTGCATTGAGTTAAAACACATTCTTCAATGTGCAGACTAAATTTAGTGGGATATTGAAAGAATGTTGCTGATTATAAAAATCATCGGTGAGTAGTTACAATCTCTATGTGTGAATTGCATTTAGGTGGTGTTTTTACAGGTTATGATTAGCTCTGATAGCATACTAAATCAAATATTTACCACTATTGCTTAGCCTAAGTGAACAGTTGTCTCCGAGATCAGAATTAATCATAGTCTGTGAAATCCCTCCATTAAGTTGTCCTCAGGCATGAGGCCATAATTCTTCACCTAATAATGTACTGCAAGTTCTCAACTGGAAATCGCAATTAGACAAGTGAAAGGAGGCAGAGCTGGATGAAAGAATGCAGTATTGTGTACACTGCAATGTTACATAAAACCCCTCGGTCTAAGAAAACGGCGCTACTGATTGGGGAAGCTTGTACTGGTGCCATAAAACTCATTACTTCCCTGCATAGCTGCTAAATGTAAGGCTTTAATTGATGCTCCTATAAAAGGAAAGTATTATGCTGCATTGTTCCGGAACAGTCTAGAGAGTTGCTGGGACTCACATTTCCAGACTCTGCGGTTGGTCTGCTATTTCTAGTTTGTGGTCTATATATAAATGAATGTAATGATGCGGGCATTTTGACTGAAGTTGCTGGTTCTTGTCTTCTCCACAGGGTTTGTATGTTTGCAAGGTGGTGAGCATGTTTCATTGGAGCCCCCATGGCCTGCTCTTGAGTGATGAGTGCACGCCTGTTCAGAACCCACCGATGCATGCGTCTGTGCGCTTCACGTTTTGATACGCTGTTGATTTTCCTTCAAAAAACAAATTTGTCAAGCATTCGCAAGTGCTTCAAGATAAATCACTTTGAAGATGCACTGGCAATAAGGGAAAGCTTGTTTTATAGTTTGTTTAGCAATATTCACCACTGCAGCTGCCATTGCACTATGGCTTATTGTAAGTATTCTTAAATGCTTTGGGATGGAGCAGGAGGTGTGTTATGTGGGGGTTCTTTGAAATGAGGTGGTGGAACTCATTGTGTGAGAATGTGCTTCAGATTTGGATGTTACTGTAAAGCTGAAGGTGTAGATTTTGTAACAGGGTTTCTTAAGGAGAGTAAATCTTGTGTTTTCGTTGTGTAGAGGGGTGTAGGTTTGGGTGGGAGATTCAGCGGAACAGCATTGTGTTCAAGGGTGTGCATAGAAATTCCAGGCACTCCGCGGCTTTTGATTGCTTAGAATAATAATAAATACATGCTGTGCCTCTGTTCCGTGCTACAGTTTGACTCTTTAGGTTCTGAAATAGAAAGAAGACTTACAGTTGTTTGAACTTTTATAACGGCACTTTTCATTTGGAGGGGTAATAAAAATGTTAAATTATAGTCTTTTTTTTAGGATACCTAATGGCTCAAACTACCATACATTCTGTCTTGACATGCTATGACGATAAGATAAATGTACCAAGCACACACCAAGCCCTTACTTGCTAACTTTTAAATGTTAAATCAGATTGTACAGATTAATTGGGCTTTTTTTGTTACCAAAATGTCCAAGATGGTTACATCATGTCCTAGATGGTTACATCATCCTTCTTAAAGTCATTATGATGTCAACCCGGTGCGGAATGCAGCTGATTTCACAAACTTGTAAGCAGTTGCTGCTTCGGATAGACCCCCAAGTTCCCCTCTGATGAGCCAAACAGCTGCTAATTGCCACCGATTTGTCTTGTGTGTTTATGTTGTGATGGAACCCTAGTTTGCTTGCATGAGAAATTGGCTGCAGAACAGTTTTAATTATGCCTCCCTTAAGCGATGTTGTGGTTGGCAGCAGGGTAGCAATGCTGAATATTCTTCATTAAAGACTGCTCACCTTCCCTGGTTTTATAACAAAATAACTTTCTATTTTAGCACTGCTCTGCATCAAAGTTTGCCAAGTTGTAAAAATAACTTTGAGAGGTATTTTGCAGTCAGCGGCAATGGGGATAGCCTGCAGTTGGAAATTGTCCAACTAGCACTATTCAGCACAAGCACGGTTTCTTTTTTAACCTCTGTGCTGTTAAAAAAAAAAAATAATAAAAAGAATGACCCTGTATTGTCACACCAAAGAATGCATATCTTCAGTATGAATCAAAGCTTATGAAGCACTGGAGCTCCCAACAAGACCATCCATCTGTTTTAATGGGATCCAATGGGCAGAGGAAGTTCGCGGGAGTGATTGGATATCTGTGGCAGATGGAGAGTGTTTTGGAAGACATCCCTGTGCAACGTTTTGTCAAGCTGCAATGCTCACCAGCACAGGAGGCATTTGTCACTATCCAACTGCCACGAAAGCCAGTTGACCCCAGCAACTCTTTTTACCAAACTGTAGCTGAATCATAAGGACAGGTGACTCTTTAAGCCCAGACGACTCGGAGGGTCATAAGCTTATCCTCATGATTGTGGTGTGAAGTACAGTGCCGTGACATATTCTGTTACCCCTTTCTGATTTCCTGTATTATCACATATACTCTGCCTATTGTCACACTGAATAGTTTCAGATCATTAGACAAAATGTAATACACAGGGAATCCAAAAACACATTTAAAAAATATTTAATTTATTTAATGAAAAACACCCTTGTCACCTGAAGGGTTAACATGTTGTCCATATCATTATTCTCATGATATTTATACATTGAATGTGTTCTGTCCTGATCTGGAATGCTTCTATCTTTTACAGTATATAAGTAAATCTGTGAGCCAGATGCAAAATCTCACATGCCAGAAAGTTCCAACTCCTACAGGAAGTTTTACTTTCATACCTAATGAGGTGCTTGTCCTTGCACCAGCACAGTCCTTCTTTCAGGTATGAAGGATCGCTGTAAATTATGTTTTGTTAGTAGGGTGTTGACTGTAAGCGGGTGCACTCTTTCCCTTATTATTGGATCTAGTGTGAAGTGTTTTCCTGACTGGATTGCCTCCTTATTACAAGACCCAGGTGGATTCTTCCTTCTCAAGCCACAGTATTTGCCCCATTCGTCCTACAGTACCTTTAGCAGCAATAACTGTACCTAAACGCTTCTTATTTTATCTTATTTTGTCTTTCACATCCCCGTGGAGAAATCTTCAGACAAACGGGTAGTTTTTTGTGCATAGACTGCTCATTTCAGCTCCTGCCACAGCATCTCTATTGTGTTCAAGTCAGGACTTTGACTGGGCCACTTCAAACTTTAATTTTGTTTATTTTCAGTGATTCAGATATGGACGTGCCTTTGTGTTTTGGATCATTGTCTTGCTGCATAACCCAATTACGCTTCAGGTTCAGCTTACGGACAGATGACTGGACATTCCTTAAGAATTTTCTGGTACAGATCAAAATGCAATTGTTCCTTCAACAATGGCTAGTCATGCAGATCCCAAAGCAACAATGCATCCCCACATCATCACACAACCATCACCATTATACTCTTACTATGAAATGCTGTATTTGATTCATGCCAGACATAATGGGACCCATGTTGTCCAAAAAGTTAAAATTTTGATCCATCTGTCCATATAATTATCCTGAGAGACTCATCCAGGTGCTTTTTTGGAAATCTGAGGTGAGCACTGATGTTTCTCTTTGTTAGCAGTGGTTTTCACCTTGCTACTCTCCCATGAATCCCATCTTTGCCCAGTCTCTTTCTTATTGAGTCATGAACACTGAACTTAGCAGAGGCTCCTTCTGGGATCTTTTGCAACTGCATCCTTGGAGAACTTTAGGCAGGTTGGCCACTCCTGGGAAGATTCACAGATACAGATAATGGCTCTCACTGTGGTTTGACTCCCAGATCCTTAGTAATGGCTTTGTAACCCTTATCAGACTGATGTATTTCAAAGTTCTACATTTTTCTCATCACTTCTGACCTGACTGCCTGACTGCAATCAAGCCTGGCTGTGGTCAATCACCTGAATATAACTAAGTAACTAAGAGAGCAATTAATTTGTCACTTTGTCGTAGATGATAAGGGTTTATAACCTTGCTCATTAAATAAATGAAAAAATTAAAAAAATGTGTTTGTCTATTATTATATTTTGTTTAACGATCTGAGTGAATCATGAAAGGGGCAAATACCTTTTCACGGCACTGTAGTTTGTGGTACCAGTTTTGGACAGAACTATGGACAGACGGCAACTGTCATTACCCCTGTACAACTGTGTGATCGGATGCCAAGAATGCTTGTCAAGAAAAGAGATGATGTATTCAGATGGATAGTTTGCACTACCAGGGTGCTAATTCAGTGCGTTTTACTCCTGGGACAGATACTAATCACAAGCCTATTGATATGTATTCTTTAAAATGTTTAGAGTACAATTCACTGGTATCAGTAAATGGCTTGCAAAAAGTATTTTGGATGCAAATCTATTCTTGAATATCATCTATTGGTTTGTAATGTCAAACACACTCATATCTTAAATATTTTCTGTTTATTCCAATGGTCCAATTATTGAACATGAAATTATCATTTAGGCCACATTATATGATGGTTGCATTTTCAAATAATAGCCCTAGATGCCCTTTGACCTTGGTTATTGTACCCTTGATAATACAATGGGAGTCATGTGGTCAGACTGTGAACTAGAGCCCTGGGTTTTATTGAGATCATTGTATTGAGGGCCAAGCAATGGCTCAAACTCCATTATTTTAACAGTGTGGCCCAGTAAAGACACTATCCCTTTGTTATGTCTTCAGAGATAAGATTCTAGCCTCCACCCCACTCATCCTCAAGCAGTGATCTTGAGATAACTGTTTTACCAGTTCAGCTCACTGACAGATGATACTCATCTTTTCTGTTGGGGCTTGTTCCTCATGCATTTTCAATAGAAACCTTCCAGGAACGGGCCTTTCGTCCACCTTAAATCACCTGATCTAACAGCGTTGCATCCTCTTCATAGCAGCTCCGCAGTACTGTTAATGTTATTTTCTGATTCTTCATGCCTTTCATTTTGTCCAAACTTCAGTGACCTCATACCGAGATTGTGTTCTTGCAAAATATCATGGCCAGAGAAAAACGACTCCCATGACAAAGTATAAATTGATTTGTATTGAAGGGATTTCTTTCTTTACTATGTAGTCCATTACAATGTGATAAATCCTTACATCTGACCTCAAGTGGGTCAAGTATGACAGCAGACGGGTCCCCGCAGAAGTGCTTTTGAGTCCACTTCAGGTGACTGTATCGCCAAGCTGTCTACCGTGGTAAGATCCATTTGTGGCCTGGATTAACCCTCTAAACCTTAGGCGGTAATGCAGCCTGAGGCTGACTCAAAGGTCACTGCCTCATTTTCTTCAGTTTTATTTTCACCCCTTCCCATTCGAACAGCAAGAGCTGAGAGTAAAGCACCCTTTGGAGAGGGAGAGAGGCATGACTTCAGCAAAGTGGTTTTAAATTGAGTGAGATGTGCAGCCTGTAATCTGCACCCGGACCTTTTGAACGCCATCCATTAGCGGAGTGTATACGCTTCTGTTCTATTTCGCCATTCCCGTGTCTTTTTGCTGAACTTTCCTAGAAAAAGGGGGCGCGCAGTGTGCGCTAATGTGGCGCCCGCCGGCTTTTGGTGCCGGCCTCTCTTAGCCATCACAGCCACTTTCTGAAAGAATGCCAGAGGTTCAGAACAACCCCAAAGAGTCTGAGGAAGCCAGTCATACCCATCGTGAGAGTGGAATCCTGCACCCATTTGACATGCTCCACCCCGCCCTCCAGATGAGTCCCTAATCGATGGTCCTGGATCAGCATAATCTTTTCTCCACGCAATGGTTCGGTTTAGGATTATGGGCTAGGTTGACTCATCCTGGATCAGTGTTCGTGGGCACAATCCACTCCGGGCCCTGCCCCTCCCCCCTGCCTGAGTCAGGCCAGCCTCTCGGGGCTCCACAGCTGGACGGAGAGCGCATTCGTTTTTTTGGCCGATGCTTGCGAATGTTTTCCACGTAGGGCAACATTCCAGGGCCGACTTTGCATTTTGTCCTGCGGGCCTCAGGGGCATCGAACTACAGCCGATCCATGAGGCTGCATGGCTCTTTTTAGGTGGTATGAAGACTACAGCGTTGTAGTGTACATTTTGTTGGTAAAAATTATTTGACAAAAGAACCTAAAGGAAGGCAGATACTGAATGTTTTGTCAGGCTAAGCTTCTTGGTGATACTTAAAAATGTAGTACTTAAATTGTGATGTGCAGAATAGCAACAATTACTTTGGTACCTGGCTCAGAACCAAAAGACTGCTTGACCTAAACAAAACTCACTGAGCCCGTGTGTATATATATTATTTGGCAACCGACACTGTGTCAAGGGGAACATTTCGCTCTCCCAGATATTCACTATAGAGAATAGATTACCTATCACATGGTCCGGGTCAGCAGGACACATTCTCATGCCACAGAAGCAGACTATTGCTGACAAGTCATTATGGCCGTGTTAATATGACAGACATTGACCAGACAGAACTCACAACCTGATCCTGGCATTAGCTGATGCTAACTTTGGAGTGAACCAAAGGTCCCATGCTGATCAGACACATTCGGTGTCCTCAGAAGAAAGGGCGGCGAAGTGGAAATTTCCAGACCCTGCAACGGAGGAGCGTGTCGTTGGAGAACGCACGTCTGAAATGTTCCCTGTGGGAAGTGAAAAGCGGGGATGGTTCCGGAAGGGTCTGGGAATGTGAAGGCTGTCTGTCTGTGGGAAGGAGCTTGGTTATGTACCGTTGTTGACCAAGATTTGGTCAAATGGTAAGGCGGGAGGATTGATCTCATTCTCCATGCTCTGTTCTAATCTACACAGATCTCTGTACAGATCACAGTACTCTACCCCACCATTATGAAAGCTATCCAAGGCACCTTGTTGATAAGTCACCTATGATTTGTTAACATAGCTATGTATAAAGGTTGTAAAGCCAGTGATGGTCTTTGCTAAATATGTATATTTCACTAGTTCAACAGAAAATAGGAATTTTGTATGTTTTAAAGAAAGACGGACATATTAAAAGATTGATTCATCGTAACCAATGCTGATCAATCAGTTAGCAGTTACTGTACAGTTGTGACCAAAAACTGCTGTCGGTACCTGATGGTCGTTGGGTTGTGAGCTTCAATTCAGGGCAGAATGCTGCTGTTCTGCCCTTGAGCAGGATGCCACATCTTCAACTTGATCCTATAAAAATATAGCTATAGAAATGGGACTCCTGGAGGATAGGATTGTTGTTGGGGGAGATCACTGTGTATGAGAGTTTCTGCTGTGCAAAAGCAACCTGTAAAGTAATGGATCCTTGACATTAGCTGGTGTATCCAGGCAGCAGTTATAGCCATGGCAACCAATATTGCCAGATTATTATTCTGTAGGATGAGACTTTGTCTGAATATTGTTCGTGACATTATGAAAGATCTACAATTCATCAGTGTACATTTTTGTTTTGCATTTAGATATTTAAAAGGGCAAGTACACTACGCAGGCTTCCTTAAATGATTAAATAATAAGTCGGTTAACAATTTATGTTCACTCAGATTTTTTTTACAGAATACAAATTTTGGTGTGGTCTAGTCAGAAAAGTCGCTTTGATTTATGTCTTTAAAACGTGACTAATTTCACACTTACCTTGTCCAAACATGTCCCGCTCTAGCCGATGCTGGCCTGCTTACCTGACCCATGTCGTGACCCAACAGAGAGCATGCTGCTGCCCGTTCCTGTGTGACAAGGGCATGAAAGGTGATTTCATCTGACCTGACTGGACTTGTTCAGCCAAAGACTGTGCAAATTGACCTCAAACATTTTGAAAGCAAAACCCCCGCAGGCATTTCTAAATTGGGCGAAGCACGCTTGCGCTTTGGTCCTTATTTCGGACCTTTACTAGACTTGAACTCTTAAGGGGTTTTCCCTCCACCCTGATGGACTGTTCTGGAATTCTGAGTGAACCTGTGGAGCTGGTTAGGTCACACATCGCATGGCACTCAACCTAAACTAACACTGCCTGCACCCAGTGATTTCTTGACTGCTCAAACCGCCAGTGACCGAAGATTCTATTCTGTCTATCCTATCTTTAGTTCGGATTTAAGCAGCTCCACTGGGCCTGCACATATGAAAATATGCCATACCTCTTAAATGCTCATTTTCTTGTCTGTTGAACAACTACCCCCACTCGAGTAGACCCCACACCCCCCAAACTTATTGGCCCTGACACATGACTTGCACTAACTATGCCGTTCAAGGTTGCTGTTTTGATAGTTGATCAGGAGAACTATAAATAGCCTGCAGCTATTTTCAAGGGCAGCCCAATTAGGAAGGGAGGGAGATTTATAGCTCTCAGGGGGCTGTGTGTTGGTGTAGTGTGAAGTACAGGGGTTAGTGTATGAGGGAGGAACCAGTAGTTAGTCTGCGAGGGTGGGACCAGGGGTTAGTGTGGAAGGGGGGGACCAGGGGTTAGTGTGCGAGGGAGGGACCAGGGGTTAGTGTACAACCAGCAGAAATTGATGGTGGAATAATGCTCTGGGCAGGCCATGTTTCATGTTTCACACAACCATCTTGTTTTAATTGGTTTGTAGATTATCTCTAATTCCTTGAAAATACCAAGACATGTGCAAAGTTTACATGCTTTGAGGAATTATTCAAAGAAGATGCATAGGATACATATAATAAGTGTGCCTTCTTTTTTAAAATTGTCCGATTGTTGTGTCACTGCTTCTTTATGTGGATTTTGGGGCAATTATAGTATATCCATCTCCTTAGGTCAGTTACTGTGAATCTGCATTTATACCCAGACTGAATTTAAAAGACAGAATAATACAAAGTTTTGGTCCGTCAACTGTATATTTTGAAACTTGAACTTAAGGACCATAAACACAAGCAGAGGGTGAGTCAATGTGTCAGTGAGCCTTCTTCAATGATAGGAAGGGATTTACAATGGTCTTGTAACAATGAATTAAAACAAAAATCTTACCTATTGTAGCTTTAAGTGACCCCTGAATGTACTCATTTTGAGAGCAAGTGGTTTTTTTTGGTTTTTTTACTACAGGCAAATTCCTGCAGGGAGAAGTTTATTTCTAGGGTGTGGGGTGATTGCATCAAAGAGGAGGCCCTTGCTAAGAATAGCAAAGCCACTTACTTAGCCTCTGTGATCCACTTTGTTGGCCTATGATATATTCAGTGATGCTGTGATCTGGTACTTTGGTCCATGGTAGTAATATTACTCAGCAGGTCTTTGATCCGCTTAGTTGGCCTATGATAGCTCTATTCCTTAGTGTTTTTATGATCCGCTAACTTGGCCTGAATGTCAGGTCCTTAATCGGTGACGCTGCGCTCCGCTTAGGCTGTCTGTGTTTGCCTTTCTTGTTCAGAGGCCGTGCTCTGTTTAAGCAGTAAGTGTGGGCCTCTCCTACTGTGACAAAAAAGATGTCTGCCCTCCGTTCAGTCACAGGTAAAAACAACAGTGCGGTGTTTGCTATAGAGAGCCCTTGCCCATGGAAAGGAGTCTGCGAGTCCATCTGTTTTTTCCCTCAGTGGGGCAGGCCGATGTCTGTCTGCTCTGGGGACCTCTCTGTGTTCTCAACACAAGCTCACGTCGCTTCAGACGGCAGCACCCAGTCAGCTCATATGCCACCGGACGGGGGAGAATTCCCCCCCCCCCCCCCCACGAGTCTGCCTAGAGTTGAACCGACAGACGGCGCGGCACAAAGGGGGGATGCCAACACGCTAGACCTCCTCGCCGTTCCAGACGCTTTTTTTGTGACGAGGCTTGTCACCCGATCAGGTTTCCCGCAACACTCACATTATGCTATTAACTTTAAGCTCTTCGCTGACACCAAATCCCGCGGCAGGCTATACCTGGGGCATTACGCAGTCACGCGGAGCGAGGTCTCCAGCCACTCACGCCGCGTTAACGGCTAAATTACGCCGCGCTGCGCCTGTACTCGCTCGGCATCGCCGGCTTTTTATATCCGCGCTTTCCACAGCTCTGACAGGTGTGCCAATTGGGCCAGGGAGGGGGAGGGGGGCGCATTCTGAGTTTCCCCGTGACGTTAGTCTGTCATTTTAAGAAAATGGTGGAATTATGAAAGGCCTCTCTCCCCTTTGCCTTGGTTACATTTTGCCGTTCTTTGATTCCCCTCTGTGACTGCGGCGATGTACGAGGAGGTGCCGGGGAAACTGCCTGCCATCTGTGGAATTGTGTAGGATCATTGATTTTTTATGGAAAATTTAGAAATGGTTAAATGGGTCCTGCATTCTTGTTCTTCAGTGTTTTTTCTGTCATAAGTTAAAGTGTGAATACATGTGTATTGTTTAGTTAACACTGCTGCGTTTGCTTATTATCAGAAGAATAGGAACGGTTATTATAGCAATACATTTGCCTTGACTTGAATATATTTTCTTTAGAGATATGCTATTGTAATGGAAAATCACATCTTCACCGGATATTATGTGGATATTATAATAACTGCAGCTGTTCTATGGCAAAGACACTGCATTAAACCAAGACTGTAAACTCTGCAGTCTAAATAGTGGAATTCAGGGCCAAAGCAGGACTGTCTCTGGTTCCTGAAAGCAGTATAGTCTAACCTGCCTATAGGAAACCACATGGTCAACACTACACTCTGTGCAAGGCCACTGCTCAAGTACCCCTTCTCAATGCAGTGCAGTGGCAACATGGGGAT
This sequence comes from Conger conger, assembly GCF_963514075.1. NCBI lineage: Eukaryota > Metazoa > Chordata > Actinopteri > Anguilliformes > Congridae > Conger > Conger conger. Next base: position 18,502,632 of record NC_083768.1, read on the forward strand.
GGGCTTGGGCTGCCTTGATGCCGTAGAACCTGGACAGCCTGTAGCGTAGCGGTTAAGGTACATGACCGGGACCTGCAAGGTCGGTGGTTCGATCCCTGGTGTAGCCACGATAAGATCCGCACAGCTGTCCTTGAGCAAGGCTCTTAACCCTGCATTGCTCCAGGGGAGGATTGTCTCCTGCTTAGTTTAGTCAACTGTATGTCGCTCTGGATGAGAGCGTCTGCCAAATGCCATTAACGTAATGTAATGTTAACCCTACATTGTCTCCTGCTTAGTCTAATCAACTGTAAGTTGCTTTGGATAAAAGCGTCAGGTTAATAACATGTAATGTAATGGTCCACCATATGTTCCCTGCTAGTAGAGGATTCTGCGTTAGAATGTGTTGCACAAATAAAAGTCTGTTAAGACGCATTTAAAGGGCCTAATATAAGCTCTCCATGTAGGAGTTGAAACTACTATGAGGCAGGGTGGTCCTGAATTTCTTCCAGACAATGAGACGACATTGCCAATTATTGATGTTAGGGTCTGATGTTTAGTTGATAATGTTATGGTTGCTACTTTTTGTGTTGTTTGCTATATCTCATTGCCATTTGTACATCCGAGGATGATCAAATATGATTTTGGTTCAAAATGTGCCAAAAAACAAGAAATTTGCAGTGGGAACAAATAGCTTTTCAAAGCACAGTATCTGGTTATTGGGTGCCCAGTACAGATGATAGATGATAGAATTTGAACCACAACCTGTTATTTGTCGTGGATTCTGAAGATGAGGGCAACAACAGTTGCGGAATGTTTTTCTAGAATGTTTGTTTTGTTCCCCCCATGCATGCTCAGAGCGGATACAGGAAAGAACGTCAATCCGGTGTGCCTTGTACCGTAAAGAATGATAGCCCCCAAGAATCGACAATCCTGACTTGTTCAGGGCCGTTGTGTTGGTGTGTGGAGGCCTTAACGGTCTCTCTGGGCACAGCCTAGGTTTTTAGCACAATGGGTCAAGAGGTCAAGTGTTCCACTGTTTCACAGCCTTTGTTCAGTGCAGCCTCACGGTGATAAGTATTCTAATGAAAGCTGGCTGTGTTTAGCTTGGCTATTCAGAGTCTCACCTTTCAGAAAGCCAGCAGTGTTCCACACGGTTCCACACCATCTCTGCCAGCCAATCTTGTGCCCGCCCACAGATGTATTTCCAGGAAATATTCGCAAGATCTGTTTTGTTTTTTTATACTACGTCAAGGGAACCCAAAAAACGTTCAGCTAAGGGGCCATTTACAAGCTTTGACTCACCTTCTTGTTTTACTTAACTGTGCTACTGTTTTTAAACTTAGTTCTTGTTCATTTTAATCTGACACATAACATAACATTTGTGAATGTAAAGTGTAATTAATTTGAGTAAATGTCAGTTGTAAAACGGAAACTCTCTGTCTAATGAGTGCATTTGCTGTTGATGTTTCAACTTGCTTTCTGTTGAGACAAAGGTGCTTAATTCATAAAGTGCTTTCGTTGAAACATGCATTCTCCCTTGAAACTATATTTTAAATATTTTTTTTTGTATTACACTAAGAAACACACAGACTGTTGTCTGAGGCTATGCCTGTGTTACCGTTATTTCAACCTTGCATAATCAATAGCAACTTTCTCATTCTTTTCATCTCGAGACAGCTAGCCACTAGCGTCTCAATTTCAAGAAGGGACTGAAATGCTTGTCACTCTTGAGGTCAATGCATGTGAATAACAAGCCAGGGGTCTCTAAGGCAATGGTATAAAACTGAGAATCCACTTTATTTTCCTCTTGTGGTTTGCAACAGCTTGGATGTCCACTTAAATTTGAATTATTTTTGACAGGAAGGCCTAGGGAATTATTTATCGTACCGACATCCCTGACATTATATGTGATGACTTTCATTGCTAGATACATATAGAGTATGTGTGTCAGAAATTGTTAGAAAATCTCCACTCACTGTAGCCAGCAAAAACTGGTGGGGGAGGTCACTTTTTGTAAGAGCTAGTTTTTTAAAATGTATTCATTTATTTTATTTTATCAGGGAGAGTGCACATTAATCAACATTTTCAGTTTCCACATCAATATAAATGCGCCAGAGTTAGCTAATGGGCTAATTTTCATCTGTAGTCCCTAACCTGTAAGTCTTTGGACATAGTTCTCTTAGTCAGGCAGTGAATGAACATATAGATGAGAGATGCTCATCACACACACAAGGATCAGGATGGCGCACAGGTCATTATGGCCTGTCTGTTTCCACGGCAGCATTTAAGTGTTCTTAACAAAATATGGGAGGTTTGGAGAAAAAAAGAGGTGTCGCGAAAGCAAGTCCAGATGCTCTGAAAGTGGATTGTTATGAGAGGAGATCTCCACCATAGTCCTCTGTTTCTGTGGAGCCCAGCGAGAGTTCCCACTGTATTCAGAGCAGTACAGTACATAACGGAAAAACATGTTCGAACACCCACGTTGAAATCATGCTCTGTAACCCCCCCGACACACACATACAAACAGCCACACACACACACACACACACACACACACACACACACAGGGCTCATTACTATTGAGTCCTTTCAGTTTGCTTACCGAGCCAAAAGGAAGGCGTATTGTTTTGCCAAATTTCATGACTGAGCCATTATTAGCACTCCCGGTTTGAAGGTTAAGCACTCTCCTAATAGAGTCTTTGTTTTATGTCTAAATTGGGAAAGGAGATTAAAAAACGCTAAGCTTCACAAATCATTGTTAAATAATTCAGGGCTTAGAAATGGCTTTTAGTGCTTTGTCTGAGCTGTTTTCAGTTCTGCTTTGCAATGAGGATGGTGAAAAACAGGCAATGCATTTATATGGCCACGTAATTTCATAATGTGGCCATATAGGTAGGGTTGCCAGATGTGCAATTTTGGACTGGAATGTCCAATTTTCTAATTATTTGTACAGGTCTGGTTTGTTGTCCCAAGCAGACAATATGAAAGTCTAGTCTGATTATTTGTAATGAATTCCATCTTCCACTGTTACATTGTCTTTCCTACTTGACTCCACTGGTGTGCGATAATTTCCGACTCTGCCACAACCCCCACCCCCCATCAACCTTTAGAGACAGAACATAATTTCAATTTGTTCAAATTAATTACCAGAGACAGTAGGATTCAGATTCTCACATTGTGTTATGGATAAATTCCTCTTTTTTCTGGAACTGCCAAGAAATCTGGAATGCTGTCTAAAATCGTCCATCTTTTAATCTTTGTGGTTCATTTCAAATTGCAGTAAAACTGTCTGGTCTCCGATTGAATGGAACGTTATGTCCTTGACTTGAACAAACCCGAAGATGTCCAGCCAACTTTAGGTTATTTTTGCTGCAGTGCACTGGTAGGATAGCTGACAAATATGTCCTGCCAGCTAAATTTGCTGGCTGTAGATCTGGCTGCCGGTAGCTTTATGGTGCCTTAGCATGGCATTTGATTTTTAAAATTTTTTTACTTCAATTAACTTTGAAACACTCCAGCACTTTTGGTTCGTGTGTGTCAGATATAAGTGCTGAAACCATAACTTATGGCTGTGTTCTCGAACTTGATCTCATCTGGAGATAAGACGATACTCTAAGAAAACCTAGAGTTAGCTGGCTCCTATTTTAAGCTACCAAGAAATGATTTACTGTGGCAGATTTGACAACTTGTCTTACAGTACCAGTGCAAACCTTGGCAATCCTTGAAGCACAGAAGTGGTGAAGTCTGGGCAGTTATGTGCCTCATGGGGATGTTATTCAGACATGAATTCATGAGCATTTGTGCTTCACAACTATATTTTTACAGCTGTATTCTAAGCCGAGAGTTTTGAACATTTCCTATGGTTCTTTGTGCAAGTTAGCATTATTTAATGTTATATACAATTTTGTGTTAGCCATACAGTTTCGTTGCTCCACTTTCCTATAAAATACACAGAAGGTTGCAGAAATGGGGTACAAGAGATATGTTGGGGGGTCCCACACTCACACAACCCACACAAACATACATGCATACAAAGATTACATGAATAAAGCAAAATCAGAGCAGCCGCTTTAAACCTACAGTTTAGGGTGTGAAAAGTAAATTAACTAATATTTAACTAACCAAAAATGAAGCCTATGGGATGGAATATTGCTCTAACGTCAGTCACTAGTGCCCAGATAGCACGTCTGCTATATGGTCAGCCCAAGACTAAGACTGTATACTCTGGATTTTTGCTGATCAGGTCCGGTCCTCGCAAAATTCCTCTGTCTCTGGAAGGAGTGATTTATATAAGTGTGAAGTGCACCACCGTGTTCAGTGGTGGCCGTAAGTCCTCTGACATGCTTCTCTGGCCCTCGGAGGTGTAGGATGTCTGTGAAACCCCTGGTTGCTAACTTGTGGAACTGTCTGGATCTAGATTTACGATGGGAAAGTCAGGCCTCACTGTGATGTCATTGACTCTTGGATTTGGACCAATCAAATGGCTTTTCCAGGAAGATTAAACTAACATGAAGCCTCATGTTGTTGTTTTTATGAACTACATGCAGTACATCAGCCTCAAATCCGGGTTTGAAATGAGAGAGGTTTTAGCGAGCATTTGTCGATTAATGTGTCAATTCGTTCTCTTCACAGGTTCTTGTTACACCAATCAAAAGTGAATGTGATACCCAAGAGAGAGAGTTTATAAAGGGATAAAATGGCTTTAGCCGGATGTCCGGATTATTTTCTTCACCACCCAAATTACCAGGTAATTAAAGACCTTTTAAGACTTATTATGCATCACCCCTTTTGTGTACACGTAGGCCTATTTGTATTGTCTGTAGCTAGCTACAAACTTTCTACTGACGTTTTTTTGGTGGGTGGCTGGGCGTACAGTACATAATCAGGTTACTTAGAAAGCATTTGAAAATAAAGCGCAACATACAAATGTGACATGTGCAATGTATCCCACAAGTTGAACTGTATTCAGGTGAATGAACACAAAGCCACAATGAGAAGTTGTCACTGAATGGTAATTAGTATTTTTTATTTATTTTTTGGCATATTTGCTACTGAACTCTCTCTCTCTGTTAGCCTTTTTTATTCTTTTTTTTTTAGTTTGTTTTATAGCAGTAGTGAAAATGTGCTAGTCTTCTCTCAGAGTGTTAAGAATGTTAATATTAACACCAATATTGATATTGAGAGGCCTTTTTTTTCCTCCGCACTGTGTGTGTGTGTGTGTGTGTGTGTGTGTGTGCGTGTGTGCGTGTGTGCGTGTGTGCGTGTGTGCGTGTGTGCGTGTGTGCGTGTGTGCGTGTGTGCGTGTGTATGTGTATGTGTGCGTGCGCGTAACTAGTTTTTCTCTGGAACAAACTTATTGCAATTGAGCTATATGCTATGCTTTGAGTCTGCACAGGAAGAATGAAATGCTGAAACTAGTGGTGATTGCATACATTAACAGATTTCCCTGACAAACCATTACAAGCACACAGCTCGTCTTTGTGTGCCCCGCTTATCCGTTTGCTTACCTTGGATGTAGCCTGTGATGCACATTCTAAATGTTCAGTTAACTCTGGTAACTGTAATGTGACTTCTTTTCAGCTCCATAGCAGTGTGGTCACATGCACTTGATAAAGTGACCAGTCAAAGGTCACTGAGTTCAGCCTTTTGAATCTATTTGTTAATAAGCGTACAGAGTTTGCGAAAGCTGCAGAAAGAGCTGTGAAATTAGAGAGCGTTGGCTTATTGATGGGGAGATTATGGGCAGAAAAGAAGTTTTCTCTGTGTATTCAGAGGGTGAGAAACCTGTTTTTGTCAGTAACGGCATCACTACACCAACTGTCCTCCAGGCCTCCCCAAATTCATTTTTCAGTCAACTGCCAGGGATCAAACAAATGTAAAGGATTACGGTTGAAGTGTAATTGCAGCGGATGCATGTGTGTCAGGATGTGAGTGACGTTTGGCAAGTTATTAAACAGAGGGGTTTGGAACATCTCATTCTCAGGATGCTGAAGATTATAGCAAGATGCTCAACTCCATCTGTTTCACAGTTTGTTTCCATTTTAATTTCTTTTGCACTCATAGACTTTGCGGATTTTGCACTTTTCGTGTGCTAAACATTTCTTGGGTAGTTAATGAAATTCAGGACTGCAGGTCAGTGATGCATTAAGCCTTTTTACTCGCAGGTTTATATGGAGAAGAGAACTGTCTTGACGGCAAGAATATCTGACATTCTCAGTACAAACCTGAGAATAAGAAAAAGGCATTTACCCTCAAGGCAGATTACAACAGAGGGATACTGGACGAATTTCTCTTGTAACCGAATCTTGTTTGTCACACAGAGTTGTGTCAGTATAAACAGTTCCCCATGCGAGTTCACACGTCCCACGTGTGTTAGTGTTGTCATGTAGAGTGAAGGGCCATGCTAATTTTACCCTCAGGCCCCCGTGTCATTGGGTTCAGGGCTTGGGCATTCATGGCATTCCAACACATCTCAAGAATGAGAATTAATATGCATATTGTGCTTTTCAATCTGTGTGTGCGCTTCAAAAATAATTCCAGTGTTAAGAAGTCGAATGAAAGACAATGAGGGAAGTTGTGTGATTGAAGTGGAATCCATTAGGTCACAATGTAAGGTCCCTTAAGAAAATTGAGCAACACGCAACACTCTTTCCAAATTTGCATGGATGAGAATAAACCTTCCACTTCAAAGTTTAATAGAAAACGTTTCTGGAAACTAATGTTGCCTAACTAATCATATCCAAGTGACAAGTTTTTATGTTTCTATTTTTTGGGAATTGCATAATCTGTGTTTGTGCCAGATTTGTGTCTGAATGTAGAGTGGGATGTTATTGAGCTGTGTGGAGCTGTTTTCTTAAAATCACTTTTTGTAGTTATTGATGTTTTAATTGCTATTTTAATGTTGCCGTAGAGCAGTGTTTTGCGATTGTGTTCAAATGTGAATTTACAATTCTGACTAGGAGCGCAGTTTTACTGTCATAGAATCAGTGACACTAGAGATTTATTGGTCTCCTGTGCCAAATAAACATTTGTGAACCAAAATGTTGAGTAGCATTTGAAACAACGAAAATTACATATTGAGTATGCATGCATCCAGTATGTGCTTCTTGTGTATGCTGGTAAATAAATGCAGTTCTATTTATGTAAAAAGTTACATTAAACAAATTTGTCTTCAAAATTTTATTCATGAACAGGTTCTGTGCTGTTTTTGACATATATGGATTTAATATGATTAAGTATACTCTAAAGATTCTTTTACATTGACAGACTCCACTTGACAGTACCCATAAACCTTCCAGAGCTAGCATCCTGTGTTTGTTTAATTTCGCTGTAGTCACCATTTCTGTAGATGCTATAAACAGTTGCTGTTTCACAATTCTTAAATATGTTCTCTGGATAGTAGAAGCGGGGAGAAAATGTAAAAACAATATGGATGAAAATGAAAAATATGCAGTAAAAAGAGTGGGAGAAGGTTTGTGCAAAAGAGACAGCTAACTGAAGAGGGATTATTGGGAAAGTTACTCATCTACATTATGAGTGGAAGCAGGTTGAATGCACATGACCTATCATGGCCAACAGATTTTGGCATGAAGGCATGAATAAAAAATCTAAGACACTATGCCTCACTTGCTGGGATGAGCATGCCTTTTTCTTGAGCACATCGGATTTCATGCAGTTGAACTCCACACACAAGCCTTTTAAAATGTGGCTTCACTGAAAGGATTAGCCAGCTCATGTTGCTACATTTTTAGTTTTAGTTGTTGTTTGTTTACACAGTTTTGTAAGACTGCCCTGTGGAATCAGGGCTCTCCCAACAGGGCTGTGGTCCAGGCAACAAAAGGGGCTTGCCTCTATTCCTGTTATATAAAATATGCCTACCGTCCGACCAAACCTAATATTTTAGAATTAAGTGAAAATGAATATGAGATGATGAAGTTGTTGACTATTGTCTCATTTTAGAGGCTTTTGTGATATTTGATTCACTGGCTCGTATTGCTTATGCAACTTTTGTGTGCATAAATAAGAAGCAAAAGTGACCTCTTTATGCGGAGTTATGTAACTCTGGGAGAATGTTATGGGACTTTTGGCAGATTTCCAAACCATTCTTGGAGCTGGGGAACTAGAGCTTTTCTCTGCACTCCAGGGGAAGCTCCCCTACCACTGTCTTGAATGGGTGGTTGAAATTGACCTCTGTGGAAGGAAATAAAGTTCCCTCCTGCCTTATTTTATCCCCTTTTTCTATGAATGTTGAATAATCGGTTTCTCATATTTTGCTCTCTGTTTCTCAAGACTCCTTTCTTGAATGTGGGCTGGACTGTAACATATTACTCAGCTTTCCTGACTGTGTATGCTCGGCTGTAACATGTTACTCAGCTTTCCTGACTGTGTATGCTGGACTGTAACATGTCACTCAGCTTTCCTGACTGTGTATGCTGGACTGTAACATGTCACTCAGCTTTCCTGACTGTGTATGCTGGACTGTAACATGTCACTCAGCTTTCCTGACTGTGTATGCTGACTGTAACATGTCACTCAGCTTTCCTGACTGTGTATGCTGGATTGTAACATGTCACTCAGCTTTCCTGACTGTGTATGCTGGACTGTAATATGTCACTCAGCTCTCAGTCTGATCACTGGTTGGTGCACATAGAATGCAGGACAAGCCATCCCCTGCTGGGTAAATTGGTAGTTGGGACTTTGTGTTCCTCCAGCCTGTAACCTTTCTCCCCCAAAGACTAGGGGATGGAGCTCTGGTAATGGGGTGGGGGGCTGGCAGTCTGAGGGTTTACAGCATTTCGTCTCTAGTCGCAAAATGCTTCGGCGTAAGGTGACTCATTCAGTGCGACTTTGTAAATTAAAAAGCTCCGACTTTGCATCGCCTTGTGACTTTTCTTCACGGGAGGTAGCCTGTGTTGTTATGGGTCCGATCGGGGACAGCTTGTTGGTTTGAGACAGGCCGCTCCTGTCAGGCCTCGTGGTCACCTGGTCACCCAGGCTATAGCCTGAATCGTCCCTGGTCACTGTCAGCACAGAGCGTGTTGTTCTCTCTAAATGCTCCATGAGCCAGTGACGTAGCAACCCCGAGCACAGATCTAAGGAGAGGAACGTATGGCACGGACAAAAACTGGCGTCCTGTAAGAACCTGGCGGGTAGCTAGGGGGCACCGGTGCCTATTCAGCAGTACTCTGGGGTACCCTGGCTGATGTCACCCACCCTGCTCTGGTAGAATGAAGAGCCAGTTGTGCCCTGCTGCCCTCCCAGTTATGGTCAAATGATGTCCTTGCGCCAACTAGCAATATGTCATCTGCACTTATGGCCTGATCAAACTGATAGGCCGCCAGAATAGATGGTTTACTGGTTCACACCCCCTTTCAAATATGAAAATATTTCCTTTTCCGTAATGTCACAAGGGATTTTATTATTGTTTCAGATCTTTTTGTTTTATGGTCTATTTTCATAGCTCCTTGCCAGCAAAGTCATCCATTAAGATCTGGTTGTTCCGTTTGAAGTTTAGTGAATACTCTTTATGCCTTTGTTGACTGATGCTCCATGACTCAAATTTTTCGCTAACCTGCAGGTTTGGAGAGTTGCCTTATATAAACCTTTTAGGATTGTTATCGTGCTTGAAAAACATTTTCACTTTAAGTAGAGCTAACATTGATTATTTATGTGAAATGTTATTTCTGTTCATTATTATAATTTGCAGAGATGACAGTGAAAATCACTTGACACCAAAATGTGCCTGGTCAAGACAAAACAGTCAATTGAATGTTTACATACACCTGTTTCAATTCCCAGTATCTTTTCATGGTATCTCTGTATTTAGATTTTGTCCTTAAAGTAACTATCCTTTCAGGGACCAGGTGTGGGGGGTATCATAGTAAACATTATTTATTTTAAAATTCATCTCCAAGTGGCTTCAGGTAACAAGGTAATTAACTACCTTTTTCAATGTAACAAAATGTTCAATAATGATTTCTGGCAAAAATGATACTTGGGGGCACAGTAATTATGATTCACTAAATTATACGAATGGTCAAACTAGATTTCCTATAATAGCTCATGCTAAATGGTACGCATTCACATTCACATAAAGAAGTGCCTGGGCCACTGACAGAGGGGCTAAAAAGGAGTGACAACGTTGTCATCTCGTTTTCATATTGCCACTGACAAAATGTGCGTCTTCTGTGGTCTTTACGTACGTTTTAAAAATAATACTCTGTGTTGTGGCGGTTTAACAGCCTGAAGTACGAGGGCGGTGTTCTGTAGTCTTTCGATTCCTTGAATGCTTTCAAGCTTTCCTTGAATGCGCGCCGATAGCATTTTTGGCAAACGGGGTCGGTCTACTGCAGACATGCTGGGTAAGCAATACGCAGCAGAAATGTGGCTTTGCCATTAGGACTGTGGCTGTGTTTGCTTGTACACTGCAATACCCATCAGGTCCCCCTCCCGTCCCTGAAACCTATCAGCGTTCTCAGAGTTGTAAATTTCCGCCTCGAGTTTTATAGATGTTTTCAGGGTGAGCCGAGCGGGGATCTCTCGCGGCGCTCAGTTCCTGGAAGCTTGGGCTCTGTGTTCTTAGATTTCCTGGAAGCTGGGAATTGAAATGTGGTTTTATATATTTTTTTTCTTAGTCAGTCTCCGGTTTGAACCACTTTAAATTAGAAAGCGTTTAAAGATCCGGGGGATTGACAAATTTCTCGTTGTATTTAAACAGGCAGCGTTGGCTCTTTTTATAGGTTTGAAGGTTTGAAAAGGTTGCGGAGTAGGCTAATCCTTTTTCACCGAAATGAATCGCCCTTTTAGACTTGAACTAAACGTGTTAAAGGGGATTTATCCTTTGCGTTTCCCTTTCGTCTGTTTTATTAAAAACTATATTATTGTTATTTATTTTTTATTTGCAATCTATTGATCTTAAGGCAGGATCTCTGCCCAAATGGCAAGTAATAAAAACTGTTCGTGGAAAGGGTTGTGAAAAGCGTGTCTGAACGAACACAGCACACAGTTCCAATGTTTGTTTTATGTTTGTGTTGGCCAATGACTGAAGTTGAACAGATGGTGGGTTGGGAGTATTTTAGCCAGATCAGGCACACTCACAGTGACATGCACATCTGTAGATCCCGAGTGTCCTCTCCAAGGTGAAAGGTCAGATTCTCACTAATCGCTGCAGACCATGGATTCTAAATTAGAATGCAATCTAAACTAGTCTGTGCTATTGCCTTGGAAATATTATTATTATTATTATTATTCATTAGATTTGGCATTTAAAAGCCCTTGTCTCCCAGCCTCACACATTCAGTTCTCATATAATTTTATATCCGGTTCATTGTGTTTAAAATGATGCACCATTTTAATAGAACCTTGCTGTAAATTCTTTACAGTTGACACACTGGCACTGCTGGATATTTGCTGATATAATTCATATTTACATAATTATACACGACTGATGTATGGATTGAACCAATGCGTTTATGGTCCTTCAGTCAGTTTCATAACCACAGCCCTATGCCGCTGATCTCATGGATTAGGGATTTTCACCTAGAATCACTGGATGAGACAAAGAGGTCTTCAGCATGAATCGAGTCCTTTGAGGCCCTGTTTCTGTTAGACAGAATCCACCTACCCCCTGTTCCCACTTGTCTGAAGAGCACTTAAGCATGCCTCAAACCACACTGGTCTGGGAGACATTGCCTGTCTACAGTAAAACTGTCTGGCTGAGCTGCAGAAAGATGAGAGACACCTCTGTGTTGTCACAGCTGGCTACCATAAGCCCTTTTCAGTTTGGAAATGTGTACTCTTACTGTTTCAGCAGTTATAACATTGCTGTTTGTCACATTCTTCTTTCGTTATCAGTCATTTTTATGTAAACATGAGCTGCTTTTGAACTAATTAATTGATCTTTTTACATAAAGGTCAACACTCTCATTAAGAGTTTATTTCATATTGAAACCTATGAAGTAGCATATAAATAACTATAGTAGCGACATGAACTAAACAATGAACTAAAGGACCCTATTCCTCTGACTGGATTAGACTATGACAACTCTTGAAACACCCACAGCTGTTTGGTCTGGTGACATTCTTTTGAATTAGTTGCATTTGGTTGATGTGATCTGATTGGTTAAACTCAGCTAAGATTGGATTGAGTATACCATGCTACCCTGGGTGATTTTGTCACCCTTGCGCCTCTCCCACTTTAGCTAATGATGCACGTACACTCCCTACTCATCCATAATTGTGTCAATTATTCATAACAAATGACTCCGAGACACTTAACTGGCCAAATTTCAAATGGTATCTTAAAACTGTCTACTGTTTTTAATAACTTTTCAGATTAGGCCTTTTTTAAATATCGAAACCAGGGCAGCGCTCATAAATTTGAGACAATGGTAAAGCTTTATAGAAGTGTGGGTGTGTTTTTATGAGGAGTAGCTGCGCAGACGCAAGAGTTCAGTCTGTGTGTGAGAGAGATGGAAAGAGGGGGAGAGAAAAAGAATACGGAGGGAGGGAGAGAGTACAGTTTGTCTGTCTGCCTGCTGTGCCTTCCCTCACAGTAGAAGTGAACTTAAGAAGCGGTCAGGGCAGGGTCATGCAGCGCAGTTTGGGTTGAAATCAGAGGGGATCAGTCACACTTGGGTAATTGGGTTATTTAGCTCTGTCTGGTGATGGCCATGTCTAGACGCATTTGACTTGGATTAGCTTTGGGTCTGAAAAGCAGGGTGGGTACGCATTTTCATTTCCCAGCTAATCAGATGTGATCATGGTCAAATGAAGCAGCAATTTGAATATTTTACATCCTGTGGGGATATTTTAATATGTTCCCGTTTACTATGCGGAAGAAAACAATAATTAGGAAAACTACAGTACACTTATGAAAATTCACGACATGCCCTTTTTTTCAGGGTTTTTTTGTTGGAAAATAAAGTATGCTCTATCAGGAGTGGTTGGCTTTCCTCATGCATGAAAGCTGCAGGTGCATGATGTGTCCATATTTCAGTGGGAATGGAAATTAATAATATTTTAAGTTTCTTAAAGCACATTTTAAGGACATAAGTTCAAGAGAGCACAGCCTGCTCTCGGCCATACGCCCTTGATGTGCTACTTCCACTGCCTGTTTCCATTTCTAGATCTGCGGTGGCCTTGCACTTTTCTTAATATTGCAAGCAGCACACGCACGCACGCCGGCACGCACACACACACACGCACACACACACAGTCCTACTGCAGCACACATGCACATGCGTTTCTCCAGCTGCAAGTAGCCAAATATGACCTTTGACCTTATGGATTTAGCTAGGGTAACAAGCAGTGTCTTCTGGGGGCTGTGTGCACATTTGGTTGTGTGTGTGTGCATGCGTGTGTGTGTACATTTGGTTGTGCATGTGTGTGTGCCTGTGAGTGAATGTGTGTCTGAGTGTGAGTGCATGCGTGTGTTAATGAGTCTCAGACTTCATCAGTCTCTTGTCTGTGAATGATCCAGATTTGTCCCAGTTTTGGATTGCTGTTCTGAGACCTGTATCCCCCTCCACATATTCAGACCCTTCCTACTGGCTAATCAGCACAGTAACAGTAATGTGAAGCAGGGATGAGAGATGTATTTTTGGTTCTCTTTTTAAAACTGAGGTTTAGCGTAAAGACCTTGATTGGATACAAATAGGTAACAATGATCTCTGTAGTTGGCTGATGGCAATGATACTAAGCTGGAATGCTTAACTAATGGCTTTTCTGTACTTTTGTCTTGGCAGGACAATGTTGACCGGGCTACCCCACACAGATCACCTGATCTGATTGGACCAAATTTCCAACAGTCGTCCAGTCGGAATTCTCCTAACCAACATGGCAAGTGTGCTCACACCATCAACATTACAGCAATGTTGACAAAGTTGACAGCAATGGACAGTTCCTACATACTGTATACCTTAAAGATATTTCAAAAACATATTTTTAAACGGACCTATTTAAATGTTAAATTTATTTCCAATAAAAAGGACTTTTACGAAGGCAATTGCAAAGTGCAGAATCAAGATCAACAGCTCTCTTCTGCATTCAGTAACGATGAATACACATACCGAACAAAACACATTTGTGAAGCCAATTCAACAAATACTTGTACATGGTCCCCCCATTTTAAGGTACTACAAAAGGTGCTGGTTAATCTAACATGGATGATAATACCCTCAAGTTAAAGCTGACAGTCATCTTTAACCTCATTGCTCAGTGCTTGAGTACAGAACCAAAATAAAAAATTTGTCAATGTTCAATGAGCTCACTGTAGCTGTCCTTTTGTTGCATAGTTATGGCACCTTTTACTGTGTCAGATTTTACTGGAAGTATTTTAATTTTATATGGAAGTTTTTCAAAGGTAATAATCCTTATCTTTTCTCCCTCAAATCAAGTATATTTTGAGTGCAAGGCCTATCTAATTTCTCTGGCATAAATGCATTTTGAACCAGTGGGGTAACTATGGTAACCTCAATTTGTAGGGAATGAAGTCCAAAATTGTTTAAGATTAAGTGAAGTGTCTGCAAGTCTGAGAGCACTTCGGTGTTTAAAACCGGTGCTGTCAGCAAGGGGTTGAGGCGTCTGTGTGGGAGGGAGGGAGAGAGGGAGGCAAGTAGATGAGGTAGAGGTGTCTGTCTGTGTATGTCTGTGTGTCTCTGTGTGTGTCTCTGTGTGTGTGTGCGTAAATGTGTGTGCGTGTGTGCGCACATGTGCGTAAATGTGTGTGCTTGTGGGTATTTGTGTGTATGGGTGATTAGATTTGTTTACCAATAAGAGGCTCACTCATTAAGCCCTAGCTGGGATATATGTTCAGCATGTTTCCATTGTAAACATTTAACCAATTCAAAGGCTGGTTTGTAAAGAGTCTGGGGATGCCATTGTAATTGTGCTTTCAGAGTTACTGTACAATGCAGAAAACTTGCCCGTAATAACCGGAGCATGAGATTTAAGCACAATATTGACCCAGCATGGGAGGCGTGGCCTGGAATATGCTGGAATGTCTGGCAGCGGGCGAGAATGCTCGGTGCTGTCATGGAAATAAATGGAGCAGAAATTACATTCAAATTTTCTTTCCCAATTTCAGGGTATAAAAAAAGGGAACACACAGGATGAAGTGGGCGTCTATAGAAAAGTCGAGGTCATTAGCGCAGTACAGCGGGGGTTTTGTTCCTTGGATTTGATGTACAGGAAGATTCATATCATTGAGACAGATTAGAACATGTACTGTTTGAACGTTTCACATGACACCTACCAGCCACCCCCCCGCCCCCCTTTGCTCTGCGGCTTCTCTGAACCCCCTGTCTGACTCCTGATATGTTTCCATTTCTGGAACCTTCTGTGTTTTCTTTTGCCTGTTAAAGGCTTCATGAAGCATAGGGTTTGTTGGCTTTGTACTTGATGGCTCATAGGATGTTCTTTCAGTTGTTTTAATTAATCAGAGAAGTTTTTCTATGTAATCAGACGTGAACATGAGATCGGGTCGATACGTGCCAGTGGTCAACTGCACCGCATCGCCTAAGAGCATAAGCAGCCAAAACGAAAGGCCTGTTTGTTTGAGACGCATTGCTTGAGCTTGATATTGGGTGAAATTGCTGACATATAAATCTGTGATCTCTCGTTGCATTAGGGTAGGATAGAGTTACTGGTCTGAGTTAAATGTTAAATGTTTACTCTTTGCCATCAAGACACTGCTCCATTTTCCTTACTAGTCTAAAGAGATCTAATCTCCTAAAATACTTATGTAGTTGCATTATGGGAGTGTGGTAGCAGCTTTTGCCCTAATACTGTTTTCCTTGAGAAATGTATCCTTTGCAAGTAACATGATTTAAAAAAAGCAATATTTTAAAACTTTGCAGTGCTGTAGCACTTCATTTTCACCTCAGGCGAATTAAACTACCATTAACCTTCCCAAGCACCTTTGGGCCCTACAGTGTGTCTCTGGACCGACACACTTTAGTTGTGCTTATGGTTCTCATTAATGGAAAATTAACTACTTGGGGTATTTTTTGTCAAGTATATGGCCAATTCGGTATGTTCTGTTCATCCGATTAGCTGCACAGCTCCCTGGTGGAATAAAGCCTCTGCCATTCTCTGTGCTCAGTCTTTTCTCCCATTGTTTTCTGTCATAATCTGGCTTTCAATGGTGTCGAGCGAGCTTGTTTTTACAACGCACTGGTGAGTGCCCTGTAGTTGCGCACCGGTGTCATTTGCGATGCTCTGGAGATGCTGACAGCTGGATTTTCGGTGTCTTCATCGGTCGATAGTCAGTTACACTGACACTGCCTCTAAGAAGCTGTCCTTTGTCACAGGAGTGAAGCTGCTCGCTGTATTGCTGTAAACGCGTCTCCCCTCTGAAACCACTGAAGAAAGAGCGGCTTCAGGCAACAGTGGCTTAGTGTGCTTCCTCCGCTCTCCTGAAGTCAATGATTTCCTCAAATCGCACCCGGGAGAAACAAAGTCCTGCTCACCGCAAACAGCTGGATTCTGCGCAATAAATTTCCCAAGCCTGTTTTGGTTCGGTTTTAGCTTCAGCTTTTTAGCTGAAATCTGCTGTCATTGATTTATTTTGCACTATATATGCGCTCATCCCGGTTGGCTATCTTTATGTCTGCCTCGTGACCATAATGATACGTTTAATGGTTGTGAGCTGGTCTGGATTGTATGTATCTGTTTTTAATATGACACGTGAAATTAAATTGCTGCAGGGCAGATATACAGATTTAGGTTACATAAATGTACAGGGCTGTAGAATTAAAGCCTTGCAGTTTTAAATGGGGACACACCTCAATCTGGTCTTCCCTCTCCCTCAATTAATTTTCTCCCTCTGCCTCTTTATCCCTGTCCTTGCTCTTTCCCGCCTTTCTCTCTGTCTCTCTCTCTCTCTCTCTCACTCTCTCACTCTCAACCTGTCTCTCTTCCTGTATCTCTCCTGGTCTTCCCCTCCCACCCTTTTTAGTCTATCTCTCTCCCTCCCCATTCTCCTGCGTCTCCCCTCTAGCCCTCTATCCCTCTTCCCCCTCTCCATCCCTCCTCTCTACTCACTTTTATTCTCTGTCTCGTTCCACCTCTCTCGTCTGAAGACGGTAAGATTTTGGTCTGATATGATTCTGGTTTTATGAAAGGCTCTGAAACGGTGGAGATTAGGCATGTTCATGATGCTAGTGAAGGAGGGGCCCCACAGTGTCAGGGAACTCGTGGAGGTGTGGAACAACAGAATGAACCGTGCTGTCTTCTGTTTGTCATGACCGTGAATAGGCCTGTGGGGCACACTTCGACCATGCCCAGCTATTGACTCGATACTACCGTTAGGTTGGAATTAAGAACCAGGGTTAATTTGTCACAAATTATAAATGCACGGAAGTTTGATTTGATGCTATTATTGATTTGGGTGGACTTAAACAAACTATGTAGGTAGTCTAAACATAACTGTAGTGACTGCATACAGCTGTACTGTAAGTTGCAGTGAGAATATTTGCACCTGTTATAGTTATGACCTTTATGTACTTAATCCAAACATAAATATAATGGTGGTTATCATACACATGATGTTCCTGGTTTAGTCTCTTGTAATACTTTTTGCAAATATTTGCTTTTAATAATTTACATGATCTTCCAGAAGATTTTGTTTAGTCTTGTCAGACAGACCACTGCAGTTGGCCATGCAAGCTTGTGGTGGACGGTTATGATTTAATGATTTATGACCGAGTGTGTAGTGCATCAAAATCCCTCAGATCTAAACTTGTGTAGGACATTGCCTCTGCACACCTTATTGCTTAATGGCAAACCACAAAACAAGCCTGCTGGAATAGACATTACTGCAAAATCGCTATTGCTAATGATAATAGTAACTCTATGGTAGCTCTGAAGGGTCAGCATGTCCCATGGGGAAAGCAGGAATAGCATTTAGTTAGCTATAGGAAATGTATATCAAATCAATGGCCCGCACAAGGCAGATTTATAAATCTTTGGTATGTCTGACTAAACATTTTTCCTGAGTGTGTTTTTTTCCTTTGCTCCCCTAAGTGCCTTACTGTACAGTCATTTTACAAACATCTGTGGATTTTTGTTCTTTTTGGACGAAGGACATAACCGCTGTCTTATCACGGTACTTGTAATGCATGCGGGGTACATCTGGTTGTAATGAATGTGTCTGTTTTCACACTGAAAGGTGCCATATGGAAGCTGTAGAGTGCCTGCTTTCTGCATTGTCTCTTTAATAATAACAGGAAATGTTTGGAATAGCTTTGTGTTCAGATTATCATGCAATTATTAAGACCCCTCCTGTAATTACATTTTTTTCCCCAAACATAGAATCATTTTTTGATTTGGATAGTGATCTATGTTTTTACACAAAACTCCATGTACATAATAGTTGATGTATGTATCTTATATAACTATTACATTATTTAAATTAACCCTTTCGGTCCCAAGCCCAATATGAAATGGCTCCACCCAAATCCAAAGGGGTTTTGGCTTTGGTTGAGGAAATTTTGTTGGGCTTTAATAGAGGCTCAAAACAATGGTATAGCAGTCATTTCGATTGGTTGAAAAGGTATAAGGTCTCGTGTGTCATATGGCATACTTGGGGTTTTGCGGTAGTTATGCTTAATCATTTGTCCCATGCATGGTGTGTGTGTGCTGAAAGTTTCCACTATGTACCCTACCCTAAGCTTATTGTTGTACAGTTGTGTATATGGCTGCCGGTTCAAATCCCTAATACAGTACTGCTGTTGTTCTGCCTGTGAGCACCTTTGAAGAGCTTAACCTCACTCCAGAATGTATCCCAGCAGTTTAAAGCAATAGCATATAAAAATGTAAGCTATGCAACTTCCCATGGATAAGACTGTCTGCTGAAGAAATAATGTAATTATAGTATTAGAGTTATTTTTAGTGTGCGATTCTGGGTGGATACCCTCAGCGTAATCCCTTTCTCAGCAGACTCCTACAGCAGTCTCCGTCTCTGCTCTGGTATGCTAAGAATGCTCGGTGCGACCACACGTTACCGCACACCGAGGAGGCAAATTTCAAGGTGAAAATAGTTAGCATTTCTTAGCCTAATACCCTTGATCTGGTTTTTTCAAAAAAGGAGCGTTTGACAATAATCCCGCGGGGCTTAGGATCGCGTCACCTCCGTCTCCCCGCTACTTTGTTGTTCTTTTGTAGATTTTCTAGACGCCCTAAGTGACAGGAAAGAAATTCCGAGTCCTCCTCGGCCAATTTCCTCGTCGCCAGCAGCTGAGTGAAATCCGCGCACACCTTATGTCATGCCTCGGTGAAGGTTTCCCCTTCCGGCACATTCCGGGGAGCATGATCATCATTTTAATGGGAGTATTATGAATGTTAATAGTCGGTGGTTTACACACAAACATACCTATCCACGATATCAGAATTCATAGGCTTTTTATAAATCGTATAAATATCTTTGTTATTGGGTGAAATTGTTGCATATGTCAGACGGCTGCATTTAATACGGTTAGTTCGATGTGAAAGTGTTAAAAAGTGGTTTATGGTCTGTTGGGTAACTGGGGAATCAGCTTTCATATTTTCCATGTGCGTGTTAATAATGAACAGCTCAGACTGCCACCTGGGGATTTTTTAATTAAGAGCACAATTCATTTTTAATGTGTAATGTAATGTGTTCTACTTGTGTAATCATTATTTAATAAATTCTTTTTACTATTTGTTTCAACACCAGTGGCAACATTAAATATATATTTTCTTATGCAAGACATTCTACTTATTTGATTAAATCTCACACCTTATTGCAGATGCCAGTATTCCTTCGCATGAAATATTTGTCATCACACTATTGTAAATTCTTCAGTGCACAGTATCAGATTACTGTGTATGACCTGCAGCTGCCTAGCTGAGGAGTCAAAGGCAGCCAAAGTACAGCACAGGGTTTATTGTCTGCTGCTATTTCTATGAACCACATCGAGGTTCTGAACGTTTGAGCGCACGAGTGCTTGTCTGCTTAATGTGAGTGAGTGTATGCATGCGATTTCGAGTGTGTGTCAACGTGTGGGATTGTCAGTTTAATACGAGTGAGTGTTGCCATTTCATTTCGAGTGTGTGTTAACGTGTGGGATCGTCAGTTTAATACGAGTGAGTGTTTTCATTTCATTTTGAGTGTGTGTTAATGTGTGGGATTGTCAGTTTAATGTGTGAGTGTGTGCTATTTTATGATTGTGAGTCTGCTTATGATGTGTGTGTCTAACAGTGTGAGGACGGACGACATTTGTGTATGGTGTAAACACGCGTGTGATTTCAGTAGGTGTGTGCATGTCAGTGTTACCCTATGGCTTTTGTTGTGGAATGGTGCCTTATAAGGCAGAGGGTGTGGGGACTCATCTACCTATTTCACAGGCTAGCTAAGGTTAGTTTGGTTAATTCAGTTGAGCTAGCTGGCTGACAATACTTGCTAGCTAGCGATAATACAGGATGGGAATTAATAGGTAATCAATTAACTTCATGAGCCTACTTCATATCTATAACATGATCTAATGGTTATGTTTAAGGTGTAATTATTCCATTGATTATGCTTTTGTTAAAATGTCCATTAAAACCATTCTACTTTCTCCAAGTGTGAAAGTGTGCATTTGAAAGTGTGCACAATGCAACAGGAAGCTCAAAGTTTGGTGTGCCAGTTGCATCAAATAAGAGCCCCAGAGTAGAACAGGCATAGCCTACTGTGGCGTAATGAGAGGGTGAGGGTCAGGTGTATACGGAGCGGCGATGGGCCAACGGTATGCAAGTCTGAATGTGTTCATCCGTTTCTGTGATCCGTCCAGCGGGTCATGCGGAATATGAATACTGAGTTGTGCGGGAAACGTTGAAGGCTAGTGGTTAAAGATCCGTGCAGAAGGCTAGGAAAGTTGCCCAGCACTGTATCGAGAGCACAGGTGTCGGAGGTAGAGAACCAGCAATGCTCGAGGCCTCTCGAGAAGGCTGTGAGATTTGTGTGTGAGTAACCTAACCTCACAACCATTACAGAAATGCAGGAACATGAGATATTTTCAGCCCCCTCCACTAATGTCACCCTTAACCAAATTCCTGTTTGGCAGTGGGCCGCAGAGGTGAAGATTATGAACGATGCTGCCCTGCACTTGGACCCTTATGGGCTGTCATGTTCTAGTGAGTTATGTCACGATTACTTGCGGGGGGTGTTTGCAATAATGGCTTAGGAAACATAATTATTCCAAGCTGGAATAATGGGTCAGCAGGCTAACTTTTGTTGATACTGCGGACTAACTCTGCCTTTCCCGTTTGTGAAACAAAGCTTATTTCCATGGCAACACACCTAGTGATTTAAGCCTGCTCTGCAGTATGCTAACTCCCAAGTTATCCTGGCTGCGGGTTTAAATTGAGGTTGGCCCAGCCACTTAAATCAGATAATCTCCATTCTAACAAACTGACATGGCTTTGGTAGAGTTATCAGGGCTGGGAGATTTAGAAATGTATACATTTAGAATTAAAGTGTAACGCTAGACTGGATTTAAAATAAAACACATTCTTTTAATTACATTGTTTTAATTTCATTATAATGAAATAGTAATTTGATTGCAGATGATTTGGTAACTCACAAAAGTGCAATTCATAGTAAGTAGACACCACAAAGCTAGAGATATGCAAAGCTGCAAATAGTGCCACCTTCAAGGTGCATGCATTAAGGCCTATGAGATAAAGGGAGAGAAGTGTTTGATAAAAAAATAAATAAATAAACATTTATGTGTAGTCTGAAAAAGCGAGTGAATACTTCTTGCTGTTTGTTTGGGAAAGGTTATTCCACTATCTGGGGGATGAGACCAAAATAGTAAGTGCATTCAACCCCCGTTGATGAAAAAATCCAACCAATAAACATGCAGTGTGAATTAGTCAATACATCATTGTGTTGTATTTCAGGTTTCCATTTTCCTGACATCTTGATTCTTTTTTTGTTTGCATTTCATGTATTATATTGTTTATAGGTACTGGGCTACATAGTACAATAAAATATAGGTTCAATCTCAATCAGAGAAAATAACTATTTCAATCATGTACTTTCAAATATATGATCTGAAAGACACTGAGGTCTGTGGGGCTCCCGAGCAATTGAAACGATAAATGTCCCTTTCTTTGGTGTTTGGCGGCATCTAGTGGCAGAATGTTAGACTGCAGTATTTTCATTATTTAAAACAAAGTGACGCAAATGTTCAGTATACTGTGGCAGCTAAAAAGATGGCGTTTGGGTAGGCATATAATGGATAGAAAAGTAGGCTATATGGCTTCTAAATGGTCTGTGTTCATTAATTCTTTGGTCACATCCACATTTCAGTTTAATAGACGCCCAGCCATCTGTCCATGTTATAAGTACAGCTTTAAAATGAGTATGTGCCATCAGGGCTGATGCAGTCAGCCCTGGTGTGCCTGATTTGTGTACAAGCACCACACAACTTTATTGGCCAACTTTGACACAGTTTCTATTTATGAACAAGGGTGATAACGCACATCTCCAGCTCTTCTGTCTGAATTAAGCCATCCCAACATCCCAACGTTGTACGTCGCTCTGTATAAGAGCGTCTGCTAAATGCCTTGTAATGTAATGTGTATGTACACTCAGTGAGCACTTATTTACTAGACTTCAGACTTCTACTGGTGTAGTCTATCCACTTGGTTATGATGCGTTGTGTGTTCAGAGATGCTATTCTGCATACCTCTTGTGTGGCTATTTGTGTTACTGTCACCTTCCTTCCTTCCAGTCTGACCATTCTTCTCTGACATCCTTTCACGTGTGTGTGAAAATCCCAGGAGATCAGCAGTTTCTGAGATACTCTGTCACTTGGTCAGTCACGACAATCACATTTTCCCCCATTCTGATGGTTGATGTGAACATTGACTGAAGCTCCTGACCCATGATTGGATGCATTGCCCTGCTGACACACAATTGGCTGATTAGATAATTGCTTGAATAAGTAGGTGTAATAAAGTAAAAATGTTCCTAATAAAGTGCTCAGTGAGTGTATATTATTTTATGAAAACAGGCATCCTCTTCAAGCACTTGTAGTGTCCTTCCTATGCTGATTTATTCCTCATAGAAGTGAATGATTTGGTGTCCATTTGATATGCCTTCTTTCTTGGAATAAGCTTTGTAATTTGCCAAAAACTTGACGTTTTCTTTTGTCTTTTTGTGTATTTTACTTTTGTCAGTTCCACCTGATTGTTGGGCATGTCAGACACAACTGACCTTGTTTGTTGCACAGTGCAAAATCCCTTTGTTATGTCGGCACTTTTAGATTCACACTCATAACAGTTCCCAGGATAGGAAATGCCAGGATATAGGTCTTGCAAGAAAAACAAACTGCTAAATGTAGCTTAGCAACTGAACAAAGGCCAATCAACATTCGTCCCAAACTTTTTTTCTCAACTAAGTGCCAGTGACTTTTTTTTTCCCTCTTCGCAAACACTGCATAAATTAAATTAAGTGACTCTGGGGTAAAAATAGCGTTTGCACTGAAGAAGGTAGTGCTTGAAAATCATTTTAAAGATAAACACAAAAGTACATTGAACTCTACAATACCTGGTACCAAAGATACAATCAGTTTGAAACACATAGACTATTAAAGGCTAATATAATGACTTCAGATTCTAGCCCACGGTCAGGAATGATCAATTGTCATTACAGGTTTTCAGTAATATCTTGCTCTCGTGTATTAAACATGAGTGATGTGACAGAGGTAACTGTGCCCCCCCCACGAGACGGTCAGGATAAGGGTAGCCTAAATTTTACTAGTTCCCCAATGACACCTTTTAACGACCTACAGAAAGAAGCTTTGTAAATTATAGGTAGGCCTAGCATTAGTTTTTTTGCTTTCCACTACAGTGTTGCACAGCAACATGTTTGAGCTAGACGTCTGAAGTATTCATGCAGTATCAATCATTTGCTCATGGGTTTTAGTGAAGTTCTAATGTTGCATGTACACTTCAAAGCAGTCAATGCAGTTCAATGTATCATTCACAACCAAATTGTACCAATAAACGCATGGGCCATTTCTAATTGCCTTACATGTTCCTTTTTTTTGTTTAGTTTTTTTGTCTGTGATTTTGCATAGGCAGTATGAAAAACATGGCCGCCTAAAAATTTCAATGCAGGAAAAACCCTGCAGGGTAATGTATTCAAGGTGACGTTTACAGGGCGATATTGGAGATGTATACCGGTACAAGGTGATACTACAGTATCCTATGTAGGATGATGTATACAGGGTGATATACAGTATGTTAGATGATAAAGGGTGATGTATACAGGGTGATATACAGTCTGTAGATTGATATAGGGTGATGTATACAGGGTGATATACAGTGTAGGATGATATAGGGTGATGTATACAGGGTGATATACAGTCTGTAGATTGATATAGGGTGATGTATACAGGGTGATATACAGTGTAGGATGATATAGGGTGATGTATACAGGGTGATATACAGTCTGTAGATTGATATAGGGTGTTGTATACAGGGTGATATACAGTGTAGGATGATATAGGGTGATGTACACAGGGTGATATACAGTCTGTGGATTCATATAGGGTGATGTATACAGGGTGATATACAGTCTGTAGATTGATATAGGGTGATGTATACAGGGTGATATACAGTGTAGGATGATATAGGGTGATGTACACAGGGTGATATACAGTCTGTGGATTCATAAAGGGTGATGTATACAGGGTGATATACAGTGTAGGATGATATAGGATGATGTATACAGGGTGATATACAGTCTGTAGGATGATATAGGGTGATGTATACAGGGTGATATACAGTCTGTAGGATGATATAGGGTGATGTATACAGGGTGATATACAGTATGTTAGATGATATAGGCTGATGTATACAGGGTGATGTGTTGGCTGGCATAATGCAGGGCGTTGTATACAGGGTGATATACAGTATGTGGGATGATATAGGGTGTTGTATACAGGGTGATATAGTCTTGTGGCCCCAGTCTCTCCCCCCAATGGGAGCATTGTGTTTCACTGCCTGCAGTCAGACAGGAGTCTGATGATAAGTCCTCTCCACATCACTCCTGCAGTCCTGGCACACAAGCAGGATTCATGACTTTAATAACAGAGGGATATGTATTGCAGATATTTTATGGCTGCTTTATATGTGCTATATTTAACCATTTTATGTATGGAATGTAAATAAGCAGACTGCGTTTTAAACATGCTTTAACCTTGTTTGTAAGAGGGTTTTTCTGCAGTTGTTAGAAGAAAATGTATTTCACCTTTTAATTTTATTTCACCTTTTTGTTATGACCAAACCACTGTGGGATTGTCTTTTGTAGCCGATCACAAGAGGATATTACAGTGGGGTGCAAACATTTGGGCACCCCTGGTTTAAATGTCTGTTGCAATGAATCTGCTTGTGATTGAAAGCAAACCTGAACTAAACATGAGACATTTACGGTTTATACAGTAAAAAAAAGGGCTTATTCTTTGTTACTTTTTAAAAAGATGACTACTAAGGCCGGCAGCACGGATGGTGCAGTGGGTAGCACTGCCGCCTCACAGCAAGGTCCTGGGTTCGAATCCCCATTGGCCGGGGCCTCTCTGTGCGGAGTCTGCATGTTCTCCCCGTGTCTGCGTGGGTTTCCTCCGGGTACTCCGGTTTCCTCCCACAATCCAAAGACATGCAGGTTAGGCTGATTGGAGAGTCTAAATTGCCCGTGGGTATGAGTGTGTGAGTGAATGGTGTGTGTGCCCTGCGATGGACTGGCGACCTGTCCAGGCTGTATTCCTGCCTTTCGCCCAATGTATGCTGTGATAGGCTCCAGCCCCCTGCGACCCTGTTCAAGATAAGCAGGTTAGGATAATGAATTAATGAATGAATGAATGACTACTAAGGCCCCAGACCCAGGTACTTGTTAGGGTGTCAGTGTTTCACTGTCAGAAACATTATTAGAAAATGGAAGAGAAATTAAACAGTTAAAGGCAAGTTAAGGTCTGGAAGACCAAGAAAGATTTCAGATAGAATGGCCTGAGACCTGGTGAGAAATACTGCAAAAGAGCTATAAAAAAGAGTAGTAAACGCAGGTCTAGCTGCTCACAGGACAACAATACAATGTACTTTAAAAAAACAAAGACCTACTTGGCAGAGTTGCCAGAAAGAAGACCTCAACACAAAACTAAGCCCAAAAGAAATCCTTGAGAAGCCTGAACAATGTGCTTTGGACTGACAAAACCAATTTTGAACCTTTTGGCCACCACCCAAGTTTGGAGAAAAAATGGCAAGCCTTTGTTGAAAAGAACAAACACCTTTCCAATTGTGGATGTGATTCCAAAAGTGAGAATTGAAAGACTCTTAGCTGGCTACAGGAAGCGTTTCCAAGCTGTTATAGTTGCCCAAGGAATTACAAAGTACTAACTGACAGGGTTCCCAAACTTTTGCGCAGGGCCTTTTTCATTTTTTTATTATTCAGAAACTAAAAAATAAAAATAATCTTGCTTTAAAATTTGAAGAAATGTGTAATGTGTAATGTTTAACATTGTACCACTTAGAGGTCAGGTTCACTTCTGTTCACTTAGATGTTAATTGTAAAAGGTTTTTTGACTAGGGGTATCCACATTTTTGCACACTACTGTATAATAATATCATCAAACCTTGGCGCATCACTTTCTTCAAAATGACTACTTTAAAACTTGCTGATGAATCCCGTGACTAAGGAGTGAAAAGTAATATGTTGGGAAACTCTTAACATTACTTTGGAATAATACTGTATGTTGCTTTACAGTGTTGCAGCGGTGATACTTACTCAAATACCTGCGGGCACATTCCGGGGGTTTGTTCGAGACGGCACGCTGGGTGTTTAACCCCGTTCTTTGCTTCTGACCCGTAGATGACGACGTGGACCTGGAGGCCCTGGTGAACGACATGAACTCCTCCTTTGAGAGCCTGTACTCCACGTGTGGCGTGGCGGCGGAGTCCGTCCCCCTGATCCAGAACGGACAGCTTCGCCGCGGGCACACGCACGGCCCCGCCAGCCGGCCGGGCCCCGCCCAGCAGCAGCCCACGTCCCCCAAACAGAAGGTCCGCCGCTCCCAGCCCATGCACATCCTCGCCGTCAGGTACGGACCCCGTCATCGCTGCTCTACCGCAGTTATTACCGTGGGTATTGATCGTACTGTTCCTGTCACCATTTTAGATTGCATTTGGTAATGCTACCTACTGATATTTTTTTTTTACCATTGTTGTGAATCAAACAAAGTACTGGTCTAACCGTAAAAATCGGATTTTGGATTTGGAAATGTTCACATTATTCCCCAGTCGTCCTCGCCCCTGTTCTTCACCCCGGTTCCACCCCCTCCAACCCCCGGATGCTCGGCTAATCCTACTTTCTTGCCTGGAAGCCAGATGACCACACCCTGCAGTGGAGAATGATATCATGGATGCTCTTGTCCCTGCATTGTGTCTGAAGTACATGCCATTAAATTCAAAGCCCACCACCAAAAGAAACAAAGAAAGTAATCATGGGGCTCCTGTGTCCAGTATTGTAGTAGAGTCTGAAAGCGCCAATTAAACCATCAGTACCCACTGCACTGTCATTTGGATGTGAACCGCTAACCTGACAGGCTTTGATTAAATCCTCAGTACTTGCTACCAGTCAGCGGTACGGACTGGATGTCAACTAACAGCCTGCCGGGCTTTGAAGCCCCAGTACCTGCTCCCAGTCAGTAGCACAATCTGGACTGAACTAATAACCCGTTGAGCCGCTCGTGCGTCTCCACACCACCGCGGGGATAACGAGCCGTACGGTGTTGTGTTCTCACCGGCTCTTTTTTTCGGGTTCACGCCGAGGTTACTCCTCAGCTCCGACCTGCCGATAACACCCGGCCCGGTGCTCAGACGCTGCTCCTTCAAACGCGCGCCTTATTAAACTTTCAGGGCCGGGGAGAAAGCCGAGAGTCTCAGCGGAGTCGGCGGCGGTCCGCGGACGAGCATTACTTCATGACGGACAGCAAACTTCTCCCTCATTTTTTTTTTTTTTTTGATCGAACAAGTCATTAGAAAACACTCCGGGAGTTTAAGTGCTCTCCTTACGCGTTTCTGCGCTCTCGCACCACTTTGATGGATATTGCTGGTAATCAAAAGACCTCCCCGCGTAGAGCGCTACTGTGGAGCCGAAGCTATTCTAACGAGGGGGTATGCATTTTTTAACAGCGGATCGGTGATGTCATCTGTTAAAGTGGTCATGAACCCAAGCAATGCGCCTGACTTTAAATATTCTTGTTTATCTACTATTCTTTTTCAGTTCTTTCAGAACTGTCACTGTGCGGTCGATTTTTAGCGGGTTCTTTTTCTACCTTGTCGCATGCTGCGTTCAATACAAGAAAAAACCCTTCAGCAATCCCTTTCATGATTTTAAAGGACAAATCATACTTTCCTTCACTGCTGTAGTTTTGACGTGTGCAACTGAACTGAACTTGAAATTAATGTTAAAGTTATTTTCTTGGTAAATTCTTGTTTGTCCCTGGGGTTTGTTTCCAAATAAAGAGTTGGTTAGACATCATGGCTTCATGCAAACGCCTGGAGTAAATCAACAGTCCTCAATGTTGGCCTGCATTCAATCACACTTGTTTTTCACTTCAGTCTGGATTCCGTCAAAATTTGTCCTCAACCCTCCTATCAAAAATGACCCTATCCTGAGTTTAACAGCAGTGAAAAGCTGATGACTTTTCCTAGAGTGACCCTATCATCAGAAAAAGTTAAACATTGCGGTTTTTTTAATATGCAGTATTATAGATGTGGCACACCAACAGGATTGTCTTATGAGTCTTTTTGTTACCCTGCTGTTATGAAATCAGAAGTCCGAAACAAACTTAAACGCTACACATATATTACAGCAAAAAATCTATTATCATATGTAGTAAAAATGAGTGTCGTGGACTGAAGAAATAGCCTCTCTGGACTGTGAAGTCGTAAATCAGTTATTCATCGATTTATTGATCAGTAACACCTTGTTCCTCCATGAAAAGCATTGATTTATGGTTTATCCCAGGGGCTCTAGTGAGACTGGATTGCGTTTGACCCTGTGGACACAAGGGTTCAGTCTGTTGATGATGTGGAAGTAAATGCTTGCGAGTCCAAGCGCAGGACACAAGACGATTGAAGGCAGAACACAGTAAATGGACCTTAAGAAGCTCATCTCGTTATGAATGCTTCCTCAGTCTCCCCGGGTTAAACGATGACCAGAAGCGCGCAGCCTCATTAGGTGCCCGGTAACACTCACGCTGAACCTCTTTGCGGTCTTTAATCGCCCGTGTTTGCCCTGCTCCCCCACAGGAGACTTCAGGAAGAGGAGCTGCGGACGTCTTCGCTTCCCGCCATCCCCAACCCCTTCCCCGAGCTCTGCAGTCCTGCCGGCTCGCCCATCCTCAGCCCCGGATCCTTACCTCAGTGTCAGCCCTCCGGCACATACGTAAGACTCGCGCCTCAGGCCGCTTTATCAGTTTGACGGTCGGTCGCAACAACTTTTGGTTTATTCTAGAACGAGGGATCAATTCGATGCCGTCACTATCATGGCGACCTTATTATAGAGCATCTCAGCTGTAATTGTCTTTTGTGAAGTGTCACCAGCTAGCTTCCATGCCTTGAGCTTGCAGTGACTCCACTTCGGCGACGCGTTCTTAGTTTATATGTTATGAGCAATGGCGTTCAAAAGTGATAATGTAATGTTGGGGACATTGTACTGTAGCGATATCCATCGGCTGATCATACAATGCCTAACTATAAACTGGCCTTTTCTCCCATCGCTGTTAAGGGTTGCAGAACGGATGGTTAACGAAACAGGTCTACCTTGACATTATAAAAGGCTTGCCGACCCAGTTCCCTTATTTAGAGCTGTGTGTGGACTGTTCATCCTTCTATTTAGGCTGTTAAGCTGGTCCAGACGTCTCAAGGGTCACTGGGTGCGTGTGTATTAACCTCTCTGCGGATACTATTCACACCTTTGGCAGCACTACATCACTGTGGCCTTTTTTTAATTGTGTCATTTCATACATAATTGCGATGTAACTACATACTGTAGTTGGTACATAATGAGATTTCGATTTTTCATGTTGTAATTTCAGGACAGATGAGTGAGGTGTGCCAACGGGATGCTTGTGTAGTCTATCTTAGCACTTCTCATTCAGTTAGAACCAGAGGGCGTTTCACTGAGTGTGTTTGAAGTGAAACAGGAGGAGAGGAGAACTCGCCCACAGGGCCTTGTGCTGGTGCGCTGGTTCAGCCATTTGCACTTGTAGACCGGCACAGGCAGCTCCACCTGTAAAGCCTGGCACCCATCCAGATACAGGCACGCTGTGGGCCTGGGCGCCTGGCGCCACTCCCTCTCTGCCTCATTCTCTCTCTCTCTCTCTCTCTCCGCCTCTGCCTCACTCACTCTCTCTCTCTGTCTGTCTGTCTCTCTCTCTCTCCCCCCCTCTGCTTCTCTCTCTCTCCCTCTCTCCCTCTCCCCCTCTCTCTGCCTCACTCACTCAATCACTCTGTCTGTCTGTCTGTCTGTCTCCCTCTCACTCCCTCTCTCTGCCCCTCTCTCTCTGTCTCTCTCTCACTCTCCCCCCCCCTCTCTCCCTGGGTGGTATGGCGGTGAAATCAGTGCGTAATTAGAAGCTTGGTGGATCAGCCTCTCCTTGTATTCAGAAGCCTCTCATAATGAGTGCGATTAGCGTGAGGTAATCCTGCAGACACTGCGGAGGGGTCATCTGCAGCAGCTCCCAGCCAGCTGGTAGGACCAACATGAGCTTTTGTCATTTGTATCTTTGTATAACAGGTTTTTGGAGATCCAAATTATTATTATTATTATTACTATTTTATTATTCCCATGACGAGAGTGGCAGTTGATCCACTCCAGCAGCAGTGCGTAGCTGCAAGGTATGGAAACCCAAAAGGGCTTTCCCCAGCATCTCAGTTCTGAATGAATGTACGTCACCAGGTGTAAATTAAAGCCTCTTGGTGGGTGGCTCACAGGAGCGTGTACCCGTACACCATTTATTTATGCCAGCTGGCAACCAAACACCATTTATGAATGGTGGCCGATGACATTTCTGAATTGAGGCACTGGGAAAGGCTTTTGGCTTTCCATAGCGTTGGCCACAGTTGATGGAGGTCGCTGAGTGCGTACGTTTTGTACATTTTCAGCCCGCTCGTTTCTTCCCAGGCTCAAGGTAAATTGCGGGGCTTGTTGTGGTTGTGTTATTCAAACACAACGGGCTTTATGGATTTCTGTTTGCTCATCATTTTCTTTAAATGGGCATTTCTTTTTACATTAATCAACACAGAGGAAATCAGGTCAGCCAAAAACAGAACTCTAAAACAATGATGAGAATGTGCATTTGGTCCATAACAGGAAATGGATACAGCCATTAATTCTGCAATTTTGAAGAAAAACAGAACAGAATAGTTGGCCTGTGAGAAATGAGTCATGTAAAGGGGGGGTGGGGGGCATGGTTATTGTGGCCACCATTATCTCAGCTTGACCACAACTCACAGTATCTTCAGTGAAACAAAAGCACCACATAGCCCATTAAAGGTAAATGTCAGCCAGTCAGGTTTGCAGTGTCATATTTGCAGGAAATGCTCTCATTACCGGTGGTGTACGGGCAGTCTCTCCAGTGTTTACCCAATGGGTACAGTTTGCAGCCATTCCCAGAAGCCTCTTTCCTGCATATGATTTGTTTTATAACTGCAGCTAGCATAGTGTGACGGTCACACAGGTTATTCATATGTTTAAATGCATTTATCAAATATATTTCTAAATAGTATTCCAAGTATATTTCTAAATAGTATTTCAAATATATTTTGAATGTATTTCACTATTCATTTTGAAATATAGTATGAAATGAAACAATTCACTTATCGCATCCATTAGAAATGAACCTTAAAATGTATTTATTTTCTATATGGGATTAAGCATGAGACAGCAGACAGGAAAGGGCGAGGCGAAGAGCAGGTTTAAAGCTTTGTGGCGGAGCTCGTTTGGAGATGCATGACGAAGAACTGTCCGCTTTCCCACAGCGCTTTCCTTGAGAAAGGATCTGGAGTCAAGGACTCTCCCCCCCCCACTCGTCCGCCTGCGGGCGCTTCTTTCCCCCAGCTGGCGCTCTCGCGTCCCCCCCGCCGTCTCCCCCGGACCCCGCTTCCTTCCAGCGCCACCTAAACAGAGAAAAGCTCTTCCCTTTCACACGCGCTCCGCGACAGTCAGACCTCCAAACCTCGCCCTTCCTTCCCGCGGAAGATCCTATCTCTTCGTTTTCCACCCTGAGGCTGCCTCCCCTCCGAGTCATTTCCACACGCCGTTCCAAACGCTTTTTCCCACCCCAAGATTAGCCGCCTTGTCCTGGAAGGACTCTTATTTTCCGCGCTTTTTATCTCTGCCCTGCACGACTCTTAGCCTGGCGCTTTTGATGGTGGGCCCTTTGGAGTCTTCTTTCGTCATGACCGTCGTTAGTCAGTTTCCCTATTATGCTTAAAGGCGTGATTTCTTTCAGCAAGTCATATGGTCACTTGCGGTTTGGCTCCACTGAATGTGTTTTAGACAGACTTTGATGTGGTCTCTGATGGTCTCTGTTTGCCTGTTTGAATTGGTACCTTGTGACTCTTGCAGCAGTACTGTAACCTGTGCGGTTTGGTCTTGAAAGCGCTGTGCATACTGGCACTCTATCACGAGTATCTAATTTAACTAGTGACTCACTCCCGTTTAACCTGTGGCGCATCAGCAGGTTTTCTGAGTGCGCTATAGTTAGCCTGACTGGAAATCGACACACGGTCACACGAGGTCGAGGCAGAGCTGCATAATCAGTCTCTTGGGTTGCTGAGACATGTGGCGACACTGTGGTGGATATTCTGGGAAAACATGTATTTTCTTAATTGGCACCACATGGTGCTGTTTCACTCTTTACTGTAAGGGACTGTTGAT
Organism: Conger conger; assembly: GCF_963514075.1. Lineage (NCBI taxonomy): Eukaryota > Metazoa > Chordata > Actinopteri > Anguilliformes > Congridae > Conger > Conger conger. Next base: position 18,535,564 of record NC_083768.1, read on the forward strand.
TACTCTGGAAAAGGGACGGATATTAATAAATAATCTGGTGTGAAACGCATTTCGACATTTATCGGGATGCTTGGAAAGACTTGGGCCTTCTCCGAAACCGCCTACTTACCTACTATTGAGTAAAAAAGTGGCGTAGTCAATAGTAGGCGAGTAAGCCGTTTCGCACATGGCCCTGGATTGAATTTGTCTCTGTCGCCATCTCCTTTGCGTACATTAGGCTGCGTAGTCATGTTTGGGCCTGTTGCTCCTCCGTCCATTGGCATGTGACATCGATTTTAATGTTGGTGCCAGACATTTGTAAGTGCGGTATAGATCTGCTCTGCAGTTGTCCTAAAGGGCTAAGATTTACACTGGCTACAGCTGACTTATGTTTGCTTAAGTCTTATACCTGGTTTTGTGTTCTCAAGGAAGTGACATCATAGCGGCACAATCACCTGATCGAGCCCCTGGCACTGGTTGGTGACAGGTTAATTAGCCTACTGGATATCTGAATGCACAATGCTGAATACTAATAGTAATACTACTACTGAAACCCAAGCCCTCATTTAGTATACTTCTAAAAGACCTGAAAGTCATTATAGTATTCCCTCTACAACCGTGCAATGGAAGGTCATTACATTGTTATTGTATGATAGCCAGTGTATTCGATGAACTAAACTGACAGCACTCAACTCTCCTGCCAAATTCGCAAAGAGAAAATGTGGGACTGTTTTTTTCCCCCTGAAAAACATAACTGCTGGCAGGAGAAGGAGCTGGTGGCCATCTGAAGGCTTGTCGCTGAAGCGCTGAAACGCTGGGTTGAGTGGGAGGTGACCGCTGTGGTGGCGCTCACTGTCTCCGGGGTGCAAGGCCCTGATGAGACCCAGATTTGGAGGATCCGCTGTGTGTTTACTAACAAACCAGCTATCGGTTTAGGATCTCAGCTACGTGTTCGCTTATTAAATGTGATGTTTGCTTCCGCCCCATGCCAAGTTTGCTGAAAGAAAAAGTGCTGCTCGCGCTAAAGCCATGTGCTTTTGTACGACGCCAGATGGCTCGCAATGACAGGAAGTTGGCGCTGTTCGTTTTTCTTTTATTTTACTGGATCTGCTCTTGTCTGTAGAAGAGGAACTAATTCAGATCTATCACGGCAAATGAGAAAGGACTAAACTGCAGTACAGCAATGAAGCACATCTACCTCTGTATTGTAGGCCTAAGCCATACTCTTCAGAAACATTCTGTAACATACCAACTATGTCGTAAGTCCATTAGTTCACATTGCAGCTAAAACCGGTCACCTTTCCTAAATGCAGTTGCTGCTTCATATACAGGACATTTAGAGGGGAGAACCGTTTTTGAGCGTAGAGAATTCTTAGTCGGACAGACCTACGGCACGACCAAGTTTGCGGTCCTTTGGAGGGCGATGTACTGGCACGTGCCCTGTTCAGTCTAACTTTGCCTGAGTTTTTGTTCTTTTTGTGGATGTGTCTGGTTCGGGCGGGCGCTCCTGTAGAGACCTGTCACAGAACAGCGGGGGGACGTCTCTGGTTCTTTCATGAGCGTGTGCCGGATCGGGCCCTGCTCTCACGCACACCACACAGGCCTCTGCTTAGCTCTTACATTATGTAGCAGCTCTGCAGGGCTTTTAGGATTTTTATTTTGTACCTGAAGTCCTCTTGGGGGGGGGGGGGGCTTCCTGTTACTTTTTGTTCTAATGTTCTTTTTTTTTGTTTGACATTTTTAAATTATTTACGTGTCTGTGTTTTGTTATTATTTTTGTGAGACACTGTCATAACCCAACAGATTGCTTGCCTTGGTGGTAACTCCATTCTTTATTTAAACAGGCTGGAGTATTATGAAAAATGTTTTGTTATGGAAATTTCCTATTGCCTACAGCGCACTGTGAACTGTCGATGACTGAACCCCTGGTACCTTGCTTATCATTAAATCTCCTTCAGAATATCTATCTATCCTATCTTACTTGTCACATCAGTCATCCATCATAGAGTGCTCCTGAAGTTCTTTTGCTGCAGTGGAAGAAAGGGGTTCCTTCTTTCTCTGGGTGAAGATGAAATGGTAATCTTGGAGTGGTGTGATTGCCATTCGTAGTCTAAAATACATCCTCATTGTCGGCATTCTTTTATTAGCCTAAACTACTCACTTAGCTTTTTTCAGAAAGCGAGTTTCGCTGTTTGGAGATTTTGCTTGGGAGAATTCTTCCTAAAATGTGTCTCTCAATTGCTTCTAAATGAATTTATGGTTTCACAGTTGAGCGCAGCAGGAGAAACACCGGCACCAGCGCTTGCATGTGCGTGCGAGAGTTGTGGGGGTGCTCGTGTGAGCTTGCGTGTGAATGTGCACGTACCGGCACACGCGTGTGTGTACATACGTGCTCCGGGTGCACATGCGTTTCGGCACATGCCTGCGCGTGTCTTCACGCCAGAGACACGCGGGTAATCGACCTCTGGATCTGCGCGGCTCCCGCCTGCCCGCCCTGTCCTGTGCAGGGATGCGTGGCGGCCGGGGGGGGGGGTCATCGCCGCCATCCGCACGGCTCCGCCCGCGGTCACCCTCCCGGCTCTGTCTCCCGCGTGGGCGAGGATCCGAGGCTGAAGTTTACAGGCTTCCGTCCCCGCGAGAGAGGAGCGGCAGAGACCGGGCTCTAGAGACCGGGCTCTAGAGAACGGGCGTGCACACAGGTGCTTGGTTTCCTTTGTGTGGGAAACGGGTAGGACCCCCTGCGGACCTCTCCCGTGCCTATGCTGGTTGTTCTCTGTGGTGTTTGTCAAAGGGGTAATGGTATGAGTGGTGCAGCTCAGGGTGCCCGTGCCTGTGCCCTTGTGACCCTGCGACCTCCGTCTGCCCACTCTGACAGGGAAGGGGCTACAACTCCTCCTGATGGCTGTCGAGAGAGAGACAGTATTTCTCCCTCTCTTAACTGCAAAGCTTGTCGGGGAGTGCCGGACAGTCTTCCTACAAGTTGAGATTGTTTGGCTTATTGATGGGGGTGGCCATGTAACTGCCTGCCTATTTTGTTGTTTAAACTCAAAGTTCATCTTCAATAACTTGGCCAACTATTAAGAGCGAACATGTTATAGATATTAAAAATGTGTTCAGTCCTCCAAGTCATGGGTTGCCGGTTTCCAAAGGACATCCTTGTGTGCCTAACCTGTTACATAGCTTCTGCGTTGTTGGCTCAGTCTTCTAATTTGACCCAAGGGCCACCCCTTATGTGTTAGATTTTGAAACCTTTTCTATACAACCAGTGGATGTCTGTTGATTGACATGCTGCGACTAGCCATTCAGAGCTCATTGCACACACATGAGGCATTCAACCACTCTCTGTTTGCTTAAGGTTGTCATCGTTCGGCTCAGCACCGCTTCTTTTTGCAGCCACCTGTTCTGGAAGCTCTCTAAGGGAAGCTGGGTCAGAGTCAGAGAAACTGGTGGAGCACTGCATTGCACTCTTGTACTGGTGCTTCTCAGTGGAGTGTCGGGCTGGAAACTAGTTTTGGTTCAGTAGCATACAACGTCCATATGTAAAATTGCACTAATACAGGGGTGGCCTGTAGCGTAGTGGTTAAGGTACATGACTGGGACACGCAAGGTTGGTGGTTCTAATCCCGGTGTAGCCACAACAAGATCGGCACAGCTGTTTGCTCCTTGAGCAAGGCTGCATTGCTCCAGGGGAGGATTGTCTCCTGCTTAGTCTAATCAACTGTACATTGCTCTGGATAAGAGCGTCTGCCAAATGCCAATGATGTAATGTAATGTAATAATGGGAATTGCACCTATAATGAGAATTGCTAGCTTTGGGTCCGGTTCAGAGCAAGAAGAGTGACGTAAGCCCACGCCCATGACCAAGCCTCACAGAAACAACCCCCCTCTTAAAGCACCCGCTTCTGCACCGCCAGCCACGGCCGGTCCCACCCCCCCGACCGGCCAACCCTTGCATTATTGATTCACCTGTCATCTCCTGTGTGTTCAGGGTAAATATTTAAGCCCTCGGTAGCAGGCAGGCTCCCGGACATTTCTGTTCCGCGCAGCTTCTCAGAAGTGTGCGTGAGCGGAGGCGTGTTCCCAGAATCGCTTCGGCGAAAGGTACCCGTCAGCCTCCCGAGTCGTCTGATCGGCAAGACGCCACGGACGGGTACAGCCTGTCCTCGCCGCTCCGCGGAGTCGCAGACAGCGAGCCGCGCCAGGAACCGGAGCGTCCCCCGCTCCCCTCCCTCCGTTTCGGCCCCTGTCGAAGCCGGAACTGCTCTGCGAAACCTTTCGCAAAGTCTGACTCGGGAGTCTGTTTTCGGTTAGAGATGAGTGCTCTGTCATTTTGATCTGATTCGATTCAGGCTAATTGGGCTCCAGTCAGGACTCGACATGACCTAAACAAATGTTGACTTTGTGTTAGCGTAAACACACCTCCCAAAGCAGTGTTTCTTCACACCGAATCTGCTGCGGGTTTCATGTGGAAACGTTAAAATAAACAAGAGTGTTCGGTTCATGGCTCAATCAGAAGTAATCAGGGGACAGTTCAGGTGAACCCAAAATCATAATAAACAGTGTGCCTCTCAGGACAGGGTTTAAATAACACTGCAGTAAACTGCACGTCTGTGTAAATGGCTAAACTGCAAGGCCTGTAATTCATCTTGGAAAAAGATGTCTGTACGGCAAATGGGTGATGTAACGTAATGGGATAGCTTTTAGTTGAAAGTGGCATCTTATTTTACACTGTTAAGATATGGCTTTGGTTTTTTTCTGAAGAAACATAAAATCAGGTTTTTTGCAGTATTGACTTAGAGAGAGCAAAATGTTTTGCTTAAGATTGTTCAGTGAAGTATGAGTGTATGTATGAGCTCATAAAGCCTCCTTATTTGTTAAGTAGTGGAAAGTCATTGTGCGGTTTGAGCGTGCATAGGTCTTATAAACCCTTTCTTTCCCGGTATGTGGTGTTCCACAGATATGCACACACGCACACGGACACACATGCACACGCACACACACGCACACCTACACATACACCCCCCCCCCACACACACACACACACACACACACACACGCACACACATGCACACGCACACAGACACACATGCACACGCACACACACGCACACCTACACATGCGCCCCCACACACACGCACACCTACACATACACCCCCGCACACACGCACACCTACACATACACACCCGCACACACGCACACACGCACACACACACGCACACACACGCACACGCACACACACACGCACACACCCACACACACACACACACACACACACACACGGTGCACGCAGGCCTCCACACCGGCCCCTGCGGCCCTGTCCGATGCCTCAGCGGCAGGATTACCTCTGTCAGGTCTCCTGAAACGGTCCGTACCTTTAAACCACGCCGGCTGCGTGTTGAAGGGTGCGTGCTGGCGAGCGGCCAACTGGGGATTAGCACGTCCCCTTGAGTTATGGAGACACGTTAACCCGTCAGAGCTCGCTAACGTCGGGGGGCGGGGCGGCTCATTAAAGCCAATAAACGCACATTAACGGCGTAATTAATCCTGACGTATTCGGAGCTCAATGTTTCTGCTCTTGAGGACGGGAGGTTCCCTCCGGTGCCGGGGATGAAGGGTGTAGCCGAAAGTACCGTGGGCTCGGGCGAGTTAATCTGAGCGCGCTCTCTAACCCCGACCTGCGTGCGTTTCGCAGAAATGTCATTGGGCCGGGGGGGGGGCTTTGTGAGGACACGGAGGGCTACGGCTGTGTTCGAAACCGCATGCTAGCATACTACCCGTACTAAATTTCAGGCTGATTTTCATAGAAATGTAATGTGAGTAGTATGCTTAGTGTGTGGTTTTGAACGCAGCCGAAGTGTGAGCAGCGGTACAGTAAGACCCAGATCTCCGTGTCCCCCCCCTGGCGGGCGCTGAAGCCAACATGGAAGGACCAGCTGACCCGGGTCGACCCGACCCCAGGCCCACTCATCCCCGTGGGAACAGCGGCTCAGGAGGCCAGCAGGCGTGTCACCGGAGCGGCCCAGACTGGTGTCGCTGTGGTCGCTAACGGGGAACGACTGTACGTCACGTTATACGTGTTATTTTTAGTCGAAGCCGGCTCACGCCCTCACCTCCATTTTCTTTCTCCCCAAATTAGGCACTCCTCCCCCCCCCCCCCCCCGCAATGAAGTAAAAGCAATTTATGGAATAATTTTTAATGGGTGCCTCTGTTCAAACATTTGGGATTGATCAGTTGAAACGGGGCAGCAAACTTTCCGACAAATTTTTGGTGCAAACGTTGAGACTGGCAGCAGTGAGGAACTGAATTCAACACCTGTGTCCGCTCAGGTTTATGATTTATGGTATTATGATCATCTGCCATTATTGGTCAGGAAGGAAAGAAACTCAAAACCATAAATTCATTCCAGGTAAGCATTCCAGAACTCTTACTCTTACTCTTACTTACCTGCTGTAACTAAAAATCACACATTGAGCATCTATGGACATCTAATCTAGTTTGATCACATTTAAACAAATTTGTAAATCTTGAAGTCTGGGTCAGTCAAGTAAAACAAATGAGCTTTCATGAATTAAAAGAATCTTGCATCAGGATGCCATAAGCCAGTATACAGTACATGTGTTGAACATTTTGACTGTTTCCCAATGCTGGTTAATGAGAATTTCCAAGGTTCAGTGACATTCTCTCACCTTTTTGTCCAAGGGATAAGTTTCTGTAGCCTGTCACTAGGGGAATTCAGTTTGGAGTCTGGCCTCATGTAGGTCATCGAAAAGAACGCGGATACTCTGACTGCCAGTTTCTGAGCAACGTGCCATGTGAGAAAGTAGGACAGCTCTGAGTTTCTCATAAAGACTGAATCCCCCATCCTTTGTAATGTTATTAAAGATTTGGAACTACATTTTTTTTATCATCGTATAAATTGCTGATATGCGTTGCGAGATTGAGGAAGAGCAAGGGGGTGAAAGCGAGGAGGCTGTGAAAGAGTGAGGTTAGAGTAAATGAAAGAGACGGAGAGAGGGAGAGAGGGAGAGAAAGAGAGAGGGAGAGGCGTAGGGGATAATCTTGGCTACTCCCCAGGTTCTCTCAATTGCAGGAACGGCGTGGCGGAATGTACAGTATTCCCCGCGCTAAAGATTTTCTGACAGCCAGTTTATTTAAGCCCCTTCCCAGGTACTCCATGTTCATTTACATTTTCATGTGCAATTTTTCTTTTAACACAACCCCATTTATCGCCAACCCGTTTTAGTGAGCCACTGGGTTCAAAAGTACTTTGTGAACTTGTCATCTTTAAGATTGTTACGCATGTATGAACTTTATTGCCTTAAGGGAATGGGGAATATATTTCCCCCCAAAATTGAGTAATTTCTTAATTCCCTGTGGAAACCGTTGTGAGTTACTGTGTGAAACCTGGTAATAAACAAACCTGAATATAGTTTTTTATTGATTATTATTACTGTTCCAGGCAATGTGGGGGCCAAATTAGGGGCATTGATCTCTAGAGTGTCTGGTTAGAGACAGCATGTCTATCAAGCTGGATACAGGCTGTGAAAGGCGTAGGTTTTATATAATGCTCATTTACAGTAGCCAGTTGTAAAATTGGGCATATTCTTTCACAAAACAATGGAGCTTGGCAGGTAAGACCCATCCCATAGCCCCACACCATACAGTAGGCACACACCATAGCCCCACACCATACAGTAGGCACACACCATAGCCCCACACCATACAGTAGGCCAACAACATAGCCCCACACCATACAGTAGGCCAACAACATAGCCCCACACCATACAGTAGGCCCACACCATAGCCCCACACCATACAGTAGGCCAACAACATAGCCCCACACCATACAGTAGCCCCACACCATACAGTAGGCCAACAACATAGCCCCACACCATACAGTAGGCCAACAACATAGCCCCACACCATACAGTAGCCCCACACCATACAGTAGACCCACACCCTAGGCCCACACCATACAGTAGCCCCATCCCATAGCCCCTCACCACTTCACTCCAAAAAGCCTCTTTGTAGATTTCAGCTTCTGTCCCTGCTTGTTGTGTCTCCTTGAGGCTCTGTTCACGTACCAAATTGACATTTTGAGTGGACAACAAGTGGCTTTCCCTGGCGCATTAATGACATTACCTGCATTATACTGCAAGCCTGTTTTTAGAACGAGGAGCACTCTGCTGATAAAAACGATTGGTCATTAAATTGCAGCCTGGAGTTTGGGTACAGTGGCAGAACATTGCATAGCCTGCTGAGCTGATTGTTAAGTTCAGATGTACAAGAATGATGTCATCCTTTTTGAGTGCCAAGACACCATCCTAGCACAGAAAGCAATCCACAAAACTGCAGTGTCCTGAACACTGCTCAGCACTTAACTTGTGCTGCATTTTACAAATTAATGTACTGTATATAAGTGTGCTTATTAGAATTTTAAATACAATCATAAACATGTCATACTATATCATATTTTGTCAGGGTGTTGTGACTTGAATTTCAGGTGGTCTGTAACTTGGCAAATTTATTGCAGACATTAGAACACCCAAAAAGGGGCATATCTAGATGGTTTTCCACAAGGAGGCAAGGCTATGTGAAAAGAACCAGGCTTTACAAATGATGGGCCATCATTCTCTCCCTTCTAGAATGTTCTTATCTCTGTCATTAGCATTAATTCACTTCATCCCAGCTATTATGCAAACCTCTTATTTAGGTAATTAAGGTAACTGAATGTTAAAGGGGTGGGGGTGGGGGGGCTGGCTTGAAATCACTGAAGGGTTAAACACAACAATGCTGTACTGTAAGGCAGACTACGTGGAGATCATTGTGAAGATGTTGTAACTCTGGAAATTCCACATGAAATGGATTGCGCTGGATTACATGGAGACTGGGGGGAGGGGTGGGATTCCATGACGGAATTCAGGGACCAGGACCTGAGAAAGCCTCCTTGGGGTGAACCATGTTGCGGTGAGACTATTGTCTCGCTTAGTGGGGTGGGGGTCTGTCATAGACTGAATTCATCATGTGGGTGGCACGGTGGTGCAGTGGATAGCACTGTCGCCTCACAGCAAGGAGGTCCTGGATTTGAATCCCAGCCGGGGCCTTTCTGTGTGGAGTTTGCATGTTTTCCCCGTGTCTGTGTGGGTTTCCTCCTGGTACTCCACAATCCAAAGACATGCAGGTTAGGCTACTTAATGGGCACTCATAGGGTATTCATTGAGCATGCGGGCTCAATCAACCTACACTGTATGAATATGTTAATGAAAATGATCATGTCATATATGAGCTGTCCTTCCATGATCTTTGCCATGTATTCCATGTATATGATATAGTAATACTGTATTCTTTCAATTATATCGTGGCAAAATTGAATGACCGTGGAAGTGCAAAGCCGGTGACCCAAACATGCATCCTCCCACAGCATCTATTGTTCCCTTATTTTGAGGGAAGTTGTTTCTTAGAAAACTGGGGACAGAACAGGTAGACCGTGAGTGTGTATGTGTGTGAGTGTGTGCGGTCTTAATCTACTGTATACAAAACACACACTGTTAGAACATTCTCTGCGTGGCACGAGCTCTCAGGTTCCTCCTCCTACCCCCGTACACTCATAGTTGGCGTGTTAGCTAGCATGGTGCGTTTTAGCCTCGAGGCCCTCACCACCAGCACTAAAAGCCATGGTGCAGCATGGGGAAAAAGAACATGGACACAAGCTTATCGTATGCTAACACCTAGCCGGGAAACAAAAACGCAGTTGCTAAAAAGTGCCGCGCTAGCAGAGTTTGTGCATGCTAAAGGGCTGATATAAAACATGCCAGGCTGTCTCAACACGCCGCCGTCGTCAGCTCCACGTATAAACTATGTTGAGCAGCATTGTTTAAACGTCGTGCGGCCTGAAACTCGCGCTGACAGATGTTAAATAACCTGCATGGGGTTTTTTTTTGGAGCGCATGCTGTGCAGATGGCGAGAGAAGCACAACATGGAAACACCAGGGGACAGTTATTAATTGCTCATAATGGGGGTGAACGAGGGAGAATGTTCATAAGTAAAGTCGTTCATCCATTTTGTGGTGACACGGGGGAAGTCAGGCACCCACAGGAGAGGTCAGAGTACATTGGCCAGTTTACTTGTCAGTGGAAGGTCGAGTCAGAACAGCTTTCATTATTAATGGAGCTCTATTTTTTGGGCTTGTTTATGGGGGTTGGCCTGAAGCTTCGCTTAGCGGAAGTGCTGGGCCGAGACAGAGGGGGCTCGCGTCACTGACATGATGCATGCCGGCTTTGTCTGAGCTCTTGTTCAGCATCAGCGACTAAAACTTTGGGTCTCTCTCTGGAGTGCGACTGAGATGCTTCAGATACAACATCGCACAGGACTCCCAAAAGAGTTTCCCTCAATAGTGAAACAATATGCCCTGATTGCAAGCATAAACAGTCATTCAGAAACCAGCCTTATTGTGTGGTGAAATGAATTTTCTGTTTCCTAAATAAAAGTTAATGGGCTGTAGGAATGGATACGGGCTTACATGCGGGTTATATAAACGAACAATGTTTAACAATTTAATTTCACTTTTAATGAATTTTTAAATATTTATTTACAGGAGATCATGTAGACAAGGGTGTGCTCTGTTTTTCTTAACCCTGAATCAGGAAGGACACACCCTGGTGCATCATGGGTTTTTATTCCTCTGCTCTCTGTGCTCCCAGTGCATCATGGGGGTTCTTGGCTCCAGAGAGCCTGGCTCCAATCCCGTCTGTGAACCACGCAACCCAAAAAAAAAAAAGAATCTACAAATGACTGGATGGCACATTTTCCACTGCAAAGATATGAATCCCTCCTTTTATTCCCAAACGCTTGATGAAATGAGCTGGATCAGAGCGTCTGTCCTGTCAGCTGATTTTAATTAAGTGTACTGAGTTCTCTGCGCACGAGAATCCCCAAGGGACAGAGCCGAGATGACCAAACGTTTCTAAAAACTGTCTTTGACCGCAGGATTTCATTAACGCTGCCCAGTGAACGCCTATTATCTCCCTCTGATGAAGGAAAGTGATGTTTTTTTAAATTTATATGTATTCATGATTTATTCTTTGCATTTTTTGCCTTCCCAAACTTCCCTAATTTAACTAAATGAGTCAGGCTGACGGTGTGCGTGCATTTTTGTGCTTTTCCATTTTCCAGTCGGATTAGTTCATTAGAAAATCGTGTTTCCAGTCAACTCAGCACCCTCCTGTCGCCCCGGCGTAACCGCATTAAGGCCCACGAGAGTCTCTGAGGCTGCCCAGGTCCCCGAGGTCCTCCGCTCACCTCGCGTTTGTCACGGAACCCTCCGGAGCTTTACTCAGTCGGGCCTTGTCGTCATTGGGTCCAGCATTGCCGCAAAGGCCTAGTTAAACGCAATGAGTTGATTGTGTGGTACAGGGATCCAAAAGCGTTTTTTTTTGTTTTGGATTCCATGTATGCATGCGTATATTGCACATCATGCATCCCCTCTATACTGCAGACCCAGAGCTGGTCTTGACTGCATGATCGTATGAACGGCTCTTGGTATTGATTGACCATATTTTCTCTGAAAAACATAGTCTAGACAACAGAATACTTTATCCATATTGCTAACTTCGTAAGAGGAACAAACACCGGAATACGGCTCAGAGTGTGTCTACACACTCCTGTTTGTTCTAGGTTAGATGCAATTACTGGCAGATGGATGATTTTTCCAAAATGAATAGGAAAATGGTGGTGTTTTGTGTGAGTGAATAAAGTACGGGCTTGGGTGCCCTTAGATAGCAAATTATGTTCTGAGAAGCAATTATTCTAGCCTGTGTTTTTAAGCATCAGTTCATAAAAAGATCATTGGAGTAAGATGAAAAGAGAAAAAAATAGAAATAAAAGTTTAGTTTAATACAAAGGAAGTGAAAGCTGGCTCCTGTGGCTGTATGGGCCTGTAGCTTTCTGTTGGCAGTGAGCGTATGAGAGAGTTCTGCCTGCAGCCTTCAGGAGGGAGCAGGTGTATAGAGAGGCTTTATTCATTAAAGCACTTATCCCTGCTTGTGAATATCCCATGCAATAAGTTTTTTTTTTACATTTTTTTATTTTAGGCAAATAAAATCTTTGAGTTACGTGAGAGGACGGGGGAGGGTGAACATGTGAACACATGCAGATGTAATTAATGGTCTCCATCAAACTCTGGTTATTTACCCTTTATATATAAGGTATTGTTAGTATCTCTGTCGTAAGGCCTTCTGCATGTGTCGTTATTCTTCGTCACTTAGGGGAAATCGGGGTCTGTCGTGACATTGTTACCCAGTGTTTTTTTTGCCTGATGAGAAACAAGCCAGCCTGCTGTAAATCACACTGCACCACCCCGTGCCCGTCCTCTTTCGCCTCGGATTTCAACGGACCAGTTTTGTCTCAATTCCGTGCTCAGAAAACATTGCGTAACAATCGACCCCGTATGACAACAGACCTCGATCTCCCCTGTCTTGTCCTTTCATTTCTGATGGGACCATTCTGATGAGCAGGATGGGCTCCTGCTCTGATCTGTCGAATGGATTTTCACTGTTAACTTTAAACATTTTTATCACGGCATGGAAGAGTGCAGAGTGTTTATTAGGACGGAGGCAGACCGCAAAGCGCTGTCACTCACTTTGTTTGTTGTGAGCCAACTTTAAAGTTGTAACCAGTTTCAGCCGGTTCTGGTGTGCGCAGTCAACGAAGGAGGCATTGCAGAGCAGAGTGAAGACAACACACAAAAACTCGCAAAACCGTCTGCACATCACGCACGACCCCCGCTACTTAAATAATAAATAACCTGCCTGGCGTTTGGAGAAACCTTGCGAGTTTGCAAGCCACATCTGTCCCTTTGAATGTGGCTGAATGGCGGCGTAACGACTTGTTTGCTTAGCGGTACGCAGCTGCTGGCTCCGTGACCCGTTCGCGCGGGCGGGGTCTTCACGCCGAGCGTTAGCGCACCGGCGACTCGGCCCTGACCTCAGGAGCCTCTTTCACCGGTCCCCACCGCCCGCCCGCCCGCCACCGGGGCCCCGCTCAACAAGGACGCCTTGTGTTCGCCGCGTCAGACTTTCACAATTACCGCCGGCCCCGGGGCCGACGGAGGCCGGGGGACGTTATTTGAGTTCACACGCACAGCGCACACCCAGACATGCTCATGCAGTCTTCCTCCTCGACTCTGAACCCTGCACACAATGAGGACTCTGTCTGTTCCCGGAGGAGGGGCGGCGGGGAGCGGATGACATGCGGACTATTGATTTAAACCCCACTCGTGAACGGCTTCGTACACGTGGCCTCCTGATTATTAATCTTTAAAGAGGCTTGACTTTCAATACCGGACCGGTCTTTACTAGAGAAAAGCCTGAGCCCCGTGTGCTTATAGGCGAAGAAGAAGAAAATGATTGTACCACAATCATCATGCAGTGACTCAATCCCCTCTCCTCTCATTAGCAGTTATACTCCCAACCTATCAGGAAGGGTTTCCTGGGTGCTGTATAAGGTGTAAATGAGAACCATTCTGCAGCTGGCATTAAAAACATTAAAAATAATCTTTAATCAAAAATTGTACTGTAAGGCACCTGCCTCTAGGTACAATCCTAATTGAGGAATATCAGTTAATTTCAGAAGTCTGTGGTTTTTGTAACTGCATAAAACTGGTCTTCAAGAGGCCCACAAACATACATGTATGTGTATACAAATGGGGAAGAAAAAAAAAAAAACTGCATGTCAACTTAGAAATAGCAGGTTCAACCAGTCCATTGTTGAATTTATCTATGAGGCTTGAACCGCTAGACTGATCGTCTCGGGGAGGGGAGGGGAAGCTCTGTGCCTGGTCCAGCCAGCTCTCCTGAGCGACACTGACTAAACTCCAGTTGGGGATTACATCATAAAGCTGCTCATTAGCATAAAGCTTCTGAATCACTGGAGGCCTGCCTGTGAGAGAATGTGATCTGCGTGTGGGCGTTTGGGTACGTGCATATGTATGTGTTCATCTGTGTGCGTGCATATCAGTATCGGTCTCTGTGGGGTGGAAGGTATCGGTCTCTTTCTCTCACTCTTGTGCTCTCTCTCTCTCACTCACTCACTCACTCACACATACACTCACTCACTCACACATACACTCACTCACTCACACATACACTCACTCACACATACACTCACTCACTCACTCACTCACATACACTCACTCACTCACTCACTCACACATACACTCACTCACTCACTCACTCTCACATACACTCACTCACTCACTCACTCACACATACACTCACTCACTCACTCACACACACATACACTCACTCTCACACACTCACTCACTCACTCACTCACTCACTCACTCACTCACACATACACTCACTCTCACACACTCACTCACTCACTCACTCACACATACACTCACTCACTCACACATACACTCACTCACTCTCACTCACTCACACATACACTCACTCACTCACTCTCACTCACTCACTCACACATACACTCACTCACTCACGCACGCACGCGCGCACGCACGCACATACACACACACACACACACACACACACACACACACACACACACACACATGCTCTCTGCCCTTTTCAGTCACGGGCTGAATTCCCTCAGGGTCAGGCGTTTGTCTTCATTAACTGTACGCAGGCCCGGCCAGGATTATTGTAATCTGTGGTAAGGTGCTAATTAGGCTTAACCCACACTGAGTCATAAGGACGTTTGTGAGGGAGAACGAGAGATGTGGGCAGGCGTAAGGACAACAAATGACGATGTGGTCAGGGAGAGGGCAGTAATCCACGGAGGGCTCCTAAATTACCCCTCTTCCGTTGTCAGAGGGTTTACTCGTACACTCAATAATGATTGCGAATGCCAGCTAGCTGGCCCATAGGTCGCTGTGGTTAAACTCCCGACAGGAGCGTGTAGCCGGTACCCGTTCAGTCCATCTCCTGGAGCTTGGCCTTTCATTGCTCTTGATTTCTCTGGCATTTGTTAACATTGCTAACATTTCTCATGCAATGTTTATTATGGGCCAGCTGCCTCCGCTCTTCCACACATGAGTTTGATTTCTGAGTCAGTATTGCATTACTTGCATTCTTGAGGGGCTGCGTCTTTGTCACGACTCTGTAAAAATCGCTGAGCAACCTTACCCATCAACTCTCTTTCACACCCTGTGGGGGTAAGTGCTGCACTTAACCGGACTTAACTTCATTTGGTGTAGATTGGCCTCAAATGTGGCGAGGGACGTTTGACTCTCTCCCAAGTGGGCTTTTCTTGTGTAAAAATGCGCAATGGCGACTGTTAGAATGAGCGGAAACGGAAGAAGGAATGGAACCCCATTTAGACCAGATTAAAACTTGGAACATCTTTGTTACTTCTGTTGTTGCTGGTGTGTTTTCCAGCCAGAGTTTCGGGATGCTGGAAAACATAGCGAAGAGAACTTTGAGGAAGCGGGCATTAGTTTCACCTGGCTGCATCCAACATTGGATGTGTACTGAATGTAAAATAATTTCACAATAAAATTCATAAAGAAATTACAGATATATGTCAGAATGAAAAAAGTGCAGAGTGCCTGTGGGTACAAAGCATGCCGGATAGCGCAGAGGCGTTTGGGTCGGTTCAGTAATGGGGGAGAGAGGGTAACAACGCTCCATGTTTCCGGGTTGTGTTCCTTTTGGGGAAAGAATGCTGGCTTAAAAGTGGGGCTCAAGGCGAGGAGAAGTGGAGGTTCAAGAGCTCAGGTTTGTTTCATGTAGTCTGTAATGAGTCTTGCCCTGTCGTGAGAGAGAGATTTTTGGCAGCGAAGTTCAAAGCTTAACTTTGGGAGGGGGGGGGGGGGGCGCAAAGTAGACGCAAAAAAAAAAAGAAAACACGAACAAGCTCTCACTTGAAACTTGTCAGAGGTATCTGTAAAGGGAGAGAGGAAGAAACGTCTTCGGACTCTGGGGCTGAAAGTGCGCTGCGAGCCAGGAAAAGTTGGAAATGTGTGCATGTGACCGTGTCTGTACGTGTGTGTGTGCGCGTGTGCACCAGCGTGCGTTTGTCAGGGTGTGTGTGTGTGTCTGTCTGTGTGTGTGTCTGTGTGGGAAATGATTACATCAGCCTGAGCCTGCTCTATGATTGGTTAGGGTAGTGTGGTTTGATTCAGTACCTAAAAGCCTTGTATGCCTGTAACCCTTTGTGAGGAGATCAGTGAGAAGTTGTCCGTCTGGCTGGGAACAGTGCCATCTGGTCTCTCTATCCCGAGCCAAGGCGAATCTGGAGGTAGAATACGTGACAGGTAGCTGCTCTCCACAGTAATCCGCTGACACTCTGGAGCTGCGCCGGGCAGCGTCGCGAACCAGCCGCAGGGAACCACGCTCTCTCTCTCCCTCTCCCCCTCTCTCCCGTTCTCTCCCTCTCCCTCTCTCTCTCCCTCTCGCTCTCCCCTTCTCTCTCTCTGTTGGTCTGAACACTGGAGGCAGGCTCAGTTTCAAAATGCCATCGTGCTCTCCTGACTGCTGCCTATTGCGGGCCGTGGAGGTAAGGGGCTCCTTTCCCGATACAAGCCTTTTCTTTTCTTCTTTTCTCTGACCGTCTAAATAGTTCTTTTCGGTATTTCAAAAATGTTTATTGGTACTTTTTTTTTGGTGCGTAAAACTTGCGGTAGCTGAGGGTTCAGCACTTTCTCGAGGGGAGACGGAAAGGATTTGATGTGCCGTTAGAAACAGTAGATGCATCCTAAACTAATTCTCCTTGGAGGACCAGAGAAAATCAGAGTTGTGAGCGCCAGGGTAGGGTACAATACGGGGGATTATTCCGTTGTTAGCTTTTCGCATTTTTTAATGAAACTTATTCCTCATTTTGTCTGTGACTTGGTTTGCATATATTTAGTTGGTGGAAACAGGGTACCTTAGACTGACTTTATTGAAGCTTGTTTACGCCATTCAAGCTTAGCGCATGACCCTGATGAGATCCCATATCTACTGTAAAATGTGGGTTTTTATTCAGCCGAGTGCAGTGGCGCTTTGAGGAGCCTATTACAGGCAGGAAGGCGTGAGAGGAAGCATATCATTGTTTGAGGAATGTAATTATTTTAATTGTGTGCACTTCACACGCTGAATATTGTGATCTTATTTTTAACCATGAATCAGATTCTCAAAATTCACATGCGCACGGATAAAGATATGTCGGTTTTCAAGGGCATGAGCGTTGGCCGTTTTTTTCACAGTGTCTTCTTTTGTTTTTTGGTCTGTTTCAGATTATCAAGATTTTTAGCGAAGACGGCACGGGCAAAGTAGTGGAGATACCCGCAGACATGACCGCCCGAGACCTCTGCCAGCTGCTGGTGTACAAAAGCCATTGTGTGGATGACAACAGCTGGGCACTAGTGGAACATCACCCACTGCTGGGGCTAGGTAAGTTGGCAGCCTTGCGTGCCTGTTCAACAGGAAAGTTTTTTTTGAAATGTAGGGAGAATAGGGGGCTTTTCTTTGGCACTGGCTTTTAGGAGCCAGCGATTTTCCACCCTGTTCTCACAAAGAAGAGAAATCCCGCCGTGTTTTTATCAGTTCGTTTGTTTGACCCCCTTTTTGATGTGGCGAGGAGTGGGGATATTTTTGTTTTGAGGGGAGAGGAGAGTATGTGCTGAGCTCTGGGACGGCGGTGATGTTGGACACTTCCTTTAAGAGCCTTCCGGAGGAATGTGAGTGGGAAGGGAGCCTGAGAGCCGAAACGAGAGAGAGAGCATAAGAGTGAGAGAGAGAGAGAGAGAGAGAGAGGGTGAAGGAGAGACTTGGTGTGAGAGAGTGAGAGAGAGGGAAGAAGAGAAAATGTGTGAGAGCCAGAACTAGAACTAGCAGCAGTCAAAGCTGGAGTTCCAGTCGCTTTCAGTCCGTCCTCCCCACACCAGACACGGTAAGCCCAGTTACTTCCCCTCCAACAGGAAGTCACCTTGTCACCGGTCACACCCCCCCCCCCCAACTGAAGTGCTTTTTGCATCCTGCTTCCTTTCACGATTATGGCTCACCTGTGCCGGTGCCAACGCACAGATTAGTGTAGCACTCATCCCCTGCCCCACGCCCCTATTAGGCCCACTCGCCCCCCCCGCCCCCCCCCCATGATAAATGAAGTGGTGATGGTATCCCCGCACGCGTAGTACGGACATCCTGTTGGCCAGAGAGAAGCCCTCTCTAATCACCAACCCGTTACCTTCTCTAAGACCCTAAGAATGGAGGTAATGCTTTATTATTATTTTTGCTTCCCTTCTCAAGGGGACGTAAAAGCCAGGGGAGGAAAGGCTTGCGTCTTCGCATGGTGCCGTTCCCTTGGAATGTAACATTTAGTTTTGTCCGTTGCGACTGGAAACTCGACTGATTAGGGCATGAGAGTGCCTCCGGGCATTGTCCCTGTTCCTCTTACTGGTTAGAGATCTATTAGTAGCAGCGCACTCAGCATGACACAGTGCACAGACATTCTTTGAGGTTTCTGCTGGATTCTTGTCTCTTTGTAAGTGACAGACCGATATGTGGATCTAGATGTTTTATTTTCCCTCCGTAGCTATAGCAACGGTTGCACAATTCATTGCACATGTGATGTTTCCTAGCCCCGGGCCATCTGAATACTGTGTCATTGGTAACGGAAATTATACTGACACAGATTATGAAACGTATTTGCCAGATTTGGTTATATCTGCCTGTTTCATTGTGGATACTGTCACAGAATGGCCAGTGGTGAGTGCTGGACCCACTGTAGTCGTACGGGTTAAGTGTATGAAATAATGTCTGACAATATGCGGGACTCTTGAGCAAATACAGCTAATTCCTAATACTCTTGCATAATTTCCTGTGACAGTGCAGCATTGTATGCTGCTCGAAAGACATTGCAATATTGTGAGAACAATTATCTGTCATCTGGGTGACACCTACACTGAAAAATTATAATGAGATGGAAATCTACTGCGTGAGATGGAAAATTACTGTCTCTGTCATCTTTATATGGATAACATATGGATACAATTACATGAAATCATTTTGTTGAACCCGCGAGCATAATTAGGAATAATTTCACAATTTAGGACATTTCATTCAACGTAAACATCCCTTCCCTGGTTGTGCTGTATATTTTCTGTATGTTTAAGGTGCTTTCTGTAGATTGTTTGGCTCTGGTTTTAATTATTTTATTGGACTTCATGATGTTGCGTGTAGGGTGCATTTTTCAGCTGGTCAGCTGGAGATGCCTTTCAAGACAGATGTATCCAGTCTATTAACATTACCACCATACTAGAGCAAAATATGCAATATGGGCTCTTAAAAATGTTGAATATTTCCAGGTTTGCTTTGCTTTACCTTTCTGAGATGCAATATGATAACACTAACACAGGGTTACGCAGGGTTACTTTACATAAGCCCTTTAAACGTTATTATATGTCCGAGTCTGATTTGTAATACCATCAGCTCTGTTGCTTAATCTAATCAAGCTAAACACATGACATCATCGCTGGGCGATGCCGGGCCTTCTCCTCCATGGGCTCAAGGTTCCTAATGCGGCTGCTGGACTGGACTCCAGAGGAAGCCAGTGCCCTTCTCTTTATCTGATAGGCAAGCTTCCTCCTGCCACATCCTCCCCCTTCCACCAGCGCCTTTAAATCATCGGGTTTCCTGCGTTACGTAAATTATACCTATGGCCATAATGCGAGCGGGCCCCGCGCTTGGCGTGACAGAGGCGTGTTTAGAAGAGGAGCTGGCCGACTGCCTGCGTGAGGAAGTGAGGGGGCGACGGCCTGGTCGCTGGGGGAGCTTTTAAGTGGACAGACGGGGTTCCTCCCCGGTCCCTAATTTCGAGGCAATGAGCTCGCCGAGAGTCCGGAGTGGGCCCCATGGCGGCTCAGACTGTAAGCACTAGGAGGGGTCGGCGGTGGAGAGTGTGGGGGGAGCTGTGGCTTTGAGGTTAGGGACACAGATTTGTTGCGCTTAGGTTACAGGTTTGAATCCTGGAACACTGTTGCTGTTGTGCCCTAGAGGAAGGCTCTTAACCTCAACTGCCTCTGTACATATGGAGCTGTGTTAATGGGTTATGTGTAAAATATACACTGTGTGTAGCTTTGCTGAGCTCTAATAGTCATAATAAATGGTGGATGGTAGGTTGGTAGCAGTTGTATTGTAGGTATTGGTGTGGTCTTGACGGTTAAGGCAGTAAAACTATAAGAAAAAGTACCCTAAGACCAGGGTATGGTAAGCTGTACATCGTTCTAAACATCTCAGTGTAATATTGTCTGCTGAGTGTATGCTTGTAGTAAGAACATGATCTGACTTGGTCCCTCCTTCCACAGAACGCTGTCTGGAAGATCACGAGCTGGTGGTCCATGTTCAAGCTTCGATGACGAGCGAGAGCAAATTTCTCTTCAGGAAGAACTATGCCAAATATGAATTCTTTAGAAATCCCCTGGTGAGTTCAAGATGCATGCGCATCTCTTGAAAGAGTCCACATTTACTCACTGCGGAAATGTGTGATGATTAAAATCACATGTACGCTAGCGCGCACACGGCTGTTAAGCTTTTCTAGCAGGGGCGTTTCAGAAGCAGGGATAGTTCGAGTGCACTAACTGCCGCTGTTTTGGAAAGCGGAAATATCCATGTTGGCTGGGAGAGTGTTTGAGCATGCAAGTACGGCAAGATTTCAGATTTAAATTCACATTATCTTCCCTTTAGAAGTAATGTTTTAATAATTTGAAGGGATTTATGGTGCTGCTGGCGAGTCCTCCATGGAAGTTGCTTATACACGGAATTGAGCTGAACATTATCCTTAGCTGTTTGTAAACTTTGATCCTCATTTCAGCTGAGGCACCCTCTATAGGCCACTCCTTTACAACTCTTTATGCCCCTTTTTTCAGAAACGAAAATGCTCATGGTGAAAACAATACAATTCGATGTATACTGTATTCCCCACTACAACAAATGCTTGTAGTGTAACTAGATCTATCAGTGTGAGAAGATCAATGGTTAAATAGATTCCTGTTTGGCAGCAATATTGGCTTAAATCTTTAATGAACTGTGCTCCAGGTGAGATCCTTCCTAAACAGTTAAAGTTCCTTTATATGTACTTACATCAGTTCCTGATCTTTTTCGGTAGTTATTTTAACCACTTTAAGTCAGATGATATGTACTGTAGCTTGCTGTCGATGCCTTGCTTCAAAGAATGAAGTATGAACACACGGGGGGAATTGGAGCTGGGCAGTAATTAAACCCACCGGCATCAACTCGGTTTACAACATTTACAGTATTACAGAAACATAAACATTGCATGCTCATGCAAACATAAAATCACCATTGAACACTACACAGTATATCCTATGCAGAGAACAGTGCAGTTTGTTGGCTTATTTATTCAGCTCAAAGAATTTCCTGCCGTCATCGTCATGAGCTAAGGTGTCCCTTTAACGGTCTGAAAATACGCCAGTGAGAGAAGGGGCGTGCTATACATCGCGAGAACTAATCACATTTCCTCCGGGGACAGTAACAAAGCCTCACGCTTTGTGTTCGACTGGAAGGGGATTTGCTGGGGGATCGGCTGATCTCCAACTTTGATCCGCTCCAATTTTTCATTCTAATGATTCTGTGCACGGCTCTAGATGATCTCATGCTAGCACGGTATTAGCTTGCACGCATCTAATTTGAAGGGCCACGTTTGACTGAGAGCGATGTCTGCTATTTGAGCTTTTCCACAGATCCATCACTGCCGATGGCAGATAAGCAGTCTAAGCCCTGTGTATACACGGCACTTTGTGAGAGAGTCAAAGACTGCTAACATATTTTTATACAGTTGCTCTTTGGGTGTACCTCAAAGCTCACAGCAGCATTGCCCACAAAGACATAAAGAACATTTCATTTGTGTTTCTGTTCTTTCCCTTTGGTTTTTTGGTTTTCTTTTCAACAAACCAACTCCTTGTTTTCGCTCCTTAAAAACAATAATCATGAGGTTTTTCAGTGTTTTCTTGTTTTTCTTTTTCATTTCTGATTCGCCGACGAGCATTACGGAATACGGTTAGCAGCCTGTTGCCAACAATCTACAGGCTGTCTGAAATGCCAATTTCAGAATTGATTTAGGAGTGCTGTCAATGCGGTCCAAATGACCTCAGTGCGTAGTCTTAATGACCACTGTGCAGTGATTGGAAATGCCCTTTCATTGTCAATCCCGGTAAGTGTTATAAAGAGCTATTAGAGAAGGCGGAGGGGCTTGCATCAGCGATGAGATCATGCAGTTTTTTAATTTGGCTCCGTGTCCTCTCATGAGTGCCAGGACTCCGTCCCAGAGATTATCACGTGGTGCGGTGTGAAAAAATGTACCCGACGTGCGATGCTGGAGATGACAATATTGTGATCCATATTGGATGTCGACATTATTTGAAGTTTACTTTCCCCTACGTCATCCTTCGAGCTCAAGTCAAATCCATTTAAAGGCAATCATATTTCAAAGACAATTACAATCGCTCGCAGAAAAGATGGAAGCCTGCACAGTATATAGGGGAACCACTGCTCACTTTGAGTCTTATTTTCTTTCCTGTCTGTCTGCAGAACTTCTTCCCTGAACAGATGGTGGCATGGTGTCAAGAGACCAATGGCACCATTCCACAGTCCCAGCTCCTACAGGTAAGATCAGCACAGTGAGCGTCCTGCCCAAACCCTTAGCAAAGGGACAAAGTCCCATTATACAGTTTAGATAACTCAAAAGGTACATGTCATAATTTCCTGAATTGAATCACGTAAAAAAATTGACGGATGTGTATTTTTATCAAACCGTTGTAAGAATTGAAATGACGTGAAGGTGGATCTGCTTGTTTAAAGAGGCATGAAGAACGCACTTATTTTCCTTTCGTTACTGACGTTCTCCACACCTACTCGTGATCTCAGGCTGTCCGTCGCTTTCTGAATAGGGCCTCAGTTGAGGAGTCATGGATCACATCCAGAAAGGATTTAACTCTCCAGATGATTCTGCTTTCTCTTCCTCCCAGAATTTCTTGAATTCCAGCAGCTGTCCCGAAATCCAAGGATTTTTATACATGAAAGAGACGGCCAGAAAGTCATGGAAGAAGCTGTATATGTTTTTAAGACGGTCAGGATTGTACTATTCAACAAAAGGAATGTCTAAGGTGAGTAAAGCTGGAAATGTCATAACCGAATCCCACAATATAATATACATCTTTGTTACTCTTACAAAACCTGCCTTCGCTGCCCTCTGTTGAATATGTGCCATGTTGCTCTATCTGTCCGTTTTCCGGATTGTTCTCTGGATTGTTTCTGTTGCGGCTGCTACGTGTCCAATGTGCCTCGCCAGTGTCAGAGCAGAGCATAGCATAGCAGTTTCCCCACTTCCTCCGACAAGACCGCTTTTTTTAACACGCATCTGCATTTTTTCTGCTCTCTCATTTTTCATCTGCTCATTTATTGCCTCCGGTCAACTTGGCTCCCCTGCCTTTCCCATGTTTAATAATCCATTTCATTTACTCATAGCCCATAATTCATTTCTGCTTGGTGTACTTATTGTGACTTGAACTGTTTTAAATGGCACGTACAGTCATTTTGACTACATTTTCCACATATGCTGTTCATGAAGTTGTAATCAAGTATAATTTGCGAGAGTTAATTGCATTCCATTTGTTATTACAATGAATCCTGGACCAAGGATTTTTGCAAAATGGCATTAATATTAGCCACGAACACCTCTATGCTGTTCATGTCCCCTCTTTGAACTTAATTAAAATAAATACAGTGATATAGTATGTCACATTATTGTCATACACATTGCTCCACAATATTCTCCACAATAAGTCAGTATTCTCTCAGTATTGCCTTAGATTTATGTCTGCAGCATGGCTTCATTTCAGTTTTATTTTAGCTTTTTAACAGGCCATTCTTCTCAATTTCCACTTGTTATTCACTGTGAACTGTGTCCATATCTTGTCTTATGTAAATAAGGAAATGACATCACTCATCACCTGTTCTCTTGCAGGAGCCAAGGCACTTACAGCTACTAGCAGACCTAGAGGAAAGCAATATATTCACAGTAATCACTGGCAAGAAGCTTCACCATGCCCCAACAGACTATGAATTCTGCATAAAGGTAGGGAACGTGGTGTTACTGAAATTAAGCTCATGGGGGAGGAAGGGGGTAGGGGTTGCTCATGAGACACTAAGGAGTATTAAAACTTTGAATGGCATGCATATTTCTCTAAGTACTCTGTGCTAAATAAATCAGCTGTACATGTGCTTACTGTGAAGGCCCTTTTGAAAAAGGCCTGAGCCACTCAGTACTCTGTGCTAGACAAATCAGCTGTAGATAGATAGATAGATCGATAGATAGATAGATAGATAGATGTATAACTTTGTTCATCTCCCATGGGAGAAACTCATTTGCCACCAAATACACAAAGTACAAACATTACATTCCCAATACTACAACACTGGAAAAGCCTTATTTCTCATGACTAACAACTGCAAGCTGCCGTGAATCTGAATTTGACTGCTGCTGGAACAAAGGGCCTTCTGAGAAACATATGTACATAGGCTTAATGTGAAGGCCTCTTCAAAAAAGACCCGAACCACTTCCTGGTCCCAGTTGCACTTTTTCCTCAGTTCATTTTAGTTCACCGTTCGACAGATGGGGCCGGCCGAACACCCTGTATGTAGATGAAAGGCAGGCCATCTGAGTCCATGGGGTGATCCTTCTGGAGCTGAGAGGGATCAGCCCCTGCAAAGGTCACAGACTCTGCCCTCGAAGGCTGGCCTCGTAGGGCTTTGTGTTACCGGAGATTGCTTCTGTTTAGGACTCTGACGTAGACTTCAGGGCTAGAGGATTGGAGAAAGCTACACCGGGGCCGCTCTGCCGATGTACCCTCCAGCAAAGCGACTCGCCTCAGTCGACCTTGAGCGAATCCAGTCTCAGCCTGCTCGAAACAGATGTAGTGCTAAAGAGGAAAATATGTACCTCCGCTGCAATAAGACCAATGAACTTAATGTTGTAAATCTAATGGTTTTTTTTGGAAAGGGGCCTAATTTCTAGATTCAGAGTTTGCTTCAGGACATCACATTGGTGTAAGCTGATCTTTGGTTGAAATGCTCTACTTGGTTGATTGACTGGCGTGACTTGTGTTTCCTGTGACAGCCCAACAAGGTGAGGAACGAGTCGAAGGAGCTGAGGATGCTGTGTGCGGAGGACGAGCAGAGCCGGACCTGCTGGATGACTGCGTTCAGACTCCTGAAGGTATGTTCAAACCAGAGACCAGAACGTCATCCTGGGGTGGGCATCTGGGTGTAAAGGGTGGGCTTGGTTACTTAATTCACGATTGTCCATCAATTTGTGGCAAGACCATGCACATTTCTAAACTTCACTTCTGCTTGTGGTGCAATTTGTCGGAGACTTCTGCCCACTGGCAGGTCTCTCCGGGGTGGGCAGACAACCCTTCTGGCCAGCTTGTAGCCACACCCCCGACAGAGACTCACACAGTCACATGGCTTTTAGCCAATGACCACGGTCACATGATTTTTTTAGCCACAACCAATCGATATGCAGCAAACATTCTAACGCAGAAATTGCTTGTCGTCACCCTGATTTACGACTCTGCTGGAAGGCAGGCCTGTGGCCCCCAGTCCGTTGACGAAGGTCTTTCTTTCAGACGCAGTGAACACAAACCTAATTATTCACCAAATGCCATGTTAGAAAGAAACCCAAAAAATGGGCCTTTGATTTTTAATCTCCTTAGTGGCAGGTCATATTTGGCATCGATTTTAAGTCTTTATTAGTTTCTATTTATTGTTACGACTTATTGCGGATTATTTTGGATTTATTGCCCGCCTGGTTGGGTGGCATTTACACTGGGTTTATTTTTGTGGTCCCATTGGCGTTTCACTGCTGACAGTTGGCAGTGGATACGCTCCTTTGCATGAAAGTGTGAATGATGTCAGATTACTGCCTGGAATTTAATCCGTTTAGAAAGTGCTTACCTTTTATATTAGCTGTTGTGTTCTATGTACCCCAAATGGCAATAAAAAATATAATAACAGAAATGGCCTTGGACAAATTAAATTAACCTTGGCTTAGTCACTCCTTTTTAATCTCTTTTCATTGCTTTACTTTATTGCAGTATGGAATTTTGTTGTATCAGAACTACAAGATCCCCCAACAGAGGAAAACATCACTCTCACATTTCTCCACCCCAGTGGTAAGAACTGCCTTTTTATTACAAGTTATTTTTTCCACTTATTTTTTTTATCTTCCCATTGTAGTAAATAGATAAGTACAGCAGTTGTCATGGCATCACGATAGCAAAATGCTAGCAGTGCGAAAATAATTGGCTTGAAGTCTCATGCATGGGAAGGAATGGTTTATCTCGAGCTGTAAAATAGGGGGACAGTTTGGGGAGGTAAGCCTTGAAAAGAGTGCAGGCCAGTTGTGACTGCGCCAGTTACACAGTGCATTCCAAGTAGCCACATTGAATCCTCTTCAGGAAGGGAATAGCATTGAGTGTATAGAGCGTTTGATAATTAGAGCTGATTTAGAGGGAAGGGGCGAACGTTTTCATTATGTAGCATTAGCACAGTCACATGGACTGCCGCTTGAGCGCCTTATCCCTTATCCTCACTCGTGTTTGATATGCCGTGAAACGGCCAAGCTCTTCACAGCGGCAAGCCGGTTAATGTGCCTATATTTGCACCGCTCACGCATGGTGGCTACTCATCAGCGCTGTAAAGCACCTTTTCTTTAAAACTAAACAGCGGAGGGCTTTACCGTCCTGCGGCCACTTCATTATGAGCGAAGAGGATGTGATGTTCGGAGAGGTCGTCCAGCCTGAATGCTGACTTTGCTACGAGCTTGATTTAGCACAGTGCCGGGATGCCGGTGCTCTTTGTGGTAACCCCTTCTCCTCCTCTGGCTTTCCAGCGAAGTGTGTCGGAAAACTCTCTGGTGGCCATGGATTTCTCAGGGAGAATAGGGCGTGTGATCGAGAACCCAGTGGAAGCGCAGAGCGCGGCGATGGAGGAAGGCCATATGTGGAGGGTGAGTCCTCCTTCCCCAAAATCACACTGAAAGGCTAATTACATTACATTACATTACATTACATGGCATTTAGCAGACGCTCTTATCCAGAGCGACGTACAACGAACATACGTACAACGTACAACGACGTACAATGAAAGGCTAATACAAGCAAGAAACACACCAATGTAAAGTTTATAATGTTATCTATTGAAGAGCTAATATTAAGAGGGCATTTGCAAATGCTTGTGTTTCTTCATCGTAGATAAACTGACAACTAGGGGCATGGACTGGAGAAGGTTCAGAACCAATGACCTTGTGTGGGTCTACACTGTGTTCTCCGCTGAAGTCATTTAAATTTCAGCCACTTGTACACGTAATAGGCAACTTTCATTCAATTATAGCTATGTTAATTGTTCTCCTTTTTGTAACACTGCCCTTTAACACTCGTACCATTCAGGATGAACTGATATGGATGTGACACCAGTAAACTGAGTTGTTGCTGTGCTCTTGTTCCTCTCAGAAAAGAGGTCATCGAATGAACGTCCTCGGTAGCCCCAATCCGCTGCACCCATCATCACTAAGCACAGGTATTTATGTTCAGCTTTCAGTGTTATTGTATCAGAGTAACACTGTTCAGTGTGTGTTTCTCTGTTACTTAACCCTGCTTTTTGTTCCTCAGTGATTCACAGAACACAGCTGTGGTTTCACGGTCGGATCATGCGAGAGGAGTCCCACAAGATGATCATGCAACAGGGTCAAGTAGATGGGTAAGACTGTAAAACTACATTACTCACAGTGCACTGCCCTGTAGATGGGTAAGACTGTAAAACTACATTACTCACAGTGCACTGCCCTGTAGATGGGTAAGACTGTAAAACTACATTACTCACAGTGCACTGCCCTGTAGATGGGTAAGACTGTAAAACTACATTACTCACAGTGCACTGCCCTGTAGATGGGTAAGACTGTAAAACTACATTACTCACAGTGCACTGCGCTGTAGATGGGTAAGACTGTAAAACTACATTACTCACATTGCACTGGCATTGACCCTGGATGTCCACACTCCCGAATTGGCAGAGGGGTTCACTCATGAATGTGGCTGCGGCCACAGATAATTGGACATTCATGTTATGGTGCCAAATTAAACAAAAAATACATGAAAAATAAGGTCATTGGGGAAATATTTTGGATGTGATGTCCAATGTTGTACTGTCTAGATGTGATGTACAATGCTGTACTGTCTAGATTATCTGACTTATGAATCTCCTTTGTATGGCAGATTATTCCTCTTGAGGGAGAGCCAGAGCAACCCGAAGGCATTTGTCCTCACACTGTGCCATCACCAGAAAATCAAGCATTTCCAGATCTTACCCGTGAGTGTTACTGTTACTCATGACTTTCATATTGCTAATTGGTCGTCAAGTAAATAATATGGTGTAGAGGTAAAACAGCTAAGGTTTCTTCAGTTCCTCATATGTATAGAGATACAAAAGTGCTTGCGAATGGCACTGTACCATACATAGTGGATGATGGCTGTTACTCATGCACCCATGTACAATTGACTGCTTTTATTTTACCGAAAAATGACACTTCAGGCAGATGTGTTTGTGTGTGTGTGTGTGTGTGTGTGTAATCTCAGCCTCTTTTCCTGCATTTGTTTTGTGCATATGCAGTGTGAAGAGGACGGTCAGATCTTCTTCAGCCTTGACGACGGCGCCACCAAATTCACTGACCTGATACACTTGGTGGAGTTCTACCAGCTCAACAGAGGAGTCCTGCCTTGCAAACTGAAACACCCCTGCACAATCGTGGCCTTGTGACCTTTGACCTGACACTTGACATGACTTTGCCTATAAAACAAACGCGCATATAAACTGGATTTGTTTTGTTTAAAACTGAAAACAAAACCTTTGATCTATTTATCGTTTTCCACTCATATAAGCTGACGGAGACCCTCACATTAGAGAGCCTTGGAATTCTGCCATGTTTCAGGAATGCGAAGGACAAAAAGTTCAAAAAGTTTAAAATAAAATAAAGAATCACACGGCAGCCTCGAAATTCCATCAAAGTTTCGATTCTTAGCTGCCCCCTCATTTTCTGGAGAGGTGAGCGGTGCTTGTTCAAAACTTGGTTTTCTTAACTTTTTTCTTGCACAGTCATCCATCCAACTTTTTTTGTAGGCTGGTCTACTTCAAAACAAAATAACACGAGGTAGAACGATGATAGTAAAATGGTGGAACGCTCAGCATGGAATGCTCCTGTTTTACAGCTTTCAGTGCAAGCCTCTTAGCATTTACTTGGCCACATGCATTTCATTTCTTCTGGTTTTGTCTGTTTCTCTTAGTTTTAGAGTTTTAGGTTTTCATGCTCCGTTTGGGTTATCAGTCTCTTTTGATTGACGAGAGTGCGGCACAATATTCACCCTCTCTGCTTCTTCACTCCCCCCTTGAAAAGGCTTCCATGAGAAATCCCTCCATGTTAATAGGATTACGGGGAATCTATCCGTGAGAAAATCACGGCTGAGGGCTTTCTTAAGGGAAGGTTCTTGCAGTCACCCATCACCACGTGCCTGTCTGCGGACACATTCCCTGGAACCATCTAGAATCTCCCAAGCAGATTCCTCCAAAATGGCAGTCAATGCGTTAAGAAGGATTTATTTTCATGCTTTACATTTGCTTTCGTATGTTCTCTGCCATTTTTTTCTTTTTTTTAGGTGCTGAAGTATTCTTTGTTTGCATCGTAGATTATCTGGGTAATACTGGTTTCTGTCACCTTTTTTGAGACCATTCAGTTCTGCATTGGTTTCTTGACTAATCTCTCTGGTCCCATAATTCCATGCTATGCCTGTTGATCGTCAGGCCATGACTGATGACTCCACATTACTGCTCCAAATCAAAGAGAAATAAGGAAGATAATTTAATGAATGATGCAATGTCATCATTCACCATTATTCAATGTATAAGATGTATGCACATTTCTGATTGGATAAACATACGTAGGATTCCCCATCAGGATTCACCAAATAAGAACCACTAATCCCCCAGATCATGTACGTACATATGTGATTATTATCAGTGTCCATGAAATGGCACTCCTTTGTGGTCTGTATGTAGTGTACTTTACAGTGAAACTGGACTTCTGCTTGACTTCCTTGAATGACTCTTACATGGAGACTATTTTACTCTTACTCTTCATTTTATTTTGTCATTATTTCTGTGTGCGTTTTTAAAATGGATGTATTGAAGAGGAGAAGAGCTTGAGCACATGCACAGATGTGGAGCAGAGGGGGTCCTTTTCTGCCTGGCCTCGTTTCTATGGAGAATGAAGTTCTCCCAGCTCATGACGCATTGCTAGAAAAGATCCCCGTATGTAGTGTTTACAGTATGTTTGAAGCAGGTGAGGGAAAGGCTACAGAATTGAGAAGCTAGTGATCAGGACTGCTCGCAATTGGAGTTTTGCTTATCTTCAGGGTTGCCTCAGACACTCAAGACACCGTACAGATACACCTGAAATAAATTACTTGAAATTGTCGTAACATCTTATAACCGTAA
Organism: Conger conger; assembly: GCF_963514075.1. Classification (NCBI taxonomy): domain Eukaryota; kingdom Metazoa; phylum Chordata; class Actinopteri; order Anguilliformes; family Congridae; genus Conger; species Conger conger. The sequence continues at coordinate 18,566,106 of NC_083768.1, forward strand.
GATGCTTCTCACCTTTCCTGAAATTGGGAGATTTCTATACTGAAGCCTTTGTTGGTTTATTTTTATATTTTTTAGGTTTTCAGGTGTATTCTCTCACCCAATCCCCCCACAAACTCACACAAGCACGATGGAAATCAGTATGTATCGATATGTACGGATACTGTTTGACATCCGTATAATGTAATCCCCTTATACCAAACATCTCAGGCACTCTTTATTTGAGGTTATGGTTTTGGACTAATTTTGCCCCATTCACACCAATGTAACACAATATGCAGGAGATATGCAGGCCTCCCCCACCGCTTATTTAACAGAAACCATGTCTGACTCTGGTAAGGCAGATTTAATGAGATATCTTACAGCATTGAGAACGTATGGTAAAATGTATAAGGGAGTTGTGCAGTGTAGTAGACAAGTGTTACAAGGCAGAGCTGACAGAAGTAAAATGTTTACATTTAGGGGGATGTGAGTACCTTCATTGTCCTGATCGATGCGAGACCAAAAGGACCCCAGTCATCTGTGCCCTTGTGGCGTTTTGTGGCTCGAGAAGCTAGGGTTTCCAAATGTTTAGCCCATATGCACCCACATGCACATACAATACACCAGTATGTTACGCTCATGATGTATACATTTAAATGCAATTAATCTTGTCTCAAGTGATTACATGCTAAAACAGAATGTTACATCTGGTGTTCACTAAAAGAATGGGTGTCAAAATGAGTAATGGATGTGATGTGATCTGAGCACATTGTTTAGAGAGAAACCAATGACCCTCAACTTTGCTTGATGTTTTTACAAGGCTGCACAATCTCTCCAACACTATTTGTTGACTTGCTTTGGTAAGACGATCCCATTGGTCAGGATTCTTTCAGAAAGCTGACCTTATTGGTCAGAATTCCTCCCAACAAGTGATTGATTTATTCTGGTCTGCTTAATTTTGTTCAATGCAATTTTCATAAAATCTGTACTATATCAGTATGTTATATAAGTGCATGAAACTTTGGAAAAGACGTAGATGCAACACTGTATTTTAGGTTTCAGATCACTATTTACCGCAGTTTTGGTTTTTGATCATTACTGCATTTAAAATGAAGAAAACTGATTTATTTTAGTGCATTTTATATTATTTGGTTAAATGTGCATATTGAGTTTATTATATTTGTTCTCTGTTGTTTGTCAGAAAAAAATTACCTTTTCAAAATATGTCTGTAATGTTTAAATTAAGCTGATTTTAGATCTTCTGGACTGGACTGTTGGCATGCATCTTTACAAGTTGTTTCAGAACATTTAAGCTAAAATCCAATTTATACTCACTGGTTAAAGCAAAATAATTATTTTTATATATGACTTTACTATTGTCAAAAATCTTGCCATCTTGAAAATAAAATGGTGGGTTACTTTTAAAATCAGAAATTGCAACTGGTCTCACACAATGTCTTGCTGTCTTGAAAGCAATTCATCACCTGTTAGCTCTGAATTGGCAACAAGTCAGTTACTGAAGGAGATGTACTTTGTTTTCTATACAGTAAAAACGGCATGAATGTAATGGGGCTGCTCAGGGTTGGTAACGAAACCTGTTGATAGCTGGTCTCACGGATCAATGAGATTTTGTTTTTGTTCTTTTTTTGGTTCATATGATCAATACATAATGTGATCATTTTTATTACTGCACCAGGTAGTTAAGCAGGTATCTTTAGATTCACCAGTGTTACAAGAGTAAAACCATGGATAAATAGTACAGGTCATGTTGTTTTCCTTTTGGTTATAAACAAGCCTAAAATACAGCAGGTGCCTCAACTTACAACATGTTCCTCTCTGCACTAACCTACAGTATATCTGACAGACCAACGGTCAGACCCTTTCCCAGCGATGATTCTTGTGCTTTATGTAAATTATCACAATGCAAGAGATAGTGACTGTAAAAGTAAAGTAAAAAAAAAAAAAAAAATCAGGGAATGCAAAAAAGTAAAGATATCAACTTTTATCACTTTTTATGAGATAAATCCTGTATTCATAATGTGCTTTGCTTCATTCTGTAAATGGCTAAATGGCTTATAAATCTTAATTGTAACCTTTTCAGGTATTTTTGTACAAATAAGGGACTGATATATTCTGTTTAATGTAATTAGAATAAAACATTAATACATTGCTATAAATTGAAAGCTGTTTTGGTAATATCTTGATTATCTTGTCAGTGTCAATCTATCTTTCATGAGTTAATCTGCCATTAAACTTGTCCTATTGTGTTTCATATGTTGGTGGACATGATCCACCATCCCACAGTGGGGGGGGGGGGGGGGGGGAGAAACTATAAATAAGATTGGTTTGCCTCAGTTCAGTTCACAGTCCAAATCTGAAATCCAATATGCACTTTAATACAGTATGCCATAGAACAGACCAGCATTGAGGCTGAAGAAGATGATCAAGGGTTATGGGCCTTGATTTACACATGGCATTAATTAACTCACACACATGGCATTGACTCACACACATGGCATTAACTCACACACACGGCATTGACTCACACTCTTGCTACATCTTCAGGGTTTTTCTCTGGAATCACAGGTTGCTGAGTCATACATTTGCTTGCTAATACTCAAATAACCTGGGTTCATAAAATTACATTTACATACTGCAATCCAGGTTGTCAAATAGCACACTTGGCAGTTAAATCAATTTATTTGGATTCAGAATGCACAATTTGCACATAACTCCAACTTTTGGCTCCGGACCAAAGCTACATTAGAATGCCTCGGACTAAAAAATGGGAATGTTCTAGATTGGCCTTGTCAAAATCCTGTTCTCAACTCCTGAAAGTCTATTGCACATTACAAATATCAGTGGCAAATTGTGGTCTGTAATGGTGGACCATAATTTGAATCAAATTGAGAGAGCTGCAAATCTATCGTGAAAAATGGGCAGAGATTATTGAAGAACTAATGTGTAAAGTTGGTGTGTGTGTGTGTGTGTGTGTTTATTACAATTCCACATGTGCTGAGACAATTTCTCATTGAATAAGAAGGTGGCCATTTCCTTAGCTGCAGTGATGCAGGCACAAGATGGTTTGTCATCACACAGATAAGTGCAATGAACATGCTGCAAGTGCAAGTTTCCATTAGCCTCATCTGTCTTTGGCAGAATCCTTTGGGAAAGGAACATTTCAGATTGGCTTGACTTGGCTTGGATTCAACTAAATAAATCCTCTGTGGGTATTGTATAGCTGAAGGAGTTTTTTTTCCTGTATATGCTCTTACATTTAAATAATTGTATACTATATACATTACATTCATATAATAAAATAAATGGAAAGCAGTTCAGGGGCTAGTTTAAAGCTATTCTGTTTCAAAGTCCCATTACACAACAGTGCAATGAATGCAAGTAGCATAAGTATTGCAACCATGAAGGCTAATTTGTGTATGTCTCTTTCTCCTTTCTTCACCTACTTTTCTGAGAGCTGGCACACTTACAGTAATAGTTGCTTTTCTTAGCCCTGTGTCACAGCATAAGCCATATCATAGGTCTTGTCCATTATGGCAGTATCTTCTGACAGCATTCATCTCACAATAGGCCCATTCATTAGACTTGCGTAAACCGTTGGCCATGGTTATAAGTCCCTGGTCACAACCAATCAGGCCCATTATTATGACAAATACTATGATTGTCTCTCGATACGCAGAATTAAATGTTTATATTTATGTTTTCACATTCTTAGAAATGATTAAAGCATAGCTGAAGTCAGCTAACACTTGTCACATTTAGTTAATACTATGTCAAGAAGAACGGCTGCTGGAGTTCAGTTGGAATCTATCTTACATTAATCTGCTTCTCTATTTGACTGCAACATAAATGGGAATATACCATGTTTCTTATACTTTTACAATATGTACTTCATAAAGTCAATATTTTACCCTTTTACGCAACAGAGCAGTAGGCCTACTGTATGTACTGTTGCTGAAACACAGTGTGTGATGTAAATGCTGATAAAAACTGTTAAATTAAAATGTGTTTAAAAAAAATAAAATGTCTTGATCAGTTGAAATCATTTCAATAAATTAAACAAAATGAAATACGGTTTAAGTAAAATAAAACTTGCATCCAGACATCTTTCATTGTCCTGTTTGATAAAAAAATTCCCAAATATTTTATGAGTTGATACATCGCTTGTTTGGTGTTGGAGGAATCAGAAAGCATTTACTTACCGGTATGTAGACGTTTTTTTCACAGTTTGCAAGCCTGCCACCTAGTGGCTAGGCTATGATATAGCTCACCAAGCTGAACAATGCCTTTCTTTTTGATTTTGGTGTTGGGTCTGGCCTTTGATTAAATAAATATTCAAAACATCGAACTGGTCTTGTTTATGCTTCCATTAGTCTCTGACTAATGGACAGTATAATGCCTTCAGATAATGCATGAATTTTATATTGAAGTAATTTAGCAGATGGTTTTATTTATATGGACTTAAACAACTTATTTGACATGCAATTCAAGCTGAATATATACTGAAGCAATTCAGGTTAGGTATTACTGAAGGGTATGACAACAGTGGCCACCTGCATGGGAATCAAACCTACAACTAGAGTCCAGTTCCCATGTTACACTGCATTATACTTTTAGTAACACATTATGACTAACACATATACAATACATGTTTGTACAGTACAATACAGTTTTGTTGTATCACTATTAATAAAAAAAAAAACTACCAGTGGATACTAATATGGACATGGACACCAAATAGAATTCACATTCTTCTTCTTCTTAGTATTATTATTATTATTATTATTATTATTATTATTATTATTATTATTGGTTTCAGATCGTCTCCCATACCTTTGGGCAACATGCTTTATTTTGCTTTGCTTTATTCAACATAGATATGTCCAATAGCAGAGGCGAATGAATCGGGTCCTTCCTGCCGTATAGAAATCATCCGAGAAAACGTAATGTCTGAAGAACGGTAGATTGTTCATAAGGAGAACTTATCTGCAAACAATCTGTTGACATTAGCCTACAAGTGATGTAAAACATAACTGAATTCAAGTACCACTTTCACCTTTTCGCTGCATAATACCACTTGGGGTTAGGGATATGGTACTGCCAGTTTCCTACCGTGGACACATTGTAAACGTTCGCCATTGAACACGCAAAATCATTCTTGTCCAACAATGACAAGCTTGTCCTTGTTCCACTCCACACCACACTGCACGTCTTATTTTTTTTTTATTTTTTTTATTTTTTTTTTTTGGAAATAATGCATATACAACATATATAACCATAACAAGATATAAGCAAAAAAATTTAAATAGAAATTTTTTTTTTTTTTTTTGGTTTGACAAGTAAAATACCTCTGTCAAACCAACTCTTATTAAACAGTGTTTTGTTTTTGAATCTTATGTCTTTATTCTTCCATATAAAATACTTGTGCGGAGAGAAGTTATGCTTCTAAATTAAGGACCAGCATAGTAACATTTGTTTGTGATAGTGTGATAACTTAAGCGGGATTTTTGTGACATCATAATTACAACAGAGTAAAAAGTGTAGACCTCCAAGGGAATTAAAGATATGTGAAGAGATAAAATTCCATATGGAGGTAGTGTTTTTTAAGTATTGTTTGATCCATTTCACTTTGAATGTAGCATTTAGAGAGGAGAAATCCAATACACCAAGGCCACCTGAATGCAGCTTATTCATCATTATTTGCTTTTTTATATAATGGGATTTATTTTTCTAAATGAAATTGAATATCAGCTTGTCTATTTTTGTGCAAAGATCATTAGGGACATTTAATGCTAACGCAGAATAGATTACTCTAGATAGACCTTCCACTTTGGCTACCAGGGATCTCCCTACGAGAGAAAAATCTCTTTGCAGCCACATTTTAAACCTCTGTTGAATTGAAATAATCAAGGGATTGAAGTTATCTTTCACACGAGTATTCTGGTCCTTGTCAATTATAATACCAAGATATTTAATTTTACTTTTGACAGGGATGTCGTAAATCATGACGTCCGAACAGCTTTTAATTGATAGCAATTCACATTTGGCAACGTTAAGACAAAGACCAGAGGCCTTGGAAAATGATCCAATCACCTTGATAGATTCCCTAATTTGGGCTTTATTTTTTAGAAACAACGTGGTGTCGTCGGCTAACTGGCTTATGGTAACAATTCTATTAGCAATGGATATACCCATAATTCCATTATGTCTGATATGGTCTGAAAGAAGTTGCATGGCCAGCAGAAATAGGTATAGGGAGATGGGACATCCCTGACGAATATCTCTACTTACATCAAATCTTTTGGATGTACCATATGGCAGTTTGACGGAGGCATTTCCATTAGCATATAAAGTTCTAATAGATTTAATGAAAAGATCCCCAAATCCAAATGTTTCCAGGGCTTTAAAAAGGAAAGAATGTTCAACAGAATCGAATGCCTTGTAAAAGTCAAAGAAAAGTATGAAACCATCGTCATCAACCAATTCCGAGTAGTCAATAATATCAAGCACCAGTCTTATATTATTGGTTATATGTCTCCCAGCCATAAAACCAGACTGTGTTTCATCTATTATGTCAATAAGAGCTTTTTTGATTCTTTTGGCTTGACAAATTGCTATTATTTTATAATCGCAGTTCAGAAGGGAAATTGGGCGCCAGTTATCAAGATTCAGAGTGTCTTTCTGAGGTTTGGGAATAAGGTTAATCAAGCCCTGGGTCATAGTGGGGGGGGGGGGGAGACTTCCATTATTAATACTCTCCGTGTAAACTCTATGTAGGAAAGGAGACAGTTTCTTAGAGAATTGCTTATAAAACTCGGAAGTCAAACCATCTGTCCCCGAATATTTGTTTAGTTTAAGATTTTTTATAGCCTCTTCAACATCTTTTTCAGAAATTGGAGAATCGCAATTAATCTTATTGCAGTTGCGAATAGTTTTTTTATTATTCAAATTTTCAAAAAAATCTATAAGAGCTAAATCTGAAGATTTAGATTCATAAAGATTACTGTAGAACTTTTCTGCGCTTCTTATTCCAGACGGTGTACCGCCAGGATCTACGATGAGCAACGTCATAGACGCGCGTGCGCACATACTGAGAGGAAGAAGCATTGCTGTTGAACGGAAGCTCTGCAGTCCTTTCTGATCGAGGACAGCCATCATGGTAAGCGCGTGAAGCGAGCCACGAATATAGAAAAACAGATTTATATCATGTTTTCGATCATATTATTGTTTATTTAATAAAAACATACCCCTGGAATACCACTGGAGACAAAATTCTGTGTTTTTGTGTGGGTTTGTCGCATATGTTTGTGTTTTAGCAGATATTTTCTAAGTTCTGTAGCTAACAATCATAGCGTGGTCCATGAAGCCTGAGTTTAGGCCGAAATTTGAACCAGCATTACAGATGCAATTTAGTATTTTGGAATGCCTACACGTGAATTTGGTGAATGACGTTTGGAGAAAATATATTCTAGGAATTCGGCGTAACGTTGCCAGTTCAATTTTAACTTGGCGAATGTTAGTGATTTCAGGTGGCTAATATTAGCTAACGTAAGATGTATTCCGTTAGCTTACTTGGTAGCTAACGTTAACTTATTATAGTAGTTAACTTTATAATTAACGTTACTGTACGAATTTCAGCCAGTAATGTTAATTAACGTTCGGTGAGCTGACGTTAGAACTGGCTTATCTACCTCGGATTTTTTACGTCCATGTGTAGCTCTCGGTAGTTTGCCATGTTAATGGCGAAACATTTTTTTAAGTTAAGTTAACTTCAAACCAGACGAGTTGGAAGTTTTCAGTATGTCTAACGTTAGCTTAGTTGGCTAATTAGGTTTGCTAGATCATGACATGCATGTATCCGGTAAGTTATGGATATATCGACGTGTCTGGTGTACCTTACTGTAATCTCAGCATGCAGGATGGAAGGGCTTTTAGATCCGAGAGCATGAGGTTCTCTGTTCACTCATAAGTGTACGAAATTCAGGTTGATATTCTGGTTAATTAAGCCAAGCATTTAAGTCCGTTCTAAATTGGTATGTTACCACAAATGTTTTTTAAGGCAGTGTTGTTCTCTTATGTGGTGCATGTCTTATGGTAGTACTTAAGAAGTCCAGAAATACTCATGTTCTTCTGTGTTCTACAGGTGTTCAAGCGCTACGTTGAGATCGGCCGCGTTGCTTACGTGTCCTTTGGGCCTCACGCTGGCAAGCTTGTGGCCATCATCGATGTCATTGACCAAAACAGGGTAAGGTTGGACTAAGGTGTGAGAAGCTGTTTCTCCTTGTGTGAGCTCCTTACAGAGGTCTAATGTCATGCCCCTTTATTTCAGGCTTTGGTGGATGGGCCCTGCACTGGAGTGAAGAGGCAGTCTATGCCCTTCAAGTGCATGCAGCTCACTGACTTCGTCATCAAAGTGCCACACAGGTGCGTTGCTTTGACCCATTATGGACTAAGGCACCCTATAGAAAACCCATAGAAAGACCTAGGAATCACAATGCATTTCAGCGGTCGTGTATTGAAAAACAGCCATATGATAAAATACAATGCTGGTATCGCCTACGTCTGTTAAGGATGATGTAATGCGCAGGCTGTGTCTGTCTATTGAGGGAGATGTAACATGCAGATTGCATCTGCCCATAGGGGGTTAAATGCAGGGGGTTAACCACAGATTTGAGGAAAGCGTGGAAGTTTTAATCTACACATTACTTGGAACCAAGCTTTCTCTTGCCTGTGTATTCTTGTACTGAGATGCATATGAGGGACACCAAGCCTGCACAGTGGACATAGGTAATTGCTTAATCCTCATGCATGGCATGTAAAGCGGGTTAAAGTTCTCAGGCATGTTGCCGGATTTCTGGCGTTTGGACATTTTTTCCACAACATAATATTCTCACCAAAAAAAAGAAAAATAAGAGGACAACAACCACTTCCTGACCAATTCAAGGTTGTACATAACTTTGCTACTTTCACCTTAAAATTATAGTATATACAGGAGGAATTTAATTCCGTGTAATTTATCAATATGATAACATTCCTTTTGTAACATGCAACACAAGATCTTAAAACGTAAATGTCACAATGTGTTGCCACGTGTCTGTTTTTGTTCTGGATGCATACTATCCAATCACGTGCAGTCTTGCAACCACTTATTCAATTACCAATGTTCTGCGAGTAAGTCAATTTTTTCATCAAATGAGTAGAGAGCTGCTGTCAGTCCGTCGGTCACTGTCCGTTTTCGTGCTGTGCACAAAATTCAAAGTATTCGCTGAAACATCAAACTCATGAAACAAACTCAGGAAGACGAGCCTAATTGAGAGGGGTGTGAAAAATGTGAGATGTGCTTGGGTTGAAGAAAATGCAACCGTTTAACACTTGGTGTAAGAAACTGAAGCTGGTTGTTTCTGCACGGTGTGTGACGGGAAACTTGCACACAGCAGTAGCAATGTGTCTGACAAGTTCCAAAAAAGCAATGTTTTCCTTAAATGCTGATGTGTCAAAGCCTGAATGAACATGGATAGAATTCTTAATGTCCTATTTGGATGTTATGATGAGGATCTTCGCAAAGTTATAACACAGCATCTAGTATATTCACTGTTTCCTGCATTGGTTTAAAAAAAAAAAAAAAGAAGGCCCCGTCTTAAATAATGTTGGATTAAAAAAATGAAAATTGATTAAAAAAAAATAAGAAATCCGACATTGAACAGCGCCATTTGCAGGTTTAAAGTAACATCAGTTTGTTGTTGAATCATTATGAAATTGGAAAGTGACCAGTCTTAAATCCATAAAATACCAGCATAACTTGTCTATTTTGGTAATTATTAATAAGTAGTGGCTATTTACAGTATTTCAATTAATATGCCCCCCAGCCTTTTTGTTCTGCCTTTAAGCCCTGGTGAAGTCAGAAGCCTCAGTGGATTTCTGTTCTGTGTTGTGAATCTCTGGCCTGGCTCTTGTTCTTTTCACTGTGCTCATCAGTAGTTCTGTGTTGTGAATCTCTGGCCTGGCTCTTGTTCTTTTCACTGTGCTCATCAGTAGTTCTGTGTTGTGAATCTCTGGCCTGGCTCTTGGTCTTTTCACAGTGCTCGTCAGAAGTTTGTGAGGCGTGCCTGGGAAAAGGCTCAGGTCAATGAGAAATGGGCTGAGACAAGCTGGGCCAAGAAGATCGAAGCCCGACAAAAGGTACTGTTAACTTGCACATCAATACCTGATGAGTTTCAGATTCTAAAGAAAGCAATCACACAATGTGTGAATTTAAAATACTTGATCAGTTACTGTGGAAGTGGGAGAATGGCGCTAGATGCATTGTCATGGTGGATCATTTTGTTTAAAGCAATTCTCCCCACCTGTTTCAAATTGTTCGATGGTTGTATTTAGATATGCTGATGTCATGCTTCACATTTTCTGAATTAAATTTTAATTATTGCAGAGGGCCAAAATGTCAGACTTTGACCGCTACAAGGTGATGAAGGCCAAGAAAATGGTAAGAAAATGGCTGAAACTTAGGTGTCAGCTCTGAGTGCATTGTCTTGCTGAAGTAATGTCATGTGGTACTGCATCTGAAATATCAAATCTTGACCCACAGGACAGGTGAAAGCAGTATGGTATAAACCTCACTGAGTCTCAGCTTCACTGAATGAAGTGAGGGAGCATTAGTTTTGTGTTTAAAACTTGTAGTTTCTCTTTTAAGAGATGGTAAGAATAAACTTCTCAGTTTGATGGGATTGACATCCTTTGGGTGCTATTGAATGGATTTAGTGTAGTCGACCCGCACGCATTGTCTGTTTGAGAATGGCCGATGTCTGAACGCTGGTTTGTTCATTTATGTCCGTAATGGTGAGAGAACATATGTATGTGTGTATCTGCATAATTGAATGTGGAGCATCCAATGGGCAAGACAAGAATATTTGATTGATTTTTGGTGGAAGTGTTGAACTAAACTGTGCCAATGTTTTTCTGCAGAGGAACAAGATTATCAAGCACGAAGTCAAGAAGCTCCAGAAAGAGGCAGTGAAAAAGGCATGAATTATCAAATAAAATTACCTGACTTGTACTTAAGGTCTCTTTTTTGTCTACAGTGCACAGTATCATGAAGATTAGTTTCTAATGATGTGTTGTTTTTTTTATAAATGACTCGGAAGCCATCTGTTTGGCTGGTTTAAAAGTGCAAAACATTCTCATGAACATAAGTTTGGTTGGAACAAATGAACATGCATTTTCTTTGAAAGAACATTACTTGCAATTTCCAAAATGGCAGTTGAGCCTATATTTTGTGACTTACTTGAAACCACTGAAGTAGCACTGAAGGATTGCCTTTTGGCTGAATTATTGGACTGCCGCATTCACTAGACCGTAAAGTTGTTGAGGTTGCACTTTTCTGTGGCTCTTTTCCTTAGAGTTTGTGAAACAAAAGTTGCGCAGTATATAGTTATCCAGTCCTGGGCTTTAAGGTTATGAGCTATGAGCGTTTTTTTAAAGCAGTCCATTAGCTAATGATGTTGTGGCTTAAGTGAAAATACATAACATGTTTTTTAGCCAGGTAAAATAAAATGTATACTTTGCCATAAAATGCAGTGCATAATGAAGTTAGATTTCACAATGTCAAGCAGCACAGCTTGACATGGTGATATATTTGCAAGTGAGTGCAATGGCTGTAAAACAGGATGACAACCGCTTTATCATTTTGCCTGTTAGATTTCTGCTTCCCTAGTGTTCTTTTACTGTAAATGCATGTTCATTATGGCCATTTGAGTTAGAATAGATAAAATTTCATTCAGCTACATTAAATTTAGAATTACAATCAGAACATGAAATCTTTTTAAAATACTAAACGGTGCGTCTGATAAAATTTTAGAACCACTGATGCAGTCATTTATGGTTGTTCGTACACAGATTATGATTATTCTGAATTCTGATGACATTAGACACAGTAAGTTTCAATACAGCTTTTGGCTTTGTTGATATTCTGTTTTTATGTTGCTGGATGTTGACACGGCTATAGCCTGTGGCCGCCTTGTTTCATTGTAAAAAAACAATGTCCAAGGCCGTCACAGTGGGTGAAATGTTAACATTGATATTCAAAAGTACGAAAATAAATGCCATTTTGGGGAAAAGAGACCGTTATACTGACTGGCAAATCTGATTATTCAGCTGGGTACAGAGGAGTTACAGATTCACAGAGAAATATAGAGGTTCAGACAATTAGATTAGCCCTACTCGTTTCTCCCAAAAGCAACCCGCAGTGCTGTCACCCCCTCTATTCGGAGCACTTGCGATGTTCATACCGCCAAGGGTCGCAGCTGTGGAGGCTCTCTGCCTCCAGAAGATGCATTTTGATTCAGTGTGGGGTTGCGTGATCAAATCAGCAGCAGTTACAATTTCATCTGAGAAATACAGTGGCCAATATTGTTGCCATAGGATTAGTCATTCTGAATGCTTTCAGAACTTTTTCATTATGGATTCCGTTGACAATTGAGGAGTTGTGTAGTTGTGTCCCAGAAACCGACTCTTCAATCCAAAATTGATTGTTCATATTATGGAACTAAACCTTCAGAAGTATCAGACTGAGAGGCTATAGGACTTGAGAACTTTGTTCTAATGGAGATTTGCTTTTTAAATTCAGACATTGAACAATAAGGGTTATGTATGCCTCATGAATTGTGACACTTCCAAAAACTATCCACAATATTCATGAAGCTGTAACGTCCGTTAGATGTCAGAAGTTGTCAACAAATAGTTACAATCTGTATTTATGTTTGCTACATAGATCCTGGTTTTATATTGAAAATTCAATGCCAATAAGCCTATAATAACATGCCTGAATTGAAGCAGTGACATCAAAGTCCAGATTTATTGAACGTCGGAAAAATATACACTCACTGAGCACTTTATTAGGAACATTTTTACTTTATTACACCTACTTATTCATGCGATTAATTGCAATTGTGTGGCAGCAGGGCAATGCATACAATCATGTAGATACGGGTTAGGAACTTCAGTTACTGTTAATGTTAATCTGACATCAACTATCAGAATAGGGAAGAAATGTGATCTAAGTGACTTTGACTGTGGAATGATTGTTGGTGGCAGACAGGGTGGTTTGAGTATCTCAGGAACTGCTGATCTCCTAGGATTTTTATGCACACTAGTCTCTAGTTTGCAAAGAATGGTGCAAAAACTTCCAGTGAGCAGCAGTTCTGCAGACTGAAACGCCTTGTTAATGAAAAATGTCAGAAGAGAATGGCCACACATTACACCACACAACACACTGTGCATAATGATAATGGTAGATAGGCTGCAGCAGTAGAAGTCTATAATAAGTCTAATAAATACCTAGTAAAGTGCTCACTGAGTGTAGCCCACAGTAGCCCGTCATTCCTACATAGTTGTAATACTACTTTCGACCACTGGTAGGTGTGCACGCCTAATTTTTAAAAATGATTGCACCGCCAATATGTGGAATCAGAAAGGGGGAACTTATTCAATAATTTTAATGTCAGTATTGTCTCATTGATATTAAATACTCTGAAGTATTTTCTGTTTAGAAATAAAACAGCTATAATGTTCTTCATGTTTGTCAATTAGACAAAACATTATCAACTGTCTTGAGAATTATGTTATACTGAAAGCCTATTACATTCCACCTGTGGAGACATTTGGTGGCATGACTTTTGGTCAGAATGGCATGGTGATAACCACATGAAATCATCAAATTAAATATTTTTCCTCCTGTAACTAAGTGGAAAAAGTATTGTCACTAATAAGATATCAGAAATGATTTGTTGTTCTTTGGTCACCATTATGTCACGACTAAGTGTTATTGCTTTGAATAGTTTGATTTCCTGTCATTGTTCAGGAAGGGCTGATTTAAATGATAATAATGTAGTGTGAAGAGAGCCACATATCAGGGCTGCGGGGGTTGCACAACCCTGCACAAAGTCACATTGGTGCCAGAAGTCTGTTTATACAGTACATGCTGTTCCACATTAGCTTTGCAAAACCATGATAAATGTACACACAGTTCCTACTATCACCTTAGGATAAGGTAAGTGTTGATTTCTGTTTGTTTTGTCAATTAGAAGCTGCATCTGTTCTGATTTGATTTACGCTTGGAAAAAAGAAAAAAAAATTAATGTTGACCACTGGAGAGAGTGGTTGCTGACAAATAAAAAATAACTGCCATTTATTTCCTAAAAACCCCCCCTTTTCTTGACTGGCTGGTGTTCAGAGTCTTCTTCCCATCAACAGGATGTCATTTTGGTGTTGTATAATGCCATCATGTCCTGTCATGTAAACTGTTGGACAAACAAATACCAACAACATCTCAGTGCAGATCCCTATCATCACCGTATGCATCGCAGGAAGGCACGTTTTCCAGCTGGCTACCTTAGTTCATACCCTGTTCTAAGAGCAAGACTTCTGCAGTTAGGCATATGTAGCTATGGTGTTAGTTTTCTGTTGAGGTTTGTTCCCGGCATGGTGTTGTATTTTTAAAGGGAGAGTTGACTTTCTGTAGTTTTTAATAATTCGTTTTTTGGGTATGTTTTACACAGGGATATGTAAAATTTCTGAAGGTATAACTTCACAAGGCTGCTATGGAGTTTTCTTGCTTTAGGCCACAAACCCTCCAATAATTTGCTATACCTGTCATTGTTTATGCATATCATCAGAAATGTTAAATACCTGAAATATTCTTCATTGCGCCCAAAAACTATGCAAACTTTAAATTTATATTTTAAAAATCTATGATGCAAACTATTCCTTTCATTTTCAGCGATGAATTCAAACAAGTATTTCACAATTTAAAGGTATTTATTTATTTTAATTTTAGTATGCACCCCGTGTTCATCTCCACCCCACGCAAGTGAAAATAAATATCCACAAAAAAACCTCAAAACCCTGCCAGTTAGTGTCTCAATACTTGCTGTAAATGCCTCTAATAAGCATAAACAGCTGGTAATACTTATTTTTTCTAGCACTTCTCCACATTTATGGACCACTGTCAATAATGGTTTCACCCTGGAATTTTCTGCAGTTGCTAGGCCACAGAGAAATGAAAGGAACTATCACAACAGTATTGAAGCTTTATTGAAGCTTTTATTGAATTCAGTTGCCCGTTGCAAATGTGTCAAATGCTGCGAAACTCAATATGTGCACATGCTGGTGATGACTTTGAGGGAGCAGATCTAAATAGTCTTGGAGATTTGTGATATGAACAAGTCATATGCTGGTCGCCTAGCAGGAGGGGGTATCTGATCTCAGCCTTTGTCCGAAGGGAAAATGTCTCGAACTGGAGAAGGTTATGTTTTACTTCTCTGGAGACATACTGTGATAAGTATTGTCGAGTAGGAGGACCATTCAATACTTTGTCCTTTGAAAAAGAAATACAGTGGGGTACAAAGAACCACATTGCAATTCTGGGTTTTTCTTTCATGTAATCATGAAAATAAACAAAGTTTTAGGATTTTTTAAATTTGAAAACAAATTAAAGTTACTTCAAAGCTTTGCAAGAGCTATTAAAGACCAAAGAAGAGCAAGGAGTGCCACAATCACCTTACCTCAACCCCATTGAATATTTATGGCGACACTTGAAGACTGACAAAAGCCAAGCATTCAGTAACATCACAAGATGCTCTTTGGAACATTGTCAAATAATGCTGGAATAACATGGATCATCAGGTTTTGCACAGACTTCTGGATTCTATGCCAGCTCAAGTGCACGCTGCCATTAAAGCAAAAGGGGGACATACCAATACTAAGAAATTCTGAAATTCTACGCATTCTACGTCTTTCATTTTCACTATTAAAAAAAAGTAAGACACAGCTATGTACACTCCACTCGTCAAGATCTCATAAAGTTTATGGGTCCTGTACATATTACATAATGGCCTGTTAAATATTGCCACTTCCCCTGCCTCAACCTTTATTACTGTTGCAGCAGGGGAAGTCAGTTGTGCAAAGCCCTATTAACATGAATTAAACCAAGTATATAGCCATTAAATGTTACAACTGAACCAAGCAATGGGAAGGACATTAACAATGTACTGTAACTTTTTCAAACGGCTTGTAACTAAGCAGGCGCCCATATTCCTATTTTATGCAGGAAGTACATTATTTTTTAATACAATAAATACGTAGGGTAAAAAAAT
Source organism: Conger conger (assembly GCF_963514075.1). Taxonomy (NCBI): domain Eukaryota; kingdom Metazoa; phylum Chordata; class Actinopteri; order Anguilliformes; family Congridae; genus Conger; species Conger conger. The sequence goes on from NC_083768.1 coordinate 18,582,248, forward strand.
GTAGAAGGGAAGCTAGAAACATATATTTATAATAGTCAGAATGTTTCTGCAAACGTGACGTTGCAATTACATCATTGCATTGTGAGAACGTTACATTTTAACTGAGATAACCGAGGTCAAAACGCAATCTGAACTTGATGGTAGATCTCAACTCAAAACCAACTTCACCTTCATTGTGACACACAAAAAGACTGTCAGGGTCTGAGTTACCTATTAAAAGAGGCATATATTTTAACTTCACTACATGCTTTGCACCAGCTGCACACAATTAGGAGGTCAAAATGACCATTTTTATCTAAATTATGGACTGCCGTAATTGAGAGCACAGCTGGGGAAAAATCTGCCAGCGGAACGCTTGACAACTAAAGTTTATGTCGTAATTCTGATGAGGCTCCTGTAAAAAAAGTGAGGTTTCTCTTGTTTAACAAACTATACTCGTGCAAGAATCTCATTTCAACTATTAATTGAATTTTCTTCTGGACTACAGACCCTGAACATTTGAATTTATTGCTGTGGTTAAGTAACAGCCAACTGGAAAACTAACAGCAGAGAATGTCTGAACTCTGAATTTAATTTGGAATGTTTGCTTTGCACTTAACTTCTGTTACCATTTGCCTCACACTCATTTTATAAATGGCACCGTGGATTGTTCTTTGGAGGAAAATGATTGATAAAAAAAGCCATGCACACAGGAATGTAAAGCTCAAATATGGTTAATTGGTTCAGGGAGTTGATTCCAAATCTAATCAAGTCACAGATTTATCCAGCACACTGGAGTTATAGGCATGCCTTTTCCCCAGAATTCTGGCAATATTTGCCTACAAGGTGCTGAGAAAACATTGTGTTTTGACATCAAACCTTTAGCTACACTCACTGCATATGAATTAATGAATCTTTCAAGAATGCATTTCATTTAAATTCAAATAAATACCTAAGAAAAAAAGATAAAAGAAGCATGTATTATATTTGATATGATGTAGTGTTATGTTGCACATTTAAAAGTCTGTTTGGTGGCTTGTGTAGTGATATTGTTATAAATAATCATTAGAATCAATGTTCATGTTTTATTTTATTTTTTTCACCTTAATACTCAATTACTGTATTCTGAGATGTTGTCTACCTGTATTGCTCTTGGCCTACTTTGGCGATATGCTGTGTTTTGCCATGTTACCATTGTTATTTGTTCTGGGTCAGAACATTTGTCACATATATTTAGACATAAAGAGCAGCTGAACAGGTAGGTGAGTCATTACAAAAAAATGTATCGATTGCAAAATGTATCGATTTACTTACATTAAATTAGTACAAATTCAATCCAGCTAAGTCTAGCAGCGTCAAAGATCTTTGGTAAGGAAACGTCTTCTTTTTTTTTATTGGCGTAGCTACGTGTAGTGACGTTACAGTAGATGCTGCTGAGGTTTAGTGCGTCGGCGCAATAGTTTCAGGGAGGAGGGTGAGTTCGCGGGGAGCTGCAGCAGTAGTTTGAGTTATTTAGCTGTCGCTGGGGAACGGAGAGCTCTTTGGTGATTAGACTTAGCCAGCCAGCAAGTACGCTAGCTTAATATTCTCATTGTAAGGGCACGGTATAAACGGAAGTCATATTAGCTAGTTGGCCTTACGAAATCAGTGCAAGATAGGAACAAGACAGACTGGTCACAGACTTTGAAGGGTCAGATCACACGTTTTGGAAGGTTTCAATGTTTTCTGAAGAAAGGGGTAAGTCAAGCTCATCGAAACGTCGATTAGCGTTTATTTTGATTTTCAGAATGATCCTAGCTCGGAGGACCCCTCTGTTGCCTTTGTCTCTGCACTCTGGTACGTTACTGTACCGCTGCTGCTCTTAATAGATAGCTAACGTTAGCACGTTAGTGTCCGGTTTGTCTCGCTCCTGCGACGCTGGTCATCTAGCAGGGTAGTTATGCTAACGTAGGCTAAGTGACGATGATCCGTCCAGGGCCTTCACAGGCTGTCGTTTGTTGGTTAAGTAACGTTAGCTAGCTAGCTAGCTATCGGATCACATCACGTAACTGTTCCATCTGATTAAGTTACTATTAACTGATGGTAATTCGCTCCATATTCTGTAGCGAACTAGATCAGCTAACCTGTGCTCTTTCAATGCAAGCTCTAGGGATGCACTGACCCAGGCAGGGTAGCTAGTGCACGATGATTGACTTTATTTTAACGGTAGCTAACATTAGCTAACTGGCAATTTCATTTTGTGTGTGCAATGATGCCCCAATGGAACTAGCTAAGCGTTGTCTGTGTGTTTTCCCAACTAGTGCTAGCTACCTAAGTTACAGTTTTAACGTTCGCTAGTGCTGGATTATAAACTGCAGTATTAATTTTTTTATGGTATGTAATGTTACTAGTAAGTTGCCAGTCAGCACCCTGGAGACTGCCGTTTTATGTCGCTAGCTAACGTTAGCTAGCATGCTGTCTTTTACCACAGTGTTTTGCGATTGTAGCTATAGTAACATTACTGATCGCATTAAAGACGGGGACATGGAAATTTGCTTGTCAATTTCACAAAACTGAATTAAGAGTTGGTACCCCGAGTTACCTATAGCCAGCTAGCGAGCTAATGCCGGTGTATGTGAGCTAGCTAGGCTAGCTAGTTCCCAGCCTGTCATCCGAGATCAAGACAACCTTACTAGACTAGCATTTATGTAGCTAGCTAATCACTTAGCGCTATGATTACATTATCTTTTTCTCTTGCAAATGGTAACGTTATCTCTTTAACTCAGGGATGTTACCACGCTACTTTGTTTGACGTTTGCAGCTGTTCTGCTAACGTTTGCCAAATTAAATCGTTGCCAGTCTAACATTATTTGCAGTATGAACCTACTGGTCGTGTTGATGGGAGGTTTATCTGATGGTTAACGTTCTGGATAAATAGCTAGGCTTGTTGCCACATCTAGCTAGCTTGTAGTGATTGTTATTTGTTTATTTTCGTGCGTCACTTAAAAGGCGCATTGAGAGTAACTAGTAACCCACCACGCGTTATAACAATCCCTTAATAGCTACGACACAATCGAGGTCGTTATTGATATCTAGCTATCTTTAGGTAACTGTACTCGCTTGCTAATTACCATTTTCCACAGCATACCTTATGTATTCTTTGATGAACGTGTGCCTTAAACGAAACAAATGGTTCACAGCGTCGACTACGTCTTGATACCACAGTATCGAAAACCAGCCGCACCACCTCGTGTATTACAAAATGGAACGCAGGTGTGGCACCACAGTTAGCAGTGTGTAAATAATTCACCGACACCCCTTATATTTTGGTCTTTCAGGACACTTCAGTGGATGAACAAGTACTGTGCCGTTTTATGTAGGTTTGCAGTTTCCAAATGTGGAGTAGCTCCTCAGTATTTTGATTTGTGGAAAGGTTTCTTGTTAGATGACAATGACATGTAGCCTAACTTCTGAGCAATTGGGCCGGATGCTGCTTAGCAAATGAAACCATAACATTACTACCCTTTGTCTCTGGAGATTTACATTAAAATAGAACGGCATTCTACAGTTCTCTTGAATGTCAGTGGAAATGCCAACACATATTTTCCAGCACTTCTTGGGGTACTTCTTGCTGTCTTCAGAACTGTCATCGGTCACAAGACTGCTTACAGTTTTACTCCGTCTCGATAATGTCCTTTGTATTGGCTCCTACACAGCAGAGAAAGGTACGAGTATGTCATGCATACAAAATAATCCAGTAGTGCATTGCCTCTGTGACACACAAAATGGAAGGATTCTCACAACTAGTCAGAAAAAAACGCTTGGTAAACATTGTGTAGATGTTGCAGGAGTAATGTCTGCAGGATGCAACCTTCTTTTCTGTTTAACTATAAGGTCATTGAGGTGCAATCAATGGGAATAGGAAATTAGGAATAGCAGAGATTTGATTCTTGAATTAGCTACGTTCGGTGTTAACTTTGGAAGTTAGCATTTACTTCTTGTGTTGAGGCATTGAACTTGCCACTGAAATTTCCGCATGGCATTTGTGAGTACTAACGTGGGTTGCAAGGTTCAGTCTCACCCAGATAGTTTCTCTGATAGTTTTATGGAAACTGCTAACCTAAGATATAACATTTGAGATGAAGGCATTCCAGACTGATATCCTCAGTTCTATGCTGGGACTCTGCTATAGATGCTGGTAATACATAACCTGTAAAAATTGATTAAACGGAAAAAGGAGAGGTGATTTGACACTTGACTTGTTCCCCACACACCTTATTCTCTTGAGCTAGCACCTGACTTTATCTCTGAAAGTTTCACTTCAGGAGAAGTTTTGTCAATGATAACGAAGTGATTCTGGCAGTCAAGGTGTTTTGAGGAAGTGGGGTGGTGGGGGGCAGTTGTGTTGAAGCAGGAACACCAGTTACATGGTTGGCTAAGAGGAGATTGGCAAATTGTATTGTATGAACAGGTCTGTTTTTGGGGCACCATCTGGCTTGGGCTGACTTCTGATTAACCCCTTTTCCCAGCCTTCCCTGTATGCAGCATGACAAATGTTAGAGTATTTGAAGTAGATTTGCTTTAAGCTTGTTAGTGTGTTTCCATTGGCAATAAAAAAAAAAAATATTGGAGAACTTTCTGACAGGATATGTGAGTTGTATTCATAATAAAATCGGTTAAGTTATCTGCTATGGCTACAAGGTCCTGAGGTGTTGTTGACAACTGCAGTTCTGCTAGTTGTGAAGTGGTTGATTGCCTTGCAGCAATATGGCCTATGCTCCTCATAACAAGCTGTCACACCTGCTAGAAAATCAATTGTTAATATACTAGCTGTAATCATGTTGTGCACTGCAAGTGCGCAATATGTGATTAACTAGAATTTAAAATGGTCTTTATAATGATTTCATCCATTTTCCTAAATTGAACTCATTGTGCAAGTTCTCTTGCATGGAATTAAAAAAGAGAATGCTAATGCGTGAGACAAAATTAAGAGAAGTAAAATGACCTGCTAATTGCATACAGATTATATGTTTTAATGTTGTATAATAAAAACAACTTGTGCTGATCAGTTTGAATGTAAGATCTACATGTCCCTTGATGTCAGGACATTCAAAAGACAATGCCTTTAAGGAAATATATTACAGGACAGATAATCAAAATCAAACAATCAATATTAGACATACATTGTTCAAATTAATGTGTACTTGTCTGTTGAGATCCACTGAATTCATAAAATGCCCTGACAGGCTTTTACAAAGTCATATCAGAAATACTACTATTGCCTTGCATACACTACTGTTATAGGTGAGCAGAATCAATTCTTCTGTTATGACTGTTTTTTGACTTCAGACCTGCAGCCATGTTCACATTAGTGGCCACAGGTGGTTCAACAGGTTTTAAGTGAAGCAGGTTACTCAAGTTTTTTTTTAAGGCAAAAACACTACCCAGAGGGATAAAAACGTCCAGCCATATCTCTGGGACTTGTTTAATTTGTTTTTGACAGTAGGTGTTTCCCCCCCCCATACACACACTAACACACACCAAAAGCTGTTCACTATGATTGGTGAAATGGATGTCGATTTGGGTGGATGTTCCATGTTCCATGCATGGTGTGAGTTGAAGCACCAGCACTCTTCGCTGTCAGAAAAGGCTAGATAACTGTGAACAAAATAATTCACTCTAGTGTCCAAATGAGCCCTGGTGCTTGGGCAGTGCTGTGATACTCAGCTCTTGTTCTTATAAGAACACCACACTGTGGTGAAGAGAGAATTTCAAGACTCAACCTATTAACCTCTTTAGTTCAATGCTGTATAATGCCTCGCTGAAGTCTACGATGAGTGTTGATGGTGTTTGGCCTTGTTGAACATAGTGCTTCATCACTTTATTAGGTGCCTTTGTGTGTTTGAACCTGACCAAAATGATGAAACCTGCCGAAGCCATTGGCATTGTGCCATGACTAGCACATTCCCATACCATCAGTCTCTGTAAACAAGATAAGCCTGTTACAGAATCTGAGGCATGGATGGCTGGTTTGAATGCAGGGGCTTGTGTGTTCTTTATGCGATGAATCCACCTGATTGCTGAGGATTTATTTTGGCTTTGGAAACGTGCTCAAGAATTATCTCTCCTTTTTGGTGTAAGATTACACATTCATTGTCCACCTCAGAACTCTTGTATGTTTGAAGCCAGTCTTTAAGAGGTCTTAGTTCAGGGATCTGGAGTCAACCTTACTTTTTATCAGTATTTTGTGTCATGAAGTGGATGAAAATGATGTTTGTACAGTAGTTGTATATCCCAGGTTGTCATCCTCTGTGAATTAAAATACAACAATGGTAATTATTATGCTGAATTTCTTGAACAGTTAAACAATGAGTCATTTTTGGAATAAGTTATTCTTAGGAAATAATATATCAGTGTATACTCTATGTAGAGCTGCCTGTAAGATATGCTGGGCTTTAGCTCCGAAGTTTTGAAGTAGCCTGTTCTTTCATACACAAAATGGCATTTTTTGGGCTCTGAAGACACTGAGTTCATTAATTCATTATCATTAGCATGCTCTTTGCATGATGTTCATTATCTCCTCAGGCGAATATTTTGAGAATGTACAACATAGCATGTGTGGGTAGAATTCTGGTGACTAAATTACATGGTATTTCTTTTTGCGGTGGGGTTGGATCATTTACAGGAAAATAACGCCCTACATGTCATGAGATGCAGTGTTTACATACAATTCATGTCGAGTCGCTGTTTTCAGTAGAATGCCAATTTAAAATGTAATGTAGATGTGTTCAAACCTTCAACAGTTTCCCATTTTAATATCCATTATTTTCCAGTTGTTCTAACTTTGTTGCCAAAATACCTATATTTCCCAGGTTTCTCTGGTTGATTCAAAGAACACCGTCTGTGTGAAGTGCCCTGTGAGAAGCTTATTATTTAATGACCGATACTAAGATGTTCTTCTGCAGAAATGGATAGTAATGCAGGCTATGATTTTACTTCTTCCTGCAGTAAACTGGGAGTTCCAGGGTTTCCCCTGGGTTTTGAAATGGCTTTGGTGGTAAAGGTGTCACATGTCGCTGATTACCCCAAGTAATTTCTGAATCCATATATTTCTTACAGATGGAATGACATTTTTTGTTGTTGCTTCCATGGCACAGGTCTGTTTGAAAGCTGGCACCATGGGCTCCAGGTCGGTAGCAGACGTGCTGAAGTGAGCCGACCCCTCCCCTTGCTATAAACCCTCACCCCACTGGGGGGCTGAGCCCAACCTACCTCCCGACCGGCCCGAGACCAGCCATGGCAGGCTTCAAGCGCGGGTACGACGGCAAGATCGCCGGACTGTACGACCTGGACAAAACCCTGGGGCGAGGCCACTTCGCCGTGGTCAAGCTGGCCCGCCACGTCTTCACCGGGGAGAAGGTGGCCGTGAAAGTCATCGACAAGACCAAGCTGGACACCGTGGCCACGGGGCACCTGTTTCAGGAGGTGCGCTGCATGAAGCTGGTGCAGCACCCCAACATCGTGCGCCTCTACGAGGTCATCGACACGCAGACCAAGCTCTACCTGATCCTGGAGCTGGGCGACGGCGGGGACATGTTCGACTACATCATGAAGCACGAGGAGGGCCTGAGCGAGGAGCTGGCCAAGAACTACTTCGCCCAGATCGTCCACGCCATCTCCTACTGCCATCGGCTCCACGTGGTCCACCGAGACCTCAAGCCGGAGAACGTGGTCTTCTTCGAGAAGCAGGGCCTGGTCAAGCTCACCGACTTCGGCTTCAGCAACAAGTTCCAGCCCGGAAAGAAGCTGACCACCAGCTGTGGGTCCCTGGCTTACTCTGCACCGGAGATCCTGCTAGGAGATGAGTACGATGCCCCGGCTGTTGGTAAGCTCGCAGTCTGGGTCCTGGCACAGGGATAGACATATGCAGTGCTATGTTTCCCTGGTTATGGGTATGCACTTTGCACTTTGTTGTACGTCGCTCTGGATAAGAGCGTCTGCCAAATGCCATTAATGTAATGTAATGTTTCAGAACAATCCTAACTTTAAAACTGGCATGAAGAGAGACCAGTTCTATTCCTTTATGGATATGAATTTAATAACCAATAATCAAAGTGGCAGTAATTTACATTTTGCCTACATTTTAGCTGATTTTGCCACTTGGCTGATGCTCCTATCCAGAGTGATACACAATGTCAAGGTCATTTCATTTTTATGTCTGGAACAAGTCACGCCTCCGTCTCACTTTTACAGTTAAAAACAAAATGCATTAATGGAAAGAGTGACTCATTTTTGTTTTAGGCTCACAGTTTTGCATTGCTACTGGGACATATCCAAATGTGTAATTGCGTACGCTTGCGGTTTCACACCAGTTTCGGTCGACCTGTCTGTCTGTAATTCAGAGGTGCGTCTGTGTGTGTATCGGGTGATTTGTCTTAATGGGATTGGTGCGGCCTTCACTTTTATCTCCCACTGGTGTGCTTTGAGGGCAGTGTAGGGTCGGGTCTGTGCAGAATGTTATTATGGATTGTGTTGTATTGCTGCCCCATCGGCCCTGGCAGAGATCTGTGTGTGAGAGCTGCCGGTGTTTTCTGTCCTTCGTGTGAGTAAATAAATGTGCATTACCGCGGGCAGGAATAGCCAGTGGAGACCATTTCACTTGAATGTCTGATGGCTTTTTTTTTTTTTTTCACCTGCACCACAACAGCATTGCCTTTTGTGCAGAGTTTTATGTCTGAAACAGAACATTTCTACCGTCTCTCGATCTTACAAGGGCAGCAGACAAGTTATTAGTAGGTCTATATGCGTATCAATGTCTATTATCATTATTGCATATGCCAATTTTGTGAAACTACTGCTGCAAATACCCAATCTTCTAAATCTGAGGTCAGGTACTGAAAGGGTTTTTGGCAGTTCCTCACAGAGTGCAGGGCAGTGCATAAAATATAGAAAGTGTTCAGGCGGCATAGTGTCAGTGTCATGGAGTTTGTTTCACGAATTAACGAGCTGACTTCATTGCCAGACAGCCAGAGAGACCCCATTGTTACCGTGCTAAAACAGTTTCTCCTTCGCTGTCACAGTGAGATGTTAGGAGAGCCGTAGTTATGGTTACAGTTGTGACAGGAAGAACAGTTAATCCTCAAACCGTGTCTCATCTTCACCTCCAGATGACATGCAGGCGGTGGGAGTGTGTGTCCCTGTCTGTGTGTCTGTGTGTGTCTGTGTGTGTCTGTGTGTGTGTGTGTGTGTGTGTGTGTGTGTGTGTGTGTGTGTGTGTGTGTGTGCGCGCGCGTGCGCATGTGCGTGTGATTAGACCGTGTGATTAGACCGTCCGTTATCAACTGCGGGAACATGCCGGTTCAGGTTTTTGCTATTTTTCAGGATTTCGGGCCCTTGAATAGCGAGGTGTAGGACCTGAATCTGTATCCTCAGCTCGCTCTTCAGGATTTAGCTTGAGCCCGGCTCGCTTGCACAGACGTGATTGACACCCACATACAGAGAGCCCATCATGGCTCCTCTACCCCACAGCGGGAGGGGAGGGGAGACGTCGCCCGCATGAACATACTTGTGGCAATTACCTGAACCGACCGGTCCTGGAAAGGCGCTATGCGTAAAACCGACAGACGTGGGACCTTATAGGTCGCACCCCCCCACCCCAGACTGGACAGTACGCAGGCGTTGGCTGACTGGTTTCGGTGCGATGCTTTGGGTTCGGGCGGGGTGCTGAGCTGGCAGCCTCTCCCTGACGCGCCGTGGCGGCGTGGGAGGACCACGCGCACAGCTGCTGGCTGGCTCTCAGCTCGCAGGCTCATTCACAGATTTCCGCCTCCGTTTCAGAGGTGCGACGCCGGTCACGTTGCCGGATCGAACGCCGCACGTTCCCAGCCTGATTTACGCGTGCGAGGGCGCGCTGGAAGGGCGCGCTGGAAGGGCGTGGCCCAGGCTTGCGGCGAAAGGTATGCGTGCCTACGAGGGCGCAGTGCTTCCAGGAATGTGACCGCGCATGACACCGCCGTCGAGGTCGTGTTTGTCATCGTCACGCTCCGCTCCTACGGGACGCACCGCGCGGTTACCGCTCGCAGGGGGAGGGGACCGCGTCACTGCCTGGAAACTCGGAGAGCAGCCGCCTGAGTATCAACACCGCGTAGCCTGCGTTCTTTTTTATTTTCCATTTGCCGTGACGTGGTGTCCATGCCGGACTGCTTAGCGTGCAGGAATGAGCGGTGTCGCTGGTGGAGTTGCGTGACTGAAGGGCCGTACACACCCTGGGTAGTTAATTACGTGTGACACGGAAAGGCCTTGATGAACAGGTGTGTTAGATTCCTCTTAGACAAGCCACACCACCTTAACCTCATCTTTTCCGTCACTCCACGACCTCTACACTGCTCATTTTCTGTCTCCATAGCTGTCTTTCCATCTCTCTTTCTGTTTGTATCCGTCTGCCTCGCTCTCTCCCCACGCGAGCCGTGTATCTACTGCTAATATTTTGCTCTGGAGCCTGGCTCAATCACCTGCTGCAGCTCTGAATTATTGCCTTCAGAAATGTGAAATCAAGTATGGCGTGATGTTGGAGTCGGTATCTCCCGCGTGATGAAATGTCTGATGGAACAGAGTGAGGGGGGGGCCCTCTCTCTACGGGCGCCACTACAGATGAAGCGCCCAGTCCTGCCACAGCCGGGCAAATGAGAAGGTAATGGAAGGGGAATGGAATTTGCGAAAATGGAATTTACATCAGCACTGGTGCCTTTTACCTGCAGGCCATGAAATAAGAAAGGAATGGCTGAAAGAGCTTGGCTTTCCATTTTTCAGACTGAACGGGCGTGCGCCCCCAGTCTCTTTCTCTTAGGGCTTCTCTTTTTCTGTCTGCCTTCTCTGCTTTTGTGCGGCGCAAATTACCCATGTTCCTTTTAACACCATTTTTCAGCGTCCCCGCTCACTCAATTTGCAGCCTGACTGAACCTGCTCTGATTGGCCCGGGGCCCTTGATGGGCGGCGGGGTTGATTGACCTGCGATTGACAGGCGCGCAAGTGGGCGGGTCAGCGGTGCAGACAGACGTAGTCTGACCGGTGCGCTGTTTGCCACCTCCCGAGGAGCCTGCTGACAACGACTTTGCTGTTTCCGTAGTGATAGGAATGGCTTAAAAGCCCTTGGGGTTTGCTGCCACTGTCCTCTGAATTATTTTGTTTGCATGTAGCATGTCTGTTGAGAGAATGGCCAAGGAACCCAGGGTCCTATTCTCCTGTGACGTCAGAAATTAAATGAAATTACAAATTGTAATTACTATTGGGCACTATGCATATTACTTTTACTAGTAACATTAGCATACCCGTTTAAATTATGTACATTTTCAAGTGCATGTATTCTTCTGCGCTGTTGACAGCTGTGGAGCTGCAAGGGGCTGGCTTGCTACCCACTTATCAGCCAATGTCTTGTGTATGATTCTTTTACCGACACTGGATTCAATTTTCCAGGTGAACACCCGGTTGCTCCTAATTAAGGACGGCTATAAACGATGTTCTTCTGCGTGAGTCTGCGCTCTTTTAAGGCCACCGTTCCTCTTTTGTTTCCTGAGGGGAATATTAATGTGGGCGCAATTGATGGTCTTTTTGCAGCAGGAGCTTTCTCTGGACATGGGCAGTGTGGCCCAGTTGGCCGGTGTCCATGACCTGCAAAGCTGGAGAGCTCAGCCCACAGTTCCTAAAAGGTCCGCCTCATGGTCCAAAGCTAGGGCTTGGGTGGCACAGCAAGATACCCCTATAGGGTTGGGACTTTAGCGTTGGGACTGTAGTGCTAGGACTTTAGCACAAGGACTTTAGCACTGGGACTTTAGCGTTGGGACTTTTTAATCTTTCTGCCTCCCCTAATGTATAGTTATATAATATTGTTGAGTGTTGCTGACCTTTATGAATGGAATTACGAGTTTTTGGTGGTGGCGCTTTTATTCCTGACTAAGGATCCTCGTGCCTGCTTGCTGCTTCTGAGGATTGGAAGAGCTGTTCTGCTGCGGCAGGCTGTGCGTTCGGGCTGACAGGCGAGGACCCGCACCGGCGGTCTGGAAACACGGCGTCTTCTATAAATAAACCGCGCGTGGGAGGGCTCCAACGCTAACGACGACTCCACACCCACCGGCCCTCGGCCGCTTGGGCAATAAATAGAGCGCCCTGTGCCCGGCTGAGCTGCGTGGAAGGATGGGGCTCCCAGTGTTTGGGACCCTCTCTTTTATTGCGCTTTTCTGCTTTTGTGAACTTAGGTCATCTGCTTTTAATAGTGCCCACTGGCTTTATAAGGCATGCCGGTCCACCGGTCTGCTCACAAACGACTCCGTGACTTTACACAGTGATATATGTGTGAGACATTATTTGAAATAATCCAATTAGTTTTGATGCGCCATGGCATTTTATCTTTATGCCTTTAGTTACTTTAGTATATTTTGATGATGCGTGTAGACAGTGATTGGTTAATCAAGAGACTCAGAAGCTGGGAGTAGTAGGTCATATAGAGAAAATGGTATTGTATGGAAGCCACAAAAGCACCCTGCCCTGACGAAATACTTTCACATGAGCTGAACAATTGATTGAGTTGCTCTCATCATGTGTTCTAATGACCATGCATCAGACAACTAGGTCTTGTGTCTGGGAGTCAGACCATTTAATCATGACTGAAGATTCCTGACTGTGTTGTTGGAAAATTTGAGAGGATCTAGATACAAGATACTGCCCACCTTTGTTCCAGTGGGTGTGGCAGGCTATCCGCACGAACTGCTTTGTTATTTATACTAGAGGTTCGGTGCTGACCTGATGACTTTGTTCCGTTGCCATGGGTACAGCAGTTTCTTAATTTGTGGTGGGCAGCCTTTGCGCTAGGAGCGATTTGAGTTTTGAGTTAGAATTTGAGTGCAGGAGTTGGCACACTGGGACTCTGGGTGTATTGGTTCCTGGGTGGGGATATTTTAACCCCTGGTGTTAAAACTAAAATGACCTTCAGGATGTGGGTGCAAAGGTGTTCTCCTCGGCTCCACGCTTGGCACCTCACGTTGTTTTTTGTTTTTTGTTTTTTTCCTTCCCCTCAAACAATGGTTAATGCTGACTGGAAATAACACACTCATTTCCTCCTCTGTAGCCTGCATGTCCAACAGTGCATATAATCCTCACCTCTCCCCAGACCATGGGCTGCTATGGCACTAAGTGCAGCAACAGTAACCACACCAGCGAACAAGTGCTAGGTCAGCTTCGCTGTTTGTACGCAGCTGATAATCACTAAATGGAGCTCTGTGACAGAAGTGTGACAGCTGTAGCCTAGTTCCCTGAATTGAGACTGTAATTATTTACAGTAGTAGGTTTTATGGTAATTGGTGATTGTTATATTTGCACTCTTGATCCCTGCTCATTGCATGGATGGAAATACTCGATGTCACTTTACTCGAGATGGGTGAATAACTGGCTGCACCACAGCAAAGATGGTGCCAAGAGATAAATCCCCAAATCACTAATTAATGCTTCGCTGTGGTGGACGTGTTAGAGAGATGTGTTATATTGCCTTCTATAGAGATACGAAGAGAGGAAGAGAGGGAGGGAGGGAGGAAGAGAAGAAGAGAGGGAGGGTGGGGGGAATGAATGCGAGAGAGGAAGAATGTCCTTCCTTTCCACCCCTATATTTTCACACGAGAGGAACCCTACAATCAGTTGAGAACAATGCATTTCAGATTCCTTTCTGCAGGCAGAGCGCAGAGATAACACCCGGATCGGCGTCGCCATGGTTACACCTGCGAGCCAGGTGCCTGCAGCGGCCTCACAGCGCCCAGCGCTCCCCGCCCAGCAGAGGGCGCTCTGCTATCTCAGCTCACTAACGTGTACTTCCACGGTCCAGATCTGAGCTCTGTCATTCAGCCATGTTGGGGGAATGGGCAGCCCAGTTGGGCGTAATTAGCTGCTTGCAGATCCCTCCCCTGGATGACGACAAAGACAATAATAGCGGCGAATGCAATATAGCTTCTCTTGTGACTGAGCTAGAGAACAGAGGAACAAGGGAAGAAATGTTATTACGCTTGATATCATTATCACTTGTATTAGATGCCGTTACTCTGAAAGTGGTTCCAGGCCCACTTAAAAATCTTGTCTGTGATTCTGGCCTCACAAATCGACAGCGTTGCTTTGCACATTGCTGTTCATACGAGAAAAGGCTTCCTTCCCTGTTACAACGAACGAACGAACTCACGCACGCACGCACGCACGCACGCACGCACGCACGCACGCACGCACGCACGCACGCACGCACGCACGCACGCACGCACGCACGCACGCACGCACGCACGCACGCACGCACGCACGCACGCACGCACGCACGCACGCACGCACGCACGCACGCACGCACGCACGCACGCACGCACGCACGCACGCACGCACGCACGCACGCACGCACGCACGCACGCACGCACGCTGTACTCTGTTGTCATTGTAGCCAGTTGTGATGGAATGAGAATGTTGTCCAGATCATTTTCAACTGATTTATAAGGTTGTCCACCAAGGTCCACTTAATTAAAATTAAGAGGCTTTCAAGGATAAAACATAACCTTTTTCTTATTTCTTTATTTATTTTTTGCAGCGTTGCGCCAGAGGCACTTTGATGTCTTGTTCTTGCCTGGATGGATGCATTCCAGCGAATTTGAGCAATTTGTTATTCTTATTTATTTATTTAGGTTAATTTGAACAAGGGAGCTTTTATAATACGGGTCATTGTAATCTCACGAAGCGTAAGAAGCGCGCTGCTTTCTCCCTGAAGCCATTATGCAGAATAACAATAAGCGTGATGATAAACAGGAATAAAAATCTCCAAGCCTCTCTTCCGCCCCCCGCACCCCCTGCCAGGAGCTGATAATAACCAGCATCTGATGGCATCCAAAATACATTTCTGCTTTTATCACGTCTTTTCTTGTCTTTCCAGGCCCTCCAAGGAAGGAATCTGCCACATTTGGTTGTAGTTATTGAAAATATCCAGAACATGGTTACATTTTCCTTGTGGTCTTGTTTTGTAAAATATATGCAGATGTTACAGCTTGAATATATTATACAACGCATGCTATTTCTGTTTGGATAGTGAATGCAGTTCTGCTTCGCCTATATTTCTTGCCTTTTCCTTTTTTGCCCCGTGGTTGGTATTTTCTTCATTATCTGCTCTGTGTTTGTATGGTCTAAATAATGTTTTATTGTCATTAATCTTGGCTGAGTGTAAAAATCAACATGCCATTAACGTTCGGAGCACGAATGAGCAATTAGGGTTTGGATAATTAATGTGTTTTACTAAGAACCATCCGCCTCGATGTAGGCCGATGTTTTCCGTCAGTGTGGTCATTATGTGCATCGTATGCACCATTGATTTCATGAGGACTGCTGGGGAGTCCTGGCCCATGCTTAAGACTGTTTACTGTACTTTGTCTAGAAGGATTGCATCATTTCTATGCCTGACTGTAAAACGTTTGACCTCAGTAGCTGTGTCCCTCAGTGATCACACAGTGTTGCTTAAAACATAAATATCCCTCAATATGCTAATGTGAGCGATTGAAAAAGTATATATTGAAAGGAGTGTACATTGCCTCTATTTCTGCTGATGGCAACAGTATTATTCTCCATAGACGTTGCTTTTATCACTAAAATAATAACAATCAGTCAAATTCCAATCTGTTATCTGTTGCAGAATTGGCACTCATTGTTCTGCCTTTACTGTTACATCATGGTAGTGCAGGGAAAGTGGTATTTAAATGATTCAATGTAATGTAGGGTCATTCTGTCATAGCTTTGCAAGGTATCGGCCACCAGTATATGCATGATTTAGTGATACATCGCTGGTTTTTCCTCGAGACGTACCATTCATCGTTCATCACACAGTACACAAATCGTATTTTTGTATGTTCCGTATAGTACTCCTGTTCATACATTCCGTGTAGGAATTTGACAGTATTTTGACTGAACAGGGGAGAGAAATGTAGCACGTGTGCTAACGTGACTCTGGCAGCTGGGCTTGAGCTAGCATTCCTGCGCAGTGTGGCGCCAGCGTTGCGCCTCCATCTCCGGGGGCTGACGCTGGAGTTTGGCACGAGCTCCCCACGCCGTTCCTCGGAAGACGCATTCCATACAAATATTCTGCTGACGTCAGCCTCCCCGGAGACTTTTTGCGTGTCGGCCGCGTTCGTGAAATGGGTTTGCATTACTGCTGGCCTCCCGCCGGGCCTTCCCGATTGCGTTTTGCACTTTATTTATCCGCGCAGGACCGGACCTGGCTGCGGCTTCACACGCTGCCGCTTACTCAACCTTCTCCAGCGCTCGTGTTTCAGGGTTTAATGTGGTGTCGGATGCAGAGCCCTGGCACCTCTGCTTCACAGTGCCGCCTGTCCTGTGCACGTTATAGGGAGAGAGAGGGAGAGAGAAGCATTAGCACTAGCAGCAACCCGTGCTGCACATTTCCTTAATATCTGCGGGTAAAGTGCTTCCTGTCCTGGTGTTCTCCCCGATGAATATAAACCACCCTGCTCTTTTTGTAGGTAAATATTGCATGTGTCCAGGTGTCTGCAATTTCCCATTGACATGGTAATGCCCTGCTTGGTAGTCACAGGTTTGCTTCCTCTTCCCCAGTTTGTTTGCAAATGAGTGTCTTTGGCATTGGTTCTTGGAGGCTTCATCAGCCTAATAAAGGCTAATATGAGTTCTCCCACTCTAGCACCGCTGTCCCTACGATAGGCCTTTTGTGCCCTTCACTAATGTTGCGCAGTGTGTAATTCTGTGAGTGTTATTTTGTAGTAATCACAATTAATGCCCTATTTTGTTGTACAATACAGTGGTTTTTGGCACTTGTATATGGTGAGGTAGTAGTGGTGTAGAAGTTGATGTTACTGTTCTGTTGATGTTTTCATGCTATGATGTTGATGTTGATTTTGACAGTGATGTTGGTTCATTGTTCTGATACTGATGTTTTAATGATGTGGTATTGATTGTGTTGTATTGGCTTTGATGTTATGATCTTGTAATGTTGGTGTTGGTGTTATGATGTTGACGTTTTGATGTAGCGATGTTGATGTTTGGATTTTGTGACATTGGTTTTCTGATTTCGATGCTTTGATGTTGTGATTTTATGATGTTGACGTAGTGATGTCGGTTTTGTGGTTGTGATGATATTTTGATGCGATGTCGGTACTGGTGTTGTGATGCCTGTGCTCGGATGTTCCCATATTGAATGATGTTGTGTTGGTTGTGTCCTCATCCACCTGACGGGCTTTGCATTGCTTTCTCATTCACACTCATTAGTTTCTCAGTACCCAAAAGTCAGAGGTGAAGCTCTTGACGGTGTCCCCACACACTGATGTAGACACTGAGGTGAGGAAGAAAGGCCTAACAGTGTGGGCTATCAGTTTGCTCGCAAGGCTTTGGGGTCCTAGCCCTCTTCTGTACAAGACCATCACCAAAAAGCACTAAATATTGAACCGTAAGTCTGCACTTAGGAGGAGCATGGTAAGTGAATTGGACAGCGTGGCATACTCTTAATGGAATGGGTTGTTGTTTTATTTTCGATCCCAGTCAGCCATCTGTGGGTGTCAGGGAGTGGGGCAGCGGTGCTTCACAGCAGCTGGGTGGGAAAGTGGGTCAGTGTCTGCCTGCCGCCCTCAACAGAACCAGGCCTGCAGGGCCACTGCTGCCTGCCTGGGGCCCGTGGTCTGAGCCGGGGGCCGGGCTGAGCTCTCAGATGGTAATCCTGTCGGTTGAGGGCAGCGGCCTGCACACTGCGATATTTAATTCCTCTAATGTGTCCGATTTTCAGAAAGTGATGGAAGGCTGCCACTGGGATTTCCCAGGTCAGGCATTAACACGTGGACAGGAAATGGGTTTTGAGTCAGACTTTTTTTTTATGTTATGTTTTTGTTGAGCAGATGGAAAGAGAGGCTATAATTTCCAAAAAATGTTTTGTTGTTCTTGCAAAGGGTTGCTAAGGAGGAAAAGAATGATTTCATTCTCACTTCTCAGCTGTTCCTTATTTATAAAACTAACTCCTTTTTAATTTGGTTCGTCTCTTACACCTCCCACCAGGATGTGAAGCGTGGTTGTGTGCCGTTTCGGGCCTGTGATTTAGGGGACAGAAAAAAGTGCGCTGAGGTGGGGTGGGCTCCTTACCTCCCGACCACGCCGGTCATGACCGCTGGTCGGCTGCGGCCTGTAGTGTAGCGGTTAAGGTAAATGACTGGGACCCGCAAGGTTGATGGTTCAATCCCCGGTGTAGCCACAATAAGATCCACACAGCTGTTGGGCCCTTGACCCTGCATTGCTCCAGGGGATGTCTGTTTCCTGCTTAGTCTAATCAAGTGTACGTCGCTCTGGATAAGAGCGCCTGCCAAATGCCATTAATGTAATGTAATGTAATGTAGTGGTCGGAGAATTCCGCCTTGACACAGCTGTAATCTGCTGACCGCCCTTCCCCCCGCGGTCATGGCAAACATCTGTGGACCACGGCAGCCATCACTCTCAGAGGGGTGTTCGCACCCCATTAATTAGGATCTTGTTAACGTCGTCCATTTCCTGCCTGGGAGTTATGAGTTATTGGCACGCAGCGCCATTTTGTCCACCCTGCGTACGTTTGTGTAAAGCCTCGCCCGGGTACGAGAAGGGTAGGGCCATGCTGTTTCAGGCTGACAGGATTTCAGTGTTGAGTGAAGTGGTGGGGGGTTGTCGGTGCGTTAAACGGGAGAGTCGGTGCGATTAAGCGGCAGGCTAATATTGTGCCGGTGGGAGGGGGCGTGCGGGAGCTCTAGCGCCGCCCTGGGGGCAGTAGTGCTGCAGGCGCTAGGAATGGCAGCCGCTTTGCCCGTGGCTCAGCCTGGCATGAGATGAGGCTCCCTGAGGAGCCGAGCTCGAGAGCAGAGAGACTGCAAGCTCACCTCTACTGCCGTCAGAGTCCATACTCCTGTCTGACTGCCACTCTGCTCTCAGGAGGATTCAGACGGCGAATCGCCTCTGCGGGAGGTCGCAGGGCCCGCCTCCTGCGGTCACATGACCCAGACTGTGGAAGGAGACGCCCAGCCTTCACCGCGCACCGTGAGCGGTGCAGCCCTCCCCACTCCGGCGATGAATATTTCATGAGCGCTGCTCTCTGGTGCGTGAACGAGCTGGGAATGTGTTGAGCAGCCCCCTACCCCGCGGCATGCTGGGACGGAATCGGAGGAGAAGGCTTGGGACCGCTCCCTCAAGGCAGCCAGCGCTAATCTGTCAACTCCAACAACACTCACCCCCCCCTCCCCCCCCTTCCACCCCGGGAGCAGTAACAGCAGTCAAACCTGCAGTTTAATTTGTTTGGAAATGGCAGGGTAAGCTCTGGAACGATTTCATCTGCGTCATTAATGACGAGGCTGTGAGGTGCTGGTGAGGCGCCCTGGTCTATGCAGCGGTGGGGCATGGGTTCACATCCCGGGTGAGGGTACAGCCCCCTGAGGGTTTAGCAAAGCAAGCATACAGAGCGGTTTGCAGTTTATCTGACTTGTGGTCTGTCTCTGTATTCAGTGTTGACTGCGTGGGTAGACATATAGACAGTGATGAGGGGCAGGGTGGTGATGGGGGGGAATCGTATGTTTTACTTTAAATACGAGGGAGTTGAGTCTTTGTTTTTATTCAGCCTGTTAGTTTATCTTCTTGACATGTATTTAAAGGTTTCCCAGGACACTGACCTGTTGAGATCAAGTTCCATTTTCAAAGACAAAGCATTATTCAGGCAATATTGAAATTGTTTATTGTTGCATTTAAATTAAAGCTTTCTTCAGGTGGATTTTAGCTGAAACATTGATTCAGCGTCTTAGCAGGAAGAGTTAAGAGTTCAACAGTCGGGAACACAACTAAATAATCTCCGTCCAGCTGATAAGAGGCTACACCTGTATGCTATCAGTGGTTTTCACTTTCTACGTGGTGTAAATGTAATACTTTGCCTTGTCACAGATTTAGAGCTGGTCAGGTCAATGTTGGTAGCATTGAAAGCCTGAGGTTTTTACTGTTAATTGAAAATCCAACCCCATGTGCCTTCAGTCATGTCCTTCAGAACAGAGAGGGTTGGTTTTACCCGATTCCTATTTTTACCATGGTGAAATGGTCTCGGAACTTCACCAATACCCTGGCCTTGACCACCGTGCTTTCTGTAGATAATTCTCCCAGAGCAAGCAACATTTATTTTTGACCATGCTAGGATGACTTCCAGTGTGAATTCTCTCAGCATAGCTTTTCAGTTTTCCCAGCATAGACCGTCCTATAATTGTCCGTAATTGCCCCAGTAATGGCTTAAGCTCTTTTCATAGCCTTGCAGCTCGAGCGATTTAGGAGTAAAGCCACGTGTCTCCATGGGAACGGCTCGGCCCTCGATTGCAGGGCAGCGAGCGGAGGCCATCTCCTGCGTTTGTCGCTGTCTCTCCTCTCCGGGTTTGATTGGTTGGCCTGATCGGTCTGACCGGTTCCAGCCGCTGGGCGGAATCAGCTGCAGAGCGCCGGCGGTTGTCATGGACGCGATGACAGCCCGGCCTGAGGGGACAGGCGTGCCCGGGCACATTCCCGTCTCCTCTCGGCGTAGAGGCGGGTCGGGCTGTCCGCTGCTTACTGTAAATCAACTGCAAGTCGCTTCGGATGGAGGCATCAGCAGAATGGCTAATCATCAGTCATTTGGAGTGCGCGATAATATCAGGGTCCTGTCGTCATTGGTCGACCCAAAGCGAGCGTTTGGGTATGGGAGAGTAAGCAGAATTGCCAAGCGATCTGCCGATGCAGCATGTGTACATCAGGGAGGCAGTGCGTTTCATGCACAGCTGATGCTTTAAATTAAAATGTCACGTTCACAACGTCATGTCAAAATGTAATGAATTAAATAGTCCGCCTGATGGAGCTTTATATTCTAACCTGCCTATATGGGCTTGGACATCCACTTTACATCTGGGTACTGGCATTTGCAGTCATCGTAGAAATGTAGGCAGACCCAGTGAGAGGGAACACAATCCCAGAACTGTCACTGTTCTGAATCGGGACCCATCATAGATCAAACTCTCCATCATTGATATTTTTGTTGTGATATCAGCAAATTGTATTTTATCATTGTTTTCTAAAGATCAGCTATGGTATTCTGGCAAAATAAGCTGAATAGGACTCGAGTCCTGTCACAATTACACAGGACTCCTGTGTGGTTACAGAGTGGGCTATTGACTCAAGTCAGTGGCTGAAGATGTCATTCCCTTGACATCTTCTATGTTCTTGAATCTCCGATAATGAACCATTTCAACGGCATTATGATCCGTGACCATGTGAAACTAACTTCAGACCGCTGACCATAAAGGAACAGTTTCACTTTGAACATTCAATAGCAGAAGCAACTGTAACAATATCCTTTTGTGGGTTTGTGATGTTAGCTCTGTCGCTAGCCTCAGGTTTCTTGGCAAAAAGGTAAAAATGCAAATCCAGGTTTTTAAATCTGTGCCATGCTGTAAGGCACACTGCGGCTTTTTGGCTTTTTGAAAATTTCTATGTTTTCAATATAATACTGGATTTTTTATTTAAAGTCTTAGCCTATAACTGACCGCTTTGTTGATTTCCTTTTGGATCACCCCTCAGGAGTTATTTCAAGTGCCTAGGCAAGATGTTTACCTGTATGTTTTATTTGCTTTGCAGTTGCCCTGTTGGCGGTTTAACTAATGACATATCAGTAGGATGGTTGCAATAAAGTTTTGTAGCTGTGACAAAGCGTTTTTTGTTTATTACACACATGACGACTATCCTTGGGCTACATCTGTAATGTTTTAATAGACAATTGAAGTGTAGCAGGCAGATGGAAGAGGCGTTAAATTCTCTGAACCATGTTGATTACATTGCCTTTTCCTCAAAATTTTACAGCCACACAATATTGTTCTGTGCTTCCACATTTTGGGTGATGGTTTTGAATTTTGGTGAAAAAAACACAACAAGTCACAAAGCCTGGAGTCTCTTGCTTTGCTCGCATTTTAATCGGTCGGCGGGCTATATAGCGTCAAATGATTCATTTGTTAACATTAAAATGAATTGATCACAGGAATTATTGTAAACATGCATTGCTAGCCTAATGTCTACAAATAAATATTAGCTATATTTTTTGTGTTTATCTACATTTTACATGAATGTGGGAAAATTGGTTGCAGTTTCCACTGCCATTAGTCCTGTAATGTAAAGCAGGGCAAAATGGCCAGTCAAATAGGAGCTATTCATATCAGTCCCAGAATTTCCATATCACAGCCCACTAAATATAGCAAAGGCTGTATTTGTCCGCAGTCTTCAGTAACCATCTGTAACATACTCACTGCCAGACTTTGGAGTCACTGACAGGATGTTATACGAGGGCCGTTTTCTTTTCTGTTGTCACCAAAACCGTAGTGGACTTGCAGTGCATTATGGGAAACTGGAGGACTGTACTTTTTGATTTTCTGCTTTTATTCAAGCTCCATTTCTTCCCTTCTCTCTCTGCAGATATCTGGAGCCTGGGGGTGATCCTCTTCATGCTGGTTTGTGGGCAGCCACCTTTCCAGGAAGCCAATGACAGTGAGACACTGACCATGATCATGGACTGCAAATACACCGTACCCACACACGTGTCTCTGGCCTGCAAAGAGTAAGCCAATCCACTCGCACAAACACACTCATTCTTCATTCAAAATCACACACATACAGTACATAGGACATGCAAGAAAACACTCAACGCCTATACTCAATCGCAAACGATTGCAGTCGCACATTACATTATTACATTATTGGCATTTGGCAGATGCTCTTATCCAGAGCGACGTACAGTTGATTCGACTAAGCAGGAGACGGTCCTCCCCTGGAGCAATGCAGGGTTAAAGGCTTTGCTCAAGGGCCCAACGGCTGTGCGGATCTTATTGTGGCTACACCGGGAATCGAACCGCCAACCTTGCGTGTCCCAGTCATTTACCTTAACCACTACGCTACAGGCTGCCCCATATACATATGGACATATACATACATGCATGCATGCACAGGGTTGCACACACAAAGACACACATTTATACCACTGCACACAATCCCGGTCGCTAGGGAGTTTCCATCCCATGGGGTTCATTTGCGAAGCCAGTATTTACCTTTCAACTTTCACACACATAGTGCTTCTCCCACATCCAAGTGAAGCACAATAATGTCCCATCTGGGAATTCCTGGAAAACAAGCCCTTCTGTTCAAATACATCCCTTCTGTTTTTTTTATCCTGTTCGGAATACCATAAATATAACCTTTAAAATGCTAAATGCCACAGGCTTTGGCCCGAACCCATCTGATGTGTACATATTGCCCACGCTCTTGAAGGTTCTGGGGCGAGGGGGAACGATGCTCAATCATTTCACTCACTCGGTTGTTTACATGAGCAGAGCATTGCATGCATTAGCAGGGCACGGTCTCCGGTTCTTTCCGAAAGGCCAATCCATTTGAACAAAGCTCTTTAATTCAGGGTCACCTCTCTCTCAGGCTGCTCGCGTTGCTCACGCTGTTTCAGGCCACCGGGCCCATATTCAGGCCGTCCCGGGTCTTTATGGAGTGCTGCTCATTAACTGTAGAGCCGTAGAGCTGTAGAGCTAAAGAGCACGTATTGAATTTTCCGTGCAACAGCTTCCATTCAATTTAGTGATTTGTACATCGAAGGCGGGCTATTGGTTATTGTGTTGGTTCATTGTAATTAGCATTGGGTAATGATTTTATAACTTGCACTTTCTGATATCCCTGAGGGTTTACACCACCGCAAGGACTCTATGAAACATTACCGAGGAAAACCAGGATGAATGCCTGTCTCCATTACCATAAAGTAAAAAATTTTGCTGCCCTTGACTTGAATCTGTCAATGGTTGTTCTTTTCATTGTTGAGGTAGGGGTCTGTCAATAGTTGTTCTTTTCATTGTTGAGGTAGGGGTCTGTCAATGGTTGTTTTTTTCATTGTTGAGGTAGGGGTCTGTCAATGGTTGTTTTTTTCATTGTGGAGGTAGGGGTCTGTCAATGGTTGTTCTTTTCATTGTTGAGGTAGGGGTCTGTCAATGGTTGTTCTTTTGATTGTTGAGGGAGGGATCTGTCAATGGTTGTACTTTTCATTGTGGAGGTAGGGGTCATGGTCAGAGCTTTAAAGGCCCAGCCCTCGGTTATGTAATCGGGGGCAGAGGGGGAGGTGGAGACAAGCGAGAGCGCACCTCGTCCTATTTCGGTTCCTTTTAAGACCTCGTGCCTGAAGCACGGGCTGGCTTTGGAAGAGCGCCATCAGGTCTTTATCTCCATCCAGCAAATTTATGAAAGCCTTCAGCAGTGCACAGATCACCAGCTTAGCCCGGGCACATTAAACCCTGCCGGATTTATGGAAAGGGATGGGACGCCATAACAGCCCGGAAAACTCTGGAACGTCGCCGACCGCCACGCGCTGTTCCCGGCCCACCGTTTCTGTTTAGTTTCACCGCCTGCGAGACAGGCTCTTTGTGTTTGTCTCTCTTCGTCTCGCGGTCACCCCGGCGACGGGTTGTCGGTGCGTCCGAGATCCGCAGCGGCCTGCGTCTGGTTAGCGCGTGACAGACAGTTTTATATTTACGCTGTCTGGACGTGACATTACTTTTCTCCGGCGCCGTTTCCGTGGTAGACCCCGTGGAGGTGTTTGAAGGCCCTCCGTGAAATTAAAGAGGGCATCAGTCAGACTGCATCCGTCTGGACGCTGAATCTCTGATTATGATTGACATGATAGGCGGGAGTACGTGTGCCACCCGTCTCCGGGCTCATTTGGAGGGGCTGGGATGTAACGAAGGGCCTGGTTGTTACCTCTGATTGGCTCAAATGGAAAGTGGCTCAAAATGGCTGAGTCTGATGTGTTCTGGCGGAAGACTCCTTTGTCAGAGCAGCGCTGCATTTCATATTTGGTTCCTCGACAACTGCAGAGACTTTCTTGGTGTTTTGACACCGTGGGCCTGTTCATATGCCTCAGTTGGCCCCTCAGTTGGCCCCTCAGTTGGCCCCTCAGTTGGCTGTTGTCAGTTGGCCGTCGTCAGTAAAATCAAACGTTGTTCTACATTAATCTAACTGTCTTGAACCACTTTGTTGGGTTATGCAAGCCTTCAGGATAGCTATATAAATAATAAACCAATCAACCTTTGTGCTGCAGAGCGAGAAATGAAACATAGATTGCGTGCGCAAACTATTAGGCTAGAACAATTGCCAACGACCGTATTGATGAGGAGCAGGATTGGCGGTGGTTACGGATTTATTTTTTGTATGACAATGATATGGCCTGTTTTGCCCATAGTACATTGTTTGTTTTGATTATTGGTACCTGTCATTTTCAATCATTTATTTGTATTTTTCAGTAATAGGCTTTGTATATTGAAGTTACTCATTTTTAAGGTATTATTATTTATTATTTTTTTGTTTACACAACAACTACAAAGAAACTTACTAAGCAATAATTTACAAAGCAATACATGTCTCTTCTTCATAAGGTGGATATGTATTATTACACTATTTTAGGCTTATACTATAATAGAGGCATAAAATGAAAGAAAAAAAAAAGAAAGACAATTGCGATTAAGGATTTCATTATTTGCTTGACAAATAATCGTAGACTAAAATGTCATGATCATGACAGCCCTGGTGAGAGCCACAGTGGAGTGGGAGAGCCTGCAGTGATTCCTGCATGCTGTGAGTCTGACGGAGACAGCCGGACCCCTGCCACCTCAACCTGCCGTTCTGCAGGAGGCCGTCCTGAGCTTCAGCCGCACGGCCTGCTGATGGATTCCTTCATACAGCCCGGCCTTGCCACTCCTACCCTCAAGCTATTTTTCATCAGTTGTGATTTTTGTCATTTTTAATTTTAAGGGCTTGAATCCAGCCATTGAGCGCCTGTCACATTACATTACATTACGTTATTGGCATTTGGCAGACATTCTTATCCAGAGCGACGTACAGCAAAGTGCAAAGCGCATACCCATGACCAGGGACAGGGGGCAAAACACCCTAGTGGGAAGTACAATTTCAAGTGCTAAGGCTACAACAAAGATAAGGACTTGGGCCTATTTGGTTAATCTCACAGTGGAATGTATATCGAAAACCGTTTTTCTACACGTCATGTCTTCTTGGCGTCGAAGCGTAACTCAGCGAGTTTGATGGAAGTGTACAGTCAGCGTCGGGAGCATCTCATCAGCGGTTTTCCAGGTCAGTGCTTTGGCGAGGCCCTGGTTTCCTTATTTTTCAGTGTTGAGCTGGCTGCAGCCCTCCATTATGGCTCTGCACGTTCATGTTGGCGCACGCCAGCACTTACTGAGAGCTGCTGCTGTCAACCGCTGAACCGCTGGGGTGATGATCCATCAACGCCGTCTGTGTGCGCTGTTGTGTGATGGTTTCATGTTTTATTTTTTCCTCCCATAGTGCAGTGTATTAGAGGTGGTCCTTTCTTTTCCAAAACATTCATAAATCCAATAATTTCATAGCATTCAGGGCTGGCTTTCATTGATATTGATGATTCACATTACCGTACACTAGCGATACCAGTGATGTGAACTGATGCTGAACTGTACTCTGGGAAAATTGAGTTCCAAAGCATGAAAATATGTATAAACGCCTGTGTTTTGTGTACTATTCTCTGGGGAACCGGGTCCTGTTGTGGGTGGTTATGGGTATTTTGCTAATTGGCAGTTGGCAAGCGTTTGACCTCTCTCTGCACTGTGAACATTCCCAATGGAGGCCCAGGAGCTGTTTGTTACTGAGCTCGGTGGAGTCTCTTCTGATTTCTCCCCTGGAGCCAATCAGGGAAGAGTTGCTTCAAAGCACCAACCATAGTAGCCAGTCAGCGAAGAGCTGCTTGAAGGTCAGCCTACTTAACAGCCAATTAGAGGAGAGCTGCTTTGATGTATACCCCCAAAACATTTCTTTCTTGCTGCTGCGAAGAGACTTTGTCCCTCGCGAAAGCTGAGATGCAAATTCTCAAGGGCTCATTATTTGCTTTCTTCAGATATATTTTAGTTTTTCCTCTTTCTCTCCCCCCTCGGTTGTCTGGCGTGTTGGATTTACGTTTCCTAAATTTGTTCGAATATGCAAATGCACGCCCAGTTCATTGCAGAGCACTCTACTTAATGAAAATGGATTTGCTTGCAAGCCTTAATAATTCAGTGCGGTTAATGCACCACCCTTGTGCTGAATTCCCCAGGAATGTTCCAGCACGGAGCTGCTGTTTCTGTTGTTGACGGTAGGATGTCGTCTAATGAAAATTTAAACCGGAGCCTCAGTGCGGTGGGCAGAGCGGTCCTGTGGAGAGAGCTTGCTTTGCTCCAGCGGTCCTCCCTCGGAGCGATCCCTCCCGCTCTCCCCCGGTTGGTGCGGATGGTCTCTCTCCCACCGTGCGACGCCGGTGGCGGTCCGCGCGGGATCCATAATGCATTCTTTCCATCCCTCTATCGCGCCAGCGATTGTGGGACCGATAAGAGCCCGGGGCGGGTGGTCCGTCGAAGGTCGTTTCCTGACCGGAATTCCATGCTGGCGTGGCACGTGGCATGCTTGGTCGATTCAGACCCCGACCGTCTCATAACAAACAAAATGGCATCTCCACTGCGCTTCAGGGGAAATTTAGAACAGAGGACAGCTATTCAGACCGACGTCAGACCTTTGCTTCTTGTCCTTTTTGGAAGTTTCCTGTCGGGCTTGCTCTTTCCGGAATGGCGGCACGTCTCATGTCTGGCTAATGGCATGTCGATAATAGAGCCATCAATGGCGGGGTCATGGGCGGGTTCACCCGACTAGACTGTCTTCCTTTCTTTCAGGCAAGGAGATGCTCATTACTTACATATGCGCATGTTAATGAGTGCTCTTCCTGTAAGCTTGGCTCCTTTGGGGAGGGGTATTTCAGTATTAATCCCTCCCTTTTATTACACAAGAATCTTACTGCCTCGTCAGCTTGGCTTCCCCTCCACTCCTGCCACATGAGGGCCTCCAGGGTTGCTGTGGTTACTGCCCCCTTTAGGGCAGTAGAGATGTACTGTCGCCTGGGTGTCGGACTGAATTCTCAAGGGCTGCAGTGTCTGCAGGTTTTTGTGTTTTCTTTTCTGTCAGCTGCCAATGAAGGCGTGTGGATTATTTTGCCAATCAATGATGTGAATGAACCATGGGTTATAAGAACAAGCAGACACTGCGGCTGTCCAAGACTGGTGTACTGCCGAGACCTGCCACTGGGGGCACACCACTGCTTCAGTGAACTTAGGGGGTCATGTTGGGGGTTGTTGACTGAGAAACCAAGTAATGTGGTCTGGAGGTCTTTTACTTCAAATGGCTTTTTTCCAGTATGATGACAATTTTCTTACCGAAAATATAAGTATAAATGAATGTTGTGGCCTATCCACAGAATGGTTCTGTGGGTCCACTCCATGTTAAAATTCAACCAAAGCTGCAACATCTTGGAAATGTTGGGCTGAGCAGAGAAAATTGTACTATGAATACCTGGCTGAGTGAAATTGTAGGGTAAAATTAGTCTCTGGCAAGTAGGTAGAAGCTCTACTGTCTCACCACTGAGTGCCTGGGCTATTGTATGACTTGGATCATTCTAGTGACATCAGCAGTGGTTACCACAACCAGCTCCCTGTCATCATGCTGGTATGATATTTCGGCATTTCTCAAATACCTTCGTTCAGTGAACACCATTCATCGGTCAGTACATTTCGACATGGCAGCCTGTTTCTCGCGAGCATGGAAGCCTGCGACCCCTCACCACCGTGCCGGTGACGAGTCCTGACCGGTGACAATCCGCACGAGTCATCGCACCGCTGTCAGTCGTCTCTGTTAGGAGAGGGGAAATGGTTGAGCTCAGGTTCGGGCGGATGCAAGTCCGGTTTTAAATGCGGAGTGCGTGGGCTCTGCAGCCGGTCAGCGCCTGGCGTGTAATGAGTGCTGACGGGCCGGTTATTAAAAAACACAGACGCTCCTTATCTGCTCTGTCATTGTGCAGATAGGCTGGTGTGCCGGTCCATAGGGGCCTCTCTCTGACCGGGCCTGCTTTGTGAGCGCTGACAGGAGACCCAGACCCTGAACCCTTCTCCCCTCCTCAAATTCACAAACTGCGCATGGGGAACAATACGTTCATTTCAATAACTAGAGTGAATAGCTCATAACATAACGGTTCAAATTTGGTCAGTAACAAACTTTGTGCAAAAGCAAATCTGTGCAGTGACATGCACACCGTCTACCGGTGTGCACTCGCACACATTTTAATTCATTATTTAGGTCCACATTGATAAAATACATCATAGGGGCTACTGAGTCGTGAGTAGTGAGCACTTTATTGGATATGTATAACTTATTTTTTGACTTATTGGTTTTCTGCTGCTGTAGCCTCTTCACTTAAAGGTTTGATGAGTTGCGTGTTCAGAGATGCTCTTCTGCATACCACTGTAATGTGTGGTTATTTGTGTTACCGTCACTTTCCTGTCAGGTTTGACTAGTCTGGCCCAAACTCTGGAGACGGTTGTGCATGAAAATCCCAGATATCAGTATTTTCTGAGAACATTTGTAATTGCTCCAGCAAGAAAAATTATGAGTACAAGAAACAACATCCTCTCCATATACTGCAACTGCCTACAATGGAGGAGACTGGGCAATACTTTGCTAGTCATTTGGCTCTCCATTTAGCCAGCCAAATCTTAGACATCTTAGTCATCTTAGTCATCTTAGTCATCTTAGACATCTTAGACATCTAGCCTGTGGACATGGCCTAAACTTCTGAAAACTAGGAGCTGACACTTATAACCTAGTTCAGTTATAATAATGTAATAATAAAGGCTGGTACTTTAATTGTTTTGTTAGATATGCTTCTTCCCAACTTGAATCGAAGGCACAGCCTATTTCTACTAGGAACACATTTCTATTATGGACAGCCGTTTTTATAGAAGGCATTGCTTCAACCACCTGTTGATGACCATGATGTAACCAGTAGCGGTCATGGCTAATAAAATACCAAATGGAAAAATAGAGTTTGGTTGGTAAAACTTGGAGGTGTGCTTTTACATTGAAGATGAGGATTGTACACACACACGTTTCATAGCCCCTTTTCTGTCTTTTCCTATGCTTCAAGTTGCGTGTGGAGCGAGAGATTGTTTGCTACACCGTTCATGTAAATGCCACCAAAAACGGCAAAGTTTGCAGTAGGGCACTATGTTTAAATCTGGACTCGCTATGGTTTTGGAAATATTTACATCTGCTTCGTGGTGTAGATCTGATAACTTGCCAGTATTTTGTCTGCTGTTTACTTGCTTAGTTGACTTTTGCCGTCAGTGTGTTTCACTGCCATACATATGCTAACGCACAGGTCTCAGAATCCTGTCCTGGAGGACTGCAGTGTCTGCTGCTTTTTGGTGCATTTCAGCACCAGTGATTAATCAAAGTCATTGGTTGGCTAAAGATTCCGCATGCCTTGTTCTCAAGGCCTTAATTGGCTGCTGATTGAAAGGAACCGCAAATAACTGCAGACCGTTCCTGAGTTTGACAGCCCTGCCCTAAGAGGTGCATAGTAACGAAGAACACAACAATGTAGAAATATTACCATATCCCCGTCAATTGTTCATTATTTCTTCCCTGGTGAATGTTTTTCTGATGGAGCATAAGCTCATGTGAATTGTCATGTTATTGACGAGGACCGCTGCCGTAACGAGCACCGCGTCAGGGTGTCTGCCATCCGAACATCCGGTGATGTTTTCTGCTTGGCGGCTCGGGGAGGGTGTAGTTATGTGGGCAGTTGCCGCCTCTTTGAACCACTCCTCGAGCTAGCCTGCTGAGTTCTCTCGGCGATGGAAAAAGCGGTAAAGCGCTTTGATGCAACGCCATGTCAGTTCCCACATGCCACAAACTGAAGAAGCTGTCGTTTAATTTCGGCTCCCAGCTGGAGCTGGGGGGGGTTGGGTGGGGGGGGGGGTGTACTTGCACTCGTCTGTCAAGCTGCTTATTTTCGTTTCTAAGGAGATCCTGACGAAAAGCAGGAGGCTGACGGGGGTTGGGGGGGGGTAAAAAGCACCCTTTCCAAAGGTTGTGAGAAAAACACTCGACTGTCTTTAACCAGAAGCTGAGAGACCATGCAATTACTGCAGCCTTAGAATGAACTGACAGAGGTAATGACCGGGTTGTTATCGTTGGCGCTTGTGAGTCGGTTGACTGCTAACGGTTGGGTAAAGTGGATTGGCTTGATTGGATATTACTGCTGGAAGACTGGAAGAACATCCACTTGTTGCTGAAAGTGGCTATTTTTAGTTGACACTGTGGACTGTGGCCTCTTCAATTTATGTGCATTGTAGTCATAATATGGAATAACGGACTTAATTAGACAAGGCAGCTTTTGTGCACACAATTTATTATTTTCCTCATATTGTTCATGTAGCTTTGTAACAATTTGCAGAGAGAAACCTATGACTTCCTGTACTTGACTGCTCGGTGCAGGGATTTAATGGTGGAGTCGGATTTCTCCTTGGGTGACCCTTAGGGTGTGTAAGCCAAATTGAAAGCACTGGATATTTAAATCTGACAGCATTGACATTCCTTGTATATTTGAATGTGCAACATGTCACGTACTGACGGGGGGGGGGTCGACTGTGATGTCGAAGGTGTCATGCTTCAGACCGGTTATGTAACTGAGATGCTGACTCACTGTGCTCATTAAATGTTTCATGATACTATTCTAAAGGGGTAGTAACCCTGGTGACGAGGACAAATTCCCAAACTAGTGGTCTACATCTAGCAACCCCCCAATCACTTGCATTCCCTAACTACTTTGATTGCCTCTGCCCTCGCCCTCCAGCCTGATAAACCGCATGCTGCAGCGGGACCCCAAGCGCCGGGCCTCTCTGGAGGAGATCGAGAACCATGCCTGGCTGCAGGGCGTGGACCCCTCCCCCGCCACCAAGTACAACACCCCGCTCGTCTCCCACAAGAATCTGTCCGAGGAGGAGCACAACGGGATCATCCAACGCATGGTGCTGGGGGACATCGCCGACCGTGAAGCCATCATCGAGTAAGAACCCTAACCTGCCCCGTCTTTACCCTGTGTTAGCGGGACTTAGTGGAGGAACAACATCGGTTAAGGAGCTGTCATTGCTGAAGGCACTTGTGACAAAATAGTTCCTAGTTTGAATCCCCAGTGGGACGTATTTGTGTATCCTGTGTAACTGATGTAAATGTCAAGGCATATGAAATGAACATGAAAATTTGCTTTCGTTTCAATGCAATGAAAGCTTAATATGTAAATGTAAGGTTTACTGTTACTGGTCCTATAAAGAGTTTCCCCAGTTGACTTGTACAGTGAGGTATTACATATTTGAGTATTCAAACATGTTCTCCCACAGGGATTCGAACCAGTAATCCTAGTTACATGTACAGTTCCAAAACACAGTGCTTCCATCCTTGCGTCTTCTGTCCAGTCAGGGGCTTTTCCAAGTGAAATTATTCATATGTCATCCTGCTGGTTTATATGAGGCTAATAATGATGATAATAAGAAAAATAATAATTATTAGTATTATATGAGGTTGGATTGAAGGTTTTGGAGACAAGGTCTTCTCTTCTTCCCTTTGATACCCCATGGTAACGGCGTTCAGTAGTTCCCCCCACGCTCACAGCGAGCTAGAAACATTAACCTGCCTTTGGGAAACGACCCAGGCATGTCGGCCGAAGAAGGAGGAAAGAGACCGTAAATCACGCATTCGCTTCAATCGCCTCAGCCCATTCTCGAGTCCTGCAGTGCATGAATAAGCAGTTGTTTCTGAAGTGCATCACCACTTTCAGGAAAGTTAATAGGAACAGGCTGTTTACGAAGAGCCCTCGGTAATAGTTTTAGTTTTCTCCCACCAATGCTGTGAAGATGATTCAGATAAGCATGCGAACTGTGAAATTGTACCAGAGGATTGTATTTGGTTTTCTTCCGCATTTGTTTCAGCAGATTAGCTGCTCTTCTTGTCCTCCTCCCTATTTTTTGGGAAACACATCTTGGCCTGGCTTCTTCCGTTTGTTGGTTCATTAAAGTATTACTCCTGAAGCCTATGACTGAGTTCTGAACTTCACTCGTGGTGGTTCTTTTGTCTGGCAGAGGAACTGGGAAACGTGCTTCACATTGCAATGACAAGGAAGAATAAAGGCTATCCCAAAAGCCTGTTCATCCACAGTCTTTCAGTAACAATGTAGGTTACCTCTGAGATATGGTTTGTTCAGAGAATGTGATGCCTAAACACACCACTTCACCACAAATTATTTTTCTTTCCAGGGCTCTGGAAACAAACAAGTACAACCACATCACTGCGACGTACTTCCTGCTGGCCGAGAGGATCCTCAGAGAGAAGCAGGAGAAGGAGGTTCAAAACCGGTCATCCAGCCCCAGCAACATCAAAGCCCAGTTCAGGTACTGACGCACATGCAGCCAGGCGAAGGCAGTAGACCAGGAATCAGGGGCTCCCTGTTGGAAACAAAGGGTGTCTTCGCAGGCTTGTAATTAAAAAGGATAAGAACTAGAGCCGTAATATATATGTTAATAAAATAAGTCCATGCGCTGTTGGCCAGGATTAGGCCACCTGATTTCTGGAGATTTGAGAATGACTGACTTTTCTGTCTAAGTTATCTGCATGTATTTAACCGCGGTGTGACATTTGTGGATTTGAGGGGAACTTCTCCACTGGTTCAGTACTGTCTTTTCCAGCTTTTGGTAGCCTATTTCTAGACCTGAACTACATTACAGTGCACTGTATCCATTTTGTAACTACAGTGGCCTGCCTTGCAGGGCATTGTAATAGTTTTTAAGCTAAACTGTTAATGACTCTTTATCCAGAATTCTTAAATGGCCCCAATGACAACGCACTCAAGGGTATGTAGTAATTATAGAGGCGGGAGGACCATTGGGACTCTCTGAATGAGGTTGAAGCACAGGCTATGTAGTTTACACAGCTGAGGGTATCCCATTGGGCCCACTTTGAATTTGTATTATAGTATGTACAATAATGTTTTGTACAATCAGTTCTTTTTGTTTTGCTGAAAACACAGCGAAATATCGAACTGGTATGGCTGGGTGCTGGGTGGCTTTTCTGTCAGTGGTCATGCTTTCAGTTTATCGGTCATTAAACATATCAGTCAAGATGATTTGGGGTTACATGAAGTGCATCTGATCTGTTTGCTTCCACATCCATTTTTATAACCTTTATATTTCATACTTTTTTCGAAGGAGTGTAGGTCTTTACTCTGGCCATCATGTCTGAAAGTGACTAAATTAGCAGCATCAGGAGTTCTAGAGCAGATCTGTTGATCGGTTTTTGTGACAGCTTTCTCATAAAAATGATACTTCTTTTACACCGCTTCCCTGCATCTGTACCGTGTCTGTTATAAATAGCATTTTAAATCCACTACAGTAAATTGTAGTGGCGGGTGCTTGCCTGCAAGCCTGGGAGCATTAGATGGGTTGCAGATCTTTCATTTCTGCAGGAAGTAAATGGCTGCCTGCTGCCTACACAGCCATGTACTTTCATAACCTAATTCAGCGCTTAGCGCTGAGGTTTATGGGCTCTGGGAGTGTTGCGGATGAGAGACACTGACTAGAGCCATGCTCTCGCAGGTGGTTAGGGAAACCTACACAGGTATGCCCTAAGGCGTTGGTAACCAACCCTGTTGCTGGAGATCTACCATCCTGTGCAGTAGGTTTTTACTCGAAAGGCGGGCGTACATTATACGACTTGCCGGCTCCCAATTGTTCTTGGGAGGAAATCATAAGAAAAAGTTAGGTCTTAATGACGCTACTCACTAGGTGCTATGCCATTCCGAGTTGATTCGACTGGCTTACAGGTTCCTGATAGTTTTTTGACTTGGGAACGACCAGCTTGAATTTGTCAGGCGTGAAAGGTCTTGCAAGCTGATTCTGTATTTCGATTCCCATTGGCCAATCAGTAGGTGGTTCCATTTATGGCCAAATTAGGGCTGGAGCGAAACCTGCAGGAGGGTGCATCTCTAGGAACAGGGTTGGTTACCTCTGCCATAAAGCCTGCCTTAATTCGGATCAGAGTGCTGCCAAAGCCCTTGGGTAGACCTATTGTTGCGAGAAAAATGAAAAGAGCTTTTTGATTGGAATGGCGGGATCGATCCCGCCGGCGCTGTTTCTGTGTCGTCGCCAGCCCCCCCCCCCACCCCCCACGCCATCCCTGCTGTTCGGAGACCGAAGCCTCCAGCCTGCTGACCGCCGCTTTTCAGTACCTTTATTTTCACGCTGAAACATCGGCAGCGACCTGCATCTGAACCGCCGTGTGGAACAATCTTCACACAGCTTTCAGAAAAGAAACGACCAGACACAAACCTCTGACAGCCGTCTGCCTGCTGTTGTCCTTTGTGCTTTCTGTACACGTGTAATCTGTTGCCTGGTCATTAATACGCGGGACATGGCTGTGAGTCACAATGGCCTTACGCCCAGGCCAGTTTAGCTCCATACGTTCATGTCTAAGATTGTCCTTCCAGATAAGCAATGAACGTCTCTTTTTGTGCATTAACTTGTCAACTGGATCTGGAGTTAGTTTGCGCTTTGATAACATGCCGTTAAGTAGTGCACATCATGTCCTTGAAAAGATTTTAAAAGATATGAGAACATCACAACGTCAGAAGCATCAGGAGCTCTAGAGCTGATCTGTTCATGGGTTTTTGTGAAAGCTTTTTCTTAAAAAAAGATACTTCTTCTTTTACACTGCTTCCCTGCATCTGTACCGTGTCTGTTATAAATAGCATTTTAAATCCACTACAGTAAATTGTAGTGGCGGGTGCTTGCCTGCAAGC
The DNA here is from genome assembly GCF_963514075.1 of Conger conger. Lineage (NCBI taxonomy): Eukaryota > Metazoa > Chordata > Actinopteri > Anguilliformes > Congridae > Conger > Conger conger. The sequence continues at coordinate 18,618,030 of NC_083768.1, forward strand.
CTGGGAGCATTAGATGGGTTGCAGATCTTTCATTTCTCCAGGAAGTAAATGGCTGCCTGCTGCCTACACAGCCATGCACTTTCATAACCTAATTCATCGCTTAGCGCTGAGGTTTATGGGCTCTGGGAATGTTGCGGATGAGAGACACTGACTAGTTTAGCTCCATACGTTCATGTCTAAGATTGTCGTTCCAGGCAAGCATTGAACGTCTCTATTCATGCATTAACTTGGCCACTGGATCTGGAGTCAGTTTGCGCTTTGAGAACATAGCGTTAAAGTAGTGCTCATCAGGTCCTTGATCAAATTTGAAAGGGTGTGAACAAAGTTAGTGTCAGTAATCTGGAGTCAGATTTATTCCCATACTGGGAGCATTTTTTGTATTTGTCTGGATGTTGTTAGTTGTTTGACCGCTGTACCTCTCTTGTTTTGGTCATGGATGGAGTGCCTGTGCAAAAACCTGATCCTTTGTGTTGCTGGTGCTTGCAGGCAGTCCTGGCCCACGAAGATCGACATGCACCAGGACATCGAGGACAGCCTGGCGGGCCCCTCCATGTCTCACGCCGGGGGTCCGCAGTCGCCCGCTCGCAGTGCCGAGAACCTTCTCAACGGCCACCGCAGCAAAGGCCTGCTCGACCTGGGGAGGAGAGAGGAGCCCTGTGAACCCTCCCTCCTGTCCCTGACCCCACCCCTGCAAGCCCCTGCCCCCCCCAACCCGCTCAAGCCCCCCCAGGCCCCCGCCCCCGCTGCCTCCGGCAAGCAGCGCACCTGCCTGTTCCGCGTGGAGGAGGACGAGGAGGAGGAAGAGGAGCAGGAGCCGGCGCCCCTGCCCGCGCAGGTGGTGCTCCGCCGCAAGCCGGCCGGCGTCACCAACCGGCTGACGTCCCGCAAGAGCGCCCCCGTGCTCAACCAGATCTTCGAGGAGGAGGGCGAGTCGGACGACGACTTCGACATGGACGAGGGCCTGCCGCCCAAGCTGAGCCGGCTGAAGATGAACATCGCCTCGCCGGGCACCGCGCACAAGCGCTACCACCGGCGGAAAAGCCAGGGCCGCGGCTCCAGCTGCTCCAGCTCGGAGACCAGCGACGACGACTCGGAGAGCCACCGCCGGCGCCTGGACAAGGACACCGGATTCACCTACGGCTGGAACCGGAGGGACAGCAGCGAGGGGCCCCCAGGGAGCCCTGGGGGTGGTGGGGGAGGAGGCGGGCAGGGGAAGCCCCCGGGCGAGGGCGGAAACCCGGGGCCCGACAAGGGCAGTCCCCCTGGGGGAGGAGGGGGTGGAGGTGGAGGTGGAGGTGGAGGTGGTGGAGGAGGTGGGGGTGGCGGTGGGGGAGGAGGAGAAGGCGGCAAAGGACAAGGCAGCCCCTCCAGCTGCTCCAGCGGGAGCACCAACCACACGACGGGCTCCACCCGCAGCTCGGCCAAGACCGGCGGCGGTCTGGTGGAGAGCCTCAAACTCATGAGCCTCTGTCTCAGCTCCCAGTTCCACCACCTGGCGGGGGGCGGCAGCGGGACTGGCACTGGGAGTGGGGTCGGAGGAGGAGGGGGAGGAGGAGGTCTGAGCAGGTTCATCATGGACCCCCAGTGCTTCTCCAGCATCCGGGTGCAGGAGAGGTCCTCATGGAGGATGTGCATCGGGGGCTCCACCGGGAGCCTGGACAAAGTCTCGCTGCTCGCCTCCGCTGGACTCGGAGGTCCCGCCCCCAAGTCCGGCCCCGACCAATCGGCCTCAACGCTCAACGAACTGGACCTGGCCCGCGCCAACAGCATGAACCTGAAAAACAAGGTCCTGCAGCTACCTCTCAGTGACAAGACCATCTCTGTGAACATCCAGAGGAGCCCCAAGGAGGGGCTTCTCTGCCCCCCCAGCCAGGCCAGCTGCTGTCAGGTCATATGACCACAGGTCCCCTCCCTCCCCGCCTGCCCACCATATCTGTAGCATACTGAACTCCTGTTCGACAGCGCCACTCTTCCAGTGGCTACGAACAACCTCTGTACACACCGTTACCTAAGCCCACTCTTCTTTTGTCTTAATTCTCCCTGTCTGATGGGATTTTCTATTTTGTTTGGTAGGTTTACAGTTCACAAAGAGGTGCATGCTGCTAGTTTTCATTTGTTCTTTATTTAGGTTGATTCAGGTTCAGGTTTTTTTTATCGGCACTTTTATGGTACTACCTTCTCTTCTGGAAATCACATTTAAAGGGATGGTCATTTGAGTTTGGGTGAAAGGTTGTTGAGCTTGATGAATGAGAAGAACTGAAACCCAGGGTAAAGTCTTTTAGCCGTTATTTGTGGAATGTATTAGGCAGGAAGAGAAGTCGATGACACAATCAAAGCAATAAGAGTGATATCACCCCAGGAAGGCCTTGGATTGGACGACTCGTATTCCGCCACAAGCAGATGCACTGATCTTGATTTTAGCCCCTCGTTGTTCAGTCTTAAACTGTCTTAAGTCTTATGACTCATTTAAATAACAGAAATACAAATACTTCTATGAAAATTATTTTAAACTGTAAATCAACATTTTAACCTGGTGGATGAGACTGGAGTCTGAAAAGTGCCAGTTAATTATATTGCACACTGACAATCTTTTTCTTTTCTTTTTTTTTTTAATTGAAATGAATCGATTTTAAAATATAATCAAGAGTTTCAGGTTGAGATTTATTTTGGGTTTTTTTTATCTTCACTGCCTGATACACAAAGGTCTACCTGTTGTAATTGTCTTTATTTACCGGTGGGTTTTTACTATTTTTCAGTACACAAACAGATGTGTAACAGGTTAATCAAATGAAAATCATAATTGTATTCCTAAAACAGGGTATATCTTTAGATGTGGTAATCATTCCTGTTTATGAGCAGATCTCACGTCTGCACTATCCGAGTTTATCAACCGTTATGCAGTGAGATTTAATTTATGACTGGACATGTGCCTCCTTCTGTACTTTTTGCCTCCACTCTCGTCTTCTATGGTATATATACATTTTAAATCGAGAAGGGCGGGGTGTCGAGGGACCTGGGTTCCAGTTTGGGTGGTCCGGTTGGAGTCCGATTATGACCAGGTCATGTCTAGGTGATGAAAGAAGAACTCACCAAGCTCTTCAAAACTACATTTACCAGTCAGAGACAGTGTCGCATGTTAACCTTGGTGTGAGCATTTGGTGAAGGAGGGAAGGGGCACTTACAGGTGAGGTTTAAGTTATCTGTGGTGAACCAGACTAAACGATCATGAAAGAAGAAACAAATAAGGAATATATTTTAAAGGGCATTGGCAATAAGCTATGTGTTGCAGCTATCTGTAAATGAATAAATATTTTGTTTTATATTTAAAACATGTACAGCCTTGAACAGAAAATTATAACCCCCACCCTTGTGTATTTTAGTGTCTCCACCCTCCCCCTCCTCAGCAGAAGATTTGTAAATAAAGTTGTAAATATGGTAATATTGTGCTCTACATTTAGAGGAGCAGTGTTGAGCCTTTGGTGCATAGCTGTAAAATAGCCATATTAGTTATGCGTGTTTCAAAACAAAAAAGTATATATAAAAAATAAAAAAACCCAACCATAATACTGATAATGTGGATCTCTTTGACTGTTGTCTTACCCTGATGTATCCAGGTATATGGCTGTGCATGTGTTGTACATTTTACGTTATCAATTGAGGTACAGCAAGGGGGAGAGAGCAACCACTACATCTGAGCAATGTTTATCGGACCAAACGTCACTCCACGTCAAATAAAATGGCAACAATGCAAACCAAGAAGGTGAACAATACTACTCTGTACCGAAATTCTGTCTCCAAAAGTTGCGTCTAGCTATGGTAATGTCCAAAATAAAATGTTGTGGATAAAATCTAGTTTTAAGGTGTCCTTTTTTTTTTTTTCATTGCATTCTCAACTCTGAAGTTACACATACTGTACTACTGTAAGTATACTTGTTCTCATGTCTTAGGCGTACATTTATGGTTTATTAATTCATTGTCTTTGTAAAAATGAAATAAATACATTTAAACTCTCAAGACAACTGGTTGCCTCTGAAACACTGGTGCATCAGTGGGAGGAGCTTGTTGCTGTTGTTGGGAGGAGCCAGTCCTGTTACTGTGGACCCTTGGTCAGTCTGCTAATTATTCCAGTCTTAACCTGTAGCTACTACTTAAATGTGTCCTTTCTAAACTGAGAACTTCCTTTTCAGATATCGACCGTACTTTAAGTATGTCTATGGTCACAATCCAATGACATTTCCTGAAGAATGCTTAAAATTGTGTTGTGACCGTTCTTAGCTAGCATATGACAGGTTTTTTTTTTTTTTTTTACCAGCTGTTACTCACATTTTATTTTATTGCTCAAGCTCGGGAGCAGAGCAGAGGTTGAAGACCCTCTCACAGTTAATGGTGACCAAACTGAAGGAAATGCTGGCTGGTAGTCTCCAATTACTTATTGAGTTTGGACTGAAGTGACAAATGCCTTTCACAGTAGTAAAAGAGGGGGGAAAAAAAGTGCTACTTGAGGCTCACAATACAAAACCATAACATTTGATTGCTTCATTTAGGTGGAATAAGAAAAGTCTAGGTCATGAGCTTTTGTGTAAACATTGGTATTCGGTTTGGTGCAAATTAAGGAGCTGTACACTGTGGAGAGGATAACATTGTGTAGCACAGTGTAGTGGGTAATGCATCATCGGCGAGTGGGTTATTTAAATAGTCTTCTCATGTACAGTTGCCCTTTTTGCTAAGCAAGAAGCTATTCTGTTGGTCTAGGCTGGGCTGTGTTTAAAGAGGTGATTTTTTACCTTTGCTCTCCCCAAATCAATACTGTGATAAAAAAAGTTTCTGGATGGAGGAGAAAGAAATGCATTGTACTGATGGTTCAGACGGGAGGCTATATTCCTGTCAGCGTGGAGGCTGTGGATGGGGGAATTGGGGGTCAGAATGTGGATTCTATTTTTCCTGTTAGCTGTAGGCATCAATCACCTGTATGCCACAATAAGTGCTATGATATCGCTATTACTGCAGCACTGCAAACCATACAGGACTCGTTCAAGACAAATGGAAAGTAATGTAGGAGGGAAGTCTCTTTCTTATGCCGCAATTTTTTTATTTAGTTTATCAGGGACAGTGCACATTAATCAACATTTTCAGTTTCCACTGGACAAGGACACCGGATGCGCCAGAGTTAGCTAATGAGTTTGCATCTGTAATCCCTAATCTGCACGTTTTTGGACAGCATGTCTTTGAAATGAGCAGCTATGCGTATCAGAGGAACGATTCTTTATTCCATAAAGGCTGCAGCCTTTAGCTTTAACTTTTAACTACCACTATGCTACATCAGCAACTGTAACGTTGTCAAAATCAATGTTTCACATCAAGATTTAAGGTAAATTATGGCCATTACCAAATTCGTATCGTTTAAAAAACCACTGACATAAGCGTAGGCCAGCGCCCGCCAAAGCTAAAGCTCTGTGAGAAAGGCGTTTCATCATTGTTGACACCTTAGCTGCCTAGAGTTGGATATCGAGATCAATGTATAAGAGACCAGACCTGACTCGACCGCTGCTCTTTTGCAGCTCCTGCTTCTAGCACGCTTCTGCGGGAGCCTAAATAAGGAGGCAGCTGTCACGGATGGGCGAACGAAGCTGGAACGCGTCTGTTGAGATTTGCGTCTGTTTTGTGTTGGCTGCGGACACAGTGTCCGACCCGTTATTCTCAACCGAGAATAACGGGTCGCGCATTCGGAGTGGAAAAACACAATGAGTAATCGTTTCGTTAATCAAACAGCAGTAGATGTTCAGATTGGTGGACTCTTTATTTACCACAAGATTCATCATGTTCTGTTTCTCGGTGTATTCATGGAACAGGCAATAAATAGCCTAGGCTACACGGGACTACTTTGGAACACAGTATGGGATTTTGCATCTCCGAAAATATCAATAGCTTTCATGTTGCACATAACGGGCAAACTGGTTGAGGTTAAGAGCAGTTTTCTCAACAATATTTTTTTTTTTTTTTTTTATATATCAAATGGGGAAGTCTTTCCACAGAAAAGTACTGAAAACATTTGCATCCTTACAAAACAGTTTTTAATTGTAGGAATATTTATTATTTCATTTTTCTGTCAGTAACAAAACGGGTGATTTATGGCATTCGAATATTTAATTCCTCGTTGGATACTGGAATAAATATGTTTCTAGTTCTCTTTAAATAATGTTCAGGTTTCTGTCTCTCCTCAGCTAGCTGGTAACACATCACCAGGACAGGCCGCAATCATTAATCATAAAGGAGACATATTACAGATCACACATTTTAATACACTGCAGAACTGCTCAAACTACCGAATAGATGCTTCTCATAATAGCAAATATATCATTGCAGTTATTGTACTGTAATACAATAGATGCATCTAGTCAGCATATCTGTTGTCTGAGATTATTAAACATGTTCTCAGTTTTCATGCCTCATTGTATTGTACTATAGTTGTAATATTCTGAATATCTTTGAAAAAAACAAACAAACCCATATATAACCCTGAAGAAGCAGTTACATTTCTTCTGGAATAATAGGTATTAATAAAGCTTGGTCTTAATCTCAACTCTTGTATGGACTGAGACCCCGTTTACACTTGGTCATTTCATGCGTCTTGAATATCCGGATAATAAGTAAATGCACCCAAGACATATTACGAACAGATTCAAATCCAGAACACATGTAACTTCACAATGACAACAAGCATGGAGGACACGACTTCAGGAGGTAGAGGTGAGACGCATTCCAGATGGATGTTATACAAGTGTAAGTGCATCCATCTCTCCATATGACATATGACAACTGAAACTCAACTTAAAGTATGCAACTTGGTAGTCCTCTAAACTGGAACACATGTAACTTCACAATAATAACAAGCACAGAGGACACGTGACTGAACTGTTTTAGCTACGGCTGCAACTGGGGTCTCAACGCAGTGTTCTGTTGTGTGTTGTCTGCCAAATGTAATTTCCGATTAAGAAACTGAAACTGAAATATACAAATATACATTGCTATTTTTATAGTGACACAACTTGCTATTGTGTCCTCTCCCGTGGAACAAAACAGGAAGTGGGTTGTCTGGGTTTTGCATTTTACATGCAAAATAGCAATCGGATTTCAATCTGGCTGGCGGGTGGCGCATCTGACTAGCAAGTGTAAATTCATTGTGGTGAAATCATACCCGGATACCATCTAGGTACGAGTCTGTCGCACGCTGTGACACACCCCTGGGAGGACAGAAGAGCAGGGCAAAGGGAGATAGGGGAATTCCAGACTGGTAAATGGGGGGAGTTGATGGTGGGCCAAAAGGGATGGAGATGGGTCTAGCAACTGGCGCCAGGGTGGGGTCAAAATGGGGAACTGTGGCCGGAGCAGGGTTAAAACAGGGGGTTGGGGCGTGGTGAAGACAGGGAACTGGTGATGAGGGGTGGGGTTAAAACAGGGGGTTGGGGCGTGGTGAAGACAGGGAACTGGTGATGAGGGGTGGGGTTAAAACGGGGGGTTGGGGCATGGTGAAGACAGGGAACTGGTGATGAGGGGTGGGGTTCAAACGGGGGGTTGGGGCGTGGTGAAGACAGGGAACTGGTGATGAGGGGTGGGGTTAAAACGGGGGGTTGGGGCGTGGTGAAGACAGGGAACTGGTGATAAGGGGTGGGGTAAAAACGGGGAACTGGGCCTGGGACGGGGGAATGACGGGGAACGGGCTAACCGACCGTAATCTGCCAGTGCACTGGCTGGTATGGTTTGTGCAGCCCATGGCTGTCCTTTCAAACAGTTCAGTGAAGGCCTCTGGGTCATCCTCTGGACCCATATTCTTTATTTTGAAGTGGGCCAGGAGTGGGGTCGGGGTAGGAACAGATCGCTCCTTCAGCAGCTCCATCAGGACAGCTTGATCTGCAGCCTGTGAAGCTGCTCTAGCCTGCATCGCCTGGTATTGTTTGTCCTGCAGGCTGTGGAGAGCTTGATGTTGGGTCTTCTGAAGCTGTGCCAGCTGCTTCACCATCTGCAGCAGGCTTCCATCTTCGGAGAACTCTTCTGTCCCTGGTTTCTGTCTAAAATCTCATGCCGTGACACAACCCTGGAAGGACAGAAGAGCAGGACACAGGGAGATACGGAAATTCTGGATTGCACTGTTGTTTTATTAAGTGTTTGTGGAGCGGGGAGAGGGAAAGTGTACGCTTAAACAAACTCAAAGTCCTCGCCCTTTCCCCTCACAGGTTCTGGGTAAAAATAATAAAGGCAAAATAACAAAGACAAAATAAATCAAATGACACTGTAGCTTCTCAGCTCCGTAGCCTTCAGCTCTGTCTCAAAGAAGCACACTTTATAATTCCTGTACTGATTTGAAATGCCATCCAGGTTTGTGTCCACTTAGGCGTGGTCCTCGGATTGCTCTGCTTGCTTCCCGCAAACCGAGTCCAGCTGTCACAGAGTCACATGGAACGACCAAGGGGACCAAACAGGGTCTTAAATTCCGTAAAAGTACATTTTAAAAACATGCAAAGATGGACACTGCCCTGTAATCCTTCAGCAAGTATGACACCCAGCTGGCCCAACACCTTTTTACATCATGGCAAGAACCAAGTAATTGGCTGTGTGAAGGACAGAGAATGTTAACACAACAAGCCGTGTTCATTGAGCTCAGTGGCTACCTTTAGCACTGGCTGAAGGATACAGATGTAGGTGTACTCTCCCAGTAGTACTGGGCGACACTGGTTTTGTTGCGGGACCCTTGAACTTAAGGTTGCAAATTTGGGTCACAGATGGCAGCTCACTGTCAGTCTCTAAAGCAGGGCTCTTTGATTGCTCTGACAAAGACCCTACGGTGAGAATAGGTTACGGGAATGCTGAATGTCATTTTTGATTAGAGCTACTGCCTAGCCTTTGAGAGAAAAAAAAAGACTCATTCTGTCTGGTCTCAGTATGAAACATGATTCTGATGAAATGAAAAACATACTTCTTATTCTCTGGGCTCAGCTGGGAGGCGTAATAGTAAATGACAAATAACGCAGGTTGCATTAAATATTGAATGCATGCAAAACCATTAAAAATGTGATTATTTCCTGTTGAGCGTGATTTAAGTTGTCTGTCAAACTTGAGCAGTCTTTCATAAAGGAAGACAGTATGGCAAACTATTTCTGTCATGTCAGTCAGAGGCATCAGATTTTAAAAGATAGCTGTCTTTTATGCACAATCCAGTACAATAGCAGCTTTTTAATATCCTGAAGTGTTTGCAGAGGAGAATGCACCATCTATTTTGTTTACCTCTCCACTGATCTGAAGATCTGAACGCTGGACACCTCTCATTATACTGAACAGAACACAGCCCTCAAACTAGAATAGCTGGCGGGTTGACTTGACCTGTCAGCACACAGTGTGTGCTCTTCAATGGATAAGTAGTACTCTCTGCTGCTCACAAAGTTGTCCTATCCATAGTGCACAGGTAAGTTAAAATGGGTGAAAGTTTACACTGACACAGGGTTCTTATTTTCCCTTGGGTGGCACATTTCAATGGCTTCAGGCCTGAGACACGTTTTGGAGTGATCTCACATTCAAATGACTGGGTCCCTAAATCTCATGCATTGCAATGACAGCTGCCATGCTGGGTTTTCAGCATTTTTACCAGCCCGGATAGCTCAGTGGGTAGAGCATCAGTGTTTTCAGTGATTCCACAATTGTGGTGCCATTTGTGTCCCACTGATATTAAATGTACAGGTATGCATGTAAATGAAAGGAAATTGTCTTTTTACACTTAGGTAAAGTGTCCTATTCAACCAACCGATGTAAGTTTCAGATAAACAGCTTAAAACATTAATTACACCTATCTACAGCACCAAGAAAGCATTTTTGCCTGTCCAAGCCCACTACAAATAAACTTTACCTTGATATATCATCATTAAAATCCATTTTATATCTGATACATAAAACATATTTTTTCATTAGTAATTCATGAAAAATGTATATAAAATGTAAATGCAGTCTCGTGCCATAATGTTAACTCGACTCTGTTACCTGAACACTTTCACCACTTTGAAATATTTGGAATATTTCAACAGGAAGTTGTCTCATCTGAATTTCCTGAAGGTTAAGGGAAGAAGAAAAATAGGCAATAAAATGTATTTTTCTCTGATATTGTGATATTGCCTGAGAAGCTCACTCTCAAAGTATTTTCAGATATAGTATACACATTAATTATAACAGACATTTAAACCAGAAATGCCCAAATTTGTGCACCCCACTGTACAATGCCACATACTATAATACTTTGGCTGACTCGGTAGAGCATTGCAACAGCAATGCAAAGGTTATGGTTTTGATCCCAGGATACTACACTGAATAATGTATGCACTCATGTACTGTATATTGCTTTGCATACAAGTGACTGCTAAGAAGCATGTCTGCAGCAGATGTTCCATGGGGACAAATATAATTGGCAATAACATCCCTCGCGGACGGAAGAGCTTTAGTTTGCAAGGTTCTCACAGGAGAGACTCCTTTGTTGATTGTGTGTTTGCAGTCTACCTCAGCCAGCAGCACTGTGCTGTCATCAGGCACGACCGCTGCTCAGCTCAGCTCAGCTGATGGACAGAGTGAATATGATGGATAGCGATGACTAACAACACCACTGCTGTATTCCACATTCACAAAGGGGATGGGTTAGCTTTCATTAAAACATGGCCTTTCTACGACGCATTTTAATATATAGCTTGAGTGCAAGAAAAAAGCGGATTGTTCCTGTCAAATGGACTCTGCGTGTACTACCTCAATACATTTTATTGTTTTTATGGCTCTGAAATGTAACCGTTCAACATTAGATGTATTTATCTTCTCATTCCTTACTGTAAAAGGTTTTATAGTTTCAACTATGACTTTAAATTTTGTCATTCATTATTTGGATACACGCTGGAGACAAGATGGCCTCTTTTTATCATCATCATGTTCTTATGCAGTAGGACATCAGGAAATGGCAGTGCTGGTTTTTATTTCAGAATTCTTTAAATATGGCTGATGCATACATCCTGTCTTCTTTAGGAATAGTGAGATGAGTCATTTGTGCATCATTACTGTGTCTACATTGAATTAATCTATGCTGGGTATTTATGGTATGAAAGCCATATTCGCTACTGTTTAAATTTTGGAATGAGAGCAATTCATCATGACAAATCTTTTAGAATCCTCTTCGATCTGAGTCAAGGGAGCAATGATGCACTATGCAGAGGATAATATGCAACTTCTGCAGCTTACAGAGTGTGATGAATTATTCACTGGCTCCATTTGTCTCGATGAATACACACCACTCTAGAGTGCCATCAATTTTTTGAATCCTAAAACATCTGCACCTTTTTACAGTGCAAGTGCTGAGCTTCTAATTAAACATTGTTATTTTACATACATATCATAAATAGAATGAAGCAACGAAATTGAGGACTGATTTTGGATATTGAATAAAAGACTCCCTGAATTTGATTAGCAAGCCAAATTGTGACAGACAAAATGGTTTTGCTGAGAGAGGTGAGTGGGAACAGGTAATTAAGTGATTCAGCCAGTTCACTGTACCCCACCCCACCACTGTGCCCATCAGGAAAGAAAAATGCTGGAAGAACTATACCCTGATTGTCAATAAAACGATACCTTTGTGTTAAGAATTAGATACAGCACTATGCGCCCTGTCACCAGAAAGAAGCTACCAGCCCACCACTTTCGCAGCTGACAACACTATAGTTAATCAAATCTTAATGAGTAAAATTAAATTACCCATCTCCACTCAACAAGCATCAGTGCACCTGGCAAAAGCTTGCATTTTTTTCACATATGAATCTCTGATATGAATGCTATTCAGTATTCACTGAAAGAAAAGGGCACTGAAATGTTTAAAAATAGGGTTACAGATTCAAGCCTTTTTAAAGAGGTAGGCCGACTCGACCTCTGCCCTTTCCGACAGAGATTGCTTTGCTTTTAATACATTTTTCTAATTAAATCCATTCCCCCAGACCCTGATGTATCGTGGCGTTTGAGTTCAGTTCAATCAATTTTCCCCACTGCCTTCAGCAAACCGGAGCATGCTGCTTTCCTGGTCGGACCGTGTAATGTATAATTAACGTTTCAGTCAGAAAGGGGGATCAATAGAGGAGCCTTGCTGACACCGTACCTTCTAATGAGTCAAGGGTTCCACGGACGGGAATTGAGCGTGTCAGCAGATTGCGTTCGCCAGTGCGGTCACCCCCCGGTTAAAGACCGTGGCGGTCCCTGAACTTCACCCCTGTACAACCGCAAGTTAAATGACAAGAGGGGATGGTGGCAGTTAACGTGGATCAAGTATCTCATTATTAATACATGATTCTGCTTTGTCATCAACAATAGGGTATTAATTTACAAGATGCTGCACATGCTAGATTAGAATATGATTGTAATTTCTTCATTTACTTATTGGCTCTTATGGTAGAATGTGACACCCTTATACACAGCTGGAACATTATCCAATCAAGAAATCAACTGGAACTTTTGCGATGAACCCTGCTTTAGGGTACAAAAGCAGGGCTTTGTGGAATTCTCCTATGTGAGCTTGAAACTGTCCAGTTAATATACTATTTCCATTATCCATAACTAAACAATGGAAAGCCAGAATACAGACGAAAGGTTTGCATGCTGCTACCACCTATGTCATCCACATGCTGGTCATGTAATGTTCTCCACATGAGCCCCAGAACAGCATTCATTTCTCTGGTTAAAAACCCGACTCAAACCCCCAAGAGCACTGGGATGAATGGCAGCGGATCACTTATCTGTACAGAGAACTGCAGGGCTACAGCATGCACTGCTATCACCAACACAATTTCAGTGGGGTCAGAGTTCACTTCCATCTGTGTTCAGTCCCACAGTGCAGCGCTCAACAATGACTTGTAATAAATCTCTCCCAGGAAATGGTTGCACTGACCGTCAGGAACATTATTTAGTTTCTATTTCAGAAGCCCTTTCCTTTGAACATTTTGTTATTAGATATTTCAAATAAAAAAATTTTTTTAATCAAACAGGTCTAAAGGTGTTAATGGGAATTACACTGGTTTTGCAGGAGAATGCAATGCAGTCCCTATGTAGCATTTAAGGGTTTAATTGTAGAAAACCTGTTAAAGTTACCGTATCAGTTAATTCACATATAGCCTACAGAGCTTTTTATCTCACTCAAGCACATATCAGTGTAGCCATGTCCTTAGCATTGACACTGCTACAGCATGGCAGCCACGCACAGCAGGGATAATGGAATACGCGCACAAGAAAACAAATTCAATTAAAGTAGTGTGACAGATGGCTGAAGCCAGTCTACTCTCTAATGCACACTAAGAAGATTTTTCACTTCAGTCTTTTCCATGGTGGCTCCAGACACAGATTTGCAGCCTCCGATAAAATTAAGAGTGACAATATGCCTCTCTAGAGTAAGACATTAAACCCCAGTCCATCTCTCTGTCACTGGCTCTCACCGTCTCACTCGCTTTCTTAAATTCTTTGAGGGCATTCTGCTCAAGACACCCAAAAACAGTGCAGGCCCGTTAATAGTTGACCGGGTGTGCATTACTCCCATGGAGAGGTCTGCCAGTATTTAATATGGCCGTTCTTTCACCCGTAAAGAGGACCAGCACAGGCAGCTCCTAGCTCATTTGTCATGTTCTCTCCAGCCATATGCCGGCTGTCACTTATTTTCTGGAAGTTTCCGCAGGTTAAAGGCTGGGGTCTGGAGCCTGACTGAGAGCACTGCTGCTGCGCTGCGCTGCCGTACGCGTTGCTTAACAGCTAATGAAGAATACGTAACAATCTGTGGGATCCGCAGACAAGCACACTCGCTTCTCAGCTGTCCATATGGTACCCGGAACCATCTGTTCTTGCGCTCTTGTAAAACAGTTTTTTATGAAATGGTCAGAAGTGATGTTTATATAAGTATATGAAAGGAGAAAATACAACCATAGTGCAGCCAATAGCAGGTTGGGTAAATATAGCCACGGAAGCTTATGCAAGCAGAAGCACACCATCAGTACAGTGCGGCACACCAACAATGATCTTATTCTTATTCAAAGCCAGCAAGGCTGATGGCCAACACCCAATCGTTACCTGATACTAGGACTGTTGTACCTATTAATATTGCATAACCTCTTTTACCATGACATTAAGAAAAAGTAAGACTGATGGTCGTGTTTTTATATGATGTTACAAGTGTACTGCTTATGATACAAGCATTAAACTATCCAGATCATTTTCTTATTTTGACTAATTTCGGAGTACATCAAAACAGCTGCTGTAATTGAACCGTTGTTCTCTTTAAGTGCTGTTCTGTAATGCATCCACTGCATGGCCTGAGATGTATTGTTGACACAGCAGCTTTGGGCAGTGGTTGGGATCTCACTGTACCGCAAGATTGCATGCTCCATTTGTATAAATGGATCATGTGCAAGAATCACACCACTCTAAATTACAGTGGATAATACCATTTCTTGTGACATTTTTTAACTGTGACACAATAGTTCACGGAGAAATATATTTTTACTGTCTTCAGTGTTCCGTTTTGTTTTGTTTATTCTACAGCTTTTTTGTGAACTCACCCTTGTGTCTAATCATATGTGACACTCCAAACATACAGTAGGTGTGTTATATTTGAAGGATAGCAGGACTAGCAGGGAGGTGCTGAATAACAGAAAACAGGATGAAACAGCCTCATGTCTGTCATACCCTCTATGGGTAGACTGTACTGGCCTGTCACCACACGTTCAGCCCTGGTTACTTTCTGCAAAGCTTCTGGGTATTGTGATTCCCGAGTGTTGTAGATGCAGAGTGCTCAACAGGACAACAGGATGGCTGATGGGCTCAAACTGTGCCAAACACAGTCATATATTTACAGACACACACACACACACACACACACACACAGTGTTTGTCATCCATCCAAGCTGCAAGACAAAGAGCAGTGTCTTCAACTTGATACAGTGAAGCAAATTCACTTAAATAGATCCCACTTCCAGGTTAGGGCCCCGGCTGAGACAGCTATATTCGGCACAAAGGGCCTTAGTCATGTCCACTGCGGTGTATACAACTGCCCTGACTTCTGTCAGCCCAGTGGTGACTGTTGAGTATAGAAAACAGTGTGTGCGTATAAGTGTGCATACGCTTGTGTGTGCGTGTACATGTGCGGGGAGGGGTATTTAGAGCTGATGCACTTTCATCTTATAGCTGGTGCATTATCTCTGCTATCAACTGGCTGAATGGCTCATTCAGATCAGAGTGCGGAGGGGGGCAGAGTGGCAGTCTGTTTCTAATCTTATACTTGCCCGTTATGTTATCCATCCAGCCAGCTTGCTACATGGAGACCCTGTGCCCAGGACAGTTGTCATGACACTACGTGCATTTCGGGTGGGGGGGGTGGCGGCTTATCTGTGGTCCTACGCCTGAGGCCTCATCTATGAAATCGGCTGTTGCGCATGGAGGGAGATGCAGTCGCCACAGGCTGATGAACGTGAGGGTGGTGCTTCTCTCAGAGAGAAGCAGGCAAGTGAATCTCAGTGAGTTTGTCTTACCGGTATGGAAAATCACAGAAGGTACAATAACATTCTGTCCACACATCTTTTCAAGAACTGACATTAACTGTGCAAATAAAAGGAAGCCCTTAATCCCGCTGCTGACGGCAAGCGGGACCATGGCGACCGTCTCCAGGTGTACTGGGTTATACTCCCCAGTACTTTTCAGATTACAGGTGTGGGTCATAAGCAGAGACTGTTTAAAAATATAGAACAAGTGCCTGTGACGTCCCCCTCTGACTATCCATGGGCTTGTGAAACCACAGAAGTGAGGTTTTCTGGCGCCACCATTTTGTACAATTTGGTGCCAGAAACTGCAGTAGGGAAACGGGAAGCCCTTATATGGGCATGTTGTCCACCGAGTGCAGCTCCTCCACTAAGCGTGTGAGAGAGTGACTCGGCAGTGACTGTCCCTGATTCATTAACAATGTATGACCACATTGTCCTAATATCATAACTTAAAGAAAATTGGCAAATGGGGAGAAGAAAAAACACTAATTGCAACTACAGTAGTGGGAAAAAATAATTGACTGTCGTATTTTTACTTAATTGTTCCCATTGACTTTACATTGAACGGGATGGCTGAAAGACCTATAATGAAGCCGTAGTGGAGCTTGTTAGCAACTAGTGATCAGCGTTTCTCAAGAAGGCCAGGAGATGAGCCACAAAAATCATGCCTGGCTTTAGCCGCTTGATCACAAGCAGTGGATTTTGGCCACATAAGCTCATAATATTAAACAAAAAAAAACATGGGAGTACTTTCTGTTTTAATTTACTCATGTTGAGCAGGTTAGCTAGTGTGACATCTCATTTTGACTTTTCATTCAAATTTCTGTTTCAATCTCACAATGCTGCCAATGGCTGTGTAAATATTATGAGCAATAAACAACACACGAAGATGGCCTTGCTGCTTCTCCCAGGGGACGTTCCTTAACAAAATAAAATACAGAAATATGAAAGGATAAATATTAAAATAATTATTCTACTATAGTATTATACACTCGCCGTCCACTTTATTAGGAAAATTAGTACGTTATTACACCTAATTATTCATGCGTCTAATCAGCCAATTGTGAAAAAAAATCAAGTGAGCAGCAGTTCTGTGGGCAAAAATGGCTTGTTGATGAGAGACGTCAGAGGAGAATGGCCAGACTGGTCAGAGCTGAGAGGAAGGTGACAGTAACACAAATAACCACACATTACAACATGGTATGCAGAAGAGCATCTCTGAATGCACAAAAAAAGTCTAATAAATGCTAACAGAATGTGTTTAAGATGTCTGCTAAACAAAATTATAATAATAATTTTTTTGGACACATTATCTCTTGGCTGGCTGCGATCATATGATTCTGTGGCTGATCTTGTTGTGAGCCAACTTTAATGGGTGTTAGAGAGCTTGAGAGAATCCATTATTTCACAGCCACTCCCTATACAGTCACATTTTAACAGAACAGCAGGCTGTGAAAAGCTGCTGTAGCTCAGAGAAATTGCTCTTCCTGCTGTGCGCTATATGACTTGTGCACTTTCTTTTTAATAATAGCTCAATCTTATCTGCCAGTGCCTGCTGATATTTTAAAGGAGGTATTCTGTAAGACACTGTACAGTACGTGTGTGTGTGTGTGTGTGTGTGTGTGTGTGTGTGTGCATTGTTTATCCACTCATCTAAAGTATGGCTTTAATGTAGGCATGGAGTGCTCTGAGAATCTCTCCAGAGATATGAATAGGCTGCAGTGATTATACAAAACACCCTTTGAATTTGTCCAGAAATAAGCAATGCTAAAAATGGAGAGAGATTTAAAAAAGAAAATGCCTCTATTTCATCTTCTCTGGTGGATCTCCTTGGCTCATTTTGAAAGACCATAGCTTTGTACTATAAATATCTTCAAATGCTTAAACACATTTCAGTTGCCCAGCAAGAGTTCCAATATTTTTGTGTGTGTGTGCGCATGTGTGTGCGTGCATGTGTGAATTTGTGCTTAGTGGGAGAGTGTGTGTGTACATGTAGAGTGATGTCTGTAAGTATTTGGGCAGTGTTATATTCCCTGTTCTATTGGCTCTGTACTCCAGCACATGGTATTTGAAATGAAACAATGTATATGAGGTTAGAAGGCAGACTGTCGCCTATAATTTGAGGGTATCTACTACTATATTGGGTCATTCATGTAGGAATTGCATCCCTTTTTATACATAGGCCTCCCATTTTAGGGGACCAAAATTAATTGGACAGTTGGCTTCTCAGCTGTCTCTGATTAGACAGGTGTATTCAATCGCTTCCTTAGTGCAGGCACAAGAGCTTTTAGATCTAGTCTTGATTTGAGGCCATTGGTTGCCTTTGGATCGTGTTATTGGCCTTTTTCAACATGAGGACCAGAGATGTGGCATTATGAGGCTGAGAAATAAAAATAAAGAAAACAGTCATAGACTGGAAAAATAGGCTTACCAAAATGAACTGTTCGGAATCCTCATTAAGAAGAAAGACAGCACTGGTTAGCTCAGTAATTGCAAAGGGGCTGGTAAACCAAAGTAGAGCTCTACAGTTGATGGCTGAAGAATTGTCACCATCATGAAGAAAAAACCCTGAACACCTGTCTTCAGGAGGCAGGTGTGGATGTGTCAGTGAGTACTGTCTGCAGAAAGCAAAAGCACTTCAAAAGCAGATCGACACAGACTATATTGCAAGGTGCAAAACATTAGCTGCCAAACAAGATGGCCATAATTCACTAAGTTGTCCCTAATCAAGCCTGCAGAATTCTGGGAAAGAGTCTTGCAGACAAATGAGATGAAGATTGACTTGTTTCAGAGTGATGGCAAGTGTGGAGGCTAAAAGAAACTGCCCAAGAACCAAAGCACCTCCCTAATTTGTGAAACGTGGTGGGGGTGTTGCTAGTCCGGGCATGTATGGCTGACAAAGGTGATGGCTCGCTACAGTTGATACCAGCAGTAGAATACATTCAGAAGCATCTTATTTACTGAAATTCAATTGAATGCCTCCAAACTCAATGGACGGTACACAGCAAGGCAATGATCCCAAACATACAACAAGGCTCTCTTTCTTCTTAAGTACTTGCAGTTGTGCTCATACAGGCCATTGTCATGGATGAGGACACAGGTCCAGCCAGAGGAAATTGCTAGAAAGCATCGAGACACAAACTTCCTGCTGACTGAATCCCTCCTTCCCTGGGCTATGCGATTTCAAATGATTTTCTGTTTGACAAATGATCTAATTATGTAGCAAGATGTATCTACTGTAATCCAAAGCATTTCAATCTACCCTAGGGTTTGAACCTGAAACCTTTATATGGCAAACCCAATGTCTGCTCCTCCATAGAGTACTGAGTGCTGAGTACTTGAGTGCTGAGTATGAGAGGAAGGGGGAAGAGAATAACCGGTAATGTTAGGCCTTTAACTAATAATCTTGTGATTTCTCTTGTCTGAGGTTCCCCCAGCACAGCTCCCCTCCTGTCACTGAGAGGCTGAATGTCTGGAAATAAATGCATTACTGTAATTTACTGGGCTCCTGTACCTTGGCTGCCAGATTGACAGGGACCAGATGTGCCGAGTCCGCAGTGCAAAAAAAAACAACAACAAAAAAAACCCCTCCTCATCTCTTTCATCCCCAAACTCAGCAAACTCCTACTCTTTGGCTCCAAAAGTTTCTCATTACATTACCAACTCTGCCTGGCCATATTTCACTCGTGCTAGGCTTTTTTACATGTGTCAGAGTACACCGCGGGGGACTTTTTAGCTCGTCGGCTGGGTTAAGTGATGAAGCGTGCGATTGGGAAGACGGGTCGTCAGAAAGAAGGGAATGGGGTAACTGGCAGAGAAGCGGATTCCGTTTGAATGTCACACGCCGGCCGACCGCGGGGACCTAACGAGGAGTGACGGGCTGAGAGCCGGCCCTTCGTGCGCCTCGCAATTACGGAGCGCTCCTCTCCAACTCCGACGGCCTTCACTCAGTCAGGCCTGCCCTCTGCCTCCCATGCACCCTTCACTTCCAAACTGACAGCCTGCTGCAGTCTCTTTCTTCTGCTCATCAAGGACCTCTGACAAATTTGCCAAGCTCAAATCTCCCCAAAGCTTTTTGTGTGTGGCATTTATAATGATATTTGTCTGTTAGCAGCATATGTATATACTCATGTGGTACTCATTTGTATGCACTCATACTCATTGTTCAACACCCGGACATTAAAAACGTAAGATATAAATGTGAGCTCTCTCTGTCTGTCTGTCAATAATTTGATGCTAATTCCACAATACATCTCCCTTCTGTAACTGCCAGTCCCCTCTGCTTTTAGCTTTCATAACCATCTCCATTAGCTTTCATTTTGATACATTTGGCTTCACTACAAAGCTCAGAACCTGATGTTTGCCATTAATATTCATACCCTGCCACTGCACAGTTAAAAGCCTGCTCTGCAAGGTTGTGTGTGTCGCAGTGGAAACATTTACAGCCAAGTGATCGAGGAGGAGAGACATGCATCTGGGGTTGTTTTTTGAAAAATAGCTGGTGGCTATCTTTAAAATTAACATGTGGATTTTAATTGGAGCGAGAAATATATTTTCATTTCTGGAACAAGTCGATAAATATTATCATATGAATCCAGGGAAAGTATATTTTTGACTTGTACACACCATGTCAATGGCTCTGACAGGTTGGCTATATTTGTCAAAATAGACTATGCCCAACCAATCCCTTTGGGCTTTATTTCATTCCTTTGCAGAGCAACACTGCCTGTATATTGCTTTGTTTTGATTAGTCCCGGGTTTAGGAATATGAATAGGAGCCAGTCCTACTGTGCAGAAAGTTAACTAATCTCAAGTCAATGAACTGCGCCTGTGGCTGTGGGCAGCTTATTTTGTATCGCTGTCACTGTTTTCTCACTTACTGGACCACATTTTGAATATCATCGTCTTGATTAAGGTCCCTACTCGCACTGTTAAACTTAACAGTGCAGAATGTATTTGCAGTTTTCTGAGTGTTCTCTCAAGCATAAGTTTATTCATTATAGTGCCTAGCATCAACCTAATGCTGAGGAAGTTGTATAAACTCTGTCACACTCTGGATAAACTTCTAATGTTATGAGCTTGCATATTATGTGTGACATGTGAAATACAAGCATGAATTTATACAATTTATAAGATTTTTGGTATAAATATTTCAGTCTATGATGTTTGTCTCAAGTGTATTTCATATTGGTTGTAACTGTGACATAAACTGTGACATAAAAAAAAATTTTTTTGGTGGGGACGATCAATACTATGCACTCAGTGACAGTTTTATTAGGTAGACCTGCACACCAGCTTGTTAATGCAAATATTTAATCAGCCAATCATGTGGCACCAACTAAATGATTTTCAGACCAAATGTCTCGAAGTTATGTGATCGAAGTTACTTTGGCCAAAGAATGACTGTTGGTGCCAGACAGGGTGGTTTGAATATCTCAGAAACTGCTGATCTCCTGGAATTTTCACGTGCAACAGTCTCTAGAATTTGCAGAGAATGGTGCGAAAAACAAAAAACATCCAGTGGGCAGCAGTTCTGCGGGCAGAAACGCATTGTTAATGAGTGAGGTCAGAGGAGAAGGGCCAGACTGGTCAATGCTGACAGGAGGGTGATAGTAATGCGAATACCATGCATTACAACAGTGGTATGCAGAAGAATCTCTGAACACACAACGCAACAAACCTGGATAGGCTACAGCAGCAGAAAATCTAGAAGAAAAGTCTAATAAATACATAATAAAGTGCTCACTGAGTTTATCGTCCTGCAACTGAGAGCTGCAGTCCTTTGCACTGAGAGCTCAGCTATATACAGTCCCACCGACCATACATTATAGATGAGACTCTGGACCAGATACTTCTGCAAGTCAAATGAATCCAGAGAATCCAGGCAATGACCAAAAAAAAAAATTTTCAATGTGGAATTTTTCTTCCAGACCATGCCCTTACAACCTGTCACAACACACCCAGGCACAGCTGCCTAACGACAATGTCAAAGGCAAGTCTTGCAGTTGCCTGTAATAGGCTGCCAATAATGAGAAATGGCTGGCTGACTCCTGTATTGTGGGTGATAATTGCATAACGGCTGGCTCGCTATCATTAGATAACACTGAGCCTCCAGCAGTTTATCTCAAACTAATCCAGGTTTATAATTACCGTTAGGCCTCCAGCTCCAAGGCAAAATAGAAGCAAAAAGCAGGCCATTTGATTCACTGTGATTGATAGTGCCTGTATATTTGTTCATGCAAAAACAAGTAGTTTACCTTCATATGTTGTTTGAGCATATTTTCTACATCCCATGTCTGATATGGGAAAGAATGTATTAACATCAAGGCTCATTGGATAAATATTATTTTAGCCATTACAACTATGGCTATGCGAATGGTAAACACCCCCCAGTGTAGACATTTGACTTATTATTAGTTCTACATTGTATAAGCTAAAATGAATGCAAGATATAATTGGCAATTATATATGAGGCAATAATACTTATCTACATGGCATTCATATACCTTAGATATGGCTCATTTGGCCAAATGAAACACACTATAGTATTACTTTTCCAATGGCACGTTTTAGAGCTTCATTAAGTATAGCTGGTGTTTGTGGCTTTTACTAAAGAAATACAAAATCTGGCTAACCATCATAACAAACAAAAAAAAGTCCGGAGTCAGCACAAATCAATCAGGTAATTAATGGAATTTTTTTTACATATATTTACAGGACTTATTGTGACGGGTTGAAAAGAGACCTTATTGAGAAACTTCAGTGAATGATTACTTCTTTCTCCATGCATGATTTAACATTGACAATAATCATCCAAGCAGTCAGAAGACAATATTTAATTGGGGAAAAGGCTGGCTGCCAAGAAAAAGCTCAGCATTTTGGTATAAATATCATTGATTGTAACAACAGAATATAATTACGATTAAATTTATCCAATGTTTTCTAAAACAGCGCTACTGGTAAATAGACCTGGAATCATGCTGTAATATTATAATGGCATAAAAATGCTGTACATGCAATTATGAAACCATTGAGGCATGAGTCGAATTTACATAAATTCAATTTATTTTGCCATCAAAGAAAAATATATCCGCTCAAGATAAATGTGAAGAAGCATGTTTATGACTTTAGTTGCATGCAATGAATGGTGTAGTTGTGTACCATACCCAACAGACAAAAGCTGTTTCTTTTAAACCAGGAATAGAAAAGATTCCTTTTATAGAGGCTGCCATTTTAAGATGTGCGACCTTCTTTTTTACGACCATTTGTGTCAGCTCAGTCTGGTCGTTGATGTCATTTACCCCCGTTTTACCCCAGTATGGAATAGCCGATTGTGATTGAGTCCATGCCTGCAACCTCCTCTGTCAATTTGGGAGAGCACAGCCAAGCATACCCTATCCTCTGAAACACGATGTTAGCCACTGCTTCTTTGCATGTAGCAGTCCATTAGTTAAGCTCACAGGACGAGGGGGACACTGACAGGAATGTGCAGCTTGTGTAGGCAGACTGTGATGGTGTCTGATTCACCAGAGAGGTTTGCTGTTGCGTCATTATATACCGATATCCCGCCATATGAAATTCCTCCCACCCTTATACTGGCACATTCAAGAATCAATACCAGAGCATGGAGCCTAGTTTCACACTAAAAGACTGCCTTAACAGGATGATGTAGTTTTGATTGACATCCCTGCATGAGTCATGGTGACAGAGCTTAGTGTCACACTCACCAAAACTCACTCATTAAGGGTTGCCTTGGGCTATTCGCTGAAAATATACTCAGCACTTTAAAATGATCACAGTTGTATATAGAAATGAAGCTTGAAATTAATATTTTTCGACTTCAGAAATGGAAATGGATTTGGAAAAAGAAACTCATGAAAGCGTTTATATGGGCAGGCCAAGCGTATACTTCATGAAAAACGGTTTATCAAATAACTTGTGTATGTTTGTCTTAATGAAATGCGGCATTATTTTGACCAACATATAGACGAATCCATAGACTGCAAATCACGATGCTGTAATCCTCATCTTGTGGTATCTGGATCAGAATTATCCTACCTGAAAAATATACCACTTATACCACTGAGAAAAAGGAGCTGTGTGATGATTTTTTATTGCTTCAGTAAATATCTACGTGCAGTGCATTTGTGAGAAATGTATTTCACTTGTTCCCTAGATAAGCGTTCCTTCAAAGCAAATAGAAATGTGATAAAATGATCTGCTGGATCTGATGTAGTCATCTGTTGGAAATGTTAATCTTTAGAATAATCTGAAACATGAGTCAGGTGTCTTAAGTGCCATAACCACAGTAATTCCGTTCTCCCATGCCACAGATTCTGGTCTTTTGAAATAGGTACAGTATGGTTGCTGTTTTGCAGAAAGTATATTTAACCGTTGATGAAAGGAGAGAAACTACAAGTTCTGCAAGTAAAAGAGCAGTGAACAGGGCAATCCCATGCATTATGCTGGCAGTTACATCTGTAAACGTTCTCAAATCAGTCTCATTGCCACAGAATACAATAAAACCTTGCGTTATCAAATTTTATACTGCGTGTCACCATGTCAAGACTTGGTGGGCCGTATTTGTTGCTGGCTTCAACTGCTCTGCCAATCATATTCATGTACTGTAAAACAAATTAATAACTAAACAAATATATCTTTTGGACTCGGTTATTAGACCAACGACAAGATTACCTTAGTAGTTAGGCTGGTCTCAGGAAGTCATTTAGAGTCTTGATAATAATACTTTTGGTCATTTATAAAATTTGGATTGTTCAGACTGCTTTGAACTTCAGGAGTCGTCCAGTGACTGTATGTGGTTACCCTCTCTCTTCAGCTGTGCAGCTGCATGGCTGTAATGGTGCTTTCTTTCATTTTGCAACATGTTTCATAACACCACCATGCAGCAGTATTGACACACTGAACATATCACTCTAGCCTGTTATCAGCTCCTGATATGCCAGCGCTCAAAGATCCTCAAGCTAGGGAGCTGTGGTCATCGATTTAGAGTTCAAGGACGACTTGGTAATATGACACCACCTCATGCTACAATTTTCTACAGTGCTCATAATATAATCCAGATCACATAGGTCATATATGTTTTTTGTTTATGTGTGTGGAAGGTGGGTTGGGAGAATATGGCTTCATAGAGTGTTATTTAAACATGACTTGAGCATCCAAGAACCTGGTTGCATTTCAGGATTTTAGAAATGTTGGGTTCTCCAAATAATATAGATTTGATATAATGTATAAAGCTTTAGAATTCTCATGGTATTATGGTATTGTTTTGTAGCAAAACCATATGATTGACAATGTGTGGTAATAATTTGTACCAGATACATTATATAATTCTGATAATATAGATTAAATGTGACGTCACTGCAGTATTGTTGCTGGGAACTGAACTTTCCCCGGAGAGTACGGGTCATTTCACAGAAACAAAGAGCAAAGTAATAATTACACACATTAGTGAGTGATATCAGAGCTGTGAAGTGTCACCAGTAATTCTGCCACAGTAATTTCCCTGAGCATACATGCTAAAGGGCATCTCTAAAGACTCAAGGGTGGCTATAAGAGACACTTCAGGGGTGGGTCTCAGAATAGAAGGGGCCATGAAAACTGCTCTTTACAGTAGTTGTGTGGCTGACTGAGAGTAACCTTATATCTCTGTTCAATATCCACATACAGTACAAAGAATTTCAAGTATCTTGCATACGTTTTTTCTCAGAATAATTTCTCTCTTAAGGCCCGGACACACCAAACCGACGGTCGGGTGCGGAGCGCCGACAAAGATCGCCTCGCGTCGATATGCGTCGTTAATGTTGGCTGTGCCGAACACACCGCAACGACGGTCCGCCGACGGCCGAGTTGCACGTACGTTCTGCGCCTGCGTGAGAGGTAATAACTCTCCACACCAGGAGAGTTGGAAACCGGAAGACCGGGGAATGCGTTTGCATTGCGTTGGACCTAGAAGCAGCCATTGTCTCACTCACAACAAACAGTTTGCAGCAATTTCCTTGTTCTCTCGCTATTTAGTAATACTAATCGAAAACTATGTCTGGTAGTGATAGTAACTTGTCTGTGTCCTCTTGACTTCCTCGTTTGCTTGCTTTCGTCGCTTCCGTTTCTCTTCTCGTGCACTGATTCGCTAGCTGGACAGCCAATCAGAGAGCTCTCTCTCATCGACGGCTCCGGGGGCCATGTTGAATCGGCGTCGGAGCCCTCCAAAACACGCCGACGGAGTGTCGGCGTGCGGGACACACCGGAAAGACTCGGCCGACAGGGCGCCACCGACGTCCGACGGCCGACCGTCGGTTTGGTGTGTCCGGGCCTTTAAGTGGCACTGGGTCCACTGAATTCCGATTCTGCTTTCCAACCGAAATAATTACTTTGCTAGCAAAGAGCTAGCCCATGTTTACATGAACTGTACATCACCCATGAAGGTTCTGTGACAAGGGTTCCCAGGCTAGTCAAAGCTACCGTTAGCCAGCAAAGAAATGTAAAGCAACCACTGAAATTACTTAAGGAAATTACTAACAAGAACATCAACAATAACAACAATAAAAATATTTACAGCAATATACTGTATACTGTACAACTGTTGTAGTAGTAGAAAAATTCAAGTAATAGCCATCAGCAATGCAAATCGGTTGCCAACAAAGTATGGCAGCCACTGTCAGGAGAATGAATCGGACATTGGAAAAAAGAATGGCAAAGTATTTCAAAATGTTATTATACTTGTATGTTTGAGGAAATTTAATTTATGTACATTTTGAGGCTTATGTGACGATTACCACCTGCTCTAACATTTGAGTGCTGGCCCAATGCCTATCTCAGATCCTCCTTACCACTCTGGAGAGGTTCTCTGACTGGGACAACCTTTCCCCCACACGTCCATGGGAAAACAGGAGAACTTCATACCTCCTCAGAATACAATATTGTGGCACTTGGTTGACTATCCTTTGCAAACAAACAAACACACACATACACACACACTACAGTACAAACAACCATTGGCAATCATCTCTGACCTTGATTCACACAGCCCTGTCACAACTTGTCTTCTCATTCAACTGAGGCCCAGTGCATGCAGGGAAAAGATTAGCGTCCCAGAGCAGATTGTGAGAGACATGGACAAAACGACAGGCCTACTTATCTGCCAAATGCAGTGTAGCGATAAGAACGCACTAATACACAAAGTGCACACATCTTCCTGAATATTGGGCAAGGGAATGTTTGATTGTGTTGGATTTAGTCCCCTGCCTTGCCACAATTTCCTAAAACCATTTATTAATATCGAGGTCACATTAATGTGAAGTCGTAGGCCTAACCTGGTTTTAGAATGTGTTTTATGTTTTTAAAATCTCCTAGTGTGATTGAAAGTTTGTAGCACTTATGTCACTTTTACCTATTCTATAGGAGATGTGTTGGTGTCTGCCCATTAATAACTGATTCAGTTCTATGAACTAAGCTACTGGTGAGCCAGTTCTGGTTCTGGTTCAGTCATGCTGCCTAGGTTTTTGGGTCACAGGCCATTGTAACATCTGAGGTTGATAGAATGGGCGTTTTCTCTGAAGCCCTGGTGATTTTGGGCAAAATGGCAGCTCTTGCAGTACCCTTCCCACTGGTCTCTCGGCTACAGTTCTGGCATATGCACATTTTCAATTCTGCTGTGAGGGTTCTGACACACATGGTACACTACATCAGTACCATTAACTTCTTGTCTTGCCCTCGCTACAAACTAGTGAGTTGTGAACAGTGAATAGTGAAATCTTCTGCAGAGATCCAACAGTGTAGATGATAAGCAGATCCCACGTTAGCCCAGTTTGGCATATTGTAGTTTGTTCTGGGTGCATGGGTTTTTATTTTGTTTTTAATTCACTCTCACTACTCTTTTTTTTACTCCTCATCTTTATTTTGTTTTACTCTGCTCTTGTTTCACGAATCTTTTATAGCTTATTTTCTCTTTATCAGCTTTGATCCACTGATCCATCTCAACATTCTTAACTAACCTTCTGTCCTCCATCAGATTTTATATACTATCACTCTGGGTTTTTTAAAAGCACATGCAAATAAAAATAAAAATAAAAATCATGATTATTATCTAGATATGAAAAGTATCACCCCAAAAAGCTGACATGATATTGTTAGTCTTTAGAAATCCCAAAAATGAAAACCCTGAAAAGCAAATTCTAAAATACTTCAATGTAATTATCTTAAAACCTTCAGTAGTTATGCAGAAAAAAATAGAATAATTATAAAAACTCAATTTCCTCCCCTTTCACACCTCTTTTGCGAACATCTGTATTCATTATCACCTGCAAGTGCAGTGATTTTGGGAACTGAGCTTAGTTTCTGCCTCATTAGCACAACTTCCACTCAGTGACCCTTGGTATGAATGAAGCCATACTTTCAGATGAGATACAGATGGGTGCTAATGGGGCCCTTAAACACAGATACCATTTACCTTAAGCGGGTGTTTAAAGAGTTATTCACACTTCAGCACTTTTTTTTGTATTTACATTATAATGGAATTTCATTAATACGATATCATGTTTCTCATTTACTCCATTTAATTTGTTTTGAGCCGGCTACTTTATCAAAAAATAATTTTCTATATTGTAAGTGTGTAGCTGCATTTGTGTGCATTTACTTCCAAATGCCATCTCTGATTAAAAAAATATATATATCATAATTTGTTATGAATCATCAAAAGTCATGTATTTACAATTTAGTTCAAAACACCTATGGCAGAACTGAAACTGCATGCGGTACAAATGAATGGAAAGCAACAATAAATGGTGATGGAGAGAATAATGGGACCTAGTTGGGCTCCTGGGTTTCCATGTATTTAGTCAGATGCGTTATGCATATATCACTGCACAAATGTGCCTGCCACTCTGGAGATTAGCATTACCATGACAACTGTGAATGCAAATGGGAAAAGCACGTTTGAGCACAGGCTCACTTGAGAAGAGTTCACATGCAGGCTAACACTCAGAAAAGTGCCACATGCCTCCATGAATTTCATTTCACATTAATGATGCTTTGTGTTAATGGCTTTGTGTGTAAAGTAGCAATGCACCGTATGCATCTATTTAAATAGGTAAAGATTGTTAAATAGATGTTGTGCATGGTACGCATTTATTCTGCTGGCTATCCGGTTATGGATATGCTGGTTTGCTGAATGGTGCATCAGAAATGCCCTCTCCAGGATTCAACAACGTGGCCTTCAGTTTATGCATTCAATCTTCTATGAACTACTTTACAATAAACACCTGGTCAAATGGTCAACACCTGACCTTGCCTCCACGTGCAAACACTAACAAAGATTAAGGGCCTTTGAATATATAATTCTCAAGGACGTGCTTTGCTTCAGTGCTGAACAAAGGAACAAAAACTATACAGTACACCTGGTATGTGGCACCAGCAGAAACACAGGTCTTAATATTACACATCAATATATGGTTCGACACATCTATGCTGATGAACAAGACCAGGGCATGCACATGTTCTTCCCCTCTAAACAGTGCACATGAGGTATTGATTTATTCCCAGTGCACTGAGGTAATTGGGTCTGTAGTAAAGCCTACACCGTTGCCGTGGAGGATATGAATTTGACCCCTGCTCATATCACACCTGTTACACTCAGATGACAGACTACCAGCGCAATGCTCCCTTTTATTGTGTCAAACATGGTGGGGACACAGGGCAGGGAAACGCTGTATTAAATTGAGAGAGTCTTGAATTAAAGTAGGTAGCAGCAAAAGAAATACTGCAGTGTTAAAGTGATGAGCAGCTGCTGATGCCAGGTTAGCTCAAGAGGTCGGCCATAGAGGGTGCCACTGCCAGCTGGGCACAGAGTAGTTTTCTTTCTCCCCTCTATGGGGTGCCACACTCTCATTCATTACATTACATTACATTATTGGCATTTGGCAGATGCTGTTATCCAGAGCGACGTACAGTTGATGAGACTAAGCAGGAGACAATCCTCCCCTGGAGCAATGCTGGGTTAAGGGCCTTGCTCAACGGCCCAACGGCTGTGCGGATCTTATTGTGGCGAGACCGGGATTAGAACCACTGACCTTGCGTGTCCCAGTCATTTACCTCAACCACTACGCTACAGGCCGCCCTTCATTCAAATCCCACATCATTCAAATTCCACATCATGACTTAAGGGGCAGTTCACCCAAAAAAAAAAGTATGTTTCCACTTACCAAAAGTACTATCTATCTAGTTTTGCTGAGATGTGACAGTTTCCGAGTTCCAACAGTAGAATAATTTTTTGTCGATTTAAAATGTTCATTTTTGAGTTCTGTTGATGTTCATGAGTAGGGATGTGACAAATCATCAGTTTTTTTCAATGTTTACAATCCCATTTTGGAAACAGTTAACCGTGTAACCGATACTGCTTATGTCCGCTAGGGGCCGTATATTGCATTTTCAAACTTGGGCCATTTTGGGCCATTGTACTAGTCCCATTGAAATGTCAACATTGTCAACAAGTCAGATAATATCCTAATTGCTAAATTGAATATTTCACTAAATTGCAACTAATTTTGATCAGATTAGTGCCACACCTTTGCGTCAGATGAAGCAGATATACTGTACAGGTGTCTGTGAAATGTAATTGGAGAGCCGTCATACAACATGATAGAGCTTTTTCATTGCTTCACTAATGCGACAGGGCCCTGTTCATTCATGTTGTTGACCGGTTGCTGGAGCTCAGCTTATGGCTGGGAGCAGACCTGACACAGTGCTCCAGTAGAGTCTCCCACAGAGAAACATGCCCTTAATGGTCAGGCTGTCAGGATGGATGAGACCCAATTATGTGATTTCACTAATTACAATGGCATGCACTTATAACCAAAACATGGCTCTGGGAAATAATATACCCTAATGAACACACATTCATCCATTCTTTCATTCTTCCATTCATTGATTCATCTATCCTTTCATTCATTCATACGAACATCAAACAAAGCGAAATTGGCAATACAATTTTACTTTCATTGAATTAATTTCAGTCTATAGGAACTATATTGTGCCATTCCATCACTTCCAGTTTCACTAGAATATACAAAATGAGGTAACAAGCATGCAAAAACCCTTTGTCAACCATCAGCATGGGAAAAGCCAAAGAACTGACAATTCAGAAGACACAGATGGTAATTGACGGTGGTAGGTCATTGGTGTTTTGGAGATGTTTTGGTTTGGTCTCGGTCGTAGGTTGATTGTCCAGTAGGTCAATGATCCACACAAAAATGCTTAAGTAAAAACAAAAACCGTGTTCTGCAATGGCCATCTCAGTCTCGAAAAAAGTGTAATTTGATGGTTGTGCTGTTCAGTTTGGAGGAGAGCGGGATAGTCTCGGCCGTGGCTGCAGGCGGAGAGCATACGCTTGATACACCTGGGATGTTCTGGGAGCGCAAGTTTGTGTCGTAATTTGTTTATGTCATCAGTGCAGAGGAAGAAGACGCCACCGAATAGCTGTGCTCGGTTTCGCTTTCTGTTGTCTTTTTCACGTTAGTTTCTTGTGTTATTGTTTTTGGCCAGAACCTGTGAGGAGGAAGGGGAAGACTTTTATTTTTAATTGGCGTTAGTGTGGGCGCTATCTCTCTCTCCATCCGGCAAACAACGGTGAAAACACATCTCCCTCCCAGGGGTGTCACACACCATGTGACAATGGCCTTCAAATGCTATTATTCAATTGTACTAAGGTATCTTTCCGGTGTACTTTAAAAATAGAATTTGGCTGAGTCTTTTTTTTTTAACATTTGGCACGCAACAGGGGGGCAGATTACAGCTAATCTCCCATAGAGTGAAGTCAGGTGAATATGTGGCTTTGACTGCAATCTATGCACACTAGATTGACCAGCAAGAATTGCTAGATATCAGTGCATCACTGTGCTGGGTGACGAAATCGGCAATTGAGCATCAACATCGGCCCATGGAGCTTCCGGGTCCTGAGGCTTATCCAAATGAGCTGTCCATTAGCCCATGACTCACAGTCTTAAAATAAATCATTCTTTGTTTACCTCTCTGTGTGTAGAACAGAGAATACATTTGGACTCTCAGGAAATACTTGTCCTTAACCCCTCTCCCCCCACCCCATACAGGCACCCCAAGAACGTAACATGTAATCTCTTTTATTCTCGGATAAGTCTACATATGTTTGTTTAAAAACTTCATTTGCAAGGGTCCTTATTCTACAGTAAGGGAGGTTTTTTTTTTGCAAAATAAAAGCTGGATATGGTAGCTCATATATCCTTAAAAAGTTTTTCCTGACCTGGTATATACTTTATTTTTTAATATACACAACCAAAGCCAGTAGATCAAAACCAAGCACCCAACAAATCTGTGATTTATTTTCATTTAGAAATATAAAAGGTCCCTCATCACACAGACACCTTTAAACAGAGAAGATGTTTGTTTTTCTGTGTCAAGGCTTGAGTTGAACATCCTGCAGTTTTTATGAGATTACAGAGATGGGTGAACTGTGAAGGGCTCAAATGTCCAAACTTCCTGCCCTGAATGGCACCTCAACACAACAGTGCCAGCCAATGAAAAGGCCTGTTAATATTGTTGCCACATTTATCGCCCTCATTCGTCATTCATCCAGTTCGGTGAACACATAAATAATATACATTAATGCAAACGCCATTCAAGAACCCCTGCTGCGCTGTCGATAAATGTTCTCCTCATAACCAATTAATTCCGAAAAACTAATTTTGTGCAGTTAATTACAGGATACGCTCATCTGAGAGCGCCTGTCAGTTTATTTTCTCGGTACGTGTCATCTCTTCATGAGATCAGATGTGGCAGGTCTGAGAGACTGGAATGGGGTAGGTGGAGGGCGGGGGGGGTCGCTATCTCCTTCCCTCAGAGGCCTGGCCACCACATCTTCCGGAAACCGCCACCCGCGGGTGTCCTCTCGTGACAGTTTGTTGCCGTTGAAACAGGTGAAGCCCTCCTGACAGCAAGCCACACAAGCGATTAAATCTGGCTCATGAAATGTCAGTTATGCCACTTGAGCAGGCTATACTGTAATCATCTGTAACACTGGACTACCTGTATGCACTAGTTTAACAGGGTTTGATTCCTCTGCTACTGTACATTACATAAGCTGGCAGAAAGCAGCCGGGAAATAAAATAATAAAATAAGCCTTTGCATGATCCTATCAGATAAGCATCATGTTAACACTGAATCTCAGATTATTATTATAATGATACTTTAAACTGTAAACTGTGGTAATCCTGTAAGGCTGAGGGCAAATGCTTGGGCATATGTCATATTGCATTTTGCTCAAAGCAAATATGGTGTTGACCTGGATACACATTTCTGCATGCCTTGTAAAGTTATTTTAACAGTAACGTAAAAATGAATACTCCCACTGCTTCTTCTGCAATCTAACGGCAAAATCAATCTCATTTTATGTATTATTTTACCCTGCTGTATTAGTAATAACATAGCTATGCAATTTAAATTGCCTGATTTTACTCTCAAATCATTTGTCACATTGGTCGGTAAATCATGTGATATGAGTGCGTCAGAATTTTCCACAACAGCACATCCATTTCAATATACAGTAGTGTAGACTGTGGTTGCCATTACTCATGCTCCCTAGACTGTCAGTCTCCTTGGCTACCCTGTTGCCTGGATACTGCTCTCTGAAGCTTGTCCTGATGTAATTACCTGAATCTCATACGCAAGCCATGGATCACTCTCTCAATCAAATAACAGCCTCACTAATGTGTGAGGATGTTTTAGCATCGCAAGCAAGGAGCTAACATCCATCTCCCTTTGCTAACTTTAACATCTTAAAGGAAGGTCAGAAACAAATGATGTGATGTATATAGCAGAAATGTTCACAAGTCATCAAATACAGTCCAAATCAAGTCTCAAGTCTCTGAGCTAGAGTCCAAGTCAAGTCTCAAGTCTCTGAGCTAGAGTCTGATCAAGATTCCTATGCTGATTGAAGATATAGAAACCAGAAGTGTAGAAGACATATTTTGTATATGACATCAAGTGTGTGACAATTGAAGAAGCAGTATTATCAAGGGCACACAGAAAGATAGTGGTTACTTAATTTATTTATTCATATATCATTGAACTACCACGCCTGATCCAAGATTTTGGCAAAGCCTTTCTCAAGATGGCTGGAGAAAGG
Organism: Conger conger; assembly: GCF_963514075.1. Taxonomy (NCBI): domain Eukaryota; kingdom Metazoa; phylum Chordata; class Actinopteri; order Anguilliformes; family Congridae; genus Conger; species Conger conger. Next base: position 18,651,781 of record NC_083768.1, read on the forward strand.
CTTGCCAAAACCTCAGGTCTGGTGTGGTAGGTAATTGACATATCAATAAATACAATAAAATAAACGACCATTCTACTTTTTAAGAACTTTGTGTGACTCATGTGACTCATAATGTAAGCATTACCATGCGCTGTAATATAAGATGATGGTCAATAATAAAATAGGGGTTACATGAACACAAGTTTAATCCTGAACTAAATGTAGCTCTGTATGGATAATCTCCAATTAAATGTAGTCTAGGACTAGGCTTAATGTGCATCTGCAACTCAAGAATAATAATTGTAAACATTAAAAGAGTTTACATTTCAATCACGTTGCAGTATTGGTTTAATAATATACTTGTAATTTTTAATTATTAAATGAAAGGTAACTGTTAAGCATTTACTTTAATCGTTCAAAAAAATCTAATGAGGCTAGATATTGTTTATGCAAGACATCGGGAGCTATGATTTTGGGACTACATCTACATTATGCTATAGGATAACCTCGTATCCTAAGGAATGGCATTGCATTATTGCATAGTAAAATTATACATAATTTCAAAACCGCATGCAACTACAGTACCAAACTCGGTAGCTGTTCATGTTAACGTCAATTACAAACAAGCTCTCTGGAAAATACAGTTCATATTTGTATGACTGGAACACCAAACAATGTCCATGCAACTAGTACATAACCTCACCTAACAAGACATTCAAAATCACTCGTTGACCTGCTTGCATATCGATCTTAGAGACCATCCTGAAAGGCTTTTAAAATAGGGCAGCCCTTGATCAGGCTCCAAATCAAAATCCCATTACATGGCCGTTTTACTGAAAACGCAGCTGCTTATGGGAACTACGTTGACAATGGAAAAGTACCTGAAGAACCTGAAGAAGTTTGTTACTGCACCTTACGCTCATTGTTCTGTAGCTTGCGCAGATCAACCATTTGAAACGCAAGCCAACATCGCTACAACTTGGCAGTCAACAAAATGAGAAAATATGCGCTTCTGTTATGCTGATTAAACGGTGATACGAACATTTGCTATACTGAGTCTGAAACGCGAGTTACGTTAACGCAACAGTGAACAGCGTTGTCATTAGCTCCGGTGCTGATAAAAATTACTTACCTTTCCGTATGAGTTTTCAAATATCTGTAGAAATTTTACGTGATTGCTCCCGCATCTTTTAAATTAACTCTCCACATTTTGCTAGTTGCAATCATTTTGTTTGGCTCGATGACCCTGAATTATTCAAACTCAAAGGCCACAACATGCGGAACTGTGATCTTAGGGAGCTATGCTACAAGAAATACATCGTAGGGTGTAGCTGTGATTGCTACTAAAAGGCGGACGGTGTGGCGCTTAAAATGACATTATTCACTTCGTGATTTTCACGATGCCATTTGGCAGACTCTTATTGTTCACGAATCCTTATTGACGAGTCCGAGTCGAGGCTCAAGTCATTTTTGGACGAGTCAGAGTCGAGTCTGGAGTCCGTGTATGTGCGACTCAAGTTCGACTCGAGTCCCCATCTCTGGTATGTAGCCCGTCGCATTGCATAGTATAGCGCATTGTGTATACAATAGCAGTAAATTAAAATCCCTCTGTGACACGAAAAACTAATTCCCCCCTTAACTCAGAACACGAAATAATATGTTTATCAAAAACAAGTGAACTTGTATGATACTATATGAAGATTTTTGTATTAAACAAATGAGTGAAGTACCTATGTGCACTTTTAGCAGTGGTAAAGCACACGCCATGAACTTTGACCCCATTCTGTCTCGGCAGCTGCAGAAAGGTTGCTTTGTGAGCATCAAGGCGCCGGGCTGTGCCTTCCGCTTGGGGTTTGTGTGGAGGTGGGGTCTAAATAAGGAAAGGAGCTGCACTACACAAAGCTACAGGCCTGATGCCTCCCATTGGCTTTACCTCACAGTGTCTGTGTGCTTCTCTCCTGAAACTCAGATTACAGGTTCGATAATGTAACGAGGGAGGACGTATGCTCCTCCTCTCCGCTCATAGGGCACATCTTGGTTCTCATTCCACATTCAGCATTCTTATTGGATCCCCATGTATGCTGCATGACAAGCGGCATGTTGGGATATACTGCGTGTCCCAGGGATATTCTTAACACATACACACACACGCACATGCAGACATACACAAACACACGCACACACACGGGGATCAATCCAAATGTCATGTTCCCAAATTGTTTCCATATTTATGTTTATTGGTTGAAACCACATGCCATTCCACCTGGCTGATTCCATGGTAGGAGACCGGAAGCTCTGGTTTATTTTGGGGCGACGTGGCTCAGACAGTAAGAGCAGTAAGAACAGTTGTCTGGCAGTCTGGTTCGATCCCCCGCCCGGGCTGTGTCGAAGTGTCCCTGAGCAAGACACCTAGCCCCCAAATGCTCCTGACGAGCTGGTCGGCACCTTGCATGGCAGCCAATCGCCGTGAGTGTGTGTATGAATGGGTGAATGAGAAGCATCGATTGTACAGCGCTTTGGATAAAGGCGCTATATAAATGCCGACCATTTACCATTTTTGGTGTTGTGAAAAGCCAGTCTCCCATTGCGAGGCAATGTGTTTTGCATTAATTATTTAGCTGTTGCTTTTATCCTAAGCAACTTACAGTTGATTAGACTAAGCAGTGGCCAATCACATCTGAAGCAATGTGGGGTTAAGGGCCTTGCTAAAGGGCCCAACAGCTGCACAGATTTTACTGTAGCTACACTGGGGCTTGAACTACCAACCTTCCAGGTCCCAGTCAAGCACCTTAACCCCTAGGCTACAGGCTATTTCCATTTTGTTCTGTTCACAAAGGCTTTACACTGCCTCACTAAAAAACCCAACTTTAAACAAGTAAATATTTGATAATTATACATTTTCAGAGAATGTTACAAGGTACCTTTTAAGGCCTCTTTATTAAGGTGAGAAAACAATTAATACAAAGCAGCAGGAAAAGGTTCACACTTTCATGTGAAACTTTGGAGAGAAACTTCTGAAGGCCAGATTTTCAGGACATTTATAGGCGGGGCGATGTAAGGGGGGTCAAACAGCCAGCCCTCAAAGTGACTGTTCTGCACTCGATCACAGGGAATTGCAAGGCTTAACAACCCCGACAAAACCACACATTGCATAACTCCTTGGCCATTCTATTTTAAGACCAGCAATACGTGCTGATTCCACAGGGTGCTTGTAAGAGTGTAAGCCAGCGCACCGGTGGAATACATTTTAAGGAAATGAACAATCATGGGAGGGGGGGGGGGGCAGGGTGAATCCGCTCAAACACAGGCCAAGGTGGAGAGGATGATTATATCACTTACTCTCATGTGATGGGTTTCAGAAAAAGAAAATCAATATGGGTGGAATTCAAACTCATTTCTCAAGGGGAGATGGCCTGGGTCAGCTACACTGTCAGTTTACATATTGCTTGCCACCATTCCTTTCATTTGCATAGAAATGGGCTCAACATGGCGCTTCCCCAGGGAATTACAAATGCATGGAAAAAGCAGACAAGTACACTTGGCGAAAGTGATAGAATGGCCAGTCAGTCCTAAAGCTGTTTGAGGAAAAGATATTGGTAAAATTGATTTAGAAAAGATTACCAGCCATACAACCCATAACAGGCTCACGTATTATTCTACAAGTGTGATGTAGAATAATATGTAAAATCCATGTGTTTCAAGCACACATTGCCAAATCAATCATATTCTTTAAAATGACCAATTAATATTTAATATTTAATATTTTTGCAAAACCATATACTATAACAATGAGCAAACATGTACAGTAAAATGTTCAGTGTTAACATTTACAGAGTTTGAATCAATACAAGGGAGATCAAATGTATTCTGTGTAAACTTGCCTAATTAAAGGGCTATTTCAGAGGGGAGAATGCAAAGTTGTCCCAGATTAGGGCAACCTCGTTAAAAAATACAGAAATTATCATCAGAAATACAAGAAAATCTATTCATGATGAAACAGATTTGCTGAGAGACTAAACTGAAATATCTTGAGGAAAAGTGGGAGTGAGAGAGAGCAGAAAATGTCTGATAACTCGTTGGCGCCATCTGTAGAAATACTTGAGTCATTGTTTGGTTTTAAAGCGCAAGAAGAGAATTGTGCAATCATCCAAAATGTACTGAAATACAGATGAAAACACAAAATATCCATCTGTCTGTGCAGGGTTGCAGTGTGTAATAGTGGTTAGGGATTGTGTTCCTGTAGCTTAATCCTTTCAGTCCAACTGGAGAGCTGGGAGGAAGTAGAGCACTCCTAATCAAACTTTAATAAAACAAATGTTTTGAAACGCATTTTCCATCCGTAAAATGCATTTAAAAGCTAAGATTCTTATTAAGATTTTTTTCTAATAAAGAAAGCCAGTCCTTTTGACATTCAAATAGGGGTGGTGTTTACCATAAATCTACCATTGTATACAAATATACATAATATACAAATAAATCATTGTTTTGTTCATGTAGCTGAGACATTAACCATGGCTTGATGGTTAAGGTAAAATTAACGCCTTAAGCATCGCCCCTTTTCTTTACACAAGCTTGAAAAGGACATACCCAAAATAAAATGGCTACTATTCTTGAACCCTTTTGACTACAGGCACAATCCTGGTGTTTTCTGAAAGGTAACCCTTTGGGGTTACTCTAAGTATTACTACATTTACAGAAAGTTACAGAAGCTCAAACACAGTGGAAGTGGAAGATTTTGTTTCTCACTGAAAATATATTCTGTAATTGATTGGATACAGATTATTGTAGCAATGCCTGGCACTCCTTTTTGTATTAAACAAATGAGTGAAGTACCTATGTGCACTTTCAGCAGTGGTAAAACACACGCCGTGAACTTTGACCCCATTCTGTCACAGCCAAAACACTGTACAAATCCTATTTTGAATTTGATGAGAGTATCACCAAAAGTATGCATTCTGTACTGTTTATTCTAAGCTATGTCTAGGCAGTTTTCCAAAAAGGACATTTGGAGACTCCAAAAGGACATACGGATATTAAATTATATTATGGGTCTTGACATGACGTTTAAAATACTGTATTTTGCTTACTAAAGTATACAAACCTTTTTATCCTGAAAAAGAAAGCATTTGCACTTTCCCCACCTGTCACCATCGAGAAGATTGTAAAATATACTAATATATTCATATATTCAGATTTTATCCATAAAATCTCAAGAACAATTTTTGCTAAAGAGTAACACTCTCAGGAACAGTCTCAGTGTGTGTATTGAAAATGCTATGGTTCCCTTACGCAGGCAAAAAATGCTTTTGTTTTATGAAAGCTGAAGTTATACTGTATTTTTACTCATGGATGGGGATCACGCTTTTACTGGGCAAATTAATAACCAATTCTGGTCAGATAAGCTTGTACATGTTCCAGAGACCCTATATAAAACATATGTAATAGCAGTCCTGTGTATGACCACTTAGAAGTATGCAACGGCGAAACAGACAAAAATAATAATTCCTCAAGAGAAATTCCAGATATTCTATCTATGTTTCTCTGAGTTTACATGTTTTCAGAATTCCATTATTATGCATTTCATTTGCTGGACCCTTCCCGTGAAGAGGACACTGACATTGCCTTATTTTGTGTAGTATATGGATTTCCAAAATGCAGAGAAGGCAAGGTCCCCCCACACTTGTTTTGCCACTCACATTGTACAAAATATGGAACAGTTGTCGCTAAAGCAATGGCATTGTAAAATAGGTTATACTGATTTTAATGCTATATCCTGTTACCATAGTGATTGGAAATTCCATCATTATAAGAAAAGAATGAATGCAAAAATGAATGCAAAAAAACCCACACCAGCCCAGCCCTGGGCCGATGAGACTTAAGAGGGTGGGAAATCGTTCAAACTATGCTCAGGTCTCTAAGGGTTAAATGATGCAGGTTTAAATCTCAGTTGGAGCACTGCAACTGCGCCCTTGAGCCAGGCACCTAACTTGAATTTCCTCAGTAAATAGTTGTAAAGCTATAATAAAAATAAAACTTATTTCTTATAAATTTTTATCTCTTAACCTGAAAATGTTTTCCTCTAAAATATGTACAACAACAACAACAACAAAAAACTATGAGGATTTGGTCTCTCCCTGCAATTATTCATTGCTGCTCAATTCCTCCAACACTTTCGAGAAGCAAAGAGGGAATTCAGTGTCTGCTGTTGTACATCCTCTCTCCTCTGGGAAGCGACACTCCAATTATCCTGTCCTCTTTTGCCTGAGAGCTGGAAGGAGAGCCGTAATTTCAGCTGCTGTGGATCTTTCATGTCCACTCAATGGACACCTTTAGCAGAGAAGCATAGTCTACTTCTGTAGGCTGGCAGTACCACTCCACATGAAAAGGAGGCACTATCGAAAAACAATCCATTTTTTCTTATTCAACTGCTAAGTGAGTCGGACTGAATTGAATGTAATGTAAGTTGTTCTGTGTTTACTGAAATGTATTCTTGCTTTGTGTACAGTATTGACACTAGAAATAGAAAAGCAGGACTTCTCAACAGTCTCAGCTAAGTGGAAGTATTTTTAATACTGTGAGCTTCAGGTCACTGGGCAGTATTCCAGTATTTTTATTTAGCAGCGCTACAGGGAGTTGGAAGTAAGCAATGAAAATAACCAGTTTATTGAATTTATTGAATCATATAACTGTAAGCTTGGGCAGAGGAGTCGGAAAAGCTAGTTAAACCAAAGCAAGCCAAAATACTATGATTATTGGTATTATCTGTGATCATGTATCTGCGACTGTCAAAATGTCAGTCTCATCCGGAACAGTGTTATGTTCACGGCAGCCTCTAGTCTGCTGAGACCATTCTTAGGGCTCTGTGTGGACAGCATGTCCCCTTCGGACCCAGCTGCCCAGCAAAACTTTTCAGTTGGGCCCAAATTATTAATAATCAGTAAGTTTTTCAATAGCATAGCATTTGCAGAGCATAAGAGCATCAGCTGTTACTGGGAATGATGGACATTTGAGGATGACATGTTCACTCCCCCACCGAATGTGTAAGAATCTGATGGCTTTTATTTCAATTTGACAATTCTAGTCTGAGCTTCTCCACAGAAACCGCAGGGGAAAAAACCTGCGGAGATGGAGCCCTGCTGTTTTCACACCAATGCCCTCCATTAGACTCTCCCCAGCCAAAGAAGCAAATTAATTTTCAGTGACCCATTTTTAATCAGCCTTAATTATCTCTCCAGTTATAGTAAACATTAGCCAGTATGCTTAGTTAGTAAGGCTTATTTTGTGAATTTATAGGGTGGTTGGCACCAAAACAATCAGATCTTGACTATCCTAGTGGCAGAGGCCCTGCTCAGTATAGTAAAGTCAGCGTATACACTCAGAGAGCAATTTATTAGGTAGACCTGTACACCGGCTTGCTAATGCAAATATTTATTCAGCCAATCGTGTGGCAGCAACATGCATACAAGCATGAAGATGTGGTCAAGAGGTTCAGCAGTTGTTCAGACGAAATGTCAGAATGGGGAAGAAATGTGATCCAAGTGACTTTGACCGTGGAATGATTGTTGGTGACATACAGGGTACTTTGAGTATCTCAGAAACTGCTGATCCCCTGTGATTTTCACGCAAACAAAAAAAAAAAAACATCCAGTGAGCATCCAGTGAGTCCTGCGGGCAAAAACGCTTTAATGAGAGAGGTCAGAGGAGAAGCTGGTCAAAAGACTGGTCAAAGCTGACAGTAGCGCAAATAACCAAGCATTACAGTGATACTCTTCTGCAGAGGTATGCAGAAGAGAATCTCTGAACACACAATGCATCAAACCTCTAAGTGCAGGCTATAGCAGCAAAAGTAATAAAGTTATCATTAAGTGTATATATTATATAGTACATAGTATATAGTATATAATGAAATAATAGTATTGTTCACCCACCACAGTAATGGCAAAGTGCTTCATCTCCCTAAAGCCAAAGTTTAGGGGTTCTCACCGAGAATCATTTTGTGTTTTCTATCTCTAACAGGGGGACTGGAATAACAGTACATGTGAAATCACAGACGATGATGTGTAATGCATGTGGCCTTCACTGGAATGATGAATCATGATGGAAATGATCATATACAGTAAATGTTGTACTAGCGGAGGGACAACATTTAGCGGAGGGGCCACATGTAGTCTTTGTAGGGAGAGGAAAATAAGTTACCCTTGTAGATAAGGATCAAAATAGTGCTGTATGTAGTCGTTCTGTTTATTTTTATTATTTATTTATTTTTTACCTTTGTTGGAAGGCCTTTTTGTGACATTTATAGGAACTGCAATGGAAGGTAAAAAAAAAAATGTCAAGAATGTGTTAATCAACAGTTGGAAAGAAAGTGTCTAAGTTAATTTCCTATTACCAGCTGCCAAGGGTTTAGATTAAATTTTGAATGATGGCCTCGCATAGCTCCTATTAAGTATGCAGCTTATTCAAAAATAGAGTTCTGTACTTCATGTTTTTATATAATTCATTTAAATTCAAAGCAGGATATATGCGCATGAAATTAAGTTTCTCCCCTTCTTATCTGTGGACCAGGATACAGAAACAGAGCAGAGAGCCATTGGAACTAATCCAGCACTGCATTATCATGTTCTGAGGGATTGTCAGAGGCACAGAAATGGGTTGGCCCACAAACTCCTGCTGTGAAATCCCTGTGAGATGAAATCCGAGGGAGAGCATGTCGCTGTCGATCAAGAATTTCAGTGGATTTATTGAGATTAGCCAAATGGGAATTTAAATCTTTAACTGGGGGGTATCCATTGATTGCAGAATGGGATGTTGTGTTTTCACTTATTTTTGTACTAGTATGCATGACATATTCTCTAAATGCATGAACATCATGCCTGGTGAAGCTTCAGGCTCAGTTTGCAGATTCATGTTCTGAACCAATTCTGAACTGCTGCTACCATATTTATTTCAATCTGTAGAAAATCCAGTAACCCTTTAGTGTTCAATAGCCTGGAAATGCATTGGCACTATATATGCGTGTTATGTCATAAATTGATTGACTTATTAAGTACATTTATGGGACTAATACAATTTAAAAAATTAAAAAAGTTTTTTTCTGTGGACATGGCTTTACAAAATAGCATGGGAGCCAGCTATTTCTCTTACCAATGCAACATTGCCCTTTGATTGTCCACATACAATGACAGTTTTTTTTCTTGTTACATAACTTTCATATGCTATTCGCAATATGAAAGTCTGTCCTCTGCCTTTCTGATTAGAGAAAAAGAGCACTCAATAAACCATGCCATGACTGCCATTTCCTCTGCCAAGGACAACACTGAAATATGAAAATAATGAAAATGCTCTGTCATTCTTCATAACAAGTGAAGCACAGCAGGGATGTGACAAATCTTCAGTTTTTGTAAAAGTTTACCACCCTATTTTGGAATCCCATAGCCGTGAAACCATTACTGCTTATGTTCGCTAGGGGTCGTATATTTATGAAAAAGATTAATTGCAAAAATACAATTGCATTTTCAAAATTTACTTTGGGCCATCTTAAATAGTTACATTTAAATGTCAACATTGTAAGTTTGATAATAGCCTCATTGCCAAATTAAATATATACATTTGCTCACAAATGTCCAGCAGTCTGTAGGTAAAGCCGTGTAGATTACGTCCAGGGATACTGCTGTTCGCATGTCATTTTCTTAAATAGATCGGCTAATTCTTCATGTTTTCATTCCTCTTCCCTCAGGCTTGTTCAGTTTGTCGGTAATTTGAATGAGCAGATTATGGAAAAAAAAAAAGATTTGGTTAGTAATTTCCTGTAAATGTTTACAACCTTTTAAACGTTTAACCGTTCACACCCCTAATGCTCACCATAGTTGCAGTGCATCATTGTGTTGAACTCTTATATCCACAACGTTGCACATTTGATTCCCTGGTCTGGAAATGCTGTGTGGTGTGCTAATGAAATGTAAAACAGCTTGTTATATTTTACACCATCATTCACAACTTTGTCATAGTCAGCGTTCACATTTATGTTAACCCATTGGTTTCCGCTGTAGGGCCATCGAAATGGGTAGCGTTACCGTATGTATCACAGTGAAGCTGAATATGCATTGAAAAGACCTTGCATGCAAACATATTAAGTAAATGTTGTTTACTAACCCGATTCACTTAACAGTAAACCGTATGTGACTGGTAATGTAAAATACTCACTGTACTACCATTTCTGCAGTAAACTGTTCCCTAAACAATAAGGACCAAAAACTTTTTTGAAAGAGTAATTATTCTGTGAGTGGGCTCATCATAGATAGCAGGTATAAGTGACGCTGGCCGTCTTGAGGGAATGTGTGATTTTTCTCACTGATTGATGATTCACCTTTATGCTTGGAAATCTTGAAAAAACAGAGTGATTTTAATAAGAGCTTTGAAGTATGGACGCTGCCATTTCGATTGGCCGCGTGGGCAGCTTCCAGTAAATGAGTCAAGAGGCCTGCTTAAGTGAAATTTCTCCTTACCGCCCCGGCTTCACCGTGCACAGCCTCACACATCGGCGGGGTCAGTAATAGCGTTGCATTAATTTGATAGAAGCCTCAGAGCTCTCTGCCTTTGACGCGCTGGATAATATCAAACAGAGAACAAAGGGGACAAACGGTATGTACCTGGACAGGAGTGCAGCGCTACAGTATGTGTCTGCAGGATTTCTCGCCAATCAGGCACTTACTGTCTGAGTTGACTAATCGCAACCTTGATGGAACGCGTTTCGCACCCCTCCCCCAGTCCGCAGAGTGTTGATAGCTTAAATTGAGCTGAAAGAATCTTCTGCATTGCAGCCCACACGCGCCTTTGTCTCAAAGCTGTGCTTTTATAAATGCCTCCATTTAGCTGCTGTCCTTGTCTGACCGTAAGTTCACGAGTAACATCTCTGCAGCGTGCTGTGCTGTACAGTGCTTCTCTCTCCTGGTTATTTATGTGACATAACCCTGGTATTAACATGACCATCTGGAAATTAATGTAGGCTCGAACTCAGTGAGAGAAACCAGCGTGTCAATACAATGGTGACCACTGTATTTATATCTTCTTCATTCTTCTTCAGAATGCTCCCTGTAAGAAATTGTGCATTAGTATTTGTGCAAACTGACAAATACTATTTCAAATACTATTTCATTGGTTGACTGACCTTTCAACAGTTTTCCATTCTGAATATAGTGTGATCAGGTAGGTGTGGTTGAGGTGTTATTTCAGTATTTTTCCATCAGGGCCCCAAGCCTTGGTTTCCCATGCATAAATACCTGATTTACATATTACAAAAAAATCTATATCAGCCTTGAATGAGTCAGTGAACTGCAATCAGTGAACCGTTTCCTTGTAAATTTAATGAAGGACTAAATATAGCTGTTATAATAAAGACAGAAATGATTTTACCCCTCCTGGAATTGATATTTTGGTCTTTATGACAAAATAAATGTGATATGCCTTCACTCACGCCTTTTTTTGAAAATGTGAAAGTTGGCATATTGCACAACTTTGCAGCTGTGTAATATGGCAATCGAAGCAAACTGAGTAGAACCTGATATTTTATACAGTAAGGTCCATAATATTCGGGACAAAGACATTTTCAATCTTATGTAAATGAAAGCAGTCATGTTTAGTACATCTGCTCCTGCTTGTTTTGGGGGCTAGTTGCCTTAACATTTATCTTCAGCCTATGAAATGCACGTTCAATTGAATTCAGATCAGATGAATGACTTGGACCATCAGTTTTCGGCTTTGAAAACCCATTTTGTTGCTTTAGTAGTATGTACATTCAGTGAGCACTTTATTAGGGAGACCTGTACTCCAGCTTGTTAATACAAATATTTAATCAGCCAGTCATGTGGCAGCAACTAAATTCAAGCATGCAGCTATGGTCAAGAGGTTCAGATGTTTTTCAGACCAAATGTCAGAATGGGGAAGAAATGTGATCAAAGTAACTTTTCCTGCTGACAGGAAGGTGACAGTAACGCAAATAACTACGTTACAACAGTGGTATACAGAAGAGCATCTCTGAACACATCTCTGAACAAACATCTAAGTGGATAGGCTACAGCAGCAGAAGTTAAAAAAATAAGTCTAATAAATACCTAAAGTGCTCACTGAGTGTATGTTTGGGATCATTGTCTTGCTGTTGGAAGAAGTGATGTCCAATGAGTACACTAAATCATGGATGTTGATTAACATACCAAAGTTTTGCAAGCAACATTGTCAGGAATATCTTCATGCCAGTTAATGTGTTACATTGCACTTTTATTGTATTCCTTCACAATTCTTGAGCTTTGCAGTCAGAAACATATTCCAAAGAACATAGAAGGACTAAATCTTGACCACTATAATGCTGTAGACTAACCAGACTAATCGGTAAAAGAAAAAGTAATCGGTCAAAGAAAAAGGTCGGTATATGAATAAGATTAAGGTGAATTTTCTTGAAAAATTCTTTTTTTTTGTTTTGTCATTTTCTTGATATTTGTACTATCTTTAATATACAGTATAAAGAAAAGGCAATAATATAGAGCCTCGTGGGACTATATTGGCTGAGGGATGAGTTTGACTGAGTTGTGGCTATTTTTAGGATGGTATTGGCTTATTATAGTATTGTCTGGTTTGTGTCAGTATGCACGTGCCTGGGTGCGTATGTGTGTGCCTGTGTACTTATGGCTGGGTGTGTGTGTGTGTGTGCCTGTGTATTTATGCCTGGGTGTGTGTGAGTGTGTGTGCCTGTGTACTTATGGCTAGGTGTGTGTGTGTGTGTGTGTGCCCGTGTATTTATGCCTGGGTGTGTGTGTGTGTGTGCCTGTGTACTTATGCCTGGGTGTGTGTGTGTGTGTGTGTGTGTGTGTTGTCAGTTTTGTGTTGTGCCTCTCTGCAAGTCCAGGTGGGCTGCCAGCTGGCTTCCATCCTTGTCTTTCTTTCAGCTGAAAGACTGAGGTGGAGATGCTCCTGCACATTTTCTACATTTTCTAAATATTGGCTTAAAGTGGCATCTTCTGTATTTTTCTTTTTGCATGTAGCCTTTGTGGTTATGGAAAATGTATTATAATAAGTTAAATGTTTGCATTTGCTGAAAGCCTCAAAAGACAGCAAATTAAATTGATCAGCCTTAACGCTAAAATTAGCCTGCTCTCCACCAAGATATCAGCACAGATATCTGACAACAAGCTACAGCCATGTACAATGTCTACTCCACTGTACATCAAACAACATGTGCTCACCACTGGGAAGATTGTTTAAGATTCAAAACCCTCAACGAATTCATAATCTTAGAGTAGTGCACTGCAAGGTGTATTGGACATTTTGCATTTTAAAGGTAGAGGCAATATACACTATATCGCCATAGGTATGTATACACCTGATGCTTTACACCCCTCCAGCTGATGCTTGGCATTGCGCGTAGTGATGTGAGGCTTGCGTGCAGCTGCTCAGCCATGGAAACCCACGTCATGAAGCTCCTGACGCACACTTCTTGTGCTGATGCTGTTTCCAGAGGCAGTTCGGAGCTCTGTAGTGAGTGATAGAACAGATAATAAGCCATTTTTACACGCTACACGCTTCAGCACTTGGCGGCCCTGCTCTTTGAGTTTGCGTGGTCTCCCACTTCGTGGCTGAACTGTTGTTGCTCCTAGACACTTCCATTTCACAATAATAGCACTTACAGTTGACTGCGGTAGTTCTAGGAGGGCAGACATTTCCCAAACTGACTTGTGGCCAAGGTGGCATCCTATGACAGTGCCACTTTTAAAGTCACTGAGCTCTTCAGTATGAACCACTCTACTGCCCATATTTGTCTATGCAGATTTCATGGACATATGCTGTCCATGTGCACCTGGGTGGGTGTGGCTGAAACACCTGAACTCAATAATGAATAGGGGTGTCCACATACTTTTGGCCATATAGTATACCTATTTTGCACTTTTCTAAAGCATGCTTTATTCTAACATGTCCAATATGTCCCATTTGGTATCACATATCTCGTATCACTCTTTCAACATAGCTTGCCCACAAACCGTGTTGGTACATAGCATACAATTTTTAAACTAGTGTGAGTAATTGATTGATCTTGCATTAAAGTGTATATTGTAGAGTATAGAGTGTATATTGCTATGATCTCATTCTTATAGGCCTACAATATGTTGTTCTGGAAATAAGTGTAGAAGCAGATACATGGCCTGTAGTATGAACATATATTGGCCAATACATAATTATTCATATTTGTCCAAAAGTAATTGACCAATTAAACAATTGCATGGCTAACTACTGCATTCACAATCACTCTATGATAATGTCACTCACAAATCACTTTGATTATCATGGAATAGGTGTTATTATGTTGTATTTAAAATAATAATATGCTGCCATGTTAATGCTATGCAAATAATTGGGTGTAAATAAGAGTCTTGTTCTGCACAAACTGAATATAAACTACAATGCTGTAGCTTGTTGTCAAAGATCTGTGCTGATACCTTGATGGAGAGCAGGCTAATGTTAGCATTAGGGCTGATCAGTTTCATTTCCTGTCTTTTCAGCAAATGCAAACTATTTAAATCATAGTTTTTTGTGATTAAATTCCTTAGTTTTATAGGTTCAATTAATACTTCACAGTTCATTTTAAATACAGATTAAAAACACTTGGCTGAGAACTTATTTTTCCCCATTAATTAAAAATGTGATCGTAGTGACCGTGGGATGATTGTTGGTGGCAGACCGGGTGGTTTGAGTATTTCAGAAACTGGGATTTTCATGCACATCTCTAGAGTTTGCAAAGAATGTTGCAAAAAAACAAACAAAAAAATCCAGTGAGGAACAGTTCTGCAGACAGAAACGTTTTTTTTAAATCAGAGGTGAATGGCCAGACTGGTCAAAGCTGACAGGAAGGTGACAATTTATGTTGTACAGTATTACTTGTGAAGCAATGTACAGAATTTTGATGGTAAGTACAGATTTGAGTAAAAAAAACGAATTTCTTAAGAATTACCATGCTTTCCCCTTGACACTGTCATCATATTCCAAAGTAACAATGGTGTGCTGTGAGATTCAGTCATTGTAAATGGTTTCTAGTATATCACATTTACAGGTCAAAAGCAAAGAGCTGATGTTTCCTGTCCTGAAATGGGTATCTAAATGCCCTTTCTGGCTCTGAAGCAGCAGTACTCTTGATACAGCAGCTCAACTATTGTTGTAGCATTAAAGGAGAGCGATTTTCTGCATTGATGGCTCCCTTGTACTCTGTAGCGCAAAAGATGGGTGATTATTCCATCTAGGGGAAGTTGACATTTTTAGGTGTTAAATTGGCCTGACGCATTTTTAACTTCGTCACTGCGGGAGTTCTGAATCACTGCAATTAAAGCTGCTACCGGTCTTATGTGTGACTCATTTTTACTGATTATATAGCATGTTTTTTTTAGAGTACAAGTTTTTGTAACATTTTCAAACCTTGGTGCATATGTTAATCAGTTATATTTATTCTCAGTCAATCTTTTTTTGATGTTAGCATTTGTTTGTCGTCTCTCTGACTAACGCGTAATGTTCCGTGATGCTGTTGGAACATGGCAGCAGCAGGGTCTCCCGTTGGCTGTAGTTACTGTCACCTTAACCTTTCTGCGTATGATTTACAGATGCACGATGTACAATAATCGGAAGACATTACAACAGGCTGAACAGAAGCAATGTTTCTGAGTCTTTGCAATGCTTGCCATTGAAAGCATTGATATAATTACATAAATCTTAGATATGTTTTTGGGACTTTCAGTGGACAAAATCAACTTACAATATGCTAATGGCGGCTTGGTCAGCCATTCTGGTCACTGGCTGTTTCAGCTCTCACAGTAGTATAACCGTTATAAAAATATGTCTTTGCACCTTTGACATTTTTTTTATTATAGACTCTGAATATTGGGGCATGGATGTGGCACAAAGACATCAGCTAGGGAGGATATAACTGACTTGCATTATGTCTGCTCAAAGCATGCCTTCAGAGAGTACTTATTAGAAAGACTTTAATTGGAAATCCCTGCTAAAACCTCAGACTGCAAGCGATCAATTGCCAATGAATTTCAAGCGATCAACCATGCCAGGTTTAACCATTTGCTAGACTTGGCCTTTGAATAAAATTAGAATGGAGATGTGCCTGCATTTCAAAAGGCAACTTGAATGCCTCTCTCGGGTCAATTCATGTATATGTGCCACCAAATGACTAAATAGCTCAAAACGTTGTGTGCTCTGGCTCTCCTTCTTCTTCAGTTTGTCTCAAGTTACCACGGTCAAGATTGTGTTCATAAATGATTGTTCTGCCGTTTGAGTACTTTCATTTATTCTGCTCTGGCACCACTTTTCTTCTACCTAAGTGTTTCAGAACAATAGCACCACAAGAGCTTCCTCGTCAAAGAGGAAAGGGAAGTGGGTATCAAGTGTTATCAGTGGGCCTACTCGTGAGCAAGGTGTGCTGACTCCAAATGTGGCAGGTGCATGCTATCAGTTGGAAGCAGCTGATGCACTTAGGCGCTAAGAGTTGTCTCACAGGCAGGTGATAATTGGAAGTGGCTGGCATTCTTTGCAATAAATAAAAACTCATGAAGTTTATCTAAACATAACTCGCAGAATTTCCGTATTCAATTATCCAGGTTAGACAAGTTAGTGGTTTTCCTTGTTCACACTTAGATATCCTACCCACCTTTTCTTCAAACGTGGAAGCAGCATACCTTCTAAATGTTGGAATTTATGCAGCACCACTGCTAACCAATATCACCCTGTATCAGCTAGCTTGAATGCTATGATTTCACTTGAAAGAGAAAAAAAGATCCAAATGTCAAAAAAATTGGTAACATACATCCATTCTTAGAAGGAAAATCTAAGTATTGCTGGTCTATTCTCCTCATTCTGTTATTTTATGTTAAACTTTCTATTGAGTAAATGCAGCTGTGGTGGAAGGCTACTTGGAAAAAATCTTCAGACCAGTCTGGCACTATGGCTAGTGAAAAAGCTTTGTTAAAATAGTTTGTATGGGGTTATTATGGTCTCTTAAGTAATTAAATAGATAATATGAAACTTACCCAAATACTGTATAATGATTCACAATATTTGTATATCTTACAAGCAAAATAATTGGTTCAGAAATTTGTTTATACTTCTTGCACTCAAGTTAACTAGCCAGCTTGTAGGCCCTGTACAAACACTCATTTAAAACATAGCCATAAATGGGGCTCCTGTCATAGTGGTGAAGACAGCAAGGCTTGTTTGACACAGACAAACATTAGCTACTGTAACTAGCTACTGCTGGCTAAGTAACTGTCAGCAAAATGTAAGGACACATTATTTGTATTGTATGTTGCGGCACATGAATGATAGTAAGAGTCTAATTACCTGTATTTCTATCTACATGTCATATGCCACTGAAACATTTGTGTTTTCATGGTTTTGAGCTGTCAGTGCTTTGATAGACTGTCAGTGAAAGTTAAAGAGGGTGAATGTGAGTGTGTTCCATGTCTCCCTCCATCTTAAAGGGTGAAGCGCATGATGGTGTCCCACAAACACCATTGCTCCAAGAACTTGGTGAGTGATTCTAATTTTCCTGAAACGACTGATGTTGACACTTCTAGAACAATGGTAAGTGATCATTTTCTGCTGAATTCTCTAATGTCTCAAAGCCATTCATTTCTAACATTTGGTTTCAGCATGCTGGTGTCAGAGCTGGTCTCTCTCTCTCTCTCTCTCTCTCTCTCTCTCTCTCTCTCTCTCTCTCTCTCGCTTGTATTATTCAGACTGTGAGGTCTTTTCTGCAGGTCTTTTGTGCTTGATGACAGCACCCCTACATCCATCCTTTATATTTCCAAAACTGCATATTTATTATCAAATATACATCAAATCCTTTTGAAATCCCTGCTACAACCTCCAGTTGTAATGGTCAATTGCCAATGAATTGCAAGTGATCCAGAATGCATCTTAATTGCAATTAAAGGCACCATTCACTTTTAAACCCTGCATGGCATGTCTAAAATGCTTTCTGTCAATAAAGATTTAGCACACTCACATACTCATACACGCACACAACCACGCAACCCTACACACACACTCAAACACACAGACTGATCTGTAGAATTATGCCCCTCCTAATATGTTAAAAGTTTCCATACCGCACATGAAAAGCAATGATGGGCCATTCCAGCCCTTGAGGGTTGGGGTATTTAGCATTAGCATTCGCTGGGTGGTGCTAAGTCATTTTGGCTCCATGTCCAGGTTTGAGAATGTGGCCATCTCACACAGCAGGGCGAGGCGACTCTTACGCCAGAGGGCCGGCCTGATTGGCCGATGTCCCCGTCACCATGATTTATAGCTCGTGTTCTGTCTTCGAAAGCAACTTCTGCGATTCCATAAAGAAATCCAGGCTGAACTAGCGGGATCATCGTGCGTACTGAGAGATTCTCTGCTATACCCCGTCTCATCCTGTTTATGTACACGGTGTGATTGCTGTAGCGACAACATTGTGAGAATGTTGTTATTTATAGGGGTTTGTAGGCTGTGCTGGAGGCATGTTGTATTATTACTTTTTCCTTTGGCATTCTCTCTGGCATTCCTTCTGCTACACTATGAGAGCAACAGGAACATCTCTTTTTTGAGTAGAGTTGTAGTGAGGCTACTCATTTGTGTATTATAATTGTTTTATAATTAATATAATATAATATAATCAGTGTTTCCCAAACTGATGGATGTGAAAATGAATGAGTGGTTGTGGTCATTATGTATTCATTAATTCACCAATCAAATACAGTGTACAGTGCTGTGAAAAAGTAGTCCCCCCCCCCCTTCCTGAATTTCTCTTATTGCATATTTCTCACACTCAATGGTTTGAGATCTTAGGCTATACGTAATATTAGATAAGAGCAGCCTGAGTAAACCCAAAACACATTTAAAAAAGAAAAATTTCATTTGTTTAGTAAAAAAATTATCAAGCACCCGTATCATCTATGTGAAAAAGTAATTACCCTTAGTTACTCAATTAACCAGATTTTTTTTACATCCCAGGCACTGTATATGCATTTCTTTTGGCATTTGTTTAAAAAATATCCTTAATTTGTTAACATACTGTTTGCACTCATAAAACAGGTCATAATGAATGTCAGCTTCCCCCAGATAGAATAATTAACCACATTTTGCGCTACAGAGTATTCTGTAGCGCAAAGGGAGCCATCAATGCAGAAAATCTCACTCCTTTAATGCTACAACCATATATGAGCTGCTGTATCAAGAGCAACGCTACTTCAGAGCCAGAAAGGGTATTTAGATACTCATTTCAGAACAGGAAACAGCAGGTTTCTTTGCTTTTGAACACTAAATGTGATATACTAGAAACCATTCACATTTACTAAAACTTGTGTGGATGAAGTTTGGTAACCACTGGTTTAGAGCGTGCATGAATAGTAAACATCCCAGACAATTTTCTTAAAATGATAAATTACTGGCATGTTCTATTGAACAATGTTGTTAACCAATGCCATGCTTGTTTTTAAAACAGCTTCAAACAAAATACAGGCATTAGAGTACGGTACTGTAAAATAATTCTAATTTTCCTTATAGTGCACAAACATTGCAATGCAGTGGTGCGTCTGAACCTAGGCTAATTGTGCTGGCCATATGGCGATGTCGTCCACTCAGCTAAAAGAGAATTAATTCATTGTATGTCAACCTCAGCTGTTTATGAGAATGAAAGTTATTCTCCTACACTGCCAACATATTGCAAATGCATAGCCAAAAATGCTTAGCTGCCAAATGAACTTTTGAAAGTTAAATGAACTGTTTTTGCAAGATGATGACATTGTATATTTATTTGCTCTTTACCAACTGCCCCTCCCTTCCATGTCTGAGACGTGGCTCATTATGCCTGAGCTAACCACACAGCTGTCTCCTACCAGGTGATAGGTTCCCGGTTTTACTATTGCTAGCTGTATCGGTATCACAACTATATATATATATATATATATATATATATGTGTATTCTTCTGATTCTGACTATTTTCTGTAAATTGCCTATCTCTGTATACCACTCGAATGGTGTCTGCAGCAGTGGATGTCACTGATCCTTGCTAAATGGCTCATCAGAGGTTCCCAGGGAAATGCAAACAAGTCGTCTTGAACTGTATTGACCGTGAACTGTATTTTAATAGACCACACACACTAGTTTGATGGATATTCTAAGAACAGAATGTTCCGTGTTTGTCTCTCCTTTGCGAATTGTATTAAACATGAAGACTCTTAAGAGAAGTTGCCCGTGGGTTCTTCATCGTCCTGTATTTGACCCCACAGGGTAGGGCTAAATATCCTAACACAGGGAATCCTGATGAGTTTCTTCACGGGGGGGGGGGGGGGGGGGCGGTTTTATTTCCCCCTCCCCCACACAGTCTTGTGAGTGTGATGTCAGCGGTAATGCAATCACTGCTAATGATCCTAACAATGCTGACAAATGCGTATATGCTCAGACCATTAATCTGTAGCCTACATCACTTTCTGAATATCTCATCCTAACAAGACAAAAACAACAGTATGTGAAACCAATTTCTAACCTGGCTATTTGGACATGTGTGGCAGAAAAACATAATTTCAGAGAATCTCAGAATACATCTTATATGGAGAGTGAATATCAGAGGGGATTCAATTGTTCATTGAACTCTAAAAGCCTATTTGACTTTTAAATTTGATTTACTGTATAATGCGTCTACATCTAAGTCCAAAGTTGTGTTTCTGAGCTGGAAAAGTACAGGTATAATGCTGGACATCTGCTTGTCAGTCAATACTGGATTTATATGTCCTAGATTATTATGTACAAGCAAATGCATTCTTTAGTTTCATTTTAGTGCAGATACTTTTTTAGCCTCCCCTTAATCCAGAAGTGGGATATAATACTTCTGAATTACATTACATTTTCTACACTTCATTATGTAATTAGCCTAGACAGTTATGTGACATTTCAGACACGTTTTTTTTAGAAGCTCGAGTGAAAACTGTTCACGGGTTCTCATATGAAACGTTGTCTCATCTATGGGTGAACTGGCATTCAGCTAATTGGCTAAATGAGCCAGGGTAATTTGTGGAAACAAAAACCTGCATGTACAAAGGCTCTCCAGAACTGAAGCTGACAACCTGCACTTTGGTTATATGCTAATTGATCACAAGACTGGATATAATACAATTATCACATTTTACAGTGCTGCAGAAATGTTTCCAGTGTTTACAGAGTTGCAGAAATGAGTCCTACTGAGTAAAGGCTTTTCAGGAGGTTGAAATAAGAGCAAGCTCAAAATAGTCATAAGCTCTGATTTATTGACAGGAAATGTTTTTATTTTTACTTGTAAGAATACTTTATTGAATAGAAAATGCTCATTTTAAGGCTAGCTTTTATTTTTGCTTAGTTTGGTTGGCTGGTAGTTTATCCAGATATAAATATTGTCTTTTCACCTGAGGAACTGAAGAGTTTCAAGAGTACGTAAAGAAACTTGATGTGTTTAAGGAATGGATTGTTTTTATTTTCTATCTTGACACATTTACTTCATTTCCCATGTTGGGACCGAATAAAAAACATTTCCACCCAAAAAGCTTTTACAAGCCTCCTTGTCGTTAGATGGATCTGGTCAGTCTCACCTAAATTCAGACAAGCAGGTGACTGACTGGGTCCTGTCAGATAGGCAAATCATATTTTCACATGTAATTTTCAAATATGAAGTCGAAACCTATACTTCCAATTCTTGTCACTTTCATTCCCAAATAGTTCCAAAAATTAGCTTCTAGATTCTTGATTTCCAGATCTCAGATTTTCATCTCAGAATTGTATGATATAACACCAGCATCCTCTGAATAAAAATATTACCCTACCTGTGTATGGCTGCCTGTGGATTGCAACCCTGTCTTCCACCACTTTTTACTCTGGTCACACTTCAAGTTCAAAATGTTCTGTGGATGGCTTTAGAGCACGTTGCTACAATTACCCACTTTTAAAGAAGTCATGACCAAGGATTGTGTGATGCACCATTCATATGTCTCAACCTGTTTGACATTATTTGGAATTTAAAAACATCATACTTAGCTACCAGCTTGTCTCCTTGTAATGGTAATAATTACTGTACACGACTGGACTCTGAAATTTAGGGTTGTGGTTTGAATCATGAGTGAGAGATTGCATTGGAACCCTCAAGTCTGGTAATTTACCTCAGATTTACCTAATTGACCTGGATTGCTGTATTAAAAATCCGATAATGTGAGATTTACACAGCGCACAGCTCATTTAATAATGAATGGGTTGCTGGCCGCGTCGAGGTGAAAACTGTGAGTGCTGTAAGTCACCCTGGATAAGGGCAAATAAATAATCTATTGTAATGTGGAGTTAATTGGGCTGAACTGATTAATCGCGGTGGAGAGAAAAGAAGATTAATGGGGCCGCTGACGGGAACAGCTACGTGCCATCTTCTGACAAAGGAGCCGGCCGGCCCACACTGGACCGCATATCAAAGCTGTCCATGTCTGTAGCAGGCGCGACTGCGTGTCAAGTGCCTCCATCGATCTCCCAATCAAAGCCCCTGTTTCTCCTCAGTACCTGCAGGGGGAAATACTGAGGGGCGTTGTTTGAGCAACCTGCTTCTTTTCATCCTGAGCAGAGTTTAAACGTTGGTCAGTCACGTTCCCCGAGTTCGTATGGTTGCTTGAAAACTGGGCTCGGGACCAGCGGCATGGTGGCGCAGTGGGACGCCCTGTTGCCTCCCCACAAAAATGTCCTGGGTTCAAGCCCCGCCCAGGCCTTTCTGTGTGGAGTTTGCCTGTTCTCCCCGTGTCTGCGTGGGTGCTCTGGTTTCCTCCCACAGTCCAAAGACAGGCAGGTTACGGACTACAGATAAAAATGAGCTCTTTAGCTAACTCTGGTGCATTTACATTGATGTGGAAACTGAAAATGTTGATTAATGTGCACTGTCCCTGATACGTAAAATAAGAAATAAGACCCTCTCGAATGTTATGGCCGTGGCTATTCCACTACGGAATGGAAGCTTATTTAGAAGAGGCAGATCAGTGTCACAGAGGGGATCATACCTTGTATTTCTGTCAACCATGATGAAATCTCCTTAATCCTATTGGTTAATCATAGCCCAAGTGGATAACCTACAGTGCACGGTACCAGAAGGTTGTTTGTGCAATCTCCAGCAATGCTACACTCACAACTATTCTCCGATGAGCCAGAACATTATGACCACTAACAGATGAAGTGAATAACTTTGATTATCTCGTAACAATGGCTCATGTCAGGGTCTGAGATATATGTGTTAAGCGAACAGTTGGTTCTCATAGCTGACATGTTGGGTGCAGGAGTAATGGGCAGGCATAAAGACCTAAGTGACCTAAACGTTTTGGCCAGGTCGACTGGTTCAGAGCATCTCTGAAAGAAAGGCTTGTGGAGTGCTCCCTGTCAGCAGTGGTGAGTACCTACCGACAGCGGTCAGAGGAGGGACAAACCATGAACCAGCGACAGGTTGTTGGGAGCCCAAGGCTCATCGGTGTGCAAGGGGAAGGAAGGCTGTCCCATCTGCTCCAAACTGACAGAAGAGCTTCTGTGGCAGAAAATGTTAATGATGCAGGAGGAATGTGTGACAACACACAGTGCATGGCACCCTGCTGCGTATTGGGCTGCATAGCTGCAGACCGGTCAGAGTGCCGATGCTAACCCATGGGCACTCTACAATGGGCACGCAAGTGTTGGAACTGGACCTTGGAGCAATGGAATAAGGTTGTCTGGTCCGATGAGAAGCATTTTACATCATGGGGATGGCCGGGTACGTGTTCGCTGTTTACATGGAGAAGAGATGGCACCGGCATGCACAGTGGGAAGAAGAACGTGAACATTGGAGGGAACGTGATGCTCTGGGCAATGTTCTGCTGAGAAGCCCTGCCACCTACCTAAACATTGTTGCAGACCAGGTATACCCCTTCATGACAACGGTGTTCCCTGATGGCCATGGCCTCCTTCAGCAGGATAATGTGCCATGCCACACTGCAAGCATTGTTGGGTAATGGTTGAGGAAAATGGCGAGTTCAAGGTGTTGCCCTGGACCCAGATCTCAATCCGTTCAAGCATCTTTGAGATGTGCTGGAACAACAAGTCTGATCGACGCAACTTACAGAACTTAAAGCACCTGCTGCTAACTTCTTGGTGCCCCATACCACAGGGCACTTTCAGAGGTCTGGTGGAGTTCATGCCTTGGAGGGTCAGAGCCGTTTTGGTGGTACACAGAGGACCAACAGCATAATGTTTTGGCTCATCGGTGTATAGTGCCTACATAATGTGAACATGGACAACACTCCACATTTACAGTCTTTGAAATTGCTTAAAAGCTTGACATTATTGTTGACAGTAGGACAGTAGTGTTGGCAATGTTACTACCATAACCTTCTTGCCCAGTCAGCTGAGTGCTGTGTGAAGTTTACATTTTTGTCCACTAGAGGGAGACCAAGTGCACACAATGGATGGGGTTGTTCTGATGATCACCAGGGCCAAAGTACATTATCATTTTTTCCCCATCTTGCAGTAGAAATTGTAATGAAAGCCAAGCTCTTAGAGAAAAAAGCATGTGGGCCTTTGTGTTCTATCCTGCATGTGCTAAACTCAAACAGTTTTGCGTTGGCAACATAAAATGCAACTTGGGCAGCCTGTTTTTGAAATGGCCATGGACTGAGAATATATATGTACAAACTTGTGTTTGCTCCTTAGCTTTACCATATTTATTCACGGTGGTCCACTGTGTAAAAGGGCCGTCAGAATAAGAGCTGGAACAATGTGAAACAGTGTCTGCCATGGCAGAGCTACAGTATACTGCAGCACACATATTGTCGTGCTTTTACTTTGTCATGCACCAGGGCTGCTGGATTTTACAGAGTGAATGTGAATGCAGATGACACCTCCACGCCTCCACTAGTTCTTTCAGTACAGCTGCTACGAGGGACCGAGGCGGGGTGGCTGAAGCTCCCTGCGCTAAGGAAATCAGGAGATGGCACCTCCTGAACTCCACTGCCTGCTTCCAGAACAGACACTGAGCTCTCTTTTCTGCGGTGTGTAGCTGTGATGGAGATACTGTACGAAGTCTCATAGGTTTTAGAGCTGCTTCATCGTTAACAACATATTTCTACATGCCAGGTTATGAAGCCTCCCGTCCATTCTTCAAGGACATCGAACAAAAGCCTCTGTTGCACTCCCAAGATGGGTGTTGCCCAAGCACTGCTTTAGAATTCAGGAAACTGAACTGGAAAAAAATATATATTTCCCCATAAAACTGGTTCCACAATTATTGGCACCCCTGGTTTAATACTTTGTGAATTATTGATATTCTTGGGATACCCCCTCTTCAGATCAGACCACAGGTTTTTGTGGGATTTAATTCTGGAGACTGAGATGGCCATCGCCAAACATGGTTGTTGTTTTTACTTAACCATTTCTGTGTGATTTTCATGTTTGCTTGGAGTCATTATCCTGCTGGACAAACCTATGACCAAGACTCAACTTCCTAGCTGAGGCAACCAGATTTTCTGCCAGAAATTCCTAGTACTTTGTTGAGTTCATTGTGCCATTGATTTTAAATAGTGCACCACTGGCAGCAAAACATCTCCAAAACATCAATGACCAACCTCCATAATTGACAGTAGGTAGTGCTTCTCCTTGTATGCACTATATTTTGCCGCCAAGCATATTGATGGTGTGTATGCCAAAACATTCAATTTTGGTCTCATCTGACCATAGCACTCTCTTCCAATTATCATTCCAATGAGGTTTGGCTTGTTTTGTTTATTGTGCTCAGTAAGGGCTGTCTTTGTGCCACCCTTCCAAAAAGTTTGGTATGGAGGTACCATTTAATGTTTTTTTGTTTTTTTTTAGACTTGGTGACCCTAAGACACAACCAACCGGTTACTTGGGTTACTTATAGTCTCCCTCGCCATCATCCTTACTGTCCTTGCGAGTTTGCAACCATTCCATATGTTTTACACTTTTAATAATTGCCCTAAGTCGTATGTTTAACCATTTATGTCTTTTTTTGTACCCATTACCTGACTTGTAATGGTCAATTACAATCTGTGAATTGACAGTTCTTTGCCTTTTCCCATGCTGACAGATTTTACATGCTTGTTACCAAATTTTTTATATTCTAGAAATGGGAAGTGAATGACACATAGTTTCTTTAGACTGAGATTAACTAAATTAAAGTTAAATTGTTTTGTCAATTTCACTTTGTTTGATTTTCTTGACAATAATTGTTTAGGCTGCCAATGGCACCTGTGGTTGTTGATTAATTCGATTACAAACAAAAAACATTGAAAAATGAGAGTGAATGTTTTGAAATAAAAGTATATTGTTTTCCCGTATGTTTGAACATAAAATTTAGATCATTATCCAGATAGATTATTATCTGCAGCCTTTTATTTCCATTCTTATGAAAGGTGCTTATCATTCTGGGGCAATACAGTGTACAGGCCATGTACAGTTGGCCAATAAAGCCTACTGTATATACTATGTTAAAGGATGTCATGCAGTGTGATGCACATGCTACGTTAAGGGATGTCATGCAGTGTAATTTACATGCTACGTTAAGGGATGTCATGCAGTGTAATTTACATGCTATGTTAAGGGATGTCATGCAGTGTAATTTACATGCTACGTTAAGGGATGTCATGCAGTGTAATTTACATGCTACGTTAAGGGATGTCATGCAGTGTAATTTACATGCTACGTTAAGGGATGTCATGCAGTGTGATGCGCATGCTACGTTAAGGGATGTCATGCTGTGTAATGCACATGCTACGTTAAGGGATGTCATGCTGTGTAATGCGCATGCTACGTTAAGGGATGTCATGCAGTGCAATACCATTAGGCTAAGAGACCTCTGTAATGGCAGGCAGGCAGTAAGGATGCACAGGTCTAAATATGGACGGCAGTTATTGTGGAGTAGGGAGTGGGAGTGGTGATGGGGGGAGCAATGCAGGCTGGGTGATAACACTGGGAAAAACTCGAGACAAGACCTCCTCAGACCTCTGGGCAGACAGAGTTCTGCAGGGTTGCTAGGATACCAAGCTGGCTCCTGTATTCGATCTAATTTATAAAATGCTGTCTCTCCTCCCTTGCTCTCGGGTTAGCCGGCTTGACAGCGCAGACAGACATTGCGGCAAGAGGATTTAACTCTGGCGTCTTTGTTTGGCATCGCTAAAAGCCCTGACAGCAAAGCAGTTGTAACTCTGAGCACTGCGGCTCAGGAAATATCAAGTTTGTGTGTGCGCATTGTGTACGCCTGTGTATATGTGTGTGTGCACGTGTGTGTGTACGCATGTGTGTGTGTGTGTGTGTGCACGTATGCTTGTCTGAGTATGTGTGCACAGTATGTGTGTCTGTCTATGTAGTGTTTATATGTATCGAAGAGCATATATGTATGGGATTCATTTAAATCACTAATGCATGGTTTTTGTGTACTAAATTTGTAGCATGATTTATGATTACATGTGATGGCCGTTCTAATACTTTACTGTAATAATTGTCTTCTAGAACCAAAGTAGTCTTTTCCATTTTACAGAAATGGCATAAAGGTACAGCTGCTGATTAATTGCAATCACACAGCTAATCAGTGATCATATAAGCATTGTCTTAGGATTTAAATATAATGATTTCAATTTTAAATGTAATTATATTTAAATTATAAAGATCAGACCTATAAACCTAGATAGGCCTGGAGGAACATGCTGAGGAGTGTGTAGTATACTGTACAGGGCTTTAGGGCCACCGTTGGGTAACAGGCCGGGGTGGTTTTAAAGTACAGAAACACTGGTTTTCCTGTGGCCTGATGAATGGGTATTGATCAGAGGGGACCTGATACACACCAAGAAGCAGGGCTCTGTCGACCCAGGGGAGAAAAGGGCAGGTTTGGGTCTAAAAATAGTCCCTCATTCACATTTTGGGAAGTTAATCCTTCAGCAGTGAGAGGTGGTCGGTGTTGCAGCTGCCAGGTCAGGGCAGGTCAGACGCGTGGAGTTAGCTTGTGCCGGTGGAGCCCCTGCAGGAAGTGAGAGCCCCCGGCCCTGATGAGTCCATTACTGCGGCCCGGCCCAGCCCACATCCGCCTCTCCGACTCTCAGTCAGACACACTCACTTCCCTGACACACCATCTCCCCACCCGCCTGGGAGCTGCCGCTTTGTTAATTGCCTGCTTACAGAAATGAGCTAATCTCTCTCTCTCTCTCTCTCTCTCTCTCTCCCTCTCTCTCTCATTCTCTCTCCCTCTCTCCCGCTCTCTTTCTTTCTCCCTCTCTCTCTCCCTCTCTCACTCTCTCTCTCACTCTTTCCCTCTCTCCCTCTCTCTGTCAGTTTCTCTCACTCTCTTTCTCTCTCCCTCTGTCTCTCTGTCTCTTTCCCTCACTCTCGCTCTCTCCCTCACTCTCTCTCTCACTAGCTCTCTGTCTCTCCTATATCTCTCATCTCTATATATCTCTCTCTCCCTCTCTTTCTCTATGTCTGCTGTCTCTCATCTCTCTCCCTCTCTATCTCTATGTGCATATGTGTGTGTATGGATGGTTGGATTGAAAGATTACACAATCCATCACTTTTTAATTCTAGACCACTTGGAGTAATGCACAAATATTTCAGAAACGAAGACAGATATTTTACACTATATAACAAGAAATTATAAAATGCTGAAATCTTGGCCTAGAAACAAAATAAGCATTCATTTTAGCTTTTGTTTGAACTTTTCCAGCAAACACTTTTCAGAAAAATTCCTGTGACCTCTGTACCCTCAGGGACTTCTTCTTCTAATTAGGAGTGAATTGTTTGATTATGAAACGGCCATAAAGCACTGCAGGCGAAGAATAAAAATGAAAGGGGAAACTGGAGCTGGGCGTCCATTGCTGGAGCAGCAGTGTCCTTATAATCGAGGCGCATCTGAAACCGGAGCCAGCAATTACCATTAAGAGAAATTGAGAAGTAGCCTGTCAGCACGTAATGGAAAAGTACCGAGAGCCTAATGCAGCCCACACATGCAGCTCCTGAGTGTAGCGCCAGCGGCTACTGCAGCGGCCTGGGCTCCCCGTGCCTCCTACACCGAGCGAGGCTAACTCTCCACCGCTATGCTAGCCACAGGCTTCGCCCCTGCCACACAGGTGTGGAAAAGATATAAAACCAACTTGGCTGGCAACTCATGGTCAGTGTGTTGCAGGTTTACAAAATGGAGCCAGACCTGTACTAGCAGCAGGAGTGATAAAAAGAGTGTAGGTATGCTTTGAAGGTAATCGGATGATTTGAGTTCTCTTGATCAGGTCTTGTGCTATTCAGAAAAGTAACATATCAGTAGCCCCACAGAAATAAGAGGCAGTAGAAATATAAAGAATTCTGGACGTGAGGATAGCCATGAAAACAAAAGACTGCCAGGCTGTACTGTTGTCTTCAATATCACAGAGTGAAAAACTGAATGAGAAGACATCAAGCCTAATAAAATCACTGTGTACTGATTTTCAGTGTCTTTCCGTAATTCTTTAAACCGTGAAGGGACATTTAAGCATTTCTTCTTCTTTGGTCCTGGCTTTCTGAGAAAGAATCCCTGTAGGGCTGCAATCAAATTCAGAGGCAATTTTACCTCAGACAGGAGGGCTACTCTGTTAATTAAAAGCTGGATTCACCTTGGTCTGACAGACCTGAGAGATACAGAATATGGAAACGCAATCAAGCTCCCTGCCTCCATCCAAAGTTAATTAAGATGCAATCTGTTAATTAGCTGATCTGCTTGTGTAGATGGTTCCGGAAAGTAATAAGAGGTACGCGTCGGAGAAGGTGTCGGAGTGAAGGGAAACGTAGCAGTCTCTCTCAGCTGGGTTCTTCCTGTTCTCCTGGTTTCGTACACCGATTCTTTCGCTCCTTTGATAAACTAAACAGGTAATATGTGGGTGTAGGATATGCCAGCTAAACCTTCGTGGCACCCAACCCATCAATATGAGCACAAAATGTCATGTTTCTGTGGGACGAGGGTCTGTAAAGAATTTGACCTGGCTATGGCAGGATCATAATATGTCTCCTGCTCATAGGCCGGGGCGAAGTCCGACGCCATTTTATCACCACCGATCCGATCGCTTGTGCCAGTCGAGCCAGTGCCAGTGCCGCTTTTGACGTCCTCGGCAACGGTCGCCCCGTCCCTGGCAGCAGGGCCCTCTCCTGCCCTGCGCCATGCTCGCTGCCTTACAGTAAAACCCCAGTTAATTTAGGAGCGATAAAACCGGAGGACGTTAAGGACTCCCCGCGCTCCACCGCCGATTGCTGACCCCACAAGTTCCGGCCTCGCGCTCCTCTCCGGCCTCGCTCTCCTCTCAGGGCCGCGGCGACACACGCGCGGAGGCGCACGCACACGCGCACGCACACACACCCGCGCCGCGCATAAATATATTACCGCGCGGC
Organism: Conger conger; assembly: GCF_963514075.1. Lineage (NCBI taxonomy): Eukaryota > Metazoa > Chordata > Actinopteri > Anguilliformes > Congridae > Conger > Conger conger. The sequence continues at coordinate 18,682,223 of NC_083768.1, forward strand.
CCTTCCAGGTCCGCACTAACAGGCCTAATGCTTCCTGAGGCGATGCCCAGAGCTCCATTAGCGGCGGAAGTGGGATTGATTTAAAGGCAGAGTGCTGGAGCCTCCTGGCCCACCGCCCCGCCACGCGGCCCCGCTTCCTGTCCCGGGACCGCCGGGGTTATCTCCCCCACGCAATTAAGGTGCTCAAAAGTACATTTTCACTAAGATTTGGGTTTGATGAGGGAGAGACGTGAGTTTGGAAGAAGCGCTTCAGAAGCGCTGTGAAATCACAGTTTTCTTTTCCTTACAATAATCAGGACTGTTACAAATACAAATCTTTTAGTGATGAAATTGATCATCAGTGGGCAGGCAATATGCCTCCTTTTCGAGATGTATTTCTACCGGCAGTCAAAATACAGCTACAATGTTAATTTGTTCAGAGTAAGATCAAAACAGTGCTCAGTATATTATTTAGTGCCGTTGGCCGTTTTACACATATTTTCCATCTAGCACTTAAAGAATATTGGACTTTTCTCCTTTGATATAGTTGAAGAAATAAGAAGAAAGGGTTATTAAAGGTTGTGTAACGAGTAACTTTTATCCAAACTCTCATATATATATATATATATATATATATATATATATATATATATATGAGATAATTCTCCAAAAACAGTAAAAAAACTGTCCAGTACACGTGTATCTACATAAGATGACATGTACAGCTTCATTGCAATTGCTCCTATAATGCAGAAAAAAGTTTAAAAAATTAAAAATCAAACTATTGTTTTACATTGTGTCAGGCATTTTAATGCACGGATTATAGCTTTTCACATTACTCATAGGTCAATGGTAAGAACATAATTCTGTACCTCAAAGTCTTGTACTCTCCATTAGCCTGTAGCCATGCTGCAATTTGTGAACTAAAAATGGTTGCATAATTTAAGTGACTGATCATATTGTCAGCAGTCGTCTTGTAGAAGATGTTAATGTATGATACGCTACAAACGTTGCTGCTGCTGAGAAATGTGTCAGCTTTCTCCACCAGAATCATTTCAAAACATGCTACCCATATAGCTTGCTCCCTAATTGCATACTTTTCTGTATAATTGTTTTATGCACTGTGAAAAACAACGACTTACAGCTAATGTACTTAGCTAGGCTTTCAATGTCTAGCAGCAGTATTTTGAAAACTAAAAGCATCAACCAGACACTGTTTCCTAGGAAATGTGTGTAATTCAATGTTTTTACTTTTAATCTTTTAAAAAGATGCTATTTCTCACCAAAAACAAACATTGCAGGATCTGAAGTGGGCTTTTACAGAATGTTTAACATCATGAATCAAGTGTGCTAGACTGTGTTAGAGGAATGGAACAGTTTTACGAACACAAAAAAACCCCCCAAAAAAACCAGAAACTAGAAAATTGTAAACTGAGAAAATGTAAAATTTGCAATAAAAAGTTTCAATTAAAAATGCCAACTAGAAATACGTTTCCAATTAACTGTCGGATGATACAGTATATACAGTAAGATGTTATATAATTGCACCAGTGCATCATTGTGACTCATCACAATCTGCGTAAATTATGTGTTCAAATGTACAGTACATCACAATTGGAATATAGTTTTAATGAATATAATTGTGTTCCTTTTGGAAAAAGCCTCCGAGTACTTCTCTCCCAGCTGAAAATATCTCAGTTGGTCCGTAGTGCTGCTGTCTCCGTTATTTCAGCAGTTTACCCATATTTAACATATTTAACCCTACAGCACTGGAAATGATCATTTGATATGCATATTTAATGAAACTTAATAATTTTGTAAGCTTTTGATAAGTTTCTGCTTGGAGCACAAGGAAATACACTTATTGCTGTTGTAAGGGAGGCACTTGAATCTAGCTGAATCTAACCAGCCAGCTTATACACATAGATAGTAGCTTGACGGTTAATTAATAAAAATTGGAACAAAAATGAGATAAAAATGGATTCATTTTAATCTATGTGTGCATGTGTGTATGTACAAACAACACGCCAGGTGAATCAGTGTTTGCTAAAAATAAACTGGCTAAAACTACATACTGTACTGTAAATTAGAAAGGCATGCAATATGGCCATTAAAAGGACAATAAGACACTTGGACAAAAACTGTCTGTAACCATTCATTGACGGTGAGTGTGTTAAAGCTAAACTGGTGTTCAGGTAAACAATTCACAGATGTAAAACTGCGTGCTCCTCCAAATCAAGGCCTTAACAGTAGAACATTAGACGTCACCCTCGGCCTGGGTGCAAATGGCCGCTGAGTGCTTCTCAAGGTAAACGAGGTGGGAGCATAATTGAGCCGACCGCAGCCCGCTCCGTGAGGTTTATGCACAGTGCCGCGCGCTTGAGCCATAAAGGAATCGAAATTGTAGAAAAACATACAATAATGTGCAGGCAAGGTGATATATAATGAGCCGGGGGAAGCAGGAGAGAAGGAGCGGAGGAGCTTGCGCGGGCAAATTGATGAAGCGAGGAGCAGATTCAGTCCCGGGGTTTGTGGCTGGCTGTGGTCTGCTGGTTCCAGTAAAATGAAACTGTTTCTAGAATCAATAGCGCCATCATTTCACAAAATTACTGTGGTTTCTATTGAAAAACGGTCATAAATCACCACTACAATAAAGGCGGCAGAGCCGGGCCTGGTGGAGGAGCCATTGTTTCTTTATGGAGGGAGAGGGAGAGAGAGGCAGGACAGGAATCACAGTCCGCTGCAGTTTCCCCCGCACCTACGCCCATGCAGCGTGCGCCTCCGTTACATCACATGAAAGATTAAAATTTCATTAAGTTGTTACTGGCTACTATCACGCGAATAAAATAGATTGAGAACGAAAAACAAGGCGCAGTTTGAACCCCTCGCTCCCTCATCAAGACATTAGAGCAAACGTCAAGATGGGTGCTGTCTTTACTCATTAGTTTCTTCTAGCTGTGGAGCTGAATTACACACCTTGATCCCATCGCAGATGTCTGTTTGATGAGTATTCCGTGAAATATCACAATTATCGCTTCTAGTATCCACTGGGAAAACACCCAATGACAGGTGAACTAAAACATGATCTGAGCAAAAACACAAACATCTGCAGGTGCAATATCCCCTCCACCCAAAGAAACCGGGTCTGTCTGGAGCAATGTGGGGAACGGGCGGGTGTGCCGGCCGCTCTCTGGGTAAAAGCCCTTCTCCGTCAGTCTGGAGTTAATGAGGAGAAAATGAGATTTGAGGGAAATGTTACAATGGCGGGGAAGAGTGTTGCCTGTGGAGAGTGCGAGGGTTATTAATGGATGCGCTGCAGCCTCTGCAAAACGAAGCCTTTTTATGTGACATTCAAGACCAAGTCCAATATGAAGAGCTGAAGGCACAAGTGCACTAAAGCCTCTATCCTAATACACACGGATACATACATGCTTATACTATGCAGACACACAAAAATCAGTTTCACTGCATGGATGAGCTTTAAATAATGAATTTAGATAAGACATAGGAAGGATAGCTATTACCTAATTTGTTTCAATATAAAGTGGCACGACTGGTAACTCTTAGGTTACACTGTGATACACTCACGTATTTGTCTTTTTTGTCCATGTAGGTTTATGGCAGTCTGGGTCTACCCAGCACAGAGCAGGTAGGTGGCCATGTCTTCCTACTTCTCATTCACTGCAAACTACTACCCTACGTCCATTTACCTTTAAAAGCCCACTTTCCTGCACTTTCCTGGTCGGGGGACCCCTCAGCTGCAGCCACACACCATGGAGTGTGTGGATGGGGGTGGGGGAGAAGGAGGGCTTACCTCCACCCACACAAGAAGCAGATAGTCCCTACCACAGTGCTATGTACAGAGACCGCTCCAGTGCAATCCTGCACAAACATCCAGGAGGATGTCCATCTTTCCATGCGTGATGTAGTGAGATTCATTTTGTTCATTTTGTGATAAGCAGTGTTCATTGTGTGATATGCAGTGTTCATGTCCCCTTTTGCTTCTTTGATTAAATTAGCATTTTTGGTATTAAGCTGCATTTTAAAATAATATATTATAGCATTTTGTTATATCAACACAGAAGCCATGCTGTTTGACATCTTGCCGTACATATGGTAGACTCTAACAACATGTGAAACTCAGCTTAAACATAGCGCATGTAGCCCAAATTGTCCTGAGCCCAACAGTGGCTAATGACCCAAATTGACCACAGTCTCAGCCAGCCATGTAGGGTACAAGGTAACAGCCAAGGACAGCCTGTGTGGGCTGAAATAGTGTAGTCGGGAGATCCACCTGCCAGCAGTTTAATAGGAAATGGAAGGTTTTATGTGCATTTATATATTAAGATGCTGGCCCAAAATTCATTGTAAATGCAGTGTACTTTCTCTTTAACCTTCACCAATATAAGTCTTTTTTGTGTGTGACACAACCTCAGATGGTTGTTGCTGAAATGAACAAGGCTTTGTATGCATAAAAACAGAATAGTGTCTAATTGCTGTAAAAATGGAGGCAAATCATTATATTGGTTCTTGGGCACTGCAGCTAAAAGCTTTGCTTCCTGTTTTTTTCTGTTTTGCTGTCGGCAAGTTTAGCTTGTGTACTGTAGTGAAAAACTGTTTTTCAGACTCAGTATTTTGTACAAAAAAAATGAAACATTGTATCCCAATGCTTCAGCCATTAAAAAAGCCCTTCTTATGACTTTGTGTATTTCGAGTTAATGAAGGCTGGCTGGTTTTTGTATTTGCATATTCATGCTTTCATGTGGCATCATGTGCTCATGTAGGTAGACATACACAGACTGCTCATTATGTGATGAGCTCTTCCCTGAAGAGAGGTTTAGTGAAGGACTGGAAGTCAAAGCCTGAACACCACTGCATTTAGGGAAGGTGCAGGAAGAGGCAGCGTGACAGAGGGCATGTCAGGCATTTCAGCAGCTGAAATCCCATTATGTCATTTGTGTATTACCAAATACACTCACCGAGCATTTTATTAGGAACATTTTTACGTTATTGCACCTACTTATTTATGCGATTATCTAATCAGCCAATTGTGTGGCAGAAGTGCTATGCATACAATCATGTAGATACAGGTCAGGAGCTTCACATCAACCATTAGAATGGGGGAAAAAAATGTGATCTAAGTGACTTTGACCGTGGAATGATTTTTGGTAGCAGAAATGGTGGTTTGAGTATCTCAGAAACTGTTGATCTCTTTCACACACACACTAGTCTCTAGAGTTTGCAAAGAATGGTGCAAAAAAAGAAAAAAAGAAAAGAAATCCAGTGAGCAGCAGTTCTGCAGACAGAAACTCCAATGAGAGACGTCAAAGGAGAATGGCCGGACTGGTCAAAGCTGACAGGAAGCTGTCAGTAACACAAATAACCACACATAACAACAGCGCTATGCAGAGCATCTCTGAACATAAAATGCATCATAACTCTAAAAATACAGCAGAAGTCTAATAAATACCTAATAAAGTGCTCACTGAGTGTATAAATATAAAATATGTATTTCCATTTGAAATATACTAAACATCTAACCTATGGCGCCCACATACAAAATAACAACTGCAAAATACGATGTTTAAATGGTAATTTGTCACTTTATTTCCATTGCCACAATAAGGTAATTCCTCCATTGTTTGTCTGTATAGCACTTGACTACCGTTGCGTCAAAGCTCATAAACACCGTGGCAAATACACGGGGGAGAACATTCCTACAGTCTCCTCTCTAGTCAAACATGCTAATTCTGTAGTGCGGCGGATTTAAAAATAGAGCGTGCAATCACTGTTAGTCCCACTTCCGTCAAACACAGAGCCTTAGGGGAGCTCTGGTGCTGCTCATGTTCCTCTTTATTGCATCAGACTCACACGGTGGCCTGTTTCACATGCTCCCAGAGTCACCCCGCCAGCAACTACACCTCCCAGAAGGAAGGCTGGCCAGAGAGGGGCGGCTCGCTTGCATAATAATCCGGCGGTCCGTGCCGCTGACCCGGTCAACAGGGAACGTCCTGGCGGTCCTGGCAGGTGGACGCCGCGCTGTGTCGGGTAGGAATCCCTCGCCGCGTCCTTTCCTGTACCTCTCAGTGACCCGCATAAATACATGGGACAGGCGTCCACACAGTGAGTGCCCTGAAATGCCGGTTGTCTATATACAAAAAGTACTGAAATTTCTACATTGTGAAACCAAAGTATATAGAAGTACCCTTGAGTGTACTTTAACCACATGTGAAGTTATTTGACTACAAATCTAAGTGTAGTACAGAAAAAAAAAAATATATATATATATATATATTTCTTTGTCCCAAATATTATGGAGCTCCCTGGTAATATCATTAATTTATGATTATTATTAGTCATTTTGTATTTCCTTTTTTAAGTCTATGGCATAGATCCTTCCTCCATCTTTCTTGCCATGCCTGGATAGACCAATCAAATGTCAAGCGCATAAGCCAGGTACATGGGTGAACACTAGCCCCCGTGTCTGATAGGGATGTCAGTGGTAGACCCAGAGCTTCAGAATCGGTGGAGAATCTGCATAGACTCAATCTCTCATTCTCTCCACTCTTCCTCTTTTCAATATAATTACCGAGTGCATCCCCCACAAGCGCAAGAACACACCCACGCATAAACTCACGCCGGCATCCAAGAAACCTTACATATCTATGCCTGTTTTTGTTTGTTCTTAAGATCTGCATGCACACGGCTTAATGTTCATCATTAAATGTAATTTGTTCCGCTATTAGTGAAAGAATAAATGCATAACCCATAAAATCATTTTCATTAATACAGACATTTCAGTTTTGCCATTAATGTACAGATGCTTATACACACATACAGTGGACTCCAGAATTATTGGCACACTTAATAAAAATGGAGAAGAAAGGCTGCATATAATAAACAACATGGATAATGATTATATTTATGTAAGAAAATATAACATAACATATGCTTATTTCAATACATTTTCTCTCATGTTTCATTTTAATTTTATTTAGTAATAATTATTTTTCTGAAAACCACAGGTGGCAAAATGATTGGCACCTCTAACAATTCTTGTAAATAAAATCAAACAAAGTGAAATTGTCAATAAAATGTTACTTTAATTTAGTTAATCTCAGTCTAAAGGTACTATATTGTGTCATTCCTAGTATAAAAAATGAAGTAACAAGCATGCAAAATTCCTTTGTCCCCCAAGGAATGGGAAAAGCAGTAAATTCAGAAGACACAGAAGGTAATTGACCATCACGAGTCAGGTAATGGGTACAAAAAATACATAAATGTTTAAGCATACCACTTAGCACTGTAAGGGCAATAATAAAACAGCGTCAAACATATGGAATGATTGCAAACTTGCCAGGAAGAGGATACAAGTGCATATTATCCCCATGGACAGGGAAGATGGGAGGCCATAAGGAACCCAAGGATCGCATTGGTTGTCTTGGGGTCGCCAGGTCTAAAGAACTACATAAAATGGCACCTCCATACCAGCACACTCTTTGGAGGGGAAGCACAAAGACAGCCCTTACTGAGCATAATAAACAAAACCAAGCATCTTGGGTTTGCCAAACCTCATTGGAATTGTGACGGGAAGAGTGTGCTATGGTCAGATGAGACCATAGCACAATGAGATCAATGGCACAATGAATTCAACAAAGTACTAGGAACTCTTGGAAGAGAATCTGGTTGCCTCTGCAGGGAAGTTGAGTCTTGGTCATAGGTAATTTGTCCAGCAGGATAATGACTCCAAGCAAACATCAAAATCACACAGAAATGGTTAAGTAAAAACAACAACCATGTTCTGGAATGGCCATCTGTGGTCTGAACTGAAGAGGGAGGTATCCCAAGGATATCAATAATTTTTAAAAGTTGGTCAAAAATCCCTCTAAATGTATTCTCTAACCTTACCACAAATGATACGAAAATAATCTTTCCATCTTTGCCAAGGGTGTTTGCACAAAGTATTAAACCAGGGAGCCTGGTAAAATTCTGGAGCCCACTGTATATGCACACCCACAAACACACTCACGCTACTGTATATAGATTAACTGATAGTCTGCAAGACACTAACAACGCATCATGCTCATCACATTGTAATAAAATGGAAAGATAGCCAACAAGACTGAAATTAAGAGATGTCGCGCTAGATATTTTACTATGCAGTAATTGTCTTTTTATAAAGGTTTGATGTTGAAGAATGTAGACAAAAGCATACAATATTTCTCATTAGCAATGCTGGGAAGATAATGAAACAGAAAATAAGAAATGCATGCGCCAGTTTGTCATTATGGTATGGTAAAATCACCCCATTTCTGCATTGTTTGTAGATATGGGAATTCTAAACAAAGTATAATTAACAGGGGGGATAGCATCCACATACAAAAGACGCCCATGTTATTTTGTCAGTTGCTAAGATCCCAAAATTGTCTTAACTATGCTTTCCGCCTCTGAGATTAATTGTATTTTTGTGCTTTTTCTTTCTCGGGCTTAATGGTCCAAAAGATACAGATTAATGTGGTTTTTCGATATCAATGACAAGGGCTTTATGCTTAAAATAGCATGTTCAGCCCAGATAAATATAGAAAGTAATTAAATCTGGAACAGGAGAGGGAGAGACAGAGAGGGAGAATAAAGAAGTATGTTCTGCATATAAAAGCCGTTCTATCCACAGGACCTTACATTTGCTTCAGCAACCATGTTTATTTTGCGGAGGTCAGTTCTAAACATTGGTTCAATGGAATGGCATCATTTAAATCATACTTCTACCACATTAAATTTAACGCATGTAATTATGTATACACTCACAGACCAAAAAAGGTTTTTCTTTTTGTTTTGTCCAGAACACACTCGCACGCACACACATGCCCTACTGCACTATCAATGACTTTTACATTGGAAGATATGGTATTTGTTATTTTTTATTGGAACCTAAATTTAACCAGACAGTATGACTTCTTCTTTTTTTTAAAAGAGAGTGAAAAGGGATATATGGCGTATACAAACACAGCATTATTTAAATAAGCTCTTTTTGAAAATAGATATCTAGGTTTCCCTGGAAGTGCAGTTCTTTCTTTAACAGTCTGCAGTCCTGTAACCGGGAGCTGTGTTTGCTAGAAAAGAGCAATGGCTTGTGTGTACGGTGCGGAGATGCTGACTGCATTCCTGCCTAAGTACATAAGACTGGGAAGACGGGCCGCTGTATTTGTCCCTCTAAAAGCCGCAATAGAAAGGGATAAAGCGCATTAGCGTATCTGCGCATTATCATAAGTGAATAATATACACACGTTTAAGCTCTGGGCTCCCGCTTTTGATGGGGTCAGTCTGGAAATAATGAAGTTATTTCAGGAGCCGTCACGCATCGGGTAGCCTAGCCGGCCTTAGCTTCACGGGGGCAGTAGGAGGAAGGGAGGCAGGAGAACTCGGGCAGAGGCGCGCGACGCACGCGCGTGTGTGTGTGCGTGTTTATGTGAGTTTGCGTGTTTGCATGTGGGTGTTCTTGTATATGTGTGTGTGTGCCCGTGAGCGTTTCTGTGCACGCGTGTGTCTGCTTGTTTGTCTGTGTGCGTACATGTGAGAGCGTGCATTTGTGTGAGAGAGTGTGTGTGCATGCCCGCATGTGCATATCCATGTGTATTTGCATATATGCTTGTTTGTTTATGTACTTACATACACTTGGGTATTATTGGTTTTTCAACATGGAATTCTCTGCACAATACCACTATTTTTTTTTCCTTTTATCAACAGACATTATGGTAGGGTCATGTGGGCTTTTCACTGAGCTTCTTTTGCTCATTAAATTCTGAAATGGTTTCAGTGCACGGACCTGCATTAAACACAATGCAAATAATGGGGCTAACGAGCATGTTTGTCTGAAAGCGACAATGCATGCGTGAGCGAGTGTAGTGTGTATTTATATATGAGGACGTGTATGTGCGTGAGGGAAAGAGAGAAAGAGGGTGTGTGTGCGACTGCGCAGGCGCGTGTGAGTGAGTGTGTGTCTTGTTGATCTTACGGTAATTCCCTGTCTGTGGTGGGAAAGGGAAAGTGTCTGGCATAGAAGCACAGCTGAGTGATTCAGCCCTTTTCTGGTGCAGGTCATCTGCACGCTGCCTCTGTGTCCCTGCGCAGGGAGGGGGTCTCCTGCAGGGGGGAGCCGGGCCTCGCTCTTACCCTGGTGTCAGCCAGCTGCAGGGCTGCTCCACATGCTGCTAATTGGCACATTTTATATTTTATTACACGCACACACACACACACACACATGTGGCAGACTTCACTCAGAATAGCGCAAGCTGAAGAGGGAGAATGTCTGCTCATGGATTTTTCCAGAACGCTCAAGTATTCCATTGTTATGTACTTGACTGCAGGTATTTTCACAAACAAATGGTATAAGCCGTAGACTATACAATGTTTTAAGAGCAGGCACTTTACTGGTCGTGCTCTTAAGCCTGTCCCAAACCATTTACAATTACTGCAAGGTAGCTGGTTGAAGCTGGTTGCCTCTTTTTAAAAATACCCCAAGCGCCCAGAGAATTCTCTTTCTGGGACGAATTACAAGGTTAAATCATTAGCGGGGAGCTTCTTCAGGAAGTACTTTGCCGACATCCTGGACGTAATGCTATTCTGTCAATACAAGTGTTTTACTGGATAATGGCATCTATCTGTCTCCACACAAACAGAACAGCAATAGAAAATGTCGTAAGTTGAGAATAATGACACATTTAACTGACAGTTGTGGTGATGCCCTGTGCTGATTTCCTTCAATATTTCTGAAAATGAGTTTGGGCCAGTGGTTTATGACAGATTGTGAGGAAAGTGAGCCTTTGATAAACGGGTTATTTTAACACACAGTGGAGCGGGAATGGAAAGTGCGTTCCCAGAACATGCTAATCGCTCAGATGTGTGATTGCTTTCTGAATGAACACTAAGCATATGTAGCATGTGGATGGCCTGTATTATTCTCACTACTGAAAGGATACAGGCACATATTTAGAGGCCTGTTTGGACTGGAAAAATCTCAGGTTTGCCTGAGACAGGGTTTCCTACATGTGGTATCGACCACTTGATCACCCAGGAGACAACTGCGAATTTCTAAAAAAACAAGATTCAAAAAGTAGATAATTTACTTCACAGAGAATCTATTTTGACATTTCTATCACTAGTTTTTTTCAAGAACCTTCTGTTGATCCATGTGATGCTCATTCTGGTAAAGATGATCATCTCTGACCAGGTTGCAAGATACACATTGTGAAAAAGAAAGCAGCTGTACTCTTTTATGGACTGTACAATGAGTCGTACTTCATGAGAAAGTACAACTTAAAATGGCACACTTTACATTCTAGACATGAAGAATAATTTTCAGCACTCAATTTTGACTGAGATGCTCGTCGCCAGATTAAAACTGCACAGTAGCAGCAGTAGCTGAACGTGCCAAATCTGCATACGCACGCAACTTTTGCTTCTTCAGGCATTTGGAAATGCCTTCTAATTTATAAAATGTTTCAGCCCCCTTAAGTACTGTATTATCAGACCCCGTATTACCACCAGCGCACATAAACGGCGCATAAGAATCTATAATTTCACTATTACCCCGTGACTGAGGGTTAAAGGTATACAGTACAGTAGCGAAAGTGCAGAGGCTACAGATAAAACTCTGCTCTGTGTCATTAATTCCATAATGGATCTGACATCCAGGCTATACGCCTGTGTTCGCTCATTAACAGATACTGTTACTACACGGTGATAAATCAGGTCTGGTTTTTATTTTGGATGGGCCAAGCATAAATGCACATATACCGATAACAGAATAAAGAGGGAAGCTTCCGGTAAACTGGCTCTGATTTGGAAAGTCCACAGTGTGCCTGGACATTAGTGCAGGATTCTGCCTGCCAAGCGCCAAGCTTCCAGGCCTTCCAGGCTTAAGATCCCCACACAAACTTTGTTTGAGTCGTTTAGAGAACGTGAAGGATGGAGAGGGGATAAGGTGACATGTAATAATATGATGTGATATATGATTATGTGAATAACCATCATATATTAATAAAATAATATACTGTATGAAAGAAGTATGAACAATACTGTGTGTGTGCATGTGTTTGTGTGTGTATGAAAGCACACATCATCTGTCATATATATATATATATATATATATATATATATTTTATTTCATTTTATTTTTTTATTAGGAGCCTCTAGAAAATTATTATTCAGCTCTGTGCTCAGTAAATACCTCAAACCTCAAACATTTGAGCTCAATGTGAATAAAGCATAATATTGTACTGGTAAACAGAATTACGATTTAAGGCTTTTTTACAGTTTTTTTTTTAGTTCAGAATTTATGCATGGCATGATATACAAATCCTTCCAGTATTTCGCTGGGTTACAAAACCTTCAAAGGGAATATGAATTGAGCATTCTTAGCGGTGATCGCGGTACGCGGCTCTGCCAGCATCGTGCACACCGAGGCTGCACAGGAACCTCCAGGGCTGCTTTCTGACAGTGCGTATATTTCTTTAGGAGGAAGCTAAACGCTTTGCCCTGACTACCCACCCTGCATAGCACAGTTGACAGAGTGTAGCAGCAGTGTGGAGCAGTGGATGGGAAGATAACTGTAGAGAATTTTCAGTGAAATATATGAAGCAGTTGTATGACTCTAGTTGGTCACTGAATGAGGGTATTTCCATGGTAAGTATATAGTATAAATAAATGGGTGTAAATGCAATATACAAAATCAAACATCATACACATCAAAAAAAGGGATTGGTCAACAATGTATGATACATAACCAGTTCAGAAGGATACCCTCAAGCATTAGTAGTTTAGACTAGCACGTTATCGTGGTCCCGACCTTAAAGCACACAGGGCCCAGAAATAATGTCCCTATGTTTTATCCCCTATGCTCTTTCTGAAGCCCTTTGGGCACAGGACATGGCTATTTTTAAAGAGCACAGAGAGTGAGTGATGGCTGATGCCATAGGTATAGACTGTAATATGCTGCTGCCCTGACAGGCTGATCTCAGACCAGTGTGAACAGGATGACTGATTAGGCCAGTAGGCCGGATGAGTCATTACCAATATGCAAAAACAATCTGTCAGCCAATCACAATGCAACAGGGAAACTTACTAGCAAGCCATACATCTAGATTTTTTTTGTGATCAAATTTTTATTTAGTCTTTAGAGTGTACAGATAATTTAAAAATTTGACATATTTTGAGATACCCCCCTTTTCTCCTTTCCCCCAGTGACAATATATCATTATAACTAGAGTTATAAATTGAGTTCCTGTATACATTCTTTTGTCATGAGAGAAACCTATACAAATACATATATCATATCATGAGGAATTATTTCTGGGGAGTATTGAGTTTATAGTTCTGTAATAAAGGTGTGCAGTATGTTGACACACAGGTAAATTCTTATCATGAGCATGTTGTTGACCTAGACTTTGTATGAGAATAAAATAAATTAGTAACAACAAGATTTAAAAAAAAAGCATTATTATCAAAAATGATCTGTCCAATAATGCGACTAGAAACAAACAACAAAATAATATAATAAGGAATGCAAGTATCATTGTTTTTTGTAATCATTATTTTTTAATTGCTACTGGTATTAGATGCTGTTACTATATTATTACCTAGAATATAAAATTAAAATACATAATTTATTAATTTACAGGAGATATCTCAAATTATCAAGAAAATCAAACAAATACAAGATCATAGTTACATATGGCCACCACATGCAGTTGATAATGTGTCGTTAAGTCTCAATTTACTCAGTTTGCTATTTCCCAGCCCTGTTAAGTGATGTCACATTGCGGCTCCATTTTGTTTCGCCGTTTAAACGGTGTATTTGACCTGGGGAAGGGCCGAGGAGCATTAAAGCCCGCCACCTGCACGTGACCTGTCCCAGGATGCCTGCGTAATGGCTCCTTAGCGAGGAGACTGCTGACACCTCAGGGACCTGCTGGCCATGTTTGGTCTGGCAACCCAGGGAAACGCGGGGGGAGGGGAAAAGCGCTGACTCATCCGCGCTGGACGAGGAGCGATCTGAGCCGCCCTTTCTTCTCCTGTCGGACCCGCTGATCAGAGATCAGCACTGTTCATCTGAAGCCCGTATCGCTCATCTAATCCATTTCTCAGGACTTAAAAGTCAGTATTTCTATGTGAATTAATTCATTTCTACACGTGATGTTTTTTTGCCTAGACCTTCAATTCCAGAGCCGACAGATTTAATTTTAAATATTTTAACGGTGTTTTTAGAGTTAATTTATTTGTTACATTGTGTGTTTTAGTACCTAACTGTATCTTGTTGACCAGGAAGAAAGATGTAAGTGTAGATGAATTGACAGTGATCAGTGAGGTGAATGAATTTATACAGTAAATATGAACCCATCACTGTGGTGTATCGTAGCCGTATACTTCCTGGTCTGAATTGTGATCTTGTCTCTTATGGAGAGAGGGAGAATAAATTGTGAGTGCTAAGGTGGCAGGGTCTTGGACAGCATTGTGCTCTGCTTCAGGTTATCCTCATATATCCTACCAAAGATCTTTTGCCTAGCGTAGCTGCCGAGCTTTGCTTTAAGCAGTCAGGACTTCAAAATGCATTGTCTGCATCCATTCTGGACTGCACTGTTGGGACCTTGCAGAATGGGTTTGGATGCTATAAGTGGTGCGTGGGCAGGTTTGGATGAAGAGAGTCCTGCACTTCTGCTGAGAACATTTATCCAAGTAGATAATAACTTCCCTCATCTCTATCTTTTCCAATTCCATGGTCCGGGGGCTAATTTTTCACACATTTTGATTATGTTGATTGTTTTTGGTGGAGATTCAGTATAAGACCTTTGATGCATTGCTTGCTGACCATTGAGCAGTGCCAGTGTCAATGAGGGCCAGTGTCTGATATGGTACAGTCAGTTGGATTATGCAGTCCTGTTGGTCACTTTCCTGTGACTGTGACCAAGATTCATTATCTCAACAATGACCAATGTCCGTTTGATAAGCATATTCTACCCTTGCAGGATACAAGTAAAAATATACGCATATTCTTTTTTTTTTTTAGATGCATACCTTTTTACCTGTCCCTGGAACAGTACAGTATTTGGTCATGAACAACAGATGAGAGATTGGAAGCAACTATTTATTATTCAGGCATGGAATATGTTTATAGTCGTTGCATTATGTTGTATTATACAGCATATGCTAACCAGTTCTAGAAAGTAATTTTGGGTAATATTATCATAGGGGGAGGCGGCACGGATGGTGCAGTGGGTAGCACTGCCGCCTCACAGCAAGGAGGTCCTGGGTTCAAATCCCCCTCGGCCGGGGCCTCTCTGTGCGGAGTTTGCATGTTCTCCCCGTGTCTGCGTGGGTTTCCTCCGGGTACTCCGGTTTCCTCCCACAGTCCAAAGACATGCAGGTTGGGCTGATTGGAGAGTCTAAATTGCCCGTGGGTATGAGTGTGTGAGTGAATGGTGTGTGTGCCCTGCGATGGACTGGCGACCTGTCCAGGGTGTATTCCTGCCTTTCGCCCAATGAATGCTGGGATAGGCTCCAGCCCCCCTGCGACCCTGTTCAGGATACGTGGGTTAAGATAGTGGATGGATGGATGGATTATCATAGGGGTCACTATATGTTTGAGTTGGTTGGCTCTTCCATTGAAAATAGCTAAACAGCCTTCAATATCTCACTCCTTTCAAAACCAATCTCAATGCCATTTCGCAAGTCTACCACAATGGTAACAGGTTTCCAACGGCTGATTTTGGTATAGACACTTTGCACCATTTAAAGAAAATGTGCATAATAATAACTTTTTCTGTGCACAAATAACTCAATTTAAATCCAACGGATTCCTACATAAGACTACTCTTCTGTTGGTAATTCAGAAATATACGTGCTTCTGTAATTTCATGACTGTGCATTTTATTAAATTTGAAATTTGAGGCCGTTATGTGCAGCAAACAATTATGTTCACATCGTGTGCAGGTAATAGGTAGATGACATTACATATGACATTACTTTGCACACGAACAATAGTCTAGCAGCAGCCAGACTCACTGACTGTCCAAAGTGGCAAGCAAACACTCAATTTGTAAAATGTGTTGGTTACAGTAAAGCAAAGGCAGCCAAAAAGAGACCAGCTTGGTCAGTGTACATAAACACAAAACGTACAGCTAAATCGCCAGCTAGGTTCATTTATTAGGCTTGTCATAAACACCAACCTATTGAGTTCACTAGGCTAGCCATCGAGCTCTAGCTACATAGAAAAATGTCAGTGACGGTGTTAAAGGTACAATAGGTAAGATTTTTGTGTTAAAACATTGTTACAAGACCATTGTAAATCCCTTCCTATTATTGAAAAGGGCTCACTGACATGTTGACTCGCCCTCTGCCTGTGTTTATAGTCCTTAAATTCGGGTTTCAAAGTGTACATTTGTCCGGCGTCACTCTGTATAAAACATTGTACAGCTGTACAACAATTCAAGCTCATTGGTTGAAAATTGGTTCTAACTGCCACAGTCAATGGTGTGGGGGCTTATTCTGATTCTTCGTGTAGCTGCCTAAATTGCACTCCAGACAAGCGAATAATGAAACTCTGTATACTAATAGTATTACTATTGCTTATTATCCAAGCGAAGACTCCATATCTAGTTATAAAACAATACCAGTTCGCTATATTAGCTATAGTTAGCTTGACAAGTGTACAAATCCACTTACCATAAAATATACAGTAAATCCTCAAATTCTATTTCAAGCTGGGCCTCGAATAATAGCCGGGTGCGTGGCCGATTCGGACAAATAAAGGCCGGCCCCCAAATACAAGCCTGGGTAATATTGCCTACCAGTACGGCTATCAGCCCATGAGCACTAGAAGACATTGTTTCGATTTAACTCAATGAAATAAAAGAGCTCTTCTTAATATTTTATATTGTTGGTTGGTTTAATACTGTTGCCAATGAAAAGTCGTTGTCCTACACCATGGGTCTCCAACACGATGCTCTCAAGCTACCAGTCGCTTGCCGCCCCCTTCTAAGTAGCTTGCCAAAGGCTGAAGCAGTATACATTTAAACACAATTGTTGCCGCGAGGCATTCCAACCTACGAATTTAATAAAAAAGTAAATCAGGCAAAATTAAAAATTAACTCAATTTAGGCTACTTGGCTACGCAATAAGGTTTCCATGTATTTACAGCACAGCGCACGTTCAATTAATGAATGAAAGCGGCTGCCTTGGCTCGCAATAAACAGACGGGTGGAAATCCCGACACTCTTTCAACTACATAAAACTTAACAGTGAACCATCAAATACCCCCCCAGATTTCAGTGCCCATCAGTCCCAACATTTAGCAATAGAATCGAACAGTCCAAAAGTAAATTAAATCCCAAACCAAAGCGAAAATCTTTTGATAGCCTGCCGGTATGCTGCTCCAAACGAAACGCATGTCTCACAATAAAACGCTAAAATATAACTTGCTGTTATCTACGCTAATTTGTTATTGTTCATGAAGGCGTATCTGGCAAGTTGTTATTTTATGGATTCTGGACTTGCATGTGATTTATTGTGTTTGAGAATATTTGCAATAAACTAAGTCTGTTAAGACTGACACTATGACTTACCAAACGGTGTTTGATTAGCCTACACTAATTGATTTCTGAACGGTTACAGGAAGTATTGAACAGTGTTGGCCCACTTTAAGTGTAGCCTTTTACTTTCTACAACAATTGTACAACAGAAGCCTCGAATACAAGCCTGCCCCAAATAAAGGCCTGTAGTTTGTACAGCCTAAGTAAATAAAAGACCCCGGACACAATTTGAGGATTTACGGTAGGCAATACGAACATAATAGTGATGCATAGTTGAGTATTGTGCCTCAGGTGGATATTTGTAAATTCGGGAAGCTAGTAATAGCTAATTTGCTTGTATGTTACTGATATCAATTTGGGCAGCTAATGTTACATGTTCTCTACATGTTAGCTAAACCTTTATTTCTATGAAACATGCGGCGTTTGTGGTAGACTATCATATCTTAGTTATATAGCCAGCTAGTTACATAGCCAAATAACTTGCTTGCTGATAATATAGTTGGTTAAAGTGTGGAAAAAAAAGACAAAAAATATAAATAGTGTTGTGTAGCAAGATTTCATGAAGTCTCCTGTTCCACGAACATTTTCTGAATATAACACTACGAAAAGACGGCAGGCTCTGTTGCGTTTGTCACTGTCAGCTTTCCAAAACAATGCTCGAGAACACTGAACTGAGCTTTATATTACGCGTTATATTCATAGACTGTGGGAACAGTGTTGTGGTTTGAGGTTGTTTGTTGCCCAATTCCTCTCTTTTATAGGTCCAAAATTACCTATTGACAATAGTATTGTACCTTTAATGCCAACTACTTAACTAAGAAGTTTGCGATCTACCTCGCTAGCTAGCTAACTGGCTGATACGGGATGAACATGCAATCTCACACGCTAACTATACTTTTAAGTCATGCATGGGAAGGCTTGCTTGCTATGAAAACAAAAACTTTGGTTGAGAACTCAATTCAACTCAGAATTGATCGTCAATGAAGGGCAAAGTACCTCTTTTTTTGCCAGTAGATAGCATCTGCGTATAAGCAATGCGGAGAATTGGATTTGATTTACTTTATTTAGCTAGTGGGTCAAATAGATTCATTAATGTAAGTTCTCAGCCCAGAATTGTATTTTTAATGCATGTTTACAATGACCACTGCAGTAGTAATTGAACCTCCCAGTTGCTGAAAGCTTCAAAAACGAGTAAATTAAATTGATCGTCCCTAACGCCGATCAGTCTGCTCTCCATCAAGGTATCAGCACAGATCTCTGAACTGTTACAGCCATGTATAATGTATGATACATATGCATTACCAATTCATGACAAAATGGTGGATTAGAATACTGAGCCCTTGCATTGGTCATTTTGATGTAATGCGAAAACCTCTAAAATGAAATCTTTTCACAACAGTCTTTTTCCAACAGTGCTTGGGGCTCTTTAAGCACAGCAATAATGTACAGGTACTTGTATGAACTCCAAGAATCTGCACAGGAGGCGACTGAGTACAAAGAGCTCACACGGGTAGTTTACCCCTTTAATGAGATTTATCATGGTGTTAATCTGTACTGATCCTGTTAAATTTACAGACTGACACTTCCTTTCCCTCTGGACCATTTTGGGGTTGAATTTTTCAGTTCCACTCACTGCAGAGCTTCACTCTGGAGATGGTGAAAGTGATTCTCCAAAGAGCCATATTTTCAAAAGCACCCCAATCACTGGCAATTCCCCCACACACACACTCACACACGTTTCTCTGAATGATGCTTTCATTTGTTTATATGGATCCATTTCTGTAAATACATGGAATTATGCCACCTCTGCATGCTTCAATAGCAAGACTGCAATTGCAAAAATTATTTGTAATCATTATCATGAACTACCACAAATGACATAATGTTTGTGCATCAAGTATTTTGTAATCTTTTTTGCACAAAGTAGGGCAGTAATGATATTGTGCACAATTCCATTGTTTACTGTTAATTGTTGAACCTGAATGGTCTTTATTGCTGCAATGACATGAAAAGTACCTGTTTTGAAGTGGCGCGCATGCAAAATGGCATTTAGGTCTCAGACTCCGACAATGCAAGGTCTAATCAGAAACTGGCTCTCCTCCATTTTTTGCGATGCCACCTGTGCTCTCAGTGTAGAAGGAGAACATTGAGCTTAGGAATGAAATGGCACTCACAAAAAATAGATAAACACCCTTACTACAGCTGCTAAAAATGAGCACAAAACCACCCTCTTAGTGTTCTTAACATCTGCTGACACAATGCTATCAGCTCTCTGTCCCTGTTGGCGCTGTTAATATTGAATATTTTCATACCTACTCAGTTCCAGCCACTGTATCATAATGCTTGAACCATTTTATTACCTTTTGTGTCATACTGACCACTGATAATGGGGCCAGTTGTCAAGCTGTTTTTTATTTTACTGCGCTGTATATTAATTTGTCATTTGCTTATCGACTCTTAATATAGTCAAGACCATTTTCTCTATTTTAACTTCAGGATACTGAAAAATATTGAGAGACAACGAGTTTCCCTATACATGTTCTCATGTTGGACAAACTCTCAGCTTCATCTTTTCAGTCGATCTGGATTCCTGGCGATGCACACAAAAACCTGCAACTACACAGCCTGTGAATTTTTTAAGAATGTTGGCTCTATACCCTGCACCCAACCATTTTTTTCATGGCCCTACTCTAATCTAATCACTGCGGTATTACTGTGTCTGCAGAATGAGCCTCACAATGGCCCATTTCTGAGTTCCTGTGGAATGCACTTCTTGACAGCCTCTCTGTTATTGCAATCTGAGAGCAAAATGTGATGCTTTCAGAGGAAGTGCATCCTGTAATGTTGCCAATAGGCTTCTCCCTTGCTCAGAATTATGACTGCATTTGAGAAGTGGGGAAGTGCCCAGGAGCATATGTGCAGTTGTAGGAAAAGCTGCCCTTAGCCATCACCGCCTGAGGGGATAACATACTCTGGCATTTCTAAGCTATTACTGAGGTTAATGTACTCTTGTCAATCAAGGTTAACTGATTTGAACACTTTCAAATCAAGGGTATTCCTTGATACAGCTCCCTGAAATTCATGCTTTTGAAATATTTTTCAAGGGAGAATTTGTAATGTTAGTATGTTTATTAGTAATGTTAATTACTGTATGTCATTGTATATCATAAAATATTATGAGAGCACATTATTATCCAGAGAGAAAATAGGAAGGGGAAGAAGCAAAAGGATATAAACAGAGTAAAACATTGTTTATGCACTTTGCATACATTATATTCTGCACTTAATTATACAAGACACACTGTGAAATATGCTGGCTTATAGGTTCCACTATTTAGCAGAATTTGCATTGACTTTGTAAATATAATGCAATTATAATTTGTCATGCCATGGTGTTGAATCTGAAATTGGATGGCAATATGAATAGTGCCATTAGTATCCAGACCAGTATGTATAAAATACGCTAAAACCCCCAACTATGGCTCATAAACATTGGAAAGAACACTATTGTGTCCTTATTTTTACACATTTATCACATTTTACCATGACATGGAGATTGCAATGAGCCACCACTGCATATGGAATTTCACATGTTTAAAAACATTACCTCTCCATGTCTCTGCCGTCAGACCTGTGCAGCTCATTCAGAATGCTGCTGCTTGCCTGATCTGCAACCTCCTCAGGCTCTGCCATGTCACTCTCCTTCTCATCTCCCTCCACAAGCTACCGGTTTTGTCTCGCATCAAATTCAGAACCTTAGTACTCGCCCTATCGGGCGGGTAAAGGGAAAGGTCAGTTTTATACCTTTAGAAGATCATCACACCCTACAGAGGGCCAGGGCCAAAGGTCTGTATCCTTTGGGAACCTGCTCCCCCCCTCTCCCCCCGCCCTGTGTCTGCACTTCCCAGTCACGTCTCCTGCCTGTTCTGAGCCTCCGGTGCTGGAATGAGCTTCCCACGCTGGTCAGGAAAACAGAAATCTTCCACCGTGTGATGACCCACCTCTTCAGACTGAACCAATGCTCCCCTGGCCCTTGGAAATACTCTTTCTTTCGTTTTGGATTTTATTTTATGATAGTAACAAAATATAGTTTGTATGGCTGTGTAAAGATAGGGTAGCTTCTTAGTTGTATTTACAGTACTTTTTTTTTTTTTTTACAATATTTTGTATGGTTTGTTAGGCTAACTTTACAGTGCACTTAGTGATTATAAATTAGCCTTCTGTAGTTTCCTGGTGGTATCTCAATTTCATATTCCTGGAGATTACACAACACTGATGCTTTCTACTTTGGACAAGAGTGTCTCTTACTGTAAGTCATTGTAATGTTACATAATGCAAGCATCCGCAGGTTTAAAGTTGATTCCCAAGTGAACAAACCGAGAGTGCCTGTACCACCATTCTTCAGGGTCACTGCCTTAGCCGAGGTCCATAATGATGAAAGAATGTAAGCTGTGGCATACCCATACAATCATACAAGTAATAGTGCTGTAATTTGTCAATACATAACTCAGTCGCCAGGGCTGATAGACTCCATCCACTGTAATGTCTGGGCGCGGAGCGAGGTGTGAGCTGTGCAGGAGTGTCCCTGCTGTGAGGACTTTGATCTGAGGGTGATCGCCCTGGAGCCCGGGCTCATTGTGCTGCAGTCAGGAAGAGTGATTTGGGCTTTGAGCGGGAGAGAGAGCGAGAGAGGGATTGAGAGAGGGAGCGAGTGGGAGAAAGACAGTGAGAGAGAGAGAGAAAGAGACCGCGGCCTTGGCAGGCAGCAGTGGTGGCGGAAGGCCGGCACGAGCCACCAGCCCTGCCCTTTGTGCTGCTGTGTACACAGTTAGAGACCCTATTGAAGTGGGGAAGCCGGGGGATTGTGCCAGCCACCGACACTACCGCCCCTCTCACTCTCCGACCAAGACTCCGGCGGCGAGAGAGAGAAAGACGGAGAGACGGAGAGTTAGCTGCGGATTGTTCGCTGCAGGGAGCAGAACCTAAAATCTATTCAGTGTCAGTGGAATCATTGGCTATTTCCCGGTATTATCTACTATATCGTCGACTGGGAAAAGGAGGGCGATTCTGTCCGCGTCATCCCCTCGTACGTACCGTAGTGAGCCGCACTGAGACCATACTCCAGAACATAGTGACCCACATCCACAACAGAAATATCACAGCCACAAAGCAAAGCATTGTACTATCAACATGGGCTTAATTAAATAGGTATTTGGAGGTTCTTACTTTTGACCTACTTCAGCCTACACGAGAGTCTTTAGCATCAAACTCTGTGTTTGAAAATACTTGCACACTAACTATTATTCAGAATTCTGAATAAATAACTTGCAGACACCAGGAAGGGGTAGGGGGGCTGAGCACAGATTTATTTTTTTATTTTTTTTATTTTTATTTATTTTTATTAGATGCAAGTTGATATACAGTGGTATAGAGAATTATTGGTACCCTTAATAATGAAGCCTAAAAATGAAGAAATTAGATTGTATATAAGCAACACAGATAATAAT
Source organism: Conger conger (assembly GCF_963514075.1). NCBI lineage: Eukaryota > Metazoa > Chordata > Actinopteri > Anguilliformes > Congridae > Conger > Conger conger. The sequence goes on from NC_083768.1 coordinate 18,705,291, forward strand.
CTCTCCGTAATGTCTGGGAAAAAGACCCATCATTTATTTGCCTCTGTACTTGCCACATGTGATTTGTAATAAAATAAAATCACATCCTTAGATTTTAAGGGCAATTTTATAAATTTTTTCACCATGTAGTTACAGTTGTGTTTATTCAAAGTCCCACCCATTTCAGGGCACCATGTTTGGGACACAGCAATGTTATATAAATAACAGTAGTCATGTTTAGTATTTTGTTGCATATCCTTTGCATGCCATCACTGAAGTCTGCGATTCATGGACATCACCAGTTGCTGGGTGTGTTCTCTGGTGATGCTCTGCCAGGCCTGTATTGCAGCCATCTTTAGCTCATGCTTGTTTGCAGTTTTTCTCTTCAGCATATGAAAGGCATACCCAATTGGGTTCAGATCAGGTGATTGACTTGGCCACTCAAGAATTGTGTTGCTTTAGCAGTTTGGGATCATTGCCTTGCTGTAGAATTAACTTCCGGCAATTGAGTTTTGAAGCATTCGCTTGAACTTGAGAAGATAGGATATGTTCATACCTTCGGCAGCCATACCTGTCCAGGCCATAACACCCCCACCACTGTGTTTCACAGATGAGGTGGTATGCTTTGGATCTTGTTCCTTCTCTCTTTCATACTGCGCTTTCCGTCAGTTTGAAATAAGTTCATCTTCATCTCAGAACTGTGATTGCTCTTTTAAGTACTTCTTGGCATACTGTAACCTGGCCATCCTGTTTTTCCAGCTAATCAGTGGTTTGCATCTTGCAGTGTAGCATCAATTTTTGTTCATGATGTCTTCTGCGGACAGTGTTCATTGACAAATCCACACCTGAGCATTTCTGATCTGTTGGACATGTATTTGGGGATTTTTCTGTATTTCTGAGAAAATTATTCTGTAATCACCTGTGGAGGTCTTCCTTGGCCTGTCAGTCCCTTGGCGAGTAGTAAGCGCACCATTGCTCTCTTCTTGATTATGTTCCAAAGAGTAGATTTTGGTAAGGTTTGACTGATGTCTCTAACCATTTTATTCTTGCTTATCAGTCTCATAATGGCTTCTTTGACTTTCATTGTCACAACTTTGGCCCTCATGGCAAGGCAATTAGACACACCTAAGCAATTAAACACCTGTGAAGTCATATGTCCCAAACATTATGGTGCCCTGAAATGGGGGGACTATGTATAAACACTGCTAAAATTGAAAAAAAAAAAACCTTATCTGATAATGTGCATTTAATTAACCACAAGTTAATTGTGTGATTCAAAATCTAAAATTGGTTTTAACACCATAGGGGCCCAAATTATTGGCACCGCTAACAATTATCTAAATACAATCAAAGTGAAATTGCCAATACAACTTTTCATAATGTAAGTTAATCTCAGTGTAAAAGAACTATATTGTGTCATTCTGTCACTTTCTGTTTCATTGGAGGATTAACAAAAGTAGATAACACGCTTGCAAAGTTCCTTTGTCATCCATCAGCATGGGAAAAGCCAAAGAACTCAATTAAAAAGAGACATGATAATTGACTGACACAAGTCTGGTGACGGATACAAAAATACATAAACAGATAAACATACCACTTAGCACTGTAAGGGCAATAATGAAACGGTGTTAAATATATGTAATGGTTACAGACTTGCCAGAATGTGTACATTGCCCCCACAGAAGGTAAGGAAGACAGTGAGGAAGGCCATAACTTACCCAAGGATCACACTTTAAGAATTGCAGAGATTGGTTGCATTTTGGCATCACCAACGTCAAAAAGAACCATCAAATTTCACCTCCACACCAGCAACACCATCAAGGAATGCATACAAGGAGAAGCACCTCATGCCTGCTGCCAAATATGGAGGTGAGTCATTAATGTTTTAGTGATTTTCTTTCTGCCAGTGGTCCAGGGGCACTATTTCAGATCAGCTGAGCCTTTTAGGCAGGACAATGACTCCAAACATGCATCAAAATCCACAAAGAAATGGTTAAGTGAAAACAACATCCATGTACTGCGATGGCCATCTCCAGATGGAGTCTCCAGACTTAAATCCCATCAGGGGTGTTTGCATAAAGTATTGTCAATAATTTTGGCACTTATGGTTTTCAGAAAATAAATGATCACTAAAAAAAATATTTGAAGCATCAAATGTAATTAAATGAAAGTAGATGATTTTTCTATATGTTTGAACATAAAACACATAGATTACCGTATTTCAAAATAGTATTTTTTATTAATTCTTTATCATTGGTGCCAATAATTCTGGAGCCCACTGTAGATGGCCTATGGAGGGAGATGGAGTCTGGGGAGGTGGTAGATCAGATGAGCAGCAGCACTCTGAATGGGCTACAGAGGTCTGGTGGCAGAGGCAGGGAGGCCAGCAATGAGGAGGGCTTTTGCATTGGGTTTTTCACGTGTTCTTGTCATTGGTATACATTCCTTTTGAACGTGCAAGCTTCTATTGATAGAAATGCTTGAATCGTATTGACGGAAGAAATACTGACCACTTTTATTCAAATCGGTCTCTTAAGTACCAGCTTTCAAGTATGATATATCTAATAATGACAGTAAAACTGGTTTTAAGCCATCTTAATTGGTCAAGGAGATGATTTTCAATTTGAGGTTTAATTTTCATGACAGTGCTCTGTCAGGCTGTAATTCTGATTGTAATATTGCTATGTAACGTGTAATTACATTGAACTAATTACTGTCAGAATATTTAATTTATGTCTGTAGATTAATTCATTGCATTAATCCTAAATTAGTCCGGAATCTTCTGTTTTAAATTATGAATAAATTAAATATATATATATATATATATATATATATATATATATATATATATATACATATATATATATATATATTACATTACATTATTTGCATTTGGCAGACGGTCTTATCCAGAGCAACGTACAACAAAGTGCATACCCATAACCAGGGATAAGTTCGCTGAAAGACCCTAGAGGGAAGTACAATTTCAACTGCTAACTGTACAACAAAGATAAGGACGAGGGCCAATTTATTTTATTTTATTTTATTTTTTTTGAACAAAGAAACAAACAAACAACAGAGCAAAAGTGACCAAACTTAACTATCCAAACACTGCTTACCTAGCCAACTAAAAATACCGATACACAAAGCAAGTCACAGAGACAACAATTAAGGTTCACAGGGAGGTAGGGAGGGATGGGGAGAGGTGCTGCTTGAAGAGGTGTGTCTTCAGCTTGCGCTTGAAGTTGGGGAGAGATTATATATATATATATATATAATTTCTTTAAAAATGTCTTTAAAAATTATTGTTTTATTGTTATTATTATTATTATTTATTTATTTAGGCGGCACGGATGGTGCAGTGGGTAGCACTGCCGCCTCACAGCAAGGAGGTCCTGGGTTCGAATCCCCCTCGGCCGGGGCCTCTCTGTGCGGAGTTTGCATGTTCTCCCCGTGTCTGCGTGGGTTTCCTCCGGGTACTCCGGTTTCCTCCCACAGTCCAAAGACATGCAGGTTAGGCTGATTGGAGAGTCTAAATTGCCCGTGGGTATGAGTGTGTGAGTGAATGGTGTGTGTGCCCTGCGATGGACTGGTGACCTGTCCAGGGTGTATTCCTGCCTTTCGCCCAATGTATGCTGGGATAGGCTCCAGCCCCCCGTGACCCTGTTCAGGATAAGCGGGTTAAGATAATGGATGGATGGATGGATGGATGGATTTATTTATTTACCAGGGACAATGCACATTACTCAACATTTTCAGTGTCCACATCAATGTACATGTGCCAGAGTTAGCTAATGAGCTAATTTTCATCTGTAGGCCCTAACCTTTGGAAATGGATTTTCTGTAATTCTTTGGGAAAGTGTGATGGGAATACTCAACGTAATTGTACACATTCAATATTGTTGAAAATACATGAAATACACCTTCTGACAGCCTAACAATATAATATACCTAGCCTTTAATATACCATGGAATGGAATCATATAGGCACTTAAGGATTATGGATATTCACGTTATAGTATATTGTAAAAATAGCTGAATTGCAATACACATCAACATGATCAACAGATATATATTTATATTTTTGGGCCAATTGTATGAGCTATGGTATATAGTATTAGAAATAAATTCAGTTTGTGTGCGAAGCTAATTTATGCTGAAACAAACAAAGAAACGTTAACTGCCAGGCATGTGGTGACACAGATGGCCAGCTGGCCTGTCCGGAGGAATGTCGGTTTCGTCACCGGAATCTTCCAGAAACCGTCGCAGTAATCCTGGAACGTGACGTTTGGACTCTTTCCCCATCACAGTGTTTGACTGCTGTCTGGCACCGCTGCAGCTGGGAGAGGAAATGTCTGTTTGCTGCACGAGGCCAAGCAGCATAAATATGACACAGAACAAGCAAAGCGCCCCTTTCATTTTACGTCAATGTAAAATGTCACTAGTGTTACTACTACTAATACAATGACTAAATAATAATGGTAATAATAAAGTAACAATAATGATAATAATAATAATAATAATAATAATAATAAGAAGAAGAAGAATAATCATCAACATAATAATCATAATAATCATATTAGCATCAGGAAAACATCCACGGTTCATGGTTTGCTTTGATTATTCTCTTTCTTCTTTCCTACGATTTTGTTCTTTTGTGCTACCAGATTTTGAAATAAACACCCCTTCTGCATTCTAGTTGCTGCATTCTAATGACTGCTCTTATTTATTCCTATGACCACATTCGAATCAGCATTATAATGCCTGTCCCTGAAAGCATAGAGTGCCCTGACCATTAGTGTTTGGTCCATGAAAACTTACAGAATACAGTACCCTGTATATATATTGTGTGTGGTCCTTGTGTATGTCCAACATTTCTTTATTATTATAAATAATATTATTTGTGTTATTAGTATGATTATTACCTAATGAATAACCAAAAGTACATTTTTGAGGCCTTTCAGGACATCCTTGTGTTCTCTCAGTCTCTCTGTGTTTCCTTGCATTTTAATGAGAGGGTAAAGCACAACCTCCAATCAGTGGGTGGCAGCAGGGAGAGACCAAATCACAGCAGACAGAGGGGTAGCGGAGAAGGGATCGTCGGAGATGGGAAAGGCTGTCCCTGCTTGGCTCTCCCCCCCTGTTCTCGCCGCCCTGAGTGGTACGAGCCGGTAGCCTACAAAGCACCCCTCCCCATGTGTCCCCCTCTGTTCTCCGTGCCAGGGTGTAGCAGCTGATCTGATTCTCCAGCAGAGGAACGCGTGAGAGGCAGAGAGAGTGCGAGAGCGAGAGAGGGAGAGAGAGAGAGACTTCAGGCGTCAGGGGCCGGAAACCGCCGAGCGCACGCCGTCGCCTCGACGTCCCCGCGCAGCGAGGTGAGTCCGAGGGCCGCCCGCGTCTGCACGCACTCCTTCCTACCTGCTCCCCGTCCCCCCCCCGTCCCCCCCCTCCCCGCTCGCGTTCCCTCTGTACCGTACGGCATCGTCTGCAGCCGGCGCACGCGTAGCCCGCACGCGCGATTAACCGCCGCGTACCACACCTCGCGTAGCCCGCGCCCGCACGCACGCGCGAGCCCCACGCCGCCAGACAAAGGTGCCTCCGGTCCGGCTTCGCAGCCTGCCACCACAGCTCTTCCTGACAAAGTTGGGTGCCTCGCCAGTGCCCAGGGCATCGCAGTCTGTCGGCTGCCTGTCTTATAAAAATGTGTCCGCTCCGCCTGTGCGCGTGTCGTTTGTGCCTTCGTTTGTGCGTCTCTACTCGAGGTGGTATAATAAAAAGACAATCGTCCCTAAAGGAATTTAAAACAAATTGGATAAACGGGGGGTCGACTGCTCGCAGACAGGGAAGTGCTTTGCTGGGCATAATCAATTTCAAACGCTGTGACAAGCCACTGTCACGAAATTATTATGCAACCCCCGGAGACAAAGAGCTGATTTACACCGAACGGAATGCGTATGTGTGTGTGTGTGTGTGTGTGTTCATGCACACTATATGTGTGTGTCCACGCACACTATGTGTGTGTGTCTGTGTGAGTGGAGATGAGCACGTGCTTCATTCATTTTACAATGGAAGCAGTGATACCCATTTCGATCTCATTTCTCCTTAATAAGAACCTCACTCGATTCCTGAGCACTGCAAAGTCTTATGCACCGCGAAAGTTTTTTTTTTTCCTTCCCTTTTTTAATGTCGCTTGCAATGTCATTTTTCATTTTCAGCGCTGGGAAACCTGGGCACTAAGCGGAATACTCCGGTGACATCTCGCTTCTCGCTCAGTCGGAGAGATAAAAAAAGGCTGGTAGGGGAGAGGTGCTCTGCGTGTGCTTATTGGCCGAGGCAGAGACACGCTAAAAGAACTCCTGGAGGCCCAACCCGGCCGTAAAGATGGAGGTTGGGAAGATGCTTTTTCCCGTGCCTGTGTCGGAGCAGGCCGTTGTATCGCTGCTGCCGACTTTTGCAACCCCGCCCTGCCCCCGCCCCGCCCTGCTCCTGCCCCAGCGCCCATCCTGCCCCCACCCTTGTGTGGAGCTGCAGTGCAGTGTGGAGTCTCTGGGAGGCGCTGCTCTCTCTGCCAGCCTGTCTGAGCCGGGCGTCTGCCTGCCTGCTGTCAGCAAGCCGGCCTGCCTTTCCTGTCAGCCTGAAAGGGAACGTGCTTCATTCAGCTGCATATTGGAAATTACAGCTATATATGGAGAAACAGACGCGCACACACACACACACACACACACACAAACATACACATTCACACACAAACACACACACAAACACGCACCCAGACCCAGACCCAGACACACACACACACACACCCGCACACCAACACGCACAGACACACATATATATGCATAGGAACACACACATCCGAATGCATGCACACCAGCAGGCTTGCACACACATAACATACAGGGAGAAATATACACCAACAAACAAACAGACAAAAGAATAACACTTCCTCCCCACACACATACACACACATATCATAGTCGCAGAAACAGACAAGCAGGGATGGAGGCGGCCTACTCCCTTACGCCTCCATCCAATTAGAACTTGTCATCCATTCACACAGGAATCATGAAAAGATTAAATTGTGTGCAACCCCCCCCATTACCTGACCCTCCACCCTTCCCCCCACCCCAGCTCCAGAGATGGTAGTACAGCACAGTCTCCATACCGTTCTGCATATTTTCACGTTTCAAGTAACCACAAGGAAACGCAACATACATTGTCTTGCCTCAGTGTTCGCAACAAAGGGCATAATTTTCATGGGAAGCATGAGCATGGGAGCTATTGAGTCATCGTTACGGCGTGTGGTAAATTCTCCTTCATCACTGCCCATAAAGGGTTATGCTTCATCCACTACGTGCTTTAACAGCATTACCAAACAGAAGTACACGTGAACATGGCTGACGTAAAAACCGGCCGTCTCGGTTCGCACTGTATTGAGTTTAGCAGTCGAGGAGAGGAACGTCGTGGCTCGATATTGTAGTGAAAGGCTGATTTCCTGCTTTGGTCTGGGTGGCGGTTAAATGGCTGGTTCCTTGGGAGGTGCCTGTTAGGGATGACAGACAGACAGGCTGAGGGCCTGGGCCCCTCCCCCTCCCTCTCTGTGAGCGCTCACTGGGCTGGCTCATTCCCTCTATGGGCGCCCTGACACAGTGATCAATCCAATCAAGAACGCAAGAGCTTAAGCTATAATCGAGAGCCCAGGGCAATTTCCCGCTAGCATTCTAATACGCGCAGGAACTATACCAATGCCTATATAATCAACACGTATGGCTGTTCTTTTCTTGGCGGGATTTCGGCGTGTTCTTTTAATAACCGCGCGTCTCCTGTATGACGGAAAGATCCCAACTTCCCCGCCGTGCTCGCGTCTGCCAGGCAGGGACCTTGACAAAGAAAATGATCTTCACGCGCTACGGACGATCACGCTGCGCTAATGCTCAGCGCCTAGCGCTAGCGAGGGAGAGCACAATGGAGGAGCACACTTGTGGGTTACATCGCAGAAACACGGTTCAGACACGGTCCAGGCATGGTCAAGGCTAAGCCAGAGGGCCCTTCCGTCTGGCTGTAATGAACCACACCTAAGACATGAAGAATCTAATGATATATAGATATTTTTAAATACCATCAGATATTTTGTGTCATAGTGGTTTAAATTAATTCTGCAATTCCTTACCATTGCTAAAGAGCTAATAAAGAGAACCCAGAAATTGAGGGTGCTATGAAAATTATTTTAGGAGAGGATAAGATTTGGTTTCACCAAATTCAGAAAACACAATTTCTGCATTTAACTTTTATTCATCAACAAAATGTGTTTCATATAAAACCTTCAGACAGCTATTGGCATTCGCATAACTGTGATATTGCAGCTATCTTTTGATATATTGTGTCCAATCCATTGCTGCGGGTTGAATTCTTCCATCATTCTTGAAATTGGCAGCCAGATACCAATGCTACACTTTAACATACACACACACACACACACGCACACACACACACTACATTATAATTATCACTGGAAATACATTTTAAAAAGCCGTTCTCTTCCAGGCATTGATCGTCGCGATACTGTAAATGTCCTGGAAATTCTCATATTTGATGGTTGTTTAAAATCAGAATATTTGATGCCAGGCCCTACAGATTGGGATCTGACCTTGCCAAAATGTATTTAACATTACTGCTGCATTCTTTTGGTCTCTCAGCACACCAAGGAGTCATTTTACAAATGCCAATTTGGCACAGGATCTCAGCATCAATCCATATTTACTCAGTATGCACAATGTTATATATGCCTGAAAGGCCTAGGGTGTGGCACTTTGCAGCATCAAATCCTACCGTTGGCACAAGCTGGTTTGAAGTAGATTTATCGAGAAACAATTGAGATATTCTTGCTATGTTAGTTACTGCCTGCTTAAATTTACCTCAAACTGGAGAACGTACAGTAATGTAAGATGTTTCATGATCTTTGTAGCTACATACATGTTTTGCAATTTGTTGCTTTGTGACCTGGTTAAATTCAGTTAAGGTATAAACACATGATGAATACAGCATTTTATGTGTTGAGGAGTTTTATCACAACTCTTTTTTAAAAATGGAAGGATATGATTAAGGAATGGCTTGGGATACTGATATGAAAAAATATGAAATACCTGTCCAGTGTGGAATGAGCTGATATTCATACTTTATCTGAGAGACGAATACATCAATTTAATTTTTCTGATGAGTTTAGGTAGTATGAAATCACATGGGAAGTTGTTCCTCATTTGTCTATTCGTTTAATCGTTTTATCAGCAGATTCAAATGCGTACTTTTGCAGCATATTTCTTGTCACCTGCTATAATTGTTCATTTATATGTACGAATAACAGCATATAGTAGATAAGAATTTGTCATTAACTTTAACTTTAAATGACTGTTAGTTTTCTGAAGAGTTAGGCGAGTTCAGTAATCACCTAAATTAACTCCCCAAACTGTATAGAAAAATGGTAAAACCTGCATTTACTTGTTAGTTGGAGGTATGGATAAAAGATAAAGGATTTAAGCAAAGCACATTAGTTTAGGGAAATTGTTTCTGAGGAATATTGGTAATTCCTGTATTAAGAAATAATTCATTATAAAATTGAATGCATGTTTACAGTTACCTGTTTGGCTTGTATAAAATAAATGCTTACTAGATATTTGGAATAGATACAGTATATATATATATATATATATATATATATATATATATATATATATATATATATGTTTTTTGGGGGTTTTTTTATGATCACGTTAAAATTTTCAATCAGAAACATTTAATACAAATATATAATAAATATAAAGAATATAAAAATAGGGACAATGTAAGAGTAGCAACCAAACACTGTAAGCCTGTTTTGTTTAAGGAAGAGAGACCCCATTGTTCTGTATGGAAGTGGTGGTAACAATAACATTTAAACTGAATGGCATTTATTCCACTATTATTAGGGGTTTGCTGCGGAAATTTAAAATGCATTAAACTGAAATAGATTAACTTGTTTCAATACAAGGAACTGAAATAATATGCTATTGGATACAAATAAACAGATTTTCTTCTTCATTATAATGTGTTTTACTTTAATTTGTTTGCGCATAACTGATTATATGTTAGTGGATCTATTGTTTTTGCTTGAATGCAACTCAGTACAGATGTCATAATTAATCATTTTTTATGACAATTTATCCACAAAAAAACATTTTAATCCTGCGTTATTGTCATGAAATAGAATATAAAGGGTGTAAGAAAAGCTGTAAATGAGGAAAATGACATTAATAAGTTACATTTTTATGTATAATAAAGGACATCTATGGTTCCAAAGGAAATCTTAACATTGTAAACGAAATTGACAATTTTGCAAAAACTGCAAATTGCCTGTAATTAACCAGTAACTATGCAGTTTTTAATAAACTAGCACCAAAAAGAAAGAAACGGCACAATTAAGATTCAGCTGGTAATGTTCAGTTCCTGCATGTATCTTAGGAACAATGCTGAGAGATATGCTTCAGCAAGATTAGCTGGCCATCTTCAAATTGTTTTGTATAATTTGGATTTACAAGGACTTTATCATACATATCTAATTAGAGCTTGGGCACAAAAATACAATATCACAAGATTCATTTAGGCTGTTCTTTATCATTCCCTCCTGCAAGTTAGCATTTTACTAGATCACAGGCTTGGGAACTTGCATGCGGTGGATAATGGAATCTTTGCCTTTTACTGGGTGTAGACAGAGTGGAGACAAAGGCTTTCCATGAAGCCAGTGTCAGACTCACAGTCACCGTGATGCATGGTCTGGCTTTCTGTGGCCATGCCGCCCATATAAATTACATGTTAATCATATAGAACAGATGAAGGTTCTCCCGGAATAGGACACAATTCTCGGCCGTCAATAAGATCTGGTTTGTAATTAGTGACTAGGGGAGATAGTAGGTCGATAGCGCCCAAGCGCTTTTTAATTTGGTTATTACTAACAGCATCTGGTGTCTGGAGCGGTGCACTTGTGTAGCGGTCTCTGTCCATGTATGGATATCTATATGCGTATTTTAAAATATCTTGCTCTTAAATTATACGGTTTTCGTGTGCCTGTGTGGGTGTGTGTGTGTGCTGGTGTGTTTGCTCATGAATTAGTTTGTCTTTAGTCCTATTTAACTGTACATGTATGTATATGTATGAGTATATTGTATGGCTGTTGTATCCGTCTATGTGTATTTGCGTTCTTGGCGAGTATTTTTTGGTGTTCATTTGTATGTGTATGTATGTTTGTGTTTTGATAACAGTTTTTTGTGTGTACATACATACGTTTGAATATGTGTGTGTGTGTGTGAGAGAGAGAGAGAGAGAATTTATTGGATTTGTTGGATTTAATTGTATCTGAATCACACTCTATGACCATGTCATGGCCCTGTGTGCATTGTTTTTTTTTGGTTTAATCTGTATGTGTGTGTGTGTGTGTGTGCGTGTGTGTGTGTTAGTATCTGTGTTTGTGTGTGTGTGTGTGTTAGCGTGCATGTGGTGGGTGTTCGTATTATTGGTGCTTGTTTTTGTGTGTGTGTGCATGTTAGTGTCTATCTGTGTGTGTATGGGTGTTAGTATCTGTGTTTGGGTGTGTCTGTGTGTGTGTGTGTGTGTGTTAGTGTGCATGTAGTGGGTGTTTGTATTGGTGCCTGTGTTTGTGTGTGTGTCCATGTACGTGGACCTGTGTGTTTTTATCTGTGTTTGTGTTTGTGTGTGTGTCCGTGTACATGTACCTGTGTGTTTTTATATGTGCTTGTGTTTGTGTTTGTACATGTATCTGTGCTCTGTGCATGTGTGTATGTGTGTTTCTATGTGTATGTGTGTCTGTGTGTGTGTGTGCTCTGTGCGTGTGTGTATGTGTGTGTGTTTCTGTGTGTGTGTGTGTGTGTGTGTGTGTGTGTGTGTGTGCTCTGTGCTCTGTGCGTGTGTGTATGTGTGTGTGTTTCTGTGTGTGTGTGTATGTGTGTGTGTATGTATGTGTGCTCTGTGCGTATGTGTATGTGTGTGTGTGTGTTTGTATGCGTGCCCTGTGCGTGTGTGTATGTTTGTATATGTGTGTGTGTGTGTGTGTGTTTGTTTGTATGTATGTGTGCTCTGTGCGTGCGGGTGTGCGTGCGTGTGTAAGACGGCGCACAGACGGAGAGGCAGACCCAAGCACCTTCCCATTGATCGGATTCCTCCTCTCCCGGAATTAATGATGCTTTCTCAGCTACCACCTGACCTGCTGTCGGCTGCAGCTCAAAGAAACATCTGCATCAGGACCCAGGCTGTCGTGGGTAACCCCGTCTGCAGTAGGAGGGAAGTTTGTGCTGTCAGCCCTAACCTCCATTTTGTGTGAAAGCACTCTCTTCCAATTCAGCTCCCTCTCCATCTTCATAAGGGTCTAGCACATATATGGCAACCTGGGTTCGTCTCTAATCAAAAAGAGCCCTTGAACCATGTCTACAATGCTCTACTTAAACATAACACATTGAAGATGTTATTCGAGTGCGTAAGGCATCAAAAATATGTTATTTTCTGCTTACTGTTCATGATCCTGCATTCTCTCCCTAGTTAGTGTTTGTTCAAGAATGGCTTTCTGTCATCTCTATTATATTATATTTTTTAGACCTAACTCCATTTGATATATTTGTGGAGCGGCATTTTCTTCCTTAATATGAGTAGCACACTATGGTTACGGCAGTTAACCTGATATGCAAAATTATTCTGATTGCCTTTGTGGTTTTACTAAAATATGGTAGAAATGCCAACTGTCCATTAATGTGAGATGAACAGACAGACAACAGGGAGGAGGAGAGACCCAGAAAGTCTGTGTCAGATGGTTTACTTTATCGGCGGTGTTTTACGGCTTAGTGATTGATCCTGCAGTCGAAACAGTTTGGGCTATAAAAAGCGGGCGGGGGCTGGAAAATTGCGAGTGAAGCCTCCGCAGTCGGCAGCGGAGTGTGACGTGCTTTCTGTCTCGTGACTTCCGATGATTTCCCATATCAAAGCAGTAAAGCTGCCCCTATTCAACATAATGGAGCCATTAACATCTATTAATAATGCAGCCAGGGGTAAGTATCTGGAACTGCAGCCCTCTGGGGGGGGCTCCAGAAACAGACGTGAACTATATCTCCTGCTATTCGATGGCTGCCGGGGTCAGGGGTCGCTGCGGGACCCGTTAGCTGTCTAATTTTAGAGCGTCTGTCCGCTATGTTATAGATGCCTGCTGTGTGTATGGTCCTCTTTGTATGTTTGCGTTCATGGCTAGAAGAGAGAAAGGGAGAATATGTGGGCGATAGGAACGTGTGCGCTGATGTGTACAGTCTTTACATGTCAGTGTGTGTGTGTGTGTGTGTGTGCGTGTGTGGTGTATGTGTGCATGCAATTTTGAATGTCTCTGTGTGCATAGGTGGAAGAAAGAAGGGTTGAACTGAATATGAGTGAGAGTGAAAAGGGTGTGCATGCATTTGTGTGTGTGCAACTGTCTGTTTGCATGCGTGCATGTATGCATGTGTGTATGCGTGTGTGTGTGTGTGTGTGTGTGTGTGTGTGCGTGCATGTGCATGTATGTGTGCATACGTACATGCAAATGTGTGTGTGTGTGCACACGTGTGTGTCTGTGGATGTGTTTGCATGTGTGTGTGTGTATGTGTGTGTGCATACATAATATGGTAGCATGCTACCAGGAATAGGCACATGGCAGTGGAATGAGCAATCCCTCTAGATGGCGACAGAGAATCTGCCTCCAGTCCTGACTGCTCCTTCCTGTTCCCGTTCCTCCTGACAGGAAATAGGAAGGTGTTAGGCGGGGTCAGCAAGGCAATTATGTGTGGGAGTGCACTGTGTCAAAAGGATAGCTGACAGTTCTTCCACTTTTTAACATCATTTTTCTGAAATGTCTTTGTCAATTATTATTTCCGTATCATTGCAGAGTTGTTCTGGTAGTAATGCAATGACAGGGTATGCAATCTTCATCTGCTGTTGGGTAGGGAAAGTATAATCTTCATTTACACTCTGAACCTTTTATTTGTGCCATGCAAAACCATACATAGCTAAATGCCACATGTAAAGCTTATTAGGAAGAGTACATTTGTTTGTAAATTGTCTAATAATATTGTTTTAAAATGATTAATTGTTGGTTTACACTGTTTATATACTTTTAAGAATTAGAATCCAAGTGCGATGCTTCAACTCTTTTGTTTTCCATGATTTTACATAATGGGTAAAATTATTTGTTTGCACTTCATTAATTTAGCACAGATGCATTCTAATGACATTCTAATGTGCTTTTTATACAAGGATAAGAGTGAAACAAGGCCACCCAGAATCCAGCTCATGAAATAATGCCCTGAAAACCCAGTAGCTATACATAATAATATGGGCGAAACGCACAGTATGCACAAAGAAACATTGAACTATTGAAATCATTGAAACTATTTGTAAAAACATTATTTTTTTATACATCCACAAATATTTCCCATGTACCCTATATTTTAAGATACAACAAATTAAAGGTGTGTCTCAAAGGGAGCAGTATACAGCTCTTAGTTTTGTATTTTTGTTTGAGCTATTTTGAGGGTCTATTGAAGTAACTTATAATTGTGCCGTCGGTGGCCGTTAATGAATTCAAATTTTCCATGTTCTTCTTTACTTTGGTTTTTTGATATTGTTGTTTAGAGCTGGGATACATAATTTACTTTACTAAATAGTCCTGTGTGAGAAACCATCCTTGGTTGTAAAAGCTAATGGTGTTGAAAAGGGATATTTTATATTCAAAGTATCTTTAACACTTTATTTTCTCTCTGTGGTGCTGATCAGCAGAGATAAGCAACATTAAAAACCAAACTGCCAAGACACGTTAAGACACGTTAAGCCAAAATTAAATGTAAGCATTAAAATAATCATTTCAGTAATAAAAAATGAAAATTATTAGGAAGGAGACTGACTGCATAACCATGACCTGCCATTTTATATTTAAGACCATTTGTCACCTAGTGGTACCTTGAAGGCTCTCTTTCACTTGTGGTTTGGTCTGAATTGTACATATCTGGTGTGCTGTCCTCTTTTTGGAGAGACCACCCGTCACTCCTGACGCTTCCTCAGTGACAGCATGATTCAGACTGAGGAGGAGATGTCTCGGAGCTAGCGTTGGCTGTTCTAGCGTAGCCTCCTGTCGAAGCTCAGCGCTCGACGTCGCAGTGCTACAGTACGCCCGAGGGCAGCCTAGCTTACGCTACGGAACTCCTTCCGGCTGCCACAGCGTTAGCGGATCTCGCCCGCTTTTGGTGCAGACCTGGGGGGGAGGGGGGCATTAAAAAGCGTTGTCAGCCAGAGGACGGTTGGAGGTGAGCTCCCTCTCGCCTCCTGCCACGGACCGTGTCCCCACGCGACCCCAACGCAGCTTCCGGGCGGGCGGGGGGTGCCAGAGGGAGAGCGGGGAGGAAATAGAGAGAGGCTCCAGAGAGCAGAGCGAGGCGCCCGGGGTTGTAGAGAACAGGTTCACCCCGGTGCACAGACCAAGGGAGATGAGGACAGCAGTCTGAGGCGATCGTTCAGCTGATCAGCAGCACGTCCCAATATGTATTCGCTCAGCAGATATCCTCTTCCAAAGCACCTAACAGCATTTTCACTTACGCTTCCAGTGCTCCTATTATATTTTCAAATGCACACACACACACAGACACACACGCAAAGCTTGATATTTACTTGTTACAGCCCGATTTTTCCTTGAAATGCCTCTCACAATTACACATAGCTGTAGCTTGTATTTGAACATAAGACCTTCAGGTCCTTTGTCCAGGGCCGTAACTCTTACAGTGCATTCCCGGTAGCAGAGATCTGATCACAGACACAAAGGCTGGGCCTTATCCAGGCCCGGACATTTCCTCTGACTGTCTCATTAATCTTCGCTGGTGAAAAAAGGAACACTGTTTTCTGTGTCTGCCATTTCCTAAACAATAGCCCTCAATGTGTGGCCCTTTCAAGTCAGAGGTATTTTATTTCTATTTGACTCCATGTCTGGTGACTCATGACAATAGAACGGGCGACCCGGTGAAAGAAACGGCTACTGAGCTCAAAGCCTGTTCCGTCTTTAGCCCTGTGGAACAAACATTGTGCCTTTTATTTTGAGGACTGTACAGAGTGGTCTGGTATGAAGCCAGCACAGAAACTGGTGGTTGGACCAAGGAGGTCATGCTAAAATTGTAGCACAGCTTAAAAGTGAGCACAGCTACCACGTTTGTTTTTTTGTTTTTTTGGTGATGTTGTGGGAAAGCTGTGTGCTTAGTGGACATTGTTTCACAAGAGTAAATATATAAACCATCTGCTCCTGCTTGGCACCGGTAGCAAACCCTTATACTATTGGAAAGTTCATAGTTGCGGCAAACTCTAAATGCACTTCTGTAGCAAATTACGATTGGGTCAAGCACAAAAATACTAAATGGCTTCTTCAAGATTTCAAATGTCCAGATACATTTGTGTGTGTGTTTTGCCACCCAATTCGAGCTTATAGACCTGGAATAATCACATTTTAATCTTAAAGTTAAATTGAAAAATGAGTGCCGTGTTTTGAATGGTCTTCCTCTGCCATCTGTTTAGTTATGAATTTATATTCATCATTAGTACAAAGGGGATGATCAAGCTAGAAATGACAAACATGATGAATTAAAATCAATAATGAATTTGGCCTGTACTAATTTTTGTCATAACAACAAAAGGCTGTGGGCAAGATGACAAAAAGTACTATTACCTCACTTGTGTTGGTGATTTATCATGTAAGCGGTTAAATTGACTTCTTAGTATTGATTTGCTTAGAAATTGCAGTAGTTGTTTCAAAGGTTTGGTGTGAAATAATTGCTCCAGTATTCAACCATTCTCACAGAAGCCTGTAGGTGCTATACAAATGATATTTACCATGATACAGCACATTTCAATGCCAGTGAAATACGGAAAAGGAAGGGGCCTCTGTGTTTGCGCTACAGTAATGTGACGAAAGAGCACTTGGGCAATTCCACGGTGACTGGCGTTACAACTGCTGGATATTTGGGTGGTAAAGCCCAATACAGCTGCATAATTGAGACTAATAACAGTTATTGACACCTGAGGGTTATAAAAGCATATGTCAAACTCTTATGTATCTGTATTGGGCTTTACCAAATATCCAGCAGTTGTAATGTTAGTCACCGTGGAACTGCCTACTTCACAAACACATATGTTCTGGGTCTCATAGCAGGAAGTTGTTCGTGTGAGGCTATTGGGAGGCCAGGTTCAAAACTGGGGCGGGGTGGCTACATACTGCTTGAAAATTGAGCTGGTCAAGGTGGTCATAAGCTGGTCTAGCTGAGTATGGCCAACCAGGTAGTACTAGTAGCTTGTCTGTTTCAAAACATAGCTTGAGCTGGTCAAGCCATGTCAAGCTGTGAGCTGGTCTGAACTGGTTAGCCAGCTAAACCATGCTGAACTGGGAGCTGGCTGAACTTGTCAACCAGTTGCCAGTTGTTTCAAAACCTAGTTGAGCTGTTTTTTTTCAGCTGGCATTGCTAATGCTGGTAGAATTGTGGTGTTATGAGCACTGTACTGCGGAGGGGGGCAAGGGGGGGACGTGTCAAATTTGACAGTGTACTTCACCTCATTTGGTCCTGTAAATGTCCAGCGGTAGAAATAGGTTCCACATCAAGTACAACCGCAAACACTGTATGTTATCCTTCTCGGGGGTGTCTCCCCTAAGCAAATAAAGTGTGTAATGTACTGTATAAGCCAATCAAAATGCTATTATGAAATCCCAGGTCTGGTAATAATGTGTGTAGTGGGAGAAAGATTAACGCTCTGCTCGCACTCGGTGGTAACCTGCTTTATTGCCCCTCTTTGTGCTTGTGTGCCTTTGAAGGGGCTGAATATAAATCACTTTGCATTGTCTCCATTTGAAAAATGCATATCCGAGACATGAGATGAAAATGTATTTTGAAATATAGCTGATCGCTGGGATGAGGCTTCTAGAATTACCTCCCTGTTGTAAGTAATAATGTGACTTTCAGTAGGGCGAGAAGTGGATGGTGGGGGCAGGGGTATGCTGGGGAGGCAGAAACCGCTGCTACCCTCTGAATGCTGAGAGAGTACGAACAACTTTCCGGTTTAAACAGCTCATGGAAAAGTGTGAGTTGGCTATAGATATAAATAAGTATATTCATTAGACCTCAGGGCGAAGCTTCATTGTAAAGGTGGCATTGCAAGTTTGATTTATTTCTTTATTCAGCTTTGGTTTCAGTATTGCCCCTTTAACAGATACTCCAGAGTCACACCTTGTGCTGTTATGGACAAAAAGCCAAACTGTAATAGCCTACATACAGTGGGCTCCAGAATTATTGGCACCCTTAATAAAAAATTAATTAAAAAGGCCGTATATAATAAACTACATGGATAGTGATCGACTATCTGTTCTGTTCAAACATATGGGAAAACCTTTTAAATACACTCATGTTTCAATGCTTTTTATTTAGTAATCTAATTTTGTCTAAAAATGGTTGTAAATAAAATCAAACAAAACAAAATTGCAATACAATTTTCCTTAACTTAGTTAATCTAAAGGAACTATATTGTGTCATTAGATCACTTCCTGTTTCATTATGAAGTGAAATGACAAGCAAATGACAAGTGAAACAAATTAAATAACAAGCTTGCAAAATCCCTTTGTCAGCCATCAGCATGGGAAAAGCCAAAGAGCTGTCAATTCAGAAGACACAGATGGTAACTGACTGACAGTCTGGTAATGGGTAAAAATAAACGGTTAAATATACCACTTAAGGTATACAGTAAGGGCAATAATAAAAAACTTGCTAGGAGCAGGGTGCAAGTGCATATTATCCCCACTGAGCACAATAAACAAACCAAGCATCTGTAGTTTGGCAAACCTCATTGGAAGTATGACGGGAAGACAGGTCAGATGAAACCAAAATTGGTTTTGCTGCCAGTGGTCCAGAGGCACTATTTAAGATCAATGGCACCATTAATTCAAGTACCAGGGAATCTTTGCAGAAAATCTGGTTTCCTCTGCTAGGAAGCTGTGACTTGGTCGTATCTAGATTGTCCAGGAAGACAATGACTCCAAACATACAGTTTATCAAAATCTACACAGGAATGGTTGAGTAAAAACAACATCCATGTTCTGCAATGGCCATCAGAAACAGAATAGGGGGGTCTATAAGCACAAACCCTAGGATATGACTGATTAAGAAAGGTTCTGCATGGAGGAATGGTCAAAATTGCTCCATATATGTTCTCTAAACTTATAACAAATCATAGGAAAGGACTCATGGCTGTCATCTTTGCCAGGGGTATTTGCACAAAGTATTAAAACAGGGGTGCCTGTTTTTTTATTCCAAAAATGTCTTTGGTTTACTAAAGCACACTACACGTGTTGAAAAATTAAGCTTATGTCAATAACCGTATTCTTTTTTAGCTTCCAGAAATGTTTGTGCATATTTTTCAAATAAGTCTGGAGCCCACTGTAAGAGACAACAGCACTGGTAGATACCTTCTTCATCTGTTTATGTTGGTGCACTGCTGCTTCCTACATTAATATCAATTGTACACCTTTGGAAGAGAGGTTTCAGTGAGAAGATGAGTCTGTTTCCCAGAAAATTATGCGCTACAGTCTGCCAACTTCTGGTGTAAGTAACTTTGAAAGTGCCCCTTTGGAGCAATCGGTTACAATAAGCAGAAACTATCATCGCAGGAATGGCATTACATAACAGTGCCTTTTCCATGCAGAAAACAACAGCAACTTGGAGGTTTCTCCAGCTCTAGTGAAGGAAATGAGGTGGGGAATTCATTGAGAACGCAACAAACAAAGAATATGACACATATTATACCCGTGGGTCTGCTGTCTGCTCTGAGACGAGTTTCTGCAGGATGATAACCTCTCAGCTGGTGCGGGTTTCAAATTGATTTCACACCAAATCAAGCTGGGAATTTATCAGTTAGCCGAGGGTGGAAGAGGGTGAGGGACACAAATTTAGCTGCAGAAACATTTTATAATCCCACATAGTATTCACCCCCAATTTACCCTTTAAGAAAGGAAATTATTTAAAATTATTTAAGACCCGTGTCTATTGATCCTCTTATTTATGCAGTCTAGTTCAATGCCTAGAATGCTAAAATGCATAATAGTTTACAATATATTACAGTGCAATCAAATATGTAAATGTTTCATCTCATTTTGTAATTTAACTAAAACATGTCCTTCTAAAAAGTATATGCATAATATTGAATACTGTAAATGAACAAATATTTGTAAATACATAGATGATTTTGCCATACGGGTGTGTATAAGCATACACTGCTAATATTTGGAATTTCAAAATGTAACTTATGTGACTTTTTAACAAGGTTAGCCGCACAGCTAGCTGTGCGAAGCTCGCTGGTGCGAAAGCGAGAGGGCACCGAGTGTGGAGACGAACCCCTGCAGAGGGGAAAAATGCCGTTCTCCCAGACGCGGGAAAAGGGCGCAACTACTCCGGCAGGAGATTATCACAGCGCAGTTTAATCCACCTCTCCGCTCTCCCTCCGTCTGCCAGACAGATTACAGTCTAAAGCTGAGCAGGGACTTGCAGGTATGCTAAGGCTAGATAAAAAAAACAGAAAGACGCCCATTAGGGGATCGAACGAGGTCTGAAGGCGTA
Organism: Conger conger; assembly: GCF_963514075.1. Classification (NCBI taxonomy): domain Eukaryota; kingdom Metazoa; phylum Chordata; class Actinopteri; order Anguilliformes; family Congridae; genus Conger; species Conger conger. The sequence continues at coordinate 18,725,960 of NC_083768.1, forward strand.
GGAGTGCCGGCTCATGGTGGGAGCTGTATGTCGGACGTGGTGGGTGGCAGGTTGTCAGGCAGCTCGCTGATGTAAAGGGAAGGCACATCCTCTCCCTCTTTCCCAGTCCATCATTTACCCGCAAACCCTTTCTCAATTACGGTATGAGACACCGGCTTCTGGGGCTGGCAGACACAGCCACACAAAGGCAAGATTAGAATCTACTAACCTGAGCCTCAGCAGTTCAGAGCCAGAGTGTCAGCTGGCGCTGGCAGGAGTTACACTAAACACAGTTCTCCTGGCAGCTTTAGTTTTATAATGTATTAGAACGTATCCTATTCTGTCTGTTTTATATATATATTTTACACATACTGTAGGGGAAGAGAAGCATATTTGAGTGTTATGTATGTGTGTGTTTTTGAATTCTGTACTAAATCAAAACTATAATAGATATTCTTAGTAATGCAGAATGTTGCAGTTATTGAATTTTGGCCAATGCTTTGTTTCAGCCCAAGTAGTCAGAAATGATATGATAGAATTTAAAGAGGACCAGGAGCACCAGTTCATTGCTGGAAATTGATTATGTCAGTTGGAATTTGTCATTGCAAACTGTACAAATTAGCTGTCAAGACTATAACATTAAATAATATTAAAATGCTGACATTCAATGATGCCATAGCGCTAAGAAATTGTGAGTGAAAAATGTCTACATAAATAGTTGGGATTTTTATAGATTCCAGCCATAAAACACTGGTCGCAATGCTCACATACAGTCCATAAACATGTCCAAACAGATGTAAACAGTGTTATTTATTTATTTATTTATTACAAATGGCAATTACGAGGAATAACAATGAATTTGACAAACTATTTAATATGCTATGAATATTTATAATATTTATAAACCAAACTATCGCCATTTTTAGCTTTTGGTGAATTCAAAGTTAATTTTTGTAAAAATTTTAAATCAATCATTCAATTTCCAACCGCTGGTAGCCTGTTATTCAATAGTTGACTCAAACAGAATCCAGGATTTGGCAGTCTGGCTCCTATGGCTAAGAGCTGAATGGGAGAGATGAGGTGAGGGACAGGTGAGGTCAATATGAATATAATTATATATCATATCCCTGTACTGTATAGAATATATGCTCACTGAGCACTTTTAGGTATTTATGAGACTTTCCTTCACTTATTCAACAGTCTTCTGCTGCTGTAGCCTATCCACTTGAGGTTTGATGCTTTGTGTGTTCAGAGATGCTCTTATGCATACCACTGTAATGTGTGGTTATTTGCATTACTGTCACCTTCCTGTCAGCTTTGACCATCCTGGCAGTTCTCCTCTGACCTCAAACTGCCGCAGAACTGCTGTTATTTTTGGTATTTCGCACCATTCTCTTCAAGCTCTAGAGACTTTCTTGTGCGTGAAAATCCCAGGAGATCAGCAGTTTCTGAGATACTCAAACCACCCTGTCTGGCAACAACAATCATTCCACAGTCAAAGTCACTTAGATCACATTTCTTCCCCATTCTGACATGGTCTGAAAAACAGCTGAATCTCTTAACCATGTCTGCATGTTTTTATGCATTTAGTTGCTGCCACATGATAGGCTGATTCAATATTTGCATGAACACCTAATAAAGTGCTCACTGAGTGTATAGTATAGGCTGTAATATAATGTTGAGTGTTAGAAGCCATAGCACCTGCTTCTGCATTAAATGGGTAGATTTATCTTCTAACTTAAATGGAAGACTCTGACAAATTATATTTAAAATGTGAATTCTTCCATAAAATTAGAGTGAACACTGTATTTTATGGGTCGTGTGGAGAACTGAACCTCTATAATCTGTGTTGTCCCCTAATTGAGGAAGGTTTTATTTTAGCCTCATCAACTGTGACCAAGCTCAGGCTTCGATGCAAACAAATCCAAGCCTGGTATCTCCACGCATTCTTCCCGAAATCCCTGGACAATTACTGCCATTTCACATTCCGTCAAGAAGCTTGTCAGCTTGAGTGTCTCCCATATGCTCTGTGCCTACGCTAAAGGGGGGGAAAAAGGGCTCTGATTCAACTGCAAGAGTTTATTCATCACCACAAGGATTCATGAGAGGAAGTGATTCTGCTCAGTCACCTTTTCAGTCAATAGGTCAACGATAAACAATGGTAGTAGATTAAGAAGCCGGGCAACAGACGTCGAGCGGTCTATGGAGCTCTACACCGCGGTCAATGGGAATAATCGTAGAATATACATCTATCGAGTGCAGGCTTGGATTGTATGACTAATGGGCTGCGTTGTCTCTCCGGAAGGGGTTGCACCAGTGTCTGTGTGTCAGGCGCTCAACCTGAAAGCACGTTCGGTGATTGCCAGAGCTCAGGCGCCATCTTTGGTCATCTGTTCTCGGAAACGTGTCGACTGCGTTCGCCAGCACTGTGTCGCTTTTCAGCGGGAGAAGTTAGTGAACTATAGTGAAGTGAAAACTGAAACTTCACTGAATTAACTTCACCAAGGTTTTATTGCAAGCTGCCCTGTGTATTTCTCCTGCTCTCTGTATGTATGCACACCAAGCACAGGCCTGAATTCAATCAACAAGTCAAGGTAAAAATATGCACAAACATTTTTATTCAGTCCCAGCTGCAGTTTACCGCGTGTGTTCAGATTTGTCCAAAGAAATGAGCAGAGCAAGATTGAAAAGCGCCCCACAGCTCCTGAGATAGTAGCCAACAGCCACTCTTCACAAGATGATGGTGTCACACTGCTGCTTTGGCAAGCCCAGCAGGCTGCTGACTGGCCAAGCTGTGTGAGTTTGACATCTTCTGGGCACCCAGCAGCAGGGCTCTGTCCCCGGCTGACCCAGGCCTGCTGGGACACAGCTACAGCCTCCGTTAGGGGACATCGGGTCCCAGGAGAAACTTCGGTCCGCTGTTCCACAGGTCATTCTACTCAGTAGACTCAGCTAACATAGGGCAGCCAGAAGGCAAGGTCCCTTCAGGCAACTGGTGATCCAAAATGGAGGATGGACCAGCACATTATGTAATATCTTGAGATTGTGATTTTTCTTTTACTGGAAAGGCAACATCTAATGGAAGGCTAATGGCAGATTTTCTTGACGGCAAATTGCCTTTAACATGGTGAATCCAAGTCCTTTTACTGTGTCTTATGAATCATAAGCTGAAACTACCTAATCTTTTGATATGCTTTCATTATCATCCATTTGGTGAACAGATAGCATTATCTGTTTTCTTCTTTGATGTGTTTTGTAGTTTGAACATTATGCTCCTACTTTACAATGTTAAGCTCAGGAAAGATTAGCAATGTTTCAAAGATGGTGAATTGTAATGTATTCTGCATGCACTCTGAATGACATGGAGTCACCATGGAAATCATTATTTTGTTATGCATTTGATTGCACATTTGATGATTAGATGATGCTCATTGAATCTGGCACTATTACATTGTGTAGCTTAGGTGAGGTAGGCTCTAGTGGGTTACACATAGGCCTCATTTATTTATATTTTCATCAAACTGTGTTTAAATTTGTCTGTAATCAAGAACTAACAAATTCCTTCAGATTTAGGGAAACACGTTTTTCATATCAACATGTGTATGTTGAAAATTACCAATAAATCGTAATTGAAAATCGCGTTCACATAACTTGTGATTAGCATAAATTGACCGTAGATAGAGCTCTGAATTCCATTGCAGGCAATTTAAAGAGACTCAGTCGTGTAAGTGCAGTGGATTGTCAGAGCTGGGGAAGACTAAAGCCTGGCAAGATATTGCTGTTGTAAACTCTGTCTCAAGTTCCACGAACGTATGTCAACAGGAAAACAGGCAAAACTAAAATGGTTTCATCAGCACATCAGGAAAAGATGAGAGTTTGGCCCAGTTGTGTATGCTGGAGGCATTGGCCGAATGATAGGTGAGACGTTGCTGTCTTGGATCTCACCGGAGGGTGGCAGAGATACAGTGGGCTCCAGAATTATTGGCACCATTAATATCAATGGAGAAAAAAAAAGACTGCATTTAAAAAACAACTGTTTGGGTTTATATTTGGGATCATTGACGTTTGGTTGGTGTTTGGTGCAGAAAAGATACAGCTGTACAATGTTGCTATCTATCTGTAGTTACATGTTCAGTGAAGACAAGCCAGTGTCAGATCAGAAAGTCCCAAAAAACGGGTGATTATGACTATTCTTCTTATGTGAAAAGCAATAATATATATTTATAAAACATAAAACATTTGCTCAAATTCAGTTTCATACAATCAGACAATGTAAAGATAAATATGTTATTTTTTGACCTGGATTAAAAGATTTTGCTGAAATTAATAATAACTTTGAAATCTGAATAGTGTGTCAGGGGCACACATTTGAAGTGTATCTCTTTAACGCTTTATGCCACTGTAAACACATCGACTGCATGGCCAGATGCTTTGTTGCTTAGATATCTCTTGTTTGATATTTCTGCTTTGATGTGTCTTTACCTGATTTTATTTCTTTGTGCATACAGTCATTTTCATCTGTATTTATCTGTGGTTAGTTAATTCCTCTCTCCCTTCACAGCACACTTGTGATCAATAAGACGTTACAAAAAATCAATTGTAAGATCAAGGGAGAAAATGTGCATAATTGTAGCCTTTAAGCTGAACATGATTGAAAAATACTTATTCACATGCATGTAGCTGTATAGGCACGTGTGTGTGTCTGCGTCTGGTGTGTGTGTGTATGTGTGTGAGTATGTGTGTGTATGTCCATTTTTGTATGTGTGCGTGCATGTAAATGTGTTAATTTGTGTGGATGTATGCATATCGGTGTGTGTGTGTGTGTGTGTGTGTGTGTGAATGTTTATGTGTGTGGGTGTATGCGTGTGTGTGTAAATGTCTTTGTGTGCGTATGTAAATGTGTTCGTGTGTAGGTGTGTGTGTGTAAATATGTTCATGTGTATAGGTGTATGTGTGCGTGTAAATGTTTGTTTGTGTGTGTGTGTGTGTGTGTGTGTATGTGTGTAGGTGTATGCGTGTGTGTGTGTGTGTGCGTGTGTGTATGTGAATGTGTTCATGTGTGTAGGTGTATGCGTGTGTGTGTATATGTGCGTAGGTGTATGTGTGTGTGTGCGCGCGCGTGTGTGTATGTGAATGTGTTCATGTGTGTAGGTGTATGCGTGTGTGTGTATGTGTGTAGGTGTATGTGTGTGTGTATATGCCAGCTGTGTGCCCTCTCCCAGTGCTCTGTTCTCCACACAGTAGGTCCCTGAATATTCATACTTTCTATTTAATTAAAGCTGTCATGGCTGCCTTCACATAAACACTTTATTCAGCTGTAATCAGACCGGCTGAAGGGGGTCATTGAAAAACAGAAATAAGTGTAGAATATTCTGTCTTAAATATTCATTATGGTCTTGAAAGGACAGGAGATGTTTCAGATTAGAGGGCTCAGGTCTTTGTTAGAGGAATAAAAGTGACTTTTTATGAAGCCATGTGCCATGAAATTTGTGCATTTATTTTTCTGCTCAGCAAGTGTGACAGTGGCCAATAAAAATGAAATGAAACAAACAACCCTAAAAACAACAACGCACAGGGAGCTGTACATTATGTTTCACTTCATACAAACCTTGCAGTCTCTGTCAAAAAAATATACTAATGGCTATGCTTCTGTCTGACAAACACTCAGTTTTTATCAGCTTAGATTATGTAATAAATTCTCCCAAGTCTCCTTTTTTCCGTTATAAAATGTCTTTTTTTTTTCTGTTCTCTGCAGCTCCGATGCAGGTGCTGCTGGGAAGGACTGCGTGGGATGGCGGCCAGAGACAAAGCGTCCGCAAGAACCTTCAGCCACCTGTAAGTGTAGAAAGACCAGGAGAAACGACACCGATACAGCGTGAATGCTCACTGTTTATTAAGTCCGCCATTATGCTTGGAGTACATTGTATTAAGGGGCATGACTAATATCAGAGGAATAATACCCTGTTCCTTATTAGGCATATCAGGGGGAAGCAAGGGTGCTGGGGGTTATTCTAGAATATTCTATACCATTCATTTATTGTGCAACATGGATTTACAACCCAATCAGATGTTATCAGTGTATACAGATGACCAGTGCCTATCAATTGACATCAGATAAATACAAATGAGTTCAGTACAGCAATGAAATAATAAATTAACGTAATACAATTAATTAATTAATTATAGTGAATCATATTGTCACATTTTGATGCAAATACAGCGCTGCACTTTGCTTTGAAAAAGAGACGAACCCATCAGAAAAGAGGGGGAAGCACGCTCCCTCTGCAGTTGAGAAGAGGCTATTGCAGGAGGAACGCAAATCATGGAGGGGACCGAGGAAGTGACCCCCCTCCCCCTCCCCTCCACCCTGGCATCCCACTGTACTCCATTACAGCGCGGGCGCTGATTCGGGTTTACCCCCTCCCGCTAATCCCGGGGTGTGAAAGGCCGGGACAAAGGCAGGCGCTGAAAGGGGGCAGCGGGCCCCATTGTGCTGAGCGGGCCCTGCAGGGGCCGGCCCTGCCAATTACCCCTTTCAGGCACCCGGGCGAGGACAGGGGGCGCGTGCCTTCACTCCCCGCTCCGCTTTGGGCAAAATCCCCTAATCCTCCTTTAATTACAGCGCCTGCGCTTGGACTCCCTGAACTGCAGCGGCCAGGCCGAAAGCACCTTTTTAAGGCCATTTCACATTCCAGCCGGGAAAGGTTAATGAGTTCATTTGTTCATTAATCAAAGGTTCACATTCATTTCCTGGGTGTAGCTGCATGATGTTGGTGGGGCTGTATCTGGTGGGCACTGCTGTAAAAATCATTAGTAGACACTACAGTTGAGACATTTCATCCATTTTAATACGTAGTATTGCCCATAATTAATTATTTTAAAATAAGTATTTACTTGAAAAATTTGTAATTGTATTTTCCTCCTTAAAACATTCAAATCAATTAGCCAGCTTACAACCTTATTAAAAACCTTGATATAAACTGCAGCAATCATTTACTGTATGGAGAAACATAATTCACTTTTTTCTCGTTAATGCAAAGTTAGTTCGCTGCAAGGTCGGTAAGTAACCAGCTGACAAGCTAATAGAAGTCAGATTTTGAATCTTGCAAGGACACATATTGTATTGCTTTGTTCATATGAAAAAGCTTCATGTCAAAAGACAGAAAAGCATTATTTCCAGTGGGCTCTCTGATTTATCAGATCTGACACACCCTGAGTGAAGCGCTAGCTAATCTGCCCACTTCTCTCCTCCTCTCGTCTCTTTGTAATACAATGCTGATTCTGAAACGCTAAAATGCCTTTGTAAATTTGCTGCAGCCAATGCAATACACTGCTGTTTATAATTGTTATACATTCGAAAACTATTTCCTTCCACTTGAACAAGTACTTAAAACACTCAAAATTAGATAAATAAAATATAGTGAAATAAAAACAAAAACATGTATTTGACATGACTTTTGTTTTTAAATGCACTTCATGCAATACAACCAGAATTTGTATACTTTATAAATCATTATGCAGTAATTAAGGTGTTGTTGTTAATTTATTTTTTGATATTATTATTAGAATGCCTATTACAATGGAATTCAAAAATGCTTTTTTGTTCTAATTATTTTGCACTTATTTTGCTTATCTTTATATTAGCAAATTTACTAAATAATGAAAAGAGATACACCATTAACTGTGCCATTTTAAATTACTGTAGAGAGTAAGATAAATCTCATGAAATTAAATCTTTGACAGATCATTATATATTTTTTTCCAGTGGTAACATTTCTGATTTATATGTTTTTCTATGATTTCTTACACACAGCCCCAAATCAATCCTAAAATCAGTTAGCGTTAGACCAGTCTAAATCAATTGCTCTAATTCTAAATCTATATGAATCTACTGCTGCTTGAGGAGAATGGTCTGACCATAGCACATAATTATTCACATAAATATGTCATGAATCATCCCTCAATAATTCAGTCATAATCTATTAAGCAATTAAATAAAATAAGACATTTGTCAGAAATGTAAAATTCATACTGAAGGTTGTTCTACCTGTCGGCATACATGGACAATAGAACATACCGGAAAAAGGCTTTGTGCAGCTATGCACAAAACAAATTTTCTTCAATCCAGCTATGATGTTACAATGCAAATGCAATGCAACGTCATAACACTTTAACATCTGAGAGAACAGACATTCAGAACCATTGACGAAAAAGAAAATGGCTCATTTCTTGTGTGAGAAATGGTTTTCCTCCAAAGTCAAGGACAATATGATATCCCTCTTTTCTGGCCAAGCCAAAGAAATGTGCTATATTCTTGGCATGTCGTATGCCCATGAGACGGAACAGTCAAAAGCTGTTATCACCCACATTTCAATATAATGAAGGATGATTATGCCACACACACACACACACACACACACACCTCCGAAAGGCACAAACCGGCTTGGTTATACCCATGCACAGGCACACACGTGAACACGGATGCACGCGCACTCATTCAAAATCAAGGGAACAATTTTGGGTATTTAATATTTGCGCAGCGCTGCAACAGAAGCTTAAATGAATCTCTGCTGTTCCTATGGCTTGTGGCTTTCCTTCTGCAGTGGCAGTTAATGCGATGCAGATCAAGCCTTGTTTGCAGCTTGCTGAAACGCTGTCAGCATGCAGTTCTTTCATAAACATTTTTCACCGCAGAAGGGATGGACAATGTTTTACACAAGGATGGGGAGTCAAGGCTATTCCACTGAGAGGTCACACACAGATGCTTCAGATGGAATTACGAAAGATGAAATAAATGTGATTTTCAGTACAAAATAAATTATACGGCCAGGATTATTCAGTCTTTTGCTTCCGTTAGAACTAAAATGAGCTCTTATGCTATTACATCCAGCTAACATTCTGACACAACCTCATCCCACTGCCAGAGAGTTACATTAGAGAATTGTATTCATGTCAGTCCTGTGGTTATAAGGGACTTAAAGATGCTATGTCTGTGTAGTGCTATATCTCAGATGAAAAGAATCATAGCAGGGTTGGGGTTTGCTTGCTCACAACGTTCTGATTCTTTTTTTATGCTCTACACCCAAAAACATTATGATTTCATGAACAGTTAGAGACCAGGCGACATGGTTTTGAAATATTCTACGCACAGATTTTTATCATCAATGTAAGTAGATGACTGACTTAAGGGTAAAATGCTTTAGAACTTGATTTATTTGAGAATTGAAAAGTTGACATTTCTTGATGGCTTATTTTATAGCGAGGTTTTGTTACTGCATTTCTACTGGCTTTCTAGGTAAGAACACATTACCACCATGTGATTCGGCTTGCCTTTAATGAATGGCAGTATATTTCTGTTTCAAGAGGCTCTGATTGCTTGGCTTTATCTGAGTCTAATGGGCCCACACATCAGTGCTATTCTACTGGCTATTAAATATATTTAACCTGCGATACATATTGACATTTCTGCTGCTCGGTAATGAAACCTTTTAACCTGGAAGAAAAAGCTTTGGTCGTCTATCAGAGCGACCCTTATGTCTGTGGAAAAAGCGATTCACGTAAATTCTTTTTGACGATGGCCCTCAAGCCAACAGTTTAAAGGTGGCTTGTACTTGGAGCTTAAATGGTAAATGGAAAAATGACTGCATTTATATAGTGCTTTTATCCAAAGCTCTTTACAGTGAATGCCTCTCATTTGCCCATTCTCTCACACACACACGCCCGCACACAAACTCACACATCAACGGAGATAGCAACAGGCTGCCATGCAAGGCACCAACCCGCTCAGTCATTGGGTGCAATTGGGGGTTAAGTGTCTTCCTCAGGGACACTTTGACACACCCAGGGCTGGTTCAACCAATCACAGTGCTCAGCTAATCATAGCTACTTCCTTCCTGCAGATGTATCGAATGACACAAATAGTATACTTGCATATGATTAATTGCAAATTGACACACCCAGTGCTGGTCCAGCCAATAACAGTGCTCAGCTAATCATAGCTACTTCCTTCCTGCAGATGTATCGAATAACACAAATAGTATACTTGCATATGATTCATCGCAAATGCATTGGCTGCCGCCGTCTGAGAAACTGTAGGATCCTTCCTCTCTGTAATTGCACTGCAAGGGGTTTTTGTAATTTCAGTATGCGGAATATCCTCCATTTCCTACCGTGGCGCACTTCACACAGGGAACACCTGTGCCAACACAGAGGGAAGGTGTGTTGCCATTATCATCCTCCAATTTGATACACAGTAAAGCACCACACAGCACGCAGGTATGACATCGCGCCAGACGCGGTCTGGTGCAATCGAAGCGGGGCTACACCGCAGGTATTTGTACGTTTTGACAGGCGCGGTTTCAGGCCGGCATCGGGAACCGCGGGGCACAGCCCGCTGTGTTTTACAGCGCTTGATGCGGGAAGGGGGGGTTACTCTTTCAGAGGGAGCCGGTCGGGGGAAGGCGCGGTGTTTACCGTCGACGTCTTATCAATCGCACAATGGACCCGCGTGTCTGACTCCGCTCCGCCCGCCTCTCATTACGGCCGCCTTCCGCCTCGCCGCCGCGGCTGTCAGGCTGCTGTCAAGGAACGCCGTTGCCTGGCAATTATGTGCATCTATTAAACTCCCCGTCATTGTTTCTAAACTTTGCGTTTTTCAAAGACAGGCTGTCTGTACGCGCCGATTTGCTCGGAGCCGGGGGAGGGGGGTGGGGGGGTGGGGGTGATATGGGGGAGGGGGTGCGCGTGGTTTTCTGGGAGAGACCGGCTCCTAACGCTGGATCCCCAGCGCTTCAGAAGCAGCTGTCTGCGTTTTCTCTCCCCTCTCTGTCGATATAAATAGATATGAAGAGACGGAGGCGTGCGGATAAACGCGCTTGCCTGCCAGCGAATGTCTGCGCTCCACACGGGAGATACTCGCAGGCAGCGTCCACACCCTGCTTCTGCGCATCGTGTAAGATCACAGGTTTACATACAGACTCACGTAGTCGCGTACACACAGACATGCAAACATGCATGGCCACACACACGAGCACACACAGACACATATATACACACATACATGCACACACACAGACGCATACATACACCCACATACATACACACACACAGACACAAACACACACGTGCACATACATGTGCACATATGCGCACACACACACACACACACACACACACACTTGCAGCTCCTGTCATTTTCTCTGTTGTTGCTCTTCAAATGGCGGCTGTGCTGACAGAACTTGGGCGGGGCTGAAGTGGGGGAAAGTTGAGCAGTGAGACTGGGAGAGTTGGGCACTGAGACTGGGAGAGTTGGGCAGTGAGACTGGGAGAGTTGGACAGTGAGACTGGGAGAGTTTGGCAGTGAGACTGGGAGAGTTGGGCAGTGAGACTGTGAGAGCTGGGCAGTGAGACTGGGAGAGTTGGGCAGTGAGACTGGGAGAGTTGGGCAGTGAGACTGGGCAGTGAGACTGGGAGAGTTGGGCAGTGAGACTGGGAGAGTTGGGCAGTGAGACTGGGAGAGTTGGGCAGTGAGAGTTGAGCAGTGAGTCTGGGAGAGCTGGGTGGTGAGACTGGGCAGTGTTGATAAAGTGAGCTGTAAGAGGAGACTGTTTTCAGGGTATACTGTAGATCCGTCCAGTGGGAAGTATCGTACATCACTCATCACTTGTTTCAGCTCTGCACACCAGTGTCCTCTCCACACCCTGCCCCCAGCCCCCAGCCCAATCCCGCAACAGGTAGGAGATAACACTGGCAGGAAGGATTTAAATGCATTTGCAATTATCCTGTAATACCTACCTGTCTCACCCCCCACACAACTATGGAAATATGACACACACATGCACACACACAAACACATATCGAGCCCCACGCATGTTGTGTATGGGTGTACATGCGTATGTATGTGCCGGAATATGCGAGTGCGTGCGCGTCTGTGTATGTGTGTGCGTGCATGCAATAGAGGCAGAGCGCAGCCTCCATTGTGTTTCTCTCTCCTTTTGTCTCCTCGCTCCGCAGGCACCTCTCGGGAAGCAGGCCTGCCCTCGTGACTCTGAGGGGGAGGCACCGTGTCAGGAACACAGCTCTCAGGCGACTCACACACCGTGACGACGCAAGTCCACAGACTCCACGTAAGAGAGCCTGTGTGTGAGCATTTGCGTGCCTGTGTACACAAACAAAAGGTATATATATATGCGTCATATATCCGCGTGCTCGTTTGTCTTGCGTCTATGCATTGTGCGTATCTGTATAAACAGTTCATGTTTGTTTGTGTCTGTTTATATGTGTATGTGTATGTATCCGTGCGTGGGTTTGATGTGCATGTGTGCGATTATGTGTGCGCATTTGTGTATGTGGGTGTATGTATCCCATTAGAACAGGGTCACAGTGTACATCTTCCACAGGAGCCTGTTATTCCTGTTAGTCCAATATTATATATGTCAAAGAAATGAGTGACCATGGACAGAGATCTCTGCGGATGGTTAATTGGCAGGGGAATGGGTCTCTAAAGCGGAGTCTAGCCCTGGATGTATGTCTATAATGGCGTACTGAGGAAGGGAACGTTTGTCATTTCAGTTCAGGAGTTTTTTCAGTGACACTCCAGAGGCACAGCTGCAGAAAGGCCAGGGTTTATTGCTGTGCTCCCCTATGTCTTCAGTTGGCCTAATAAACCGCCTACATCCTTTCCAGCAGAACAAAGCTGATATCTTTCCTGTATTCCCCCCTGTTTTTTTAAACCATATACTGCATAAATTGCACATTACTTTTTTACTAGTAAAGATAATTAGTTTTTTCAGCGTTTGTCCAACATTTCTCCATCCTAGGATTACCCCCTTCTCATCCGCTTGACGTCTGCATCCCCAGAACTAAATTTAGAAGGGTTGGGGAGCGGGGAGGGGTAAAGACGGGTAAAGAAAGGTTCCATGGTTTAAGCCGGAAATCCCGGTACATCAATAACCGCCGCGCTCACAGATGGAAACAGCTTTTCGACATGCGGTGAAAAATTGCATTTCCATCGCCTGTGCAATCCTTCACTGGCAGCTGCAGAACTCGCGATAAGATTGACTGTATCGTCCTTTCTGAGACTAGACTCTAGGCCTTCCTGTTACAAACCAGCAACTATAATGTTTTATTCAACAAAGGGAAATTTAAACATAGAAATTGGAATAAACTCTCAAATGACTCAATCGACTTGTGTGTCAAAACTGGCCAAAAATATTGCTTCAACTTAAATTAAAAAATAAAACTAAACAAAAATAACACCCCCACATTATTACACTTGCTCTGAAATGGTAGAGTCCCATTCACAGGAATAACTAGCTAAGTTGCATTTCGTTCTCAAACTTAAATTATAGTCACTGTTTACTAAGTATACTCTTCTATTATATTTTATATTTTAAGTATATTATATGTAAAACAACATGGGGAGTTATTTAAATAGCCATGTGAATTTTTTTTATTTTAAAGCAAATTCATGGCTCGTGACTGAAGTTCTTCATCATTCGATTATTCTTGTCACATTCCATACTTCCAGACACAATTCAATTTCCAGGCGTCTAGACTGTTCCGCACAAAAATGGCTCCCCGAATGGACCATGCAAACACGCGGCGCATCGATCGGCAGACAAGGCCTCTACCTCTGGGAGATTAATCCCAAACGAGATGGTATCCTGCGTCCGGGTGCGGTGTGAGATGAATCTTACAGGAGGCATCGGGCGGAAGGAGCTTCATTACATGCAGTAAGCAAAGTGGAGGGGTGTTTACATTCCGCTCGGCGAGCAGGGGCTGTCTGGGAAGGGCGAGGTGGATGGACGCGTCCATCAGCACAAACGACAGACGCGGGGGGGGGGAGCGGTCCAGTGGACCCCGGGGGCGGTCGCGGTCAGCACGGGTCATTTCGCAGAGGGCCTCCACTGCCATTCTCCTCCCGTTACGCTTGCTTTTCCAGAGCCTTTCCCGGCGTGACAGACAGCCTTCTCTTCATTCCGGTAGCTTCCGGGGGCTTCGGCTTCCACCCTTTGAGCACACTCTGTCCGCCGGTTGTCATTGGCCCACGGGTGTTAACATTTGCCATTCGGGGAGCACCTCGGATGTGAATAAATCGCGCTCCTGAGGCGAGTGTGTCAGTTACGGGTAGTGACGTTGCCCCCAGGAGTCAATGTTGAGTTAGTGTTCTACTGTATAGTGTTGTGTGAGATATATGCCATACGTTTTCAGAGGCCAATGTTTTGTAACCACCTCAAGACAAGTGCCATATAGCAGACTAGCTTCACAAAGTGAATGATGTACAGTATAACGGATAAAGAAACTTACGCCAGACAGTCAGGTTACATCCTAGGTTGAGCCGAGTATTATTAAGTATACTGTAGTTCAGTATGGGAAATTTATCTGCTACATGAAATGCCACTGGAATCCCATCTTATACATGAGTAATGTGTTAAATAGAGGCTCCATAACTGTCAGAAAGCCATCTGGAAGTCTGTCAGGACTGTTTTTTGCCGCTCCGAATGTATTCAGCGGAAAGATGCTGACTTGCCGCCTGCAGTAAGCGGAAGACAGCGGTGAAGAGACCGCTTTCATGAAGATGAATAAATTCACATCGAGATAAAGTGGCATCATCAATGACAATGACAGCATCTGTGTGACACACACTGTTTTGATGAAATATTACCGCGGTGCGCTTGTACGTATAGAATGTTTTGTGCCGTGGCGGCGTGAACACATACCAAACTGCACAAGTCATCAATGTAAAATTATTCCTCCACTCAGTCACATATTTTGTGCTGTAAAATGAAATGACAAGGACTCTGTCTTGAAGTGCTTCAGTCTCCCAGCATGCATCATTCCCAGGCTTAGCTTTCTAAGAGCTGCCTCTTCACTCCGACTTTTGCTGCAGAATTACATTTCAGCTTTGAATGAGTGCAATCGTTTAAAATCGTATATATGCTAATTAAGTCCAGAGGAAAACGACCTATAAATGGAAATATCTGCGTGGAACGGGAGAGTTGCAGGACAGGTGGTGGGGCTGCCTATAGCTTTATGTGACAGAAAAGGTTGGGGTAAATGAAGAGTGTGTGATTCTTCCAAAACTGTACTTTTGCCAATGAAACAATTAATCAATACTCCTGTTGCCACTGTGAGAGTAATCTAGCGGGCAGGAGCTGAAGGTGGACTAGGGAGGGAACACTATTTTGAGAATACTTCAGCAGCAAAGCTAGTTTATCCATTACGACTGCATTGCTAGGCAACAAGCTATATGCTATTTTGCAATTAAATAAAATAAGTACACTGTAATTTAAATTTACAGAATTAGCAGGCTTGCTATGTCCAAAGTATCAAGATGTTAGCATTTGATAACATATTTTGAAAGATACACATTAGGCCTCTTAATACCAATTGAGCATCATTTGAACGCCACAGCAAACCAAAGCATTGTTACTGACCATGTGCATCCCTTTATAGCCACAGTCTACCCTTCCTCAAAGGGATGCTTCCAGCAGGATAATATGCCATGTCACAAAGCACACACCAAGCTGGTCCCATGGACATTACGCTGACTTCAGTTTACTCCACTGGCCTGCACACTCCCCAATTCTCAATCCAATAGAGAACCTTTTGGATGAGGTGGAACAGGAGGTTTGTAGCATGAATGTGTGGCTGAAAAATCAGCAGGAACTGCAATTTATTATTGAGATGTTGCTCTGGATAAGAACGTATGCTAAATGCCTGTAATGTAATGTAATGAGACAACATGGACCAAAATCCCCAAGGAATGTTTTTAGCACATCCATGCCACAAAAAAATAATTTAGGCTGTTCTAAAGGTAAAAGGGAGTCTACTGATACTAGATAGGTGTATAATAAAGTATAACTTTAAAGTATAAGGTGTATAACTGTAAAGAGTGTACAGTTAAATGTATCTGTACTCCAGCACATTGGACTAGCAATAAAAAGTGCAGACTGTCAGCTTTAATTTGAGTCCAATATTGAGTCAAATATTTGGGTGGTCCATGTAGGAAGTACAGCCTTTTTATACATTTTAATATTTGAAATATGGACGAAAATACAGCTCTTAAAATATATTTTGAATATTGCAATATTGGGCATAGAAAATGGGAATTTATGCTACTAATCTTATAATCTCACAACGTGGTGCACACACCTCTTAATTTGCTTTCAAATTTATCAGGGACTGACACACTATAATGCAAGAGAATTATGGGTAATCCTCTTCTGTACACACAGCATCTGAGTGGACTTGCTGGAAGGATGCCCACAGTGAGAAATCATACATTTACATTCCTGCAGACAGAACACACACAGTGTGCATTGAGTGGACCTGAAGACAGAGCTTGGGAACACACACACTGTGTGCATTGAGAAGACCTGAAGACAGAGCTTTGGAACACACACACTGTGCATTGTGTGGACCTGAAGACAGAGCTTGGGAACACACACACTGTGCATTGTGTGGACCTGAATACAGAGCTGGGGAACACACACACGGTGTGTATTGAGTGGACCTGAAGGCAGAGAGAGGGCTTGACCATGGAGAGGGTGTAGTCTGGTGGACACACAAGGGTAAGAATCTTTTTTTCACCTTTATCTAACCTGGTGAGTCCCATTGAGATTACAAGATCTCTTAAATGCAACATTAAAAGCATATCGTGAAATATACAAGCCAGCCTTTCCTTCACTTTATCTCCGCAGAACTCATTCCTCTTCCGGAAGCCTCTTAAGAAACACCCTATTGTGTCCTCTGGCAACCTGGTGCGGCTCGGTCTAACTGCCCCCACCCCCTCCGGAAGGCCTTGAAGAGTTTTGATGCCAGGCACGAACACGGGCGTAGGTCACATCGAAAAACTTTCCGCAGTTTGGGCACCCTGAGACTCGGCCAAATGGAGTGCAGTGACATTCTTTGTCTGAAGGGCACTGGCGCTGGTCCAGGCGCGAGGCTTGGCTCTGGCCGGCGTTTTAATTGAAACCGTAAAGAAGCGCTTGGCACAGAACCCCTCGTGCGGGCTTTGTCGCAGCCAACTTGACCGGAGAGGCCAAAAGAACTGATAAAACAGGGATTAGATGGAAAAGTAGTGCTGGGATATTATACGCTGTGTGACACGTCGAGCAGGGGGGGGGGGCTTTATGGGGGATTGGCCCATCAGGGACAGAGAGGGACCAGACAGGACGGCAAATTGCCGAATAATGGAGCTGTGGGAGTGAGATGGGGGAGGTGGCCAATTTGGTCAAAATGTTGCTCAATTCGGGGAAACCGTTCCCAGCCTGGCTGTCTCAGAGGAGAACCCTCCGTGAAAGAAATCACCGAGGAAGCACACGTCTGATGAACACTGCTGTGTTAAGGTGCAAATGTTTCACAGGCAGTAAGCTTATTATTTTACATTATCTTCAAACTAAGGTCTTTTTAACTAAATTGGTGAATGTATTTGAGCTTGAAATTGATTATATTCAAACCCACAGTACAGTGCCATTTAGACCCAGGTCTACTCTAGGCCAAAGAATGTATCTTTATAAGAATAGGACATGGGTCTGTTTGAATAAGTGTGAAAAGATATCCTCTGTGCTGACTAACTTGAAGTCAACCATCAGTCTTTGCTGTGCGGTACGTTTTTACGGAAGGGTAATTTTTTAGTGCTTTTTTATGCTTTTTTGGGCAAGGTTCATTCAAAGAGTGGCTGAATATTAGCAGATATAAGCCTCATCAAAGAACAGCGAAATCCGTGCGTCTCCGGTCACACCGCTCAATCAAACAGCCTAGCTTTAATGCAGTTGAACCCCTTCCCCTCGTCCTTTTAATCCCAAATCATTTCACTTGCAAAGTCAAACCTTAAGCCGCGACGCCTCTCAGTGTAATTATCAAAACCCACGGGGGAGCCTCGCAGGTCACCAGGCAATGAGGAGGTGGAACAGGGGATTGTGGGTAGAGCCTGTCAGTCAGCGGCAGCAGGCAGCATTACGGAGGATTGGGGGGTCTCCCAGAATCCCCCAGGGTGGCTCCAGAGGTGTCAGCTTTTCCCTGTCTTCCTCCCCAGCGGCGAGTCGAGGCCCGATCCCCTGGCTGACAGTTTAACGGGCTGGAAAAACCCTCCGTCTCAGGCAGCCTAGTCAGTCGGTCAGGAGCATTCCGGTGAATTCCGCCACCCCATCGAATTATCAAAGATTTGAGTGACCTCTTCCGTTTTTCCGCCAGCCTTTCATCCTCACCCCGCTTTCTCCACCGCTGTCGTTGGCTTTTATTCCTTGCACAGGCAGTTTTCCTTCTTTTCTTTTTTCCAAGTGGCACGACACGCATCAATTTGCACTGGCACTTAAATATCGCGGTCGGTCCTAGCGTGTGGAAATAATTAGCACGTTCCATTAACGCTGCCCGCCGGAGTCTTCCGAGTCCGCGCTCTCCCGACGGAGGTACCTAAGCCTGCGACTGCACCCCCCGAAGAAAATAAATCTCCTCCTAAAGCACAGCCTCCCTCGCGCCCTCACGCCGAGCTGTGTGTGTCAGGGGTCAAGAGTACTCTTCTCTCTCACTGCTCCCCCTTCCCCCGCTCCCCCTCGAGACCCCGTTTCAGCTCTGCTCGACGGAGATGACAGGTCGCCTGGCCGTGGTGTGTATGGAAGCGTTCCCCCGCGGTCGCTGTGAACCCGCTCGGCGGTTCTCACTCATGTTTTGTCGCTACGGGTGCAGCGGTGTGGTCCAGGGTTCATCTGGCAGCCAGTCGATGAGCAGACAGAGTGGCAGAACAGATTTCACCCGTACAGCAGCCTCCATTTCCTGAGGCACTGTTCCCTTTATTTTTGCCTGATTTTCATTCTTAAATAGCGAATGACCGTTGGCGGTAATGTGAGTATTCATGTTCCTGCTCCTGACCTAAAAAGCTGCTGTAACTGGGAGCTGAGCTGCACAGTCAGAAGGCAGCCCAGCCTAGTGCGCAACAGGGCCTCACACCCCAGGGCCAAAGCACCCTCGATGAGACACGCTCTGCACTGCCACTCAAACCAACATGGCACTGCAGCTCTTTGTTGTGGAGTCAGGCAACGCACATGACTATTGTGGCCTTAAGGTGGGTTGTTCAGGAAACATTGGTTTCTACCCAAGGTGACTGACAGAGGCAAATTCGCAGGGGCTCGAATGTGTCAGCGGAAATGTCTTATTTTCGCTAATATAATGGGCCAGGAAATGATTTACAATCACAGATGCCCATCTTAATTACTCAGATGTTGGCAGTTAGTTAAGAATGGGTGTGAAACACTTACAGTTGCAAATAATGGTAAAAGACACAACGATTGGAGACTAACAAGGTTTGAGTGTTCCTGGCAATGAGGCTGTTTAAAATAAGCAATCAATCGTATAGAACAGCACGGTAAATAACAGCTTGCTGGCTCACCTCCCCCCCACACGGTACCTTGAGATACCCCTGACAGGTGAAGTGCGACAAAATCAATATTTCGTCAGTGAGACGGTGTCAGATGGGGGTCTCGCACCGCTCCCAGTATGTCGCTACCCCACCTTCTGAATGTGTCAAATTCATTATCTGCTTTCTCTCTCGCATTCTTTGCTCCTTAAATGGCCCAAACTCTGCTGTCTGCAGCACGGTCCTGTCCGAGGCTCTTCTTCCGCTAACTGCCCCGCCTGCACATGCCATTTGGCCCGAGACCTGCTTTAGAACATTCCAGAACATTTAGTCCACCATCACACGGGCCAGGGCAGCTCTTATTATCTCATCAATTATCTAAGCCTGCAATTCTCCACTGGCAGGCCCTGGGCCTGAGGCCCAGACAGCGAGGTTGGACCCACCTGACCGGACACAATGGAGAATAATGGCTGCCGCTCACGGAACAGTTGGAGGGGGAAAATAAAATAACTGTTTTGTGGCTTGAGAAAAGAAACAGCCTTTCTGGAATAGGCACAAGAAACTGCATTATGGGAGAAGTAACAAAAATAATTAGGAGTGATAACAAGCGGATGTTCCCATTACTACTTGCTGAATCCAGAATTGCCGAGCCCCACTGGCTTTTAGGGACTACTGAACACCAACTTTCATGAATTCTGAATTATTCTCTTTGCTAAAACTGCTGGGTATAATTGGCTGCCTCATGGACTTAAATTAAGTTTTTGGTATTTTGTGAAGTTTTAGTTATTATTATTCGTTGGCAAAGTGGTCACCAGTCACATCACTGCAAAAAACAAAAAAAAATAAGTCAAGCTCATCAAATATTTAGTCTTATATTTAGACTAAAATCTATTCATTTTCTTGCTAAATAAAACAAAAAATATTGCCAATGGGGTGAGAGTTTCACTTTCACAAGCAAAAAGTATCTTAAAACAAGTTATGTTCTACTTCAGAAGATTTTAAGTCTCATTACAAAACTAAAACTCTTATTAAGACAGACCTTTTTTGCAGTGTATAAACATGCAGTAAATTGTTCAGCATTAATTCAACTTCAGAAGTGGTAAAATGCACTCCACCGGCTGATTTAACAGACATTTTAGGGTGCATGCAGTTGTAGTAGTTGCAGCATAGTTGTTTTGCAAGTCTAGTAGGAATGGCAGCGGGAATGGCAGTCACAGCAAAAGTGGTACAGCACTAATCATTTGAAATAGATTCTCTGTCCACACCACTCTCCACGTGTAAGGGGTTTTGTGGCGCTACTTTTCACGGTCTTGCAACCGCGGACATCAACGAAGGCAGCAGAATCTGACCCCTTCCCCCATTCATTCACTGGACTCTGAGACACTTAAGGGCCCGAAGGTGGACCCGAAAGAGCCGGCTCATCTGTATTCCTGCTTGTGTCTGCAGCTGCGGAGCGCACGGGGAGACGCGGGGAGGCGCAGGGAGGTCCGGAGCGGGGAGCCAGGAGCAGAAGAGGCCACGGCGCACGGGCGACCTGGCGGGGCGAGGCAGCTGGTGTTGTGAATCAGGCCGCCGCAGTGCAGGGCTCGGCTACTTCCCAACACCAGGGTCGCGCCCCTCCCCTCTCACTTCGCCTCACCGCCTCACCCTGAGAAGACAAGATGGCCGCCCACCCAGAACAGCCCTGACCACTGCCAAGCCTGCTTACTGCATCCTGGATCTCACACCTACACTTAAAATTAGACACCTTGTGTAGTTTTTACTATGTGTCAAATGTCCAACACAATTTTATGATTTCTACATATTATTTAACTGACGCTTTTATCCAAAGCGATTAGACTAAGCAGGGGACAACCCCCCCCCCCCCCCCCCCCAGAGCAATGTGGGGTTAAGGGCGTTGCTCAAGGGACTGCTGTGCAGATGTTATCGTAGGGGCGGCCTGTAGCGTAGTGATTAAGGTACATGACTGGGACACACTAGGTCGGTGGTTCTAATCCCGACCACAATAAGTGGTTCTAATTTAGCCAAAATAAGATCCGCACAGCCGTTGGGCCCTTGAGCAAGGCCCTTAACCCTGCATTGCTCCAGGGGAGGATTGTCTCGTGCTTAGTCTAATCAACTGTACGTCGCTCTGGATACGAGTGTCTGCCAAATGCCAATAATGTAATGTAATGTAGTGGCTACACCGGGGATTAACCCACCAAATATAGGTTGAAGATATTTATGCATAGGGCTTTGCAATTAACAGTGGCCCAGGAAATATACTTCACAGGATTAGATAACCCTCTCCCTAACTCTCTCCCTGTTCTGATGTTAATGTCATTCACGCCACATTACCAGCTGTAGCTCCCTTTAATAACCCATCAAAATGGAAGACAACGTTTTCTTCAAATGTATACACACTGTTGATTAATTTTCAAACAAGACGGATTTCTCTTTCCATTGTGATGTTTAAGAGACTGCCTTGTGGAGAATAGTGTGTCATACCACAACAGAATTATTATAATTATTTTATAAAGAATAAAAGAAGAAGAAAAGGTGTGCAACATGCAAAATGAGTAGTAATTTCAAATAAGCCTAAAACCACTACATTCTTTGGAGAAATGTGACTTGCATGGCATTTGTTGATCTTGTTTGTTATTGTATTTATTATTATATTTGCATTTATCTATAATTTTGCAGTTATCTATTTTTCAGTATATATTTAAGGCAGCCAGTCGACATATATGTATATATGTAAGTATATTTCAGGGGGCTGATTATTTAGAAATACATTTTAATCTGAAATGCATTATTTTGGCATTTTACATATAATATGGTCTAATACTACTAAGTGAATGTCAGCTCACAAAATAAAGTTGTCCACACATAATAACATTTTGCCTGGTTAAAACAATTGTACAATAGATTTTTTCAGGATTATTGTGCTTATTTTTTATGTATTTGTGTTCATTATCTATTACTTTATTAATTTATCACGTTGACACAAAAATAATGAATTATTTTAAAATTATTATAGTAGTATTTAAATGTTAATTTTTAAATATTTTATGTTAGTATTCAAAACATAATTCACATGTATACAGTACAGCTGGAGCATTTATATGGCTTCATAGGCTATATGCAGCAGGACGTTTTAAAAATATATGAAAAAAGACATCCTGACCAAGCTTCTGGAAGAGAAAAGCTTAAAATAACGAAATGTGAAATTGTACTTATATTTTCATAGTGCATGGCTATATGATACAGAAAAAAGTAATTAAGGACATAATTTCAATATAAAATGCAATCATGTTAAATCTATTTTAAACACTATTATATACATAAGTCATGTTATAGCCTATTTAATTCATAAAATACATTAAGCGCATGTAAAATGCAATTTTAAACGTTTTATTTTTTATGTGGGCTCCTTGACATATTCGTGACACGTTTTTATTCCCGTTAAAACTGAATATTAAATACACCGTTCTGATTACAACAATGCGAAAAAAAATCTGATTTGCATGATGGAGCTTATGCAGCAAAACAATGTCTTTCACGAGGCAGTATGCGCTACAGGAATGCTTCAAAGAGAGATCGAGAATCACACAAAATATTCTAAATTACTGCATCAACTTACTGATGAGTGTTTATGGTCATTATTGGATGTAGAGCGTGAATCATGACTTATTTATCATCTAGAGGTAAGCCCCTGATCCTCCCTCGCCATTGCAGTGTAACGTTAAATACATTCCTCCTCCCTCACCAGCGAATTGGTAATTTTTTTTTTTTACGTATTATTTTATCAAAACTGCGGCTCATCGGATGAAATCCTGATAAATCGAAACCTGAAACCTGAGTAGATTGTGAAGCGGGTTGGCGAATTAATCACAGGATAAACGAGCGTATAGGAGGCAGGAACTGGAAATCAGACCTGCGCTGCCATAAATAGCTACAAGACGAAGGCCTCCGCCTCTGTTCTGGTACTTACGGAAGGGCAGCACTAAAAGGCAGCTCCGCTTTACGCTGAATCACCGCTCATTGACCTTTGGGTGAAGCGACTGTCTCTTTGTAAATCTACTGTACACTAAACTGAATGCAAGAACACACCAGTAGACCACTATTCCGTTGGGAAAAAAAACTCGTAAGTATTGGTGGCAAACATAATGATAATTTCAATTAACTATAGTAAAATAGTGACATAATTTAATGTAGGCCTACTTAATGTAATTCGTTTTCTGTCGCTCGCTTGGTTTTTTTGGGTATTTTAAAAATTAACCTTAAAAAAAAGAGGGACAGTTTGAGACCCTCTATTTCATGCAGCTCTTACTGACTGATGTTGTGTTGTTTCAGCAGCACCAGATGTAGTCAACATTTTAAATAGAACCTTGTTGAATTTCACATTTTTACTGCTTTATATCACACTTCTGGATTCCATTATTTAGCCTAAATGAAAACACCATATGAAGTATGACGCCTTCAAAACCTCTGTTTTAAAAATAGCAAAACTTACTTTCAAACTGAAATGCTTATATGAAGCCACGGTGCTGGAAGCCTGTGAGTCAGGCTATGTACGTAAATCTTAAGGCTAATAATGCATAGTACCACATTGTTTCAAGAAGACGTACTATCGCTCAAACCTTACAGAAGTTTTAGACTTTAAAACATCCTGTGGTCAAGAAACACATTGCACCTGATTTGGTGACAATAAGGGCACACCCGCTTCTGAATAAAACAATAGCCAGATCATTCACTGGGACTTCTGTGCTCCAAATCAGAATATGTACAGTTGAGCACAATATGCTTATCACACAAAAATGTAAGACCTTTTCTCTGTACTGAAGATGACGCAGAATAGACACCCCAAATTAACCCTCAAAGTCATTACATTTTACCATGAAAGCCTACACATCCAGCTAATGTAGACTGATTAACAAAGAAGAACCAGGGCACTGTGATTGCCCTTTCCTTAATTTGAGTTCATAAAGGGAGGAGCATTTTTACCTTTACCTTAGTCCAGCATTAGATTGAATTTTTACTGATCTGCAATCAAAAGATGTAATGGATATGCTGGAGAATGGACATTTCTGCAGTTTCCTTTAAAAGCTTTCCATATATATATACATATATATATATATATTGATATTTATTTAATGAATAGTTCACATTTTCTTTTATTCTTTGATAATTAGTGATTTTGTAACTAACTGCCTGCATCTTTTCAGGCAGAAGCTCAAATGAGCCTGAAGTTACATCATCATGTTATCTAATTGGCTCAGCATCTTCCCTGACAGCCAGCCGAGATTATACGCATAGAACGGGGGAAATGGTTGAGGACTGTATTCATGCATGATTACCTGGCACGCCACAGCAGGCAGATTTTCTAAGCCAACAGTCTCCTTGCCTGTAATCAACTTGATGTGTCGAGGGCAGAAAGGCCAGTATAAACTAAATATGTTCAGTCTGTTTCTTTAGCTGCAGGAAATGAAGCTGAAATGCATGTTTTACTGACTTTACTGTCAATGTGCCTGACTCCTATATCCTGGATATCTCTAGTCAAAGCCTGGTCTGTATCATTAGCAGGAATCCACAATGGCGGAACCCAGTTTGCTTTATCAAGACAGGGTGGAATGGGGTTAAGTCATCTTGTTCCCTGGATTACAGTTTTTTGGTAGGAGACGATTGTATAGGACTGAAAAATATGCATTTAGATACCACTATGCCATAAGTCTGCAGTGAGAGGAAAACATTGATAACAATAAAATGTTAGTAAAATATTTTCAGAAGTACAACAGCACCACCTGTGGGTGATTGTTTAAAACATAATTTCTACCAAAATAAGTACAAAACTAAATACATGTGTTATACACTCTGAAACATTTAAACATTTTTAACATTCTCAATATTCTGTAATGGTCTTATTTGGAGAGAAGCATTGTTGATTTCTTAAATTAAATCATATGTAGTTTGAGAAATGAACACAGTCATCTTGCTTTTCTGAGAGGTTGAAGCACATTGCACAGTTTTGACAGACAGGCTACTCATTGATGTAGCAACTGATTGTTTGTAATAGAATTCAAAATAGACATAAAATAGACTGAAAAAATATTATTTATTGACCTTTATACAGGGACGTTGACTGAGTGTGCATGCTCTTATCGTTTATGACAACTATATATATTTGAAAAGTAATGTATTCAAATACTTTTCAAATAAGACTATTCACAGAAATTAGGTTTTGTGAGTTCTTTCACTTCAAATACATGAAGAAATGTAATTTATTAGTGTGTTGAATACAGGCTATAGGTCTCCTGGTTCAAATCAACCATTCACCGGAATATTTCTTGTGGTAGTCTTGTGCAACTGACAGTATGTGCAACTAATTAACGATATGACAAATTATAGAACAGATCCAGATGGCTTTATTTGAAGAAAGGCTGTTGGAGTCATTTGTGCATAAATCTGATGCTAAATCAAAAAACAATTTCTAGAAATGTATTTCTAATAATATAATAATATATGCTAGACAACTATGACTTACACAAGCAAAAGAATAGTCCAGGGATGCGGTCAAATGTAATTGTCCATTTCTATACTTCCACAAGGGGGAGTGCTTTGTCCAAATAATTTGTTGAAATTACATGTGAATTTTGATGTGCAAAACTGAAGGACATTTTTACAACTTGAGTTAATGTACTGTACTATAATGTATTGTACTACCATTCATATTTTGTGTGTGTGTGTGTGTGCGCATATGTGTGTATAGAGAGAATAGAGTCCAAAGTAGAGTCAGAAGAGTTTGCCAAGGCTCTGAAATTCAATCAACGTAAAAGAGTCAATAAAAAGCACAGGCATTTTATGCAGCAAATTAATTCTCATAACATAACATCATAAAGTGTAAGCAAGGCACTCGAAGATCAGAACGAGGAGGGTGATTGTGAAAACAGTTTTTCATGTCAGCAGTTCTGCAAACGATGCAAGTGCTGAACATAAACATGGAACATGACTATTATGACAGTTTCCCATAACCACCCTATAATGGGAAAAAAAGATATGTACACATGCACATAAACATAAATATGTGTACATATACAGTGAGCACCATAATTCATTGGACAGTGACACAATTGTTTTTGTTTGTTTCTGTACTCTAGCAGTTTGAGTAATACATGAATATCAAGTCGTATCCACACTTTGGGTTTAAAAGCCTAGATATAGAGACTGTGCCTATCCAAAAGCAACAAACCAGAAAAAAGGCCGATTTGCTGATTTCCAGAACAATGCTGTTTTCCCCCCGGTGGTAGAAAGAGAAATGCCTTGCTGTTTAAAAGCAACGTGGGAAATAAAAATCTGACCGGTTTGGCAGTCTGAGGGCTTGACAGTCTTCAAAGATGGATTGCCTCCCACGAGAAGGCTGGTTCTGTGTTTGCCTTGGGGACATAGAGAGGGGAAGCAGAAAGGTGTTAACCTCCCCGGACCCTCCATTTTGTAAAATACTGTACTCCGGCAGGTCTGCCTCTTCCTGATAGGGTGGGGCCCCTCAGCAAGCGGGGCATTGGCCCGAGGGCCCTGATGCTAAATCAAAAAGACCGCTTTAAAAACCGAGGCCAGCTCTGATTTACGCCCCAACCAACACGCTCACTGTTATTATCGTATTTTACCGGCAGTAATTTGTTTTTGAAATAACAAAGGACAGGAAGATTGCTATTAATTACCCCACTCCATCACATCCGAACCCTTTTCTAGCATTCCTCTGAGACCACATGAACATTATTTCTGCTTTTCTTATTTTTGTTCTGCGTAACTGAGAAGGAGATATTAATTTTGCAACCAGTGACACAGCAAACCGCCTCTCTAATATAATTGTTGGGAAGGGAACAGGATAAAAGGCATACTCAAGGCTGGGGAGGCACGTGTAATGCAGGTCCTGTTCCTATTTCAGCGGTATGACATATACTGGGTAATAATTTGCTGTGGATTACTATTCTATTATTCCAGAACAACAGAATGGCCTGGCTGAGGTCATTAAAACTCTCAGCTTGAAATGCGAAGGTAGCCGGTTTAAATCCCATTTTACTACTCTTTGAAAGTGTCTGGCTAACTCCCTGTCAATGTAATGAGTATACATCATGTCTGCTGTCTTGTCTGACTTTATGGCTTCATGTTCAGCCTGTAAACAATCCTAGTTACTGTGCAGCTGCTTCTATGGTAATTTTTAGCCCTGGACTGAACTGGTGATCTACTTGTATGCACAAGCCTGCCCGTTCTCATTTCTGAACTTAACTTCTGCCTTCCTTCCATCACACTGTGTGCGTGTGTGCGTGTGCATGTGTGTGCATGTGTGCACATATGTGTGTGTGTGTGTATGTGTGCGTGAGAGAGAGAGAGAGAGAGAGAGAGAGAGAGACCATCCAAAGTTGCTCTTGTCTTGCTGCTCTTGTCTTGCTGCCTGGTTTGTTGTTATGACTCATTCTAGCCTCACATATGCCAATGTTCAAGGACGTCCTGATTGTGAAGTCACATTCTCTGTTACTTTTCTGCGAGACCGGTCCATGTTCTTTCTTCTTCTTCAATGATGAACTGACCACAAAGCTTACAGCTGTAGGTAGAGGTTGGAAACTGTGTGTGGGCTTGTGATGGATTGTTATGTGTATAGCTAAAACAATGCATATATTCACTGCATGTCACTTGCTGGGAGAATACTGCTGGATCACTGCACAAACATTTTATAATTTCCCATAACTCTCCCTTGCTCGCAAAAAGGTCGTCAAGTATGGTATCCCACAGTGCAGCACAGTAAAATGAATGTGAATTTAGATAATACCCAGGCAGTCACCTAAGATTCATGAATGATATCTTTCCGAACAAAACCCCCCAAAAAATGTATATAAACATTATATAAAATAAGGGATTTTAAGATTCTGATTCAGATGTGACTCATTGCACCTCACTGGTCATTTATTCAAAGGTTTTAAATATAAAAATAAGTGCAGTTAAATATGTGATTCCATGGGACCCCGATTCCTTAACAGCAAAATTACCATGGCTCCAACATCTATGATTCTGCACGTTTCAAATTAGACGACTGCATGCGCAAGAGAGGTGTTTTGTTCAGGGTGTGGGAGACTGGCTTGGTGTAAAATATAATCTTGTTTGCCGGTCCGTTTTCCATTGATGACACGTCCCGGTGCAGGAAAAAGATAGATGATCCCTTGAGAATTCCCAGCTATGACTTTGGAATTCTGCAACCTCCTTGGTATTCTCTCAGCTGCTAAAATAAGCTGCAACACATCCTTCAGTGTGAGCTACTGTAAACTGCACATTGCTCAACATGATTATCCTGTGCATTAGGCTGTCTTTAAGCTTCATCGCTAAGACGCTGTCTAAAAAAGCATTAAAGGTAAATAGGTACAATGGGTGTAGCAGAATACATATTTTAGGATACAACTTTAGAGTATGTTGTTCATTAAATCACATTCTTATTGCTGCTTTATATTTCTTTTATTTGTGGCCATGTTTCCAAATGTCTTCAAAATGATCAAGCACACGTGTTTTCTTTGCATGATAAATTATAACTTGTGTATGTGTACATACTTGTGTGGCATTTCAGGACAGAACACAGCGCTGTATTGTAACCTTTCCAAAACAGTGCTTCCTCCTCAAACCCACCACAATTCCCCATTTTGTCCATGGCTTTTTCTAACATTTGATCCGAGGCTCTCTTGTTTAAAAGCCCTCTTCTCACCCCATCCCACCCCTGACCCCCACCTCTGCCGTCTCCGTTTCCTGACATCTGCGGAAGTCCCAAGGAAAGGACGGAGGCCTGTGAGGACGGCCAGGCCCCGGGAACGACTGAGGTCTGAAAATACCGAAAAAAAGGATTATGGGGGTCAAAAGGTTCCCTCTGCACACAGCTTTACAGGTTAGCAACCCCACTGCTTTACTGGGGAGGCTCACATCTGGCACCCAACCCCGCTCAGTGACCCCCGGTCCTCAGCCTCAGATCAGTAGACATACAGTCTACCTCTGGAAACCTCACCTTCAATGTGCTGCAAACACTGAGCAAGCATGGATGTGATGGACCTGAGAAATATGACGATGTAATATGTGTAATATCAAATCTTTCCGTATTTGATGTGTCCACCCTTTGCCTTTATTACAGCTTTCATTCTTTTCACGAGACTTCCTCTGGGTTTTTTTTTTTGTTCGTTTTTTTATAAATATGTAGTGGTATTTTTCCATGTTTCTTGTAAACATCTCCAAAGTTCAGTCTTATAAGTTGGTTGCAGTTTCTGATTCTTTCGATCCAAGTAATCCCTAACGCATTCAATGATGTTGAAGTCTCGGGTCTGGGGTGGCCAGTCCATTGTTCTGGAGAGCACCAGCAGCTTGATCTTCTTAGCAGTGTGGTTGGAGTTATTAACTTCCTGTAGAATGAATATGCTCCCAATAAAACATTGTCCAGAGGGTATTGCATGTGTGTTAAGATTTGTCTGTATTTATCAGCATTCATGATGCCTTCAATCAAAACCAAATCCTCCACCAAGCCTGACTGATGGTGTAGACATGGTTCTGAGAGTCTTTCATTGTTTTGATGGCATACAATACAGAACTTCCATAAACCTTACTGCATGTGTCCAGTTTCAGTGTTCTGCTGCAAATGTTTATTTCCTTTTCTTAATAGGCTTTTTGACCAATTTTTCATTCTTCTTGAATACTCTGAAAATTCGTAATATTCTAAACCATGCTGCATTACTTATCACTATACAGTGCAGAACTTCCTTCAAACAGGCACACTATATTTAAGTAACTTTTTGGCCAGGACTTCTATGATTCTGCTTTCCCTTACCCCTTTGTCATCTTTTCATAATATTCACCTTGCTATCCTCCATTCCGTGTAAAATGAGTTTGAAATCACTGTATTTTCTCTTCATTGTATCCGTTTCCTCCCTGAATGCTCCCATGCAGGGAGGTGAAAGCAGTAATGGCTTCCTGTACATGAGAAGACATAATGCACTGCAAGCTGCTTCACACCACAACATTTGGGATAAGCTCCAGCCTGACTTCCATTT
This sequence comes from Conger conger, assembly GCF_963514075.1. NCBI lineage: Eukaryota > Metazoa > Chordata > Actinopteri > Anguilliformes > Congridae > Conger > Conger conger. The sequence goes on from NC_083768.1 coordinate 18,756,350, forward strand.
TAAACTGGCTATAGCCAGCTCCCTTTTCCCTTGCCTGGTGTCCTTCAGGGATACTGAATCTGGCAAATCACTTTTGTTGGAATATTTATTGAACCTCAATTATAGAAAAATGCACTCATCTTCACAGGACAAATACATGAAAATGTATTTATAATTTGTTTATCAACAATATTAATAATATATCAACCATTTACTAACGTGGAATGACACTATTGTTGAATTATTTCTCCCAGACGTGTGGAGCTCTACTGAATTGTATATGTTATTATTGTGAATTATTAAAACCTCTATGCTAATTTTAAATTCAACAGGCTATTACATAAATTCCAGATAATACATTGCCAAAGCGATATGTCTTCATATAGGCTAGGCTACGTTATGTCAGTCGTAGGCTACTCACATAATTTAACGGGAGAAAATAAAACATTTTCGCTCATACAATAATCTTAAGAAAACGCGCAAGCATTTTTTTTTAATCAGGAAATATCTTACATTTTCATAGCTGAGTTAAACGAGAACATCCACTATTGACAGTTTTATAACTGTTAAGCTTAACGAATAGCCATATCATGTGGACCAACGGGGAATTAAATGTAACTGTTGTGGCGCTGTACTGTATAGGTTACGTTTTTATAAAGATAATCAGAACCATTAATGTGTTGACTACGTTAATTGTTAGGTCTACCTACACTAATGTTTTAGAAGGACAAGTATCGTAGATCTCTTTGTATTATTTTTTTAATGCAATATCCTAATCTACTGCATTGCTGTGTGGTGCTGATGTTCTGGTTTTTCATCATATGTGTTGCGTGTTGACGCCTCCATAACGGTTAAATAAGTACTAATATTTATGAAGCTGAAGCAGTAGACAATCTCAGGCTTCGCGCACATGAAGCACCTGCATGGCTACTTTTTTGGCGACATTATCTTGCTAGCCTACAACATGCCAGAGGTGCTTACGCACGGTGTCCAAGTGTGTGGCAGTGTAACAGCCTATACCCAGCCAGGCCCCTCCTCCCTATGGCCTGGCCCCTACGTGATCAGGCGGAAGTGTGCTCTCTCCTTTCGGGATTAAAGGGATTTTGAATCAATTTCATCAACACGCGTCTTCTCGAACAGTACACAACACATGCATAGCGCTGTGTGCGCAAGAAGAAAGGCGCTAATAAAACAATTTCCTGGGCTGGTCTGCAGCGTTAGCGCGAAGCGAAGGCTTGGTTCGTGCCTTTTTCCCTCGGAGGTTCTAGAAAAGCCGAGGCTATGGAAAAACACGGTGCATTCTTCTAAAGAAAGGCTGCTTTGGAGAGGTACATGTATACCTCGAACAGATTCGATGGTGGGACTTTTCAGGGAGACATTTAAAAGAGGAGCAGAAAATATCCACGGGTATCTGGCACAGTGTGCGGAGTCGCATTGCTTCTGATCAAATGCTTTGATGAATTATTTAATTGCTTCTGGGTCGAATTAACTGCTGTCGATTGACGGGTTTGACGTTGCGGAAGAGGATCCGATGGTGGACTAGAAAGAAAAAACAATATATTGCACGAGGAAAAACAAGATAAATTCATGTTTTGATTCGAGAAATTCATACCTCATTGAGCCTATAAACCCCGTAGTCATGCGGTGGTGGGGGAGGAGGATCGGAGTAGCAACCACACGGCGGAATTTATGTTTCACAAGAATGTTGCTGCTGCATCTGGCAGAGTTATAAAATAATGACTACAGGTCTTTATTTTTTAAACAAATGGTAAAACGTTGCACTATTTGGCAGGGATGAAAGGCAATTAACAAAGTAATACTAGTTTGAGCCAATTCGATTGAGTAGGCAAATTTATAATACTGCTGAACCCGAAATGTTTTGAATTGTAGAAATTGCGCGTCGATTTGCCTTGAATACTTAAAGGTTTTCAGGCAACATTAGACTATTTGGACGTCATCGTTATGTCAATACATGCTACTTTGTATCAGGTCCCAGCCATTTCTCTCCGAAAAGGTAACATTCTAAATGTTGATTTTTTAAAATTAGTCTAAGGAAACTTGCAACATTTTTTTCAAATCTGACCTTAACAGCTAGTGCTTTGCTACAGTTCTCAACCGGAAAGCAGTTTTGCCTTAAAAAGGCAAATGTGTGCTTCTGTGCAACATATGTTTTAAGTTGAGCCTGCTTTCCATTAGTTGTATTGCAAATGGCTTCATTCCCCGAATCCGATCTGCAAACATGTCCACTTTGCAAGGAACTGTGCGGGTCTTCTGCTCCGATCTCCTCCAACTCGTCTACCTCCTCATCCTCGTCTCAGACCTCCAGCTCCTCTACCTCATCTGCCCGAAGGCTCCATGTTCTGCCCTGCCTCCATGCCTTCTGCAGGCAGTGCTTGGAGGGGCAGCGCAACCCCGGGGACCCCTCCAAGCTGCGGTGCCCTACCTGTGACCAAAAAGTCTCAATCTCCGAGTCCGGGGTGGACTCTCTGCCATCGTCCAATTTCCTCTTCAGCAACCTGTTGGACGTGGTGGTGTCGTCCGAAGAGCAGAACAAGAACGGCTGCAGGAGCGGTGGCTACCACCACCCCCACGGGGGCCTGCACCGTCTCCACCGCCTCGGGGACCCCCACTGCAGCTCCTGCGACGAAGGAAACCCTGCTACCTCCCACTGCCTGGACTGCCAGGAGTACCTCTGCGACAACTGTGTTCGCGCACACCAGCGAGTCCGCCTGACCAAAGACCACTTCATCGAACGGCTGATGGAGACCCTGCACCTGGCCAACCGCACCAGCAACTCCAGTACCCCCGTCACGCTCTCCCAGTCCTTCCATTCGAACTACCCGCTGCTGCCCATCTTTCAGGATAGGATGAGCTTCTGCCAGCACCATGACAACGAGGTGAGTCCATTCGACCGGACGCATGTGACTGTGGGTCACGGTCACGGTCATATTTTCTGCATTAGGTTTGCATTTGTGGGTCAATACAGTATGTACGGGAAACTGTCAAAGGGGATTTATTTTGAAATGGAATTTCTGACAGTGCCATGGACATGTGCTATTATTAGCCAGTTGCTGTTCTTATTGAACCGTGATTTATGCTTATGGTGAGAAATGTTTGCATTCTGCTGTATGGTGTTAATGAGAAAGTAATCGCTGGCTGTAGGCTACAGTTTACGTGTCTATATCGTCTGTCAGGTGAAAATACAAAAGTTATTTAGCATCCTGTTAATCACATTTCCTTGCCACATCCTGTACCTCAGCTAAATTAAGTTGGTAGGCACCTGGCAACAATAAACTGCTGGTGATACATGAATATTTAAAACGGTGTGATGAAAATAATGTCTGCATGTTGAAATAAGATATCATGGATATCATCATTTCAAGTAGGCTAGTTTTTGAAATTACCATGGGCGAGTGATATGGAAAACGGCAAGTGCCTTGTAGTGAATTCTTCGGGAAACAGGCGTGCTAAAATTGCAGTGCTCGTGGAGTTGTAACCAGAGAATATCTTGCTCTTCCTCTCAGTGATTTTTTTACGGGCATGTAACATGGAAACCAGCAAAACCGGCACTGCCTAGAGAGCTAACCCAACAAAACAAAAACAACAGTTTAAGTCCTCATGTTGCAGTGTACTCACCAAACACACTCTTCCTCCTAAACATACCGTGCAGTTTGCATTGAGGAAGATACTGAATTGAGCAGTCTAACCTCTAGTACTGGAACATAAAATTCTAACATGGGGGTGCTATTCAAAGACATAATTTTGCTCTGCTGTTAAAAAGTGTGTGAAGTGTGTGAAGCAGAGGCTAAATAAAATAAATGTATGAAAAAATTAGAAAATGTACATTTTAACAACCATAGCTAATTTCTCTTAAATACATGGTGTAGGTGTGTAGGGATCAAATAACTCCAGCAAAGAAATAGAAGTTCCTCATTTTTCAGAAAGACCCCGGTCACATTCAGAGAATAATCTTGGCTCAGACACACGCAGGTTGCGTGTGTGCGTGTGTGTGCGTGTGTGTGTGTGCGTGTGTGTGCGTGTGTGTGCGCGTGCGTGCGTGCGTGCGTGCCCTTGTATGGACATGTCCGTGAGTGTTGTGTGTGTTTGCATTTGTCTGTGTGTTTGTTTCTTTGGGTGACCCAGGGGATTTCACTTCTGCCAGTTAAATGGTTGGTTGTTGGCATCAGTCCCTCATTGGTGCTTTATTCATGCACACTGATACAGGAAGTCTAAAAAAGGCTTGTAGGTAGGTAAAGTTACATTAATACATGGTAATGCCCATACTTAATTTAATTGTATAACCTGTGTGATCTCACTTTTCCCTAATCCCTTTGTATGTAATTGTATTATGCTTGGAGTAAATAGTTGCTGATTGGTAGCCATATGGCATCAGGTTTATTCCTTCAATAAGCAGGTGAGCAAGACCTCAGCTGAGGCTACAAAATACTTAATCATGTGTGAGATACCAGCCACGTACAGAGTTCATTAACCTGTGCATTCAAGCTAGTCACTGGAGATACTCAATACTCATTTCTCACAACATTTAAAATTGACACATCATGATGACTTGAGATGCCGCTCCTATCGTTTACATTTTATATATCCTTTATGCCCTACCCTCTGTGAGCATCAGAGAGATCTGGATAGTGTGGTGGAAATTGGAATAGGTTACAAGCATATACAGTATCTTTATACTTTCTCATTGCATGTTCTTTTATCTTTAAAGGAAAACGGCAACATTTTGGGAAATATGCCTTTTTTTCCTGACGAGATGTAATTTTTTTTTACATTACATTACATTATTGGCATTTGGCAGACGCTCTTATCCAGAACAATGTACAGTTGATTAGACTAAGCAGGAGACAATGGAGCAGTGCGGGGTTAAGGGCCTAGCTCAAGGGCCCAATGGCTGTGCGGATCTTATTGTGTGGGATTAGAACCGGGATTAGAACCACCAGCCTCGCGTGTACCAGTCATTTACCTTAACCACTATACTACATTTAGATTTTTGTGTGTTCACGTTATGCTAACATGGAAATTGAGTCAGTGAATGCACAAAAATGAAAATGAAATCGTCTAAATCTGGGTAAGTTGGAAAAAACTTACCCAGACATTTCCCAAAATGTTGGTGTTTTCCTTTAATGTCTATTTTAAGCCTTATTAATAGTACCCCTGGAAAAATTGGGTGGGTGTATCAAGGTACACCAAATGGATGGGATATTCCTTCCAGACCTGTTGTCTTTGAGGGCTTTAGTTTGGTATTAAAAATGGTCTCTTCCCATTTTGTCCCAGGTAAATGGAGCTGCAGTTTATCAGCAGTGATGGACTGCATTCTTTTCCCTGTTTGTTTGTCCTTGGCACCAAGCTCTCAGAAATGTTATCATTCCATTAAAAGCCTCTGTGTTAATGAGCTGATAAGGGTCCCCAGGCCCCTTCTCTCCAGCTGATACAGTGACACATCTTCTGGTCATTGCAGGAAGTGTGGGGGATGGGTTGTTGGCAGGGATGCGACTACAGGTTTGCAGAATTCTGAAGATTAGCCAATGTCCATTGTCAAGATTAACATAAGAGGCCTTTTCCCCTCGAACCAAATTTGGGACACTATTGTTCCAGAGTCAAAATGGTTTCAGAACCCTAATTTGTCCATTTTTTCCCCCCATTGAATTTTCCCAGTAGGGAGTTTGTGCGTGCAAATGCTGGCTTTCGTGGAATTGTCAATATTGGGCTGGACGACACCAGAGAGGGAGTGTCACCTGACAGTTCTCATTTAGTGCAAATAACAGTTAAGCTCAGAAACGTAGAATTGCTAGATTGGTCGAAAGTTCTGTTTGTGTTGCGTAAAGTGATCTCTGAAATACCTTTCTGAAAAGACTGTAGGGTTTTAGGAAGCTCATCAGAATAAGTCTCATTCATTATGCTTGTATGCTGTAACATCGTGTGTTTTATCAGTTGTTTTTGTAAGAGGCGTCAACAGGCCTAGAGATTACTCAAAGTGGGAATGCAGTTTAGTTGGGCTACAGCTATCCACTACAGGTAACCAGCAGCCACTTATATGCTGATACGATGTAGCCTGTTTATATATTCTTTAGACTGGGTCTGTTGAAACTGTGATATACTACATGATCTCTGTTATCAAATCTGAAGATTTGTCTGTTCTGAGTGTTCCCAAGTTGTTGTTGTAGATACTGAGGTATAGTTACAACAGCGGAGAATGTGCCTGTGGCCTTGTTGACATTATCTGTGAAAAATTTGGGCCCTCGCAAAATTCTTAATAAACAGTATATTAATTTTTCTGCATTTAACAGTGGGAAGAAGAAAGTGAAATTCTCCATTCTAGTCTCTAGCTTTTTTCTTGCTAATACAGAAAGCCAATGGCAGTCAGGAAGTCAACTAACAGATTGCTAATTCAGTTTTTTTTTAAATATATTTTGTCCGAGTAAGGTGAAACATTCATATGAACTGCCCTCAGACCCACCCCTATGTTTCCTAGGTACACGTTTTCTGTGTGAAAACAAAATGTGTGGATCATGAATATCGTACTGTAACTTAAAGCAAGTGCAGAACTTTCTTTTTTTGCTCTAGCACTGTGCAGTTTGGCTTTTCTCGTTATTTTAGAAAGTTTGCAGTAGTTAAAAGAAAGAAGTTAAACTAAAGCTGTATTAAGGTTATCACCAGTTATGACCAGTTAGGAAGACTTGCATGGTTGAAATGTAATACGCCATACTGGCCCACTTTAGCTCTTGTATGACTAATACTGGTCTGTGGAAACAGAGCTATTATGTTGCTACTACTGTCTTCCGGGTGAAAAAAAGTGTTTCTCATTTTGAAGGCCAAGAGGGTTGGAGGCATTTTTTGACATTTAATTTGTGAAAACATAAATAAAATGCAGATTCTAAAAAAACATTGTTTTTTTCCCAATAAATTAACTAGGCATCTAGGCTCAAGACAAAAATGACAGAAAGCCATAGAAGATGGTTTCAAAATCTATTGTATTAAATAGTTTCTATTTGGTCTCTGTGCAGCTTTATGTTCATCAATAACCTTGTAGGCAACTTTTGCCACCGCTTAACAACCATTTACAGAAATACAGAAAGCCAATGGCAGTCAGGAAGTCAACAAACAGGTTGCTAATTCAGTTTTTATATTTTTGTCTGAGTAAGGATAAACATTCGTATGAACGTTGTCAATATTTATTTTTCAAAAATAGTTGATTATTATTATTTAAAAACTTTTGAATGCCCCTTATTTAAAAAAAAATAAAAATAAAAATAAAAATCAATGAACGCATTAGTTGAACAGTCAAACTCATTAAGTTAATTCACTAATAAGTTAGTCACTGTGGTTTGTAGATTATGGCCATAGTTTCAATTTATACAAACTGAAAGTTTGGACAATAGACACAACTTGAGAACTAGCGAAGGCTGTACCCGTCTGTCCATTATTGTAGTTTAATGCAGTGAATACTCCCCTTATTTATGTGAGTGTGTTCCTATAAGGACTTGTTTCTCTCAATCTGCCTAGAACGGGGTAATTTATAGCCCTCTACCCCTCCTCTTCTCACATTTGCCAAAATACACCAATCAGTGGTGCCTGCCAAGTAATGGTGTGAATTTGACCCCTTGATTTAAAGACAGTGTGCCTCCATTTTCAGTGGCTTGTTTGCCAGATGGTGCTCTATTTTAAGAAAGGCTTCCACTGCGGCTGCCCGTCAACCCCCCTGTAAACACATTAGCTGGGTTTCCACTGCCTCGCCTTAGCAGTGGGTCAGCTATACCTGACATGCCTTATGCACCATTGGGCGATCTTCTCAGGGTAAAAAAAAAAAAAAAAAATGCACTTGCATCCCATTACTGCCAGCGTGGCCTCCCACAGAACTTCCCTGCTGTGGCCACGTGAATATATCCGCCATGTGATTGTGTGGCTCTGTGCGATTGCCACCGTACCGCTTTGCCGATTTGTGCCCTACCTCTCCGCTCTCATAGACCGGGCCCTCGGTACACGTTTTCTGTGCAAAAACAAAATGGATGTGTGGATCATGAATATTGTACTCTTAACTTAAAGTAAGTGCAAACTAACTGCGGATCTAGTACTGTGCAGTTTGGCTTTTGTCATTATTTAAAGAGGTTAGACTTAAACTATATGAAGTAAGGAAGACTTGCATGGTTGAAATGTAATATGCCACACTGGCCCACTTTAGCTCTTGTATGACTAATACTGGTCTGTGGAAACAGAGCTATTATGTTGCTACTACTGTCTTCCAGGTGATGTTAACTAAAAACAGTTTCTCATTTCGAAGGACAAATGGGTTGGGGGCATTTTTGAAAAATGTATTTGCAGATTTAAAATGTTAAAAAATTAAAAATGATTTGCATAGTTTTTTTTCAATACATTAACTAGGCTTCTAGGTTAGAGACAAAAAAGCCATAGTTTCAAAACATGTTGTATTCAATATTTTGTTAATAGTTTTATGTTCGTCAATAACCTTGTAGGCAACTTTTACCAGCGCTTAACAACCGTCTACATGCACATGCATACATGCATATATGCATAACATCTGTTGAGAGCTGTTGTCAGGCTTCTTGGCTCATTTAAGAAAGAATGTTCTTCTGGGAGTGGATTGAGAAAGTCTGGAACTTTCCTGGTTAAACACAGTTTGACTGTTTTTGCGAAGCTTTGCGGTAAGCAGAACGTTCGGTTAAATATAAACAGAGAGCGGTTTTACTAGCGGAATACCTGCGCTCCGTGCACGTGATGGTAGTAACAGCCAACGGGCTTCGCCGGTCACGTGGTGTGTGTTGTTTTTATTTTGGCAGGTGGAAAATGTGGGTCATGTGGCCTCCCGAAGTGGGCGGGCGCATGTCAGGCACTGGAAGTGCAGTGTGGTTATGTCACTGGCCTCTCTTCCCGCCTGCGGTGTTGAAAGCCTTCAGCTCACGACCGAACGGCGCAGCGATTACGCCATCGCCAAAAGTGGCCCTGACAGAAATAAGCCCCTGCCTGTTGAAAGCTCTGCTTAAGCCAACTTTCTTTCAAATCTGTGATTTAGAACCTATTCCCTTTTAACAGTACTTGACAGTGGCATTAGTTATCACAATGTTAAAAGTCCAGCTAATAATCATTTTATGAACCTAAATTTTTATTCGCGGCTTGATTTGTGCTCAGGGCTAAAATGGAGGATCTTAATATTAAATCTGAATGATAAACGCTACATAGAAATGATTTATATTCTAGACAAGTTATTTCTTTATGGAGCATTGTTTTTTATGTAGCATTTTAGGGAAGTGTTACTTTTGTTGAGAGTGAAGCCATGCTGTGTATGACATAATGCATCGTACAGATAAATGCAAGTTCGTAGTAGCATAGTAGCAGGAACCAATCTATAATTTACATCTATGCGTTTTGTTACGAGAAGCGGCAGAGTGAAAGCAATCGCATAGTTTTAAAGATCTGTGTCATCAGAACAAGGGTATGGCGAATAAATCTTTCCCCTGTAATCTATTGCGACGTGCAGAGTGCATCACGTGTAGCAGTGGGTTCGTTCAGTCAACCGGCTGTCATTGCGTAAAAAAAACGTGGAACGATAGAATTACAAACATTCGCATTCTTGTCATCTTCCAACGTGATTTTCTGGCCAAAGATGTCAACAGCGGTTGTAGAGGCGCCGTGCAGGAACCGAGCGGAAGGGTTCAAAGGCTGTGGCGTCTGTCTGCAGTTGGAATAAGAGTGGGAACGAATGTGAATTTCACTCTTGAGGCCTTGGTGGCTTCACGCCTCAGGTATAACTGAGCGGGACTGTCCGAATCGGATCATTACACCACTCTTCTCCTGCTGCTCTTATCCTTGTGCTCGGTGTATTCAGAAAGCTTCACTGTTCATTGAGCACAGTAAGCGCCGTAATGGGAAACATTGCTTTTAACCCATAATCAGAACCTGCTACCCTGCGCTGATTGCATTTGATAGCTTAGCCTTGCTTAGCCTTGACAATGCATTATCTCAGCTTACAGCACGGTTGTCACTGGTGTTCAGGCCTGAAGCTGAACAACAAGGCTACTGCTGCTCCTCTTCTTTCTCAGCAGACTGAGCGGAGCCTCTCAAAACGGCACGATTCGAGCACTAGCCCAGCGAGTGTTGTCGCCATGTACTCTCCGGACGTAGCAGGCAATGGAGATTAGGGCGGGGGGTATGGGGGGCGGCTGAATGAAAGCTCCCACAGTGCTGGCCCAACCCCCGCTCCCCCCCCCCTTTCACTGCCTCTCTCCTCCTCTGCCATAAAAAGAGGAATGCGGAGCTGCTCGGACCCAGACAGCCCAGGTGCTTCATGCGCAAGACAGCCCGTCTGCTGAAAAACATTCGACAGCCAGGCCTGGCGTTGGCTAGGTGGCTCAGTTTCTTTCCCTCAGGCTGGGCGGGGGGTCAGACGACACTGTTTCTCAGCTGCCCCACATCCCCCACCCTCTTAATTGTCGGGGGAAGTTGTAATGGTGAGAGCAGCCCAAGCCATTCCGTCTCAGCGGTCACCTTCAGATCTGTAGGTACCGCTGGGGCCTCCCGTCTCCTCACCGACGGGGCCATAACGAGGACCGATTAGGGCTAATTAACACATCGCGCGGTTAAAGGGTGTCACGCAACACTTGTGCACCTTTGCTTTTATTAGAGTTTTAATGAGATATTTCCTACCACCGTTTTAACCGGCAACAGAAAGGCTTGGACCACTGCCGTCTCAGCGGAGAGACCGAACCCCGGAGTTAACTAGTGAGGTAAAAGTTCAGAAAGCCAGCCATTAGTCTGCCAAATCTGCCTCCAAATGACAGATACACTTAAGAATGAAGCCAGCCCCAAATGCTGTGGAGATGTTTTTAACACAATGAGTGCGTGGGCTTCTGTCTAGAAAGAATGTAAATGGCAAAAACGTGCTTAAGCAAGCCCTTCAGAAGAATTTTCTTGCATTTAAAATACAAGAAAAAACACAGAGCTGCTATCATATTGTTTATTTATTTTAATTTCTCACACATTTCATCACCTTGGTCTGGGTTAAGAGACTAATGCTACTGTATTATTCATAGGCCCAGGTCTAAGGCAGTACATGTCAACACATGCTGAATTAAAGAGCAGCAATTGCTGTTTTCTTTGTTAAATAGCCTGGGATTCAATTTTATCTGATCTTGGTGATCCTCTCAAAAGTTGACACCTTGTCACCAAGTCGTAACTCAATTACATACAGTAAATGCATTACGGTTTTAGTTTAATCTAGTCATTTTTTCTGTTGTGGAACTCAGTTAGAACATTATTCCTACTCAGTAGTAGCAAATAGCCCTTTTGTCAACTGGCAGCCATCTTATGTGATTTTTTTCTTTCATAGGCAGTTTTTTCAGAAAGTTAATTCATGACAGTTGAATAGGAAATATTCAAATGTCATATTCCATTAATTCATATTCCATGTGAGTTGTGATTGTAACCTTTTACAGCAATTGGTCCAAAATATACATTTGACAGGATTGAGAATTGGGAAAGTCAAATAATTATCCATAGAGCTGGGCTGCATTTCCCCATTCTTGTGTCCATGTTTTGAGTTGACGCAACAACTTTGTTCAAGGTAAAAAATTAATTATATTGCTCAAGGCAATCATTGGATTGTTATGCTACAAGTATAGTATATCATGGCAGATTATTCAGAAGTAGTTATTTGATACACAGCATAATGAACAGAAATTCTAATTGTTCACTATAACTTCCCAGTGTACCATTCTTGCTTAGTCATTGACTGGTTTAAGCTATCAGAACTGTGCAAAACACACAGCTGGCAGTAGCACTGTCCATTTGCTGCTGAACAGAGAACAGATAATACAGTCGTGATGGGGCTCTTTCTTTGTCTTAATCCATGATAAAATGTGTTAAATAAAACACAGAAAACATTATGTAGTGTGAATCATTTATGTGTCTCTTATCTATACTTACAGAAGTACCTTGGATAGTGCAGTTAACATTCAGTTATTTAATGTTCTGAACAGTGATCCACCTCTTGCAGCAACGACAGATTTTCACATTTAATGAATGAATGCCAATAAACCAACAGAAATGAAAGAGAAATGGATTATACACGTAAAAAACTTTGCATGAAAGGCAGACCCTCTGGTCATCAGTCATTCTGTGGGGGAGGGCTTGGGGGGGTGCGGGGGCTGGTTTTGTTAATCCCGAGAACGTGCCACACCGCAGCGGGTTGAATTATGGGAATGCGCCGTCTCCATGGCAATGTCCTCGGAGGGGAGAGGCTCATGGGAAAACCCCCTACAACCCAACCAAATCTCTGTTGAATTTCTTTTTTTTTTTTGAGGGGGGTTGGGGGGTGAGGTCATGAGTCACAGGTCAGTAGATGGGTCCAGAGCGGGTGTTGTATTGTGGCTTTGTGAAAATGAGCAGCAAAGACAAACCTCAAGGCTCTTTTTTTTTTTTCTCTTCTACAAATCTTTTTAATGACCATTTGGCTTTTACAGTGCCTAACATTCACTTCTTCTCCTACCCATTGTTTCTCTTTGTAGTACATTTTTTGTACTCCTGTGTCTTCTACTTTTGCAAGTCACTCTTTAAGAGTTTCAGTTAAGGGAATGTATTCATGTAATATGTGAATGGTGTTTGTATCTGGGTTTGTAGGTTCATGAAATTGCCAAAAAGCCTGCATCAGAAAACAAACACTACTTGATTGAAAATAGTTTTTGCTCCAAAATGAGGAACAATGTAGGGATTCATGGATTTGCATTTAGTTTAACCTGAAATTAATATCAGTTAAGTATGTTATTTTATGGTGTGTTATTTCATTAATATTGATAAGAATAACATTGAATTTTTCTTCATTTGTTTTGTTAATGAACATGTATTGGAGTATTGAATGAAGGAATTGATTTGTGCTCTCATGGTACAATATTTGAGAATATTAAGCTTGATTCCTGTTTTGAATAGAACATTTAAAATTCAAAGCCTGAAATTGGCTATTGGCCTACTATGCAAAGGCCAAGCGTTGTATGGTGGAGGTAATGGAGTGCTTGGTGCCTGGGCCTTGGAGCTTGCTTTTCTGGAACATTCTTAACCTGTGCTGCATGTGCCTGTTTATCTGTTTAGCCGTTTTAGCAGGGTGCTGGAGATGCTTATTTTTAGATCACACTCCAGTGTCTGTGGCTTATCATCCCTCTCCCACAGGTAGGTTTACCAAAACTGTTGTGTGTGAGGGTTCTATTTTTGAACACACATTTGTTATGTGGACAATGCAGTGTGGAAGCCGTCTTTGAGCAGCTGCGTCTTTGAGCTCAGGAAAAAAACCAAAGAAATCTGCATTTGACATTTTTGAAAAGGTCAGGCAGACCTAATTAGCGCAGCGCCATTGATTTCTCACCACGTAGTGGGACAGAAACCATTTTCGACAGCATTTTACTTTGCATGATCGAACAAAGCTTTGTTTGTTCTTGAAAGAGGAGGGCCCTGAGATCAGTTGGAAGGTCCAGCTTTCGCGCTTAATGAATTTGGTCCTCTTCCAATACTCCATCCTGAAGCGCTGGTATCAGGCTTTAATTTAATTTCAGTATGTGACTGAAATTACATCAGAGTGACAAATGATCTTATTGGAAGCATAAGAAGAATGGTAATATTGTGGACATTTAGCCATAACCTTGTTCTTTTTCACCTTTTTAGGAATCGCACATGGGCAGACTGCACTCACAAAATACTTTGCCTGAAAACACTGTGCTTTATGAATAAATTATGCAATAACTACAATTAAATGGTACAATAACCGCTATAATTGACCGCTGCATGTTTACATGAGAAATGGAGATTTGAGATTCAAGTCGCAAGAAGCACAAATTGTTAAAATGCTCAGACAAGCCTCCAGATATCTGAAGTCTCTCTAGTGTAAAAGAAAAGTAAAACCATTGCAGTAGAAGTACAAATATTCAGCAATAGTAAAAGAAAAAGCAGCAGGTGGTCCCTTTTTCATGAGAAACTGTTTGACCAGCTCATGAATTGATATGATTGGGTTATGGAAAATGGTCTCGCTAGTCTGGAATGTAGTTATTCTTTTCTTGTAATCAACTTCAATCTCTTGGTAACCACTGAAATGTTCCTCCCAATAAATGGCAATTCCTGTAATTATGTGCATTATGTAAGTCATACTTACATTTTTGTTGGTGGCAAAGTTTAAGACTCTTTGATCATTGTATGAAATAATAGGACAGTAAATGCTGAAAATCTTTTTTAGCCTGCAAAACATTTAAAGGGACACACTTGCGTATACACCAGGGATCGTCAGAGAACTGCTGATTTTCCACCCTCCCTTTACCTGAGAATCAGGTTTGAAGACAGTCTAGCCCATCAATTGGACTAATTGTTCAGCTAATAACCTGGGAGAAATGAAACCAGGGCCGGATTTGGATTTGATGTCACATACCTTCTAATTTCGGTGGTTATGTGGCCTGGGGGAAGGCTCGTTCTGGTTTTGCTTCTGTGCTACACCCTGGAGGTGTGTCGAACCGCAATTTCCGTGTGTTTGGTGTGTGATTGCTATTGCCTCCCCTCCCCCTTCCCTTCCCCCCCCAATCCCACATCTGGTGGCTGGGGACCCTCTTCCAGGAAGCCCCTCCTCTGGTTCTGCTGCCTTTGTCCCAGTAATCAATGACAGGGGGTCCCAATCATGCAAGATGCCATGTGTGAGACATTTCTCCATAAAGGTGGCACATGCCATTCCCTTAGTGTCCCAGGCTGTAACTGGGGTGATTCATTTGACTTTTTTTCCACGAGCTATCAAATCTTTCATTCTCACCTCCGTATGGTTCTTCGGTTGTTCGACTCGTAATAAAAGGACCCTGCAGAACGACCGTACACGTGGAGGGTTTCTGGAACTTATGTTGAAGTTGTGAATGAGAATTGTGATTGTGTACGTCAAAATACACTGTAACATAGACTCGATAAGGGTGTTCTACTGAGTGTATGTATGAATAAATAAATGTTAGTTCTGATGACATGATGATTTTGCTACCTTGTTTTAGTTATGAAGTTTGTCTGTTCATTTTATGATTTCTTAAATTCATGACTTTCTCATCTGAATCATGCCTGCAACTGGGATTAACGCAGTGGATTCCCCTCTTTCATATTTCTGTAACATATATGGTACTGTGCCTGGAACTTTACAGCATCAAATACTCTCAGAGTAATTATTTTGCATTTGTTCAGGTTTATAGTCTGAAGCCTCCCCATTGGGTTGAAAGGGAAGTCACTGATTTATTTTGTTTTTTATTTTATTGTACTTTTAAAAAATGGTTCATACATTACAATAAGGGTACATCAGTTGCCATTAACTAATGTAGTTTAACATGAATTAATTGATTTGTAAATACGTTAATTAAGCATGGTCTTTTTTTAAGACCAATAAGTCTAACATAAGTCTAAAATACCTAATAAAATGCTCACTGAGTGTATATTCATCTAAGAAATGCTTTTCCTGAATAATAATAAATATTTTCAAACTGGAACTGAAATTCATGCTGTAAAACGGGCTGAGGAAAACTGTCACATTTCAGGAATGAGTGCAACTTGGAGTTACATAATGAAGCACTTGATCTCACAGAGGCAGGGAAACAATCATTTGCACTACACATTTGCAGGTAGTGTTGCAAAGATCAGCGCAAAGTCCATTTGCTGCTAATTCTCTAGACTGAATAATTGCAGCGCTCTAAAATCATCAACATTTTTGTTTGAGTTTTTACATACTTTGTATTTCGCATGGCATTGAAATGCAGCGGGCCTACAAATGGAGACATGAACGGATCCAATAAAAGCATCTTGGGTCTGTAAAGAATTTGTTAGCATTTTTTTGGGCTGATTTGTTGGAAATATCTGAAAAGCTTTTATTTTATGGCCCCTTGGTGAAGTCCCCCCTGTCTCTCTATGTGTTTGTAACTGTTTTCATATGCCCTCCTCTCTGTGCTTTGATATAGAATCTTTGAGGGTGCACTTAAAATCAGGCCAGCTCTGAAACGTAAGAGCAGAGTAGCTCTGCAGGCAGAAAACAGGATTTTCTGTCACTGCTATTCTTCCATCTGCAGGCAGTTATCTTCAGCGAGCCAGCAGACTGAAGCTAGTCAAGTCCTGCTTCCAGTGACTTAATGCGCAACATGTGCAAAGTAATTAGAAACAAGTCGCAAAATTTCCTGCAATTTTTTTTTTCTTCCCTTGCGTAAAGATCACAACCAAATGTTAATGTATATTTTGTATGTTCTTTTTTATGATACAATTGACATAACCAGGATGTTATTGATGCTTTTCATTAACTTCCTTATTCTTTGTATTGACCACTTTTTGTGTGTAGTGTATGGAGTTGTCCAGACCGAACCTTTTAACATGACTTTTCTCTGTTATTCTAAAAGACTGATTAGATTCTCTTTTAATGTACCTTAGCACTGTAAGGTCAAAGGGCCTGTTTCTTCCTATAAATCAGGGACCAGAATGTGAAAGTATTTTATTCCTTACATGGCAATGGAGTGAGGTATTGGTTTTAGAATTGGAAGCTTTGTCAGAAACTTCCAGACTGTGGGGAGAATTCAGCATGACTCACGCAGCCTCAAATTCCGACGCTGTCTGGTTTGGTTGTGGTTTTAGCTTTATGAACTTTCTGTAAAATGTTGAAGGTGACTACCCCAGGGCCCCCCCCTGCACATTTGTCCGCGCATCATAAGCGGCCATCTTGCATTCTAGAAGATTCCCCGTTTTTAGGCGTCCACCGCCTGAGTCAGCAGCTGACTTGGGGAATCGGATACCTTTCATGAATGCTGTCCTGTCATCAGGTTTTAATGGCTTCCATTTGTTCGCTCTGAACAGGAAGGGCTATTTTTTCCAAAGGGTCCTCATCAGAGAAAGATTGTTTCTTATTTGCTCATAATTGTAAATGAGTAACTTATGTGCGATTTGCACGAGCTGCCACTGTAGCTCTTGTACAGCAGTGGCTGTGAATCTTTACATGAAGGGTCCTACTCGGGCTGGGCATTATGGCAGCAACAATAGTTCTCACAGTATACATGAAACGGTGCAGTATGTTTGGTGAGAAATGTCCATTTGGCAGCCACTGCAGCGGCGAATTCTGTTCCCCAAGCTGGTAGTTTCTTTCCTTTGTTTAGCAGGCTCTCATGTTCATAGATAAATAATATTTCATAGGTTCATGACAAACCATCAAGCGGAAACTTGGATCTCATTGGAACATACGGTTTTCAAAAGATGTAGCATAATAAGAGGCATAAAAGACTGCTAAAAATGCTAATATTGCAGTGTGAAATACAGAAGCATTACAAAGCTGCAGTTATAAAGAATGTCGCAAACGTGTGTTGCTCCAAGAGAAATGGAAAGCTATTGACTAAGAACACGAAGACACGTGCTGTAAGAAATGCAATTGAAAGAATAAACATTCAACACAAAACAAGCATATTTGCTCTAAGCTAGGAAGATAATGTTGGAATACGCAAAACAGTCTTGCTTGGTAAGAGAATTTAAGTTAATATTATTACTGAGAGTTCAAAGCAAGCTTAGTGGTGGTTTTGTAGTGTCATAAAACCTATAAGTGAGGGAACATTGAAAGGGGAGTTGTAGTTTGCAGATGCTGACTACCTTAGACTGGCTTCTAGCCAGCAATATGCCTGCAAACGCATTATTGTCTGGCTAGATTAAAACATGTTTTAATGTACGCCTGTTTTAGTTTCATTCATGATGTGCACAGGGTGCAGTTCAGTTGTGAGGCTGCATTGCAAGACTGTACAAATATGTAATGTTTTTCCTCTTCTTGTGCCCTATGGCCATGGATAAGCGCTGATAGTCGTGCCTGAACTGCATGGCTCTTAGCATAGGCTTGCCTTTCCTTTACAGCCATATTTAGCTATTTTGCCTGTCTGTTTGTGCGCTGTTGGGAACGGCAGCGTTGGTTCAGCAGATCCCACTTTCCCTCCGCTGTCCGCTGGCGTGCGTGCTGGAGCAAAACACAGCCGGACCACATGCTAGGAAGCGCTTACATAATTTCGAGAGCCTCTGGAGCGCCATCTAAGCAGGGGTTTTCCTCTCTGAGGTCATTTCCTGTGGGATTGTTCGGAGGCACGCCTGAAACCTGCGTCCTATTGGACGAACGTGTGATGAGAAAGGCGAACGTGACCGGCCTCCATAAACTCTGAGAGTCTACAAAGCCCCACTAGGAAGCGCCGGGATTATTGTGTGCAGAAGTACTGGTAGTGCGGTGTAATTTTGCCCCTTGTAGCTGGCTTACCCACCCCCTTCGCAAAGATGCACATACGCACGTGTGAGCATGCACACACATGGGCCTCTCCCCAGTCCTGTAAAATGAGAAGCATGGCTACAGGTGGCTGTGTGAGGCCCCTCTGCGCTCTCATTCACATGGTACACCACACACACACACACACACACACACACATACATGCACACACACACAGCCACATACTAGTGACGACAGCCAGCTGATTCTGTTTAGCTTTTTTCCTTCTTTCTTTTTTTTTTTTCCCCCTTTCTGTCTCTCCCTCTAAAAAGCGACCAATGAGATTGGCTGCCTGGCCAACACCTCCCTGCTGCAGCCACTAGCGAGGTCTGAAAACATGGTGTTGGCGTGCATGTGGGTTTCCTGCCAGTAAGTGCTCCACGCTGCAGAGGGGCCCAAGGGCACTTGTGACTTCTAAGAAAGAAGATTAGACAAACGGAAGGCATTCCTGCGTTTGTTGATCGTGAGATTAACGCGGTGTGGTGATTGAGATTATCCACTCACGGAATCCTTGCATTAATTGGATGGATTTAATGCAACCTTGGTGTGGAAATGTTGCCGTGTGGTTAAGCGTGTTCTAGCTTTTTATGTGTTTATGGTTGTTTATAGTCAAGCTTTATTTGCGGAATTAGAAAAATTGTTGGCCAATAAACATAGCTAATATAAACATCTATATAAAATAGCTTTCTGTGATTGATGGTGGTATTATCGAGACTATTTCAATTAATTACTTTTTTATTTAGTTTTTTATTTATGTACTTATTTATGTATTTTACTTTTTTAAACCTAAACAAAAAGCACTCCTGCTTTTTGAAGGTGTCTCAGGTTAATTGTTTCTCTTACAAACCAGTAAAACTGCTTTTTGGGTGAAGATGGAACTTCTTTAAACTTGGTGAGTTTGTATGCTCCCGTGCTTTCATCTCTTGGGACGTCAGTGTCACATGACACCCGTTTATTAATAGCCAACGTTTTCCTCCGGTTCTGCAAACTTGGCGAGCGGCGCCCCGCCCTCTCCTATCGCCTAGCGCAGGGCGACTCTCCTGGCCAGCTTCAGCCTTTCGCCGTCCTTAGGGAGACGCAGATAAGCGTCAACCTTTAAGATTAAGAGGAAGTTATTTTTTTCCAACCAAAGTGAGTATCGGCCCCCCTTATTGCCACCGTTCTCGTTATTGCCGGACCCCCTCCGTCTGAACGGGGGTGGGTTTAACGTCTGCTTTTCTCCGTGCCGTGGATTTTACTACGTGGCTTCTGTGAAGGAAACATAATCCTGTCAAACCTGCTGACTCATTTAAGTTTACTGTGCGTACCAGGGCGAGAGGCTTCGCAAGAGGTACTCCGATTCTTCAGAGACATCAACCAAACACGGGGGGGGGGGTGCTTCATAAAAGATTCATGCCAGGCCTGGACAGAGATGGATTTACTCGACCTGATGGCTCACATGAATGATGAAGAGAAAAGGGTCTCTTGCATATGTGAAAAACGACACGGCTGGAGCCAGTCTTTTTCTTGTTTAGTCTTAAGGGACTTCAGAGCCTCTGTTGAGGTTGGAGGGAGTCCAGCGTCTCAAAGAGTGTAAATGCAAGATAATGTTATAGCTTTACCCATAATGCTCAGTGTCCTTTGTCACCCATTATGTGAGCACCTAAACTGATGACACAACAGACATTGTAGCCGATGCCTTTGGGATGTAGGGGGGAGGGATAGGCAGCGCGTGCCACTTTGACCTCCCTAATAAGCGTCCACCCCAGCCCTCTCTGATCACCCTCCCTTGGCCTCGACTGCTGTATTCATCATTTCCTTCAGGCGCTCCGCACACTCTAAGCTTCATTGATTAAACCACGGAGTCTTGGGAGATGTAGGCCGCGCAGGCCCAAACGCTCAGTCATCTGCCCTGCCACTTCTGACCTTGTTCCTCAGGCGAGCGTAAACAAACACGACGTCGGCCTTCGAAAGCTTCGGTTTTCTTGTGTTTACACAGCTCGTAAGATGCCCCCCCCCCCGTTCTCATTAACAGCGGAGGAAAAATGTTTCTCTGCTGAAGATTCATGTCATTCTCACAGCTGTTAAACAGTTCAATCATTTCTGACCGTAACCAACTTGCATTTGAATGGCGTTTTCTTGCATGCTGGATAGATAAACATTTGCAGTAGATGGATTGTCCTTACGGAGTCTCAGAAAAGCACCTTCAGGTTTATCAATAAATGAATTGCATTGACTTTTCCTTAAATTACGTTTACATACCAAATGATTTATCTCTCATTCGCATGCATACGTGTAAACTCCTTATATCTGATTAAATTAATCATTTAACTTCATTGCATTCATAATTTATGGCTCAATTTGCATTTAAATAGAGATTTTATTTGCTCTCTGCTGTTTAAATAGTATCATATGGAGTGAGGCGTGGGTAACTCAGACCAGTTCTCTAGTGGACATTCGATGGCGCGGGACATATTTCGATCTTCACCAATACAGTACAGTTTCTCATTCAGGCAAAATATTGCCTCGCATCTCTCACACAAGTGGAGTCATGCCACCCTGTAAGCACAGAAAGCCCATTCCCCACCTTCACCGCCTCTTGATAGCCTCCCCAGATATGAGCCCCACACATGCTACCATTGAAGCTAGCCCTCAGAGAAAGTTCCCTTTACAAGGAGGCAACTGCGAGTTGAATGAGTAAATCAAGGTTTACATGCAGCTGCTTGCTTCTATGGATAGCCTGTGTAATTAGGCTCTAGCCTTGCCCTTCAGTAAACCGGGGGCATGTTTGGATCGCTAATGCCTTACTTCCCTTTCCCAGGTTCCATTGGGGCAGTTCATGGGGGCAGTCCTCGGGAGTCATTTGTGATTTCCCCCTTGTGTTTGTCTTCATTTCTCTGAAGAGCGAACTCCCCAGGTGCTTCAGATACAGTAATGGAGTCACTGTCGTTTTGTTTTACTGAGGACGACTGGTTTTCCACAGAGAGAAAGCATGAAAAATGAAGTACGGTGGAATTTATTTACCTGATCTACTTGTTGTGATCTGTGTGTTTGCTTAGTGAGATTACCTAAATGAAAGCCAAGAGCCCACAATGCAATTTTCCCCGAACCATAAATTAATGTGGCTTGACTGAACCTGCCAAGTTATCCACTGTGGAATCACTGGGGTTGGGGCTGACATGCAGGACAGATCTCATAAGTAGTAATATGAGGCCCCAGATGCACTTCATTCAATGAAAATATCCCAACCATGGTATTTTTGTGCTAGTTAGCTAGCCAGTTCCATTGTAACATCTCATGTTACATTGAGCTGCAGACTGTGTTTTCGCACGAACTGTGGCACTGCTGTTTATTGTGGTACACTAGGCCTCTGCTGACCGATAAATCTTCGTGGCCAATGAGGCTTATCTGTCTCTTCTGTTGAACAACTGTGTTTTTGGTCCTAGCATGTTCATACCATTGTTTCTTTCCCTTTCTCACTCGTCCTTGCTTGTTGTTGTTCTTGTACAGGAAACTGCTGGCTGGCAAATTACGTATTTTAATGGCTGCCAGTTCTTCCCGTAAGCTTGAACTGAGAGACTGAATACCTTTAACAGATATGTTGGAAATGTTCTGACTTGCCAGAAATGAAGTCACCACTTCTAGGTGGTCGCAAATGCAATTATCCTAGCTGGCAAGCACCTTTCTCATGACTAGAAGATGTGTCAGTTAGACTTGCTTGCTGCATTTCAACAACATTAGTCACACAACAGTAAAGCACGAACAAGCTAGTATCTTGGTGAAAATTGTACTGTGCTCAAATAAGATCAGTTCACTTGAGAAGACTTAAATGTGTAAAATCGGAATTATCTGAAGTAGTGAGGGCATATTCATTTGCCACAAAAAACAGTGCAGGAATTGTTGGTAGAACACGACCTTTTTCCTCTGTTGGGTAATAAACAACTTAGCAGGCCACTGGTGCGGCACCGTGGCTTAGCACAGAAGGAGGGGGTGGAGTCTCTGAGGGTAAGCATATAGCCAGTTGCTTACCCACCCCCCACCCCCAATCTTGCACCTTTGTCTTCAGAACAAGGTCAGTCCATTCTAATTTAAATGTGGGGAAAAACAATGAAAGAGAATGGAGCTCATTGAGGTAGACCTACAGGAAATTCAGGCCAATGTCTCCCAAAGTAAAACAGAGCGCATCCTGTTAAGAGTCATGCTGCTCCTCCCCATTGTTAGTCAGTGTTCCTCTTCTTTTCAGAAGGCCAGGGTTTTATGAATAAATGGCCATCCCCACTGTGGGGATGTTTGGTTCCTCTCTTTCTTCCAAAGACCCAAACAATAGGTGTTTTTGGTTTGGTATAGCCTATAGGCCAGTCATAATGACACTACAATGGGTAGTTTACTTCATTTGTGAAATCCAGTAATTCGCTGCGCTTCGAATGCTTGTTTTGTGGCAGGTTTGTTATTTTCTCAGCAATGTTAAAACGCGTTGAAAAGTAAATTGCTGCTTGTGTTGATAGTGAACATGCTACAGTTAAGTGAAGCTAGGCTTTCTGTTCAGAATTGCTCCATGTTCTGAATGTTATTTTCTTTTCTTCATGAATTATACCACTTTGAGACTAGACAGCAACACCATTAACAATAATGTTTACAGTTCTCATCTTTGGATCTCTTTATGCAGTATAATACTTGGTTAATTGCTTTATTTTTCTAATTGCTGCCTTTATTCAGGCAACTATATCTATGATATCATTGCAAAGTCCAAGTAACGAGGTTCTTTTATTTTCTGTAACAAAAAAAGGTAGCCTAGGAATCATTATCCACTGGCAATACATTTCTATTGGTTAAGTCCAGTTCTTCCAGAGCATTCAGTCGGATGAGTCGTTCCACTTCTAGAATGTCCATGTCATTCTATCACACTGTATTTCTTTTTCTTAAAAACAGTTGGTGTCTGCTTTTTTGCGCTGTATTAAAGCTGACAGTGACCATATCACTGTGTATATGCATGCTTGCATGAACCTTTGTGCGTTATTGCATCGTCAGGCTTTTCCTTTGGGAGGGTGTGAATTTTAATCTCTGTAACAGTAGATGAGATCCCGCGTAGTCAATATATTGATGCCACTGTGGAAGGAAAGTAGTCTTATGTAATCTAAAAGGACCTCCAGGCTTCTGCGAGATACCTCATGCCTTTGTGTTGTTGTTGTATGTGGAGAGCTGCCAAGGCTGACTGAATGCTCCGTGCTGATTTTATATTCTGGCGAATAAGCTTTAATACAGTGTATTGTCAATTTCACCTGACTTCAGCCTTCTGGCCTCTTGAGATATATATTTCTTTTGTATTTGTTTTGTCAAAGATTTAGCTGTGTGAGCATTTGTAACTGCGGCGATTGAATAAAAAATATCAAGAAGGTGAATAATAATAAAAAGTTGAATATTGAGCCCGTCTGTTGAAGTGACAGCAACGTTGTCAAAGGGACCACTCCCAAGCTTGGTTTTATCGGCTGCATGTGACGGGGATGGTGGAGAACGATGGTGCAGGGCGACTGTAGCTGTTTACTGGCGGAGCTGCAGCGATAAGCACATGGGGGGGAGAGGAGGCCCTGTTTTTTGGTGTGTGGGAGAGGGGCGGAGAGATAGCCGTTTGACCTGCTTTAGCCACCCACCCCCACCCCCGTGTCATCCTGCGTCGCTGCGTCTCCACTGCCCCCGCCTCAGCCACCCACTCCAGCTGAATTCTCCCCTTTTGTTGCCGGCTGCCCCAGGAATTTTGGAAATGTTTGCGGCAGGAGAGGCGGGCGGAGGACCTGGGGAGGGGGGGGGGGGAGGCGTTTTTGGGCTTGAGTTCGGGGGTAGGGGAAAGGGGGTGGGAGATGTCGTGCTCGCCTGCTACATCATCGTCATTAGATCAGCGATTCTCTCGGGGGTGCCCTCCATTATTGATGGATTGATTCCTGCTGCCGGGAGAGGGTCTCCTGAGCCACCGCTGTGAGAGAAATGCAGGACGGGTTTGGGAGAGGGGTAGTGGTGTGTGCGCAAAGCACGCCTAATTACATTTTACAGTTATTTAATTTGGATTTATTTCCGTTGTTGTGTTATTGTAATTAGCTGGCAGTATAGTCTGGATTGAGGAAGTCATTGTGTAACCAATAAGACTAATGCTAATTGAGTGATGTGGATTCAAGTTTTTCTTTTTTATAGAATCAAACTCCCTTTCCCCCCAGTTTCTCCTGCAGTAGTAAAGTCAGTAATACAGCAAATAGTCTTCCCTGGAGAAACACCAATATTTAGCCTAAATGGAATTTGTTTATCTTGGATAATTAATCTCTATTGGATTTAAACATTCATCTGTTTGGCATGTGCTTTCCACAGGCTAGGTATACTTCATTATAAGCACTTGCTTGTGTACAGTCAGTAACAATGGATCAATAGATGAATGTAATGTAGGTATACCTACCCTATCAAAATCAGCACAGATGCTGCAAGGCATAGCTGTAAAGGGATGCTATGGTAAATAAAGGGTTTAGAATATACTGCTTATATAATCAGTCGTATGACCATGACTCACCCTCCTTTTTTACTTGCTTCTTCTGCCTCAGGGGAAGGGTTGAGAATGTTTTTCTAGAATAGATTGTGACTATATGAACACTTTATTCATATCACATTTATGATTGAAGTAAATTACAGATTTGTTAATAAAATGTGCTATTTGTTACCTGCCTGCAAGTCGCCAGTCATGTATCATTTGCGTTCACTCAAGTGGATCCGCATGCAAAATTACTTCCTCCCTAACGTGTCTTTACATTTGCATACAGCAAAAAAATGTTTGCTAGGTTCCCCGCAAAACGTCAATACAGTGCAGCTACTGGAGGCAACGCAGGACTGGAATCTCATCTCTTCTGGTCCTGACAGGAAATTGCTCCTCTGCTGACGCTGTTGTCACTCGCGCGTATGCTTTCAGCCTTCTGGAGTCTTCTCCCTTTTGACGCGCAGTAAGCCCCTCTTTCTCTGCGTATCGACCCATCTGAGCAGTTCTCCCGAGCCGTGGCTCTGTGCCCACGCGTGTTTAGAAACGCGGGACAGTGCACCGTACTGCGCAGGACGGAACGGGCTGGGGTGATCGTCAGCTGTGCCGCGCAATCTCTGCCGGATTAGGAGCCGCAATGTGCTAAAACGGCAATTCTCGATGCAGCGTTTGTTTCGAAAGTGATTAATGATTCCCCGTCTAGCAGTGTTTAGCTGGTTGTTTCGACCGTTGCCATAGAAAGGCGGACACCCTGTGTTTACATTCTTTCCTGGATGTGTGCCACATAGCTCCCTCAGTCCTGTACAGAGTGCTGCAGCATGAGTGTGCTGCAAAGCTGACATAAACCAATGTCTTCACATTGCTGTAGAATAAACCTTTTATATTCCTGGCAAATTACCAAACGCGATTGTGGACTCTGCTTGACTTGGGGATCGTGATGTACCGCGTCACACGGGGCCGAACTGCAAAAGTCCAGGAGAACTTTGCTTCCATGCAGCCTGAGCTCTTAATTCCTTAATTGAATTTGTTAGCCGTTTGATTAGACGGCCTTTGGATGAACCCTTGCCTTTGCCTATGAGGAGCTGGGTATGTAAGCGGTCCTGCTTTAGTTGAAACTGCGGTAGAATTCTTCTTCTTTTCATTGCTGTAGGCCTGAATATCCGTGGCTCTCTGTTTCAGGTGTTCCGGTTCTTCTGCGACACGTGCTCGGTGCCCATCTGCAGAGAGTGCAGCGTGGGCCGCCACATGGGACACAGCTTCATCTACCTCCAGGATGCTGTCCAGGACTCCCGCGCCATCACCATCCAGCTGCTCGCAGACGCACAGCAGGGCAGACAGGCCGTGCAGGTGGGACCAAGCGCTCTCTCTCTCTCTCTCTCTCTCTCTCTCTGTCTCTCTCACTTCTTTTGCTCTCTCTCCTTCTCTCTCTACCCCCTAGGCAGACGGGCTATACGTCTTTCTATCTACGCCCATCTCTGTCTCTCATTTGCAGGTTGCATTTGGGTTGCAGGTAATGCCATGGTCGGTCAGAGCCGCTATGCTGACTGAGCAGGCACTGTACCAGGATGGATCTGCAGCAGAACATTGTCTTAGATGTTAATGCAGGATTATCTGCTTTAGGAACCCTTTCCTGTTTCACACCTCTTGCTAAGCTTATAATGATGGGAGTTGTCTCCTGATGATCTTTAAATGCATTTGGATGGGACTAGATAGGGGAGGTTAGGTATCACAGACGTACCCAGTGATATTGACCATGTGCATGTTTTTCAAATTAACAACTGTTTTTCCGTTGAACTTAGGGATACTCTGATAAATTCACAGGGTTTAAATCTTGATTTGAAACCTGTGACGTGCATACATTTATTTTCGTACATATATTTTGAGTGCTATTATTTACATTTTATTATCATCCTAAAGTGCGGCGATACAAACTGGTATCTGCTGGATTTCATGGAAGTTTTTGAACAATCTTTCACAGACTTCATCGGCATGGGTAAAAATTCTACCAGTTATAATGCCTGCTGGGATCCCATAGTCATTGCATGTAATAAATACAATTTAAAAATTAAATCAATGAAGAGTGTGCAATCCTGCAAACTCCTCAGGTTGGCAACTGTATTTGACAGCCATCTTTACACGAGTCATCACATGACTGCGCATGACCCACACATCTGTAGATTCACTACTAAAGACTACAGGGATTCCTGGCTGGTATGTACCCAATAGCACTTAATTTGGATTGCCGAATAGTTTAAACTACTTGCGAACAATTCACAAGTATTTGTGCTGAGCAACTGAGGAAAATCTATATGATCCTTGGCATGTTTACCCAGAGAGAATGGGGCAGTCATACCTCATTTTTCTCTTTCAGCAATATGAAAAAATGCCCAAAAGTAAGATGATCTGTTTGCTAAACATCCACTTCTTTTTAGTAGTCCTAGAACCCCATTGTCTTTGTTTTCTGATGCTATTATTATTTATCCACCCTGAAAGTGTTTGCACAGGAAATATTGCACATTGTACAGTAACCAAACTAGCAGCCTGGTCATATGGCTCCAGATGAACAAAAAAACCTTTGGTAGCAAAAAGATGTGCTATAATTGATTGCCTGCTATTTTGGATTTTGTGAAAAACCTTAAAAATCTCTCTCCTCCTACATAGTTTCAGCAATCTCTATGATATTTGGTACACTACATCTTCAGAGAAATATTATTAAATATTGTATCAACAAAGTTGCTGTGCAAAACACAATGGCCTCAGGGAGCCACTGAATTTTATATCTATTCATATAATAAGCTCTAACTCCTGAATGCAATTTCTAATCTTATCAGCTTTGTCTACACACTTTGCTATAAATCCATCAATAGTGCTATAGCAAACAAATGATCATAACGCCTTAGCCAATTGCAGAATGAAGTCTTTAAGGACAAGTTGATAGCTCGAAAGAATCATATGTCAGCCACATCCTGCTTGCACCCTGTCAATTATCTTTTATGGTTATATTTTAAAGGATATTTAATTAAAAAAAAATACCACAAAAGCTCAAAGACATAACATCCCCAAGGTGACATGGCAAGGCGTGTTCCATTAAAAAGCTTTTTTTTTATTTTTATTTTTATTTTTATTTTTATAAATGAATGGAGTAGCTTGCCATTTCTGACAGTGAGCTGAATGGCCGCTCTCACAATGACAATTCCTTAACACTGTAGCAACTGTAGCAGCGCCATCACAAAGCTTTGTTGGTGTATGCAAATAATGGCTCCAATACTGCTGACCATCACAGCAGTGAGCTAAGCTCTGCCCTTGCAATATCAAATTTGGCAAAGGAAGGTAATTTTAGGGGGCCTCAAAGTCTTTATGAGTGATAAGGGATTAAATAGAAATTTCTAGAAGAAAATGCATTGCAGTTGGGTGGATGTCCGGCTTCTAAGGCTTAAACAGGTCTCCTGTCGTTGTCTTGCTCTCAGGAAAGAAGACCGGATGTATAAAGTTGAAGGAATTGAAATAGTTCTTTTTGTGATTTTTCACTTATGGAAACTCTAAATTATCATTTTTGTATTGTTTCCATGACATTTACCATTATCATTTTAAGCGGTCAGTTAATGCATAATCTTATGTGTGGGGTAGCATGGAGTCATATACTATGCAAATACATTGAAAATGTATCTACACAGTAGAAGTATTCTTGTCTGTAACCCTGTCTCACCAATTATTAATACAAATAATTGATCACAAAAAAATGTATGAGGTAGCATGCCGCTGTAGGTCAGGGTTGACACACTGGTAATCTGAGCGGTCTTGGAGGCTGTGCTGGTCATGCACAATTTTATTT
Organism: Conger conger; assembly: GCF_963514075.1. Classification (NCBI taxonomy): domain Eukaryota; kingdom Metazoa; phylum Chordata; class Actinopteri; order Anguilliformes; family Congridae; genus Conger; species Conger conger. The sequence goes on from NC_083768.1 coordinate 18,784,940, forward strand.
TCTCTTGTACAGGATTTTGGAAGGAACAGATTACATATTGCAGCAGATGAAGGGTCTCAGTAAATTAATATTCTCTTCTTCCTTACATGCTTGACCTTAACAGGAAATAGAATTTTATGTACATAGATTATTGTGGGTGATTTCTGCTTTGCAACCTGAAAAAATACATGTTTGCACTATGCAATAGCTTTTGGTCTTGTGTCTTAAAATGGAAAAACAAGACGTGTTTGTATTTGTGGCTTTTGAAAACAAAGAGTTTTGAATGTTTAATTGAAGTGACTTTTAATAGCAACACTTGGTACCTCCCCTGAACCCCCACTGGGCTCCCTGACAATTTGGCTTTGAGGGGTGGGGGTGGGGTGCAAAAGGGGGTCGAGCCATGTGGTGGGGGTGGGGTGGCTGATGGATGGAGTGGAACACATAGGAAATGTTTCTGTCATGTGCCCACTTCAAAGGAACAAGGAGATGGGGAGGTCCTCTAGAAAAACGGCCATTTGTCCTGGTCAAATAAGGGCTGTGGAGAACAGGCCTTGGGTATGCCTGCTGGCAGAGGGATGAACGGTACCCAGCTGTGAACCTGGGGGTGGGGGAGAGAGGAGCAGAAGGTGGGAGGTAGATTGTAAGGGCTACATTATCAGGGAATTGCATATCTACCACCACCCCCCTCCATTCCACGGTTCTTACTTTGTTAAGGGTAATAAAAAAGGGCTAAAGGGTATCTGTTCTCCTGTAGAGACGCTTCAAGAGGAATACAAAGTTTTCGGCAAAGCTTTATTCCACGGACGTTATGGAGACAAAAAATGGCCGTCAACTTTGAGTGACATCGCAGTGATCTTGTCAGGCATGGCCATATGTGCTTTAGTCTTGAACATTAATTTGAAATTGGCATGCTCACATAGTAAGATCAAGCACTGGATAGTTCACCAGTTGTTGTATGTGAAAACAGTCAGAACAAGTCTTATGTGTGTGTTCTGTAAATTTTTTCAAAATGACTATTAATGTATTAATGAAGAACCTACTTTTCCACACCTCTTCATACATTCAAAAATACATATAATACACAACATAGATAACAATCTATATTTTATGTTCGAACATATTGGAAAACTATATACTTTTATTTAAATACTTTTACTGATGCTTCAATGTTTTTTATTTAGTAATCCAATTTACTACATTTTAAAAGCTTTTCTGAAAACTACAGGTGCCAGAATTATCGGCACCCTTAACAATTATTGTAAATAAAATGAAACGGTAAACTTGGCAGTACAATTTTACTTTGATTCTCAGTCTAAAGCAACTGTATTGTGTCATTCCACCACTTACTGTTTCACTAGAGTATAAAAATGAGGTAACAAGCATGTAAAATCTGTTTCTCAAAGAATTGTCAATTTAGAAGACGGATGGTAATTGACCATTACAATTTGGGTAATGGGTACAAAAAATACATAAACAGTTGGGCTTAAAACATATGCAGTCTTTGCAAACTTGCCAGGAAGAGGATGCAAATGCCTATTATCCCCACGGACAGTAAGGAAGATGAGGGAAGCCATACATAACCCAAGGATCACAGATTAAGAATGGCAGAGATTGGTTGTGTCTTGGGGTCACCAAGTCTAAAAAAATTCTATTGCATCTATGGCATCTTCATACCAACAAACTCTTTGGAAGGCTGGCACGAAGACAGCCCTTACTGAGCCCAATAAACAAAACCAAGCATCTTGAGTTTGCCAAACCTCATTGGAATGATGACCGTAAGAGAGTGCTATGGTCAAATAAGACCTCTGTTGAATGTTTTTTCCATACTCTCCATCAACATGGTTGACTGCAAAATTGGATGCATACAAGGAGAAGCACCTCATACCTAGTGTCAAATATGGTTTTTGGTCATTGATATTTTGGAGATCAATGGCATAATTAATTTAAATATGTACCAGGAAATCTTGGCAGAAAAGCTGGTTGGCTCTGCTGGTTGGCTCTGCTAGTCTTGGTCGTAGGTAGGACAATGATCCCAAACATACATCAACATCCACACATAATTAAAAACAACAACCATGTTCTGCCATGGCTATGTCTCCAGATGTAAATCCCATGAAAACCTGTGGTCTGTTCTGAAGAGGATATCAATGATTCTGAAAAGTTCTGAATAGAGGAATGGTCAAAAATGTCTTCTCTAACCTTATCACAACCTTATCTTTGTTTCATCTGCTGGTCAGAATTCTTTATTGGATTAAATTACATTACATTCGGATATATATTCTGATGTCCCTTAGTTATATATTATTTTCCCCCATAGTAAGTTACCATGGTCATTTTCCACTATATATTTTATGTGAGCTGATCTTTTGTTTGAATGGTTTGAGCACATCCAGAGTTCATCAGTCTTTTTTAATGTTAGCTCACACGAGTCATTCCATGCAGCACCTCTGTAGCCAAATATTTATTTACATGCATGCTGTTGAGATGTATCTCACCCAAGGTACAGAAATGGGATGATGCTATAATAACAGGAAAAAAAACAGGACTTAAATATTCCAGCTAGCTGGTTGGATATTTCTTGGGGCCTGGCAGTTCCTCTATTCTTGTCAAATCCCATGGTGCAGCAGACAATACACTAATTGGTTGCTTGTATACATCAGTTAGCCCGTGGTTCTTGTATTTTCCCAAATTGAACATAATAGATTTCACAGGTTCTGTAAATTAGTTAAATGCAAATGTACAAAAATGAAATATCTTATTTAGTCTTGGTTAAGTGGTACTGGTTAAAGTATCTCATAGCAGCCCCATAGCAGTAGTTGGTATGGTAATAGTTAGGCCTACTACAGGTCTGGCCCTGGTTGACATAGAGGAGAAAGAAGTAATCCTGTTATTCCACCAGACTGAACAGCCGACTCGATTAGCAATCAGAACATACCCTCTGAGCGCCAAGAAGAACAAGAGTTTATGGGCCTGCAAACTGCGTGCTGGAGAGGTACAATGGCAAAGGTTTCACAGTAAAACACTGTGCTGAAAGGCTCCCTGGCCATAGAGCTCTCTTCAAGTCCATAGATATCCTCTGCTGGGTTTTGGCAGCAGAGCTGTTTGTTTGTCTCTGCCCCATAATCTAACCTTCTGACATTGGATCTGTTAAGCCTATCCAAAGAGATGTGTCCTTGGACGTCTGCCGGCGAACTTCAAAAGCCGAGCACCCTGAGTCAACATAACGGTCGTATACAATCACCACTCTGATAAACCATTAAAAGCTTTGCACGAGGGGTGGGGGGGACCTCCTGAAATGACTTTGTGCTCACTAGCCAGAAACCAAACAAGCCTTTTAAATGGCAGCATACGCAGATAACCAAACCCCCCCCCCCCCCCCCCCCACCATGGTCGGGTTCCAGCTGTGAAACCACAGGAAGTGTGGACGGGTGTTTTTTGGTCCTTTGTCCTTGCTATACGCCCGTTCTTGGCAAAGAATAGTTTCAAATTTTGATCCCGTCTCCTCGGAGTGAGAAGGCTGTTAAAAACCCCCAGGCAGTAAACAAAAAAACTCTGCTCACCCTGCCAGTAAATTTCCGCCCCTAGCCGTTGGCATTATCTCAAGCCACCTCTGACCCTCAACTTGTGACCCGCGGGCCTGTCCGAACCCCCTCGTTCCACACCTTTGATTGCTCTACTTCTGTTCTTTTGTTTCCACTGCCCATCTGCTGCTCTTTTTCAGCAATATCTGTATTCAAAATGGGGTGTTTTGTTTGCATGTTTTTTTTTTTTTTCCTGTGGTAGTTTTTTTGTTTTGATATTCATTTGTTCATTTATCATTTCTACACAGTTTGCTCTGTTAAACCGTCATGCCTGCTTCTCTTTTATATTATGATAAAAATTATACTGACAAAATATTTTAGCAAATAATTTGTTCCCTGTCTTAAATATCCGCTGTTGCTTCCCCCATAATTTTTGGCTAGTACATAACATTCACTCGGTACATTATAATTACAATGATTTGCTTGCTACATTGCAATGCGGGTAGTTTATTAATATGAAACTTGCACACTTTCAAAGTGTTTTAAGTGTTATGCTTCATGCATAACCGTGCATAATTGTGGTTAGAGGTATACTTGCATAATAGAGTACCTTTGCTTTAATTTTTCCTGTTCCATCCCACTTGATTGGTGTGTTCATGTCTTTGTGTCAAGATTTTAGAATGAGTCACTGTATACAAAGACAAATGGTCTCTATGTAAAGTAGTGTTTACAGTAAGTAAGGAGGTGTCATCCCGTCTCCTCCAGAAACCTGCCACTGGGATTCACTGAAGCAGTGGCCTCCAGGTGCCTTTACCGCATGTTCCTGGTGTGTCACATGTCTGTCCCTGCCTCCCTGTCTGGAGGGCGTTCTGATGGCCCATGGTTTGGCAAACCTTTGCAGGTTGCAGAAAATGGCTGCCTGGAAGAGAGGAGATCTGATGCAGAGCCTTTGTTTGCCTGTGGGCGTGCTTATGCAGAGGTTGGGTGTCATGACCTTGTGACCCCTGAAGCTGGGGGAGCTTTGACCATTCGGGGTGGCGCCACAAAGGAAATTTTGGTCCTTGTGAGGTCTCGCTGCCCTCAAGGTCCAGGGGAAGGACTGCTGACCCTTGTGTCAGAGGGGGAAAAAGCAAACAATTCGGCAGCTGAATTTGAACTGAATGGACATTCAGCTAGCTCCATTTGAAATACTCACTGAAGCTTTCCATTTGAGAAATTTAATATATGTGTAATTATCGATAGCTTATTTCTTTCCACAGTGCACGTGCAAGTCATTTCCATAAGCAGTACTTTTTATAAATTTGAATATTACTAACAGGCTTTTAAGTCATTCAAAGTGACTTAAAGTATGAAATGAATGGCGTTTTCTTTCCTGAGTCTTTTTTTCAAGTTGTATCTTTCTCTGGCCGTTTCTCAGCTGAGCATGGAGAAAGTGCAGGCCATCGCTGAGCAGGTGGAGATCAAAGCAGAGGCGGTGCAGACAGAGGTGAAGGCCATGGCACTGAAGCACAAGAAGGCCCTGGAGGAGCGCGAGTGTGAGCTACTGTGGAAGGTGAGAGATGATCGGGAACCCGCCGCCCCTTCCTGCCCCCCCCATCCTTCCCTTACCCTGCCCCCTCACGGTGAATACTGCAGCACTCAAAGGGCCACCTGGAGCCTTGTTCTCTGTGCAAACTGATTAGTACTGGAAGGTCAATCAGCCCATCTCTCCTCAGAGAGATGTCAAGCTGCGCGAATTGCTTTATTATTTCAAGCCTTGCGCTTCAATTTGTGCTACATTTCAGTGACGTTGTGTATTTGTGAACTGCCTTCCACACCATGCTAGGTATAGCCTATGAGATTTTTAGCTCAGGATATTTGAAATGCATACAACGTGGATTAGTTCCAAAGCCAACTGCAACTGAACCCATCTGGACACCTTCTAGTTTCAAACCAAGTGAAGGACGAGAATTCGCAATTTGCAGAACTTGGGAGTCACAACAGCAGTCATTTAATGACCGTTGCGGCAATTTGGGTTGACAAAAAATATAAGCAAAAGCCACAAATGGCACCCATTAACAGGCAGTGTTCAATGCACGGAATGCGGAAGTGCTACTAACATTTCACAAGCAGGAGCCTACAAATTACAGGGAAAATATAGATTTCCCAAACTGCAAGACACGACTTGTATAACCAAGTAAAAGCTGGAGTTATTAAGTATATTAAAGAGTTTTAAGTATATGCACTGTCAATAAATGGCTCCCCTTCATGAGATCTGCGCTTATACTATAATATTGCAATATATTTTGACCGTGATTCGATGATCCCTGGTGTAGGATACGTTATTTTCTACCCTAGTAGGATGAAAGCAGTGTGCCAAACCATTTGAATCTCCAACCTCCTATAGGACCTCAGATTTGGTCAACATTCCTCCGGTTGTAACCTGAAGGCTGAAATAAGAGTGCGGGCCATTTCTGTTTAAAGTGTGTGGATGTCTGCCTGTGAGGAGAACATGAAAGAAAGCCTTGTGAATGAATGACAAGGAGAAGGCTGCATGGAAACAACAGGGTTGATGTGGAAGGAATCGTTGACTGTAAAGAGCCTTTCGACAGGATTCTGAATAAGTCTCAGTATTGGAAGGCACGGAATTGAATGGAGGGGGAACAGAAGAGGAAAAATTGCCTACAGTGTGAGCGCCATAGACCCATCCCTCCTCCAGAACACAGGCAACAATTGGAAAAATCTCTTAACGGACCTGGTTAAAACAGCGTACCTCACTATGTGCTCCCTGCACAAAGACCTCATGTATAAAGTTACACTTTGCTCCCTGAGTAGAGAGAGAGAGAGTCTGTTTGCTTTGTTAGGCTCCTCTAAGCAGGATTCTTTTATTCTCTGATTTTGTGGACAAAGAAACTACAGAAAGGGAAATAAGTGCTAATGCACAACAACCATTCTGTTTTGTTATCACTTTTTGTAAGATAAGTAAAGTGAACCTCCTACTACTGTTCTTCTAAAATAGGCAAGTTTTTTTTTTACAGACCAACTGAATAGACCCCCCTTGAGGGATTCAATGTAAAAACTGAGTGCTATGGGTGGAACAGACATGTTGTGTGAAATGTAATATATTAGATATATCAGTTGACTTGAACTCAACTCATGTTAAGACTTAAGTTGCATTTGAATGTAGCATTACATGGGAGAGCAGGATCGCACAATGCCATCATTCTTGTGATGGGAACAATCTGCTACATTCCCAATAAAGCACTTCCTTTGACTCTCAAAACCAATCACTTTAAAGCTTTTCTCTTCCAATTTTGGGTGCCTCAAAGGGCTTTTTTTCCTTTTTTTGTTGCTGTGAAATCGGCAACTGCCACTAAAACGACAGGTCTGTTCCTCCCTTTGAGTAAATTATTCCACAGATGTCTCCCAAGCATTGTAAGCAGATTGGTATAACAGTATCAGCTGGAATGAAGAGGCTGCGACAACCAATGTATCAGCCTGCTGATATCATGAGTGTTACCGCTGGACAAGCAATCTTCAAAGGCTTTACTGTTAATGCAGACGTCCAGCATGTATAATTCATTAAAAAAGGCAGGAAGCTCTTTGGTGCGGTGGTCCCAGAAGTGTGGATGGGAGGGGGGGGGGGGGGGGGGGGGGGGGAGTCATTCCCTTTTGCATGAGCAACAGCAACACCGCTGTTGCCTGGGTAATTCTCACAACAGCCGTGGTGCCATCCGTTCCCAAATTGAGGTCACTGGCAGGGGGCAGGGGGGATAAGCGATCATCTGCTTAATCGGACAATCAAAGAACATTTCCTTAATGGTTTTAAATACCAAGGCTATGAGTTTAATTGGATTTGCAACAGACAGCCCTTAAAGTGAACCTTTTACCATCCACCCTCTGTTTGTAATGGCTGCAATAAAAATCACGCTCAGTCTCAGCGCTTTAGCAGTAGCAGCTGCCTGTTTGCAGGACTGTAGGTGTGGACGTGTCACACTGGGGTTTCATTTGGACAAACGTGATTTCATAGAGGTATAGAGTGGGCTCCAGAATTATTGCCACCCTTAATAAGAATGGGGAAAAAAGGCTGCATATAATATACATAATGGATAATGATGTATATTTTATGTTGAAATACTACTTTATTTTAATTTAGTTAACCCCTTAAGTATCGCCCCTTTTCTTGACATAAGCTTACGAATGACATACCAAAAATAAAATTGTTACTATTCTTGAACCCTTTTGACTACAGACATAATCCTTGTATCTTCTGAAAAGTAACCCTTTGGGGTTTGTTATACAACAGTCAGAATTTTTCCAAATATTACTGAAACAAGAAGCTCAAATGCAGTGAAAGTGGAAGTTTTTTTTCTCATTAAAAAGATTTTCTGGACACAGATCATTGTAGCTGTGGCTTGTGGGCTCAGAAACACAATGGAGCCAAGCCACAGCTATTGACAAATCCCCTTTCAGATGTGAGGACAATAACACCAAATATTTGCATTCTGCATTGTTTTCCAAAAAGGACATTTGGAGACTCCAAAAGGACACATGGAAACAAAATTATATTATGGGTCTCACAAGGTATAAAATGCTGCATTTTGCTTACTGAACTGTACAACACTTTTTATCCTGAAAGGCCCTGCCTGTCACCCTCCCCTACCTCTCTGTCCCAAACTCCCTCTCTTTGCAGCTATCCTCAGACAGCAGCAGCTCAAGAAGATCATAAAACATAAAGTACAATAATCACAATAATACCATCTTGTATACTGACATATTCATTGATGTCCATTGAGTGAAGTGTTTGCCACATACCTAACCCCCATCAACAGGTCATACACATTCCATTTCACATGCTATTCATTATTCAAAAGCGGCCGGCTCCTTATTTATAAACATACAGAATAATAATACAATATTTTGAGAATTTATTTAAATGCTCACCGATATGAAATGGTGTCCCTTCACAGAAAATTCCCTGTATTGTGTTGTCAATGGTATTTTCACTGTCTTCCTCAGAAATATTTACTCAGTATGAGAAATTATTTCGCATTTGGTCCGCATTTGGTTTGTTATTTAGTTTTACCACCCACATGTCACAAAATAAGGAACTGCTGTCACTAAAGCAATGGCATGTTAAATGGGTTATACCAATAGAACCATGGGTTTTAACGCTTTTCAAACGGTATATCCTGTTACCATAGTGATTGAGAATTGCAGGCTGAATAAAGGAATGAATGAAAAAAAAAAAAAAAAAACCTGAAATTTAAGGGGTTAATCTCATTGTAAAGGAACTATATTGTGTCATTCCATCACCAAAGTACCATCAATTCAGAAGACACAGATGGTAATTGACCATCACAAGTCATTAAATGGGCACAAAAATAGACTTAAACATACCGCTTAAGGGCAATAATAAAAAGCTGTAGAATATGTAGAATGGTTGCAAACTTGCCTGGAAGTGCATATTATCCCCACGGACGATAAGGAGGTGAGGGAGGACATCAGTAACCCAAACCCAGTTTAAGAATGGCTGAGATTGGTTGTGTTTTGAGGTGACAACAACAACATAAAATGGCACCTCCATACCTGCAAACTGTATTCAGAAGGGTGACACAAAGACGGCCTTACTGAGCACAATAAACAAAAACAAAAGGTTTTTGCCAAACCTTATTGGAATTATGACTGGAAGAAAGTGCTATGGTCATTCATTCATGATTATCCTAACCCGCTTATCCTAAACAGGGTCGCAGGGGGGCTGGAGCGTATCCCAGCATACATTGGGCGAAAGGCAGGAATACACCCTGGACAGTTCGCCAGTTCATCGCAGGGCACACACACCATTCACTCACACACTCATACCTATGGGCAATTTACACTCTCCAATCAGCCTAACCTGCATGTCTTTGGACTGTGGGAGGAAACCGGAGTACCCGGGGAATCCCACGCAAACAGGGGGAGAACTTGCAAACTCCACACAGAGAGGCCCCGGCCGACCTTGCTGTGAGGCGGCAGTGCTACCCACTGCACCATCCATGCCACCGTGCTATGGTCAGATGAGACAAAATTGAATGTTTTGGTCATACACAATATGTTTGCCAGCAAACAAGGGAAAGCACCTCATACCTACTGTCAAATATAGCAGTGGGTCATTGATGTTTTGCTGCCAGTGGTCCAGGAGCACTATGTAAGATCAATAAATGAAAAAAAATGACTAGAAAATCTTGGCAAAAGATCTAGTTGCCTCTGCTAGGAAGCTGAGTTTTAGTCATTCAGTCTCCAGACTTAAATCCCATAAAAAACCTGTGGTCTGAACTGAAGGGGGGTGGTATCCCAAGGTTATCAATCATTGTGTAAAGTTCTGCATGGAGGAATGGTAAAAAATCCCTTCAAATCTGTTAGCAGAAATGATAGGAAAACGCTGTCATCTTTGCCACGGGTGTTTGTACAAAGTTTTAAACCAGCGGTGCCAATAATTATGGAACCTGTTTTTTGTTGAAATATTTTCTTTATTTAGAAAATGTAGGACTTTGGTTGATTCCATTTATAAAGTGTGTTACTTTAAACATTTTGGGAAATAAAGCTTATGTCAATTATTATTATTATTATTATTATTATTATTATTTTATTTTTTTGTGGATGTTTATCAATGGTGCCAATAATTCAGGAGCCCACTATGTCCCTGAAGGTAAATATGTAGGTGTGCTTTTAGTGACATACGATTAAAAATTATAAAAACCCCCTTTTTCCTTCCCAGCTTACAATGACAAATTTTCTTCTCATGTTAACTCTGTGCCATTTAGTGAATTCTGCCAGGAGTACTAAAAAGTATCTCAAAAGTGTCTGCTCTAATACAAGGGCCAGCTTTTTCCACACTACGTGGCACATAGATCTACAGGCGAGCTCAGTAGAGATGGAGGAGAGGTGTATCTTTCATTGACAATGACTATAGTCTTTGTTGGGAGGAACTAATATAGTGGTAACCTAAGTAACCCAGGTTGACTTAATCCTGACCTACCCCTTGTGGGACAAAGCCAATTTTGTTTGTGTGATTATGGACTTCCATTCAGCTAATGACTTTGCTAAGACCTGAACATGAGGTTTCTCAGCTGTAGGGCCCAGCCTATGCGTTAATGACAAACCCACTTGAGAAGCGAACACTGTGTTAGGCAACAGCTTTTGTATCATTACAAAAGGCTGGTCGTACCTACAGATGTAACTGAATAATGAGGGGCTGACTTTCTCCTGTCTCCTCTCTCCCGCTCCTTCGACCCTGTCCACAGGTGGAGAAGATCCGGCAGGTGAAGGCCAACTCTCTGTACCTGCAGGTGGAGAAGCTTCATCAGAACCTGAGCAAGCTTGACAGCACCATTGCGGCAGTGCAGCAGGTCCTGGAGGAAGGTCGCAACATGGACATCCTGCTTGCCCGCGAGCGCATGCTGGCCCAGATCCAGGAGCTGAAGAGCCTGCGGGGCTTGCTGCAGCCCCAGGAAGATGACCGCATAATGTTCACACCACCAGACCAGGCGCTCTTCATTGCCATCAAGTCTATGGGCCTGATCAGCAGCGGTGCCTTCGCCCCTGTCACCAAGGCCACGGGCGAAGGCCTGAAGGGGGCGCTGAAGGGGAAGGTAGCCTCCTTCACCGTGGTGGGTTACGATCACGACGGCGAGCCCCGGCTGTCTGGCGGCGATGGCATCTCAGTGGTGGTGATGGACGTGGATGGTAACCTGTCGGTGGCTGATGTGTCGGACCACCAAAATGGCACATACACGGTGAGCTACCTGCCCAAGACCGAGGGCGAGCACCTCCTCTCAGTGTTCATCTGCAACCAGCACATTGAGGGGAGTCCCTTCAAAGTGCTCGTCAAGGCTGGCCGCAACTACGGGGGCGTAGGCGTGCCGATGGCCTCCTTTGGAGGGGAGGGTGAAGGGGATGGCCAGCTGTGCCGGCCCTGGGGCATCTGCGTCGACAAGGAGGGCTACGTAGTTGTGGCTGACCGCAGCAACAACCGCGTGCAGATCTTCAAGCCTTGCGGAACCTTCCACCATAAGTTTGGCACCCTGGGCTCCCGCTCTGGGCAGTTTGACCGGCCTGCCGGTGTGGCCTGTGACTCCCAGAGGAGGATCATCGTGGCTGATAAAGACAATCACCGTATCCAAATCTTCACCTTTGAGGGTCAGTTCCTTCTGAAGTTTGGGGAGAAGGGAAGCAAGAACGGACAGTTCAACTACCCATGGGACGTGGCCGTCAACTCTGAGGGGAAGATTCTGGTCTCTGACACCCGCAACCACCGCATCCAGCTCTTCGGGCCTGACGGGGCATTCCTGAACAAGTACGGCTTTGAGGGGGCCCTCTGGAAGCATTTTGACTCGCCCCGGGGCGTGGCTTTCAATCACGAGGGACACCTGGTAGTGACAGACTTCAACAATCATCGGCTGCTGGTGATCCGGCCGGACTGCCAGTCGGCCCGCTTCTTAGGCTCCGAGGGCACAGGCAACGGGCAGTTCCTTCGTCCACAGGGGGTCGCTGTCGACCAGGAGAACCGCATCATTGTGGCGGACTCCCGCAACCATCGGGTCCAGGTGTTCGAACCCAATGGCAACTTCTTATGCAAGTTTGGCACTCAGGGTAATGGCTTTGGGCAGATGGATCGCCCATCCGGTATAGCCATTACACCTGATGGTGTAATTGTTGTTGTTGACTTTGGAAACAACCGAATCCTCAAGTTCTGAAAAGGCTTTCTCAGTTTGTAATGAAAACTGAGAAGATGATAAAATCAATACAAGAAGAAATGTTAAGGTACACATTAAGAACAGTCTGTCTAGATGAGGGAATTGCCGACTACCAAGGAAATTCTTTTTTTTTTTTTTTTTTTTTTTTGTGGCTCACTCCCTTCCATTTTGGGTATCCCTGAGCAGATTTGTGTGGTATACTGTATGTGCTATAGGGAGTACTTGATATAATCATTTAAGCAGTATACATCTATTAGAAAACCATCTGGTCACATATAGTTGTTGCTTGTCCCACTAGTAAACAAGACTGACCTTAATACGTATCTTAATATGTTCTTCGCTGACCATCTCAGGGAAATTCTCGCATTCTTGAAATATTGTACACTTTGCATCATACCTACCTCATCTAGCTCATATATGAATGTAATGTGTTTGTTTTGCAGAGATTTAGTCCGTGATGTTTTACAAAGAAGAAAAAAAGTCTACCTCAATGCTTTTTTATTTAAGAGTGAGAGAAAAAAGAAAAACAAACAAGAATTGGTTCATATTTGCACAGACTTTCAGTTCAATTCTGACTGTGCACATTAAGCAATTTAAAACTCTGAATGTTGCCGAGACAATGCTCAGATTATGCTTGGCTACATGTTAAGGATGAAAAGTGTGGAGGCCTTTCGATTATTTTACTGTTGTTTGTTAGTGCCGTTCCATTTGTTTATACAGTTATTTTTCTAATTGCATTAACTTCCAACTCCTCATATCTCTGCATGGCAAATAAATGTCCTTGCCAGATTTTCTTTTATGTTGCAGTGGTGTGTTAGATTAGAAGATTAAATTGGTCACCTACATATAGCAAAATTGATAGCCATTATTTGCAGCTTTGTCTGTCATCATTTCCTCAGTATCAAGGACAAAAACACTTGAGAAAGATTTTGCATACCTTTTCGTTTAGTAATCTCTAGAGGCATAACTGGACTTGATGGATGTTTTCTTAAAGTAGATGGCACAAAATATTTCCACAACCAGACACATTCGATATAGAAAGGACAGCCAAAAAAGTATAACTGAGGCAAAATAAGGATTGGCATTTCTGGTGTCAGCCTTTCTTGAAACCAAATATTGTATGACACACCCCTTGCATCTGTCATTTGAGTTTTAAAATGTTCTTTAAAAAAAAGTTACATTTTCTAAATTGAAGCGTTTGAAAATTGTTGTCAGTGAGCTGCGTTTTCTTTCGTTTCCTCGTTGGCATTCATTTCCTTGCTATGGTTTTTACCCTTTAATGAATGAAGACTGTAATTGCTGAGTGTAATTGCTCCCACCGCCAAGGGGTGACGTGCTTTAGGCCTTTGTAGGACATGGCTGCTGAGTAACCATTGGCTTTGGGCTTTTCAGTAAAAGCCAATCCATTTGGCTCTGGAGATTGGGATGGATTAAATCCAAACCTTGGAGGACTGCTGCTGAGTCAGTTTGTATTTATTAATTTAAAAAATATATCTGAGGTGCATTCAGGCCAGCCCTCTAAAAATGGAGGTCTCATTCCAGCTAGAAGAAGGAACCAAAGTAAGAATTTCTGCACAATGGGCTACTTTCGTTTGGCACCGACTAATTCTTATATTTTTTTTACCCTTTATGACAATTTAGCTTTTGAATTGTTTGGATGGCTTGAACCCCCTTCTGACCACCCCCAGGCACCCATACTAATGGTGATGTACCAGTGGCTCAGATTTTTTGAATACTTGGTGAGACAAAGATGAAAATGGAAGATTTATCTCAATGTTTGAGAAATGCTGTTGAAGAAAGACATTTTGGAAAAGGCTTTACTCAGATTTACTTCCACCTGAGGGACAAAACTTATAGTAATTGTTGTTCTGCAGGTCTGAAGTATAAAGATTAAACTCAAAGCTCAATGTTTAGTGTCAGCTTTTGTCTGGCATTCATCGTGTGTGCTCTTATCAACTTAGTACTATTTTCATGTTCTTTTCAGATTAATCTAATTATTCCTGTTACCTCCACAAATGTCATTACCTCTATATACACAAACACACACAGTCTGTAGAATTCCACTTAATTTTTTGCACTTCTATAATGTGAATCTGAGTGTTCAAAAGCCCCCACCACCCCAAAAAAAGATATCTGTCTTTGGCTGTTTTATGTCCTATAAAACACTGACATTGAAGGTACTGAATGATTTAAATTTCATTACCTGCTTCTGCAACAAATCGCTTGAGGCGACAGTCTGTATGGAATGCATTAGGGACTTGCTGACTGATGCTTTCTTGGACAGGAAGAAAGTACTTTTTTTAATCCTATTGGTTTCAATCGCAGTATAACTCAAGTTTCACAATCAGTTAGTCTGCTGAGGCTGATCCTCTTGGATTGTACTGGCTGCATCTGGCAAACCATTCCTTGGGGTTAATTTTCACATTCTCTTTCCAGAGAACATTAATTTCAAGCCCAGATTCAGCAGATATTTTAAATAAAAGTTGTAACATAAATTATGTAGATTTCCAAGAGCAGCTTTATCCACTCAGACTTGGTGTTTCTCCATGTTTTGCAGTCAGACTTAGTTAAAAATGTTGTTTGTGTGCTTTAGTTTTTCAGCCATGCATTGTGGCATTATCTTTAAAGTCTGATGTTTCTATCTGTAGTTAGCTCCAGGATCAGCTCAGGGAAAAGTGGAGTATGGAATATGACCCAATTCATGGTTGATTACACTCGCTGTCATTAAAATCTGAACCTCACAACGAATATCAGCTGTAACGACATATTACTATTTTCCACACAGGTCAAGATTGAATCAATCCCTAATGAAGTGAAATCTTTATTTTTTTGTTTTGTTTGGTTTTTTTTGTGTATGAAACAGAGAATTAAATTGAATCCAGCCGTTAGTCTGAGGGCCAAACCAGTCACATTTTTCTGCATGGAGCAGATTTAAAAGATAGTGGATTTGTGTACTAACTCTTTACATAATGTTTTGTAATTATACATGCATGGATCTGCTCTTGGATGTAGAACCATCATCCACCAGATTGATTTAAACCATGAAATGAATTGTGCCTTTTTATTATAGCAGGATCAAATTCAGGACAAATCTGAAGTATGTGCCAAAAATTAACCCCACATGTAGCGTGGTGCCAAATAGAACTGGAGAAACTGGGTAACAAGGAATGAATCTAGGGAAGGGTGTTAATGCAGAGATGGATCTTAGCTCAGTTTTTTATTTTGTATTATTGGGGGTGGGGGGGTGGGGGTGTGTTTGGCAGCAGCAGCCCGCCAGTTAACAGTTAAATTTTTTTATTATTACATGAATCGAAGCCGCTTTTGTCAGGTTATGGTGAAGCAGCTGAACTATTATAATTAATTTGTATGAAAGTGCGTAATATCAGGTGCAAGTTTTAGATCTTCAGATTAAGGTTCTTCTTGCAGTACATTCTCCTTGCATTAAGACAGGTGAGGTGCAGTTCCCAGCTTCCACTAAGACTTACTACAAATGGCCGTTTGCCTCTATAAATCTGTTGGGAAATTAGCATTTTGCCTCTTTATTACAAAACTTAATTCATGTATCATCAAAATGACCTCAAAATAACGCTTTTACCTCAACAAAGACATTGTAGAAACCTCAACCTAGCATTACCTTAGCAGTTATGGAGATGAATTAACCTTTTTTTTTATTACAAAAACTCATAAAACACTTGATAGTACAAACTGTGGTGTACAGGAATATGTTGAAGAAATGTACCAAGTTGTTAGCACATTGTTAGAGACAAAAGTGCACGCTAGTTTTAGGACAGAGAGCCTGCTGCTTTGAACAAACATCTAACACTGATGAGTTTTTTTTTTAACCTTTTTTGTGTTTCAGTATTATGAAATGTTCAGTCTCTGTTCACCTTTCAATTAAGTTGCAGAGTTCTAACTCTAAGATCCTTAGATCTTCACTCTGTAAGAGGCAAACAATGTATGCATGCTTTAAAAAGTCAGTAGAGAAGTGTTTGTGATTTGTTAAAAACTAAAGATGAGCAGGGAGGGCATAGTTTTTAAAATTTACATACACAAATATGTGCTTGATGGGTCGTTGGGGTGGGGGGTGGTTTTGACAGTGAGATTGTATCTCCCTTTTATAGAATAATAGCTTTACAGAGCCCAATCATGTTACTGCCACGTCTGCAACATTAGGGTGTTGAGATGGTCCACATGCCTTAAACACTATTGGAGCAGGATACTGTTGACATATACCCAACGCATATGTCTGTACACTTCATAGAATGCTGTATGTCTCTCAAAACTGCCAAAGATTCTCCTGTGCACATGAAAGGAAACTGCTGAAACTGTACTTAAATTATCTGTAGGTCTTGCAGCGTTATAGTGCCACCAGTGGTGTTATCACACTGAGTTCTGTTGCTACATTCTTTGATATAATAGCTTTTTCTTTCCTCTGCTCTGTACAGAAGTTAGCCTGTCAAATAGACATCTGC
Organism: Conger conger; assembly: GCF_963514075.1. Classification (NCBI taxonomy): domain Eukaryota; kingdom Metazoa; phylum Chordata; class Actinopteri; order Anguilliformes; family Congridae; genus Conger; species Conger conger. The sequence continues at coordinate 18,801,626 of NC_083768.1, forward strand.
GTCTGTGCTTTTTGGATGTAGCCACATTCTCCCTGCAATGACAGTTTGGTCTAAAAAAGGCGGTGTTGTGCTGTTAAAAACACTTCATTATCAGCCAAAGCAGGAGTTCCACTGGACCAAAGAACACACAAGCCTGTACATATATTACATTGGCTACAGCCACACCTCTTCAAAATTCTTGTACAGTGTTTTATGTGCGTTTGGAATGGTTCTTTTTGAGGGTAAATCATTAATGTGAATGGTGTTCCCTTGCAACATGTTTCCAAGGGGGTGGGGTTGTTGGGAATTAGATTGTGAATCCCATCCTTGCTTCACATTACTGTTAGTGGCGTCCCACCAGTGCATACATTTTACAACTATTTAACATAGCAGCTCGCGGTTGTAGCTTTGTGTACCTCAAATGGTGGTGTTTTGTATGCATTAGGTTTGGTCTAAATGCAGTCATCCAATGAGCAAACTGCTGTCTTGTCTTGATTGGATCCGCTGTCATTACGGGTTTACTGAAAAATCGCTGTCCGTTCCATCAGCTTTCTTTGCCTCTTATAGATTAAAAAGACAAAATAAAAGGCAGAGTGTACCAGTTAATATGTGCATGGTCTTAGACCTTTTAATGATTGTATAATCTTAAAAAAGAAAAAAATATGGGAAAAAAAAAAAAAAAAAAGAAAAAAAAAAAACTCAGGTAGCTTTCCAGCTCCCAGAGTTTTGGGAGCTCAGTTAAATAAAATGTTGTGTCCCATAGTGCTATAGTGATTCTTATGTTCATACCTCAGAAATTTAGTCAGATTTATTTTTCTGTGTGTGTGTGTTCATATACCACATTACCTCTTGATCTAAAAGAAATGTTACTCTGAAATTCTTCAGGATGTTTTCATTTATTTTTACTTTTTGTTTGACAAAAAAAATTCTAACAATCCAAACTAAAGGATTCATGGCAACCCTTTTGGAATGTATGTTTTTTACGGAAAGGGTTGCCACGTCACCTGTTTTTCACGTGCCACAAAGCAGTTGCTAACAGGGACACAGGGGACATGACTATAGTGTTAATGCAACCACTCGCTGGGAGAGAAGATTCTCAAAAGAATGCTTGACACAGGACTGTTTTCACTGGAAAAACTGCCAGGGAAGACCGGATACACAGATTAAAACACTATCATGTCACACCAAAGTGCATAACTTAATATCCCAAAATGTATCACTGCATTACTTAAACACTATATACCAGGAGTATCAAACTCCAGTCCTGGAAGCTGCACTGTCTGCAAGTGTTCAACCAGCAGCCAGTTAAGGCCTTGAGAACAAAGTGTGTGGACTTTTAAGCCAATCAACAGCTTCAAATTCACTATTGTTTCAAAAATTCAGGAACCAACTGACACTCCTCCAGGACTGGAGGAGTGTCAGACCTTTGGGTCCTAGGGAGATATTATTCTGACCTGATCTGCTGACTGTATTGGTTATCCTTAGTCCTCGTCCCATTTTAAGCAGTTGGGGAAATACCCACAACCAGAACTCTCTCCCAGAATCATCCACTGTGTCCTGAGGGTGGCTGACATTGTGTGTTTTCATTTGACAGAAATCCTCTGAATGTATCCCCCTTCACAGTCCATGAAGAAAGGCTGTCATGTGTGACTGGCTGAGTTTAGATGGGTGCTGGTGTCACTTCCTCCCCCAGGTTCTGGGTGTATTATATGTGTGTGTGTATGTGTGTGGGGAGGGTGGTGCTCGGGGCTCAGGGCTCTCCAAGCGCTCCACAGCCCCCCCTCCTGACCACCCCCTCCCCCATCTCTTTCTCAGGACTGGCAGGAAGTTTAGTCATGTCTTCTGTCTAAATGAGGTAAAGGAGACTATAATATATTCTGGTTGCCTGCAGCCTTTTTCTGTCGTCTTTTATGGACTTTAAACATTTCCTATGCAGTTTTATTTTATTTTTATTTTTTTTGGTTTACACTTAAATAAACTTGTATTTCTTGGAACGTCGACTACTGTTATGTTTCTCTACATGCTACAGGCATTTATGGACACAGACATACAGACACACGCAAACATCTTTGTTGAGGTAAAATCACCAGTAATTGTTGAATATTTATTTGTTGGTGCTGTAGTTTGAATCTCAAACAATGTAAAACTCACCATGCACAAAACATACACTCTATACGTCTCTTAATTTAAAAAAAGAAATACAAATCCGCTTTCATTCCATTGCAACTAAACTTTAAAAGTGTACATAAGTCTTATATAATACCCCCCAATATGGAGGGAAAGGTTGCTGTGTACAACACACCGAGTGCAAATGTGAAATGGTCTAGTTATCAAGACCTTGTCTGAAAATGAAACACACATGACAAAAGGAAGCGAACAATAAATGGCGATGAAAAATAAATGTCCTAAGTTTATGTTGTTGATCTGTGATAATTTTACCAAGGGGGTACAATTTTACATGAAAGGAACCGTTGTTTCCTGGGATGGGCTGACTGGGCTGGGTCCACCCACATCATTTGCTCCTGATTTGTATAAAAGAAGAGGTTGCCTGTTTGCCAGACTTCAGAGCATCTAAACGCAGTGCTAAATTCTGTATTTGCCTGCGAAATAGGGTATGTCCCAGACTGCTCAGTTGCTGCTTTACAGTTTCTCCTGCCAGTGTAGGAGGAAATAAATTGCTTACCAACAGAGCCAACTCAAAACTGTGTGCAATGTGCCTGTGGGCAATTTGTCATCCCAAGGCCCCTAACTATGACTGCCTGGACATTTTTTTTTTTTTTTTTAAATCATCCACCACCCATTCTACACCCATGTAATGCTTTAGTACATTAAAGCATGTTCATATTGTCTTGCCATTATATTATACTATAGAATTATTACAATATTACAATGGTTACCCTACAATGATCAACATATTACAAGAGAAACCAGACAGGCTTTGTTTTATTTTAAATGATAAAATACACTCACTGAGCTGTAAAGGAGGTGGATAGATGAATAGGCTGGATCAGGCAAGGGGCATCAGCCAGGACACAGGATTCAGAATGTCTGGTTCATAGTTTATGTACATAGGTAGTTGGGGGTGTGTGTCTATGGTCTGAAAGGAAACAGTGAATATAACAATGTCAATAAGTCAATAGCAGACATTATACTGCTATACAATCAATGGGAATCATATTGATCACAATAATAATCATTACACTGTCCAAAATATAGGAAATTAGGATACAGATGCAATATCAGTAAACACAATAGTATTTACATCAATGCTGTATGCATTGTAACAATTAATTTCCTGACTGAATTCTACTATAGTGCTACAGCACCCTCTTGTGGTCAGAGATGCGCAGGAAGGTACTAAATGGCAGCACACATCACCCAGGTGCTCTGAAGCTACTAGCATTCACCACAACTACAAGCAACTATATAGCTACTTGTAGCATTAAGAAGTATGTTATTAATTTATTAAAACCAGTAATATTCAACAGGCATAGCACACGATAAACATATATAATATGGACCAAATGCTAGTAATAGAACTGGACTAGTGCAATTAAATCTTACTGTAGCTAAAGTGAATATACCAAACTAGATCAGTAATTAAATCTTAAACATACAAACATGCACACTCAAGCAAACTTAGCACACCAATCACTAACTTAAGCATCAGGAATGCACACATACAGGTAGAAGGGACTAAATAAACTAGAACAGCCAATATAAGCAGCCTGTAGCGTAGTGGTTAAGGTAAATGACTGGGAGACGCAAGGTCGGTGGTTCTAATCCCGGTGTAGCCACAATAAGATCCGCACAGCCGTTGGGCCCTTGAGCGAGGCCCTTAACCCTGCGTTGCTCCAGGGGAGGATTGTCTCCTGCTTAGTCTAATCAACTGTACGTCGCTCTGGATAAGAGCGTCTGCCAAATGCCAATAATGTAATGTAATGTAATATAAGGAATCTATAAGGAAATCAGGAGCCCACATTACTGGAGCTCTGAACCACAGTCTTCAGGCATGGAGGAGTGACTGCTGAGAACCACTGATAAGACAAGAGTCTGTGTCCTTTGGGCCAACAGGAGAGCAAGACCTAAACTTTATACATTACGATATAATACTTAGCCTATAGCCCAATCGCAATTTTGTACAGCAGCCCCTATATTTAGGATACATTTGTCCAAAGGATCGATTACACTTGAGAACCGTAGCGGAGGTGGCTGTGTCTTCTGGGATGGGTGGCAGCTTAAGCGGGCAATGGGTCAGGTGTAGGTCCTGTTTTTGCTCTTTACTTCTGCAACCCGGACAAGACCATCCTTCCCAGGGTGGATTTGGGTAATCTGACCAACTGGCCACAGGGCTCTGGTTAGCTGAGGGTCTAAAATCATGACTTCTAGACTGCAAAGATGGAAGGTAGTTCTTGAGGAACTGGGCCCAGAATTGGTCAGCAAGCACCTGACTGTAGCACCAGGTCTCAGTGTCTGCATACACTACTCGTGGAAGGGAAGGATCTGGCCGCCCCATCAGAAGAGAATTTGCGGTGACAGGGTCAGGATCTGTAACATATAGCCTAGTGGCTTAGAAATGAGGATACCCTCAATCTCAACTAACAAAGTCCTTAACACTTCTTCTGTTGCAGACTGGGCACCAAGTGTAACATGCAGGGCGTACTTCAGGGTGCGGATAACCCTTTCCCAAATTCCTCCAAAATTAGATGCATTAGGTGGATTGAACTCAAAGTGTATTTGCTGCTTGGCAAGCTCTGTTTGCAGACTACCCCTTTTCAGGCAGGTGATTTCTTCTTTGAAAGTATCAAGCTGTGCAGTGGGGGGACTGGATGTGCCTGCTGCATCATGAATCTGCTGGGCTGTGGCCTCTAACAGGGTCAGGACGGTAGTGAATTGACTGACATCTGCATCCCAGAATTCTGGGTCCATCCACAGAAGGTTGATTTCCTTAGTTTTTCTGCGGTCTCTGTTACCAAGCCTGGAGGAGGCTGAGGCCATTGGTCAGGGGACTGATGTAGGAACAACGGACCATCATGCCATCTGTTTGGGGGGAACTAACCCTTGAAGGGACTTTCCTCTGGTTATATCATCAGCTGGATTGTAGTTTGAGCTGATGTAGTGCCAGGTATAAGTGAGATACTGTATCCCTGCTCCCCTTGTGCCCACCTGAATGACTCTGACTGGAGCCAGGACAGGACAGTAGTGGAGTCTGACCACATAACTGTTTTCTCTATAGGCAGAGTTAACTCCTTGTGCACTACCTCAGGCAACTGTGCTCAGTTTAGGACTGCGTTGAGCTCCAATCTGGGTATGGACAACTGTCGTTTAGGAGCTACTCTAAAGTGGGCCATCGGGAAGGTAACATTTTACCCTTTGGGTCTTCTGAGCGCAAATGAGCTACAGAGCCGTAGGCTTGCTCAGAGGCATCACACAAGACATGAAACTGCCGTCTGCTGTTTCCAGAGCTGTAACAGGGCAAATCCACAGTAATGTCAACCTGAGCATGAAAAAATAAACTTACTTACTTCCCAATGAAACTTCTTTCACATTTACCCTCAGGAAGTATATTTTAGGGTAGGGACTTTTTCCATTGTATTAATGAAATGGCATGTTATTACCATTACGGTGCAGGATGCATTATCACTAAAATAGGTCTTTCAGTCAACTACATTTAAAAGCTTTTTGAAAGAGCTCAACTTTGCATAGTTTTTTTATTTTTTATTTTATTTTATTTTTTTTATGAAATTGAGAGGTATATAAGGCAAAATTAATCGAATGTAAGTTTTAATTGATCATTTTAGGATCTCGTAAAGATGAGAGCCCGACTGCAACCGCTAGTGTAACGTCCGCCACGTTTTTGAGGAAATGATTCTGTAAAACAGGCGTTTGAAATAGGGTTGTATTAAAAATGTATATGCAAATGTATATGTAAGTGTAACTTTCACGGAGGTGATCTGTGATCTATAATTGGTTCCTTTTTCTAATCAATCTAGTCAGTGTCTTTTTGAACGTTACGGACGTGACAGTTAATTAAGCTTCATAAAATAAGAAGACATTAAAGAACGTTTATTTATTGCAAAGGCGAGTCCCATTGTTTGAGTCATTTTGTGTAAAATACTGCGACACTTTAGACCATTTAATTTCGGTTTAATGTTATCTAGCTTGCTGAAGTAGGCTACCCACTGTCAATGCGTCGACACAGTTACTGTACTGTAATGGTGAAGCCGACATTTGGAATGAAATAATGCGTTGATCGTTAGGCAACATGAAATTCACGTGAAATTCTAACATACACTGGTCTAACTCAATATCGTTGTTCTTCCCAGTAGATTGTTTCATGCACATACCGGAGTTTATTCACTTTTGTCATATTCAGGCCTTTACGAGAATAGAAAACAATTAAAGAACATCACATTATTTATGTCAAAATGTGGGAATACAGTGGACTACACGAAAAATTGATCTCACGGAATTGTTTCATTACAAATATAAAATTGTGTAGTACGTTAAAAAATGCATTTCCCAAATGATGGAGCTCACTGCATGTATAAAAAGTGCTGTAATTTATCAAAGGTGAAACCAAAATGGTAAAAATACAATTTCGGAGAATCTGCACATCAAGATCATGCGCTCTGTTAGATTATAATTCTATAATTGTGGAATACAGAGCCAATAAAAAAGTATGACTTTGTCCCGTTTAAATCGCTTCGTAGTTATACGTCTTATGTTGTCACGGTTGACCACTAAATAAAGAAAATACATATTTATACATATATTTTCACAATTTGCTATAGCACGCACACATTCATTCCATAGTAATCTCAAGCAGAGCATACACATTTCTTAATTAAACTACATTTGCCCCTGATGATGTTTCTGGTAAGAAATAGTGAAATTGTGGTAAGCATATTTTTGGCACTTTAACCTCAAATTCATTGTTACATCTCAAAAGCTTTGGGCCACATTTCCCGATAACGGCGTCTCTTAGCGTTTTACGAAGATTCGAAAGGTATACCTTACTAAAGTTGTTTACTTTTCTAGGTGTGTTTCCCGAACTATCCTATAGGAGGTTGCTTAAGGGATAGCTTCAACATGCGACGCTATAAGGCCCATCGACAGATCCAGGATTGATTATTCACGTCATGCAGCGACTGCGTGACTAAGTTATGAGAAAAAGTAGTGTCCGTTATAAATAAAACACTGCAGGAATGCTTAAAAATATTGCATTTATCACGACTGGTGGGAACTTATTGATATAATTGAAAACGTACAAACTGAATTATCCAACTGTATATATAATTTTCACCAAATGGGTGCAAGAACCCGGCAAACTGTTTTCAGGAAATACCAGGTAGACCTTGAAGAGCACTATGCCAGGTAAACATGCTAATGATTGCACAACTTTTTTGCACAACTGTAGGAATTTTGAATCATGGGATTGCAAAATCCCCCAAGATGGTAATTGCATTCAATACATGACACTTTTCAAAAATCAATAAAATAAATCATACCCTACCTGGTATTTCCTGAAAACAGTTTGATTTAAATTTTTTCTAGATTTTTTGGCATGTATTGAATTGAATAGTGAATATTTTGCGGAAGAGTTTGCTATTCCATTATTCTAAATACCCACTGTAAAAACGCAGGTAATCGATATGCACGGACACACGCGAAGGTCATTTTCATGAATATTGTGGAATTTTGAAAACAGTTCAAAATTCGGCCTTTATAGGTTTTTAAAAATTGCCATTCATTAAAAATAATTAATAATATTTTGGAGTATTGTCCAAATGTTATTATTTTATTATTGAGTGTTTAAAATAACCAAACGGTATCATTCGGATTATTTAACGAGCGAGTCGTGGAGATTTCAGCTGTATGTTGTCGTCATTACCGTAAAACACAATGTAGATCCGCAGTATGGATAGCGTGACCGACGAAGGAAAAGATACAAAGTGAGATAGGATTCAGAAAACTTCAGGACTTTTTTGCGAGAGGCCTATTATTCTATTTGTTGTGATTTTAAAAAAAAATATCGTATCTCTTTGTCATGATAATATCTCAAACACTATAGGCTATATATTGGTCTTGATTATTTTGCAATTATGTTTATAACTGAATAAGAAACATCAATGAATGTAGCGATTGCGTGTAGCGTACTAGGAAATCCGTTTTCTTCGTGTCATAAAAGTATATAACATTTTATAAATAGGTAGGTAGTGGTGGGCAGTGCGCTGAAAAAAAATCGTAAAACCGAGCAGTAGTCTACCCTACTCAACCCGTTTAGTTTCTTTTGCTGGATTAATAATCAAACATTTGCTGAATAATCAAGACCAATATCTAGCCTATATTGTTTGAGATATTATCATGAAAAAGATTGCTACAAAGTGAGATTGTTTAACACAGATGGCAGGAATCAGAATAATAAGCCGATAGCAAAAACATCCCAAAGGGTTTTCTCACTTTGTGTATGGAATGTAGACTAATTAATTAAGACGGCACTCCATTTAGTCAAAACGATTTCAGGCGCACAACAGCTTTAATTTAGGCTAGTGCCATCAATACATTGTTAATATTACAGACAATTAAACAACTGGAAACCATGTACCAAGGCTTTCCAAATTGACATACAATCTTGCATTATTTGCATTAGTTTGCATTTTTGGATGAAAGGTGACCATTCTGCCTTAACAAGACAAATCATATTAATTAAGATCACCTTGGGTGCTTTATTGAAAGGATAAATAAGCAAAGGCTTCTTGGTTGCAGTTGAATGTGTGTAGTACTCTGGGATTGCAATGGGTTGGTGGTTTCTGCTCCTTGGGCTGTGTGTTTGTGGCGATGGAGGTGATTTTGTTTGTTTAGTAATTGATTGTTAAGGTAGTTGAATTACTCTAGGTTTTTTTTTAAAATTCATTCATTTTTATAATTATATAAAGGTAATTGGCAGTGCATAAGATTAGCTGATTTGGGAAGGCCCAGCTGCAGTGTCTTTAAATTGTGCCATTTGCTGTTCTTTGTATGCTTAACTTTGTTTACTGTTCAGGTTATCCACTACATGGCCTTCACAAACTTGTTGATTCTGTAGTCATGGGTGGGGATGGACTGGTGCCCCCTGAGAGCAACACCGGCAGTGACGACCCGGGAGGCACACCGCCCCCCATGAGCAACAGCACTGGCAGTGACGACCCGGCAGGCACCAGCAGTGATGACCCAGGCGGCACGGCGCCCCCCATGAGCAACAGCACTGGCAGTGATGACCCGGCAGGCACCAGCAGTGATGACCCAGGCGGCACGGAGCCCCCCATGAGCAACAGCACTGGCAGTGACGACCCGGCAGGCGCTGGCAGTGACGACCCGGGAGGCACACCGCCCCCCATGAGCAACAGCACTGGCAGTGACGACCCGGCAGGCACTGGCAGTGACGACCCGGGAGGCACACCGCCCCCCATGAGCAACAGCACTGGCAGTGACGACCCGGCAGGCACCAGCAGTGATGACCCAGGCGGCACGGCGCCCCCCATGAGCAACAGCACTGGCAGTGACGACCCGGCAGGCACTGGCAGTGACGACCCGGGAGGCACACCGCCCCCCATGAGCAACAGCACTGGCAGTGACGACCCGGCAGGCACTGGCAGTGATGACCCGGGAGGCACACCGCCCCCCATGAGCAACAGCACTGGCAGTGACGACCCGGCAGGCACTGGCAGTGACGACCCGGGAGGCACACCGCCCCCCATGAGCAACAGCACTGGCAGTGACGACCCGGCAGGCACTGGCAGTGATGACCCGGGAGGCACACCGCCCCCCATGAGCAACAGCACTGGCAGTGACGACCCGGCAGGCACTGGCAGTGACGACCCGGGAGGCACACCGCCCCCCATGAGCAACAGCACTGGCAGTGACGACCCGGGAGGCACACCGCCCCCCATGAGCAACAGCACTGGCAGTGACGACCCGGCAGGCACTGGCAGTGACGACCCGGGAGGCACACCGCCCCCCATGAGCAACAGCACTGGCAGTGACGACCCGGCAGGCATTGGCAGTGACGACCCGGAAGGCACACCGCCCCCCATGAGCAACAGCACTGGCAGTGACGACCCGGCAGGCACTGGCAGTGATGACCCGGGAGGCACACCGCCCCCCATGAGCAACAGCACTGGCAGTGACGACCCGGCAGGCACTGGCAGTGACGACCCGGGAGGCACACCGCCCCCCATGAGCAACAGCACTGGCAGTGACGACCCGGCAGGCACTGGCAGTGACGACCCGGCAGGCACCGGCAGTGATGACCCAGGCGGCACGGTGCCCCCCATGAGCAACAGCACTGGCAGTGACGACCCGGCAGGCGCTGGCAGTGACGACCCGGGAGGCACTCTGACCCTCAAGAACTTAATCGCTGGGTCCACATGGCGTGACCCTGGACTATCCTCTCACCTTCCAGGCAGGGGATGAGTAACTTTGTCTCTTGGAAGGTGTGGTTTTCCATGGCTGCATACCTGTCCCTGGATCTTCAGCTTGTTGGAATCTGCAAAAGACAGTTGGTACAATTTGCTTGACATTTGCTGTTCAATACATTGACTTGTGTAAAACTGATGTAAACCAATTTGCTTTGTCAAGGTAACCTTGCTCTTCCAGGGCATGACCCTTTACATGGTTTGCTGGCCTTATAGTTGAAATGATGCTGATCCTATGATGCACTTTGCAGCATGTAATTGAAGGGTGTGAAATAATTGGCATAATTATAATTTATCAGTTCTGCTTGTACCGGTTTATATTGTGGGGAACTGGTCTGCAACTGTTGTGGTGAGGGAAATTCAAATGAATGTGGATAATCATTTCTGTACACTTCATTCCTTTTGTATTAGGCTACCACACTAAGAACAGCAAATTCTTTACATAAGCTACAATCTCCCTGGAATTGTGTAGGCTTTGCCATTTGTTTTATTAAACAAAGCAACAAACGACTTGGCGTTAACACAAGCTATATCACTGAATTATTAAATGAGTCCATTAATAAATGTGGCCTCTTTCTATTTCTGAACACTCCAATGACAGTCTTGTGACCTGTGTGGTGTGACCTCCCCTCTCAAGCCTTTGACTAGTAAATGAGCCAACACTAGGCATGAGTCCCACTGTGTGTAAAACGCCTACTCTTTTCCTATTCTATACTCTGGAAACTGATCTTCCCCTGTTTCAGTATTGGAGGAGACTCTGTCCTTCCTGCCCCGGCAACGCGTACTGTGTCTGTACACAAGCAGTGATTTAATTGCTGAAGGTTCTAATATGTTTGGAGTTTAAAAATTAACCAGATTATCGGCTTTTTTAACCACTATAAATACCTCTTTATGAAGCTCTTTTTCCTTTTTCATTGCAAACCTATTGTATGGCTTTGAGTGTTGAGCAGGTCTGTAAATGTTGCACAAAAAAAAGGAGGTGGTTTACATTTTCAGTTTAATTAAAAAAAGTCTCAGGACCGGATGTAGCTTCCAGAGAGGTACTTTTTTGGGATTTATTTTCTACCCTGCTATCTGCCATGAATTATTGAAAAAGGACCATGATTCTTTAACCAGTCTATAGTTCCAGGTAGACAGCCAGCAGTACTGCCTGGGAAGGGATCTGGTTTGTGTGGGCAACAGACCATTTGAGCTAAATGAAAAGAGCATAAATGGTGAACAAAAATAATGCAAAGCTAAAAAACAGCCTGTTTAGCAACATTTCGTATACACTCAGTGAGCACTTTTAGGTATTTATTAGTCTTATTGGTCTTCTGCTGCTGTTACCTATCCACTTAAGAGGTTTGAGGCATTGTGTGTCCAGAGATGCTCTCCTGCATACCACAGTTGTAACTGTCACCTTCCTGTCAGATTTGGCCAGACTGGTCCTCTGACGTCTCTCAATTGGTGCTCACTGGATTTTCTTTGGGGTTTTTTTGCACCGTTCTTTGCAAACTCTAGAGACGAGTGTGTGTGAAAATCCATTGAGATCAACCAGTGGCAGCAGCTAATTAGGATGTGCCCCGGTGGAAGATTTGTTTTATGGGCCCTTCCTCTAAGATGCAGGCACGCACATGGAAACGCATATAACTTATGCACGCACACACACACACACAAACAGCACCATTTGAGAGATATTTTACAGACAACACTTTGGATTTTATTTGGCTCATGAGTAACTTTGATTATTGGGACACAGGCTACATCGTTTGCGATACTTTAGAACAGGGGTCGGCAACCCTGGTACTGGAGAGCCGCAGGGTGTGCTGGCTTTCGTCTCCACCTTAAAATAAGCAAGCGACTCAGACCCAAGAAACCAGGTGAGGTGAGTTAACTGTGTAATCAACGGCTTTCATTGATCAATTAATGCCAAGCAACAACGAAAGCCAGCACACCCTGCGGCTCTCCAGGACCAGGGTTGCCGACCCCTGCTTTAGAACATTTGTATAAATCAAGTCATAACCATGGACCAACGAGGATGGTAACTGAATCAAATCAGCAAGTCAACAAATCAACAAACTATAGCTGGGATGTTTACATAACTATAGCTTAAACCTATGGGCTACTCATGTGTCAGTATCAGAGGAAAAACACAACACAATAAATTCACTGTTCACTGTGTTTTTATGCCTAATTCACTGAAAGCCTGCAGGTGGCCTACTTATTCTTAATAATTCCTCCTGAAGTTTATCAAACTAAACGGACCAAACTTGGCCAATCACACATCCACACACCTATTTGGTCGCCTCCGCTTTGTTAAGCGATACAATTTATACTTTCTATATCATAAGGTTTTAAAAACACTGACCCCGACTAAACATTGGTGGAACGCTGAGTTTGCAACAGATAACCAGTCCTGCAATTGAACACACAAATCTAATTCACGGTAACTGCTGGGAGAATTAGTTGCTTCCTTGGCTAATTTGATTGCAATGCGAGTGAAGTACATTTACGGACTTTGACTAATGTTAATTAATCATTGCAAGATTGAGCAATGTAAGAATGAAATTAGCTCACATTAATGAAAACTTTCACTTTTCAGCCGGATGTATCTGGATTTTCTTCTGAAAAAGTACATGAGGCTAATGTTATATCTAGCTTGCTATCCCTCCTCCAAGGTTTCGCCGCTGTCGGGTGCAGTGATTGCTAACCCTAACCCTAACCGCTACTGGGAACAAGGTAGCAGTTGAGCGATTAGCTTGGTCCTTTTTTATCCTTTCTTTTCTGCAACCCACTTTTGTGCTTCAAGGGCATATTCACATTCGACAGCTAAATGGCGCTCAATATTTTACGTATTAAACTATCTATCAACACATGATCAAGACAGTTCACATTGGAAAACAGCCAACATATTTCATTTCATTACATTGCATTATTGGCATTTGGCAGACGCTCTTATCCAGCGCGACATACAGTTGATTAGACTAGGCAGGAGACAACCCCCCCGGAGCAATGCAGGGTTAAGGGCCTTGCTCAAGGGCCCAATGGCTGTGCGGATCTTATTGTGGCTACACCGAGAATCAAACCACCGACCTTGCGGGTCCCAGTCATATACCTTAACCACTACGCTACAGGCTGCCCCCAGCAGCACTCCCAGCAGCACTCCCAGCAGCAATCAGTAAATGATACTAACACCAAATGAATTAGCCTGTCACAAGTTATTTCATTGAATAGTTTATAAATTATAGCCTTTTTTCTGTAAAATAGACACATAGACACACATAGATAAATTTAGCATGATCACATATTGTACTAAGAAAATGTAGATAATAACCATGACTGAGACAAGTTTGCTTATTTAAGGATATATAAACACATATCACTGCAGTAGCAAACTTAGTCTTTGTGTTTTCCAGTGAGTGGTCAGAATATAAAGAATATATATTAGACTATATGGACCCTCCTAAACCACCGGCCCCGGTGTCGCTACGCCTGCTCCACCACCTATATATATAACCGCCACAAAGAAAGGCATTTTCTGAGATACTCAAACCACCCTGTTTGCCATCAACAATCGATAATCGCATGAATAAATAGGTGTAATAAAGTAAAAATGTTCCTAATAAAGTGCTCAGTGAGTGTATACAGAAGAGAGAATAAGGGGAAATTAAATTCACTTAAGGGACCTGGACGGCTTAATCTACTGAGCAAGAGTCTCAGCATATGAAGCCCACCATCATGTTCCCTTGTAACGAGGCCATGCACACTGCATACAGCAGGCCAGAGGATGAGGCACAGGGAGCTCAGAACTCAGCGGCTGAAGCCTAACGTTGTTTCAACATTGCCATGATGTCTCTATGAGGCAGTATACAGCATTAAGCTCAGAGCCTGTGAATTCCTTCCCTCTTTGCTGTGAGAGGCCTTCGTACCCCGAGGCAAAACCCAAGAACAGAAGGAGTCTGATAGATGGAACAGGAGAGCAAATGGTTCATAAAAAATTCAGTTTGTTATTGAAACGGCACTTGAACTTCAGTAACCTTGTTTTGCGTGTGAAGACTTTTTGCAGGCTGTTACTCAACAGCAGACGTCCGTGGAAATGAAATACATGATTCCATTTGGACTCTCCGTGCTTTTGTTACAAGGGAGCTAAGGTAAATGATTATAACAGCCATACTGTAAGTAAAACAGAAAAGGTGTTGATGCCCCTATAAAGCGCCTGGCATTGATTGTCATAAATCATTGCGACGTAACCATGTCAGATCAACAAATGAGACTATAAACCTTGAACCAGTTCCTCAAATGTTTAATGTTTTTAAGGTCCAAGAACGACAAATAAAAACACAATCAACTATACCACGAGGGCCCCCCCCGGAACTCAGCCCTGGTCTCTTGCAGAGAAATGCAGTGCCTGGCCCACTCAGGAACACCATCCCCTCTCCCCCAACTCCCCCACCTCCCACAGCACACCCCACCCCACCCCACCACACCACACCCTGCCCTCAGCAGTAACACAATAGGCCCAGGAATTCCAGGAAAGAGACCTGCGTGAGCTGCCTGCCTGCTCGTAAACGTGTCACAGTGCTGGGTGTCAGACCTGGGTCAGCTCTTTATTCTCCAACCCTCCCAAGCCCGGGAGAGGGGGGTGGACAGAATTAAAGGGAACGCCACCGCAGGGACAGCTTGTAATCAGCCGGCATGAGAGATGGAGAAGGGGCGTGTAGGTAAAGGGAAGAGGGGTTAAGAAGAGAGAAGAGCTGAACATAAGCTAAAGAGGATGATGTCCCACAGCCCATGGTACATTTTTTTGAATTGTTAGGCTACACACAACAAATAAACTTCACTCTTTACCGTATTAAATTACTATGGTGGCTATGGAACCTTTCGATCTTTGGAATTGTAAATGACATGTACAGTATATCTCAGGTTTTACTGCTATGTCTGTGACAGGGAGTATTAGCTCTTTTTTCCGGTATACTGGGCTATACAAAATTGCTTATAGTGGTTTGGCTACCCAGTTACTTACTTCTCCTTATTGCTACTATCTTTACTTATCAAGGTCTCTGTGGATGAATCAAATAAACCCAGACTGCTCACTCACCTCAGTTTCCACATCTGTCCAGTGTTTTGCCTTGGGGCTTGTATCTTGTAGCTATTGTTTATTTTTGTCTCCTAAGGCTCTAGCACTGCTTGTTGTGGTTATACAGGAAACATTTTTCCAGGAACTGCTGCTGTTCTTTTATTTTGTTTCATTTAGCCAATGAGGAATTTTAGTACAACCTAAAAAATGTTATCATATATTTGTCCTGGGATCCAGCATTTTAAGGAAAAACACACTATACCTTGTGTGGTGCACAAGGATCAGATTTATGGTGTACCAGGGAGATCTATGCTGGATAACCTTTTTCTTATAAGAAACATGCTAGATCTTTCTGCTCGATGTGGGTTACACTTTGAAGCCATTTGATTAGATCAGGAAAATACTTTTGTTGTTTAAAGATAATGTTTATCTGTTTAAAGTGCTGTCTGCCTTTGTTTTTGGTAAATATATTCTGTGACTGGAATGCTGTATAATGATGCCACCTGTCTCATGAAAGTGGGTGGGGGTGTAAGTAGACCGGTACAGGTCAGTCGGGGAATTCGCCAGGGCTGCCCATTGTCAGAACAGCTCTACACTCTAGTGATAGAACCCTTATTGTGTTTGCTGAGGAAAAGGTTACAGGGGGTTTGTGCACCTCAGGTAGGCCTTAATAAACCTTAATAATTACATGTCAGCTTATGCAGACGACATTACAATTATGGTAAGGGCTGAAGCAGATGTTAAGCAGACAGTCTCAGATATCAGAGAGCTTCTTCAGGCGGAGTGAACTGGGGTAAGAGTGAGGCAATACAGTGTGGCCAGTAGGGAAAGGATGTGCCTCCTCAATTACCACAAGGTCTTCAATGGGACCAAATAGAGTGGTCCAGGCAGTTGAGACTAAGCTCTGTAAATGGAGATGGCTGCTTTCGGAAATGTCATACAGAGGTAGGGTGCTGGTGGCGAATAACATCGTAGCATCCTCCCTGTAGCACAAGGTGGCTGTGCCAGATCCTCCCAGGGGTTTGCTGGCTGAAGTCCAGAGGAAGATGGTAGACTTCCTTTGGTCTGGGTACCACTGGATAAGAGCAGCTGTCCTGTATTTGCCTATGCAAGAGGGAGAACAGGGACTAATGGTCTTGGAGAGTGGCGTCTTTTCTTCTCCAGGCTGCGCAGAAGTATTGGTCAATGCTGATGCCTGCTGGAGAGCATTGGCTCTACTACAGAGGGCTGGGGACTTTGGTCTGGACTGCCAGCTTTTCCTGATGGAGCTGGAGGACAATGCCACAGCAGGACTCTCAGGGTTTTATGTGGGTCCTGAGGGCATGGCGCCTGCACATGCACATGAGGGGGGGTGTGGCAGATGGGCCATGATTGAGGGAGGAACCGTGTATTCTGCAACCCCTTTTTCTACTGAGGGCCATCTACACTGGTGCACTGTGCCATTGCCTGATGAGCGGTGGCATCATGAAGGTGGGCCATTTGTGGTCCCTAGGGGAAGGGGGATGGAATTCCCCCCAGGAACTAGCACAGCAGACAGGGGTGACCGCTGGTTGCTGAAGGGGTTTATCAGAGAGGTGGTGAGACTGATACCAGACTCTATTTGTTTTGGGTCCTGTATACTCTGTGCGCTACAGAGCTCAATGTGTTTTGTTGAATTTCATTTTTGGCCAGGCCAAAGTGGTAATATGGCTGGCGTGGCTGTGACGTTGAGGGGGATGGTTTCAGCATGCCTGAAGTTGAAATACATGTATTATATGATCAGGGATGATGTGGGGGGGTTTAAGAAGGTTTGGGGTTTGGGAGGAGTCATCTGCACTGTGGCGGTGGATGGTTTGACAATTTTGTTTTGAAATGTTTCGCTTTGGTGTAAAGTGTGGTTTTATGTTTTCATTTTTTGTTCATAATTTCTTTTGGTTTTTTTGGTTTTATCTTTTGAAATGTGTCACCTTCTTATTGTCTCCCAATTACGAACCTTTTATCCATATTATGAAAGATCTGTGAAAAACATCTCATTTTAGAGCATAAGGAACAGTCAGTGAAAAAATGGTTGTATATTTTCTTACATTTTATACAGTTACAGAGGGTCAAAATAACACTGCACAGCGCATTTTTGTGCCAAGTTTGTACAGAACTTCACATAGCATTATGTTTATTGCATTTCTACAAATTAGAAAAATCATACAGTAACAGGGCTTTAAAAGGGTTAACTGATTTTTAAGAGATGTCAAACTCTGAATGGGATCAAATTGACCCCAAATATAATAGGTTAAGTGATTGCAGAACAAGACGAATATTGACATTCCATAAATGCACATAGCTCCAGTGGTCATTACAGAACAGGTTGACCATATGTGTTCCATTCCATGTTCCATTGTACAATAATATGCATTTCAACAATTTGTCAACACATTGTACAACCTATATTATTTCACACTACTAAGTTCTACTCATTAAGGAACTTAAGTCAGTCTTAACAGTGCTGTATTCCTGCTAAAACCCAATAAATAAACACTGAAAACACCTACCAAATACAAGAAATCAAAAGAAATTTAGCACCTCCTGAAACAACTATATTTGATAATCTTATCTGTTCTATTGTAAGTTTCATTACAATTCCATCTTAAATATTTGTGTATAGATGCCCATTTGACAAGAAATGCACATTTGGTACAAGTTTGAGGAATGAAAAATAGATTTACTTCAAAGCAGTGCTAACAGCTTATTTATCTAACATCAGAATGCAAGGAACAAAGCCACCAGCCCCATCAACACCCGCCTCTGCCTTGCCCTTTTAGTGAACCTGTCATTAGTACCTGGGTCAGGAGAGGGCTATTTCCTGGGGGTGTTAAAAGCCTATGTGTGTGTGTTATGTGCATGTGCCTAAATTAAATGATTTTCAGTGTGTCTCAGAATGACTGTGCCTCTGTAGGGATGAGAGAGAGAGAGAGAGAGAGAGAGAGCTCCATGTCCATGTCAGGCCTACCCACCTTGCAGAAGTCCCCCACCCCAGAATTACAGTGGATCTCAAATGTTTATTGACTGGAAAATATTGTAGATAGGAATTACTAACAGAATACATTAAGTTTAATTGACGGTGGGCGGTGTTAACTTATTGAGTTGAAGTAACTTGAACTGGTTTGCGTAAAAGAGGACAATCGAATATCTGATATTATGAACAACAGGAGAAGCAGAAACACAACAACTGAGGAGGCAGTGGGTGCGTCCCAATACTCAAAAAATGCATCCTCCTTTCCTCCACTTGTCGTCTCTCCCCACACTGGAGATACTGCACTCGTCTCCTCGTCTTCCTCTCATTTGGGACCAGGGATTGATGTCCTCCCAGAGACTTGTAAACTCCAGCGGTTACAGCAGGTATTGCATCTTATAAGCCTGTGGTGCCAAATAGTCTCTAGTCCGTTTAAAACGATGAATGAACCTTTCAGATTATACTATTTTGGACAGTACCTTTAAATTCTTACATTTTATTCACACTAAACTAATTACTCTCAATGGGCCGATTTATTTTATTTTTTTCTGAGCTGCGCAGAAGAAAATATGAGATTTATTTTGCATACTCAAAAAAACCCAGTGCACATGCTCTGGTGCCAAAACGCTGTGCCTCCATGAATTGGCTTTGTGCGCCATTCCCATAGGAAACCATGGATCCGGTAAGCAGAAGCTGTCTCAAGTTCTTGTATATCTTGAGGATTGGGACGCACGCATCCAGTAACTTCCAGAACTGCAGTAGAATGGGTATTCTTGCGGGAGGAATTTGCCAACAGTGCAGAGCAGTAGCTAATATCAATTGCACAGAAACAAAAACCGTCACCAAAGCGAGAACATCCGATGACATTGGCCCAATCAAATGATATTAGACAACATTATGCAACTGTTGCTCGTGACCTGACATGTATTCTTTTTTATGAACTGAAAGAGCTTGTGTTGCTTATACAAATATGGGTCCTCGATTGGGTAGATGTTGTTATTGCTATTTAAAATAGCAAGTTTCTAGCTAATGTCAGGCTTGCAGTGGTAATGATCTATGTGTTACATTGTTAAAGTTGCTACAAAGGAAGACTTGTTATTTAATTCTGAGTAAAACGTTTAATTCAATGTCCAGTGACTGAAGGCGATTTGTTCCATTTCAAACATTTGGCTATTGATTTGTAATGATAGCTAAATCGCCGCATTTTGTAGATTCTCAATCACAGCAATGTATGCTAATAGCTCGTTAACTTTACGTTGTGGTTGTATTCCATAGTTACGCCACAAGTCAGTAACATGGCGCGTTCTTGTATGATGACAAAGCGGCTTGTAACTAGTAGTGTTGACGTGCAGAATTTTGAGAAGTGGTGCATAGATGTGCCCTCTTTTATTTCAGATACCCCTCATTGAATTCATGAGGGGTTCTTTCTGAAAGGATGACTAAAAGATTGCCCTCTCTGGCCTCCTCTTGCAGGGTTATTAAATATGGGACTGCTCTATACCTACAGTGATAGGTATATAGCACTGTATGGATCACTCTTAAAACTGAATTTAAGTCCTGGCAAGGTCATTGTATAGCCTATACTGAGCAGAATAGTTGTGTATAAATGCAGCATAATGGGTTCTGTGTTCTTGTGTGGGCCATAGTTCATGTTCCTCTGTGCATACCATCTTACCTCAAAGTAGAATCCAGTTGTGTTAATAGCTTATTGTGTATTAGCAGTGTTACAATCTGTTGGTGTGGTTTCGTCAAATTCCAATGGTTGCCTGCACCAACCGCCGTCCCAGTTTATTTAGTCATTTTAATTTAGTTTTGCTTGGAAGATTCCATATTTATTTTCTGGAGGGACTGTCAAACATGTGCTGCAAGTATAGAACTATGCCACAGCCTGTCCATTATTACAAATTACACTTGGGGGCGACATGGCTCAGACAGTAAGAGCAGTTGTCTGGCAGTCGGAGGGTTGCCGGTTCGATCCCCTGCCCGGGCTGTGTCGAAGTGTCCCTGAACAAGACACCTAACCCCCAAATGCTCCTGACGAGCTGGTCGGGGCCTTGCATGGCAGCCAATTGCCGTCGGTGTGTGAGTGTGTGTATGAATGGGTGAATGGAGAAGCATCAATTGTACAGCGCTTTGGATAAAGGCGCTATATAAATGCCTGCCATTTACCATTTACATATGGTACTTTAAACTATTTTCCATTCAAATGGCCCCAGTAGCTGGCTCCTGTCACATTTGACTTCAGAGCTTTCAGCCCATCATGTTTAATGCAGTCTTTTCCACACATGAAAGTGTGTCTGTGTGTCAGTTAGTGTATCGTAACCTCTTCAGGGGAAATGGCTGACGGAGCACGTATAGCATATTCCTGCCAGGCCCCTGTAATTGCACCCCTGTTGACATAGTGTAAAGTCAGTTTGGTGGTTATAGATTTCTCAAACTGCCTGAATTGTCAGAGATACATGAGCAAGATTGAGCCCAGGAGGATTGTCTGTGCTTGCTTCCCTCCTGAAAATGGTGTCAGAACACTAGCCTTTTAATGAAAATGTTGAATGTAATTGGCCTTGTCCCATCTATAGTGAGATGTGTTTAAGTTGGCCAGGGTTCTGGGGGTTAGCAGTGCATTGGTTTTTCTCAGCAATGTACCAGGCACTTGCAAGCCATTGTCACGCATCAGATTCCAGAACTACAAATACAACTAGGCTGTTCATTTATAACATTTAGAAATACTGTATACAGCAAGTCCTTTTTTCAGTATGTCAGTGCTCTGAGCTGCAGGCTTCACTGTTGTTACTGGTCTGGGTGCTGCCTGTCTGGTCAGAGTCTGGAGCCTCAGCCTCCTGTTCCCGGAGCTGAAGGGAGAACAGCAGGGTCCTCCTCTGGCAGAATGGCAGCCAAGTCATTAGCTGTAAGGATGGAAATGACAGCTCAAACGCACATGAGCCTGTGTGTTTCTGACATTTCCTCACCATGACCTCTCTGCTGCTCTCTTCTGCCCCTCGGTGGTTGACTTTTTCAGAAAGACTCACTGCCATTCCAGACATTTCACAATTCAAAGGTGGATATTTATTTATGGCATATTGGTGCCAAAATGACATTTAAAATAAAAGCTATCATTCCTAATATAATAATTCCTAATAATAATAATAATAACAACAACAACAACAACAACAACAACAACAATAATAATAGATTATGTAAATAGATAAGTTACAAGCTACAAGCTACAATTGTAAGACTGACAAAACAAGGGCTTCATTGACAATGGAAAATAACACTCTGGTGATAATTATGTTAATAAAATAACTATGGTGATAATTAAGTTAATAATTTATGTATGATGATGTATATGATGAATGTAACTAAAAACAGCATACAACTGATAAAATTCATGCATAATACTAATACTTACTAATCTTATAACATATAGTATGAAGTGCCTATAAACCAGGGGACAGCCATATGAGTAAAATACATTAAAAAAAATAATAATAATTTGATTTATCATGATTGCACACATGCAGTTGTGCCTAGGATCTATGACACTGGGTCAGATTATATGGGGAATAGGTAGGTAGTTAGTAGGTAGTATATGGGGAATAGGTAGTAATTTGCTGAATGCACCAATATAGTCAATTTTGGGAAAATTGAACAATTACTCCCAACGAGGAGTTTAGAACAGACGTCCTTTCTCTGGTGGCATTTCTCTCTGGTGTCTTCAGGCTTTTGCTGCTAGGCATAGGTTCCTGGTTCTAGGGTCTGGTGAGCTTTGAGTCAGCAATGGACGATCACAACAGTTTCTACAGTTCGCATGGTTGCCAGTAGCTTGTTCCATTTTGTGCCATTTCCTTATTCAAAGTTTGTATTCCAGCCATTGTCTGTCCCACTTATTGAAATGCATAGCATGTGGTCGTGCGTAAGGAGAAATCCCCCTGTAGACTGCTTTGGCCCAGTGGTGCGGATGACCTTGCAAAGACAGCCATGATGAACAGGGCTGTCTCTCTTTCCTGGGAAGGCACTTTGTTTTCTGTTCCAGGTTCTGGCTAGTAAACAGGCCAAGAATGCTGTGAATGCTTGCAGACAATACATCTCTGTTACGGGACTTACGTGTGGCACAGATTGACAAAGTGGAGTCGTTTTCTTTTTTTATGTTACATTACCTTACATTACATTACATGGCATTTAGTAGACGCTCTTATCCAGAGCGACGTACAATGAGGTGCAAATCAAACACAAGTATGAATGCTAAGAGGACCTGAGAGGACAGTACAGTTCTAGTGTAAACATACAGATAATCAGAACCCTTGAAGAGTACAATCAACTTTCAAACTAGCACACCACAGTTGGCAGCTAGAATACCCTGAATACAACAATACAACAGGCAATAAAAAAACAACAATATCTATACAAGTAACAATATCTATACATAAGTGCCATTACAGTCTAAGGCTAATCATGGTGGTGTGTTAGGGAGGGAAAGGTGTAGCCTGAAGAGATGAGTCTTCAGTCTGCGCTTGAAGGAGGTCAGAGACTCTGCCATTCTGACATCCACCGTGACATCCACCGTGGGACCAGGACAGACAGCAGTTGTGAGCGTGAAGTGCAGGTGTGACGATGGGGAGGTGCCAGACGGCACGAAGTGGCAGAACGGAGGGGTCTTGTTGGTGTATAGGTCTTGATAAGGGATTGAATATATACAGGAGCTGATCCCTTAACTGCCTGGTATGCGAGCACCAAAGTTTTAAATTTGATGCGAGCCATAACAGGCATCCAGTGGAGGTTGCTGAGCAGGGGGGTGACATGCAAATGTCTGGGAACATTGAATACCAGACGGGCTGCAGCATTCTGGATCAGTTGTAGGGGTCTGATGGCAGATGCTGGAAGGCCAGCCAGCAGAGAATTGCAATAGTCCAGGCGGGACAGGACCATTGCTTGAACAAGGAGCTGAGTGGAGTAGGTGGTGAGAAAGGGTCGGATTCTCCAGATGTTGTACAGGAAGGACCTGCACGCCTGGGTCACCGTAGCAATGTTCTCGGAGAAGGACAGCCTGTTGTCCATCGCCACTCCAAGGTTTCTTGCACTAGGGGATGAGGTCACTGTGGTATCCCCTAGTGAGATGGAAAAATCGGAGAAGGGAGAGGTTAGAGCAGGGATGAAGATTACCTCTGTCTTACCTGGGTTGAGCTTTAGATGGTGGTTGCCCATCCAGCTCTGGATGCCTCTCAGGCAGGCGGAGATACGGGTAGAGACCTGTGTGTCTGATGGGGGGAAGGAGAGAAAGAGTTGGGTGTCATCGGCATAACAATGATATGAGATGCCATGAGCAGAGATAACAGGGCCAAGGGATCTCGTGTAAATGGAGAAGAGGAGGGGTCCGAGGACTGAGCCCTGGGGGACTCCTGGGGGCAGGTTGACACTCCTCCAGCCCAGGACACCTGGGAGGACCGGCCAGAGAGAAGATTTAATCCACTCTAAGGCTGTGCCACAGATCCCTGTAGATGCCAGGGAGGCTAAGAGAATGGAGTGATTGACTGTTTTGAACGCTGCAGAGAGGTCAAGAAGGATCAGGACAGAGGAGAGAGAGGTTGCTCGTGCAGCCTGAAGGGACTCATTGACGGAGAGGAGTGCGGTCTCCGTCGAGTGGCCAGGTCTGAAGCTGGACTGGTGGGGGTCCAGCAGGTTATTCTGTGAGAGGAAGGAAGAGAGTTGGTTGGAGGCAGCTCGTTCAATGGATTTGGATAGAAAAGGAAGGAGAGATACCGGACGGTAGTTTTGAATGCAGGAGGGGTCTAGAGTGAGTTTCTTTAGGAGTGGGGAGATGTAGGCCCTCTTGAATGATGAGGGAAAGCAGCCAGAGGACAGAGAGGAGTTAACAAGGGAGGTGACAAACGGAAGGATGTCAGGCGTGATTGCCTGAAGAAAGTTTGAGGGGATGGGGTCCAGGGCACAAGTAGTAGGGCGGTGGTGAATGTAAATTATGTATTATGTAAATAATAATAATAATAATAATAACAATAATGTAAATAATTGAGTGTTCCCACGTACCAGATGATGTGTGTTTAATGGACTGATTTACAGACGATGAAGGGTCTGTGAGTTTGGTACATTCCTCAAACTCACCTGTTTTTTTGGTGGATGTACAGCTCTTGGCCAGCCTCAGCAGTCATGGCTGGAAATCTATGCCTGCTTGAGCTGTGTAATGCTCTCCAACGCAGCTAGGTGGTGCTATAAGTACAGCTGTGGTTGAGAAGGGAATACACAAGTGTTGTAGAACTTATTCACTGAAACACAACAAATATGTGTTTACTTACACGAAAAAGTATTTGCCCCCTTCCTGATCTATTATTGCATATTTGTCACATTGAATGGTTTCAGTTTTCTAGACAAAATATAATAGTAGACCTGAATAAACACAAAACACACATTTAAGTTTTTATCCAAAGCATGTTACAGTCAATGTCTCTCATTCACACATACTCACACTCACACACCAATGGCAACAGGCTACCACACAAGGCGGCAGCCATCTTGTCAGGAGAGATTATGTATCTTGCTCACGGACACATCGCCACGCCCAGGGTGGGGGATGGAACCAGCAACCCTCCGACTGCCATTCAACTCTTCGACTGAGCTAACGTCACCCCTGAATATTTAATGATACTAAAGTTATCAAACACCCATATCACCTCTGTGAAAAAATTAATTACCCCCTAAAACCTGGTTGCGCCACATTTAGCAGCAATACCTGCAACCCAACACTTCCTATAATTTCATATCAGTCTTTGATATGAGAGATGCCGTGTCAGGACCTGAAACGAGTAGTTCATGCTTGAAAACAAAAGAAAGAGTCTTTCTGCTGCAAATTTATTTGAAATAAAGCAGTTCTGCAAAGACAAGTGGGCTAGAATTCTTCCAAAGCGATGTGAAAGACTGATATCACATTATTGGAAATGTTGGAGGCAGGTATTACTGCTCAAGGTGGTGCAACCAGTTAAGTTTAAGGAGGCAATTACTTCTTCACATGGGTGATATGGGTCTGTGATAACTTTTCAGTGTGTCCAATAATAGAGGAAATCAGGAAGGAGGCAAACATGTTTTAACAGCACTGTACACTGAGAGAGCTCTTTATTAGGTATTTATTAGAGTTATTCTTTTAGATTTATTGGTCTTCTGCTGCTGTAGCCTATCCACTTAGAGGGTTGATGTGTTGTGTGTTCAGAGATGCTCTTCTGCTTACCACTGCTGTAATGTGTGGTTATTTGCTTACTTCCTGTCAGCATTGACCAGTCTGGCCTTTCTCCTCTGACCTCACTCATTAACAATGCGTTGTTAATTACATTACATTACATTATTGGCATTTGGCAGACGCTCTTATCCAGAGCGACGTACAACAAAGTGCATATCCATAACCAGGGATAAGTTCGCTGAAAGACCCTAGAGGGAAGTACAATTTGAACTGCTACCTGTACAACAAAGATAAGGACGAGGGCCAAATTATTATTATTTTTTTTATATATATATATTTTTTTTAAACAAGAAACAAACAAACAGAGCAAAAGTGACCAATGCCCGCAGAACTGCTGCTCACTGGATGTTTTTTGTTTTTCGCACCATTCTTTTAATGAGTAAGAATATCCATAGTCTGCATATTGTGCTAAAATAAGGATGGACAGATACTTTTTTATTACAGAACACAAAGCATTGCTACATTACTGGCCATTTAACTACAAACGAAGTACCACTTTTCATGTATGCGCTTTAGGCTGCTAGCTATTTGAATGGAGCTTATTTTTCATGTAAAATCCTTGGCACTGTCCATGATACAGTTTACATGTAGTTCTTATTCTCTCCACTTGGTGTCAGTGTATCATTAATTATTGAACAACTATAATGAGGATTTTTCGTTTTAGTAATTGCTAAACCACACTGTCTCTCCTGCTTTACAAAACTGTTTGATTTAGGCATGCAGAAATATCTACCATTCCTGGTTATATCACATCCATAAAAGTGTAAATGATTGAGTGAGTTGTTTTTGACTTAAAAAGTTGCTTATTTAATGCATATGTCTGGAAAGAAAATGAGTCAATGCTGCTGCTGAAGTAAAGATTGAATCCTGTGTAACAGTATGCACTGTTGGCGATGCACAAGTGATTTAAACATCTGATTTCTTGTATCCAAAACATGACTTTGAAAGGCTCAGGACTGTATTTTAGACAGCAGACATAATGTAATCACTGAATTGTATGTATCGGTGGTTAGATTCGGTGAAAGTAGAAGCTGGTCTTCAGTACCTTTCCTGTTGGTAAACATTTGCCTGATTGATTGTTCAATATTGAAGTGAATAGGCCTAGAATATCATCATGGATGATGTAAAGTATCATTATCTCTAGACTGGTACCATGATTGCAATTGGGCTGAATCTTCTTGGGGCTTGTGAATGGCTCTATGATCAAAGTAGCTGCAGAGAGGAAGGATCTAATATAAAATTTTAACGTGGGCACAAATTATACTGCTCATTATGAAACATAGTCCTCCTCATGTTAACCATAGTCATTAAAAAGGTTTTATCTGAAATTGTAACCTATTTCTCTGACTATGGTATTACCATTCAAAATAATTTGCATTTGGTATTAATGCATAATTATTGTTTCACATTAAGGCTTAAAAGACATTTAATTATACAAACTGCCAGAAGACAATGAATTCCACGTTGGCTGATTAAGCCTGTCCTCAGCAAGTACAGTGCGGTCCAAAACAATACCAGAGATTAAAGGATGAAGCTGAGGGAACTTCAGTAAACACAGTGTTTCACGTCCCTCTGCTCCACTTTCAAACACAATGTCACAGCACCTGATCAAATACCGACAGCACCTTATTAGAGGATGACTCATATAATCCACATTTTCAGGAAATTCGCATTGGTCGACGTTTCATTCAGAATGGTCAGTATTAACGACAAAATAAAAACATGGGCTTCTGCTGATGCTGGAACTCGTAACAGCAGCCACCCTGAGGTCATGGGGTTACAGCTGTTACAAAATGTTACCTCCAGCGCCAGCACAAGCACAAGCACAAGCCCAAGCCCATGTTTCCATTTTGTTTTTAATAGCGACCATTTTGGTTTCATCATTGTCCAGTGCCAATTGCGTCAAAATGTCAGCCATTCTCTGATTATATCAAATATCATTTCTGCGAGAAATGGATGATTGAAAGGAAAAAGGTAAAACTGTGCTTTCCTATTCCTTCAAATGTAAAAATGATTTGCCATTGACATCATGTAAAATATTGTAAATCATGTAATCATATAAATCAGTGAATAACTTGATTGAAGCTATAACTTGCTATCGAGACCTATTCTGGATAGTCTGCATGTATTGTACAGCCAATTCGAGCCTAATTACTCCTCACAGGCCGCGGGGTGATTTCAGCACTTGCTGAGGTTGACAACAGTTATCAGTCCGTTTGCCTTCCTCCACTGTTTTTGGTTCGTCAATCTCTCCCTTTCACAGTCTGGGCAAAAATCTGACAAAAAACTATTATTATTATTATAGTCTTCATCATTATTACTGATGGAACAAATCCAGCATAAACCTGGACCCCAGGATGAGAAGGGGAACTGCTATGAGACTGTTATCAGGCAGTAGCCTGCCTAGAAAACCTATTGAAATAGTTAAAGTTAGAGTTTAACGAGACAGCTTTCAGTGCAGGGCATGCATGCAACATCATAAGGGCATATAAAAATAAATGCATAAGAGCCGGGTGCAAAAAAGCATTGAGCGAAATGTAAATTTATGACATGGGGCACACAAAAATGGATACAAATATGATTGACTCTATACAAGGCTTGAAACGGGGGTAGGGGCCACAAGCTGTCAGAAAAGGTACGTCACAGCTTTTTCAACGGGTGATTATATATAGAAACCGGACACCCTTTTTTTTTTTTGAAAGATTGGTGGAAAGTATCAGTAAGACGTTATGCAAATGTGAGTGAGAGATTTGTAATTATCTTGTAAAAAGAAGCCAGTCAGTTAAAATGAATGCTGACAGGAAGGACTTAGATCTTCAAGTGTGCTTTAGTTCGTTTCGCTGAAATAAACCGTGGTAGCTGAGTATTTCTCCCTCTGCGGTGTCGTGTGGCCTGGCAAGACTACGCAGACCTGACAATGCATAGCTTCCCTGCGCAGGTGAACAGACAGTTAGACGCCAGTTCCCCTGATAGTTTCTAGGGAGGTACGCTGTGATACATTGTCTATATCCAGAGAGGAGCTGAGCCTTCTCAGGGTAGAATCTCTCATGGCCACACCTCACCAGCCGGGGCATGCTGATGAATTGCTCGGCTTCAGTGTCATATAAATTGTTTGGTATTCCCCGCAGAGCCAATTAAAAAGCCCAGTCCGCCGGGAGGACCTTGCAAAAAAACAAACATGTGTCAGAGGCAGAAACCCATTAAATAGCTTTGCTGCCATGGAAAATTGGTGGTTTTGCTGTAAGTAGCTGGGGTCAGTGCATGTGTTTGCATGATGTATGTTTTAGGCTTAGGGCCATGTCCTTGGCAACTTAAAACATGTACAGAATGTGTGTAAGTTACATTGGCATTCTATTAACTGCATCCTCATTTTTATAGTTTATAGTATGTGGGATTTTCCAATGACTGAAGTAAAATGATCAGAACATGAAAATAGTGAAAACGTGTCTATCCACCTATGACAGGTCACCTACAAAATAACAGAAAGAAATAGCCTATTCATTTCAGATCTCGGGAGAGCTCCCTGGAAATGAGAGTCCACTTTAATCTATAAGCCTTGAAACCAGAAGTAAGATTCTGTCTAAAGATTTAATATTTTAGAAATGGTAAGAAAAAAAGGGAACGATGAGTGTGATTGCGTGGTTCCAGTTTGTCTTTTATTGCATCTGGTATTGCCTATTTTTCAGAGCGCAAACATCACTTTCTCCAAGAGAGATGTTTACCTCCTAGAATGATTACAAATTACATTTGAATTGGTATCCACTGATGCTATTGGCATTTCATTCTAGCAACAAAAACAGTAGCCAAAGCTGTCACAATCCATGCATCTCTGCTCCAAAGTTAAAGACCTACTTTCTCCAGTTTGTAAAAACTGTGAAAACTATACTCCACATATTTGTATTGGATAAATTGTTCATGTGCATAATAATTCAAATGCATTAATGTGCATGTTTTCTTCACAATGGTTATAGTGTCTCTTTGGAACTCCTATAACATAAAGGAAACACACATTTTATGTTATAGGAGTTCCAAACACACTTGGGGAGAAAAACTATATAGGCATTGTACATTTACTAAAGACTCCCACATCAATGACCTGTGACTTCACTGTGTTGGCTTTTATTTTGCTCAAATCAACATTTCTGTCGAGGGACTTAAACATTAACATTTCCATGAATTCACATTATTTTAGGCAAACTAAACTTCACAATTTCTGTTGTTCTGCGGCACATTAGATTTAAAATGAAGCAATGGATATGAGGTTAAAGTGTGGACTGTCAGCTCTAATTTGAGGGCATTTACATTAATATCCAGTAGGAATTATGGCCAGTTTTATAGTTAGTCCCACCATTTCAGGTGACTAACATTAATTACATCTTAAATTAAGTCATAATATCTAGTACTTCATTGCAAATCCTTTGCATCTGATGGCTGTCTTTCACCCATAGACATCACTGGATGCTGGGTATCTTCCCTGGTGATGCTCACCCAGGCCTGTACTATAGCCATCTTCAGTTTCTGTTTCCTGTTTCTGGGGCTTATTGCCTTCGATTGGATGATTGGCTTGGCCAGCCAAGAACATTCCACTTTTTGGCCCTGAAAAACTCTTTTTTGGTTACTTTAGCAGTCATTGTCCTACTGCAAGGTGAAGTAATGTCAAATGAGTTCTGATACATGCAGTTGATCTGAGCAGATGTTTCTGTACAGTACAAAATGAATCTGCTGCTGCCATCAGTAGACACATCATCAATAAAGAAAAGTGAGACTTTTCCGGCAGCTGTCATACATAACCAAGCCATAACATTATCTCCACCAGGTTTCAAAGAGGAGGTGGTTTTCTTTAGATCATGAGCAGTTCCTTTCTTTCTCAACACTTTTCTCTTTCCATCACTCTAGTACTGGTTAAAACTTATCTCACCTGTCCATAAGAGCTTGTTCCAGTTTTGTACGTTATTGCAAGCTCTAACTTGGCCATTCTGTTTTTGAGGCTTATCAGTGGTTTGCGTCTTGCGGTGAATGCTCTTATGCTGTTGTTAAGGTTATGCTGGTGTTACCTTCTCTTCATGAAACATCTATGTCTACATCATCCAGTTGCAACATCCAATTGAAAGTATACTTTGGTAATCTACTTACTGTATGATAGAGTCATGTACCTAACTGTGAAAAGGCTTGACATGTTTCTGGATGCAGTAATGTACTGTTGAAAAGTAGCTCTTTATTTTGGCATTATCACTGCTGAGTTTAGAAGAAGAAATGTTTAGAAATGTTGACCTGCGGTTCATCCGCTCGCTGCATTTGTGTTATTCTCCCCCCTCTTTACATTATTGATGCTGTGGAAATGCCATATTCCACAGGACATTGGCTCTGCTCAAAATCAGACTCCTATTTTTCCATCATTTACATCAATTGGTTGGGAAATCCATTACGCACCAAAGGTTATAGA
The DNA here is from genome assembly GCF_963514075.1 of Conger conger. Classification (NCBI taxonomy): domain Eukaryota; kingdom Metazoa; phylum Chordata; class Actinopteri; order Anguilliformes; family Congridae; genus Conger; species Conger conger. The sequence continues at coordinate 18,832,790 of NC_083768.1, forward strand.
TTAGTCATTCTCGTCCAAGCCATTTTCAAACACATAGCACATATTAGCAGGTGGCCTTACCCCTGGAATATTTAATATTACTGCTGTTACCACACCGATAAGAGCAGTAATCTTTCCACCAATGGAAGGGGGGTGGCACGGGCCACGGGGCATGGAATGGAACAGGTCAGCTGGTTATAGAGCCACCAGACTGTACATTAAATTGAGGAAATTATTGAAAACTGAGGGAAAGTGCTTTGCTGCTCTACAAAATATTTTCATCAATTTGGGGTTTGTATTGGTTAAACAAGCTGTTCAGTCATAGTGTGATATGTCTTGGTTTGGCTTTATATTGCCCTTCCGTTAAAAGCAGCTCATATTGAAACTCTGAAGAGCTGGCAATAGCATAATCTTGGGCTAAATTATACAGTAGGACATATCTGTATCAGGGGTCAGGGCTAGTCAAAGCCTGTAATATATACTCACCCTGTGATTGCTTCGCAAGGAATTTCTCAGTTTGTTTTTGAATTGGTTTTGCTTCTCTCTGCCATTCACACACCCAAGTCTCCATGGGCCTTGCTGCACCAGAGTACTGTGTAGGAGGGCGTACTGGGAGAGCTAAATGAGGTTCCCCTGTTGGAGGAATATGGGATTTCCCAGACCTATACAAACTCACTCCAGCTGAAAAATCAATTCTCATTTAGAGTGATGACCTGGGGAATTGAACTGGGTAGAGAATGCAAATTAGATACGGGGGGGGGGGGGGGGGGTTGGGGGGGGGGAGGGTGTGATTAGGTGACTAGATTTAGCCATTGGTTTCTGCCTTGGTTTTATCAGGTGCCGGGACTGTTGAACCAATCGCAACCCCGAACTTGGCAGAATAGATGTTTTTATTGAATGACAAGCAGATCAGACAGGCAGGTCGAATGCTGGCAAACAGGTGTAACAGAGATAACCAAGTCCGTAGTCGATGTCACAGGCAAAAGTCATGGGGAGGCAGTCTAAACAGGCAATGGTACAAAGCACAATCCAATCAAAATCCAATAAGCTAAGCAAACAGGTGATCAGAAACAAGACTATCCAAAAAGCAGAGGTACACAAAGGGACACGAAAAACAAAACAGGCAGGCAGAAAAACACTGAAAAGAATGGTCGAGACGCATGACAAAGCAACAAGGGAACAAGACAAATACTGACAAATAAGCTGAAATGACGGACAGGTCTGAGTAGCGAACCAAGACAAGAGACACCTGTAAATATATGTTTTTGCACACGGTCATGCTTCATCTATCTGTCTGCTTCAGACAGCATTACAGCCTTTGGTGTATTAACATGCTCCCTGTAATGAAAGAGACAACAACTGGCTGTGGTCACTAGAGCACCCCACTAGAAACAGCACGAAAAACCCGTCAAAGATATTCATACATCTCTCATATCTGTACCCTTCCAAGCCTGCCCAATTAAAGGCAGAAAAACCCTGATACTGCAGCAGGACGAAAGAATGCATCAGTCAATAATGTTCACTCAAGCGTTACAGTAACCAGTCGCTTACCGTAAAACTTCTTCAAAAAAAAGAAGATGTTTTATATTGTATAACCATCCCTTCAGTATTTTGACAAACACACTCTTGGCTGTGAATGGTGAAACATGCCAGGTTACTATTTGCAGACATGAGGGTGAAATTGAAGACGCAGAAAGCCTCACAGAATGGCTTGGCAACGGGCTACAGTACACACAGAGCACAGAGGGAGCGTGAAATCCAGCTCAAGCTTAGTAGGGTTTTCACAATAATTACACACTAGCATCAAATTGCAAGCACAATTATCACATATTTTTACATTATAACTGTGGGTTTACATTTTGTTTCCTGCAATTCTACAGCTGTGGTTGTTACTGATATATCTAATGCATCTAATTTACTCTTGTCTGTAAGCCGTGTTTCCATAGCTAATCTGATTTATCTTCTTATATTTTTTTATTGCTTTGGTCATTTCATAACAGGCTACGCATACATGTAATGTTTAGTCTGTGGGAGATGTCTTGCGCTGCCAAAAATACTCCAATTAATATGTTTCATAATTTAAATGAATAAAAACTACATCGTTTTATGATCAAAAGGGAAAATAAATTTTTTATAGAAAATATAGAAAATGTGTAATGTATTAGGACTCCTAGAAGCATACATACAATAATGCTTATATTTTGCAGGTATAATGCCCTCCAAAAGTATGAGAAGAGTGAACTGTATATTATTTTTCCTATCTACCGTACATTTGGAGAAAAAGATAAATATGACACAAGAGTACAATTAACTTTTATTTCATGGTATTTGTATATGTTTAACTATCTTACAGAAACGTTTTTTGTGTTGATGAATGGCATGTGTTAACTGTTGCTCAGGTGTACTGAGGTGTATAATACTCAACATAAAAACAGCTGTTTTAGTAAAAGGCTAAAACATGTAGATGTCATGAAATAAAAGCTGATTGTCTGTACTTTTGCTCATGTTCGTTATTTCCATTTTCATTTCTAATCCAAATTCCTTTAGTACATAGGAAAAATAACACATTTCAATCTTTTCCTCCCATGCATTTTGAGGAGACTATAAGTATAACCACAGGTAAGTGGCAGTTTAATCACTTGCTAGAAATAAACATGAGGAAAAAGAGGGCACAACTAAGGGCCAGAAAATTAAAGAAATTGATGCAGATCAGATTTTTCTCATTCCAAACAAATTACATTTTACCCAGCAGAGCAACTTGAAACAAATTGAAGGGGGTCTTGTTTGGGTCATGGTGAGCACTGGAAGCTGTCATTAGACAGTCGAGGCTAACAGGTTTCTTTCTATTGTGTTGTGGGGATTACTGCCGACCCAATCACTTGGTTTCTCATCTATATTCAAGATATTGTGAGGTAATCTTTGCTGGAGACCACAGCAAATGAGCTTTAAGGCAACAATTCTATGTGAGTGGCAACTGTTCAATGCTGTTCAAATTCTGTCCATGGGACTGATGCATATGCTGAACCAAGAGCCCTATGTAAGCGTGTTTGAGACAGAAGAACTTAATTTGTAGTCTAATATAACCCTAAAAATAATTCTAATAAGGATTAAAATAATTTGGGATGAGTTTAGGCTGAAGCATAAATACAGTAAATAACAAATAATGAAAAATCACGATTAAAGGGCGAGTTCACTGTTTTAAATTAATATTTCAGTTTTAATGATGTTTTAAGTGGGTTCAGACAGTTTCTGTGTGTAATGAAGTACATTTTATTTACAGATGTTTCATGACAACCTGTGGCTTTTAAATTGGCTCATATAGGGGGAGATGCAGGTTGTGGTTTAAAGCAAAAAAGGACATTTTGCAATAATCCAATACTTGTGAAGACAGATTTTCCCATCTGAATGAAAGGCTGGAAGCTTTATGAAACATGCGAACATATGGTCTATGTCTGTGGCTTAACTCTCATTATTGCTATTAATCACAATTCTTCAGAAATATCACTGCTGTGATATGTGTGGTGACTGTTATGGGCCACATTTCTGAATATCACTTAGTGTAGTTCTTATGTATGTCAATACGTAAGCATTGTTTTTGCACAAGAATGTGTTATACATATGCTATGATATGTTTTTTATGGCACTATGCACGCTACTGATCTTGCTAAGATATACATGAAATGTTATTTTGTCATAGGAGATATTAATGTGGCAGACATGGTTTCAGAAGATTGCATTTGAACATTTCTGGATGATCAGAAGACCTCAGATCAGAATTTAGGTTAAAGCTGAAATGTATCATCCTTTCTATTTTTAAAATGTAATGGAACTACACAGTCTAAGCACAGATTGAGTTCATCCTGACAATTTCAATTCATGTCTTCAGTCACAGTGACCTGGACCATGCGGAATATAGCCTCTATAAACCTGCCCATGAGAAAACCCTTCTTATTAAAGTATGTTGGAAATGCTGTGTTTTGATGCACTGCCTTCCATCCCCAAACTACTCCCAGAATTACTTCCGTGTGTTCTGGTAAATCTAATAATTGTTATTATTTATAGCACAAACTGAAAGTATATTAACAGTCAATGTAAAAGCGAGGGTTAAGGTATGACCAATAGAGTATGACTAATGTGAACAACAAACATGTAAAGGTACAATTAGATAACACAAGTGAAATAATGGTTTCAAAAATGAAAGGAGCCACTGAAAGGCTCAATCCATACCAAAATGATGAGCTATTGTTTATATCTTTAACCCATTATGGACTAAGGTGGCCTATAGAAAATCCATAGAAAGGCCTTGGAATCACAATTTCAATGATCATGTGTCTTGAAAAACAATATATATTTTTTCTTTTTTACAGTGCATGTCATTTGGCTGATGCTTTTATCCAAAGCAACTTGCAGTTGATTAGACTAAGCAGGAGACAATCCTCCCCTGGAGCAATGCAGGGTGAAGGGCCTTGCTCAAGGGCCCAACGGCTATGCGGATCTTATTTAGGCTACACCGGGGATCGAACCGCCGACCTTGCAGGTCCCAGTCATTTACCTTAACCACTCCACTATAGGCCGCCCCCCATTTATGATCGAAGCAGGCAAGGCAATGCTAGCATCAGCCAAACCAATATACAGTATCCAATTGCACCCAATGATTGTATGTCGTTTGATAACAGATGGATCAAATAAGAGCTCATCTTAGCAGGCAAAACAGCTACTGTTGATCACCACAGTTGTGTTCATCAGATGTTTTGGTGCTGTCACGTCATCGTGTAATAGTTAATAGGTGAAAATTGACATTTTGTATCTAGTGTGCAGTATAATTACATACAGTTCGACAATTTCTCCTCATAAAAAAATCAATAAACAGAAGAGGAACAGTAGCCTGCCATTAAAAAATCATAAATTATGTTCATGTCATAAATATTGATCTCCAAGCAAGTGTGCACATTTGTTCAATTTATTATGTTACATTGCCTTGTTGAGAGACTGTAGAACACATTAACATGAATGAATGAATTGTGGGTAAAAGCATCCTCTATAGAAACCAACCATACTGTATGTCTGTACCAGCAAGTCACATATGTGTTTCTGTCTGTATAAACAAATTGTCATGCTACACAACAGGAACTATTTCTGTCAACATGCCTGAAATAAAAATGTAACATTTGGGGAGGATCCCTCTTGGTAGCCTGGTTGGGCTTTACAAATACTTGTGTTAACTAAATTAAATTAATAAGTGATTCATTATGTTACATTAATTTTGTTATTTTGCTACAATCGAAAAAGTAACCAGTTTCACATTTGAACGGTGTATTCTGCTTAAGAACTGTTCAGTTTGAATGCTTTCAAATATTTCCATTCTGCCGATTAATTTGTTTTGGAAATCGATAGCCCCTAGTTATGAGAGATACTGACGTAAACAGCCATAGGTCAGGAAGTACTTCCAGCTCAAACACAGTCAGCACCCCAGAGACTGGATGTGGAGAGGACTGTCCAATGATCTGTACAGGATGTATCTGTTGGGTTCTTGACCTAGCAAGCACACACACACACACACACACACACACTCTCACACACACAAGCATTCACATTTCCTAGTGACCATTCAAAGTTTAAAGATTCTATGTACTGTACATTTCTATTTATATTTAGCTATATTTTTCCTCTCAAAAATACTGGATACTAATGATTTAGTAGTAGTACTAATGTCTGGGATAAGTGTGTCACAGTGGGGGGAAAAATATAATGAGAATTATAATAATCGGAAGAACAACAACAATACTGTGAATGTGTGTATAGATCCTGTATGATGGATTCAGTAAAATGGGTTCAGTAAAAATTACATGATAAAATCACATAGTTAAGAACTATTCCAGAACGATATTGAGCACTATTTGAAGGGAGCATGCTGTTGGAGTAGAATGGGCTGTGGAGAGCCGCACTTCTCATCAGACTCACATACTGCCGTGGTTGCCATGTCTAAACAGCCTGTTGGACAAAGCTGGCTGTGTCCTCCACAGAGCCAGGACTCCTGCTTTCAGCTGAATCTATTTTCAATTCTATATCCTCGAAAACAGACTCTATCACCCCAGCAGAATATGCAATATGTCATTGTTCAATATTTTTATGACCTTTAAATTGATTTATAATCGATTTCCAACAAATATAATAAAGCCAATATATGTCGTACTCCTTCTCTACAAGGTGAAGCATTCCTCAGTCCATTACCTGAGAGAGAGAATTTTTGAAACTTTAACTTTATTTACACTGTCAAGATACCAATGACATTACAGAGAGAGAGAGAGCGCACAACTACTAATTGTACGCAAACTGCATATTTACTGTATACAATATAGTCTGACCACAAGAGCAGAGTCATTTACTTCAAGGCCTTGAAGTGCTGAAGAAGCAACAACAAGCCACATTCTGACCACACACTGAGGATAATGGATAAGTGCTTTTAACAGAATCCAGACAGTGTACTGTGGTTTGTTGTAGAAGACCTCAGTGGAGCACTGTCCATCATGTTGATGAACCGGGGCAGAGCATATGAGAGGGACTAGGCGACCCTTGGCCAGTGCTGTCAGTCTTTCTAGAGAAAACCAACAACATTTCCAAGTGTGAGATAGGGATGGGAGCATGTCTCAGAGCAATGTAATTGGCTCAACAGAGAAAGTGAGAGACTCTGAGAGAGTGAGAGAGACTGTGAGAGAGAAAGGGAAAGTGAGAGACTGAGAGAGTGAGAGAGACTGTGAGAGTGAGAGAAAAAGAGAAAGTGAGAGACTAGGAATCTTGTGTTTGACATTTAGGAACTTAGAGGAAATGGGTGGGCCTCTAATAGACTGGTGGGCTCTCAGAGAGTGTAGCATTTAATAATCTAAGACAGAGTTTGGACATTATTTTTGTTACCAGTTGTGGTAGCATTGCACTTTAAACTACGGTTTTTTATTTTACAGAACTTTAAAAATGTGCTTTAAAATATTTTATTCTGTAAGACATGTTACAAATAGTGAATCACATTATAAGTGTGACTATATTTAGACACCATGAAATACAATAGGGCTTTTAGTTTTACCTTAGAGAACAACAGACACTTTGATACATGAAAGTGGCAGCTATGTATCTAGAGCTGCAGGGAAAATATTGAATTAAATCCTACTATACAGCATGTCCTTCCTCTTGTGCCTTTTACAATATAATTTAAACATCCACATTTTTTAAATTCACAGTCCCATGAATCCCATCCCAAGCACCAAACAAACAAGCTCTGGGGAGTGGGGGTGATAGTTGATCAAAGTCGGTAAAAAAGCCCAACAGGATGCTGGGATACTTAGCCAAGAATATTGAGTATAAATCTAAGGAAGTTATACTCACCTTATACAATACCCTTGTTAGACCACACTTGGACCGCACTACAAGAAAGATATACTGGAGAGGCACTGGAAAAGGTTCAGAGACGGGCAACCAGGTCGATTCCATGTATAAAAGATAAAAGTTATGAAGAAAAATGTAAGATGCTTAATCTCTTTAATCTTAGTAAAAGGAGATTTAGGGGGATTTAGATATCAGGAAGTCATTTTTCACATTGTGTGGAAGGCATGCCAGGACATGTAGTGGAGGCAGAAACACTGGGGATTTTCAAGACCAGGCTTGATACAGTGCCAGATACTATTTAGCTTGTAGGCAAAGTAAGCAGTAGGTACGATTTAGTGGTAGGAAAAGGCAAGCATTGCTGGGCTGAATGGCCTGTTCCATTATGCCATTATGTTATGTTATATAATTCTTGAGGCAGCGAAAAGCTGAACAATGGGGCATAAATCAGCTCTTGTTTGACTTCTAGTTATGTCTGCACTAAAATGTAAACTGCTACCAATTTCACTGGGGGAATCTCTGTGCATGCTGCAATCCATCCCTCCAATCATTTGCTGATATATCAAGGCATCTGGCATCTATCCTCTATGTTGAATGGCACCACACATATGTACTCCCTCTCCCCCTCCATCATCCAGCCATTTGTCTTCCTTTTTAACCCACTTTTGTATTTCTTTATGGGTCCATCTTGAACAAAATCATTCCAATGGTGACATTGAAATTCCCTCAACTCCTAGGCAGGTCTCCAACTGAATCAGGTTACTGATTGTCCAATTTCATATCCAATTCACAATCAGGGGCTGAGGATTTTCACTTGCTGGTATATATATATATATATATATATATATATATATATATATATATATATATATATATATATATATCAGATCAGATCAGAACAGAAGGATAATCCAGAGAGCAGGGTTCAGGGTTCACAAAGGGAGTCGTAAAACAGAGCAGGCAGGCAGAAAAATGCTGGAAAGTACGGTCAAGACACAGACACATTAACTGAAATGAACAGGCGCAAATGCAGCAAAACAGGTAGCGAAACACAGGTGAAGGAATGAAAGGGCTAGTACACAAGATAGGTAGGACAATCTGTAACTACCACGAGCACTACAATTAAAATGACAGTTCCCGAGAATCTAAAAGTCCTAGGTTAAGGTAAAAAATACAAGGTATATAGGTGTAAAGATAGACAGGTGGAAAAACAAATGAAAATAGGTTTGTACCTCCTGCAGAGGTACAGTGTGATGGGGAGGTCGTTCCACTACTGAGGAGCTAGTGTGGAGAACCTCCGCAGTCGGAACAAGCGAGGGCCATTCACACGGCTGGCAGGATGAACAAGCCCGGCCTGTGGCAGCAGAGCAGAGTGCTCAAAGTAGTGTGTATGGCTGAATTATGTCCTGTAGGTAGGGAGGGGCCGTCTTGTTGGCTGCAGCATAGGCCAGAGTCAGAACTTTGAATCTGATCCTAGCAGCAACTGGGGGCCAGTGGAGTGACTGTAGCAGGCGCATAACATGTGAGAATTTTGGAAGCTTGGATGGCGTAGGCTGCCAGACTTGCAAGTAGTGAGTTGCAGTAATGTAGTTGGGAGATTACCATAGCTTGGACGAGTAGCTGTGTGGAGTATGCAGTCAAGTATGGGTGAATCCTCCTGATGTTATATAGAAGGAACCTGTGGGACCGTGAGGTTGCTTCAACTTGCTCTTTGAAGACCAGCTGGTCATGCAGGACCTCCCCCAGGTTCCTAGCAGAGCGGGAGGCAGTCACTGTTGTACCATCAATGGTGACAGAGTTCTTGTAGTAGGAATGCTCAATGAGGGATGAAGAGCAGCTCCATCTTGTTGAGGTTGAGCTTTAGTTGATGCTTGGCCATCCATGATGAGATGTCGGCCAGGCAGGCAGATATTTTCTCATTGACCTGTGTGGTAGTGGGAGGGAAAGACAGGGAAAATTTGAGTATCATCTTCATGTCATGTGTAGGAGGAAAACAGCAGAGGTCCCAGTACAGAGCTCTGTGGGACTCCTGTGAAAAGGGTATGAGGAGCAGAGACAGGCCATGCGATCTGCTGAATAGGATACAAACCAAGACAGGGCACTCCTAGAAATTCCCATCTCAGCCAGGGTGGAAATCAAGAGTTGGTGGTTGACCGTGTCAAATGCTGCAGACGGGTCAAGGAGGATCAGGACGGGGTGTCTCGGTGGCGCAGCCTGCAGAGCACTGACCGCATGCTCATTGTGAGCCGCGACGTCAACGGTTCGAATCCGACAATCCGACCATCTGACAATTTGTTGCATGTCTTTCCCTCTCTCTCGCCCCCATTCTTCCTGCCTTGATATACTGTCCAATGAAGCTGAAAAAGGCCTAAAAAAATATCTTTAAAAAAAGAAAAAGAGTTGGTTAAGTACAGCTTGTTCCAGTGCTTTGGACAGGAATGGAAGTAGTGATACTGATCGATAGTTCTTAACATCAAAAGGGTGAAGAACGGTAGATATTTCTTAAGGATTGAGCCAGTTTAAAGTCACGGGGAACATTACCACTGGCAAGGGAGCTGTTAATAAAAGAGGGCAGATAAGGACGGAGCTCACCGGATATGGACTGGAGCTGGATTTGACTAACAATCAGTTCACATCACAATGCACATTGAGAAACTAACTAGCAGGCACCACTTAAATACCCACAGGTGAAGCTAGCGACAGCAAATTAGCCCAATAACACAAAAGGAACACTTAACTTAAAGATACCCCGTGACTACCAATCAATTCAAATCACTAACAGCCAAATCTAAATAAGAGATGATACGCATAACAGTCTGCCTCTGGTAGATGTAAACAACGCTTCATTCAGATGCACAAGTAAGGTACCCTGGTGTAAAATCCAACCATGACTAGCTTCAAATACCAGCTAACAGCTGTTTCAAAACATAGCTTGAACTGTTTTTCAAGCTATGGGTTCCTAAATGTTTTTTTAAGTATATGCTGCTTATGCCTACTTCATGTTTATAAGTACGACTATCCATTTTCGCATGCTTAAGTAGGCTAATTCACAAAACTGATTTTGGCTCATTTTAAGTATTGGCTACCGACAGTATGTAATGGAAAATTAATGTGTAGCCAATGCAATTTATATTACGTCTGCATACTACATACTTCATTTTAAAATCAATTACTGTGGGAAAGTAAAAAATAAAGTGCACTTTAAATAGCCAATAGTCTCTGGGATTTAGATCAGAGAAAGAACTGACAGCTCTGTGCCACCATCAGCTTTCTTGGGCTTGTCAGACAAAGCAATGGAATTAGCAAACCTTCCAGCTAAAGCGTATTGTTAATACTGATTTCATTCAGTTTCCCAAGCCCCAACACAGGTGTGATGTGAAACTTCTACGCACTACTTGGTCTCCCAAAAAACCTTGGTGCAATTGATAGTTTACAAATCCTCATCATCAAGGCACCGACTGAGAACGAACACACTTCTGTGTAGAAATGGATTGGACAGAGTAGGCCTGGCTATTATCTACTGTGGTTATCTGGGAGCACACAGCTTCATTCGGAGTGACTGTGATTTCTGTCACTGTTTCGTCACAGGTAACATTTCTGATGGATGCCTTCTAGGGGGCAGGTATGTTTCATTTCAATATTGCAAATAGCAAAATTCCCAACATTACTATAAAGTGTAAGCTATTAGGTGTACCAGGGAGATTTTCTGAATTATCTGGATGGCACAGGTTTCCTTTAAGAGAATTACACTTGCTAAAATCACTGAGGGTCCACAGCAATGGCTCTGGCCTGAGTAGTACTATATAGTGCAGTGATGTGCAGATCAGCATCACCCAAATCTGCATGTACTCATCAACAACCCAACCTACTGCTGTAGCCCACGAGTCCTTTCAGACATAGTCTGCTAACAGTGCTGAGGAAGCTACTCTGAAAATGTAGTTTACTAACCAATTACTCAGCACTGGAAGTAGTTGACACTGTTGACACTTTACCAAATTACAATCTGTTTGTTAGAAAGGCTAAGAAAATAAAAACTCTGCATTGCTAAATAACTTTGCAGCCAACTAACTTAATTTCACAAATGTGGCGGAAGAATGATGAGAAGTAGGCCTCTCTGTGCTGAGGAAAAATAATCCAGGCAGAAAGCCCTCCAAGTAGCCCATATGTGACACTGAGACAGTTGCATGGAGAATGTGTAATAATACTTTTCTATTTGATACAAAATAACATCATCTCTTGTCAACCCACCATCTACCTGTGATGAATGTTTTTTTTTCCCCCCGATCCACAGATAAACTGTGATGTTGTCAGTCAACCTGCACATCACAAGTATATAGGCCTACTACATACTGATACTAGCGCCAAAACTAACAAAGCACATACAATAGCAAAATAAGAGTGAGCATACTTACATTTATTCTGGATCTCTCTTTCCTTTATGATTCAGTTCTCATAAATTAGCAATGTGGTGTCAATGAACCAGATGAATCATTTGAAATGTAAATGATGATTCAACATTGCTATGTGTCTACTGTTTTCATGTTTTAAGGGTTCATTAATTATGGCCTATGGGAGCCCAGCTAACAGAAACTAAGGTCAGTAGAACAAAAATCATGAATGAACTATTCTTATCACTAACGTCATGTTTCTTTCCGTATGCATTTTTTAAAAATTAATACATATTTAGAACACTTTTAATATTTTAATTAAGGTTGAGAAGTGATGGGATTCACAATGATCACACATTGAAATGAATAGGAGCAAATAAATTCTTACTCGACATGAAACCAGTTATTATTCATCTGAGAAATTAAGCTATCGACCATTTTGCAGCTGTGCCATCAAAGTAGCCTTGCTCCTCTTAGTTTAAATGTGAACAGGGCACTTATTTTAATTAATATAAAATTGATTATTCTTTTTGTTAAAGACACAAGGATAAATTCTGAAAGATACTGCAAACAATATCAGCAGCAAACCAAAGGGCAAATGTTTAAAAGGACAATTGACGAAGAAAACTGATTTATTCAGTAAGGGGACAAAATAAATAAAATAAAGTATTTAAATGAGCACCACACTGTCACACTGTCTTCAGCTAGAGTATGAATATTCTCAGTGAAGTATACCCTGTTTAATATGTTCACAACACAGACCTGCTGCTGCTGTGATTGAGCTGTAGAAGAGGCTAAGGGAATTATACAGTGTTCATAGGTTGATGAGCAAACTCATACAAAAATGAGCACAATCCTGATGGGAATACTCTCAGGCCACTTCCGCTCCGATCCTGCTGACAGCTCTCATTAACTGTTTCCCATTGCATCCTCAGCCTTAACTGAGTCTGAAACACTTCAGAACAACGTCTGCTTTAATTATGGCAAATTTACAATCTGCAATACTGAAATGAGAATCTACACCCTTCTTTCTCTGAAATATGCGTTTTCACTTCCCAGTGAATATAACGGAATGCCTAATTTTATTATTTACATTTTAAGCAAAGAATGTACATTTCAAATGATTTAAAAAATACCTGGGGATTGAGTTCCCAACATGACTTAAATGGCTCCATGCATATTAATCATAATAAACATTAAACATTAATAATTTAGCTTTTTACAAATCTGAGAAATTGAGTTTTGTGAAACAAGCCTCTCATGAAAACATTTGATGAAATGACTTAAGGTCAAGTTGTTACCTGGTCATTCTGATTTAGCTGGTTAACTGATTATACTGTAATTGCTATGTCTTATATGTCATAAGCATTTCATAGAGAATGCATGTGTGATAGACTTTTGATGATATGATAACAAATGAGCTTGTTGAACAGGTCTCCCATGAGGTATTTTAAGTATTAACATCCTCTGTCATCTTTAAAAAAGCTGGACAATGTCAGTCACAAATGTTTGTCACGTATAATTCTGAATTCAAGTCCCAGTAAAGGAATAAAACAACAGTTGTGGTTTTCTCATTTGAGATGTGTAGGATACGGCCTGCTTATAAATAGTATATTTTTTTCATTTGTTTTTATTTTGTGAGAATATACATTGCGTTTGTGCTTACCAGATCGTGCATGTGTATCTGGCCTAATTATCAATATCTGTAAAAGCGTAACATAAATCAGTTTTTCCTTTGAGAGATAGGGGTAAAGCAAATGGCATCTGTTGATCGATACAGCGCCCTCATTGCTTCCGTGACTGCTGGCTGTTTGTTTCTCTGACATGTTTACAGGTAATCAAACAGCCATAAACCCATTTCAGCCTACAGTGTGACAAAATCACCACTCATAAAACCAGCCTCCAGAGTTGACATCTCTCTCTCCCTCTCTCTCCCTCTCTCTCCCTCTCGCTCCCTCTCTCTCTCTCTCTCTCTCTCTCTCTCTCTCTCTCTCTCTGTCTCTCTCTCTCTCTCTCTCTCTCTCTCTCTCTCAGAAACCAGAGGAAGGGGTACAATGAATGCCACTAGACTAGAGAGGAAGGTGGCTTACTCGTTAGGCAAAATGAAATGGGGTGAACAATAAACTTGGCCATCAACTGGTGACCAATATTTACCAATGTCATTGCCTGCGGTTGTGAATAATGTCATATTGCACAATATTTCAATGTGAGCTGTGAAACTTACAGAGAATAACAGGGAAAATAAAGAAGCAGATGTTTACAATTTCTAAGTCCGTTTGATATGACATGCATGTATTTTGGTTATATTGGATTTGACCATAAAATTTTAATAAAAAGAAATTGGCTAGTTTAATGGCATGTCAAACCGACATGAAAACCTTAACTAGAAAATATACACTCAGTGAATATTTATTAGACTATTTGTTTGGTCTTCTGCTGCTGTAGCCTGTCCACTATCATATCTGTGGTTAACTGCATTACTGTCACCTTCCTGTCAGCTTCGACCAGTCTGGACCTTCTCCTCTGACCTCTCTCATTAACAAAGCATTTTTGCCCGCAGAACTGCTTCTCACTGGATGTTTTTTTGTTTTTCGCACCATTCTCTACAAACTCTAGAGTCCAAAGACATGCAGGTTAGGGACTACAGAAAATCAGCTCATTGGCTAACTGGAACACTTACATTGATGTGGAAACTGAAAATGTTGATTAATGTGCACTGTCCCTGATAAATAAACTAACTAACTAACTAACTAACTAACTAACTAACTAACTATCTAACTAACTAAAAATCTAACAAACTAACTGAATAAATAAATAAAATCCCAGGAGGTAAGCAGTTTCTGAGATATTCAAAGAACCCTATCTGGCACCAACAATCATTCAAATTCAAAGTCATTTAGATCACATTTCTTTCCCATTTGGTCTGAACAACTGATGAACCTCTTCACCATGTCTGCATGCCTTTATGTGTTTAGTAACTAAGACATTGCTCACTAAGTGTTCATAAGATGATGAAAATACTATTTTACCTTTGCTGCCAACAACAAACAGCAAATTAGTACTGTGTTCAGTAGCAGCCTGTTAGTTGAAACTGTGACTGACCAAATTCTGATCTGATCAAACTGCTGATCTCCTGGGATTTTCACGTACACTTATCTCTGGAGGTTGCCAAGAGAAAAAACAACACGACAAAAAAAAATCCAGTGAGCAGCAGTTCTGCACACAGAAATGCCTTGTTAATGAGAGACGTCAGAGGAGAATGGCCAGACTGGCTGATTGGAAGGTAACAGTCATGCAAATAACCACACATTACAATAGTGGTATGCAGAAGAGCATCTCTGAATGCACAACGCATGATAACTCTAAGTAGATAGGCTGAAAAAATGAGTCTAATAAATACCTAATAAAGTGCTCACTGAGTGTATTTTCACTGGAAGTGCCCGAGGCTAGGTCATTATACACCATTATTGTTCCTATTGGAGTTTGTGAAAAAAGAGACACAAATGTGAATCTGCACATGATGACATTAGTTCAGATATACACTATGTACTTATGTAATTTGGCAGTGATTATCTCGTTGAGTTTTTTTACCGAGCATTAATGACTAGAAAGTAACAGGACATATAATTTGTACATTTTAAGTACACATAGCAACAAAATACTTACTTATTGATTTCTAGAAATTAATCGACTCTTTGCACTCCTGCGTTCCTCTGAAAATAATCTATTTGGTTGTTGATTCAAAGAGAATATTTTATTGAATCATCTGCAACCTGGCTAGTGGTACATGTTGTTTGAAGTAGACCACCATAGTTACAGTACTCGTATTAATGCATTGTGTATTGGAAGCCTTGTCAGTGCATAGGTCAAGATAATGGTCTCGTTGCTTGTGTGAATTTCCTGTCTTTTCGACTTTTACCGATCATTATCTCTTCTTCAAAATATAGTTTTTGGGTTGAATTTAGTTTAGTTTAGTTGACAACTTTGAGATGTCTGTGCCCTATCAACAATGTAGCCAACAGTAACATATTTTTGTCAGCAGGTCGGCTATGATAACCAGACTACTTTCATGAATTAGAAATACATTGCATAGTAGTGTATGTTGCACGCATTGACATTTGTTGGATATTTCAGCTCACTAGTTAGCTCAATAGAGCTGCCGTATTTGGCAGAGGTGGTCGATTCAGTGCTGTGGTATGAAGCTAATTAATAAAGGCATTTGCTGTCGGTGTAGACTGAGCCCTGTAGCAGATAATTCGGAGGTTTAAGCCTTGGCCATGTCATTAGTGGACTATGGTCAGGAGCCAGCAGTGGCAGAACACATTTAGTTTTGTCCAACCGAGGTCAAGTGTCTCTTCTGATCAGTGCTGGCTCCTTTCATACTCGGTGTCCTGCAGTGTGGAGAACAGCCATTGTCTCACAAGTCAGTGCACTGAAGACTTAGAGTCTCATCAGCATGTAAGGCATGGTGGTGACTCGCTTCATGATTCCAAATAAGGAAGAAATAAATCAACTGAAATATTAGTTCTTGATTTGGTATTCGCTATTTTCCTCTGAGCTGTTAATGGATTTCCATGCTAAATGTTGCTAAAGATGTACATATCCAGATTATATGTGCATATATTCTGCAGTAAGAGACAACTAGGGTAACGAGTCCCATTATCGATGTATATTGACGAATAGACATCTGATCAATGTTTCTTTTCTAAAAAATATATATATTTTATTGTTTGTAAATTGTATTCTTTTTCTTCTTGTCTTCAAAGGCATGTACTATATACTCCAATATGATTCTGCTAATTAATGCATTGTCCAGCTGGCTTTGGGGATAAAACCATTTGCTTAATGGCATACAATTCCCTAGGCTCTTGTTTGCCTGGAACTCTTAAGTCATTACTGGAAGGCGTGGTTGGTACAGACTATAATTTTTTTCAAGCACAATTCTTCTCAATTGTTCTTTATTTTCTCTCATTTAGACAATGCTCCAAGCATCCCTTATAACAGAGATTGTTTTCTCCTGTGCTCTATTATGTTCTCTTGAATCTCCCTTTCCAACTTCCATTCCAATTTATGTTGCAGAGTTATTTGGATATCTAATCGGGTTGCTAGCATATGATCATGCAATAATCCATTTATACCACTGGAATCTGGAACTGAGAGGTGTAGTATATTCTTTCCACACGACTAGCGAAAGAGGCTACCTCACTCAGCCGGTGCAGTATAACTGGATAGCCTAACACGGAACGTGTAAAAACATTAGCAGTGAATTGCTTTTTCGATTGATAGTGTGGCAGCTGCACCGGGATATGTGTTCATAGCACTTCAAATTCAGAACGGGTATTTTGCCACTAAATCTTGATTCATCAAGAAGCACTTGCAGCAGCTGAGAAAGATTAGAAGCTTCTTTTCAGCTACTGAGTTGCTATACACACTCAGAATACATCTGACTCTACAGAAAGGACTTCATATCCTTTGGGAAGTTTGTGTCACTGACACAAACATAACCTATCAATGTCAAACGGTACCTCGACCAGTGTATCATACAGACAAAATGTTCTAATATATTATATACATTCAATAAATTCAGTTGCTGTAGTATGTCTAATACTAGATGTGATGAGGGGGGAAAGTATTTTCTGATTTTGGGTGATAGCTGGTCAGTACATGGATTATTTTGTTAAAGTGGAGACTATGCCCATGAAATATCTCAAAAAATGTGTATTGTCATTATGAGTGATGACAAAGTTAAAGAAGTATGAAAGGCTATAGGAAACATACCTGTTCATATTCATACCGAGACCTTATGTTACTATACCACAAGTTAAATATTGCAGATTCCCACATATACAGTAGTACTTACTAACTTAAACATAGAGCAAAGCAGATACATATCAATAAATATCCAAATCTGAAACTGGATAATGAGTCAAATGTAAGCTATTTGCACGTGCCTCTCTGATTTTAATTCAATTTGCTGAATAGATTTGCCAAACAGAAATGAACATGGAAGGAATCCCAGTTTATTTCTGTCAATAACAAGCTGCCTCTCATCAGCCTCTGTTGAATAATGGCCACAAGCACTGTTCCATCTGCATCCCAGATGGGGCCTGCAGTGTGCATGCTTTTTTTTTAGAAACTGCGTAACCGCTCTCCTCCCAATGCCTCCCCTCTCACTCTTACTTTCTTTTATCTTTTCTTTGCCCTTTTATTACATGTCTTTCCCAATTTTTTTGGGTAATCTTTCCAGTTATTTCCCTCCCTTTGTCATTCGCACTCTCTACCTGTCTTTATTGTGGATTTTCTTTTTAAATGTCTCTCTCGCTCTCTTTCTCTCTCTCGATCATTCATATTCCCTGTGAAGCTCCTGAAAGCTCATCCCCGTTCCTCTAATTATCTGTAACTTCTCTTTTAATTCTGTAAATCACACACAATGAAACGGAGAGGAGACGGGCCACTTGCGTCAGCCGATGAGTCATGTACCGCACCTCTCTTCACGTAATTGCAGAATTCATTTCACAACGCAGTGAATGCACTCAAAAAACGATGGCCAAGCCAAAGGCTATTAGTGACTAATGTATTACTACTTGCGGAGCTTGGTTTAAGTGCTGAATGGGCGTTTTTGTTCTGTGTGTTTATCTTTGTTTCTATTGAAGCAAATGATTATTGTTTTGGTGAGAGTGGTTGATGCCATGTGATATTTAGAGCTCACAAACAAAACGCCTCCTTTTTTATAGGAAACCCAATACTCAAATCATATTGGGGGAAACAATGGCACATGCTTTAAACCCCTGATAGCTCAATATCTAAATTTTCCAATATGGATTCTCTCATATTTTCTGTGCCAAGGCCATCAACTGTATCACAGAACAGGTTTTAGCTGATCCAGTTAAGCTGAAAGAAGGATCAAATTGCCTAATACAAATTCATGTAAAAAATATGTTTCATGTTCACATTATAGTAAAAAACTAACTCCCACAATTTATAGTATTCAAGTGTATCAAATCAATTACTGCTGGGTGAGAGACCTACCAATATATATAATTGAACAATGATCAGGGGAACAGTTTAATATGATGGTATAATCTTTACTATAACAATCATAGCTTATTTTTTTGTTTATCACTTCACAAATTATTCATGGAGATTAAAGCACACTTATCCCGGAAAGCACAGATGATTATCATGAATAACAAAACCATCTTACCATGCTTGTTAATATTTCATGAATAGTTTTGCCATTATATGCATCATTCTAGATCATGATACATTGCATTGGGGATAGGTGTGTGACCTGACTGGCTATTGTACTTCAATAAATGGTGAATGGTTGGCATTTATATAGCACCTTTATCCAAAGCGCTGTACAATTGAGGTTTCTCATTCACCCATTCACACTCACCAACGGCGATTGGCTGCCAAGCAAGGCAACAACCAGCTCATCAGGAGCAATTGGGGGTTAGGTGTCTTGCTCAGGGACACTTCGACACACCCAGGGCGGGATTGATAACTCTGCAACCCTCCGACTGCCAGACGACAGCTCTTACCACCTGAGCCAATGTCACCCCATCTTTTCCAGAATCTTTTCCAATCTGTTTTTCTGCAGAAATCTTCTCAGAATCTTGTGGTCATTCATTTGGATTGGTCTGGACATTCTTGAGAGAAGAAATATACTAGGTGTTATTTTCATTTCTAGTGTATCTGTAGTCTGCATAGAGGCAATGACCTGGTGCTCCAATAAATCTCTTCAGTTTGAAATTGGCTGCTGGGTTGCTCAAGTCACCACGATGGTATCTGCACTCATTCAAGGACTGAAAATGAAGTGTCATCTCATGCATTTGCTGCAAGCCAACAATTGCTTTCAACATGGCAGGCCACACTGTACTACTGAGGGGCTAGCAAAATTTGAGAGAGAGGCATGTATTTTTCTTACAGCAGCTGGAACGCTGTGCACCTGATGTTTCATAACAAGAAGCTGGTGCTATCTTAACCAGAGGAATTCCATTTGACCCCTGATAGGTTTAAATGAATCTTGTGCCTTAGTTACTGACACTGCATGATTGGCTTGTTACACATTCCAGGTTCAAACCAGTAATGTCTAGGTTACAGGCCACCACCCCCCTTACCAACTGAACCACTTGGAAAAACTCAAACAGATGTGTTTGAAGACTTTCAAGCCTGGATGGCTTCTAAATCAGGCTGGAATAAGGAATTCAAAATGTTGGCTAATAAAAGAAAACACTTATGTGGTGGTGATAATGACCTGAAAATAGTTATTATTGTAACCAAATATATAATCCTCTCAAGAGCTCGTAAAGGTAAATAAATAATAAACAGTAAACTAACAAATAAAACGGCAGAATTGCCAATGGACATTTCTCCATACATTATTATAGTGATCATGGTAGCGCTCATGTATGTTTGTGTTGGTTGGCTCTTCCATTGAAAATAGAAAACCTCAATATCTCACTTGTTTCAAAACTAATCTCATTGCCATTTCACAGGTCTACTACAATGGTAATGGGCTCTCTTACTACTGATTTTGGTATTGTCTGTGGTGCCATGTCTGTGTCATGGATACCTCTAAAAAATATACATGCTTTTTCTAATTGCATGATTGTACATTTTATTACATGTGAATTAGACCTCAAAATTCTAAATTACAACAATGAATTGTCCATAGAGTAGAGATACAATGCTAAAATGAATGAGGATAATCTAATGTTCTAAAAAACATGAGACCTTTATGTTGAGCAACATTATTGTATGCAGTTGGTAGTCATAAACCCCAACAAAGTGAGTTCACTAGGCTAGCTAGCTAACTCTAGCTACACTGAAAAATGGTAATGACAATGTTAATGCCAGCTAGTTAAATAGCTAGCCTATAGTTAGACTTGTAATAATAGCTTGCGATCTACCTCGCTACCTAGCTAACTGGTTGATATGGGATATGTCTCATTACACATGACATGAGAACATGCATTAGCATCTCATTAGCAAGATAATAAAATGCGAATGTTTGGTAAATG
The DNA here is from genome assembly GCF_963514075.1 of Conger conger. Taxonomy (NCBI): domain Eukaryota; kingdom Metazoa; phylum Chordata; class Actinopteri; order Anguilliformes; family Congridae; genus Conger; species Conger conger. The sequence goes on from NC_083768.1 coordinate 18,853,557, forward strand.
AGGCCCATTGTATCTGCATATCACCCTTTAATCTGTAGAGTAGTCTGCAAGTAACTGAATGTATTAAACAGTCCCCAGTTATTTGTAATGACATATCTGTCAATTTCACCACTAATATGATGGGCATTTCAATATTCATAGGAAATGTGGCAACAATACTGTGTATCACCTAGGAAAGGAAATTTAGACCAGATGTTTCACACGATAAAGAGAACAAAGCAGACTCAGTGTTTGTTACAATCAATGTGTTGTTGAGGAACAATTTACTAGGCCTTTATTATATTATAATATAATGTTTTTATTATAGATTGACCTCTGCTGCCTCAGTTTGCTTGTTTGTATTTGGATTGGTACACTCTTGGATTGGTATTTTTTCACTTAAGTGTTTCCGATATTATTGTTTCAATTCCAAAATCTTCTTCTTCCGCAGAACATTCTGTTGCGTTTGCTCCTTAATGCTGAGCTAAACAAACAGGCTTTCAATTGTAACACGGCTTAAAAATACATGATAATTGATTCTGGTGTGCTTGATCAGAGCAAAGCTGTTCCCCACAAGGCTCTTGCTCTACAGATTGTAAAGAGCTCTGCTCTCATGGCTGTTCACCATTATGACCTGGGAACACTTCAGCTATTTAGCATCATAATTATAGCAAACAAATGCTGCAGGTAAGGATAGCTCTTGTCGCTGTCTGTCTAGAAAGCATGCAGCACTCAGGGATGAATGAGCCACTCATTACACAGACTTGTCACAGAAGTTCTGTGTTGTTGTTAATAATTCAGATGATCTTTCTCCTTGCACACACAGAAACATTCCCTGTACGTGTGGCTGTTGACATTGACAGTCCAGTGGCTCCAATTGCGAGTGACTGCACATACATCACATTCTTGACCTTTGAAACCCATTCAGCTTGATCAAAGGACATACCCTTATGAAGGAGTCCCTTTGTTGGAACTCTCTGCTCCTTCACCCTCTCAACAGCATAACTTGTAAAGGAACAAGCTTTGAAACTTTGAAGTTTCATAAGCAAAGAAATGACATTCAAACAAGTTCCAATTTCTGGCTTTCCTTGCCACCAGTACATTTGTCTCAATAAAATATTAAGACAATTCTATGTCTTACAGTAGTGTGCAGATGGGAAAACCTTCCCACCCTCAAAACGATTGAGTGAAGTATCAATTATCTTTTCTAAAAATCTTATCTTGGTCAATTGAATGCATTTTAGAAAGACTGTATGCCTCTCTGGACTCAAAAGTGTTTATGCTTGTCATACAAAGTTTCTGATCAGCAGTGTTGAGGAAACTACTCTGAAAACGTAGTTATACATGTACTCAAAGTGAGCAGCACTGTGCAAAAGTCTTAGGCACATACAAACATCAGTAAAGCAAAGATCCTTTAAAAAATAATGATTCAACAGTTTTAAATATACTATAGAGAGCAGTGAACAGTTAAAACTAAATCAAATCAAATGAATGAAAATCTTTCACCTTTAATCATTGCGATCATAGTCTTAAGTACACTGGGCTACAGTTTGATAAGAAAATCAGCTAGTCGGTTGTACCAAAGATATTGCCTGTGACAGTTCTTCTGCAGACTCTGGCTGTCTCCCAGACCGGCTCAATATTACTTTTGCTTTCTTCAACAAAATACAAGAAATTCAGTGTAACATTATTTTTTTTTGGAAAATTACAGTTTGGAAATCTGAAATTTGCTCTTCTCTCTACTGTCAGACTAATGTCGAAAACAAAACAAAACTTGTCAGTGGGTGCATGACAGCCTTAGCAACTGATTTGCTTATGGTGCCCATAATTATTTAGGTATGGAGACCTGGATATTGGAGACCGACACGTAGACATAGCATGCAAAGTTTCAACTTGATTGGTCAACCGGTTGAAGTGATAGAGGCATTTATACCTTTTTGCTTCTTATAGCGCCCCCTATGTGAGAGGCCAAAACGTGTAGGTGTCCTTCCACAAGATCGAGTAATACAGTACATTAATGTACCAAATTTAATGAAGAGTGGAGAAAGCGCTCACGAGTTAGTGCGCCAACCGCTAAAGTTGGCCATGCCCACATTCACTATTGCAGCCATGTTTTTTGGAGTATCAACTTTCTTTATAATAACTTTTAAACGACAGCCTACTGAAGAAATTGGTATCAGTTAGATGTTGATAAGTCAAATGGTCTAGAAGAAGATGTTTTTTTAAAGGTTTTTCACAAAATGCAAAATATCGAAAATCCAAAATGGCAGACATGATTGATCTCTGCAGGCAGAGACATGCGCAAAGACATAAAGCTCATGACAGCAGTTCAAACAGAGTGAGAAATGAAAAAAATACTTAAAAGTTTGATATATTACTGTCGTGCGCCCTATTGACCAATTATCACCACATTTTGCTCACTAGCATAAGGGGACAAGTAGTACATACTGTATACAGGTGCATCTCAAAAAATATGAATATTGTGGAAAAGTTTTTTTTTTTCCTGTAATTTAATTCAAAAAGTTAAACTTTCATATATTCTAGATTCATTCCACATAAAGTAAAATATTTCAAGCCTTTTTTTTGTTTTGTTTTAATCTTGATGATTACGGCTTACAGCTCATAAAAAAAAAAAATCCAGTATCTCAAAATATTAGAATATTCGATAAGACCAATCAAAAAAAGGATTTATAATACAGAAATGTCAACCTTCTGAAAAGTATGTTCATTTATGATGGTAATTTGATGTACTTTCAGCTCAACCTGCTGAGCAACTATTAACAATCATCTCATTGCAGTCCCTGAATTGCCTCAGTTAGTAATTAATGATAACTGAAATTATGAGCACATTTATGAGTCGTGCTTGTGGCTATTCATACATTTGTATATTAATATGGCAGTATTCTCAGTAATGTGTCATTAATATATTAATGTTTGCTTGTTACAGAATGATTTGTTAACAGGTGCTTTGCAGTATGGTTTTCACGGATTATTTTAAACAGACATTAGAATTGAATAAACATTAGAAAGCTGTTTGTTCCTCATGATAATTTTTAAGTATCAATTCTAGACTTGGAAGTGAATCCTAGTTTAAAGTGGCAGGTTTGAAAATGTTGAATGATTTTTGTATAATTTGCATTGTAGGGTGGCCTGGGCATTCAACAATTGCTACAGGGGCTACAGGAGCTATAGGAGCGACATTGGCTCAGGCGGTAAGAGCAGTCATCTGGCAGTCGGAGGGTTGGCGGTTTGATCCCACCCTGGGTGTGCCGAAGTGTCCCTGAGCAAGACCAATAACCCCAAATACTCCTGATGAGCTGGTCAATGCCTTGAATGTGTGAGTGTGTGTATGAATGTGTGAATGAGAAGCATTCAGTTGTACAGCGCTTTGGATAAAGGCACTATATAAATGCTTGCCATTTACATGGAGCTGTTTTGTTCACAAAGGATAAACCATTTTCAGGTACAAGTGGGAGAATTTATTTGGAAAATGTTATTGTTTCACGTTCCCCCTTAATATGATGCTAGCTTGTCTAGCATGCAGCCTGGAGCTAGACCAGTTGAGGGGCTATGGAAATATAGCTACAGGTTGCACATCAACTAGCTAGCTAGCTAGACAAAATAAAATATGAAATATGCTCAGTGTGTACTCGGTGCGACAGACTTAAGGTGCTTGTCATTCAGCAAGATGTCATTATTTTAAATAGATATTAATGGATTTGTGGTGTTTTTAGGTTTTTATCGAGATTGATTGCTACCATATTTCAGTTTATTTTTTGCCATTAGTGGTAGCTTTTATGCTTTTATTTGCTTTGTCTGTCTTCCATGTACCTATTTGTTGAGCAGATGAGAGGTTGGAACAGATGAAACAACAGCTGATTTGGAACTTTCCAGGAGCTTTGGGGTGATTCAGGCACTATTATTAACACCAGTTAATAAACACCAAATGGCCTGCAAAGACTTTGAATTACAAACGAAAAGTTGAGCTATAATTTGAATGAATTTACTGATAATCTGAGTGGGGCTCATAAACAAAATTTTTATTACCCCCCAAAAATATTTCATTATATTAACCTTTATTGATACTGGGTAGGTTGACTGAGTGCACATGATATTTTGCAGCAACACCCTGTTAATGCCCCCCCAAACATAAGGTTGATGTTTTAAAATCCCAACAGCCGGGGCTTAGGAAGGTAAGAAGAAAGACTTGTTGGCTTAGGGAGATAAAAAAAAATATATCAGCCCTCTGCTATACCCATACTCCTCTTGGTTTGATGGTGCAGTTTTTTTCCATCATGGGTGCTCATGGGCGGTCCCTGCTGTACTTATCAGTCTGGACTGGTACTGCTGATTCCATGCCACCTTTGCAGAAGCACACTATTGTGTGACGCAAGTGAGTCACACATTAATGCACAAACAGCGATTCCTGCTACAGCTGCCCATCCTCTATCTCCACATGGACCCCTTGTTCTATTTTGCAGTTCAACAAAAATAAAACACAATTAGTGACGTGCAAATTAAAATACAGTTTAATTGATGAAATCTAAATCAGCAAAATCCCAACTCCCAATCAAATGAAATACTGGATTCTGCGTAGCCATCAAGGATCCCTTGATGATGTGAAACATTGTTTGCCAACAACAATGCGTAGCATACCATTTTTAAACTAATGTCATAAATTAGTAGAACCTGCATTAAAGTCTATATTTTAGAGTATTGCTATAATCTAGTCATATATGCCTAAAACTAGTGGACTTCTACTGCTGTAGCTTATCCACTTAGAGTTATGATACGTTGTGTGTTCAGGGATGCTCTTCTGCATACCACAGTTGTAATGTGTGGTTATTGTAATGTGCATTACTGTCACCTTCCTGTCAGCTTTGACCAGTCTGGCCATTCTCCTCTGATGTCTTTCATTAACAAAGAGTTTCTGTCTGCAGAACTGCAGCTCACTGGATTTATTTTTGTTTTTTGCACCATTCTTTGCAAACTCCAGAGACTAGTGAAAATCCCAGGAGATTAGCAGTTTCTGAGATTCTCAAACCACCCTGTCTGCCACCAACAATCATTCATGGTTGATTCCCCAAATTTTTTCCCCATTCTGATGGTTGATGTGAACATTAACTGAAGCTCCTTTGACCGTGGAAAGGGGTTTGAGGACCGGGGTTCGATTCCCGGTCCTGGCAATGCTGTTTAGCCAGCTCACATGGAGCGGCATAATTGCCTCGCTGCTCCAAGGGAGGGGGGAAGACTCAGCAGGGGGAGGCTCGCCGCATACAGCAACAGCGCCCCGATCGCCTCGGAGTCACAGGCGCGGTTGGAGACGATGCGGCCTGGAGAAGGCATGTCGCTCTCCGGATCGTTAGATCCGTTCGTGCTGCCAGGGGATGTGGTCGTATGCATGCGGTGTATCCTAGACAACATGGGTCATTTTCATAGAACAGGTATAATTGGCAACCAAATTGGGAGAAAAAGGGAAAAATCTGAAATAAATAAAGATAAAAAATAAGTCTAATAAATATGTAATAACATTCTCACTGACTGTATATTGTTTACTAGAGTACCCTACATAATCAAAAATAAAGATAATATTTCAATGGGAGCAATATGACACTGACCTATCAATTTACAATGTATTTCATGATTGATATTTGAGAAGTGCATAGGGGATAGGAAACGAATAACTCATACATAAATCTGGCCTTGGATGAATGAGATTTCCACATGAGACAGAAAGGCAAACAAAGTCTTTGTTACTCTGTAGGTACGCCATAGAAATGAATCATATTTCATTGGTGATCCTACATTAATGACCTTGCTCCATTCTTCTAATCAAACCCATGACCGTTGTATCATCTCAGAAATATTGAAATGGTTCATGAAGTGAGATTCAAAAAGCACCCTCATAGGAAGATTTTCTCATGAGGAATGTTAGAATCATGATTCTGCTTGAGGTGGTTACAGCTGGAAGTCAAAACAAAGTGGACAAAATAATTCAAACTTAATTTACTACATTTCCAGATTTAGAAATGTTTTGCTAAGGTCATCATTACTATTGCTGTATTTGCAAGTGTCGTCTTCTTTTTTTTCTTTCTCTTTTTCTTTCATATGCAAATTTGTGGACAGGTGTTCTTTCAAAGTGACCAATTAGTCCAAAGAGGATTCATTTTCTGAAGTGTCAGTAGAGACAAAGCCTCTTTTCCATCAATACAATTGTCTCCCTGCTCCAAGAAAAGAACCTGATCTGAAATGCTGGCCTGGCATGAATCTGATGTTTGCTTAAAGCATTTGCACATTAACAGATATCTGTGTGATTACACAGGTGCTTTTGATGAAAAAAAAAAAAATTCAATACCCAGAGGCTACATTTACTAATATTAGCTGATAGGTTTCTCAAGCACACGCTTCAACAAATTGTCAACTGTCAGTGCTTGTTAAAAAGCAATACAGATTCATCAGTAGTTAAACAATTTTATAACCAATATTACAATTACTAAGGTACCTATAAAGTGAAATAAAAAATGTTTGTACATATAAAATAAAATATCAAAGGATATATATGTAAAGGACTGTATAGTGAGCTTTCTGCTCATCAGTGAAAAATAAAAGTTCAGTAATGGCTACTTGCTCAGAAAGAATCACAATGGTTTTTTAAAATGCTTTTCTGCAATATATTTATGCTGGGAATGCACCGATATAACTAGCATAAGGTCCATGTGGGTTTTCAAACCATAGCTTTCACTATCAGTAAAAAGCTTAATGTACTGATCTGCATGAAAAATACAGTATAATCTACATAATTTTGCTATGTGATATATTATTGTCCTGGTGAATGTAGGGAAAAAAAACATTATCAGCCCCAAGAACCTCAACAATGAACAATTTCGGAACATTTTGCACCATACTGCAGAAGAGTCATTAGTCACAAAGAAAATGAAATTAAGCTTGATTTTCCTGCTTGAGTGGGGAGTATGGCTCAAAAATCTTTTTCAGCCGTGCTCTCGGACCAGGGTTTTGTCTCCTTTTTTGAATTCCTGAGTTTGAGGGACATTATTAGAATTGATGTGTACATTTTCTCACACAATATCACGGGGACTATGTATAAAAAGGCTGTAATTCCTACATGGTGTCCCCCATATGGATCCAGATATCCTCATATTAAAGCCAACAGTCTTATATTCATGGTTTCATTTCAAATCCAATTTGCAGGAGTACAGAGGCAAAACAAAAAAATTGTTACTGTCAAAATTACAGACTGTACTGGAACTACCCTGTAACCTCCAGATTGGGTTTCAAGGCTCACATCACACACACATACACACACACACACACACACACACACACACACGCACGCAAAACATATTCATATAGAACAATGTACAATGAATCAACAGTGAATTGTAATTATACTTAAGCATACTTAATGGTGGAACACTGATATAATTTAATAATTGGTCTTATTACATTTCTCAGTAATGAAACTATTTGTCAAAGCATACTACTACATATTACATTGGCTATATACTAGCTTTGAAGTTTTAATTAGAATAACGGATTTAATTACAGGCGGCACGGATGGTGCAGTGGGTAGCACTGCCACCTCACAGCAAGGAGGTCCTGGGTTCGAATCCCCGTCAGCCAGGGCCTCTCTGTGCGGAGTTTGCATGTTCTCCCCGTGTCTGCGTGGGTTTCCTCCGGGTACTCCGGTTTCCTCCCACAGTCCAAAGACATGCAGGTTAGGCTGATTGGAGAGTCTAAATTGCCCAGAGGTATGAGTGTGTGAGTGAATGGTGTGTGTGCCCTGCGATGGACTGGCGATCTATCCAGGGTGTATTCCTGCCTTTCGCCCAATGTATGCTGGGATAGGCTCCAGCCCCCCTGCGACCCTGTTCAGGATAAGTGGGTTCAGATAATGGATGGATGGATGGGTTTAATTACTGTCGCCTCCAAACGTATTGGAACAGCAAGGTCAATCCTTTTTTTTTTTGCTATACACTGAAGACAATTGAATTTGAAGTCAAAAGATGAAAAAAATGAAAAAAATCTGAATTTCAGCTTTTATTTCCTGGTATTTTATTATATCAAAATTCGTTAAACGACTTAGAACATATAACTTTTTGTATCAGACCAAAAGCCTAAGGCTTCATCATGAGGTTTCACAGTAGTGAAGAAACACAATGAGGATCTAGAAAAGATAAATCAATCAATCAATATTGATGACAATGTGCACCCAGGTACAGCCTAAACCGTGCGCGCAGGTCACTAACGCTGGTGACTGACTGTTGTTTTAGCTGTGGCAGATGCAGTAGCTCATTTCACAGCCAATGCAGACACTTTCCCAAAGCTATACCAGCTGCTCAAAGCTCACATCTACTGTGCTAATTCCCGATCATATTATCATCTTTATTAAAGCCTCGGTGCAGTTTATTCCATGTGATTTTCACAAGACATCCAAACTGACCCTTTATGCAACACATGCTTTATTGATGCCTATTTTCTGTTATGGTAATAAAGTCATAGTTTGTGTGGGTTTTCACTGTAATTATGAAATTATGTTATTTTACGTACATGGCATTACCGTTAGAGGAAGCGACAAACATTTTCTGCTCAACTGAAATGTCTAGCTGTCCAGTTAACCTAGCCAGTGCTTTCCCCTTTAAAGTGCTCTTTAACACAGTGCTCATCACCACTTGGTGTATTCGTCATGAAAAGAGGGTCCTGCCCCCACTTAAATAGCTGCAGACCGAGGCCTGTCAAGGGACTCATCAATAATAATAATTATTCACCAAGGCTTGATCAGAAGAGGACCGCTTTGGTGCATGGGAATGTTACGCAATTTGTCCTTTGGCTTTCTTTTCCTTGCCCTAATGCACGCACAATCAAAAATGCCACTTATCGGTCTGCAGTTATGAGAGTTACTCAATCTAAGATAATGCCACAGAGACCCTCACATAGCATGAAAAGTCTGTTTTGCTTCTTCATTAGCCAGAAGTCAATTACTGTTATCCAATCAGCCAAAGAGAGAGAGACAGGGAGAGGGAGATGTTTCAAAGAGAAAGGATTCCTCTCATTGAGTACTGCAGTGGGACTTCTGGCTTCACACACCCCAGACTCACAGGCTAAGGACAGTGTGTGTGCGTGCGTGTATGTGTGTGTGCGTGTGTGTGCGTGTGTGAGTATGCGTGTGAGCGCATGTGTGTGCACGTATTTGTGTGTGCGTGCATTTCTAATGTTAAGCTTGCGTGTGGGGTTGAGCTTGCGTGTGGGGGGGTGTGTATCCATGCCTGCGTGCGTATGTGTGTGTGCGCGTGCATTTGTGACGTTGAGCGTGAGGGTGTGTGTGTGTGTGTGTGTGTGTGTGTGTGTGTGTGTGCGCGTGCATTTGTAATGTTCAGCATGCACGGGGGGGTGCGTGCATGTGTGTGTGTGCGTGCGCGCATTTCTAATGTTGTGCGTGCGGGGGTGTGTGGGTAACTGCGTTCCCCACGGTGACGCTAATTTGTCGTGTCCCGCGTAGCGTGCAGCGCGTCTGTGCGCGTGCAGCTCTCCCACATCTGCGTCAGCGCTGTGCAAACAGATGTCAGGACGTGTAGCCGAGCGCTGGGTATTTAAGGGCCAGCCGCTCGCTCCTCTGAGAAGTTTCCCTGGTCTCCGCTGACCCTCCTTTCGCTCGGCTCTTCTGACTGCACATCTACTGAAGGTACGCCGTCCAGACCAGGGCACTCTGCATGCCTGACCCTTTCAGAGCACTGACTAGTTGAGATTCATTTTCAAATTCAGACTAAATTGTTTGTTATTCTGATGTTTTGTTTGTGTTATTCTCTGAACATTTGAACATGAACATTTAGTGTGCTTGATTTAGGATGTCTATATGTGAGACAGTTTTGTAATAATACTTCAGATGAAATATTTTAAGAAATCCATCCCAAGTGTGTGGTTTCACTTGCCTTGCTACATTTTTAAGTCTAGGTGAGCATGCTGCAGCAAAGGAGAACCATTTCACATACAACTTGCATTTTTATATTAATTGACAGATGTGGAACAATCAATTGTAGACAATGACACGTGAATTGAATGTGAATTTTAGTTTAACATTTGTTGTGGTGATAACAGGACAACAATTAGAGAGTGATGTAAAACTCATTCATGACTGAAATATTTGATCTATATTATTGAAGTGAATGTAAGTTTTTAATGTATTCATTTTATACATTTTCACTATTTTATTTCACTATGAACTTCAATAGATGAATCACACAGACTTGAATGACATAAATGCATTGAGATTGAACTGAATCATTATGCTTTGCATGTTTTAAATTGTATTAATAGATGTAGTTTACATGTAGTTCTTTTGAATGACTCCGACCAAATTGTATGAATCATTTAAAATTGTTTGTATTATTAATATTATTCCAAGCGCAGTATGTGCTTTATGCTTCAAAGCTGTGAGTTGAGACCAGTGTGCAAATGCAGATTTCTTTTGTCAGATATTCCAAAAGTGACTTAAATTCGTCTTCTATTCTTTTGGAGAAATTAGGCTTTCTTCCCAGAATTAAGTAGGCTATCATTAGGCACAGAAAGTGCAGGTCTTGTGGATTTGGACAGTAATTGACCTAATGCTCAGAATACAGCCTGGTGAGACCAGCATTTCCTTTGGGATCGCACTGACAGAGAAGCTGTTCTAACCCTCTTGCTCCTACAAGGAGACAGAAGAGACTGGGTTATTACTTAATAAATAAATGAGAGATTTCTTCCTTTGGTTTTGAAATAAAATACATAAATCAACGTGGTCTTGGAATGGACTAGACTCGTGTTTCTAATAAGGAATGTAAAGTAACATATTCCAGTTGGCTTATGAATTAGAACTGAATTTTCTAATTTGCAGTTTCATTACTGTTCATCTTCTGATCCTGCCATTTGAACTGCCTTACATTTGTAAACCATTGTGGATAATCACTGCAAATATCAGCAAAAATGTATTTCACACAATATTATAGCTATATATATATATATATACACATATATATATATACACATATATATATACACATATATATATATATATATATATATATATATATTTAAATGACATTTGATCATGTAAAGGTTGTGTGCTTGGCTGACCTCCACCCTCTCCCCCACCCTGGCAGCGATGAACAGTGGGATCTCAGTGTGCGTGCTCCTGGCCGCCCTCTCCAGCAGCTGCCTGGGTCGCCCGCACACCGCGCCCTTCCAGGAGGAAGGCAGGCCCGCCCCGCCCCAGCTGGACGGCAGCCTGTCCCAACACCCCCGCCACGCCCGCTCCGCGGCCCTCACCGGCCAGGCCAAGGCCTTCCACCACCCCGACGAAGACCTGACCCAGGGGGTGAACCTCAGTGAGCTGCTCGCCCGGTTGATGTCCAGGAAAGGTGGGTGTTTATTCACGTTCGCCCAGGTAGAACTACAGATGCACGGCGTTCAATTTCAGTCCGTCCGTCTTTCAGTCGATTAGGTGTGAATTCGCTTCGTAAAGAATGACCTTCCATAAGGGTTTGCTGTATTGTTATGTCTCTTTGTGTGCTTAAAAACATGGAATGCACATTGCAAACAAAGAATTGTCTGGGTCCCGAGGAGAGCTTGTCTGCATGTCGCACTCAGAGAGAATTATTGATGATATGTGGTAAAGTCTCTGCCTCCGAGTCGTTACATTTCTGGAAGAGAAAACATCTGACAGCTTCAAAAGGGCTCCATCTGTTTTTCTCTCTCTACCTCTCTCTCACTCTGTCGCTCTCGATCATTCTCTCTCACTATCTGTCTCTAACTCTGTTCACTCTATCGATCGCGCTGCTCCCATAGGTAGCTCCTGAAGGCAGTAGACACCTATTCCAGGTTTCAACAGGTTATGCATGACTTCTGCTCTTCGAAACACATTTTGTTCTGTAAATTCAATGATTAGTAAAAACAATAAGCAACGCGGGGCCTGAAATTGAACGGCGCTTAACAGTCGACAGCGCTTTCAGCCCGAGCCTCGTTGTGAAATGAATATTTTGTTTGAGAAGCACTTGACTTAATGGCATGCTAAGAGTCTCTGCGCTGGAAACAGCGTTTCAGTGGTTGCGCTTTAATAGTTTGGTTTCTGCTGAAAGGCTGGCGGGTGTGCTTGCGTGACCGAGAACAAAGTGTCTGCAATACAATGCAGGAGAACAAAGGGGCCCTGGGGTGAGGTTTGGATGGAGTTAATATGCTGCTGACGTGACGGACAAACCCCTGGGGGCTCGAGGCTGAAGAGTTTGGAATTGCCTCCCTTAAAAAGGCTGTTCAATAAAGGGTGGGGCACGCCAATTTCACAACCCCGAGGCTCGACACACTTTTAACATGGTGTTCGTTACCTGAATATAGAAACGTATAGAAACTGATACGCGTCTGATTCATTCCACTACACAACAATGAGGATGAAATGGATTACCATGAACTGAACAAGTATCATTCCATCTGGATGTGATACAGCTCAAAATTAACATCGAAAATGAGGAACATACATAAAATCACAACTATTACCCTATTACAGAATCTCCCCACAGTCTCTCCCCCACTCCCCACAGTAGGGTTCTGTGACAAATTCCATTTGCCTTTGCAACTGCTGTATACTTAGGTGTGCAAAAAATATTTCATGTGCTTTCTTTCTTAGCACGACTCTGATTTCTTTGGGGAGCAGGTGTACATATATCTTTGAATCGTGGGGCTGAAACAATTACAGCCATCTCAAGAGAAAGAATTGGCTTAAATGCAGCAGTATTGCACACGCCTCCAGAGGGGATTTGCCAATATCTGCTGTCAAATTTTATAAATCTCGTTTAACAATTGTAAAAGAAAAAGAAAAAGAAATAAAGTTTGGGTTTGTAATGATAGATTCAACTGAAGACATTGCACTGTAGTTAACAGACGCTATATTTTGTGACACCAATTTTAGAAAGATTTATTTGAATTGATGAACAAGGGTAGGGTTTGGGGGGATATAAATATGGGGGATGCTAAATCCTATGGGGAATATAAATTAGAGTCCATTTAAATAAAATAGTAAAACAGTATCAAACAGGATTGTTTTATTGGTGGTTTGTTTCCCCTTATGAATAACACATTAGAGTGGACTTCAAAAGATGTGTGTGAAAAACAGCATGTTGCTGCCATGCATTTTTAATTAGCCAAGGAAAAAGGAAACGGTGCATTTCTCACACACCAGACAATTAAATATGATCCTACGTTTCTCTGCCCATGGGCAAGAATAGATCTCTGTTTGGCAGGGAGAATATTACTGCGAAGTCTTGAGTCATGCAGGTCAGAGAAATCTATCTATCACTGTAAAATAATATGTTTTAATATGCAGCCATTACCCATATATCAGCTGATCTTCAGCAAATCGCAGTCTAACAATCAGCCTCACTGGCAAACACAATATAAATAATTCAGGTACCAGTTTTCCAAGCAACAACATTTTAATTATCTTCATCCATTTCAAATGTTAAGGACAGACAGGTTTCGGTTTGCAAGATATGGTACTAGTGTGGCCTGAACAAATGTTTTCAGTGACACTCGTGCACAAAGATGACAAGCAATGCCCCAGTCCCATAATAGGCAGTAGGCACTGATTATTCTATTGCTTTTGCATGAAACATCATTCTGTCTAACAACCTAGCGCAGTTTGTTTTGAATTACAAAGATCAGTCTTTTCCCCAGTACTTGCCAAAACTTAAAAATGCATGTGCCTTCTAAACAGCACAATTATTTGTTTGTAATTTTGTGGGCACACTGCCACATCTGAAACAAAATAGAAGGGCGAGTGGGGGCGGGGGACAACACAAAAGCCTTTTGATATTTTCAGTTGAAACTATTATTTTAATAGCGAGGCCCAGTTTCACCGCCATGATTGTTTCTGTACACCCAACCCCCCTTGATGCTAAAATAAGACCAGGTATTCAATGTGTGGTAGCTGTGCTATCTACAGGCCTTCACCCCTTTCAGCTGACATTAGGACTACGGCTTTATAATAGTAATAACAACAACAACAATAATAATAATAATAATAATAATAGTAATAATAATAATAATAATCATAATAATAGCAATAATTGTAACAATTCTCGAAATGCTCTACATAGTCTCTAATACTGGTTAGAAAAACAAACATTCAAACAGAGATGGTGTACATGTGTGCACTAGGCAGCTAATGGTGGCTTGCATTGTAAATGATATTGTTGCCACAATATCTTTTAGGCAGCATCAACTGCCTAAAAAATCAAGTAATTACCACACAGCCATTATAGCCATTGCTTTGTCCATGCCAATGTTTGGTGTAACCTAATGTAAAAAGGGTTTATGTGTGTACTTTATATGACCACATACAAATTCAGACCGCTATTGATCCATGTGATTCACACTGAAAGTCCAGGCTAAATAATTTAAACATACTGTAAACAACTCCAGGATCGAATATGGATTAAATGTGTAATGGCTGATGCACATAATTATCCATGAAGCATTTAGGAAAATGTTAATTCATGCATAAACCAGTAGTTTTCCATGACTATTAAGTAGATAGTTAGATATTGTTAACTGTCTTACCTAAGGGTATTGGCACAGTAAAGCACAGGACTACTTCATGAATAAGAGACTATGTGTAAGAATATTCCAGAAATGATTTTTGCTGGTGGCATGATTTCAGAAAGGATGGGGTCCGTGGTACAGCGGTGGTGCGTTTTTAAACTGAGAGGCACTATGAAAAGACCCACAAAGTAATGGACCGGCATCCGGCCCTCCACTAATGCTTTTACCTTCCTTACTCACTGACCACAAATACTTCCTCCCGCTCCTCAAGAAAAATGCTGCAATACCCATATTTAAGCCAATTTATCTTACCAATAAGTAGGCATACATTTGTGTCCCATGAAAGCCTATGGACCTGGTTCTGGACAAAAATACCAGTTACTGTGAGAATCTAATTATATAATATGAATTCTATCTATTTTATTGAAGAAACCAACATATTCCCAACTAAAGCTTCTGTAAGATGCTGCTGAATAAATCATTCATGCTGAGGGGTTATTGTTCCACTGTATGTAGGTAACTGTTATTTCTTAAATGGGTATATTACTCTACAGATAGATAAATGGGTGAGACTACAGTTTACAGTGGCTCCATGCAGAGGTAATTCAACTTTTAACCCCATTTCTGAAAAATCAGATGGAATACTAAGTATGGAATAAACATTCCTTATGCTGTAGAAGATGATTGTACCTTGAATATTTAGCAAATGAAATGAAATCAATGCTGACTGGCCTGTAAGCAGCAGAGCTGATGTAGCCTGGTGTTTGATCCAGAGCATGTTAACTATTTGTTAGACAGGACTATGGGAGAAATCTATCGAAAATCTATGAGCAAAGCTATCTCAAGGTGCACCAGTGTAAGGTATCAAACGATTCAGCGTATCTTTTGATACAAGGTGTACTGTCAATCCAAAGCACTTCCCCCAACAAACCATTTTATTATTTGTAAGACAGTTATTGACATCAGAGTTTAAACTGAATACACACTAGAGTCAGCCATTCAGCATTCAGCCGTGATTCACCTATATCTGAGTCATGATTCAATTCAACACATTTCACTTTGGAAGCACTTTGTAACCAGCAGTCAGAGTTATACTGCAGCTACCTGTGGTCTAAATGGAAGGCTTGTATTCGACAGTAATCCAAAGATTGTTGAACAGTTAAGAGACATGAAGCACTTTGCTATGGACCATACTGTACTTCTTTGTATTATTATGCACACCACCAATGCTAAACTAAAACCCCTGTCTATATTAAAGCCAAATACATGTACAGTATATCCTACATTCTAACAAAAAAACAGCTTGTTAATCAATGAAAATGTAATTAATAGTTTAAAGGAAAGTTTTGTGCCTGACCATTTTTGAGCTCACAAGAAGCCACTGTCTCTATGTGATAATAATGTCATGAATGCATAATTAATTCTTTATGCAATATGCAATTATTATCATTACGGAAGATTTTATTAATATCAATGTAGTGCCAGTTTCACTGAGCACTTACCATTGTATCAACGGATTTACCATTGAAAAACTGCTTGACAGAATCACAAATGTAGTTGCACAGTGGTGGATCACATTCACTAGAGCACATACTTTGGCACTTGGCTGAACTCAATTAAAATGACAGCCTTCGTCAGTGCACTGGCTCAGATATCACACTGTCATGGGGAGAGAAATCGTTGAAATGATCAGAAGGAAAGGAAAGAGTGAAAACCTTGAAGAGGATCGATAAAGATGTGCTTAGAACCCCAATAGACCTGTCTGTCAGATGCATACTCTGAAGAATAAACACCCCAAGGCTATTTTCTTCATCCGCAAGATGAAAGAAGGTGTGACCAAGTCATGAAGATGGCAAAGAAGGCCTCTATGAGTTCACATGAGACATGCCCGCTCCAAACAAAGGGGGCATTTCATTTTTCCTAGAGTGCACTTCCTCGGCAACAAAACAAATACAAGACACATCTTGACGGGTCCCTCAAGACTAAATGTCATCTCATCCTAGAACCATTACCCTCGTATGTCTCTGTGATAATGAAGGCATGTGCTACAGAGGATCAAATATTTATGGATGCTACGCCTGGGTGTAGCCGGATCTGCTACGCGAAGGCGGCGACTTGTGTCATGTGATGGAAGGCGTCTGCTGCCAATCGAAGGACTTAAATGGCTGTGCAGGGACACAAGCCCATTGACATGCCTGGCCTGCTGGACCTCATGTTAATTATTCAGTGAGTCCTCAGGACCCACAGTGGATGGAGACCCAGCCACCATTAGCTATCCACCGTGTCTCCACCAAAGGGACTGATTGCCACGGGCTGCAGTAGGGAAGATGTGGCAGTTGTGTAATCCCGGCTGACACAAGTCGCTCTCCCCACACTCTCATGCATCGTTGTGGCAGAGGGCCCACATGATACTGCGTGACATTTGGAGAGTTATTTTGCCTGTTAGCTGGGAGAAGCTGGAGGACCACCCCAAGGCAGACAGGTGTGCGGCAAGATTCATTTCAGTGCTCAATTCCTGCTTTAATACTAAAACTCGTTAGCGATGACCTTGATTTGTTTCCCCTCATATGGCTGTGTCAGGGTAATTAACCTACGAATAAATTACATGCTGTGTAACGGATGGATTTCATGTCTCCCACTGTTTTCCAGGCCTGTTGACTGTGTAGGTGGGCTACCATGACACCGTAAAAGGGTTTTCCCCTCGTTCATCAACGTCCATTTTCCAGCAATAGCCACGTTACCACGTTACGTGATTGAATCTGGCAAATGCAGAACAGGACCCCTTAAATTCAATATAGAAATATTAGTGTTAACACAGCACTGTTATGCAAGATGTCAGTTCCACATTTTTTGGTTATACATTTTTCTTCTCAGCAAGCACTTATCATATGGCTAGACTTGTAGTTCCCTGGATTTATGTTTACTTAATTGTAAAAAGCACTGTCCCTGAAGGAATTAAAACCAGACTCTTACCAAGTCCATAGTCCTATAACTATTGATCTCCCGCTCTACAGTTCTGAGAAGTGATCATGAAGGCTTTTAACCTGACTTGTAAAGAAGGTTATAGGTTCAAATTGTGTACGTATGTGGCATTGAGCAAAGCCGTTAACCCAAATGACTTTCATCTTTATACATGGATAACGTGTACCATAGTGCTGGTATGCTTTTAAAATGCCACAGCCGTCTGACACACATCTCCCCCTTCCTTCCTCCCCCTCTAGGGTCCTTTCGCAGGAACTCCACGATGAACAGCCGGTCCAGTGGCCTCAGTGCCAACCACAGAATAAAAGACAGAGACTACGTGGGCTGGATGGATTTTGGTCGCCGTAGTGCCGAAGAATACGAATATTCTTCATAAGATCAGCTCTCCCCACAGAGGGATAGAAACTAACATCAATTATTTGTCTTTGGAAGAAAAAAAAAAAATCAGTGTCTCAAAAATTATATTTATTATGTATTTGATGTACATTTGTTTGTAAAACTATATGATGCAATATATAAATATATATATACCTGCCAAATTTTGCAGAAACAGCGAGAAACAAGGTTCATTTTGTCTGATTTTGATTCATATTGTGGATACAATATTATTAAAATCATTTAGTTATGAATACTCCCATGCAAAGTCTAGTCTTGTTTTGTTAACAGAAGATATTCAAGAATAAAACAGGTCAGCATAAAACATTAGCCTGGCATACTGTAAGCGTTTGCATGACTGAGCCAAAAATGGAGGCTGACTCATGGGTCATTGAACAGCATTATTTGTACAAGATATGCCATCTCTACACTGTTTGATTTTTCTTAATGAGAACAAATGATGACATCTGCTTCACAATGTATCAACAGACCAAGCCTGTCACAAATGTAATGTCTACATTATCTTATTTTCACCCTGGCTGCAACAAGCAACAATTACTGCAGCTAAACAATTTAAAGGCCCTTCAGTCATGAGACATTACAAATGATCAAGCTTGAGTCCTCCTTACATATCACAGGTGAGCATCATCTGATGAAACAGATCCACAATAAAACAACAATATACTTATATACAACAATATATAATGATTTATTTGCAAAGAAATAACAAAGTGAGAGGGCTTACCGCCTCTCTAATTTGAATCAGACATAGTAAGACTTGTATACACACTTTTCCACAAGGGCAGAGACAAAAACTAGGAAGACATGATGCTAATGACCTCGGATTATTATTATTTAGTCTCCAGATAAACTCCAGATAAAAACCTTGCCAAGAGACCGGAATGTGCTAGCTACCCCCTTCTAGGAGAACCAGAGGCAATCTCACAGGTTGCCTGTCTGCTTGAGAGAAAAATAAAAGGTTATTTTCAATCACGTGATTCTCTCTATGTTAACACACATTGTCAATAAAGAATCAATTAATTATTTATTAATTAAGAATCAGACAATTACCATTACAGCAAATTTATAAATATTAAACTCTCTACCAAAACAAACTGAGTCAACTGTTATCATAGATTTATGAGCTGGGATAACTAGGCCACCAGAGTCAGGTGGTGTTATCAGGCTCTGAACTAATGAGAGGATTAAGATGGTGTGCTGCCACTGGGAGCCTCAAGAGATATGGATCACAATGTGCCATTGGTGCAAACTGTCAATACATCACTCAGAAAAGGGATGCTCTTTGCGTCTTGCTTGCAACATGTCCTCCAAGGCATTGCAGACATTCCCAGAAGACATTAGTATTGACTGCAGTATTTCTGCTCGTTAGCCTTGGGGAGTAAATTCTGTACCCATGTGCGGCAAAATTATATAAATTCATAGGTACAAAAACATAGAGGAACATGAACTGCGATATCGTAAGTAGATATGACAGTAAATATGATTCCTGTCTCAGATTAAATTGCTCAGAATTTCAGATATTACAAAAAATTTGGAGGGCTGCTGCTATGTCTTATACTGCCATGAACATGCATGACACCAGGTCGCCCAGGTTACCTGCAAGTGGCTGATAAATTACCAACAGACCTTCAGTCACATTTAGCTGAGCTTCACAACCGTGGGAAAAGTGTTCCAATTAAATACTAAACACTAGAAATACACCAGTCCACCTAAAGGTCTTTCACCTTTGCTATATAATGTTTAAGATGCGCAAGTATGGTATGATGAGAATATAAAAACAGTATGAAAAGTATCTGGCTTGAGGAAAGCAACTTTTATAAGTCATCCTAAATATATAACCCATCACTCTCCCTGGGGTTAAGTTTCAAACATTTCCCAATATCTATTGAAAAGCTGAAATGTAATTATATTTTGGACAAACTATTTGGAAGTTATGAAAAAATGTTCCAAAAACTTTTTCTTGGACATATCATCCGCATTGATCAATCCTCAATTTTAATTATTTTACTTCTGGGCGGCAAGATACCACTTCAAGAGAGAGAAGCTGCAGGCTATGTATTTCTGTACTTCTGGAGAAATTCTCGTCTGAGAAAATCTGTTATGAATCAGTCGTTTTATTGTATGTACCAATTCATTTTTGAAAGGCAATCAGCTGTCTGTCTGTTGCAGTTTTCAGTCCCTCTAGGAGGTGACTGCAAACCTGCAGAACCCATTATGGATATAATTCCAGCACCAAATTTAACAGGACCGCTTCTCTTAAAATAATGACAACTATTACTGCCTTTAAGGACACATGTGCAGCAGACCAAAGTGTCTAAAGCTGTCAGTTTAAAGATGAGCTTTTTCTTTTTCTCACCCTGAAATAAAAATGGTCCCTCTGCCAGCGTGTCCGTCGATCGATGGGCCTCCATGAATTTAGATGAAACTTTTGGCTGGCAGTGCCTCCTTTGCACAAGGAAAGACAACAATAAGGATAGAGCAAACAAATCAATGAATTCACAGCCCTAGTGAATAATTCAGCCTGTGGCGCCCGATGAGATTTAAAGAGGAAGACGCAAACAGAAGCTGCCAGGATGAAATTAAGCAGCTGTGCGACCCGTGGCACATGAGTAAACGTGATGCCGTCTTCTTTAAGGACATATTCAAGACACAGCGGCGGAGAAATCCATGGCCGCATTGACAAAATTCAAAACCTTACCATCCTGCTAATGACATTCAGTTATATTGCAAGGACCAAATACCTTCATTTAATCATCACGTCATATGTGCATATGCCAAAAAGGCGTATTTGTATTAATAACCCATTATATGTAATAAGCATTTCAATGGACATGCTCATAATTGTTCGATTAGCGCTCATCCCTCATTGAATTTTGAAACAATCTAATCAAATGAAGCAATATTTGTAGTGTCAGAACTAATCTAGCATCAGTGAGGGGTACAGAATATTGCAGCATCTCCTCAAATCTCATTCCTTTGTACGTAAATGTAAAAAAGGAGTATGATGAAAGAAAATCTAATTAAATATCAAATTATAATAATAACATTTTGCGTGCCTTTTAGGGATGCAATTGGAAATTGCTTTCAATTCAGAGTACAAAATAAACTTTGACTGGAAAGAAGTTGAATGAAATTATGAATTTGACTATATAAATGATCTACATAGATATGAGAACATAAAGATTTTATATAAACAATAGCACAAATCAGTAATCAGCAAATTGATTGCGATTATGCTATAAGCAGCCGTGTGTACAATTACAGAACAGGTGCATAATACATCTAATTTACATAAGTAAACTGTAATGCCTCCATCCACATTCAATATGATATTGGTTAATATCATTACATTAATTTGTTTCCCTAGGACAGTCTCCTACATATGATATATTAATTCATACTGTATAGCTAGATATATATTCAACAATAATATAGATTAAGTATTGTGTTTGTCATTATTCTCCGATTTTAAGCCTGCAACCATCTGGTTACAAACTAAATTTGTGGCATAATGCTGGTAGACTTACGAAATTACCTCTGGAAAGACACTAGTTTATTGCAGTCTTATCCAAAGATACATATCCTTACTTAGTGCCAGGCAATGGGGAGGACTTAATTTTAATTACCGGTTTGAGTGTCCAACCAGAAGGCCACGGAAGCAGCAAAAGTGCTCAGAAATATTTGAGCTTTTCAAGGATGCACTAGAAAGTGCCGGAAGGTTCTTCCCGGAAAGCGGCAAAACATCATTACATTCCTACAGTGAAATGCTAGCGATCTTTACCCTGAGGATCCCATTGATTGGTCCCAGTCCTGTTTCGGAATAGACCTTGTGCACATTGAATTAGAGAAGAGTGGTTTTCTGCCTAACCTTTCCATTACATACAAACTACAGAACAAGAGTTATGCCACAGAAGACCAACCAAAGCCATGCAACACACGTGAAACAAACAGTAGGGAGCACACACCATTAATATCTGACAGCTTCCTGCTGTGAGACTGCATTTCCTCAACAAACACATTCTAAATGTTTATCTGAAAACATTATAATTAGGAGCAGATCATTTTAACCATAATTGGAGGTACATATTGATGCAAAGAAGCCATTACAGACCGAAAATCAATATTATAATATATCGAAGCACATATGGATGTACTATCTCATTACAGGTAGGTTCCCTTGTTGAGCTATGCCAATAAGAGGAGTACATGCAGGTGGCTAGTGGTACTCTCCAGCAGTGCGTGGAAAATGCCACATTTAAGTTCTGATTAGTTAGAGGTACATCAGGCAGGCAATGGTCAAATTTGACTGCATAGGATTGAGTACGCTATTGAATTATGCCTTATCCTTTTAAGGAATGACATAGTAAAACAAAAAACCTGCATGCTACACAAGTATATTTCCTTTGTTTGTATGTGCACCTCCTTCTCCCACGTGTGCCTCTCTCCCATGTGGACAGATGGACTCAGTGCTCCTTTACCTTGCAAACCGCGGGCTGCACCGGTGAGAAAAAAGCCTAGAGGCAGACATCCATTCTGGGAAACCATGAAAGTGTCTCCAGCTGGTTGGGTCAGGTTCTTCACTTTCCCGGCTATGAGCTGCCAAGGCAGGGGCACTCTTCAATTTCCCGAAACATTTTAATGTACGAGCATCATTGGGAGAATGGCGGTTCTCAAGTGACTCACATGGAGATTGAGTAGGTGGCCTCTAATCTGCTCCCCTGCCGATATGGAGGCCATCACAGGTGATCCCTGCCAGGGACAGAAGAGTGGACGGCCTCTGCTTAAATCATATTTTAAAGCAAATCAAATCGGGGCAAACATTTACCGGCTGTCTGTATTTATAACTGCCATCTAGAGCGTGCTACGTGAATGGAATTATTTACCATGTAAGACACAGTGAGGTCAGAGGAAATTAATGTTCCAATTAAAAACTAACATTTCGGAGCAGGAGAAATAGCATGCAACTGCACAGTCATTGCAAAAACATCTAGAAAGCAATCTGTCCATGCACCATGCATTTTGTGAGCAGTCTAGCCTCTCTCTTATCCTTAACAATCCTTTCTATCCACCTAAACAGTGGAATTAATAATATTTTGTGAGCTGTCAATTATAAGGTTCTGACATGTTTTTCAAAAATGAGTTTATAGGGCACAAAGTACGTGTGAAGTTTTATACAGAAATACTGTTTAGAAATTTCTTCTTTTTTTTAATGAAAATGTGTAAGGTCGTATTTGCTTGGATCCCTTTCACTTCGGAGTCCTTGAATGTTAATATCTGAAAACTACTCAGAACGCAGATAGAAACTTCTACAGTAATTCTCAGCCCACAATTTAGGATTCACACAAGATTCTATTGAAATTCTCCAGCCCTATGTAATGCAGCACATCTATAATATTCAACAAGGTCTTATTTTAACATTTCAGACATTACAGAACAACACAAAAGTTTGAATGACGCTCAATTTATTTGTCAAGATGGAGAGATAATGAAGAGATTAACCATGTATTGGTTCAGTGTCACATCTTGACAATGAAGAAAGCATTTTGCCTGGGTAATCACACCTACACTAGACTGGGCTATGCCCTATGGACTTATTAAAGTGCTGGTTAGCACTGTCAGCTTGTCAGCTTGTTTCCAGTTTTTTCCCCAGAATTTTACTATGGATTTCTGGTTAACAAGCATACGAATAATTGTGCTTCATCATTACAAGCATCATGTTAAGACAATCTGTATCATCATTTAAATTTTAAACCTCACATAACCTTGATTGCATCCCAATATTTCTCATACTTCAAAGGTTTGTTAGTGGCGAGTGTGTGACACTGAACGGTGACTCATGTAGCATTGTAGTGAGGGAGCTGGGAAAATACCTGAATCATTTAGGAGTTGTGACGCCTCCAGTTTACCTCTGGGCGTGGTTATCGACCTGACATGCGACAGTAAACATCAAGCTGTGTACATTTCAATAGGAACACAAAAGAATAGTGCAGGCTATTCCAGTCACTATGGATGAGGGTGTGTGCAAAGCAAATTATGTAATGCCACTATAATGGTTTTCTCTTTCAGGTCACACATGCAGTGATAGGGAAGCCACTTGCTCACTTTGTTAAACTGTCACGATTGCTCCTGTAAATGGGAGGGGGTTTTACCGTGTGAATCGGGCATGGTGGGCCACCGCAGCAAACACGTAAGACATTGTGAAACTCTGACAATGATTCTCAGACACAATTTAAAAATCAGCTAGGTCTTGCAGTGTATATACAGATAGGTTAGATACTATATAAATGAATTCAAGTTGCTATTCGAACTTCAAACATACTCCTGTGTAATGTATGAAAAACTGCACACTTGCTGGTCATGACATTTTAGCTTTTGTTTAAGGCAAACATAATCTCGGCAGTGCAAAATTGGTTGGTTGGAGTGCTCTAAATCTGCATTTACCATCCTGTATTCTCTTTACCAAGAGACCCAGATAAAAGGCCAGTTGGTACTGATTCCGGTTATCTTGGAAGAAGACTGGAAGAAGACTACTGAAATTTGATTAAGTAATCTCTGTAAATGAGCACACAAGCAACACTTAATATATTCCAGTGCACTCACAGTTGATGTGCATGTTTCAGGTCATATGTTAATGACTAATAGGCTACTATTGATCTGCTCATTGTTTGCATCATTTGTATCATGTTCTCAGCCAGAACGCCATTGAAAATGAGATTATCTCAATGGAAATTCCCTGATAAAACAAAGGCAATAAATAAATAAATGAGAGACAGCACCACAGCTGTTGCCTGCTTTCTTGAATATGGCCTGGTTTCAGTGGTTTTACATTGCTGATATATTTGTTTTCTTTTGAAAGGCACAGAACAATGAAACTTTTTATGAGACAACACGACAGATGTGCCTGTGCGCTACAGCAAATGATAGAAGGAGGGCTGTGCAACAACTGTGGCAAAATACCAAGACGACAAGACTTCCAAACGTCAGTTTCCTGTCTCTACATGGATTCACGCCAGAGCGCAAGAGCAAGTTTGTTGTCAGTCTTTAATTTAAACTTCACCATTTCCATGAATCAGTCCACTTTGGAAGTCTTTCTTGGATTATTTTTTGTCTCTTTAAACTTTGATAATTCCAAGTTTCTCATATGATCATTTCAATTGATATTCTACAAAACAGCAGGTACAAGATATATTTTATTTTCATAGCTATCGACATCCAGTGATTTTAAAGTGCATTAAACTTGGACCGACTACTCATGCTGTCTCCATTTGCATTCTGACAAATTACCACGCAATTCTGATAAGGATGCTGTGAAATGGTGCCATCTTGTGGCACAAAACATGAAAGTGCTCACTGAGGTTCATAGTTTGTGTGAAAAAAAACAAAACACTCAGTGAGCACTTAATTAGGCATTTATTAAACTTATTTTATATTATATTAAACCGCTGCTGTAGCTTGTATACTTAGACGTTTGACACATTGTGTGTTCAGAGATGCTCTTCTCCATACCACTGTTGTAATGTGTCTTTATTTGTGTAACTGTTACCTTCCTGTCAGCTTTTACCAGTCTGGCCCTTCTCCTATGACCTTGTTTCTCATTAACAATGTGTTTTTGCCCGCAGAACTGCTGCTCACTGGACATTTTATGTTTTTTGCATCATTCTTTGCAAACTCTAGAGACTGTTGTGTGATAGATACTCAAGATACTCAAACCACCCTGTCTGGCACCAACCATCATTTCGCAGTCAAAGTCACTTAGATCACATTTCGACCCATTCTGATGGTTGATGTGATTATTAACTGAAGCTCCTGACCTGTATCTGCATTATTTTATGCATTGCACTGCAGCCCCATGATTGGCTGATTAGATAATCGCATGAATAAGTAGGTGTACAGGTTTTCCTAATAAAGTGCTCAGTGAATGTATGCACCAGAAGCACTTGTTTGAGGTTATTGCTGTAGGAGGATCGACCAGTCATTAAATCCAAGGGATCTCTTATTTTTTCCACCAGCGCTTGAATGTTAAATGGGTGTGTTCAATATAAATATAAGACATGACAGATTAGAATTGTGTGTTATTAGCTTCAGTACATTGAGTTTGTCTATACTTGTGGCTTAGATTCACATACTTTTTCTTGCCACTGTATACATTTCAAAGTAATTACTTCCAACCCCAGCCCTCATCTCTTTATTAACTCTTATTAAGAGTTACTTGTTTGCTGCCACTCTACTTTGTTTGACTTTCTTTTAACTTTTAATTTTTATCCCATCATTTTCCTTTTTAACTTCTCTCATAGTGTGAAGAGCCTGTCCCTATGTTTAAGTCTGTCTTATCACTGCCGTATCCTGTACTTCAAAGTGCATTCTCTGAAGCGGCACGCTCACTTCATCGGAGAAGCACGCTTCATGCACAGTTGCTGCAGAGAGACAGCAGGTGTCAGGTAGAGACAAGAAACCCCATCTGTAAACAGCGAAATTAAACTGTGTGGAAATAACGAGGAGAGAATGAGGGAAGCCGTATCCATATTCTTTATTGATGATGACTTATGAAGGACGGCATTTAAAGTTCCTGAAGGTTACAATGCAATCCTTTTCGTCAGCATTATAGCACAGGTCTTGCTTGATTTCGTTTCTTATATTCTAACTGAAAATGTATTGCATACTTACGATTTAGGATGCAAGATTAGAATAATTCCTTTGGCTGAGAAATGTGGCCAAACTGGTCAGTTAAAATGCAGTACAGGGACGTGCTGTCACTAATGCATTCAAAACAGAAATTCAGGTCATCGCTATCGAGTGCACATGTAACAGAGAATCAGTCCATTCATTTTGCATTTAGCAAAACACTTGCACACTACATGTGTGTTGCTCTGCTTAGTTACAGAACTTAATATAACATGTTAAGTAATTTAGACTTTGGTCAAATCAATTCAGGGGTGTTCATAACGCCACTTTTCAGTGCAAATGGTTTTTGCCTGGCAGAGAACCAGACTGCATCCACACGAGGATGGTATAAACTACTGATATGATCAGGCACTATTGCGCCAGGTCAGTCTCCACATGCCATCCCCTTAACTGCAATAGGATTTAACAGTCGACATTTAAACCGAAGATTCATTTGAAACTATTTGAAATAGTTTGAAACCATTTCAAACCATCCCAGCAGAGACCACCACAACCAGGACCACCACTGATCTGGGTGACGAGTGTCAGGCCCTTTGCACTATCCACACCATATAAAAGTTATATACTGTTTATTTATTTATTTTGTGACTCTCAGTACCTCCTAATTAATATATACATATAATACATATAATAACATTTTTGTGTGTGAATGACTGAATTGTAGACGGAAGGAGCAGTAGCTGGATGGAACTGAACCAAAGAAAAGCTTGATCCTCTCTGCGTTAGGCCATGGGAATAAAAGTGCTTTCATTGGACGTGTCACAAACCCCGAACTTCTTGAAGGTTCAGGGAAATACTTCAGAGGACTATGTTATTATTCGTATGCGCCCCTCAAGAGCCAAGCCTCTTGATCCGTCAACGGCATCAAACAGCAGGAATACGTCACGGCGCTCTATACTGCAGGTCGGGGAGTGGGAGAGGAATGGGTTCATACAAAAGAAGCCGTATAAAGAGCGTCTGTAACAGGCACAGAGCTGGGAGGTCAGTGGAAGTGCGTGGATGTGGGAGGAGGGGGGGACTCGTCACTTGAGGCTCGTCTGTTTGTGCAGCTTGGAGTCCAGGATCATGTCCCCGCTCTCTGGCCCCGGGTCCTTCATGGCCATGCTGGCCCCCACCATGGCGGGGTACGTGCGGTTCCGCCGCATGCCCGCGTTCAGCGCGAAAGGGGGCCCCGGCTGGTGCAGTCCGCTCAGGGGCCCCAGCATGGGGGCGGGCCCCGGGGCCACCCCGAAGCGCCTGACCTTGTCCACCAGGTTGAGGTTGAAGACGCTGACGTCGGTCTGGCTCTCGCAGTCGGAGCGGCCCCGGGAGTCTGCCGTCACCTCCCGCAGGATGGAGCGGGCCGGCCTGGAGGCCAGGAAGTTGTCGTAGGGGGGGCCGGAGGCGTGGAAGTCGAAGGGGCCCTCGGAGTCTGCGTCCGCCCCGGCCGGGAGCTGGCTGGTGGGGGAGTTGGGCGGGGTGGAGGGCAGGGTGTCGGGGGCCCTGGGGGCCAGGGAGGGCCTGGGCGGGGCCGCGCTGCCCGCCCGGTCCCAGCTCTGGGGGTGGTAGACGGCGGCAGAGATGCCCCTCTCCTGCAGGAGGCGCACCAGGCCCAGGGAGGTGCTGGTGGTCTTGGTGGAGTCGCGCAGGTTGGTGAAGGACTCGGCCAGGCTGAGGCGGCGGGGGGTGCAGGGCGTGGCCGCGGGGGTGGACCTCCGGCTGCTGCTCATGATGCAGGAGGATGTGGGCCCCGAGCTCAGGCTGAGGGGAGAGAGAACCGGTCAGAACCGCCTCATACTGAAGCAACTCCCATTCACACGTCTACTTCCAACCCAGCCTTCCTAAATGTAAAGACACCTGAAAGACTGTGTGACACAGTACCACTTAGGAGCCATCTCCTTCATTTTTATTCTCTTTTTTTCATCTCATTTCTATATGTGCTTAGTTTGATCTATTTGATCTACTTTGTTTTCTGTCTGATTAGACTTCTTGCTTGTTTTTATTTGTCTGACTAGACTTTTTGCTTGTTTTTATTTGTTTTTCTTTGAATTTATACTTTGTAGCTTGTGTGTTTTGCTAACTTAAAGCAAGCTAACATTTTCTTCCAAGAAATAAGTCTTAAGTCTTAAGTCAAACTAAACGCTTGTTAGGACAAGCATTTTTTGCAGGGTGTTTACTATTTTTTCAAAACGAACTGCATATATGTACTGTTTATGATATATTGAGAGTTCGATAGAGAGAGGGTGCTCCTCTTTGCTTGGTTACATACAAGAAACAGAATGCACTGTTCCAGAATCAAACCTGTCATACTTCTAGATAGCACTGTTTCCAAATGCCATCTGCTTCTCTATGGGAGACAATGTGAGAATGTGGGTGGTGTGAGAATGTGAGAATGTGGGTGGTGTGAGAACGTGAGAATCTGAGAATGTGGGTGGTGTGAGAACGTGAGAATGTGAGAATGTGGGTGGTGTGAGAATGTGAGTGGTGTGAGAATGTGAGAATGTGGGTGGTGTGAGAATGTGAGAATGTGGGTGGTGTGAGAACGTGAGAATGTGGGTGGTGTGAGAACGTGAGAATGTGGGTGGTGTGAGAATGTGAGAATGTGGGTGGTGTGAGAATGTGAGAATGTGAGAATGTGGGTGGTGTGAGAACGTGAGAATGTGGGTGGTGTGAGAACGTGAGAATGTGAGAATGTGGGTGGTGTGAGAATGTGAGAATGTGGGTGGTGTGAGAACGTGAGAATGTGAGAATGTGGGTGGTGTGAGAATGTGAGAATGTGGGTGGTGTGAGAACGTGAGAATGTGGGTGGTGTGAGAATGTGAGAATGTGAGAATGTGGGTGGTGTGAGAACGTGAGAATGTGGGTGGTGTGAGAATGTGAGAATGTGGGTGGTGTGAGAACGTGAGAATGTGAGAATGTGGGTGGTGTGAGAATGTGAGAATGTGGGTGGTGTGAGAACGTGAGAATGTGGGTGGTGTGAGAATGTGAGAATGTGAGAATGTGGGTGGTGTGAGAACGTGAGAATGTGGGTGGTGTGTGGTCTTACCTGGGCGTGACTCGTGTCAGCTCATCTGAAGGGTGCAGGATGCGGCAGGTGGTGAAGGTGTAGGTGGAGTTGGTGTGAGACATGCATTTTCCAGGGTAATAATTCACTGCAGGGACAACACAACTCTGTCAGTGAAAACAAACTAGACTTTCTCCAACCTACCGACAGACCGCATCTTTTTTTCACAACACAAAAAAATGAGAACACTGTATTAATGTGACATCATATACAGTGAATGCAGACTAAAGAAAAAAAAAAGTAAGGCATACACTCCATATTATTATCTCCATAGAAAATAAATATGGGTGCAATAAATGGACACAATGATTTCAATAAAGGTATTTGTCTACAGCAGTTGCTCGAGCCGTAGTCCATTAACCCTTTGTGGTCTATGAAAACTCTTGTTATGGTCCGGTCTGTGGGCAACTTTCTTTTTTAAATTGCTTCACAGACATCCATAGCAACTAGTTGGTGTCAATATTGCTTGAGAAAAACAGGCACACCTATCCCATTATGATTAAAATATTTAAATTAACTTTTAATTTTAAAATGCAGGAACTGAGATATTCCAGAAAAGGGGAGAAAAGGTTCATGAAGTACTACAGTACTAAAGGGCTTCTTTGCTTTTTTGTTACAGGTTGTTTAGCAGAATTGCCAGTAGAGGGAGACATTTTGCCTCTCTTTAGATCATGGATACTCAAATCTGGCCCTCAGAT
This sequence comes from Conger conger, assembly GCF_963514075.1. Taxonomy (NCBI): domain Eukaryota; kingdom Metazoa; phylum Chordata; class Actinopteri; order Anguilliformes; family Congridae; genus Conger; species Conger conger. The sequence goes on from NC_083768.1 coordinate 18,883,920, forward strand.
CCAAATCTGCCCCTGGTTTTCTTTTCTCCCAGGTAATTAACTGAAACATTAGAGCTCCTCACTGGCCAGTCTGTCTTCACACCCCACTCCCAGGTAAAGGGAGGGTAGAAAAGCAGCAGTTCTCGGCCCTGGAGATTTGAGTGATTGGGGATTAGGTATTCCTATGGTAACTGCTTACCTGGAGCCTCGAGAGAAACAGCAAGGTTGTTGTTGATGCTGCTGGAGGAGGAGGAGCACGAGGAGGCGCGGCTGCGGCAGAGCGGGGGAACGGGGCCAGAGGTCGGAAGGTTCTGGAAGAACATCTCATCAGGTTCGTCCTCCTCAAAGTCGGAGAACTGGTAGACCTCCTCCAGGTCCAGTTCTAGCGGACGGAAGCCCTTGGGGACCACGCCCGGCCGGGAGTCCAGGATGCCACCGAGGTTGGGCTGAGCCAGCTGCTGCCATTGGTGCAGAGTGGCTGAGCCTATCAGGGGTGCAGAACCACAGACAGACAGCGAGTTAGACCAGTCCACAGCCAGCTGGCAGTGACATCACCACAGAGATTCCTTTTTAAATCATACATTCATACATATTATATTTAATTTACAATAAATATAAAAACATTAAATGAAGTAAAAATGAACTGAGTATGTCTATTTGCAAGCTAATAATAGCTCTTCTTGGTTGATTCTCACTTTCTACAGCTTTTCCATAACCTGTGTGAAAACATTCAAGAATTTTCAGAGGTCTTCAAGGACACTGCAAATTATTGTGTATGTGTACTACCCTTAGCCAAATACATAATCTTAAAACATCTGGCCTACATTTGACTGAATATATTATTCAGATTATAAGAGTAATAATTCTAGGAATTATATGAATATTTATCCAATTAATGGAATCGCCATTCCATTTTCTGAATGTAGATGAGATTTCTGACTTACTGAGTGTACTTCAAATACTTCAAATAATATTTAAAACATGGAGAATAGGATGAGGATTTCCCAGCATATGTATAATTCATAATCAGCATGTTAATACAGGTCTGTTAAAGACATCTAATTGTCCTTTTCATTTTACTACTACTAGTATTAGTACTAGTAATAATATATCTTGGTTATGACACTCAAAATTCTAGGCGAACATAAACAATGAGTAAAGAAAATGAATAAGAAATAAAGGATGAGACAGAGAATTTTATTGTTTGTCATATAAAACCAAAAGGGACAGAAAAGAAAAGCAGAGCAATGCAGATGTTTAGGTTAGAGATGAGATGCACAGAGAATATATAATAGAGAATACAGAACAGAACAGAAATATGAAAAATGACCTAACCTCCAGAGCACAGAGAGGTAAATGCATAACAGTAAATCAGAATAAGGACCCTAATCTAAGATATCAACTAGAAAAAAATAATATGGCACTTGGACACAGGTATTGTGTTTAAGCAAAGAAATACAGTACTGTATAAGTACTGTAACTCCAAAGCTGTTTGTAACAGTATGTCTCCAGAGGTTGTACATTTGTATATTACCTGATTACTCTTCAAAAACGTATGTTTAATTTGAAGTTATTTTTCAGGAGAAGCCATTTCTAATGATGTATGCAACCCGACTTCAAAATCTGCTTATATATACCCTATAGGACCTCCAGAAACATAATGTCACTGTACAACAGGGATCATCAAATCACGGTTCTCCAGGGCAAAGACCTGCTGGTTTTCCACCCTCCCTTTACCTGGGAGTCAGGTATGAAGAATCAATAGCACTAACAGTTCACTTAATTACGCAAGAGAAAATAAAACCAGGGCGGGATTTGAGGTCCAGATTTGTACAAGCTTCTTTGGAGATACTCTGGAGCATTGAATTGCTGCTTAAGGCAAAAAATCTCTAAATATAGAGGTTTAGAGGCCTTATATCTGCCATTGTGAAGCTGATAGGTCAACTACAGTATCAACTACAAAGTATCAGAAATATGTCATTTACTAACACAACTGTATGGCTCAGTCATATGGATTTTTGAGCCAACAGTGGCTGAATACTGAGATGGGCATAATAGAGTGCTGAATGAGTATGTCTTTAAACATGCGTACGGAAAAACTAAATAAAACTGGTTTACGTGACACAGATGATAAAAGACTTCAAAACCTGATGTTTAAGTTTAAACACTGAAAATATTAGAAAAGGAAAATTAAAAATGGAGTCAGGGTCTGGCTGAATATACTTTAGCGTTAGCGTTAGCCTAGCCTATTTACACAGACCTGGGGACGGCCCTAACAGCAAAGAGGATCACATAAACATGAGGTTGAAGGTAGTTTATATACTCAAGTACACAAACTAAACTTCAAGACTTGAACCAGCAGTGCGGCTGGCCGTCTCTGAAGCAGAAGCGCCGTGCGGACATTCCCCTGGACTTCCTGTGGTGCATGAGAGACCAGACAGAGCGGAAGAGGTGGAGGGAGAAGGGCTGAGGGCACGGGCGACGCTGGGGGCTGCCGCAGTCACCTTCCAGGGGCTTGACGATCTGCAGCTTGTCGGGCAGGTAGGAGCGGTTGACCAGGGAGAAGGTGTGGTGTGTGCCCAGGGACATGATGCTCTCGATGGGGGTGAGGCTGCCGCTCCCCCCCCCTCCGGTGCCCAGCAGCTCACGTAGCTTGCGCTCGCGGTCCTGCTCGAAGAAGCGCCGCTCGCTCAGGAAGTTCTCCCGCCGCAGGGACAGCCTCCGCAGCGCCAGCTCCAGGTCGCGGGAGCCCTGCGCCCCGGGGGACTTCGGGTTCTTATTGGAGTCGTCCATGCCGCTGTCCGAAGAGACGGACAAAAAGACAGACAGACATGCAGACGCGATGTCGCAAAATTTATATTTACATTCAAACATTATGGGAAACATAACTGTCAATTTATATTCTTGGGATCAAAATGCTTCACTCAAAATGTAAATTCAATACCTAACATTAGAACCCCAAACTTAGTTCCCTAACTGTAACTTATAGAAAAACTCATCAGTTTTTAAGTAACAAAACAATCAAGTAAAACCTTTCCTCGGTTTCATAACAGAGTACATACGAAGCCCTAATTTCAGATACATTTAACAGTGGTGATATACTTTCATCAAAAAAAAAAAAAAAAAAACTTTGATCTTGAATTGCCACCAGTACAAGCAATGCAATTTTCATGAACCCAATGATAATGCAATAAATGGGGTCAAGAAAATTCAATCGCGTAAAATACAGGGTCGCCTTTTTGCAAGGTTAATGAAAAATTATATTTTTTCAGTCAGTCTTCCGGTTATTGTGTGAAAAAGATGTTCTCACTCATTATCACCCGCATAATGAGGCCAAACTCAAAGATACAGTCATTTCCTTTATTCCATATTGAATAAGAAAAACATGAAGAATATGACTATGACTGACTAACTTCAAACACATTCACATACACTGTAAACAGAAAAACTAGACCATAAGAAATAGACTGATTATTACAAACTGTGCACATGAAAAATATAACCATTGGCTCCATAAAACTTTGCTAGCCATGCCACAGATTTGGTTCACAGTACTGAAACACTAGCACAAATGACCATACTAAAGGAGTGATGCTGGGTGCATTATAGAAACATTTACTCAGAGATTAAACACCCTAACAACTTTGAATATTGAAAATGAAAAAGATAAGGAAGTGGGAGAAAGTTCCAGTTCTGCTCTGCCCACCTGCTCTCGGGTGACTCCGGGATTGTACTGCTGGATCGGTTGCCGACGCCAATGCTGCTGAAGTCACTGCCGTAACCGAGGGACTGGGGCGTGCCGGTCAAGTTCAGCGAGGACGACTGGTTCGAACCGGGAATGTTCGCGGTCGAAGGGGCCGGCGAACGTGGCTTCACTGTCTGGTTTATGTTCTTAACAGTCTCGAACACACGTGTGTGGTGGGTCCTCAAAAAACAGACAACATGAATAGCTTTCTCTCATACAGTCATCAGGAGAGGCGATGCCTGGCTTTGCACACTGCACTGGCACCTTCTGTTGTACACACTCCTACACTGTATTTGCAAAATTTAGTAAGGTTTTAACAGGGGCTCAAAACAATTGTATAGCAGTCATTTTGATCGGCTGAAAAGGTATAAGATGGTACTCTTGGGACTGAAAGGGTTAAGATGACTTAAAATGTGCAGTCAAAAATCACCCACTTTTGGAAACATTGCTACATTTGACTATGGCGTAGCCTCTATTGTTATCAACATGGCCTCATGAACTCGCCTAAACTATTCCCTTGCACACAGGGAAAATGATACCACCTTAGTTGTTTAGAATTACAGAAACACCCAAACCTGAAACACACTGAATCTACTCCAGCATAGCAGAGTTCTGAAATGTACTGTATGTAAAAGACAGATCCTAAAAGACCTGTTACTCACTTCTGCTCCTCCATGTCAGGGTCATTCAGCTGCATCTCCTTCCTCATGGTGCCTTCAATCTCTGCAGCCAGCGAGTCCTGGGGCACAGGAAGAGGACTTTTACAACCACATTACCACTATAACACACACAGGTTTCAATTCAGGGTTACCACGGTATTCACATTACCCCTATAACACACACAGGTTTCAATTCAGGGTTACATTAGTCAGGTAGTCACAATACCATGGTAGTAAAAGCACCACATACAGTATGTCGGCATACAGTCACGATGGTATCCATATTATCCAGTTTACACCATCACAGTTAATATGGTATCGCCCCGGTAACACAACGGCACAGATACCATGGTATTCACAGTACCCCATAAAAAAACAGTTACAGTCTCCATACCAGTTTCCATGGCATCTATTATTACCCCCAGTACCACAGACACATTATTCACATTATTCACATCATTGTTACAACAGTATCCACATTATCGAGTATATGATATCGCTCAATGCATAAGAAACTCAAGCACAAATCCTATTATAAAAAGGAAAAAAAAACTAAAAAACTTTGATTTTGGAGATTTTGGTCTGAATGCCTTTACTATAACTACAATACTAGCCACACATGTAAAATGTCACCTTGACAGTCTCCCCTCTCTATTAAAGTGCATCACTCTGAGCTCTGTGCACTCCAGCGTTCCTTATTTCGGGCTAGTCCTTGTGAAGTCTTTCACTGTAACCTGACTGTGTTAGGTTACCGCAGCAGTGTTGACAGCGGAAGGTGAAGGGGTCGCACACCCACCAGGGGGAAGAGTCCCAGGGGGTGGAAGCGGCGGGAGGTGCTGTGGGGGAACGCCCGGTTCCTCAGGTTCTTACACTCCTCCTGAGCCTCGTGGAGCATCTCCACGCACTCGGCGTACTTCTCCTCCAGCTCCCGCAGCTGTTCCAGGGAAACAGAGACACATCACACCAGAGCCACTCACCTTCCGGACACTTCTACAACACTGCCCCCACTGCTATTTCCAGGTCTCTCAGCTCTATCGCAGTTAGGAAGAGAGGGGGGGAGACAGAGTGAGCGTGAACACAAATCATAACGCCATACAGCGGGTAATTATACAGGGGAGAGAAAAACAGACTCAAGGAAATGGAGTAAGATAAAGAGACTTTTGAGCTGAGAATTATGTGAGAAGGTTCTGACTGAAATCTTTGAAAAAAATAGTGTCATAAATATGTTGTTTATATTACTGTGTTTTATTCAAAAATACTGTTTAAAAGTATGAAAAAAATGCTACATTTAAAATTGTATCTGCTTGGAGCCCATTCACGTAGGAATCTTTGAAGCTCAACATCTCAAAACTCTCAGAACCTTCTAATTCTCAGCTCACACAATGCACACCAAAATGCAACACAGTGCAACGGCATTTAGCAGTTTCATAACAGCAGCCCTAAAGGAAACCCTGATTGGCCCATTTCTCCATAGCCAGATCTGAATCCTCTGATGCCTCATCGCTTACCTCAGCGGTGAGCTGTCGCTGGGCATCTTTTGCTGCCGCCAGATGCTGGCTGAGCTCCTCATTTTCAACTGAAAACTGCAGAGAGACAGGAAATCACACAACAAAATGAAAAGGCTTTTAAAGACTAGACACAAAGCAAAACAATGCCCAGAACAACCATAATGCCTGGGGCAAATGAGGCATTTCTGTTACCAGAAAATGCATTTTACGACATGTTATAGCATTTAAATGTTTGAATGCAGTTACTAAAATCAAAGCACAGGAAGTGATTGCAGAATTTCTAACAGAGATGAAGTGGACGATGAGATCCCTGATCACATGACTAGGGTGAAGCAGCAATGGGACACTCACAGACTTGGCCTTCTTCTGAAGGTCCACGATCTGGGACAGAAGGTGCGTGATCTCCTCCTGCTGGCGGGCAGCATCCTCCGTCTTCCTGGCCAGCTCCTCTGCGATGGAGGAGATCTGGAGGGTAGACTGTCCTTCAGGCCGTGAACAAGGGAGAAAGGAGTTCAAACTGTCAGGCTGAGGCAGGCCAGTTCCACTGGGACCGATAACCATCTCAGGCCTCTCAAATTAAACCTTTCAGTCCCAAGCCCAGTATGAAGTGGCTCCACTCAAATACCATGGGATTTTGGCTTTGGTTGAGAAAGTTGAGAAAATTTAATAGGGGCTGAAAACAATAGTATTGCAGATTGGTAGAAAAGGTATAAGATCGAGAGTGCCATATGGACTGAAAGGGTTAGGATGACTAAAATGTGCAGTGAAGATTCACCCACTTTTGGAAACATTGCTAGATTTCTACACGCTAGAATTTTCGGTGTTAAATCAATTCTGAGAGAATACATTGGATCCCAGATGGATTCCAAAAAACACAGAAATGTGTACTGTTCATGATTATAAAGAGATAACAGACAATCATGAAGATATAATCCATGTAGAAGCTACCGCACAGAATATCAAATTCTGAATTGTGTGCCTAAAATCACAGATTGAAAGTATAAGGCTTTAATCATATTTTCATCTCTAGTACACAGTGTACCTGATAAAAATAATATAAACATCCCGTATAGTCTAATGCAATAATAAGAGGGTGTTTTGCAGCTGAAAACCAACAAATCAGATAAAAATGAGGTACAAAGTTTCAAACATTCACTACTTATTACTCTAAAATACATCATGGCCTAAAGACCTGTACTGATTGTGAAAGATTATTCATTTATTTTAAAAAAGATTTAAAACTACATAATTAGCATATAAAGACACCCCTGACAAAAGCACAAAGAAGAATGAAAAAATACAAGCGCATGAATTATACATCAGTGACATGTTAAATAGATGTTGGGAAAATGTTGGCTGAGGTGTTATTAGTCACCGAGTTGAGTTATTGCTCACTAGGTGTTATTACTCACTGAGCTCTTTCACACAGTCGTTCACAAGCTGGTGCTCCTTCTCTTCGTATGTGATTGTTTCCGTTTTCAGGTGACATGCCTGAGGAGAGTGATGTGAAGAAATTACTAAATAACACAAGGCACAGCAGTAACATTACAGTCTACAAGTGTCTGCCTAAACTATCACTAGGTCATTCTGCTAAACGGGTGAACATTTTTATACAGGACACCGACGACATACACTCCCAGGTGATCAGCAATTTCTGAGATACTCAAACCGCCCACCAACAATCATTCCACGGTTTCTTCCCCATTCTGACATTTGGTTTGAAAAACAGCTGAACCTCTTGACCATGTCTACATGCTTTTATGCATTGAGTTGCTGCCACATCGGCAGATTAAATATTTGCTTTAACAAGCTGATGCACAGGCCCACCTAATAAAGTGATCACTGAGTGTAATACAATGATAAGTTAGGATAGAGTGAATGCACATAATGCATTTCATTCTTCGTTAGGTCTACCTAACGAAGAATGAAATAATTCTCCCCAAATAATATTTTTTTAATTATAATTTTTTTAAAGAATTTTATAATACAGTATATACATTCAATAGTCGGAGCAGTAGAAAATTATAGTTTAATACTGCACACAAGAGGAACATTAAATGTGCAAACTCACATTCACCAGAATTTACCTTCACAGACACATTTAATCTGGCTGGTTCAAACGACCCAAGGAGGCAGAATTGTATGATAAAAATGAGTGACTAGGGGATCCTCAGTTATATAAACTGACACAGAGGCCTTAAATCTAGAAGCAACGGTAATAAAATATGACAGTGGGTGCAGCTTCACATACAATATCCCAAATGCCACGTGCATCACCCGCAGGGGCACAACCACTCAAGCCTTACTTCTGATCTCAGTACAATGTTCTCCTCTTCCAGGTCTTTGAGTTTCCTCTGCAGTGAGTCCATGGGGAAGTAATTTGGGACAGAGGACATGGATTTGTTTCGCCGTAATCTGCACCAACCCCAAGGAGACAAACAAGAAACAGAACAGCGGATGACTAGAGAAGACTCCAGGGAATATAAGAAGCCATGTAGCTAGGAGATGGCCTTTACGTCATCCAGATGAAATGCACACAGCACTGTCACAAGATGGCAGCAGTATCATCCATTTGCCACAGCCAGCAGAGCCATGAGATGGCAGCAGTGTCAGTCTGATAGTGTCAGTATAAATAGAAGACACCATTAGTATTAACAGGAAGCCGGGCCAAGCAAGGGAGGCACACTGTAAAAGAAAATAAGGGCATGTACAGAATATAGCAGGGAGGGGGGAGACATGGATACAGTGGGAAGAAGGATGGGAGAGGTGAACACAGGAGGAAGAGGAGAGTAGGAGGCAGAGGTAAGAGGCAGGTAGGTGGCAGGGGAAAAAAGTAGGAAAGGAAGAGGTGGGTAGGAGGTACAGAAGAGGTTGGTTGGAGGTACGGAAGAGGTGGGTTGGAGGTACGGAAGAGGTGGGTTGGAGGTACGGAAGAAGTGGGTTGGAGGTACAGAATGTTGGGTTGGAGGTACAGAAGAGGTAGGTTGGAGGTATAGAAAGTTGGATTGGAGGTACAGAAGAAGTGGGTTGGAGGTACAGAAGAGGAGGGTTGTATTTAGGCTACAGAAGAGGTTGGTTGGAAGTACAGAAGAGGTTGGTTGGAGGTACAGAAGAGGTGGGTTGGAGGTACAGAAGAGGTGGGTTGGAGGTACAGAAGAGGTGGGTTGGAGGTATAGAAAGTTGGGTTGGATTTAGGCTACAGAAGAGGTGGGTTGGAGGTATAGAAAGTTGGGTTGGAGGTACAGAAGAGGTTGGTTGGATTTAGGCTACAGAAGAGGTGGGTTGGAGGTATAGAAGAGGAGGGTTGGATTTAGGCTACAGAAGAGGTGGGTTGGAGGTATAGAAAGTTGGGTTGGAGGTACAGAAGAGGTTGGTTGGAGGTACAGAAGAAGTGGTTTGGAGGTACAAAAGAGGTGGGTTGGATTTAGGCTACAGAAGAGGTGGGTTGGAGGTACAGAAGAGGAGGGTTGGATTTAGGCTACAGAAGAGGTGGGTTGGAGGTACAGAAGAGGTTGGTTGGAGGTACAGAAGAGGTGGGTTGGAGGGAAGGGGATGAGCACTCACGGAGTGGAGCTTGCGGAGTCTCCCTCACTCTCCTCCGCCGTGCTGGTGTAGAACTGGAGGAGCTCATCTTTCATGGAGAGCTCGTGACGCAGCTGTGCAATCTGCAGGGCAGAGAGGCAGAGAGAGTTAATAACAAGGTCACCCAGGTGCGTTTCAAACCACCGCGTCCCATCTGGCCATGCCTCTCCCGCTCACCTCATCCCGAACGATCCCCACCCGCTCCTCCAGATACTCGTTCTGCTCCGAGAGCGTCCGGTTCTTCTTCAGGAGCGACTGGCCGATCCGAGCGGCCAGTTCCAAATCCCGCTCTTTCTGCAGGAGAAACAGGTCAAGGGGTCTCAGTCAGCAGACAGGATTGCTGAGAGATATGGACTTAAAAGCGATACAATTTATGGGCTGGAGGCGAAAAAGTAAGAATACACCTGCACAATGCCAAGAGTGATTAATGTACAAATAACATGCATGCATTTCATCAGGCGGAAGGCTGTGCTGATCCAAACAAACCTTGTGAAGACTATGTAGGTCAACACAAACCTCATGAAGATTACGTAGTTCAACACAAACCTAATGAAGACTGTGTAGGTCAACACAAAAATAATAAAGATTACATAGTTTAACACAAACTTGATGAAGACTGTGTACAATAGGTCAAAACAATCCTGAGGAAGAATGATTAAGGACAAAACATTGTTCATTTGTAAGGAAATGACTGTGGGCACTGAAACGGAGCTCAAGAACATTCAGTTTTTGCTTTAATTACTCCTTGTTATCCTGCACAGTACTCTTTTCCTCCAGGGACTGGAGCAGGCTCTCGTGCAGAAGTGCTGTAACAAGCTGTCAACTTTGAGAAGACACTGCACTGCACACCTTACGTGTGCGGGGTTCGCTTTCCGAAACACGCACAAAGCTTTAAGTCTGAAAAATGGCACTACATTTACAGCTGCACCGCTTCTCCGGATAAGTCGCATTATTGCTCACTGTCATCGTCGTCTTTTGACGCAAGCTTACCTCTTCAAGCAGACGTGTGACAGCATCTATGTCATTGTATGTCTTAGTCATCTGGCCCACTCGTTCAGCACATAGCACTGCGGAGAGAAAGGGGGGGGGATCGTGTGAGTTGTAGCTCATTCTCTGTACATCACAGCGAATTACAGGTGCATGCTGGGTGCAGAAGGGAGCCTGAGGCTCTCTGCCCAAGGCTGACATTTGGAGAATGAAGACGATGAAGACACACAACAGCAGCGCTAACACAGTGACATTCTTAAACTGCAGCCTGGATGCCATTTGCCCTCGCAGATGAGACGAGACTGTTACCATGGTGACACACCCCTCCGAGTCACCCAACATCTGGTCACAAATCACTGCTCCTAAGTCCAGAGTCGCCAGTAATCGAAAGAAGGTGGGTGGCCAGACATTTGCCAGACAGGAACATTTACTGGCTTGTGAGCTTTGAGGGGTCAAAGTTTGAGTCCTGAGCATGATTTCTTTTATTTATTAAGTTAATAAATTGAGGTCATAATATTGTACAGCACCTTTGCAATTTCCTGCCCCATGGCAACAGTATGTTTAATCCTGCATAAGGTAGACATATCTAACCAGTCTGATATACTGATCTGCAGTACTGCACCCAATCTCAGTACCTCAGAATGTCTTAGCAGCAGGAACAGTAAAGTGGAAGAAAACTGTTCCAGATACAGCATCAAGCAATCAAAAAAAGAAAACCTCTCTGAACCCACAGAGATGGACAGAATGTGCCAACAGCTCATTGAGAAATTATCACTGGACTTCCTCAAGGCAAACAATATGGACTAAGACAACAGCCACTGACAATGGTTCTGCACAGGGGTTCCAAAGGAAAGCAAACCCCTTTTGGGTGGATGCGAGCTGCGCGTTACAACTCCCTTTACAGACGGATGCGACCTGTGCGTTACATCTCCATTAACAGACGGATAAGACCTGCGCATTACATCTCCATTAACAGACGGATACGACCTGTGCGTTACATCTCCATTAACAGACGGATACGACCTGCATGTTAAATCTCCATTAACAGACGGATACGACCTGCGCGTTACATACCCATTAACAGACGGATGCGATGCCAGTGTTTGATCATATAACCATTTTTAAAGACCATTGAAATGCATTGTGATTCCTAGGCCTTTCTATAGGGCACCTTAGTCCATAATGGGTTAAGAAATAAGTCAATCGGATTCCAATGGACTATATTTCAGCAAACGTCAGAATTTCAATTATACACTACACCATTATGATCCCTGTACAAATGCCACCGGGAACCAAAACTACAATTCCCAGCAGCACTGTTTGGGCTCCATCTTCAGACCATTTACAGAAACTTGAGGTGAGTCAAGGGAGGGAGTATGACGGCAAGAATCGCTTACAGGCAGAGTGACTAAACTAAAGATGGCAGTGACACCGTACACCGAGGCCAGGCAGGACGGCATATTGTCCTGATATTGACAAAGGACGTTCGAAAGACAACGGACAGAACAGGAAATGACTGCAGGCTTGTGTGGCTCCTTAGGTATGAGTGCATGTAGATGCATGCTGAGAATGTGCTAGAATATTGAGCACATTGAACATGTGCCGTCCGCAGTGCCAGAAAGTGATCAATATTCTACCCAACACCCAGTGCAATGATGAACACAGTGCTGCATCACAGCCAAGCAAGTCATTAATAAAGAATCAGGTCTCTGGCATACACAGGCCTGACCTTTCCCCAGGAGCTGAAGCGGGGGGCACTGTTGGTCCAGGGGGGGACTGACTTTAATGGAGCACATAAGAGCTGTAGTGTGGGGGTGGAGGGCAGGGGGTGCTGGATGTAATTTTCACCGCACACTTTCATGCACCATTAACACTGGTGTTGTGTGCCTGCAGCAAGTATTGACGCCCATGTTTAGATCAATCAGTTTGAAAAAACTGCAAAACATACCAAAGGACAACATGCACAACTGCTCTGTAACTTCTTACTATCTTCAAACTGCAAATGAGTTGCAGTGACATATTCAACGACATAGACAAACACACAGTGTGTAATTATAAGACATTATAGCACTGAAGATAACCCTATCAGCCAGGGTTGGTCTGTAATTTTCCATAAAAAGGAACTCAGTTTGTGCCCAACTCAAATATAAATGAGTAAAAACATCTACACCTCAATTAAAGTTAATTTGAGACCTGCTTTTTTTCAAACAACAACTCATTTGCATTATATAATGAGGAAGGTCATTTCAAAGTAACCAGGACTTTTAGGTAGGATTGTGTACTGACTCCACAGCGTTTAGCACAGGTAGACGATAAGCCTGGCGTCGATTGTTATTAAACATCCCTGCTGAGTCCCAAAGCATCAGTGTGACATAACCAAACTGCAGTGTGTGGGGACGGGGGCGGCAGGAGACTTTGCATGCTGGGACCTGCTCTCCTCCCTGCTCTGTCTATGAATTCAAAACCAGGGATTCTCTTACTCTACAGACATTCAGAACGCCCAATCATGATTTTAGAAATCAAAATAATCCCCATTTTAATCTCCACTCGGCCAGCCTCACAATTCTGCCAGCCCCAGAAGCAGTTCTTTCATTAAATATTCACCATAACCACCAAGAGCAACTGAAACAGGGTGCTCAGTGTTGCAGGCCTATTGCTGAACCATGCAAGCACACACATACAGTACACAACGCTCACAGGGAACAAGGCTGCTATCGCTATAAGAAACCAGCTGGCTAGCAGCTCTCCCCCGAGAATAAAAGCAGGGCTAGCAACAGAAGCAAGACAAGGCCTCAGATAGCAGCTCACGCACCGTGGCGTGATTACAGGCACTCACACACTCTCCCATCAGAAAGGCACTCTTCCCTCTCTCATAAGAGCAAAACCAGGGGCGTTACCATCGGTGCTCTCCTCATAGTACCAGTCCAGGTCGTAATAATCCGCCTCCACGAATCTGTTCATCTTCAGGGCTCTTCGGTAGAGAGGAGCTCCTCGGTTCCCACACACCTCATGCTTGTCTAACGATAACAGAGCCTGGGGCACGGAGTCGCATCCCTGGTACTCCAGCTCGAGTGTGGGAGACAGGAGGAGAGGCGGGAGGGGCCGGATAAAATAAAAACTCTCGCAAATGCGCAGCTACTGGCTAGAATAGGGGGGTGTGGTTAGGCGGCTCCCAAATCAGCAGCTCTCGTTTCAAGGCCAGACCGCCCAAGGAGGGTTAGAGGGGAGACAAAACCAATCTGGGAGGGCTGTGTCACAGAAAGTCCCGCCTTCCTGAGATTTTGTCGGCACCATCACTCCCCCCTCCGCCCTCGTTCTCCCTCTCTCCCCGAGGACACGGCCCATCCCTCCCTCTCTCTGGTTGCTATGGAGACCAGCTCTGACTCCTGCTTCCAGCTGAAGGATATGAATGCTCAACGCTCCTTTTAACTTTCAGCGAGCAGTTTACTTCAGCCTGGATTTACAGCATGGAGGGACAGTGGAATAAAATATTGGAAAATAGGCAGCAGTTATATACCTTCCACTATTCAATTTAGACCAGGAATGCTGACAAGCACTTTGTCTCTTCAAAGCAGCTGTGAAAAAGCTGCTGACCAGGTGTAATATTCTCTTCCAACCAGGCATGGGAATGGGTGTGAGGAAATAGTCTGTACATAAATGATAGCAGATGACTTACTGGAACCGTGAGAAATGTTGTATCTCAGGAAAGCAATGGCATTCACACCTGAAAACTCGTTTTCTCTTTTGCTGACTCGATAGAGACCTACCACATTAGTCACACTGTCTTTGCTGTTACTCAAAGTTCTTTGTGTTCTATTTTAAATCTTTTTGTTTCGTTTTAACCAAATTGAGAGCAACAGAAGCAGCAACTATTTCCTGTGAATGCATTAACCTCTGAAGCTGCAACTAACAGCATAGCTGCAGCTATGAAAATCCTTCTTTCGAAAATAGGTGTGCACACACACACAAGTCTGAATGAATATATTTAATTATCACATAGATACATTTTTAATAGCTTCTCTTCAAGAAACTAATTGTAAGGTGGTGGCCAAAAGCCATATTCGGGAAAGCAATGCTGAGACTCATTACAGGGAAATCTACTATAGAAGAAGAGTGGAGAGCTCTTGGCTTCTCAGACTTTATTCTAACTGTTTTGTCCAAGGAAACACTGCAGACAACCAGCCAAGGAATATATCAAGTGAAATTATCTAAAAACTGTAATGTAGGAAAATTTTGCCATATCAGAAATGCATTCAATCCATCAGAAAGGTATCAATAAAGCCAATTAAATACAGATGTCCAAAATGGCCAGAACATTGATGTAATGAATAATAAATATACTCACCTCAAAAATAAAAGCAGAAGAGTCTTACAGCCATATACAACACTTTTTGTAGAAGAATTACTACAGGAACAATGCACCTTCACCATCTTCAGCTAACTGCAACATTATCCCAGTATTACTGTATGTGTCCGCTGGGAAAAGACAAAGAGGACAGGACTCACAGAAATACTTGAGCGTCTCGTCGATCTGCTCTGTGGTGAGGTCGATATTGACGTCGGGGGAGATGAGGGGCGTGTGGAGCCAGTCGTCGTGGTCATACCCGAAAATGGTGTCCGCCCTCAACTTGTAGTGAGGCAGCTGCTCCTCCAGGAGACTGATGATTTCCACCTCCGGAAGGTCAGTACTATTACACACATCTAAGGGGGAATTAACAAAGCATCAGTGCTGTCACATACGGTGAGGTCCGTAAGTATTTGGACAGTAGCTAAATTTCTGTTCTTTTGGCTCTATACTCCAGCATAGTGGATTTGAAATGAAATATGAGGTCAAATTGTGCTTTTGATTGCCATGTTGATTGTTTGTCAACATGAGGACCAGAGTTGTGCCAGTGAAAGACAAGGAAGCCATTATTAGGCAAAGAAAAAACTGTCAGAGACACATCTCAAACAATAGGCTTAGTGAATTAGCCAATCTGGTGTATGTTTGGGATTATTGCCTCACTGGGGGTGCTTTTGATCTTAGACAGTTCCTTTTGGCAACACACTTTGCTCTTGCCATCACTCTGATACAAGTAAATCTTGGTCTTATACAGTTTCGCCACAAGATCATTTTCCAGAACTCTGCAGGTACTTCTTAGCAAGCTGTAACCTGGCCATCCTGATTTTGCAGCTTACTATTGGTTTGCATTTTCCGGACAAGTCTCTGTATTTCTGTGTGTGAAGTCTTCTGCCGACAGTAGTCACTGACACCTCCACACCTGCCTGGAAGAGTATTTCTGATCTGTTAGACATTTGGGTTTTTTTCTTCATTATGGTAAGAATTATTTGGTCATCAACTATTGCGGTATTCCTTGGCCCACCAGCACCTTTACAATCACTGAGCTCACCAGTGCTCTTTCTTCTTAATGATGTTCCGCAGTTTATTTTGGTAAACCTATGAAACATAGGTTTACCAAACCTATGAAACATAGGTTTACCAAACCTATGAAACATAGGTTTGCCAAAATAGGTTTACCAAAATTATTGCTTTTTGTTCTTATTTTTCAGCCTCATAATGGCTTGGCTGTCATTGGCACAAGTTTGTGTTGACAAATTCCCCATCTTGAAAGACTAGAATTAATTCAGATCTCTGCTGCGAGACCTTTAACAAAAACAAGGAAGGGAGTGCATATTACTCCTGTTTTAGCTGCACTGCATTGGCTCCCTGTATCTTTTAGAATTTTAAGATTATTTTACTTGTCTACAAAGCTCTGAAAGCTCCTCCTTACATTTCAGATTCATTGTTGTTTTATGTCCCTTCACGAGCCCTCAGGTCATCTGCAGCTGGTTTATTAATTGTTCACCATGGTTCACAAAAGAAAATTGGGGATGCTGCTTTTAATCATTGCCCCCCCTAAATTATGGAACAGCCTGCCAATTAATATCAGAATAGCAAGCTCAGTGGATATTTTTAAACTGAAAACCCACCTTTTTAGTCAAGCTTTGAGCTATATCTGGCAGCTTATTTTTATGTCTTGCTCTTAACTGTCTAGCAGGCCTTTAGAACTTGGTGGTCTTTAAAGTCAAATAAATGTCTTTTTTTGGCTGGTTGTTGTGTGGAATTACCGTATATATTCCCACAATCAGTGTCGTCTCACTTGAGGGAGGCACAGGGGAAAAGCCCCAAAGTGTTTGTCTTCTTTGTTATGTGGATATATTTCCAAAGTGTTTATTATGTTCATTTGTTTTGTCTCTGTAATTCTTTGTAATCGGCTTAATGTAAAGCACTTTGAATTCAAAGTGTATTATTATTATTATTATTATTATTATTATTATTATTATTATTATTATTATCTTCAATGTTTAATTTCCAATATGCTGGATTAGAACCAAAAGAACAGAAATTATACCACTGCCCAAACCTCACTGTACATCTGGGAGAATATTAACATTATTAACGAGGACCATTACAGACATTTATGCAGGAGAGGAGATAGGCGATAAACATTGTTATAAACCTCTCTGATAAAATTGGCATAGTATCAATATAGTAACAAACAGCTGCTTCAGATAGGGCCGAGAGTAATTTCTTTACACTTCTCTGAGAAACAGATAAAACACTGAGATAGAATATAGAAAATCTGTACTTTTATTAATTGAGATTAAAAGAAAAGAAGAGATGGTGATCGGGGTTGCAAATGGCGATGCCTGAATTAGAAGGCCCAGGCTATTGGCTTCAGGAGATCACAGCTGTATTGACCTCAGTGCTGTCAGATAAAAGGAAACAGGATAATCCCTGTCATTAAAGTAATAGCACAGGATGTTATCCCAGTCCTATTCGTTCACACTGATGATGGTGGACAGCTGCACACAGCTCATTCTTCTCCTTCACAAAAACACCATTAAGAGTCATTACCCAGTCCAGAGAGCGGGTTAATTATTTGCATTATTCCCACCTCCACACTAACTCGACACACACTGTTTTAACAATTAGATGAATTACTTTCTGCATTAAATCTAATGGTCCTATATAGCATGTACAGCACAAATATGGCACATACAAGAAAAATGAAGGGGAATCACTCAGGAAGCATCACACAAAGATATTGTGTGTGTGTGTGTTTGTGTGTGTGTGTGGGGGTGGGTGCCTGTGTGTGTGTATGTGCGAGTGCATGCATGTGTGCATGTGTGCATGTGTGTCTGTGTGTGTGTGTGTGTGTGTGTGCATGTGGGTGCGTGAGTGTGTCTGTGTGTGGGTGTGTGTTTCTGTGCTTGTGAGTGTGTGTCTGTGTGCATACAGTATGTGGATGGAAGATGGTGTGGAAACAGGCACAGAGAGGGAATCAGCAGCAGTCGCCCAGTATTCCAGCAAAAGCGGTCACATGATTAGCCGCCCTGATTAAGTGCAGACTGGTTATTGCCAGGCCAGTGAGCAGGCTGGCCTGCCGCACTGTCCTGTATCTCTGTACCCAGGGGATCAAGATGGAAAAGTATGTCAGAGGAAAGGTCTAAACGTCATTTTAAAGTTTTTACCAACTGCTGATTGATAATTGAAATACCATAATATGCTATTATTTCTGTTGTACAATTTGTTTAAAAAATATATATATATATTTCCTCTGGATTCATCCCCCATACACTGCCTGGAAATGATTTAAACTAGGTCCAAATAACTAACTTAATTAAAGGCTAACCATAAACGTTAACCCATTAAAGGTACAATAGGTCATTTTGGACTCATAAAGGTCAAGATAGGAATTGCAGCAGCAAACAACCTCAAACCACAACACTGTTCCCACAGTCTATGAATATAACGCATAATATAAAGCGTTCTTGTGTACTCATGCACTGTTTTGGAAGGCTGACAGTGACAAACGCAACAGAGCCTGCCGTCCTTTCGTAGTGCTCTATTAAGAAAATGTTCGCAGGACGGGTGAAAGATTTATAAAATCTTGACTTTGTTCTGCTACACAACACTATTTATATTTTTGGTCTTTTTCACTTTAACTAACCAACTATATTATGAGGAAGCAAGTTATTTGGCTATGTAACTACCTGGCTATAAAACTAAGATATGATAGTCTACCACAAACGATGCTGTATATACGGTAATCATTTGAGAGGAATAAAGGTTTAGCTCAACACGGATGACTGAACACGTAAATAGATAAATAAAGGAACGTGTAGCTGCCCAAACTGCACACCAAACAAGCGATCACTGAAACTCTGTATACGATTGCTTATCTAGTTAGAAAACAATACCAGTTCGCTATCAATAACAACAAGCAAATTAACTATTACTAGTTAGCTTCCCGAATTTACAAATGTCCACCAGAGGCACAACGCTTGTGCACTATGCATGTTCGTATTGCCTATAGCTATTTTATCGTAAGTGGATATTTGTAAATTTGTCAAGCTAACTATAGCTATTTTGCTTGTTGCTACCGATAGCGAACTGGTATTGTTTTATAACTAGATATATAGTCTTCGCTTGGATAATAAGCAATTAAAGCCCCCACCAAATTTGCAATTTTCAACCAATGAGCTTAAATTGTTGTACAGCTGTACAATGTCTTGATACAGAGTGAGGGCACGACAAATGTAAATTTGTCGTTTATAGTCATTAAAGACTATAAACACAGGCAGAGGGTGAGTCAACACGTCAGTGACTCCTTTCCAATAATCGGAAGGGATTGTAACAATATTTTAACACAAAAATCTTACCTAGTGTACCTTTAAGTATCGCCCCCTTTTCTTGACACAAGCTTGAAAATGACATACCCAAAATGAAATGGTTACTATTCTTGAACCTTTTTGACTACAGTCATAATTCTGGTCTCTTCTGAAATGAACCCCTATGGGGTTCGTTTTTCAAGAGTCAGAATTACTGAATACTAAAATACTAAATACTAAAACAAAGGTAATTATGTTCCGAACTATTTTACATGTATATTCTATATTTACCATTCAAACCGTATATCCTGCTACCATAGTGATTGAAAATTGCACTATGAAAAAAGGATGAATTTGGAAAAACCCACACCTGCCCAGCCCTGAGAAAATTACTTGTGAGAAATGTGATCTAACTGATTTTGACCATGAAATGATTGTTGGTGCCAGACAGGGTGGTTTGACTATCTCAGAAACTGATGATCTCCTGGGATTTTCACACACAACAGTCCCCAGAGTTTGCAGAGAATGGTGCGAAAAACAAAAAGCATCCAGGGAGTAGCAGTTCTGTGGGCACAAACACCTTGTTAATGAGAGAGGTCTGGGAATAATGGCCAGACAGGTCAAAGCTGACAGGAAGGTTACAGTAATGCAAATAATCACACAGCATTGGTATGCACACGAGCATCTCTGAACACACAACACTTAAGTGGATAGGCTACAGCAGCAGAAGACATAATAAGTCTAAAAAATAAGTTGAATATGACCTAACAAAGTGCTCACTGAGTGTAGACACCAAGCTGCCATAGTGATTGAAATTTCACTGTGAAAAAAGGAATGAATTCAGAAAAACCCACACTGGACCAGCCCTGAGACTTAAGGGGATACAATTACTTGAAAAATACATTTGCTACATGTGCAGCAAATACCTAAAGCCTTTGTTTATGGCATTGAGTCTGGGTTACTGCATTTCCTACTGAATTTGAACAGTACAAACATATAGAAGTCACTTTGGACAGGAACACAATTAACCTTGAGCATCAAAATATAATAGTCAGTATTTATCTTGACTTGACTTGAAAATTGCCAAAAAGGTCTAATGAGTCCTACGTCCTTCAGAAATAAAAAAGGCCAATAAATATTCAAGCCCTTTCATCAGACGGTGCGGTTTCACTGAAAAACCAGAAGATGGTGCAACAGGGCTATTTGTAAAGATGCCTTGAGACAACCAGCAGAGAGAAACAATGAAGGTGAGCAAATGCGGGACACAGAAACACATTCAAACAGATTGATTCATTAATAATAATGAATAATCTGTTAATTAACACTACCATAGATTTTACAACAGCCATAAAAATCACAGTCAGTTTACATTTTCTTTGTTTGTAATTTCTTTGGAGGTTGTAGATGTTGTGTACCATAGCAGTAGTATTCCTAATCTGAGACCAGTAGGCAGAAGAAGCAATAGAGATGCAGTGGAGAGCAGCAGGAATAGAAATGCACTAGACATGTATGGGCCACTCATACACATACAATAGGGAATGGGCAATGAGATCCAGACCTCTGGATTCTGATGGGTCACTCTTTTGTACTGAACAACTGTACACCGAAGCGCTTGCTCAACACTGCAAGCCCAGCCAGCTCAGTGTACACAGAGGGAAGAGGGAGAGAGAGAGAAAGATCCGGCACCAAGTACCTGTAATGGTCCCGGCGTCCCTGTAGATGATGTCACCAGGTGCCTCCTCCAATGGCACGCCCTCGCTCACATATTGCTCCTCCCCGGCGAGCTCTGGCTGCTCACCGCCGGGCTCTGAGGGGGGCGTGGAGGAGTGGAGCGAGGCGGTGACGTCCAGCTTGGCAGCTTTTCATAGGAGGAGGGCACCGCGTGCCATGGGAGGCGCAGTGCCAATCAACTGGGGTCAGGCGGGCAGAGTGGCAGCGTGTCTGGGCCCTGGGCCAGCCTGTGTCCCTGGGAATTACCTGCGGAGGGTGAGAGACAGAGGAGCGTCACATGTGTGCACGCACCTGCACAAGAGTCAGGGATACTGAGAGAGTTACAGAGAGTTCCATGGACTTCATGGCTTGGTTTTTGTCCTGACATTGTGTGGATTGTGGTACCATATACAGTATACAGTGCCCTCCATTATGTTTGGGACAAAGACACATTAGGTCTGATTTGCCACAATTTTATATTTGGAATCACACACTTAACATGTGGTAAAGTGCATATTCTTAGATATTATTAAAGGGTATTTTTTATACAATTTGGTTTCACCACGTAGAAATTACAGCGGTATTTATACATAGTCATATATGTACAGGCTCACTTATCTTTATTGATGATACAACTGCTGATGGTAGTAGCAAAATTCATTCTGAAGTGTATAGACACATCCTATCAGCTCAAGTTCAAGCGAATGACTGAAAGCTCATTGGCCAGCTGTTCATTGTACAGCAAGACGATGATCCCAAACATGGTGAAACCAAAATTTATAAAAATGCCCTTATTAAAATTTGACAATGTGCACTTTAACCACATTTTTGTTTATATTACAAATCTCAAGCTGTGGAGTGCAGAGGTAAATAAATAAATGATGGGTATGCCAAACATTATGGAGGGCACTGTACACAGATGTGTGCCTTTCTAAACTATCAATTTGTCAAGTCAATGTGCCACAGATGGAGTCCAATTAAGTTCTAGACACATCTCAAGGATAATTAAAGCAAACAGGATGCACTTGACCACAATTTGGAGAGCCACAGCAAATGGTCTCAATACTCACAGTGCCCTCCATAATGTTTGGGATATTTCTTTATTTGCCTCTGTAGTCCACAATTTGAGATTTGTGATTAAAGTGCACATTGTCAGATTTTTATAAATGGCATTTTTATACATTTGGGTTTCACCATGGAGAAATTACAGGGCACCATAATATTTGGAACACACCATAAAGTTTAGTATTTTATTGCATATCCTTTGCATACAATGGCCGCTTGAACACAATTCTGGGTGTCTTCTCAGGTGATGCTCTACCAGGCCTGTATTACAGTCATCTTTAGCTCATGCTTGTTTCTGGGACTAGTCCCCTTAAGTTCTCTTCAGCATATGAAAGGCATGCTTAATTGGGTTCTGATCAGGAAATTGACTTGGCCACTCAAGAATTGATCATCTTTTAGCTTTGAAAAACGCATTTGCTTTAGCAGTATGTTTGGAATCATTGTCTTGCTGTTGAATGTACTTCTGGCCAATGAGTTTTTAGGCATTCATTTGAAATTGAGCAGATAGGATGTGTCTACACTTGTTTCTCAGTCTAATTATGGCTTCATTGACTTTCATTGGCACTTTGGTAAGCAATAATAGTTTCCAAAGGTCATTGAAAGACTAGAGAAAAGACTAAACACACCTGAGCAATTACAAACACCTGTGAAGCCATGTGTCCCAAACATTATGGTGCCCTGAAACGCACCATATTTTTGAACACTATTTTTGAACACCACTGTAATTTCTATATGGTGAAACATAAATGTATAAAAATACCCTTTAATACAATCTGAGAATGTGCACTTTAACCACATGTTAATTGTTCATTCCAACTCTAAAATTGTGGCAAATCAAGAAATAATATGTCTTTGTCCCAAACATTATGGAGGGCACTGTAAATTCAGTTTTTGATTTTTAATAAATGAGCAAAAATGATAAAAACATGTTTTCACTTTGTCATTATGGTTATTGAGTATAGATCAGCAATTTTAAATGAAATCTACAACACAATAAAGTGTGTAAAAAGTGAAGTGGTCTGAATACTTTCTGAAGCCGCTGTATATCTGCACAGTTAGGAAACCACTCAAATGCAAATCCATTAAGAGGATTCAAGGAGTAAAGCCTAATGTATGCTAGCAAACAACATACTATAAAGCATATATTGCATTATTAATTCAACAATACAGTAAAAGTCAATAGATGCAGTTACCATTCTGACTATAGCTCCAATGTTAACAGAGAGCAGTGGTACCCTACAAGATATTTTCATAGACCCAGAGGAGCTTGCAGTCTCTGTTGAGAATTCCCTTTTTGTTACAATGTATAGCTTATGTCATTTGGGCGTTGTAAGGCGGAATTTTCTATTCTGCAGACCCGAAGGTTTGACTCTGGAATCACATGGATAAGTGCTCTGTTCATAAACTCATGAGTGTCTATTAGCCTTAACCAGCCAAATCTTGTGTTAAACCATTGGCATTGAGGTACTGAATGTGTTCTTTTTTTAGAATCCACAGACCTGATCCACAGGTGGTTATGTTAATTAACTAACCATTATGTTAATGATCTTCATTTTCCTTTTAGCCCATTTTCAGAAATGCTTAGAACCTGACCTATACTGTAAGAAGTTACTTGAGGCAGTGCATATGTTATGAGGTGCAACAGCATCCTGGGAACTGTGGTACATACTTCAGTCTCAGATGCCTGGCCACCACTTTCAAATTCTGAGCTGTGTACAAATCACCCAACCTCTGAGTCAGTTACACAGCCTATGACCCCTGATTTCTAGAATCTGATGCCAAGACCAAAGGCCTCAGAATTTCCAATATACTGGCAATTTGGAGCTGTGAAATAACTACCAGCAACAAATCCCAGACCTAAGCTAGGAACAAGAGCCCAAACCTCTAAGAAAAAGCCAGAGGGGGGTGTTGGCGCCAAGGCCTGGACTCTGAGACGCAGATATGCTGACCAGCACTGATGCCTATAGGCTACCTCTGGGCAACAGTCAGGCTTACTATGGTTCCAGTACCTTTCCCCACTTTTTCCAACAAATTTCCATCCATGGTGGCGTTTTATATCTCCTATTATTCTTCCAAGGAGGGATATACTCAGCCTACCAACCAAATTATTGTGGAATGATCATAAGTGGCTCCATTACCTCTATACTGCAAATTCTGTCAGAATCATTACAAAATACCAGATCTAGAATCAGTTGCCCTCTTGTAGGCTGATTGACATACTGTGCCAAAAGTAATTCTGAAAATTAACCTTCACCTTCAGACCCAGTTCTTGTTCCTCAATAAGCTTAATCCAAATATCCTCACTGGGCATGAATTGGTCAATTTCTGGAATTTTTTGAAAATTAAGATGTTCTCTTACATAAACAGCCATACACCCACCTCTCTTACAGGATTTGTCCTTCCTAATAATTTTATACCGCTCTATATTATATTCATCCCTATCTTCATGCCCAAGCCATGTATCTGTACTGTCTACTATGTTATAACCCCCACACTAAATAAGTATGTATTTTTTATACTTCTAGCATTTAAACGAAGACATTTCAGACTGTTGCTTATACACATCCACTCCCATTCCATCACTCCCTGCTGTACCAAGCCACCATTACTAAAATTGTAAAATTACAAATATTTTATTACAGCTCTCACCATTATATGTATCAGGTGCAGCCGATCACGCTTGTACAGCTCACCCCTGACCCAAACGGAGTCCCAATATCCCATAATCCCCTCTTTCCTACACAAAGTTTGTAGCCACGTGTTATTCCTCCAGATAAAGTTTTGTGGCCTTCTGCTCATACATGGTACAGGTAGAATTCCGGAGAAGACTACCGTGGAGGTTCTGCTCCTAATCTTTTCTGCTAATTCCACAAATTTGCTATGTCATGGGTCTGTACGTGGACCATGACCTCTGGATCCCTCCCTGGTTAGAAGCCTGTCCACATACTACAGGAGATCTTCTACCTGGGCACCAGTCAGGCAACACAGCGTGCAAGATTCCTTTTTCAGCAAACAGACAATGCTGTCTGCATAGAGTACATACTATGTCACAAAATATTATAACAATGAATAAATAAGATTCAATTCAATTGCATTAAAAATCAATCCATACTACAATACATGACCCATTCCACTGTAACCTCCAATGCACAGCACACTGCAGGATATCCAACTCTGTAACCTTTCCTACACACTGCAGGACAAGAACCCTCTGGAACCTGTATTAACCAGCAGAATTACTGCAGTGTAAAACACAATACAGCTTAAACTCACCCTGTTTGGCATCCATGACTTCAAACAAAAGGCTACGGTACTACAGCATTATTTTATTATATTTATTCCTTGCAATAATACAGCACTTTTCTTGCCAGCTAATGACTCATAGAGCTTTTAAATGATTAAACTTCCCTCAACCACGACCAACCTATAAATTCACCTTGACTTCTGACAAAGACGCAAGTTTGGTTTTAAGATAGGTTGCTGTAATTGTGTACCATGGTACTTAACCTGAATGGATTCGGTCAAGCTGTACACATATGCTCTAAAATCTATGCTAAATTCCCGGAGAGTGTTCTTGATCCATTTGAAAGGGGGTGTTCTTCACAAAGTGTTCTTCGGTCATCCACTACAATGGTCTTCTCTGATCCACCAGGTTGTTTGCTATGTTTGGTGAGCTCACCAGTGTGTTTGTGCTTCTTAACAATATACTGAACAGTTGATTTTGACACATTCAATTTTGTGGTTAAGTCTCTGATTTATTTATTCTCAGCCTTACGATGGCTTGCTTTACTGGCATTGACACGTCTTTGGTCCGCATGTTCACAGACAATACCAACAAATGCAAATGGCTTACATAGAATCATAGAATCATCTCTAGACTCTTTGTTAGCTTCGTTTTGTGCATGAACTTCTGATGCAATGACACACAGCTGGCCAAGAAACAGCTGAGCAGCCAACTGGGGGAGGGGGCTATATTAAAGATGGCTGAAATTCCCACTTGGTTAACCTGATACGGGTAATTAAAGCAGCTGGTCTGCACTTTAAACTCATAGTCATTGTTTCATTTCAAGTCCAATGTGTTGCCTGGAGTACAGAGTCTAAACAACATAAACTTGTGATTTGGAGATCTTTTTAAACACAGATTTGACACAAAGTGATATGTACCTGTAACTGCAGAGCTTTTACACAGTCCAAATTACACCTTCTTGATGTTTAAAATTGAGTTTTAATTCTAACATTATCATATCAAACAAGACACCTACAGCAGTATATTACACCATACCTAGTATGAGCACTAATTAAAGCACTGTCGAGCTGTCTTCTCCATCTTCAATACCAGTTGACTTTAAAGATTTTGTTTTATGTGGTAGTTAAATTTAACACAGAATTCATTGCAACTTTCTCAAAAATGTAACGTTTTCAACAATATAGTGGGTTCAAAGCCGCTTAGTAGAACTGAAGCCAAAGACTGTTCAGTTGCTTTGCCACTCTGCATGAGAACATTGGCCACCATCCAGGACTTGATGCTGTCTAGACATCTCAACAATAAGGGCAGATGCTACAAGAGGGACCAGTGAGTATCACTGCATCTACACAGCCTTGTCTTATCAAAGCCATTCCAGTAAATAGAAAAAAAATCACACCACCCTTGCAGTGCCCTCTACTCCTGTTTAAAGTGGAGGCATTTAATTACATCCTCAGTCAGGCAAAGTCAGCCAACATCGCTGTTTAAATATGGATCCAGGCACAGAGAATGGAACTTTTGGCTACACAAGCACAATATACCCACCCTCAGTCCCTCAAAACACAAAAAACAAATTCTTCATAACCAATTGTGTTTTTCCCAACAAGATTCAAAAACTCCTAAAGTCGTTAGCCTACAGATTTTCCATGCATTTTCCAAGGACAACATGAACTTGCCATTCACAATAGACAGAATAGCACAGCTAAATGTCCAAACTAGTAGAATGCAGCAGGGGCATTCCATCAGAAATCAATCCATTTTTTTCTCACCCTTATATTTGAAAAATGTTAATCTATATGAGATAACGTTAGAAAGTAGTTTCATTAACAAGCAGAATGACAACTTCAGGAGAAGAGTCTACCCTCAAACATACAAAAATATTTATTTTTATTTACTTTGGACCAAAAGTATTGACTTTGCAGATAAATTTGTTTGTAAGCTTTCCGATAATAAGAGAACCAAACCATTATGTTCATTTTTGAAGATGATATCTACAGGGTTGGAGGTCCAATATGGGTCAACTTTGAGGGCCCCTGCCTCCTGAATGATGGGTTATTTTGGTTCATCAAACAGCATTGTAACACTCTCTCATACAGGTCAACGTGTATAAAAACATTTATTAAAATGAGGGAGGCAGTGACAGAACGGCCCAAGGATATGTTATTTGCAACATTGCTCTCTGTGGGAACAGTCTACTAGCGAGTGCAGTGATGGGGTGTATCCATTATCCTCTGGCTCATGGCCCTTAATGCAGCACCACTGCATCATCCCTAATGAGTTTAACCGCTGACAAACCAATACTGAACACCCACGTGCAAAGGTCAACCCCAGACACCCTATGTCCAGAAGCATACTGCTGGAAAGTGCTCCAGCACCGACTTCTGTGTGAGTGTGGCTCTTATTGACAGAGCAGGAATGAACCATAACAGAAGAGGCTGGATCCTGTGAATTTCCCCCACCGCTCTCACAGCAGTAAACCCCCACTCTCCCAATGGAAAACTGTACAGATTAAATTATGATCATGCCTCAAGAGTGCATCAGGCATTATCCACTCAAGCACATATCCTGGGCTCTGACCAGGCCTTAACTCTGTCTGCAGGGAAAGATAGTAGCCCCTGTCACACTTACAGAAGCAGGGTCTGAAACATTACGGTTCCTGACATAAGAAAAAAACGGTAATCACAGAATTTATTCACCACAACTTAGATCTTTTTCAATTAAAAAGAATCAAGGAAAATGCTCAGCAACATCAGTAATGTGTTTATTTCTAATTCTGGAAAAATGTTTAGAATATCATGTTCTAGTACTGTCACATGATTTTAGCATGGTTATATGCAACACAAAATATATAAAATATTTGAATAATATTCAATTCATTTCCAGGTGTTTTGCTTTTGTTTTGTTAGAAATGCCATTAGCTACATGGTATATAATAAACACCAGTCATTAAAGAGGTTTGCTAAGTTGTCTTCATGTATTTCACTTAAAACTACTCTCCCGCTCAGGTTCTTATACATACTCAATAGGTACACCACTTACTCATCATAAGGAACTAGAACGGGTGATCCAATAATCCTTAAATTGTCAAAAGTGAGAATGGTCCCAGAAGCCATTAAAGGACACAGACATCCCGGCAACCATTACTTATGCCTGAACCATGTCCAGAATGGATGCGGAAGGCCAAACGAATCAATCTCGCATGCATTAAGGTGATTGGACCCGACACGCAGGCAGGCAGGCAGCGAATGACAGCAGGAGATATGCATTATGAATTAGAATGGGGACAGGAGTGCTAGCATAGGCTGGATACAGTTGTCCGTGCAGATCAGGAGCAAACGCACACACATTGGAAATCGGGAAGGGACGAGTGACAGACAGGGCTTCATTGTCCCAAGACAGGAATAAGAAGCTAGATAATGGAGTCCTTGTCTTGCGAGGGCTTGGACATGCGCCGGCCCAGTGCCCACTGTACAGCGAGACAAAAGACGACAGCTTACCGAAACAGCATAACGCTCCACCGCGTGGGATTACACAAATGCAATGTCTGCTTGATGAAAATACAGTTCAGCTTGGCTACAATCTGTTGAAGATTAAACATTGAGATTAAACATCACACGTGCCCCATCACAGGTTCTACTATATGCAAATACACAGCACACAGTGACACTACACTGGGTGATCATTTTATTAGGTAGACCTGTACACCAGTTTGTTAATGCGTATATTTAATCAGCCAATCATGTAGCAGCAACTGAATGCATAAAAGCATGCAGACATGGTCAAGAGGTTGTGAATGTGATCTAAGTGACTTTGATCATGAAATGATTGTTGGTGCCAGACAGGGTGGTTTGAGTATCTTAGATACTGCAGTTCTATGGGTAGAAGCACGTTGTTAATGAGAGAAGTCAGAGGAGAAGGGCCAGGCTGGTGAAAGCTGATAGGAAGGTGACAGTAATGCAAATAACCACACATTACAACAGTTGTATGCAGAAGAGCATCTCTGAACACACAATACGTGAAACCTCTAAGTGCATAGGCTACAGCAGTATAAAAAAAAGTTCACTACAGCAAATTCTCTGCATTAAGAGAACAGCCAACTGGTTAATGCTGGCTGCACAGTGCCATAGTGGGTATGCTTTTATGCTTTTTCCTGCACTGTTCCTCTATGGCGTGTGCCCTACCATACCCCAGTGTATTCCTGCCACTATTCAACTGTGTTTCACCTACCATTCTCCACAACATTTCTACAAAAATCATTTTTGCTCTGAAAATATGTGCAGGCTTGCTTGCCGTGCCACCTCAGACCTTCTACAAAACAGCGAAGCCACAATAAGACACCCAGCCAACATAAAATAATAAGCAATATAGTGGTCTTGGTGGGCCAGTAGGGGACGGTCTTCCCTCTGGTCAAATACATCCCAATGCTGCATTGCTGTGATGGGGACACTGTGCTGTAGGAGACGCCATCTTTTGGATGAGATGTTGAGAGACATTGATGACATCCTATGACACTCTTCGCAAAGAGTAGCGGGTTCCCCAGTGTCCTGGCTAAATTTCTGACCTGGCTCACTCAACCTGCCACCTAATCATACCCTGATTTAATTGGCTGAAAAATAGTTATCTCCCTCTCCACCTCAGCTGATGTGTGGTGAGCATTCTGGTACAAAATGGCTTACATCACCCAGGTTGGTGCTACACATTGGTGGGGATTGAGGCTAGTTTCCACTCATCACTGTAAAACACTTTGAATCGATGGCTGGTGAGAAAAGCGCTACAGTATATAAGTGCAAAAAATTATAATTATAATTATTATAATTATAATTATTATTATTATTATAACCTAAATTAGTGCAAAAGGGAGATTGCTATGAAGTGGGAATAAGATGCAGTCAGGAGAGGTGGGTCTGCAGTTTGCGTTAGAATGATTCTGCTAACTTTGGAAAGATTGACAAGGACAAACTAAATATATTAAATAGTATGATTTAATTCAGAACTACTTTCAGTTTGGGTTCAACATTTGTGTTTGGGTTCAACAATTGCGTTGCCAATGAAATACCTATGTGAAAAGACCTACCATAACAGTACCTCAGGAAATGGCTGTACAAAGACAACAAAATAAATAAAGACAGAAAGAAAACCAAAACCGCAATCTGTGCTTTGCACCTGTTCAATACAAGCTTTCATGTTTACACAGTAACTACTTCAGTACCTATAACTGTAAGTAAAGTGAGGTCATGCCCACCCAGCTCTTATAGTGGAATATGGTGACCACTTGCACATGATGAGCAATGAGCATGAGAACAGTTTGTTGTTGTATAAAGTTGAAAAACTATTTACATGGTAAAGAATGGATATTCACCAGCTACCAAACTTAATAGTTGGTATGTATTTCTTTCTGTGTTGTTTACTGACATGCTATAACAGTTACAATGCAATAATACACCATACTGTGTTACAAGCTGTGTTGTAATTTATTACTTAAGATGGTTCTTTGGCAAGTATTTGGCAAATGCCTTATGCATTTGGCTTGCTCACGTCAGCAATTATGCAGCACAGTAATATTTCCAAGTCCAACATCAATGCACTCTGCTTGTCTTCGAAAATTAGAGTCTATCAAGCAATTTCATGTCAGAGACTTCTTAAAACATGTTTGCAGAAGTATTCCGCTATTGCATTACGGTTATTGTCATATAAACACAATTGTGTCATATAAACACAATAACCAGAATGTCATAACTGTCAATTATTTTATTCAAGCTTAGTTTCGCTCATGCAGTGATGTGCTTGCGGGGTTAGCAGTTAGCACAGAGCAGAGGGGTGTGACTATATGCACATCACATCATGATGACGCTATGTCACGGATGCCGCTCACCTTGAAAAGCAAAACCACTGTTAAATATGGCAAAGTCACATTGGTCACACGTAAGGACTCCTGTATTCTAAAATTATGCTCAGTGAAATCCAAAAACATTAATTGACTGCACATGCCCTAATTTAGCCTGCGATACTGCTATAGTCATGGGCAATGAAATAGAAGGTGACATTCGGCAAGGTGCATGTTCGATATAAGAAACATGTTAGTTTTTTTTACTTACCACACGAAGTTCGATGATAAATCGTTATTTATATAGTTAGATACACAGCATATCCGCGATCCTAAAGCCAAGTCAAGTGATTTTGCATGTTAGCTGAAAGGTTGGTCTTTTTCGGCGTTTGAGCTACACGTAAGAAGAGAGATTTGTTTTACTGCATAATGCGAACTACAAATTATCTACAATGCAGTAACGTTAAACATGCAGCGACAATCGCGCCCAACTGTGCCCGTTCAAACAAGCCAGCTAGAAACTTTGTAGCGAAGCTTGACGGTCGTGCCGAACTGAAGTCCATGGGCTTGTTTTGATTCAGAGGCCGGTCTCAGACCCACTGCACGTTCCTTTAGCCATTGCCCTCTCTGTTTTGCTTGCTCTGCATCACACCGAAGGCACTGTCAATGACGTCACTCACGGTCACAGCTGGAGAAAGCCTGCAAAGCGAAAAAATGTAGGGTACAACCGAGTCTGAGTCTTGTACAGTATGCATAATGTTTCTTTTTTTATTCATCTATTTGCAGAAAGGAGACTGCAGACAAACAACTATTTGTTCAACATTGTAAATAGTCTTGTTCACTTTGTGCTGTCCAATTTATTTATTTATACTATTGTTTTATACTATATGTAATCATAATTTGCTGCACCTTTTTAATGTTTTATGCAAACACGTGCAATCTTACCAAAATGGTAATATCATTGTCCCATTTTACTGCAGCATAAGTAACAGGGCTGAATAACAAAGATAGTACACTGGATGTGGTTTATAGCCTGAGATAAAAATGTTAAAAAATTTAGCAAAAGGGTGACCAGGTCTCTCTGCGCTGAAGTCCTAAGTTCCTGATAGAAGCAGACATGTACCATGTTCTTAGAAACAGAGGCAGCATTGTTTTTGTTTTGTTTTTTCAACTGGAGGAGAATAGCAACTATCGTGTCTGCTTGTCATCTGTATTATGTCTGTTAGAAGACTCTGGCCAATCATCGTAGCTGCAAATTTTATGAGAGGAAAATATGCCATTCCATAACACTGTCCACTGTAAACTGAACTCAATGTGCTGTAAAAAAGAAACAGTGGTGTAGCCTACCAGGTGTAAATTGCTGTCTGTCCATCTATGAGTATTATATATTTGTATTGATTGATTTTGTGGTCTGGGTTATTTAATATCTGTGTGTGTGAACTCATATGATGATGAGGAAAGGAACATTTTTAAGGAAAATCCACGCTGTCTATATCAGAATCATACAGATCCATAAAATGTCTTTCTATGTAATAGTCAACACATGTAATACAGCTAAGGCATTGATGCTAATTCCAGACTGAATTTACTAAGAGTGAACACATAATGTGTGACCTTGAGAGACATCATGGTGTGATGTGAATAAGTGAAGCAAATAGAGTTACTCCACCTCGGTGACAGTCTGAGCTTACCTTGAATGATTTGCTCACCGAGTGTTCACATCGGACTATAATGACAAAGAGATGTCGATTCAGTTAGTCAGTGTCAATGAATTTATATTAATTATACTGTTTATAATGTCTCTCTCACTCTCTCTGCAATCGCATAGTCCGATAGGCTTACATGCAATCTTTCTTTGAAAAGCCAAGCCCTTTATTCATCTTATTCAAATTTGGTCACTCTTCTTCATAATTTTGGATGTTGTTTTTACAGGATATGCAAATTAATGTAAAATGACATCTGTCTTCCTCACTAGTGATATGGTCCCACGATAATACAAAAACATTGTTTCAATAAGGATGCAGACTGGTCGATTACATACATTACAATTATCCAAATATTGCATTGCAGTTTATTCACAAGCAGGGATAATCTAGTAAAATAGGCCATACAGGGGTATGGAGGGACGAACAGGTTACCGGTTTCTCAACAAGTCACTCTTGTGATGTAATCCTCTTCCGGAGGGCGTGGCCCTGGCATCTGCATGACTCATATAGTACTGTACCAACAGATTATAGGGATGGGAACACTAACCACACTCTATCCATGAAAGCCTGAAACATAAGAAACTCATAGCTTAGAGCATAATGTGGTTTCATGGTGAAAGCTTTTGTTGCCCACAATAACTAAGGATCTTTCAGGCCTTGAACATGGCAGCTTTAGTTGTTTTAATGAAGAGGCTTTGAAGGTTTCTGAGAAAAATGTCAAATACTTCTTGTACAGCACATATTACTCTGTTTTAGAAGAGAAAATAAAGCAATATCTCCAAAAATATATAAGGCAAAATAAGCATAAATGTTTTGACAATATAGCTCCATTTCTTAGGGCAGCAATCTTTTGGCAACCATTCTTGAATGAAGGTCACACAGGGTCAAACAAGGCTTGAAGATGGAAATATTTATGAGCTGTTGAACGAAACAGCCCACTTTCAACACAATACATGTGTTGCAAACAGATGCAATTAGATTTGGCCTGAGACCCAATCTCACAAGACTGTGGGTGTGCGTCCGTGGCTGTGCATGCATGTGCTATACAGTGTGCCCTTGCCAGAAATCATCTGCTGGTTAGTTCTGGAACTACAGCTGGACTGTGCCGCATGTTTCTGGAATGTACTGTGCTGTAAGCCAACAATTACCAAATGCCCTCGCTTTCTACTCTTTCCCTCATACTCCTGGTCTGTGCCCCTACTCAGATTTAAAATGCCATGTGAAATTAATCTTCTCCTGGCTTATCTTTTTCCTCATTGCTGTTTCACTGCTATATAGTAGCCTATGGTTTCTACTAGCACCAAAAAAGGATTATTACTTTTCCCCCTCCAAGAATGAATGTGAACAAACTATGTTCTTTTGTTTTACTCAGTTGGTGCTTAAACTGAATATGAATACCATACTGTGCTGAGTGGTAGACTTTAGCTGCACTATCCAGACAAGGTACTACAGACCACATTTTCTTCACTCTACTTGTAGCATAAATGTAGCCACAAATACATGATCTTTATATGCTAGCTGAACCCTCCAGTTTTGGAGTAATAATACATTGACTTTATTATGCGGCTTTCATTGAAAATAAAATCTCAAGTTACAACACAAAATGTCAGTAATGCCTGTTTCCAATGGCTGCATGCACCAAAACGTATGGCAGCTCTAGTGTCCCCCTGCATATATGCACTATACAGCAGTAGCATATCTGAGAATAAATGGGAAAGTGCAGTAGTGTGCAAGCCTCCCCCTCATTGTTATTGTGCTGTTATATGGCACAGAATGTGCTAGCATGTAGCATTGTCAGTACTACTTCCTGCTGAGGAAGGAGGGGTGCTGTATAAGAGGTGGGGCTGGGGCCCAAGCCTGAGGAAGTAGATGTTCTAATGAGCAAGGATCCTGAGGAAGTTGGACAATGGCAATTGAGGTGTGTTCAGGAACTGTACTTTGGTTCTGAGGTCTGTCCCCGTTCTTTGAAAACCTGGGTATGTACTGACATGCATGTCGGTGCAGGCTTACATTACTAGCAATTAAACTGACAAATACGTTGTTGGTTTTTCATCTGTAGAAAATCAAAGTAAGTGCCTTGCTCAAGGGCACACCAGCTGTACTTTTCCTCAATTCAAATCCACAACACTAAATTTCAGAGTGCTCTAACTAGATAATTCTTCCACATTCATGTGCCAGCGAAAGAAAACAGATCAATTTAGAACCTATGGAATGCATTAATAATGACAAAGAAATGACGAGTAAATGATTTCAGCTTACTTAGACTAACATTGACAAATTGCCCATTTATCCTTATATATCCATATCACTATTTCTGATTCCTGTATAGATACTACTTAAGCTATAGTGCACTTGTGTACACACACACACACACACACTGTGAATGACAGGAAAGTAACGCGACTCATTTGTTAAATCGTATTATAAATGTCCTGCAGTATCAGACAAACCCACTGGATGTCACTACAGCTTTGCAGTTGCACACTGCCAACTGTTTCATATTGACACAGGCCAAATAGTAATTAATTTTTTTGCTACTAGTTCAGGAAAAAATTTAAATCCATTCTTGATAAAGAGCATGGGTGGGTCAAGTTAGGGAAATTTTTTTGCAGGGTTTGGTTAAATGTGGCATCAAACATATGAGCAACTATTGAAACTATTTCCATGCTAGGGGCTGACTTCTGTTGAATAAGCGACACGGGCATAAGATCGGGCAGCCCTAAGGGCCTTTCACTCCGGCCTTTCGTATGAGATCAAACCATTTCAGGATCAAGGGCCAAAGGCTGAAATAGCTTGACCAAGGAGGCATCAACATAAGCATTCTCACATGGTACATTCCAGGAAGCCAGAATTCTCACAGTTCTTGTAGTCCTTGCGAACAACCCTTTCCGCTCAGGTATTTAGCGCTGCGAGGAGACAGGCACTTGCCAACAGTAGTGCTAGATGAAATAACTACATCTCTAGGGAAACGCATCAGGCATAGTAGCAGTGTGAACAAGAGCAACATTCTCCCCTCATTGCTGACAGAATAGCTGCCAGGGACAACTTCTAATTCATATAGTGAAATCTGAGGTAACAAAAAGTATAGAGTATTTTGTAGCTGTTGCTAGCTATTTATAATCTTCACTGCATCCCCTACTGAGTTTTGGCCAGGCATACTAATGATCGAAGGTCATTACATGGGTAAATTGTTATGTAAGTATATGGAAAGCAACCTACATGTAATAATGTAAAAAGGATTAATAAAACATGTATATGTAATTCCAGGTTCTATGACTGCTGCTGTATGTTGCTTAGTTCTCTGAATCTAAGCCATTAGAACTAGAATCACTATATTTTATGTGCAGTATATGTCATAACTTTTTAAACATTAGCAAAGGACTCGCCAAAATAGGAGACATAAACCAGAATGAGATGAAAACAACAGATTAAATGCATGCTTTTTGCAGCCTATATTGTGCCATATAAAGAGATGGTTGAATTGAAGTTCATTGTGCCAGCTATTAAAACTGAAAGAGATATTGCCATCTTTTGAAAATTATCTTAGCTGTTGTTTAATGTTTGAGGAATATTGCATCATATCAATACTAAGCTGACGCAGGCTTAGAGTCATTTTGCTTCATGCTTATAAAAAGTTTTTTTTTTCATCTACTTCTTCTTCCTAATGGATTTCTCCTCTCAATATCATTTGCATAAGCCTCTTTGAGACTTCATCTTTGGGATGACCAGGAATACTTAAAAAAGCCCTTCCTAATTATGTGTCAAATTAATCAAATTTTCTGGACCCGAACCCGAAAAAGATTGAAATCCATCTGTCTCCACACTGGGCCATCGATTCCAGTCCACTGAAGAGAAGGACCACGGATTCGCCCTTTTTCAAAATCGTTGCTACTTCTATTAAAATTATGATAATTATTATTGCTTATCTATTGCCTGTAATTGTGGCCTGAGAGAGAGCTGGCTCCTTCTCCGCGGTTGTTTGCCGTGGCGGTGTGCGCCTCAGGATGGTGCGCCTGCTGTTTCACAGGTCCGCCTGTAGGTGGTGCGCTGGGCCCTGCCAATTCTCCATCACCGCCCCCCCGCCCCCCTCCCCAAGCCAAGTGGCTGGAGAGCAAGAGAGAGTGAGGTCTGGGGGATCTTGCTTTCTGTATGCACCATATTTAGATTTTCACGGTCAATTTAATTAGCTAATTATTCTGCAAATAATTATAATGAAGAAAAAAAAATCTAATTTCAATTTCAAATGAGTCAAATGAGTTTGTTTTCAGTGGCTAATGTGGCAGAATGTTTGTCTATGAAATAGGACTTCGAGTAATTAGACTGAACGTTATTATCGGTGCACTACTGGTTGCTGAAATTTGATTTTTTGAAGGTGGTTTGTTTCATGTGCTGAGGCAAGAGACAGGGAGTCATATCATCCTGAAGCCATCAATATGTGGCACCGGTAGTGTCCCATCAAACTGGGAAATTACAATCACCACAGCTACAAACAGCCCTGTCTCATTTTCCACCCCGGAAAATGAACTCAATATGTCAAGTAGGCAATTCTATAAACCCAGTGCACTCCCGGTGCACATGCCCATGAGTCCTGAAGGCTTTCTATCATATGGCTTCATATAGGATGTCTTTGATATATTGTGTTTCTGGAGTGTCTGGAACCAGCCTCAAATGTCATTTTGGCTCTCTGTCAAAGGCGGCTGTATTACAATAAGGGAAGTCAAATTCTGTCGATCACGTCTGCTCTGTAGGAAAGCCCTTTGGATCCTGGCATACAGTCAGCGGATTGTTATACGTGTGAGTATTCATGGGTTAAACTGGGCAACGCAATGCAGAGAACACTGCATATTTTATCTCTACCACCCTTAACAGTTGTCATGGCAGCCATTAAAACTAATATCGTCCATGTTCTTAAAGCCAATTATTTCACAAATATTCATCCAAAGGCTAACTTGGAAAGAAAATTCCTTGGTTATATCCTTTCCGGACAACCATAGCCATTCTGTATTCCACCGGAAAGCAGCAATGTGACAAACAATGGGCTTAAACCTTTTTCCACTAATAAGGTCAGCGAGCTAGATAGGTCGCCTGACTGACACACTGTGAGATCGCAACAATTTATATTAGATCTATGTTACACCAAACAATGTACGCTTAACTTGGCTAATTTGCAAGCAAATCCACAACTCAATCATGCATGGCTGTATTGAGAAGACAACCAATCAGTTCACAGAAAATTGTCACATGGTTCACTTGTCTGAATGATCAGAATCCAGCTGCCAGCCCTTGACTGCTTTTCCTTTGCATTTTCACCAACAAAATTGCAAAAGGTCAATCAAAATGAAAGCACTTGACACCACTTCAGTGAACTTTTTTGATCAGTTGACTTGACACCACTTTCTTTGATCAGGGAACAAGCAAACTTGTAGCAAGATATAGCTTGCTGAATACTATTTATTGTCTGTACATTTCTTTGTATAGAATAGGCTAACATGTATAGCAGTCAGCTCATTTATTAATAGGCATCTAAGTCTTTTCAACCAAAATAGCATGCAAACCAAAATAGCATGCCTGTAGGGACTAATTGTCCTAACAGGCATTTCTTTGAAAATATAATTTTACAGTAGGCAGGCTTGTGCCAATCATGCCTGAGAACACACAAGTCATGTTGACTATTTTCATTTAGTGTTCAGGCCTGGGCGCTGAATTCCAATTCTATTTTCTATTCTATTTTCTTATTGATTTTTACTTCAAGGAATCACTTCCTCCATTTTCACAGTTTTCAAAACTAACCTTGCTAAATGAATAGGATATTTTTTAAGGATGAAAACTAAAAATTATGGAGCTTATCTACAAAGTACACAGCCTTCAAGCATTCCCTGTGCCTGGCATGCACATTATATCCTTGCGGGGGTACATGGCTATGGCAATGTCCTGAGAATGTAGAGGAATAACACATCAAGGATGATGTAAGACATGGTGATCAAAATACCTCCCCTGGTAGTCATAACACTGGAACTGAAATGCTGGCCTGTGTGTCTGTGTGTGTGTGTGTGTGTGTTTGTGTGTGCCTGCGTGAAAGCGTGAATGTGTGTGTGCATGTGTGTATGTGAGTGGGTACTTGCCTGTGTGTGTACGTGCCTGTGTGCATGCCTGTGTGTGCTTGTGTGTGCAGTCATTATGTATTAATTGTAGTTCATATTGTATACAAAACATGTACATTCATCAATGGTGACATTTATTGTCTGGCGCAAGCATGCATGCACACACAAAAACACACACATACTCTCACACACAGAAAGGACACCTACTGTCATGAACACATTGTCTGTATATACTGTACCGTATGTGTGCTAGATGTGTGTTGCAAAAATCAAGAGAGAACTTTAGTGTTTGTTGAACCAGAGGGCCATTTTTCATCAATTTTGTTAATTAGCAGCAATTATTTGTAAGTAGCAATCAATCAGATTCTTCTTCATATCCCATAATTCAGTTGTTACAGTCATCAGTCTCTTTCTCCTTTGCATTTTTTGATATTCATTGCAAACTGTTTCCTTGCAGTTATGCAGTCTATTGAACAAACACTTGAGGGAAATCTAATTGGATTGTTGATTAGCATGTCTTTTAAATTCATATCTTTTTAATTGAAGATAGAGACTCCTTTGTAGGAAGGGCATTCTCTCTGCACCTGTGAGCCATTGTCATACATTTTTAGCTTTTAAAAAGCATAATATATGTTAATATATGAAACAAATACAAAACCAGGAATATGTGTATGGATTGGCGGAGGTGTGTTTGAATGTTTTTCAAATATATGAAATTGTGTCAATGTACATTATTCCTAAATTAATATTAAAGACTGGATACAAAATTCACACTCTTGAATGTCCACCACACCAGTCTGGCTTCCCAGAAGACGACTATGTGGAACCGGCATTTGCAACAGCAACGCAAACGCCGGTTCATAACACTCATTCATAACTAATAGATTATATTGCAGTAGTCTTGCACAGTAAAAATGTATTATCAGTGAGGGAAGGATTGAAAATAATTTACCACAATAATAATAGAAAGAACCAACGCCAACCATGGAGATGGAAACAGTGTCTGTTGGTCAAGGATACGCTGCTAATCACATGCGCCAGCTCAGGCCAAGCAGAGGAAATCAATTTGAGATGTATGATTTATGTGCATTTTAATCAGCGGTTTGGAGTGATGGGCTCTTAGCGCTGAAAAACAGCGTTAATTCGGGCGATCGCTCCCCCCCTGGGGATGGCGCGTAGGACACGAGGCAGCAGACGGGGACGTTAAAGCGCGATTGTCGTTCTGCCAGGGCAGTAAAACGAGACGCGCTCCCAAATGAAGGCGTTTCTGGGCGGTAATGATGCGGAAGGCCTGGTGGATAGGCCGCACTCTCCTCTCACGGTAAAGATGGGGGAGGAGGTGCTCACAGTGATATACGACGCTCCGCGCTCCTGGTTGGAAGCGCGCAAAACTGTGTTTTGATTTACCAGGGCTCCCCGTCTGTTTTTAATATGCGTCAAGTCCTTTTTTTATGTGCGCCAAACTTTTTTAAAATGGTGTATGCAGGCAAGACAGGCTGAACCAGTGTTAATAGGAAAGTGTGTCCGCGTAGCTATTATTTGGTATTTTGTCAACAGTTTATTGTTTATTTCGGATCCCCATTAGCCGACGCACAGGCGACAGGCTAGTCTTCCTGGGGTCCTCAAAGCTGAAACCTGTCAGATGCTACACATGGGCATAATTTTGAATGAATTTGAATGAAGCTTTGTGTATGGTGGACTACATTTCACGCCCATAGACTTGCTGTGCTATGGCCTGATTTAAAGCCATTTCAGGCTCATTTCGTAATGAACCCATGCCCTGCACCCCATGCTGGATATAACCAGGTCTTTTATTCAATGGCATCTCATTTGTTGGACAGAGGGGACCATTTCAGGGTGGGGTGGTTTTTATTTATTCATTTTATTGAGTTTAATTTTAAATCTTTCCCTTGGACAGGCACTCTCAGTGTGGCACAAACGTGCCCTGCATCAGAAAGCATACCCTTCCAATATAAATATTCTCCATCCAAGGCAGTCATTTATGTTTACCGTGGCAACGGGAAGCCGGCGGAGAGCGGGCCAATTTGCATGGCACCCTGCTGAGAGGACTGCCGCAGTGAACCAGCGCCTGAGAGAGAGAGGGAGAGAGAAAGAGAGAGAGAGAGGGAAAGAGAGAGATGGAGAGAGTGAGAGAGAGAGAGAAAGAGAGAGAAAGATGGTGAGAGGGAGAGAGAGAAAGAGAGATAGAGAGAAAGAGAGGGAGCGAGGGAGAGAGAGGCAGAGAGAGGGACAGAGAGAGAGGGAGCGAGGGAGAGAGAGAAGGAGAGATGAGAGAGGGAGAGGGAGCGAGGGAGAGAGAGAAGGAGAGATGAGAGAGGGAGAGAGAACCAGAAGGGACAGAAACGGGGAAAGAGAGACATAAACAGATATAGGAGGGACAAAGGGGAGAAGAGAGAGACTTAGAGGTAGAGGGTGATGGTAATTTGCGGAGCAGATTGGACGCCTGTGTTCTGGAGGCATGAAGGATGTCCGACTTTGTGTTCAAGGGTGTGTCGTGGCGGTATAAATCTGAGCACGGGTGATGGAGCAGCCTGTCACTGATTTACGCTGACATGGCAAGCGCCTGCGCTCGTGCTGTAATCCATAGATCAGGAGCGCAGCGCTGCTGTGGGACACTGAGTGACTACGCTGGGCGAGGCCTCTGCAGACTGTATCTGCCATAGGGCGGGGATCTGGCAAGGGTCACCGGGTTTATAGGAGGGTGTTTCTTTATGTAAAGCCTAATGCCATTTCCCATGAATGTGAATACTTCCGGACACACCTGGCAGGGCGACCTTTTGAACAAGATCCTGTGAGAGACTGCAGGGTGTAATAAGGTGGAGTTCTGTGGCTGTGGCTATCTGAAAACTGGCTTGTGTATGTGGCCCCCCTTCCCCGCTTTCTCCATCAGAATACTTCTTCAAGATGGCCTCCCTCCAGCTTCTGCACAAATACCCATGAATGCCTCTATGTCCTCCTGGCAAAAAAAGTTTAAGTGTTTTGTTTTTTTGACATAATGACATACACAGTGGGCTCCAGAATTATAGGCACCCTTAATAAAAACCATCAACATGGGAAAAGCCAAAGAGCTGTCAATTCAGAAGACCATCACAAGTCAGGTAATGGGTACAAAAAGATTTATAAACAGTTGAACATACCACTTTAATATTTTATTTATTAAATTGCAGTGTAATGGCAATTATAAAAAGTGTAAAACATATGGAATGGTTGGAAACTTGCCAGGAAGAGGATGCAAGTGCATGTTATCCCCACGGATGGCAAGGAGGATGGTGAGGGAGACCATTAGTAACCCAAGGATCACAGTTTAAGAATTGCAGAGATTGGTTGTGTCTTGGGGTGACAAAGTGTAAGAGAAAAAAACATAAAATGGCACCTCCATATCAGCAAACTCTTTGGAAGGGTGGCACATTGACAGCAGAATAAACAAAACCAAGCATCCTGAGTTTGGCGCACATCAAACCTCATTGGACTTGGAAGAGAGTGCTATGGTCAGATGAGAACAATATTGAACGTTTTGGCTATAAACACCATCAACATGTTTGGCGGCAAAATGGAATTCATACAAGGAAAAGCACCTCATACCTACTGTCAGATATGGTGGTGGGTCATTGGTGTTTTGGAGATGCTTTGCTGCCAGTGGTGTAGGGACACTATTTAAGATCAATGGCATAATTCATCCAAAAAAGCACCAGGAAATCAGGAAAAATGATTCCAAGCATACATCAAAATCCACACAGAAATATATATATATTTTTTTAACGTTTTTATTTGGTTGATTAATTGAATTATTACTAAAGCACACTACTTTACGCATGTTGGAAAATAAAACGTTTGTCAACTATTATTTTTTAGTTTGCATGTTTTGTGCATATTTATCAAGGGTGCCAATAATTCTGGAGCCCACTGTATGCGTCTTGGGTGACAGAAACATACCTTCAAAAATATTATGTTTTTTTTTTATTATTGAATGTCCCTTGTTATGTAGGTTTCAGCATAGCAGAATATATGGTTCTTCAGATTAAGACCAGCAACTCCAAAGGGACAACAATAAATTGCTGGGTCTTTAGAGGATATGGTTGCTGGATGGAGGGGTTTGCGATGGATAACCTGTTGGTTAAGGCCTTGACACCACAAGGCTGCACATTCAGAGCTTGGGAGAGGTTCAAAGTCTGGATCTGCATCCTTGAGACCTAACTCAAGTTACTTTAGTCTATACCCAGCTGCATAAAGGGAAATACTAAATATTATCTGTCTAAGATGAGTTTCACGGGAGTGCCTGTTAAATAGAATATGTGGTGTATCTTGGTGGATATCAATAGGATGCATCAATAGGCTTATGGATAACATTTGCACAGCTGATTTAACAGATTAGCGAGCTCACACTCTTTACCTTATATGCAGTTTACCTGCGTGTTTAAAGCAAATGAGCGAAGCAAAGAAGTTCAAGGTTCTTCAATTGAATTTTTCCACAGTCCTTATCGTACTGCATTTATAATATCTCTATTTAATGAGCCCAATGACACAGAACTATTGAAGTAGTGTAAACAATTCCCATTGTGGGTGAACTGAGTCAGGTTATTACTTAATGATGAAGATTGCTTAATACATTGAGGCTTGGAATGAATTGTTCATTCTGGCGTGCAGAGAAACATTTGATACTAACAAGCATAATGGGTGGTGGGGAATCTCGAGCAATGAACTCTAGACCAATCAAGTTGGACTGAGCCAACCTAACCTCTGACCTTCCACGATACATTTATTCCT
This sequence comes from Conger conger, assembly GCF_963514075.1. NCBI lineage: Eukaryota > Metazoa > Chordata > Actinopteri > Anguilliformes > Congridae > Conger > Conger conger. Next base: position 18,927,470 of record NC_083768.1, read on the forward strand.
TCAGCTTCGACCTGTGTTTGTGCTTACCCGTGTGTACTGCTCCATCAGACCTTGATGAAATCAGCCATCATCCTTTTATCATCAACAAAAACATCCCTTATTTAGAGTTTCAGCAGCTCCACACATATGAAATTTAAAAAATTAGACTTTTACAAAAATCCATTAAAAAAGGAAAGCATACTAGAGATATCCTTCTTTTGTATTCTGAGATTTCAGTCATTAGTCACTCAATGTCATTCTTCCCGTATTGTTGGTAATCATTTCAAGCTTTGCTTATTAAATGTTCATTTAGGATAATAATGGGGCGTGACATTGCCAGCAATGGAATGAGGTCACACACTGAAGGGGGGGGGGCAGGGCTGCCTTATTTATTTACAGTAATTATGACAGCTTTGTGCAGCCCCGCTGCCCCCCGCCCCCCCCCCCCCCCGAGCCCCACCCAGCCGCGCTCCCCACAAAGAGGCAGTGGCGGCGGCAGCCCGTGCCTCGCACTGCTCTCCCTCTCTCCCCCTCTCTTCTCCTGACAGGAGGAGAGGAGACGGAGCTCTGGAGGATTGCGGCTGGTTCCTGCTGCTGCCTACGCGGTGCTAATGAGGTACCTGTGGGAGAGGGTGAGACTCCAGCGCCCGGCGGGCGGGGGGCGCTAATGATGCTCCTCGCAGGCCCTGCAGCCATTGTTCGCCAGCCGCGGAAGGAGGGCGAGCGGCGGATCGCCTCGGCAACCCTGCATACACGCACCCAGGCGGCACTATGCGGGACGGGGTCACCTGACCTCCCCCGGGGGGGGGAGGAGGGGCCACGGGGCCACACAGGCGGGCTGAGCCGCCGGGGTCGCCTCGTTGACTCCCCTGGCTCAGACGTTAACTGAAACCCGCCGCTGGATGTGTACAGGTGCCTTGGTCAAGCTAACTTACAAAGGTCAAGCTAGCTAACAGACAAAATTACCATGTGGGTATATTTATCGTTTAAGCATAGTGTTCCCATCAAGGCCATCCTCTGATTCTTAAGGATGGTAAATGTGCATGCTTCAAAGTTTGTCTCACAGTTTTTGTTCTTATACATCATTCAGATATCACTCAATATTTGAAAATAATATCACTCAAATGTTGAGTAGAGATCACCACATTATTTCCTCTCTTGAAATATTGCTGTGGTTGTAAATATGATACTTAATTTCCCCATGTACTAAATGGCCCTCATTAAAACCAATATAATTCACCTCATGTTGTAAATTGAACAAATTAAATGTCAGAGAGAGCACGGATTTGGTAGAAACTGCAATTAAGTGAACCTGAAATCTTTGAGTTGCAAGATACACAACCCTTGTAATAAATATATTGGAAGGGCTGCCTGCTAGAAAACTTTATTTAATTTTATATAGCAAGCATGTTTATTACTGTATATCAGTAAGTGTCTAACTCCTATTGCTGTAGAGAAAAATATATATATTGCCTGAATGTACTTTAGTTTGAAGATATATTGAAGCGATGTTTCCAATGTGTGCAATGTAAAAAAATAGGCCTAATATGCATCATTCCAATGGGCCTATTGACCATACAGATGTTGGTTTTACATTAATCTGATTACAATTTCAAAATATACCACTTATAATGTAAGACATAGTACAGCACTTCAGGTTAAAAAACTGTATTTAACAGTCGTGTTCAAATTGTTCTCATGACTCCACTGTGCTGAACAATTATATTTCGCTCCCAGTAGGTGGTATGCATAGGGTTTCATAAGTGATGAATTACAAGGGAAAGAGCTACTAAGAGAGACAGAGACAGGTGTTTGGCAGACCACTTTCTCATTCATCTGTGAAGGGATATGCCTTATGATAATCGGTCTTCTTCTTCTGCGCAACACTATACCTCATAAAGATGATCAATCACATTTCTTATTGCTGTGCGACACAGCGCTTCAGTGCCAAAGCAATTTTCTTTTGGGAAATGTCTGTAATTATATGGGATATTGGGCAGGTTCTGGAGCTCAAAACATATTTTAAAGTATTTCACCAAATTGTAATGTCTTTTTGAATCTAAATTTGATGAACACCCCGCATACTTATATGTAACTAGATGGCGACGAAGCAAGCTTTGGAAATCATTTCGAAATCTATTTTTTTCTTCTTGAAATTGGTCTGGGATTGTGGTCGATCACGTACTGAATGTAATCAATTCTTTCCTTCCCTCCCACTCGGAATTTAGTGTGTTTACCACCCAAACTGATAGAGAGTAAGAAACATTTTCTTTCGTCGGTACAACGCGCTACGCGATCCAGCTGCAGAACAGCTGAGCTTCAGAGTGCAAGGGGAAGAGGTTTCCACCGCGGCCTCGGGCTGTCTATGGGAAATATTTATGAGCGCCAAGGAGATGTTCCCAGCACCAATGATTAAAAGCTCAGCCCGGGAACACAGCGATCGCGCCGCTTCTTTACCAGGGAGTCGCAACCCTCCAACTCCCGGACATCTCTCCACGCCCATTAAACATTTATCACCCAAGAACCCCCGGAACACCACGCCGGCACGTCCCCGGCCCACCGCCCCCCTTCGTTACCGAGTGACCTCCGCACAACTCTAACGATGGCATCAGCGCAAAGGAAGGGAAAAAATCTCATACTTGTATTTTCAGTTTTGTGGAGTTGAGGGTATGGTGGAAAGCGCTAAAGTTGCAGGGGTTATTGCAGCATCTTTGCTTCCCGTTACAGCTGGGAGAAGTGCCTGTCAAAGTACAGAATGAAGGAGTCTAGCTTGTAATTGTCATATTGTTATTTAACCCTTTGGAAGACTTGAAGAAACAGCTTAGAGAAGTGAAAGTCTTTCTGTGTCCATGATGCAATGAAGTCCTCTTACAAGATGGCTAAAAAAACAATGGTGACGTTGGCTAGATAGCTGTTTGTGTGAAAATAGAGTTCTGCAATTATGTGGCTATGTTAAAACATAACTTGACCTAGCCTCTAAATGGCAGGTTCTAACCATCTGTTAATTACAAGGTACTAGCCCTGCAGGAAATGCTCTCCATTTGAATACTGTTTTTGCCAACTGAATTCACACTTGTGCACATCTAGGGGACTATAGGGAGGACTGAAACACTTTTTGCTCCAGCATCTATAACTCAATGAGAGTTCATGCTAGAGCTCTCAAATTTCAAATTTAGCAGCTCTCTGTTGTTACAAATACTAGTCATTTAGACATCTATTACAATAACACATAATGTGTGAGTTAATGTTAAATGGTTCGAGTTCCACTGTTACAACCTACCACACCACTGGGGTGAGTTGTAACACTTGCTGGGGATGGATGGTAAATGGTTGGCATGTATATAGCGCCTTTATCCAAAGCACTGTACAATTGATGCTTCTCATTCACCCATTCATACACACACTCACACACACCGACGGCGATTGGCTGCCATGCAAGGCGCCAACCAGCTCGTCAGGAGCATTTTGGAGGTTAGGTGTCTTGCTCAGGGACACTTCGACACAGCCCCAGCGGGGGATCAAACCAGCAACCCTCCGACTGCCATACGACTGCTCTTACTGCCTGAGCCATGTCACCCCAGATACATCCTGGATGTAGCAGGAACATATTTTTTTCTTAAAGCACACTATGAAATAACAAACAGAAATGTCTGAATAGGCCTGAAGTACATTCTTTTCAATAAAACAAATGAACCATAAAGACTTTTATTCTTAAACAAGAAATATAAAGTGGCCTATTTGTAACATCAACATTTGAAATGTTCAAATCAGCTTTACAAATAAAGATTTACTTTTTATAAGGTCACCCTTTTTAAAATAATATTTTTCTAATTAAATAAATTATCATTTATTTATCAAATGTGAAACAACTTTATATCTGAAAATCATTTTCCAAACCAATATACTGTAACTAACTAGAATTATGTGTTACAAGGCAGCGAATAAATTGCGGGTCTATTATTTATTAGATTTTTGAGCATATTTAAATGAGCCGGTATGACCCCAACTGACCGAAAAAGACAAGCACCACAGACTTTCATTACGAAGCACACAATTTAAAGGACAAAACAGCAGCTGAATGTTAACAGGTGCAACTGAAGATCACTGCACTTGATCAACTAGAATGAATGACAATGAATGGCGCCCAAATTAAATGAAAATAACCATAAAATAAGCTAAATGAATACCAGACCGCCCTGCCTCTCTGTTCTGCCTTCATGGGTAAAGTGATGCCTTTTTCCCCATGTACAGACAAATGACTTTGGGGGCCCAACTTGAACAGTGCCATCCAAGGAAAAGAGGGTACAGCGATATCCAACCACTGGGATTGAATGTCTGAAACAAACTTCTGAAAATACAGCATTACTGTTATTTTCTTTTTTTTTCTCAGGCTAAACCAGATGTAAATGCATCCTTGCCTAAGGCTATCTGTAATTTAATGAAATAAATATTAAATTCATAGTTTGACAGCTCTCCGCTCTCTCTCTCTTGCTATCTCTCTTTTACTCTCTATACATATCTGTGTGTGTCTGTGTATGTGTGTGCATGTGCATGTATGTCTATGTGTGTGTGTGTGTGTGTGTGTGTGTGTGTGCGTGCGCGCATGCGTGTTGGGCGTAGCTTGAAGCCCAGTCCCCAAACTAGTAAGGGCAGCCCTGATGGGACAGCTCCTCCTTCCTCTGAATAATTTACAGCACTGAAAGGGCTCATGAATAAATTAGGGTAAATATTTGTTCTACACCAGATTCTATAGCAGGGAGTTAATTAGGCTGAAAATGGGATGTGTCTGCGCTTCGTCGAGCATTGGGAGTCATTGAGGGTGAACACTCTCAAGTGGGCTCTGACTGTAACAGCCCACTAGCACCCACTATATCCCATAGACTCTGACCAGACAAGGCAAACGGGGTTACTGTTTGTGCTGGTGACATAATACAAGTTTACAATCTCTGCATGGGTCATGACACAACGATCATCTCGTTTATAGCTTTGTGCTTTGGGATATTCTAGAAGCAGCCAACAGCAGGAGTGTGAAACATATTGTACAGCATGAGAGAGTATAGCTATGAAATATTTATTTCTGTATTTATTTATTATTTGTAACTCAGGGATTATGTTGTGATGGTGGTTGGTCTCTGATATCATGTGTCACAACGGTGCTTGTGCATGTCTAAAGTATTGCCTTTTTTCCTCTGTTATAAATTGTAACAGTGGCATGGCCTGGATGTTACAGTGTTTCTGTAGTTGATTTCATTTTGAATGGCTACAAAGACATACAGTATCTCTGCTGCTGTCAGAGACTGTCCCCCATTATTTATCTCTGAAATGTACAAAGAATTAACAAAATGAAAAAGAAAAACATTCAAATCTAATTGACACTGTTCCTGAAACATGCGGAGGAAATCAGATATAAATCACAGTGAGCCTGGCTGGAAAGAGAGAAGGAAATGAAGTGCTATGGCAGCTTGCGGTCAGAATTTCCACTGCTTTCTCTGTTCCAGGTGTGCGGCTGCTTCAAAAGGGAATAATTGCAGCAGGGCACTTGTTGCCAGGAGAGACAGGGCAGGCAAGAGCCCCCCGGCCCCTCTGCATCTCCTGCGGATGTACAAACAACAATGACCGAATGCAAAAAAACACCTGACCTTTTAAAAAAATAGACTTGCGGGTACTTTCTGAGCTTTCATGCCCGCATTTTAATATGCATCTCTTTATTTACCGCTCATGTTTTCATCTCTCCGATATTCCCATGCATTATTCATGAGGGTTTGTCTGAGGCTTTTAAAAGTTTGAATTTGAGAGATTTGCCATACAAACAAAATATGCATGATGCAATGTGAACCCTCTCCTTCGACATGAGTGTTCCTGCCTGCCCATTTGCATTACGTCAGCTGGCAGTCCGGGGCAGCTAGTGGGAAATGGGCTTCTCACCAGAAGTTAGCCATTGTGCCTATGGGCAAGGTACTTAACCTGACTTTCTTCAGTAAATGTCCAGCTGTATATATTGATACATTATGAACAGCATGTTAAAAAAACAGCAAGCCATTGTGAGGGAGTTCCCCCTGGATGAAGAGATCTAATAAGATGATAAATAATGCAGGGTGATGTCTGCAGTATGCCTGTTTATGTATTTAGATTGTATGTGGAATGTCTGAGTATCCAGAGAATGGCTTTCTAATGTCGGTAGAAAACTTGCGTGTCTGTAGAGTGTCTGCCTCTGCCTGCAGAACTCCTAAACGCTCCACCGCATACTGCTGGAGAGGGGGTCTATGTACGGTGGAGAGACAGAAATCATTTGGCAAAACACCCCGTATTTACAAAAACAAACGCAATAATGGATTTGGTCGAAACGTAGCTGTCATACAAAACATTAATGAGGTGGAGTTCTGGGACTGTTTTATTATTCTACTGATGCAGATTCCTGTTTAAAAAAAGATGTTGGTGCTAATGTGCCGTATGTGCAGTATAATGAAAAGACAACACTCCCTTGTGTGTTAATTAGTGCAGCGTCCTGTTGCGTGTGCCGCGTTGTGTCGTAACGAGCTATCCCACTGCTCTCGCTCTCTCTGTGTGGAAGAGGTGGGAGGAGTACTCCATGCTGACTGAATTAGTTACAGTCCCACCCTGGCAGACATCTCTCTCTCTCTCGCTCTCTCTCTCTCGCTCTCTCTCTCTCCCTCTCTCCCTCTCTCCTTCTCTCTCTCTCCCTCCCTCTCTCTCTCTCTCCTTCTCTCTCTCTCAAATTAAAAGTAGATTGGTGGTCTTTTTCCCCTCCTTTCTGTGGACAGTATCCAATAGTGGTAAGGGAACATTGCTCTGACCAAAGGCTAAGCCCAACCTGAAATGGAGAACAGGCACGGAGCCCTTGATCTATTTCACATAGGCAGATGGAAAGACATAATACGCAGTATGCACATACACACAAATACACATGCAGACAAAGAAAGTTGGATAGATAGGTCCTGAAGAGATATATTATTTTAAAAGTAGGCCTTATTGTGTAGTCAATATATAAACACATTTATACTGAGAATAAAATTTCTAAGAAAAATAGCTTTTTATTTATTTTTAATTATTCATTCTTATAGATAACACATCAGTAGAAATGCCCTAAATATTTTTTTTTAGGTATTAGCAAGAAGCTAAAAATATACATAGTTAGACAGATGTAGTATATGCATACAGTGGCTTCAGAAAGTATTCAGACCCCTTCACTTGTTGCACAGTTTATTGTGTTGTAGATTATAAATTGCCCATCCATCTCCACTCAATAACCCATAATGACAAGTGACAAAGCAAATTTATCAAAAATCTAAAACTGAAATCTCTATATAAGTATTCAGACCCATTGCTGTGGCACTCCAAATTGTGGTCAGGTGCATCCTGTTCTCTTTAAGTATCCTCCAGATGTGTCTAGAACTTGAATGGAGTCCACCTGTGACAAATTGAATTTATTGGACATAGTTTAGAAAGGCACACACCTGTGTATACACTCAGTGAGCATTTTGTGTAGACTATTCACTGAGAGGTTTGCTGCATTGTCTATTCATTTTTCTGCACTGTTGTAATGCCAGGTTATTTGCGTTACTGTCACCTTCCTGTCAGCTTTGATCAGTCTCACCTTTCTCCTCTGACCTCTCTCATTAACCCTTATGTTGTCTTTAGGGTCAAATTGACTCACCACTATGTTTAACAGCAGAGAGCAGCAGAGAAAACCAACTTGAAATTTGATGACAAAGTTTGTGATGAGTGACAGGTTGCTTCTTCATGCAAAATAGATTTGGGGTTTAAAATTCAATGAAGCTGCTTTATTTTAGGGGTTTAGTGAAGGCGGGTCATTTTTGGACAAGGGGAGTATACCGAATATTCAGACTACACAAGAGTTAACAACGCATTTGTGCCCATAGAACTGCTGCTCACTGGATGATTTTTGTTTTTCGCACTCTAGAGAATGTTTTGAGTGAAAATCCCAGGAGATCAGCAGTTTCTGAAATACTCAAACCACCCTGTTTGGCACCAACAATAATTTGATGGTCAAAGTCACTTAGATCACATTTCTTCCCCATTCAGACATTTGGTCTTAAAAACATGTCTGCATGCTTTTATGCATTTAGTTGCTGCCACATGATTGGGTCTTTAAATATTTGCATTAACATGCTGGTGTACAAGTCTACCTAATAATATACACTGAGTGTATAAGGTCCCACAATTCACACTGCATGTCAGGACAAAAACCAAACTATAAAGTCTAAGGAACTCTCTGTAGACCTCCGCGATAAAATTGTGGCATGGCATAGATTAGGACAAGGGTATACAACCATTTCTACAGCTTTCAGTGTTCCCAGGAACAGAGTGGTCTCAATAATGACAAAGTGGAAGAAGTTTGGAACCACCAGGACTCTTCCTAGAGTTGGCCATGTGACCAAACTGAGGAACCGGACAAGAAGTTCCTTGGTGAGGGAGGTGACCAAGAACCCAACGGTCAATCTAACAGAGCTTCGAAAGTCCTCTGCAGAGATGGGAGAACCTGCCAGAAGGACAACCATCTCAGCAGTACATCAACCAGGCCTTTATGGTAGAGTGGCTAGTCAGAAGTAAAAGGCATATGATAGCCCTCTAGGAGTTTGCTAAGCGACATTTAAAGAACAATGGGAGTGCTTCTCAATAGCAGGGAAAGGGACACTGGTCAGAATTGATCAAAGGATGAATGCAGCCAAATACAGAGAGGTCCTTGTAGAAAACCTGCTCTCAGAGTGGGGCAACAGTTCAGTTCACCTTTCAGCACAACAATGAACCGAAGCATACAGTCAAGACAACGCTGGAGTGGCTTCAGGACAAGTCCTTGAGTGGCCAGGCAAAAGCCCAGACTTAAACCCCATAGAACATCTGTGGAGAGACCTGAAGATGGCAGTTCACAGATACTTCCCATCTAATCCGATGGTGCTCGAAAGGATCTGCCAGGAAGAACGGGATGAACTTCCCAAATCCAGGTGTGCAAAGCTTGTAGAGACTAATCCAAGAAGACTCAAAGCTGTAATCATTGCCAAAGGGGCTTCTACAAAGTACTCAATTAAGTGTCTGAATACTTACTATATAAATGATAGATTTTTTTGAGAGAGAGTTTTCGATTTGCAAATCTTTCTAAAAACATGTTTTCACTTTGTTATTATGAGTTACTGATGTAGATTGATGGGCAAACATAGCAATTGTATCAATTTAAACTAAAATCTACAATACAACAAATTGTGCAAAAAGTGAAGGGGTCTGAATACTTTCTTCATCCACTGTATTTCAGAAGCCCAAATCCTATGAATATTAATTCAGGTTTAATTTCTAGATTGGTAAACAAAACTCTATAAAAGTAGGTGCTGGTGCAGTGGATTGATTGTGAGAACTTCCTTGGCTTGCATTTTTTCTTGGCTCTCCAGCATTGTGAGTGATTGCAGTTCCACACACACAGAAACCCCGGCCTGAGCCTTTTTGTTTCTCCCAGAAGCCCAGTCACCTCTGAAACGGCATATTGAGACGGAAGGGTCTCAATGCTTCCCATATTTGCCAACTGTACTTTATTTTGGGGACATGTTATTGTGGTGTTTTTTTTCTCATCAGTCCTATGAGGCTTATGAAACAGTAGGAAGATGGATGTGTGTCACAGTGGCTACACAGGCAGTGAATGCGTAGCATAACATAATCAATGAAAATATGGCTCATATTCAACTCTCGGCAATACAATCCGGAGAATCAATGTGCCAAATATGTGGGAAAATGTGTGCCTCCGTGCATCCTGTATAACTGAGATGTAGGCCATGAAGAGTTAGTTCACACATAAGCATGGTACTGCTCCCTGCTAGGTGTTTTTGGAGGCCAGGTACTGCACAGCTAGGGGGCAATGTGGCTGGTGACAGCCGGCAAGGGCCGAGGAACGAGAATGATTTTACCACGTTATGCATCCGAGCTGTTGATGCTTATTAGAGAATTGCATTTCAGCTACAACATGGTGCTTTGCCGTTAACCTCAAGCATACAATTGCAATTGAAGCAAATTCCCATGCCCATCATCATGAAGCTGTCCATCTCTGACTTTTACAACAAAATAATTTAATATAAACATATTCAAATGTAAGTACTTGCAAAAAAGCATTAGAAAATCTTTAAACAAAAATGGATTACACACATTATGATTTCGGCAGCTGATCCCACCAGCATCCAAGAAGTGTGATTTGTTAGATTTGTCCTATAGCCAAACTGGCAAGTGTTTTTGAGTCAAGCCTGTAAGATGGACCATCATCACTCAGTGATGTAATGTTCCATAGCAAAGCATAGCAAAAGAGAGAGAGAGAGAGAGAGATAGAGAGATAGGACTGTAGAAGACAGCAAATCAATCCATACAATCATCAATGAATCAATGAATCAATCCATCCATCTATCCATGAATCCATCAAGTCTAATGTCATGTCTCATTATATTTCACAGTTTATATGTTGGCTCTTTATTGTTCAGAATCATAGCTACATTGAGATGGTGATGCACAGTCGGAATCAACTCTCTAACATGTAAACTTTAGATGCAGGCCTACAGTTGGCTCTGGCTCCATTGCACAATTCTAGACAGAAACAACTCTACCATTACAAAAGGCAGTGTGACAGGTACACGTGTACACCTGGTACCATTATAAAAAACATATGTGTTCTTGTCTTAAGTCTTTGGGAGCCTTTTGGGTGTGGTGACTGTATCCTTTAGAAATATCAGGCCTTGCCAGCAATTCCTCCTCCCTCCTGACAGCAGCTCTGAGGATGAAATCAAGAAGGAAGCTTATTTTTGGGTGCACACAACGGAAAAAAGTATGTCAACGGACAGACGGGAATATTAAGTGGCTGAAAGGCACCCGAAATAGGTTCCGTTGGTGAACCACGCTTTGGAGTTTCATCAGTCGCTGGTCTCCAGTTAAAGAATCTAAACCCGGAGATCCGGGAAATGACTTATGGAGCCGAGTTTTTGAGGAAGTTGGAAAACAGGCTGCAGATGATGTAATCTCGTGAAACCGGCATAGCAGTCTGTGGCACATTCTACCTAGGTTTTCTTCTTCCTCCCCCTCACGCCGTGAAGAGGGATGGGGGCGGCCTGAAGATTAATCACCATGACAGCGGTGACGCCTGTCTACCCCTTACCGTTTAATTAAATTGCTCCATTGATGATCGACTAATCTGTGTCAACGAGAGAGCTCGGCTGTCCACGCTGTGGTTGAGAGCTATGAGACAACGCTTCGTCCAGGGGGAGTTAAAGAATGTCCGGCTGAGAGATGAGTGTGTCAGGCATTTGAGGGGAAACGGGACCCCCCCATTCCTCCCCCCCCCCCCCCCATACCTGCTTCGAGGCTTAATTGGCCATCGGTGATGATGCCTAGGTCCCCACAGTCGAGGAGTCTAACACCCCACTCTCCCCTCTCGTAAGCACAGACAAGCTATGATCTATCACCCACTACCCTGGGGAGGCGCCTGAGTGTGAGGTAATGCAGACAAGACTGATGAAATGATGCTGGGGAGGGAGATCATTCAGATGTCCCCTCTCTCTCTCTCTGTCTTTGTAGTAGGAGAGGAAATGGGTATTTCTTGCTTTAAAAAGCTTTTTTGCTTGGATTGAATATCTCTGGGGCGGATGTACTCTACAGATGAAGCTGGCATACCAAAACAGTCATTTCCTGTCGTAATCTGTTCAGTCAGTCTTACAGTACCTCTGATATCCTGGGTTTTTTATGCAAGTGCACTATCCATATAATCTCCTCTAAACATTAGCTACATTCCACCTCATTCATAATGGCCTAAAGATGTAGAGCAAACGAAAACCAGAGGATACTGAATCCTTGTCAGGGGAAACTGAGCTCAATGTATTGTACCTCGACAAACATGGGAAACAATACCGAACTGATTAAACTCTTTGATTCTGGTCCCAAGCCTACCAGTTTGGACTGGAAAAATGTTTATGGCAGAAGTAACCTTGAATGAATGAATTTGAGGAAACAGTCTTTGGGGCTGGCAAGTTTGTGCATGCAAGAATGCACCAGAGAAATGCAAAATTTAAAAATAGGAGGATTTCAGTGGGAGTGTGCCTCACTGTGACTTTAATTAGATCAGTTTCTTCTGTCATTTTACCTTGTTTATGCAGCAAGCTAAGCTTTCCAAGAGGAATCTATTATCCCAGAGAAATAATAGTCATAAAAATTTGAAGGCGCAAGTCACAGCATACTGAAGCTTGACACACTTGCTTAACTACACATTTTGTTTTCAGTGTCCTCATTCTTACTAGGCTTTTAAATCTTGTCATCATATTTCTAAAACAATCACATGACTCTCCACAGAATGGCATAATTACCAATATTTGCCAGGCGCCTGATGTCACTAATGCTATTAACACTTTGTCAAATGGGTCAATCAGTTGGGAAATGAAGCATATGAAATTCATTACAATGGGCACAGAATGGTGCATATGAGGTTACATAAAATTACCTTCAGCTAATTCATTTCTCTTGACCTGAATTCATTTCCATATAAATTTCCAGTTCAAATACGGAAAACAGTTCTTTGGGAGAAAAAGAAAATTTTGCTGTGGCGCCAATTACTCCATGTACAGGGGAGTAAAATGCTAAACGTGTTTACTTCTAATTCCCTCGATGGATATAAGCCCCGTAAGCCACGTGTTTACCCATGCATTGTCTTACAGAGAATTACAATTTTAACGAATCGGTTAGCAGCCAGACACACCGGAAACTGACTCTGCGGTGATCTACAAGCATGGCTCATGCTGCTGTTGACATCACTATGGCATTTGGAGAAAGCTAATGGTTCAGTAATGAACTCCACTTGGTAGAATGGGAGGGACTGATATTCGCCTCGTTAAAACATTATACTGAAATATATTTCAACCAGTTATCCTACACCAACAGTATTCTCCATCCTACAGACTGCCAGCAGATAATCTTTCGGTCCACAATTTCTGTGCTTTTACTGCTAAAGCATTATCCAATTGTGTCCAGGAAGTGGCAAGAGGATTCTGTATTCTGCCCAGCTGTACAAACATATACAGATAAATGTATACAGTACAGTACAACACAGCCACTTCCACTGAAGCCCTAATGACCACAGTCAGCTCATTAATGGTACATCAATGTTACAACATTTATTTATTTTTAATTTAATTTTCTTTATTTTTTCACTCCAGGATTTAGAATCAAGCATTTGACAGTACCTGCACCAACCTGGGAGGTTCTGAGTCTCTGACTTCATGATGCCTACTCCCACTGTGGCCTGCAGGTACCATAGGATTTAAATGCAATGGCCCACATGCCTATTGTGCTGTTACTAACAGCTAAGCTTACTGTAGGTGTGACTGCTGTATTGGAGTAAGTGAGGTGTGACTGAGTGCCATCTTTGCATTGAAGCATGATTTTCCAGCTTCCACAGACTCCACCGAGGCTTTATTTGCCTGGTATTGCTTTAACATAAATTGTGCTTCTGCATTGTGCTGACACAATCACAATTACACAAAAGCTGTCACCCACTGTCACAGCACATAATGAACATATAGGCACACAGCCTTACCGTGTCACACTAGACCAGTTTACAGCCTGTTTTCCATGGAGCGCAGGACAAACTATAAATATGATTCAACTGAACATTCCTTCCACCAAAGTACAGTTGCATTAAATATTTAATGATTAAGATATTACAGGCTGGAGAGAGAGAGACTTATTGGGAAGTGTTTGCATTCCGAGATATAATTCTCCGGTACATTCCGACACTTTTACACTCACGCGCGAGCGGGAAGTTTCCTCTATCATTCGTCCAAGATTAAAGCGCTTACAACCGTAACGGATGGCCACCAACTTCTCGTTGGCACAAATGCCCTCGTTAGCTCTTTCCTTCTCCAGGTGATTACTGCAATGTTTCATAAACAACATGCTGAGGAACCAAAAACATGTTCCCTCTAGCCAGGCCCTCATCATTAAAAAAAATGCTTGGGTTTAAAATTATGCTGCTCTGGAATTATTAACCTGTATTTTCTGTGTTTGTGGTCAAAACATTATGTGTGGGTTTATTGTGGATGGTATCTTATATTATTTCATGCCATAAATGAATACCTTAAACTTTAAAAAGTTAATGTATTCACTAACACAATACTGTACAATATATATGTACAGATGGAAAAAGGAAGAACAATCAAACTCTGGTATGTGCAGTATTGTGGAATCACTGCTTCAAGAAAACAAAGGCACTCAAATGACAGGAGCATTAATTGGTAATTATGTCCATGATTCAAACTTCATCTGTAACATACATGATAGCAGATCAAGCTGTAAAAGGCATTGTTTACTTTCAATAGCAGGCATGATGTTGTTTGCCACATCATTCTGGTGTTCATGGTAAAGCTTGACTGACACACTATGGATAAGGCCAGTTCCAGGACCAACATGCATTCAAAAAGCTCCCACACTAGAGATATGGCACATGCCATGATTAATTGTGCTTCATGTTTTTAGTTTTTAATCTCTCTGCTCTCTGATATAGTGTACAGATTGTGAGGTTAAAGGACCTATGCCAAGGATTTTTGAATCATCATTTTCCAGCAGAATCCAGCTGCTGCTCTGTTCCAGTAGGGACCCTACAGGATATTGATATTACTTTGAAACCTTCTCCAGGGAAAGTAATGTCCAAGGAATTGTATTGACCCCAGCTGCTCCATTTCTAGAATGTCTGGAAATGAAAGCTCATGAGATCCTGCTATCTGATAGTGTCTAACAAGTTTTTCCAAGTCAGTGGTTCAGTTGGCTTTGCTGCTTCATATTAAAATGCCAACCATGCAAGACCATGATTTATCAGTAGATTTGGAAGCTGGGCATATTATCCCACATCAGAGTGTCTGTTGGTCTAGGGCCATAGTACCATAAGGTTAACTTTCAGTGAGCCGGTAAACTTTCACTACTGATTCAACATAGACTTAATAACAGGACAGGAAAAGTTCAACCTTACCCATATTTGACCAGAGGTAACATATATCATGCATACATTATCTTCTGATTGCAGTTCGGTGCAAAAATTTGGGCATATTTATTCTAAAATGGAAGATAAATGGAACAGTTGTGGAACAGTCAAGTCGCAGACACAGGTCTGTCTAGCTGTTCACAGGACAATAAAATATACTTTAAACAACAAAGACCTACATGGCAGAGTTGCCAGAAAGAATGACCTCAACACAAAATTATGTGTCTGAAGTATGCAAAAAAACAAAAAAACATTGAGAAGCCTGAGGCATTTTGGAACAATGTGCTTTGGACTGACGAAACCAAAATGGAACTTTTGGCCACCATCAAAGAAGGTATGTTTGGAGAAAAATGGTGAAGCCTTTGTAGAGAACACCTTGCCAACTGTTAAGCATAGAGGTGGATCCATTATGCTTTGGGGTTGTGTGGCAGCTGGGAGCACAGGCAAGTGGAAGTAAGTGAGTGGAAGAAAAAATGGATTCCACCAAATATCAATACATTCTAGAGGCTAATGTTCAAAGGTCAGTCCAAACATTGAAGTTGAAGAGAGTTGGGTATTCCAATAAGACAATGATCCAAAGCATATCTTGAAATCAACCACGAAGTACCTCCAGGAAAGATGGAATCAAGGTTTTGGAATGGTCACCACGGTCCCCAGACTTGAATCTGTGGCGATATCTCAAACATGCTGTACATGCAAAGAGGGCAAATTATATTTTTGAGATAAAGGTCTACTGCCAGGAAGAATGGGGGAAAATTCCAAAGGTGAAAATGGAAAGATATTTAGCTGACTAAAGGAAGCTTTTACAAACTGTAATATTTGCCTGAGGAGGAGTACTAACTGACTGGGTTCCCAAAATTTGCATAGGGCCTTTTCCATTTTTTTGTTATTTTTAGACTATAAAATTTTTTAATGAAAAGTTATTTTAAAAATCTGAAGAAATGTGTCATGCTTAACTTTGTAACATTTAGAGATCAGGTTCACTTCTGTTCACTTAGATATTCATTGTAAAAGGCTTTTTGACCAGGGGTGCATTTTCTGCATACCACTGTACACAGCTAGCCGTACTTTCTAAAGACCAAAATTGAATTTAAGAATTATCTTGCCCAAGGGCACTGGTTCACACTTGGGATTCAGACCTGTGACTTTCTAGTCTAGTATTAATTTCCCTGTCTGCATTATTGGAAACGTATGCAAATAACAATGATTAAAAAGGGAGAAAAAACTCTCAGAGGTGCTGAAATTTCTTCTAGAATGGCAGAGAGAAAAAGTTCTCCTCCCTGTGAATTTGGCTGAAGTTGCAAAAAGAGCAGCAATCTGATTTGCAGCTAAATGAGCAGCAGGGAGACCACTGTGTTTAGCTGATTAGGTACTTTTAATAATCAGTGAACAGATTCATTCATTTCTTTCCCTTTACTTCCCTCCCATTCACATTTCACATAGGGTGGCAGATATCTCATTACAGGGATCACACTGTTTACCATCTTACTATTTTGACAACGGTGTTACCTCCCTCTAAATCATCTTTCAGGGCAGGATAACCGATATCAAACTTCCCTTTAAATTGATCATTGGTCTCAACCTGTTTTCCTTAGTTTTCTTTGCTTAACAAGCGTGCTACTGCCAAAAAAGTGAATAATCCATTGGCAGGTTAACACATAACACACGTTGTAAGTTGTAAGTGCATTTAACAAAAGAATATGCACCTCTCTGTTTAGTCCCTCATTAGCTTTCAACACAACCCGCAAGAAAGGCTGCCTAAACAAACCAGCACACAAGATTGTTTAAATTTGTGCATTGCCGGTCTCTGCCTTGAATATTCTCAGACTGTAAGTGTGAAAAATGAAGAGTAGGCCTATAATTAATGTATCTCAAATTTGAAATAATGTTCACAAGTATATTTTATTTATATTTTGTTATTTGCCTAATAGCCTAATTGAGGAGATCTGGCTTGTATTAAATTTTATGTGAATGTAATATAGTGTACATATATCCACTTGAAGCTGTACAGTAAATGCAGTTTTCACACTGTCAGAGTCACGGTGGGGTGTACTGGCTGGCTGCTCATGGCTTGTATTGTGTAAAATACATGCCATTGACAGCCAACTAGTGTTTACGTAAAACATTTTAGGCGTCATGTAAAAATTGGTTTCCAATCACACATTGATTGCTCTAATCAAGCTCAGCATCAATTAATCTGCCTGTGTTTTATAACTCAACATAAAGTTGAAAGCCCCATGCAAATACATCATAATGCACTCTTGATTAATGGAAAAAGAAGCAGTTTTCTGCTGTCCCTGAGCAGGAAATTCACTGCAACAAACTGCTGAAATACAGAATTACATTACAAGAGACACAGGCTTCACTGTTAGCAGTGCTAACCACTAAGGCTGCAGATTTGATTCCCAGACAGGGCCCAACTGCTTTACCCTTGAGAAAGGTACTTAAGCCTAAGTGCTTCGCTAATTACTTCAACTTAAATGCTGTCAACCTGTGCAAATGGATAATGTTCAAATACCAGCTGTGAAAATTGCCCTGGTAAAAGGTACCGCATGCTGCCGTAATGTAAATACATTCACAGCATTAATGCATGCCAGCATATCCCACTCAACAAAAACATATCATAGCTTACTGTGGTGTAATGCTCTGTTTGCTATACAGAATAACAAAAGGATGGAGGCAGTTTCTGCTGTTCTGTAAATGTGTTTGTACTTTCTTCAGAAAATGTCTTCACTGTGCAATTTTCATTATCCTACCTGCAGTCATGCGATCTGAAGCGACAACCGGTGAGCAGTGGTTCTCTCTGTACCCTGGAGAAAATAGCAAGCACAGGAATGACAGAATCGAATCAATCTGTGCTGGTGGAAGGTATTCTTGGCCATCGGTCCAGGTTTTGTCCGCAAGAACACCTATTGGATCACAGGAAATATTTCTTTTGTCGCTTCTGTATGAGGAATTTGTGTCCTTCAAGGATATTATAGTTATTAAAGTTTCCATTTCCCCATGACTCGGGACACTGGCACGCTCTTTTATTTGCACGGTGAGTGTGATGGAGCATCAGTGGCAGCCGTAACAATGAAGCGCACAGCGGCCTTCTCATGCCCACGGTCAGGCATAGTCAGAGACATGAAACACGCTGATTGAAAGCATGTTAGCCAAATCCTTTGACATCTGGAGGAGAACATTTGAAATGAAATGAAACTGTTGAGGGAGGAAGAGAGAGGAAAATAATCTTTTATTTGTTCAGTTTGATGCATCTCTTTCCCTGCCTTCTCGCAGCTTTCAGCATGATCAGAGACAAGCGCGGAGAGAGTGGATCGCCCTCCGACAAGCGCTTTCAGGATTGCTCCTCAGATTACAGAGGACTCTGTAATTGCTTTGTAGAGTCGGGAGAAACGCACGACTGGAGCCGCAGAGGTTGCGGGGACATTTTGTAGACAGAGAAAAAGGCTTTCAGTTCTGTGATTATTGCTTCCCCAGGTCTAGGTTTCTGATTCTCAAAGCATAATATTCAACCATTCAACCTCTGCTTTTGATCTTTTATGTACTCACCACTGCTGAAGTGTAGTGACTCAGAAAACTAATTTCACTTTGTCCTCGAGCATTGTTGCATTAGGGTATATACCACAGTCTGATATCTCATATACTGTATATAAAGTTTGACATATTGTGCGCACAGAGATGCTCATCTGCATATCACGTTGTAAGGTGTGGTTGAGTTACTGTCACCTTCCTGTCAGCTTCAACCGGTCTGGCCTTGTCCTCTGACCTTAAGTATTTTTTCCCTCAGAACTGCTGCTCACTGGATGTTTTTTGCGCCATTCTCTTCAAACTCGAGACTACTGTGTTTGAAAACCCCAGGAGAATACAAATTTCTTCCCCATTCTGATGTTTGGTCTGAACAACAACTGAAGCTCTTGACCATGTCAAGCAATAATCACAGAACCAAAAGTACAAAATGTCCCAACAACCTCAGCGGCTCCAGCCATGCGTTTCTCCCTACTCAATTCCAGTCCTCTGTAATCTGAGGAGCAATCCTGAAAGCGCTTGTCGGAAACGCCTTGTTGATGAGAGAGGTCAACGGAGAATGGCCATACTGGTTCGGGCTGACAGAATGGCTACGGTAACTCAGATAACCACTCTGTACAATCGTGGAGAGAAGAAAAGCATCTCAGAATGCACAACATGTGGAACCTTGAGGCGGATGGGCTACAACAGCAGACCATGCCGGGTTCCACTTCTGTCAGCCAAGAACAGAAAGCTGAGGCTGCAGTTGGCACAGGCTCACCAAAACTGGACAGTTGATGACTGGAAAAATGTAGCCTGGTCTGATGAATTTGGCGCCAACAGCATGAATCCAGGGACCCAAACTGCCTTGTGTCAACAGTCCAGGCTGATGATGGTGGTGTATTGGTGTGGGAAATGTTTTATTGGCACACTTTGGGCAAGTTAATACCAATCAATCATCGCTTGAATGCCATAGCCTAATTGAAAATTGTTGCTGACCATGTGCATCCCTTCATGACCACAATGTACCCATTGTCTAATGGCTACTCCCAGTATGATAATGCACCATATTACAAAGATTACAGCCAGATTACAGTTTACTAAGAAGTACCTAAAAGAGCCTGCAGAGTTCAAGGCATTGCCAAGAGATGAGATCTTTTTCATCGGAGTGATGGCAAGAGCAAAGTGAGGAGGCCAAAAAGAACTGCCCAAGATCCAAAGCTTCAGAACTGGCAGTGTGGGTGTTATGGTTTGGGCATGTATGGCTGCCACAGGTACTGGCTCACATGTCTTCACCAATTACACAACAGCAGAATAAATTCTGAAGTTCATAGAAGCCAAGGGAGCTGTGCAAACTGAGTCTAAACAGCCATGGCAGGTCATGAATGAGTACTACCGTACTTCATACAGTCATCGATTGCAAAGGACTTTCAGCCAAGTAGCAAATATGATGCCTTTATTAATCATGTTAATTTGTCCAATTATTTTTGGTCCCATAAAATGGGGGATCTATGTAGAAAAGGGCTCTAATTCCTACATGGATCACCCATTATGGATATAAATATGTAAATACCCTCAAATTACATACATAAATACCCTCAGATTAAAGATAGCTATGTGCACATAAACATTCAAAATCCAATGTGCTGGAGACAAACAAACAACACACATTATTTCACTGTCTAATAAATTTGTATAGACTGTGTGCGTGTGTGTGTGTGTGCGTGCATGTTTCTCCTCTGCCCTCAACACACAGTGCATGATTCATGACCTGTCATGGCTTTTCAGACTGGGTTTAGCAAGCTGCCTTGGCTTGCAGGTCTCTGTCTCCTGTTACATTTGTACTTCTGCATGCATGTTCCAGCGAGCCCCAATGTCTGTGATATCCCCTCTGTCTTGTATCTCATCCATCCGTTTAGCAGTAATTCAAAGGCTCTTCTTTCTGGGTTTATCGGCTTTGGAGTTTTTTTTCTTGTGTGTGTCTGTTCTTTGCAGATTGAGGGTTATGACCCCCTTGGGCGAGATGTTTGATCAGCTGTTTGGTGTGTCTAGGTTTCCATGTAACTCTGGCAAAACAGCCGCCAATGTTAAGAACTGAAATCTCTCCAGGAGTATTTCAAATGGCTGAGCTATGACTGTGTTGTGCAGCGTAAAACAAGCAGATGGTTTTGGAGATGGGATTGCAACAACTAAGCTTGCAGGAAAGTCAAAGGCTACATGTACAGACCTTCCTCTTTTGCCACTGGCTAAATGGATATGCAAGCAATTTGCAGCACTTGGCCAAGATTATTCATGTTCACTGTCCAAAACATTTAAAAATCTGAATAACAACTGATGAAGCAGAAGCTAAATAAAATAGTATTGCTCTTTCTCTTTGTGGCGTTTCGCTCTGTATCTAATCTGTAGTTTTAATGCAGTATGTTACTTCATCAGAAGAGTACAGCATGCCTTTTGTACTGCTTTCTCTCTGCACTGGTGGACACTGTATGCTTCCTTTGGTTATTTTACTGTGTGTTTAAATGATCTTTGTGTACAAGCTGATTGTGGAGAAGTGTTGAGTGGAGGAGGCTAGCAGCACAAGGTTCTGCACTACCTTACAGCACATCCTGTGCCAAGAGCACATGAGCATTGTGGGAGGCCCGCTGAGGTTCATGTCAAAGTCAACGCACATGAAGTAGGTTGTGCAAGCACAGAATGTACCATGCACTTTAACACCTTTTTCTTAATTGAGTGCACTGTCCTGACATTTTTTTCTGAGTGAGACCACCGTACTCTGCTGCTCACATAATACTTTGCAGCAAAACTCGATAGGGCGACAACCATGATCGGTGAAAATCATTTTCATTGTAATCAGCTTACCTTTTGTAAGCCCCCGTCTTCTAAGCTACAAACTTTCTCTGTGCATAAGCAGCTTTCTATTCTCTTTAGCCTTGTTTATCCCCCTCCCCCCCATCCCCATTCCCTGCCAAAATCATTTTTCTTATCAGCTTTTGCAGGCTTCCTGTCTGTGGGAGTGGCGACGTTTGACAGGATACGCATTCTTGGTAATTTTAATATTCATGTGAATAATGCTTCTGATTTGCATGTAATATAGCTGTTGTGAATCCATTGTGATCTTTCAGCTTTGTTCACAGTGTTACAATGGCTGCTTATTCCTGTGGTTGCATCCTAGATTTGAGACTACACATGGTCTCACTGTGGGAGGTTTAGTATAAGGACCGCAGATCGTTCTAAAGTTCTTTTTGATAAGAAAACAGCAACACTTATCGTACTTAATGTACATTTTCTTCAATTGTATTTCCCTTTCCTGCCCTAATACAGCTCTGTTCACCTAAGGAATTCAAAAATGAATGTCCTGTCATTGGGTTATAAACAACAGTCTACTCTACCCTGATCTGGGTACTTATCCTTGTGATAGTTTGCCTGAAGTAAGGAACCATCAATATTACCATCGATACTGCTTAATACTATTGCTAAAATATACACATATATTCATTCATCATGTCAAGACTTGATCACTGTAGTAGCCTAATAGTCTATATAGCCTTGTGTAACACTGCCTGTAGCCGCTAGGCTATTAACCAGACCAAGCAAGAGGACATATTATATGCCAGTCCCTGCCTCTTGGACACTAGATATCCACTGGTGTCAACAGATCTTAACATTTTACTTATATGTATGGCATTACAAGATCCAGCCTGGGTACATCTCAGGTATTCTACATCTACTGTAAGGGGTCTCAGGCCATCAGAGAAAGGGTTTCTTTGCACCCCCGCATTGGTACTTTTGTCTGGTCTATGATCTATGCTCCTAAGGAATCTACTGCTGGAAATCAGGGCTACAAGTAGGCTTTTAACTTCAACTATTTTTTTGGTCTATTGCATTGTTTCTACTAGCATGCCTTGCTGATAAGTGAGTCTGTCTGTTATTTCTTACATTTCATTTCCTATGACATTTGGGAAGCCCTTTTAATGAACTTTCATTATAGGACTAAACAAACAAATTAAACATGACAATGATGATAATGATAATAACTTATTTTTCTTCATTATTATTATTATTATTATTATTATTATTATTACTATTAATTATTTACTGAATTAGGCGGCATGGATGGTGCAGTGGGCAGCACTGCCGCCTCACAGCAAGGAGGTTCTGGGTTCAAATCCCCTTCGGCCAGGGCCTCTCTGTGTGGAGTTTGCATGTTCTCCCCGTGTCTGCGTGGGTTTCCTCCGGGTACTCCGGTTTCCTCCCACAGTCCAAAGACATGCAGGTTAGGCTGAAGAGTCTAAATTTCCCGTAGGTATGAGTGTGTGAGTGAATGGTGTGTGTGCCCTGCGATGAACTGGCAACCTGTCCAGGGTGTATTCCTGCCTTTCGCCATTCACTGATCTGTGGGTCCTTGAAATTAAATAACATAACTATTCAAGAGCTGTACTGAACAGAGATTATCCAGGTTATTTTACGTCATGGACTGTGGCCAGAAACACACTGGTCTCAAATGTGTAAAGAAACTCACTCTTTCTGTAGTTTTCTGCAGTACAATGAGGTCACCCAGATTCAAATGGATGAAGATTCATACTAATAGAATTGAAGAAAGTCTCCCTTGTGTTTGTTCATGGTGTGCAATATTCATATACCATGGCTGTTTCATTCTGATGGTGAAAACTGAAATTAATGATTGAGATATGCACAAAACTTGCAAGCACATGGAGAAACAGCAACTGATCACCCAGCTCTTGATAAAAAAAGATATTGAATTTCTTTTTTTTTCTACTATCACTATTTTCTCCCCCCTATCTGCCCTGAAGCAAGATTACTGCCAGTTGCCTAATGGTGTAAAATTGGATTTAATGCTGACATAATCAATTTGCCCTGAAATTAATATGGGAAAACTCTACTCCTCTGAGATGTTTGCCACTAATGTGCATGTTAAAGCCATACTCTGACTGCTTATAATTCTCCACACTCAACGACATCATCAAACAAGGAAGTTGAGTCATTTCACAAGTAGTGGCACATTTACACTCCCGATATTCCCATAATTGTATGTAGTTACATTTGGCTATCCATACATAGAATGGGACGACGGTTTTCTGAGAAATTAGCAGTGTTGAGTTGCTGTAGCTAATTATTTATGAGGCACTATGCCTAATTGTATAATGAAATGAGTTTACATATTTTAGGCAGGAGTCTTTTAAAGTAAATGCAAATGTAATTAAGTTATTGTAAGGCATTGACATCTATCAAGGTCCAGTGTCTACTCAGGTTTTACATAAATTCGTTTTTTATGTATTTGACAGTATACAATGCATGTGTGTAATGCAGTATACAATGTTCAAACATCCCAGGTGATATTTGGGGCTGGTTTCACAGACACAGATTAAGCGCTGTCCTGCACTAAATGTCGCTGTCCATCACATACATTCAGTGAGCACTTTATTAATGTATTTATTAGACTTATTAAGTCTTCTGCTGCTGTAGCCTATCCACTTAGAGGTTGCTCTCCTGTATACCACAGTTGTAAGGCTTGGTTATTTGCATTACTGTCACCTTCCTATCAGCTTTGACCAGTCTGGCCCTTCTCCTCTGACCTCTCTCATTAAAAACATGTTTTCTGCCTGCAGAACTGCTGCTCACTGGATGTTTTTTCTTTTTCGCACCATTCTCTGCAAAATGTAGAGACTGTTGTGTATGAAAATCCGGAGATCAGCTGTTTCTGAGATACTCAAACCACCCTGTCTGGCAACAACAATCATTCCATGGTCAAAGTCACTTAGATCACATTTCTTCCCCATTCTGACATTTGGTCTAAACAACAGCTGAACCTCTTGACCACGTCTGCATGCTTTTATGCATTTAGTTGCTCCCACATGATCGGCTGATTAAATATTTGCCTTAACAAGCTGGTGTACCTAATAATTTGCTCACTGTATATATTCATATTAATTCCAGCACTTTGAGAGAAAAAATATAAAATCCTTGTAAATAACATTGCAGTAAAATGATTAAGAATGCATTTTCACTGTGGGGCAAGGAAAACTCATCACTACAACAACTGACAGACCAGGGTTGGTCTGGGTTGGTGAGGGAGTGGGGAATTCTGGCTGTAATTTAAGCAGAAGCGCTGCTGTAGGATGCCTCATTAAAAATTAAAAGCCATTTCCATTTAACTGTGAAATATGCAATGGACAATGGAACAATTCTATTGTAATCTGTCATTTACAATTGGCAATTACTTTTTTGCAGTTTGTCATTTTGTTACTTGAAACTGTTGTAACTTGAAATTCCATCCATACCTTTCCAGTGACCACATTATTCTGTTGGGGATTACACAGTATAAAGTGGTACGACACCTTGAAAAGGATGACAATACAATGAATACTCATACCCTTTTGGGGAATGTTAAGAGACCACAATTATTATGACCTTGCAACATGTTTACTATACACACAGCGACCACTTTATTGGGTAGACCTGTACACCAGCCTGTTAATGCAAATATTTAATCATGTGGCAGCAACTAAATGCATAAAAGCATGCAGACATGGTCAAGAGGTTCAGCAGTTTTTCAGACCAAATGTCAGAATGGGGAAGAAATGGGATCGAAGTGACTTTGACCATGGAAGGGTTGTTGGTTTGAACATCTGATTTTCACTCACAACAGTAGTTTGCAGAGAATAGCGAGAAAAACTCAAATCTCCAGTGAGCAGCAGTTCTGTGGGCAGAAACGCCTTGTTAATGAGAGACATCAGAGGAGAAAGACCAGATTGGTCGAAGCGGACAGGAAGGTGACAGTAATGCAAATAACCACACATTACAACAATGGTATGCAGAAGAGCATCTCTGAACACACGTGTCCAACCTGTCCAAGCGGATAGGCTACAGCAGCAGATGACTTAATAAGTTCAATAAATCCCTAATAAAGTGCTCATTGACTGTAAATCCATGAGAAAATGTAGTATCAATATACAATCTAATCTATGCTGACATGCTAAATTTGAACTTTTAACACTGGTCTTATTAGATGACAGAACAATTCTTTAAAAAAGTTTTAATTCATAACATATAAGCAGTGATATGAATCAAGAATCACAGACAGACAGGAAACTACAGTGTGTGCGTGTGCGTGCAAGAGAGAGAGAAACCACTTTGATGTTTTTGTGCGGAGCAAGAGAGAGAAAAAATATTTATCAAAAAATCAGAAATCTCATTCTCAGGAAAACAGAGAATGAATCCTGACATTAATGTTGGCACGAAAGCTTTAGCTGTCAATTCCGTGCTGGACTGAATACATAACAAAATGATTAAAAAACCCCCCCAAAAAAAAAAAAGAAGAAACTTCTGCCTTCCCATGAAAGAGAGCAATGTCTCCACTTGCAGGAAGTGAAAAGATATCCTGTGATGCTCAGTAATGGGGTAAGGCACTTTAATTACATCCTGCTACAAGTGATTAGACTCCACGCGGCTCCCTCCGAGTGTGAGGACGTTCCCCAACCGAACGCACTCCAGTGTCAGACGCCACAGCGGGGACAGAGCGCTGTTCATGAGCGTGTGTATGAGCCAGGAGTCTAAGATGGCTCCGCAGGGGCTGTGCTATTTGCCGTCAGAAAAGAATCCCCGTTATTGATTTTCTTTATTCGGCCAGTGAATACGACTCGATGCTCATTTGCAGTGACGGTCCAGGAAAGCAAAGAGGGGGAGAGAGATGAAAGGGCTTGTGTTGCATGTCAGCTTTGAGAGGGTAGCCAAATTGGAAAAGGCGGGTAATGGAATTTGACCAGGACGCCCGGGTTAGCACCGCTGCACTTGAAGAAATGCCAAGGCATGTGTAACAGAGAGAGTCAGAACCTCAGCTCTTACACAACGAATGGCAGGACCCACAGAGTCTCTATGAGTGGAGGATAATCTACAGTATGGGTGGAGGATGGTACAAAAGTTTCCTTTCAGCCTCAGCAAACACAATGACATTGTTCTTTAGCAGGCAGCCAGTCACCACTATGTGAGTTATGCCAGAAATGTAGTATGTATTTTGTACAGTAGAGGCTACAGCATTTTCATCTCTTTTTAAAGGGTAATCACACTCTAGATCACATTTCTAGCTGTGAATGTGTCTGTATGCCTACTTTCTTGTGAAGCAAACCATGCAATTATTTAAACATTTATGAAATAATATCATTTGGTAATATCAAACTGGTAGAAAAGCATGTTCTGCTGCTCTATAAAGTTTGAAAAATGCTTTCTGCAGTCTACTCTGGCCCTGCCCTAATCGTAATGTCAGCATACCCTTTTCAAGGTACCTTTATGTCATACAGCATATTGTAGATATCAATCAGATATCCAGTCAGAAAATTGTCGATGGCCATAAATCTTTCCGTTTAGTTTTAACGGCTTATTTTCAAGCTTCCTTACTGTCATTTCTGCCATTGTGCCAACAATGAACAGTCTGTGATTAGTATTACACCAGATCATTAGCATAATTTCAGTTCTTCAAGTTTTTCCATTGACAGCCCAAATATTGATTGCTATTCCAAAGGGTCACTGCAAATATTCAGAAAAACAGTGAGCTGCTCATTTGCTCAAGGATGCACATAATAATTCTGTCAGACTACCACCTCTCATAACTCAATTATGTCTACAATTTTACCCAGTGGAGACAAATAATCTCAATTTTAATTATAATGCTTTGAATAAACATCATTTAAAACTGTACACAAAAAAACAACATTCATTTTCAATAAATAAGCACAGCATCATCATGAATATTTTTTGAGCCAGAATGGGCCTTTCTGTTGCTTTAATGTCTTAGCTAGCTATTTGAATAATAGTAATAATAGTTGACAAATGTTATTTTCTAAAAATAGATTGTCAAATTAAATTACATCCCAATTCTTCTGAGACATTTACAGCATAAAATGTATTCTGCATGCATACTTATTATTTTCCAGAATAGGTCAGTGAGAGCTTGTACGATACTACTGTTTGTCAAGAGCTGGCAGTTGGCCTGCCTTGTCCCACCAAATGGCCAGATTTCCTGCTATCTTTGTGTACATTAGAGGAAAGAGAAATATGATTTTAATAATGATTTCTTGCCAAGGTCATTTGGAAGTCCTCTTCATTTTAGTTCAATTCAGTTGTATTTATATCAGGCTTTTTACAGAGACACGTCATAAAGATTCCTTACACTAACAAGAAATGTGAAAAATTAGGCAAGATTGAACATGGAACCTCCAAGAATCCAGTGAGGTAAAATAAAATACCTGTTGGGAAGAAAGAAATCACTAAAACTGTGGGAAGAAATCTAAATTGTAATATACAGGTAATAGTGAATCTGTAGGAGCAAACAGAGAGTTGTTTGGGTTATAGCCTGAAGTATAAGCCAGCAGGTAAATTACATTTGCTGCTGAAAACACCAAGGTGCATTGTCAGCCAAATTGTTACCTTGTCATCTCAGAACATGGCTGAAAGTAAATGCTCGGTCATATAATAATTTTCTATTCTATGATCCCCCCATTAAATAGATCATAATGGGTGTCATTTGTTGGAAAAATTAATGGAACAAGTGTCAAGTGATTGTCATTATGTTGGAGAAGCTTTAAACCAATAAGAAAGCAAAGCCTACCATTTACTCGCCTGAGATGAAAGTCATCCTCTTTCGCATGAGGTCTGCTTTTCCTAGTTCTTGTCATTGCTATAGCATTGACATTTTTTGCTCCCAAAAACCCCCTCCCCCCATCTCCAATTATAATTGGTGTGCATTAGAGCCTGTTCTTTCCAGTGCGATAATAACGTTGCTATATTTTGGCACAGAAGCGTAATTTCACCATTAGACAGCACTCTGGGATATTTATCATCATTTGTCATCATTTCATGTCTGTGGGTGAATATTCTGAACATGCAACAGAGCACTGATGGAGAAAATGAGCAAAACAGAGTTCTCTGTAATTAACTGGGAATTTCCAAGTTGCGGAAGGCACATCTCCGTGTCTTATTTCACACAGAAAGATTTGTTTCAGACAGCAACAGCTTACCACAAGTGAATAGCAGGGCTTATGAGCTGTCCGCTTGGGCATATGGAGCAGGAAAGAAAATGCGACATTCTAGGTTTGGGAGCAATAAGGATGCACTACCACTTAATAAAATAAACCCTGCCATAGCTGAGGGGCAACTGATGCCCTATTTGAAATTCATTTCATTAGCATGTCAGTTCCAGGGCAAATTTTTCACAGATATATCGGAAACAGAGTGGGCTTGTTAATTCAGAAAGCAGTGGCATGTCTTATTTGTGCCACGGATATTTACTTCCATTACAAAGGCAGCAGAGAGCCCATAAGCCATTGCGTTGTGCATTATAGTCCCCTATTCCAAGCAATAATTCCTGTCTCTCAAGACAAACTAGAACATGCGTTTTTATGGAAGCCCCTGATCAGTGGCATGCGCACAGCCCCCCTCATGGGGGGGGAGGAGGGCCGCTCAGGCACGCCGGGGCTTCGTGGAATGAAACTGTGGGAAAGCCCCGCTCCGGGAGGATTGACGGAGTCGATTCAGGTGAGACGCGGGCCCGGGCGATCGGCGCAGGACGGTCGTGTCCTGACAGGCGTCTCCCCTGGGAGGGCTTCCACCTGCACGGCCGGAACGGGGGGGGGGCAAAGTGCCGACAAAAGCGCAGTGTAAACACACCTCCCTCCGGTGCGGGACGTTCAAAGCCTCTTTCAAGTGTGCTCACCTGCGCGGGCTCACAGCCCCCAGACTGAGCCCCGGCCCGGCCCCCAGCCCCCGCACGCACGCCCCGAGCCACATGAAACGAACCAGGGGCCCCGTAACGCGCCTCGCGTAAGCTCGCCGGGCGGTTGTCGTGCGGAAAGAGAACCTTTGAAACCCAGAGAATCAAGCCAAGATCTCCCTAAAGCCCCCTGATTTGCTGCTACTTTCTTAGTTTTATTTTAACTGGGTTTTTTTTTTTCTTCTGCCGGCTGGTATTAACATCCTTCCATTTTACCTGGGGCAGATATGGAAAAAAAGCCCCAGTGCAGATCTGATGGGGGAGGGGAGGGCACAGGGTAATGTGAATGAGA
The DNA here is from genome assembly GCF_963514075.1 of Conger conger. Classification (NCBI taxonomy): domain Eukaryota; kingdom Metazoa; phylum Chordata; class Actinopteri; order Anguilliformes; family Congridae; genus Conger; species Conger conger. The sequence goes on from NC_083768.1 coordinate 18,957,059, forward strand.
TTATATTACAATAAGTTATGCGATATTGATCAACAGGGTCTGGAAGTAGGTCGGCTGGCACAGCCCAAGTCTGACCCATTTACTGAGACTGAGGCTTGGATGTCTTGGTGTGGGCCTGCATGGCAGGCTCCTGCCGTCTTCTTGGCCTACTGCTAATGGAGTTTACACCCTCAGTCGTGCTGTAGTCTTAGAGCACGTCTTATTAGCATTTCTGTTCTGGGCCCTTTGGGTTGAATTAGCAAACAAAGGGTCAGAGCTGAGAACAAGCAGTCCTAGGAGTTTCTGTGAAGGCTGCAAAAATAAATTCATACCAGATCCATCACGAAAAAATAGAGTTTATCACTTTTTTAGTTTTGATTCATTGCAACTGCAGTCAGACCCAGTTACATTGGACTTGTGACTGTCAAAATCATTTGTATCATCTCTTCTTTTTTTCTTGTTTTCCCAAGTTTTTTTAACAACCGAGCCATCACTGAAAAATCTCTAAACGGATTTAGCTTATCTGTACTCCAGCAAGGCGTGCATTTGCATTTACTTTTTTTGTGTCCGAGGTGAATTTAACAAAGATATCCTGTGCTGCGTGGGAAAATTGCCCCAGTTAATGCAACTTAGTTTTCCCAGGTAACTCAAAACATTGCATTTGTGTTTTTGTTTCCCCATGTGTTTTCTCCATAAGATTGCTTTCTGCTGGGGAGCGAATTGCTGTCTCAAGCCATCATTGTAAGTGACAGGGTGTATTTGTGGCACATCGCTAAATCTCTTAGCACAGAAAAGCTCAGGAAACTATTTCGCAAATCACCCTGATGTGCTGTCAAACAGTGGCCGTTCCTTTCCAACACTGATACGAGTTCAAACTATTCCAAGTGGTCTCCCAGATGGGATTGTTGCCCTAATTCGGATACAAACCGGGATGCCAAAATGTTGCTTTTGAGTTCTTTCGTACAATATCAGTTTTAGAATTGCTAGTAACTGTGGACTTGTTTAAGCCTCTGGCCACAGTTTCCATTAGAAAGACTGTGAGAAGCTGTACTCTACTAGTACAGCTGTACTCTACTAGTACATCTACTTCTATTTAAACACACAAATAGCCTTAATATCCTACAACAAAGGGTTGAGCCCTTGTTCTAAAACACTCAGGGATTAAAAAAGTATAATCCAATAGTACATATTTCAAGCCAAGCTAAATAAGAGTAATATAATGTGCAGAACGTTGCTGCTTATATCAACTACAAAGCAAACAAGCTATGACGGGCGACATGGCTCAGGCAGTAAGAGCACTCGTCTGTTAGTCAGAGGGTTGCTGGTTCGATCCCCCGCCCGGGCTGTGTCGAAGTGTCCCTGAGCTAGATATTTAACCCCTAAATGCTCCTGACGAGCTGGTTGGCGCCTTGCATGGCAGCCAATTGCCATCGGTGTGTGAGTGTGTGTATGAATGGGTGAATGAGAAGCATCAATTGCACAGTGCTTTGGATAAAGGCGCTATATAAATGCCAACCATTTACCATTTACTATGATATCAGGTGGTAACAAACACTGATGTTTCCCAACTCCTGCTTTCCCACTGCCCTACCACTTCTACCTTTGATTCTATCCCCTCATCTCTCCTTCAGGCAATCACACCAGACATCCTCCCATTTGTCATCTCCCTCGTGAATTCCTCCTTGTCTTCTGGATGTTTCCCCTCATCCTTCAAGAGGGCCCACATCACCCCTCTCCTGAAGAAGCCCACTCTGGACCCCTCCATCATACAAAACTACTGTCCCGTATCTCTCCTTCCTTTTCTATCGAAACCACTTGAACAAGCAGCCTCTAACCAATGCTCTTCTTTCTTCACAGAACAAACCGCTGGGCCCAGTTCCCCAGGGCTCAGTCCTCGGCCCCCTCCTCTTCTCCATTTACACTTGGCTCTGTTATCCCAGCTTGTGGTCTATCATACCACTGTTATGCTGATGACACCCAACTCTTCCTCTCCTTTCCCCCATCTGACACACAGGTCTCTGCCTAAATATCCACCTGCCTGAGAGACATCCAGAGCTGGATGGACAATCACCATCTAAAGCTTAAACCAGGTAAAATGGACCTAATCTTCATCCCTGCTCTAACCGCTCCCTTCTCAGATTTTTCCATTTCCCTAGGGGACACCACAGTGACCTCATCCCCCAGTGCAAGGAACCTTGGAGTGGTGATGGACAACAGGCTGTCCCTCTCGTGGTGGTGACCTGGGCATGCAGGTTCTTCCTGTACAACATTCAGAGAATCCATCCCTTCCTCACCACCTACCAAGCTCAACCCAGCTCCTTGTCCAAGCAATGGTACTACTGCAACTCACTGCCGGCTGGCCTTCCTGCATCTGCTGTCAGACCCCTACAACTGATCCAGAATGCTGTGGTTCGTCTAGTATTTAATGACCCCAGATACTCTCACATTACCCCCCTGCTCACCGACCTCCACTGGCAGCCTGTTATGGCTCGCATCAAATTTAAAACATTGGCTGTACTTCCCTCTAGGTTTTTCAGCACACTTGTCCAATGATTTGCACTTTACGTGTACGTCACTCTGGATAAGAGCATCTGCTAAATTACTATAATGCAATTGTAATGTAATGTATTAATGGCAGCTGTGATTGTTTTATGGGGGGTGGCGGGGAATCACTATCATTGTATAGCCTAAGTACTAATTTAGCTACAACCTTATCTGAGCATTGACATTTGATTTAAGGTAAGTAAACATATCTGACCATCAAACTAAATACAAGTATGAAACACAAGTGGTTACCAGTAAATAGTCCTTAATACATGATTGGTGAATCCAAAACAGCACTTCCCATGGGTTTTGTTTGTTTTTTTAAATACCATATGCCCTTTTGTCTACATAATTTGCAGGTGAAACATTCCATGCATGTCTTGTTTAGAGAATAGTTCTCCTTTGGATGTAGAGTATATACAATATGTGTGAACATTCTGACAGTCTTCTACAGTACATAACCCCTCTGGTCAGTGCTGTTTACTGATGTTTCCATTAGAATCTGTAGGACTGAGAGGGTGCATCTCTCCCCATCTGGGTCCTTTTCATATTTAAAGTAGCTGTGATGGCGTGACACGAATAACTCACCTCAGTCTTTTTCTCTCTCTCCCTCTCTCTTGCTCTCTCTCCCTCAGTCTTGCCCTCTCCCCGTCTCTCCCCCCCTCTCTCTCTGTCTCTCTCTCTCCCCCTCTCGCTCTCTCTCAGTCTGCAGGATGAGTCGCGTTGACCGCCACTCGCTGCCTGCTTGACACGGTCCTCCTGCGTCCTGTCACGGCGCGTGTGAGCAGCTGGCTGGCTGCGGCGCTGACAGCTCGCGGGTTGGATACGCCGTGGCTCTAATGACAGGAGCCCGGGCGGTGCGCATCCATCCTGACGGGTTTCCCGGGCTACCGCGCCACTGATGTCGGGGGATAGCACAGGTGACAGGTCTGCCTGGAACTGGCCTGACGCAACACGTCCTCGGAGCGGCATTTCAGTGCCGTTCCCGTATTCATGAGAACTTCACCCCTCACTTTCACTGGCATATTATTCCACTGGCTTGGCATGGAAGTGTCGATTGTCATAAAATTGATTACTTTTTTTTTGGTCAGTATGTCCTTTAGTGGAGCTATCATATACAAGTGGCATAGAAGCACAGGTGGGAATAAAACCTGTAGATTCTATTCCTCCTAGTAACAGTAGTAGTCAGAACTGAGATAAGACACTAAACAGTAAACACACACACACACACACACCCACACATACACAAAGCTGTAAGCATACATAGTCACATGTGCATGCATTCTCATGCACACACACACACACACACACACACACACACATTATATATAAAGTGCTTTATAAATACTGTTGTAATTTCTACATGGTGAAACGCAAAATATATACAATAGCTTTTAATAAAAGCTTACCATATTTTAACTGTTTGATTACAAATCTAAAATTGTGGAGTCAAAATCCAAATCAAGGAAAAAATTATGATATATATATGATATATATATATATATATATCATACGTCCTGCCATTTAGGCCCAATAATCATGCCATTATAGCTACTTTACTGGATGAGGGAAACGACACTGGAGAATGGTGAGTAGCACAATGTATGAGGAGACTGATAAATGTACTGTGTAATTATTGAGTACCTCCAGGGCAACAGGGGAGTAATCGACCCCACAGGGGAAATATGTGAAATGAACTAGTCTGGAAGTGTTTTGGGGAGAGAGGGGGAGGGGTCTCGGGACAGAAAAGGAGCAGTTTCTGGAACATTCTTCGGGTGGCAGACACCATGGTGATTGTAGCTAAATATCGCCCAGCTCCAGCATGGCTATGCTCATAAAAAAGGTGTGCAGGCGAGTAAATGAAAGTCATACTCCATCAGCTCTTAACTTCCTCAGATTGTAAATAAGACCCGGCGGGTGTGTGCAGCCGCAGCTAAGGGAGCGAGGCTGATCCTGTTATAAGCCTCAGCATCACTGCAGAGACCTTTTCGCTCTGTGAATGCCACCTCACACAAACTGCACCACTCGGGCTGGGGGATGCAATTACCTCTGCTCTCTGGAGTCTCACAGGAATCACAGCTGACTGTGTAAGGAGTGTGTGTGTGTGTGTCTGCGCATGCATGCGTGCGTGCGCCCTTTTTTGAATTTGTAGTTAATGAAATTAACTCAATTAATTGAGTTAATGATTTTTTTTGGATTCTCCATGTTAAACTTCCTGTCATTGCCAAGATATCTGTTCAGTGAGCATGTGTGTATATGTGTGTGTGTGAGTGTGTGCATATGTGTGTGTGTGTGTGTGTGTGTGTGCGTGTGTGCAGAGGAGGCATAAAGTGGGGACCAAGGGCCCTCAGGGGCCCTCAAATATTCTACCATTTAATTTGGTTGCATATATAATTCAGTCAGTTATTCTAAATTGAAATACGTTATTGGTTAAATGATACTTTTAGAATACTAGTTGACTCACAAAATCAGACTGAAGTGATTGCCACCAAATGAGTGATTTTTAGGCAGTGATACAGGTAACTAGGATAAGAGGAAATATATTCTAAAATATTAGTTAGCTAGCTATTTTTTTACTTGCTTTTGCTAATGCTTTTGTTTCTGCTAGCTTGCTTATTTATATCCCAAATATTAATTTTATATTGTGTTAGTTAATTATAATCTGCTTGCTATCTAGTTTGGATTTCATATCGTATCTGTTAATTGATAGCAGCAAAACAGGTAGCACTATGATACTCAAACCACACTACACTACTATACTGCAGCCTTGATTTCAGTGAGAACCACTACTAAAACAGTTGACTTGCCATACCAATCAAAATAGGCTACATTATTATCAATATGAAAATGTGTTTATATAATCACATCTAATCTAGTGAAAGTAAGAGCTTGAGTTATGGAGCTTTAATGAAATTGTAATGAGAATGTGTTGTAGGTTTTACTGTTATGACAGGTTGTGAGGCAAAAGGCCAGTGCATTAACCTTCCAGGGGGCCCAAATGTATTACCGGCGCCCCTGCATGTGTGTATGTGAACGTGAATGTGTGCAGTACAATCAATTCCAATTCCAATTTAAGGAATGGTGATACATTGCTGCAAGTGTGACATCAGGAAGTGACATCAGCACAGAGTGCATCTACATGGCAATCGTGTGAGATTCTGCTCTGTGCCCTTACAGCAAGGCTTCCATGCGTATATAAGTCTCCCTGCCTCAAGAGAGCCGTTCACTGCTTATGAGACAGCCTTTGTTGCCCCAATACTACTGTAATTCATGGGGAAATTTACTGGCTTTTCCGCAACTGTAATAGGAAAGGAGCCACAGCTTTCATGGAGAATGAAAGTGCCACAGAGCTTAATCTGGAGAACAGAATCATTTTGATGGAATGCTGTTTTCTTAGCGGATGTTCATTAAGGTGGGGGGTAGGAATGTGTGTCGCCAGCACAGTACCTCATTATTGTGTGGCAGGCTCTTAATTAATTTTCCGAGGGTGACCTCCAGCTAATTCAATTTCGTCAAACTCTTTTGAGACTGCTCCCACGGTTCCCGTGCTGAGCACCTTTACATATATGCGGTAATTGGTTGTGAATCAAAAGGCCTAATCAATAAAGGAGTGGGGAAGTCATTTCCAATAAAGCCGTACATTACTCGCCCCTCCGCTCAACTGTGGCGCGCCTCATTTTCTTCAGAGAATCAGCCAAAGGTCATATTTTCAGATCACTGATTCTTGGCGGTAAAGGCGTTTTCCGCGGCTGCTCGCCTCCACTGTACTCTTCAGACACAGAAACGCAGTGACGGCTTAATGGAGATTTAATGCAGTTAACATGTTGTACTTTTGTTGTTCCTGCAAGCTTTCTTCTCAACTCACTGAGCTGCTTTCATAAAGCCTCCAATATCAGTGAGCTCCATAAGTCTTGGGACATATTTTAATTAATATTTACTCTTGATTTGGCTCTGTACTCCATAAATTTAGATTGGTAATCAAACAGTGAAACAAATTATGTTTAGCATAAATTGACGCCCCTAAAATACCTTATAAGGACCAGGCAATTTAAAGACATGGCTGAGAAAAGATGAAAAAACATTATGTTTTGTAGCCTACACATGATGTGATTTTTGTTCAAATATAATTATATTTGTCTTTGTGAACATTAAAATGTATATAGGATTTAACATCTTCAATGCCATGATGTTTTCTTAAAATAAACTTGAACTTGAACTCTCCATTATTGTATGTTGTTTATTCTGCTCAAAAATGGACATGGAAAAGCTGATGAAGAGATGTGCCAAACTAATGCGGCAAACTGACATCTGAACATAGTTTGTTGCCAATTAGCCTACTTTTGTTTATATAGGCTACATAAACTACGTACACTCAGTGACAACTTTATTAGGTAGACCTGTACGCCAGCTTGTCAATTCAAATATTTAATCTGCCAATCATGTAGCAGCAACTAAATGCATAAAAGTATGCATACATGGTCAAGAGGTTCAGCTGTTTTTCAGACCAAATGTCAGAATGGGGAATAAAGGCGGCTTGTAGCATAGTGGTTAAGGTACATGATTGGAACCCGCAAGGTAGGTGGTTCAATCCCCGGTGTAGCCACAATAAGATCCGCACAGCCGTTGGGCCCTTGAGCAAGGCCTGCATTGCTCCAGGGGAGGATTGTCTCCTGCTTAGACTAATCAACTGTACATCGTTCTGGACAAGAGCGTCTGCCAAATGCCATTAATGTAATGGAATGTAAATGTAATCTAAGTGACTTTGACAGTGGAATGATTGTTGGTGCCAGACAGGGAGATTTGACTATTTCAGAAACTGCTGATCTCCTGGGATTTTCACGCACAACAGTCTCTAGAGTTTGCAGAGAATGGTGTGAAAACATCCAGTGAGCAGCAATGCGGGCAAAAAAGTTGGATAGGCTACAGCAGCAGAAGACCAAAAAGACTAAAAGATAAGTCTAATAAATTGCTTACTGAGTGCATGCACTGCATAAGACTGGAATAAGTCGGTGTTACATGTGATGCACTGTCCTACTTGCTGTATACTCACCGGAGATATTGTTGTTGTTGCGAACTCTGTCTTGAGTTCCAAGTATTATGGAACAGGTAAAACAAAAATGGTTTGGCATAAAACTGGAGGCAAAGTTATGAAATTATAGGAGAGTCGTTGCTGTATTGAATTATCAAGGAGGGTGAAAGCGATATGTTTTCAGTGTCCTGTGCCAGTCCTCAAGAAGCACCCGAACATGTTCTGGAATTGGACAGGAATAGCCTGTGGATCTTCTGAGTTCTGGCTCCAGAGTATTGCACACACTCAGAAGGAGGTGCCTGGGCAGTCAGAACCGACTTGTGTGCCTCACCAAAGAATAAGCGCTCTCTGCAAAGTAAGATCTTCTATTAAAGCAAGAAATGTAAATGTCTCAGCTACTTGTATGCCTTATTTATAGCAAAAAAAAATATGGAATTCATTTTTAACTCCAATTAAGCATTCATTAATCAGGATTACCAGAATGAAATGAAATCACCCATTTTAATGTTGAATCCAGTTGCGTATTATTAATATGATACGAATAATTATAATATTAATTTTGCTTATTGAAATAATTTTGCCACTAAATCAAAATAAAATATGAATTTATGGCATAATAAAAGCACCAAACAAGCCTTACAATTGTGCTTTCATTTCTACAGACAATATAAACAGCTTTCTCTTCACCACTCCTGAAGTCCGTTCAGATCCTACTAAATAACTGACATCCAGAAACTTTGATAAATCCCACATTATTTGTGTACATGCATTTTCAAAGGATTTACGGTCAATTTCATTCAGCTCATGTTTGATAAATGAGGCCCATGGAGTTTTTGCAGAACTTCTGTACACTTCAGAATTCATTCTGCTGCTGCTATCAGACACCAGACACCAGCACACCAGTGCTCTTTCTTCTCAAACGGTGTATTTTGGTAAGGCTACTCTTTTCCCTATGTTTCAAACTGCTTTTTCTTATTTCCCAGCCTCATAATGGCTTCCTTGACTTTTATTGAAACACTGGTCCTCATGTTGACAAATGCCAATAACAGACTCCGAAGGCAATCAAAAGCCTAGAATAAAGACTAGATACTGGAAACTCTCTAATGCCTGCTCTAGGGAAACGATTGAACACATCTCACTAATAAGAAACAGCTGTGAAGCGATTTGTCCTAAACATTGTGGAGCACCCTGTATACACACACACACACACACACACACACACACACACACACACAGTGGTATGCTGAAGTTTGGGCAGCCCTGGTCAAATTGTACATTTGATTTTCTGTTAGATTCAGGTTTGAAAAAAACAAAAAAACAAAAACAATACATGTGGTTTTGGCACCCTGTCAGTCAGTAGTGTATGTATGTATGTATGTATGTATGTATGTATGTATGCTAATACCTCTCCCCATCTGGATCTCTCCATTTCCCTCGGGGATACCACACTCACGCCGTCACCCAGTGCAAGGAACCTCGGCGTGGTAATGGACAGCAGACTGTCCCTTTCCGAGAACATTGCGGCGGTGACCCGGTCTTGCAGGTTCTTCCTATACAATATACGGAGAATCCGCCCCTTTCTCACCCCCTACTCGACCCAGCTCCTGGTCCAAGCGATGGTTCTGTCCCGCCTGGACTACTGCAATTCCCTCTTGGCTGGCCTCCCAGCGTCTGCCATCAGACCCCTCCAACTCATCCAGAATGCAGCAGCTCGTCTGGTCTTCAACCTTCCCAAATACTCACACGTCACCCCCCTGCTTACTTCCCTCCACTGGCTGCCTGTCATGGCTCGCATCAAATTCAAAACATTGGTGCTAGCCTTCCAAGCAGTTAAAGGGTCTTCCCCAGCTTATCTGCAAAAAATCATCAGACCCTACACCCCTGCCAGACCTCTTCGTTCAGCCTCCACAGGCCGCTTGGCACCTCCCCCTCTCAGAACCTCCACCTCACGCTCACGACTACTGTCTGTTCTGGCTCCACGGTGGTGGAACGAACTCCCCGTTGAGGTCAGAACTATAGAATCCCTCCCCACCTTCAAGCGCAAGCTGAAGACACACCTCTTCAAACAGCACCTCTCCCCATCCCTCCCTACCTCCCTGTGAACCTTAATTGTTGTCTCTGTGACTTGTGTATCAGTATTTTAGTTGGCTAGGTAAGCAGTGTTTGGATAGTTAACTTTGGTGACTTTTGCTCTGTTTGTTTGTTTAAAAAAAAAAAAAAAAAAAAAAAAAAATGGCCCTTGTCCTTATCTTTGTTGTACAGGTAGCAGTTGAAATTGTACTTACCTCTAGGGTCTTTCAGCGAACTTATCCCTGGTTATGGGTATGCACTTTGTTGTACGTCGCTCTGGATAAGAGCGTCTGCCAAATGCCAATAATGTAATGTAATGTAATGTAATGTAGTAACACCTCCTTTGGCACAAATCAGCTTCGAAAAGTTTTTCGTAACCAGTCTATTCTATTCATGCATTTTCCCCACTCTTCCTTACAGAACCCTTCTAGCTCAGAAATACTCATAGGCCTTCCTTCATGCACTGCATGTTTGAGATTTCCCTACAGATTTGCAATAATATTGAAGTCTGAGGACCATGAAGGTCATTCCAAAACTTTAATATTTCATTCCTTTAAATAGTTCATGATTGATTTTGAGGTGGGTTTTGAATAATTGTCTTGTTCAAATAACCAGACTCTTTTCATCTTTCATGTCTTCACAGACTCTGGGACATTAGTGTCTAGGATTTGTTGATATTTAGTTGAATCCATTCTTCCTTCCACCCACACAGCATTTCCAGTGCCACTGGCTGCTACACAACCCTAAAGCATATTAGATCCACCCGCATACTTAATGGTTGGCAAGGTGTCCTTTTCTTCAGACTGTTTTTCTCAAAATATATTTTGCTGGTTGTGGCCAAAGAGCTCAAATTTTGTCTCAGTCTACAGTATTTTGTTCCAAAATATCTCTGAGTAATCTACATGTTGTGTTGCATACTTTATAAAAATATAACATTGCCAGTATACGACTACAAAGTTGTGAAAACCTTTTGTGTTATTACATAAGGCTGATACTTTTATCCAAAGCAACTTACAGTTGATTAGACTAAGCAGGAGACATTCTTCCCAATGTAGGGTTAAGGGCCTTGCTCAAGAGTGCAGATCTTATTGTGGCCACACCGGGGATCGAACCACCGACCTTGCGGGTTCCAGTCATGTACCATAAGCACAACCCAACAGGCTGCCTCCTGCAAGAGATGGAGCAAACATGGACATGGGACCATGTGCAGGAGTTCTGTTGACTTCTTTTACTCATAGGTTAAAAACAACTTTCAATTAGACCAGACTTTTGCATACCGCACATGTATTTTTTGTTTATGGTTTATATAGAAATCAGTATTCAGCCTGCCTTAGGAATGGAAATAATAATACTTTGACTGGATTATGACAATTCATAAAAAGGGTATGAAAAACTAGGAATATTATGATGCGAAGGCAGTGTTCTTCCTGTGGTCTGTCAGTCGTGAAAATGTAACATCTGCTTGGGCACATCATTTTAGCTTGCTGGACACAATTCAGTATCTGTACTTTATATTGAATGCTGTTTGGGCTGGTAGCTCTATGCCTTGAGATTTTTCTTTCCCTGTCTGTACTGTTGGGTTTTGCTCTTTCTTTGTTCAGTCCCATGGGATTGCTAATGAGACTGGGCAGACAGTAGGAGTGTAATTTGGAGGTGAAGGGCCAGAGGAGGGTGAAGTCATAACATACTGTCTCTTTACTTTGCTTAACACTTTGATTTTGCACCCCCCAACAAGGAAACACAGAATGCACTTCCAATAGTTTGTGATGCTAATTCAGCAAATGTGGTTCCTGAAGAGTTTATTCACAGAAGCTGAGGAAATGCCTCAGAGGTCACACAAAAGCCAGCCTTCTGTGACAATAAAAGCAACATAGCTTTATGCTAATTATTCATTTATTTGCTTACCAGGCACATGTAAGTGACTTTCAAGTTTATATAATATCACTGGTGCATTTCTGCTGAATTCCCAGTTGTATCATGGCTACAAGGAGTCTCCTCTCAAGAGATATTGTTACTAAAAATCATTATCACACACTCCATAATCACTGCAACGCATATCAATCTCTTTCGAAGCATAGTCTGTTTTCTTTCACTTTAAGCCCACATTATAGTGTGCCCATAACCAGTTTTAAACAATCCTGCCAGCCAGATCTTGCATCCGCAGGGAAGTCGACAGACTTCAGAATAAATGTTGGTTCATAAAATCTCATCACTTTTTTTCAAACCTTTCATCTGAAGAAAATAAATTGGTATTTTCCACCTTGGTCACAGTATTCACATAAAATACAGGGTGTCTTCCATTAGGAATAATGATATATGCTACGCTTGAGTACTTGAGATTGATTCTGGCCTAATATCGGTCTGCTAAATTGATTTCCATGATGTCAGTGTTGAGAAAAATTAGACATTTCCCTGCCTATTTCCCTCTGTTTTCTGAGTATGGCCAGCCCGTACAGAATTTGTCTGGACCTTCCCGATCAATAACAATGTAGCCATGCAATCCCCAGTGGCAGGAGGGATTAGAAACTTCTCTGGATGGCCACGATGTGCAGACTGCAGACAGGCATTAACAAACTCTTAGGCAGAGATGAGTGGCAGCAGAGGATTGTATTGAGCTCAAGGATGTTCACGTATGCACCCACACTTGGCATAAACAGTCTATGCGGTCGTTTAGGGCTACAGCTACGGATAGGCCACACAGTTTTAACTGTTTATTATTTTGCTGAAAAATGTTTTAACTGATTAGTATTCCGAGTATTGGCCTTTTTTAAGCTATTGTTTTTGCACTGGTTCTCCTGTCCGTGATTGCTCACCTCCCCCTCCATCCCCCCCTTCTCCCGACGCAATTGCTTCCCCCGCCATTGCCAGTCCATGATCAGTTGCCCCTGGTTACTTCTTATTTAGGGCCACCAAAATCCTACAGCTGGTTCAGTGTGCACCTACACTAGCATTCAGAAAGGACAAGGACTACTCTCTTGCTTTATAATGATGCTTTTTATGTAACCTGAAAAACTTCCAGTAGGTATTAGTGTGGCTCTAACTTCAGCAATGTAGATAGAAGGAAGCACTGACCAGACCATATTCATTTGAAGTTTGCCATGTTCATTTAGGCCATGAACAACACAGGGCTAAGTCAGTAAAATTACACATCTTAAGCATAGGCTGGGCCTGAGGTTTTTCAGAGCCTGGGCTATGCTATTAGCTGATAATAGGAACCCATAATTGTGGGATACAGTGGGCTCACACCAGGAAGGGTCCATCTGGTAACCACTGCAGTAACGCCCAATTGCATACTCGTTATGCCAGCTGACCTGTAGTATGATGTGTCCTGTAGTAGTCAGGATTGAGTGCATTAGAGTATTAAAATGAGAGATAGGAATACAATGGAAATAAAGGAATAAAGTAGGGATAAAATAGGAATAAAGTATAATATGAAGTGAAATTTCTAACCTTTCTTTTACCTTTATAGACAAAAGACATACAACACCCCTCAAGCGCTTCATTCAGCAGACAGAACAACAGAATCCAAAGACCAATGTGAGCCCCCTTTGCAGCTGGAAGAACAGGACCTTTGTCTTCTCCTATGGAGTGCCTTGCTCGGCCTGTTTTGGACAGGGCCTTAATTAGCCCCTAATGACCCTGGCTGTCAGGCGGAGCTCACCCTTACCACACTGCAGTGCACTGCAGCCCCATTAGCAGCCATTACTGCTTTCACAGGAGGTCCAGATGTGCCGCCCAAAATGAGCTCAGGACTGGAAGAAAAGATCAGAGTAGCTTTTCCATAATTTCCTGTCTCGGTGTTTGTTTTAACATCGTCGTGTCGGATTAAATAGACTAGTGCCAGATGAAGTGAACATTTGGATGTTGTTCCAGCATGTGGGAGGATCATAAAGTAAACAGGATTTGTTCTAATTGCATTAAACTGCACGACTACTATGAAAGACTGAGGAATGGCAATCTGTTCCTGCATTATTTCTATGAATCAGCAATGATTAACGTCCAATCAAAATCTTCCTTTGCCTCTTTATACTTACATACTTCATACTTTCCAAGATCAAAAATGGAAAAGAACATTTGATTGCTTGAGTGTGTGTGTTGTGCGTGCATGTGTGTGTTTTGTGTTTTCCCGAAAGAAGGAAAGCATACTCCCAAGAGAAACATTAGTGTACACTGACATGCTGCATAACATTGGAAAAATGCAAATGTTACATGGTTGGCATTTATATAGCGCCTTTATCCAAAGCACTGTACAATTGATGCTTCTCATTCACCCATTCATACATTCATACATTCATACACACACTCACACACCGACGGCGATTGGCTGCCATGCAAGGCACCGACCAGCTCATCAGGAGCATTTGGGGGTTTGGTGTCTTGCTCAGGGACACTTCGACACAGCCCGGTGGGGGATCAAACCGGCAACCCTCCGACTGCCAGACAACTGCTCTTACTGCCTGAGCCATATCGCCCTGATATTATCTTTCATAATTCATAATTCACATTGTATTGCATTGTATTGGGACTGCTTCAATACAACACATGTAACTTCAATTTGCACTTAAAGGAGTCACTGAAATCAGTTCAATAATTGCAATTATCAGATATATCTTTGTTGCCAATTAAATTTTAATCTCAACATCAACCAGCGATTATGTTTCTTTAGCTGACAGAAGAAATTCACAATCTGGCAAACTGGCTGTGAATTTGCTGGTCGCAACATGAAGTGGAACAGGTACATAGTGGGAACGTAACCTTTTGCTTGGGTTCATGAGCAAGTGTGTCGCCACAAGACACTATGGTGTGAGAAAGCCAGCCAAACTGTGTATACACGACCATAATGGGCGCATGACAGGTGAAGGGCATTTATTGTACGCTATAATGTTTCACTGGACATGGCAAGTCATTTAGCGCTCAAGCATAATATAACAGGACACAATGTCACGCAAACTGAAAAATAAATACAATAAATCTACAGGTTCTGGCAGGTGCTTCCAAGGACATGAATGCATGCACTGATTTAATGAAACATGAATTATGAAAGATAACTATGGGAGTACATACCCATCTACCAATTTCCCTTTTTTTAAAATAAATGTAATTTCCTTTCAAATGGCCTTGTGGCAATACGTTGAGATCCATCCCTGAACAAAACAAGTTGGTTCTGCCTGTAAAACATAGATAAATCAGCGGTTTGGGTATTGTAGTTCAGTGGAGGCTATGCTGTCAGTGCATCCACAGCCATAATGACTGCCTCGTCTTATCAGTAAAGCTCCACACCTCACTGAATATTTCTTGTTATTTATACACAGACATAACAGAACCCTGCATATAATTTTACTTTCATTGGAACATTCTATGCATATGGGTGTGATCTAATTTTAGTGCTCCCATTTAACAAGAAAACCTAGAGATTGAAAACGCTTCTGAGCAGTTTGAGTTCTCACCTTACTTCCCCTCGTCTTCTCTTTACATCAGTACCCACACAATGTCACATCACGATACACTTTCCTTTAAAAACGTGAAAAAATGGGAATTACTAATGCTTCTTTCGAAAGACTATTAATATTGGTTAGTGAATAGGGATGTGCTGATTTTATTCAGTCTCACTAGTGATTCTAAGTCACTTTGTAAAGAAAACGTTGATATGCTGTAAGCACGCGTGCGCGCGCGCACACACACACACATGCACACACACACACAAATTGTATACCCAAATGATATGTTACTGGTGACACTGTTCCCTTGTGGCTGGGCTCCTCTACCATATCCCCAGAGGGCTCTATGACTTTCGTTCCACCCCAGCATTTACTTACCAGCCAATTTAGCATCTCTCCACAGTTCTGAGAGATTTAATGGAGTACAGATTATAGCCCTTCAGGACCAGGGCTCGGAAGCCCGACCATAGAGATATCACAGCACATGCACAGGCTCCAAAAGATATAAATACCAGCCTACTAATGATGTGCTTGAAGCCACTCCCAGAACAGCCTTGAAGTACCCATGTGCACGATAGAGAAACAGGCATCTGATTGATGAGCGCGTCAGTAATGCCAATGATAACTTGAGCCGTGCTGCTAGTCTGCTAATCTGCGCATAGCACTGCTAACGGGGGCTGGAGGCGCAGTGCATCGCCTATCGAACATCAAGGGAGATACTGAGAGTGAATCAAATCTCTGAATGAGCAACAGGCCTCTGTTGCACACAGAACTGATAGCATCTCCTAAGAAAATAAGTAATAGCTTTCCTTTGATGTGAAGGCTGGCTGTGTTTCTCAACTACTTTGTGAGCAATGTGCGCACTCCTGTCCATGTGTAGGTTTGCGTATGTGTGTCTATGTGCGTTTGTTGCTGGCTGTGTAACTGTTCGTTGTGTATTCCATTCCAAGCTGTTTGTTTAGCCACTTGTGTTGAGACTCCCCTGCTCAAGTTGCATGCAATATTTCTATATCAACAGGGACAGTGTTTCTGCTATCTCACTCAAATTTTGTTTAAATTACTGCCTCACAAATTGCCATGCCCATTCCTCATATTTCCAGCATTTCTCTATCATTTTTCATACATTTTCCCTCTGGAACTGTATTGTTTTACGGTGGTTTTTATAATCATTCCCCACCTAACTTGCAGACTGAAGAAATCGGCTTAAATTGACTATGATCTCATTTTAACTCATTCCATTTATCTCAATTATGTGGTAGACCTGAAATAGAGTTATTATGAAACCATATCATTATTATACGGTATTATACGGTATTGTACGGTATGTATAATGTTAGTGTAAAACAAGAGGAAGTTTAATTGATTCTCAAGAGTAATGACTGATTTTCGGTTCCTTTTGTATTTACAGGCAATACCCTGTGCTTTTTACAAGTTTGCAAATGCGTGGTTTTTGTTAACAGACGAGGCATTTTAGACAGGAAAAGGAGTAATGGTTTGTTCTTTTGTTAGGGTCCTGGAAGAAAAGAAAATCCCACAGGCTGTGGAACTATTGCTCCCCTGTCAAACTGTAAGTCTGTGAAAAGCCCTCTGAAAGCTGCTATGGTCTGCATGCGCAGCCTCTAATTAAGTCCTCCATTGATTTTACAGCCATCTGCACTCACTGTGTGGCCTAGCTGCCCCTGGCCAGCTCATCTCCCCTGCTCGTTATGTTCCTAATCGCCCTCCAAACCCCTGCGGGAGGCGAAGACACTGCCCCCAAAACTGGCCCATAACCCCCCATTCTGAGGCAAACCAGAGAGCACTGCCATTAACTCCAGCACGTCATAATTTTAACTTTAGTACCTTTCAAATTCTATCTCTACCACACTGTAAGGCGAAAAGCAATGCTGAGGTGTGAGGGGTGAGGGTTCTTTGAACTAATCCATCATGATTTTTATTGACCGCATTCACTGTGTGTGCTTTAAGGAATTCACTTCTGGACAGAAGAAAGATGGACGTGTAATCGATATTTTTTTCGACCACATTTTTCTTGACGTATTGGATCCCATGGATATTTTCTATATTTGTATAAATTAAAACGTATTGTGTTTACATTGCATATTCGGAATATGGATTGATATTAATATATGCATAATGGTATTCCAGTTTGATAAGCCCACCACCCCCAAATTTAATTATGTTAATCCCATTGGTTACTCATAACTTTCACAGTTCAGCTTTACGCTGACAGAATGTTGATCGGATGAGTAGTTAACTGGTGCGGGTCCAATATATTTAAAATACAGGAGATTAGCGCATGTCAGTTATGAAACCAAGCCAGTCTCTGTGACGTGAGTACGCCAGTCTCTTTTGGCAAATCAGGCCAAACAAATTCCAGCAGATCATCCCTGTGCCGCCCGGTGTTGTGGGCAACACGCCGCAGAAGACTGCGCTCATGTAAGTTTTGTTTTTCTTTCATAGCCGCTGTTTGCTCTTTGAGACATAAAAGTGCATGCCCCCTCTGCTCCCGGTTCAGCCCTGCTGAAGTACCCGCCCTAGCGCAGTGCTTCTGTTTACGTTGTGTGGCAGACATCTGTAGTTGAGCTGCTGAAGGGGAGGCCGCGTGAGAGCCTTCAAGGCTATGAGAACCAGAGTGTGGTCCTCCTTTCATCATCACACTTTTGTGTTGACTTCACCCCTGCAGCCTCTATCACATAGATATATATATATATATATATATATGAGAGAAAGCGAGAGAGAGAGAGAGAGAAAGAGAGAGAGTGAGTGAGTGAGTGAGAGAGAGAGAGAGAGTGAGTGAGAGAGAGAGAGAGCGAGCAAGAGAGAGAGAGCAAGCGAGAGAGAATGAGAGAGAGAGAGAGAAAGAAAGAGAGAGAGAACCACCAACAGCTTTGTCAGTGGCGGAAGCTAGTTAAGATGGGCCCCTGTGCAAGATTTTGTGTGGGCCCCTCTCACCCTCAGATGCTGTGTGATGCTGTGTTCACATGGTAGTGTTATGTACTTATCGTAATGTATTTCAATGAGACAGCGACGATATGTAGTGTATTTCAATGAGACAGAGATGGAAAGCTCTGCCTCTGCCAGCGTTTAATACTGCACACCACAACCCCCAACGGAACCTTTCACCAATTCATGGACTTCAATCACATTGACTGTTGTGGTCGGCATATTCATGACCAAATGATGCCTGCTTACTGGTTTTAACACTTTCTATTAAAAGCAGAAGGTTGAGAGCTATTACTTCAGCACAAAGATATGAAACATGAACATTTTCAGTTGATGTGAACCATGTAGTTTGCCTTTATATCTTTTTACCCCCATCCTGATTGCTAACAAATTACCAGGTTGTTCTTTTCGCCATACATAAAAAACAATTTTCAGACTTTGCCTGATCCAGTGTTTCCACTAGGTTTGCAGGTCATCGATGGCAGCAAGAAGTGCTACACATGGGCAGTTTGGGTAAAGCCATTAAACTTTGTTGATGGTGTAATTGTGAGCATGGATCGGCCATAATATGTCACCTCACAATAATAACAGTTCTAATGTATCCTAATGTATGTCGTTCATACTTTTTATGAAAGTTGTTACAGGAGCCAGGTGAAATAGTGGCATTAGTGGATTGCGAATGATTATTACATTACATTACATTATTGGCATTTGGCAGACGCTCTTATCCAGAGCGACGTACAGTTGATTAGACTAAGCAGGAGACAATCCTCCCCTGGAGCAATGCAGGGTTAAGGGCCTTGCTCAACGGCTGTAGCCTAGCTCTCATTCTGATTAAAAAATAATAATAATTCCACACAGATTAATAATATAAAGAACATGAGCAAATTCTCTTTTAATTTGTTGGGCAAGGTAGCTAGAGTGTGGCATTAAATTTTTGATTGAGCCTAATTTGATGTGGTTAGGCCGAATCTTAAAAAAGACATGAAATTATTGATAGAATGCAGTGTATCCCCCCCTGTGTAAAATGCTGAAAGCATTA
Organism: Conger conger; assembly: GCF_963514075.1. Classification (NCBI taxonomy): domain Eukaryota; kingdom Metazoa; phylum Chordata; class Actinopteri; order Anguilliformes; family Congridae; genus Conger; species Conger conger. Next base: position 18,976,104 of record NC_083768.1, read on the forward strand.
ACTTTCGTTACCTTGTGGATGTCACCTGTTCCACATTAATGCATGGTACAACATTTCTTTACCTGCGAACACCATACTAGGCCTATATATTTTACAATCAAAGTAGACATAACAACCATGCAGTGCTCAGCTGCAGGCTGGTGGAAACATTAACATGGCATTAATGGACACCTAAACAAACATCACAAATAGCCAGGCTAATAGCTGACCATCAGACCAAAAAGCACACAAAAGAGCATACAGTAGTTTGGAACAGCAGCTCACTTTGTAGTAGGCTATAGGCCTACAATAGCTACTAATTTACAGATTTTCCAAGTCATTACTCGGTTAATTCACCTGCCTGCTAGCTAGGTAGAAAGTATTGCTACAGCCATGATCTGTATAAAGTTGAACCATTCTAGCTAGCTAAAAATCACCTGATGCATGATGAATATTTTCCAATCTACGACACCTGTGCTTGTGTAGCGCAGCTTTGGTTGATCTCAGCAGGGAAATAGTACCCTATTAAAAAACCAGAAGAGAGATTTCTGTTTAATATACTCATGTCAAGCAAGGAGCTTTAGTTACAGCATGACTTCGTTTTTATGTTTTCATTCAAATTATGATATCAAGCACTTTTTCTTTCTCTGATAATGCTACCAAAATTGACTGTGAAAATAAATACTTTAACTGATGCAAGTGGATTAAGGTTATCAAAGGTTACCAAAATCAAATATTAAGACACACAGGCTGGCACCATCAGAAACCTAACGCCAATTCCCTTTAAATGTACAGTAGGTCTATTTTATCTACTCACACATTTCAAGGGCATCCTACTGTAGTGGTCAGTAGGGTTTATGCAATTTCTTTTTTTTAAAGCTATTCAACTCTGCTACCTTTCTCTTCTGGTCCACTCCCTCTTCTCTCTCCTGAGATCCACTAGCTAGTGTTAATAAGGCATTTAAATAGGCTACTCTAGTTGTAGCTAATGCTCCACTGTGTAATGCAGGATGGACATTATGCTTTCATTGGACAACAACATTGGCCAACACAGACATAACTCCCAGCAGTCTTTGCATATCAGAAAATAACACTAGGACCAAAGAAATTAGCACAAAATATCGATTCATTTAAACAATATGCTTTCTGTAGGATTTGCATACAGGTTAAGATGCAACCACTGATTATTGTATAAAGAAAGCATAATAGTTAACCTTATAGAGATGAGCCTTATAGTTAACCATTTGCAATAACTTTTCATACTTGATGCTCCGAATTGCAAGGGCCTACGCATGGATGGACTTTTTAAAATATAGAGCCAGCTCTTCGCAAGAGGATCATGGGCCCTCCCAAGACCACAGGCTCCAGTGCGCTGCACCTCCTATATCTCCATCCCTGAGTCTTGTGCATTGTATGTACAGCACTTTAATACAATATCCACCGTACAGAAGTAAATGGCATGCTTCAGCCTACTTCTCCATACAGGTCGGCTGTTGTTTAGGCCCCTAGCTGCTTCCTGTCAATCAGCACCATTTGCTCAACCATTAAACTCATTATTACTGGACCACTATAATTTTGTGTTCTGACTAAGACTAAGATTACTGGTGACTTGAAAGCTGGTTAATTACAGCCTAAACCCAATTATTGCCTAGATATTTTTATAGCTTTTGTCTTTTTTTTCTTGAAGCCAGTATTCTTTAGGACATATTAAAGTCAGAAAGCCTCTTAATAACCATCAACGTTTCAGAAGTGTATATTATAGGACAAAAAAGCTTGTGCATACATTTGCACAATTAGACATGCCATTAAAGTTATTTTATAATGATAATGATAATAATTTGTAATAATAAAACCATGATTACTTCAGTAGAGAGAAATCATTCATTAACAATTTGATGTCCATCATCAAAATAAATGTAAAAATTTGATCCATCAAATGTCTGTTAATGTCTTAACTGTACGTAATATACTATACACATATACATTCCATTTGTATGAATCAAATGGCTAACTGAAAAGTGAAATTTTTAATGACTACTTAATAAGGAGGATGGAATAACAGGCTGAAAGATCTTTATAGTTAATTACAGAACCTTTGATAAATGCCATAGTGTTGTTCTTGGTAAAAATAAAAACAGGTAAGTGAGACTGCTGATACGTTATACAGGAGTAATGTGGAGCCAATGATGCAGGCAGCCATCTGTGATTTCACTCTTACACAATCATTGGCATCAACATTTTTTACTGGGCCAAGTCAGAAGCATTGATCTGCTGTGATCCAGAAATGACAAGGGGTAACGATCTCACATTATACTGATCAGCTTTCCCTCGCAAGTGGGGGAAATCCCTCACTCTGTGATGGCAGTCTGAGATATGTATATCTGCGGGAACGGTATGCAAAATGGACTGCAAAGTAATAAACAACCGGGTAACCTAGTTTTCAAAACATGCAAAAAAGAAGGTTTTGAATAAATCATGTGATGAACACATGGTGAATCCACAGCTGCCTCTGAATTCCCATTCTCGCAGTCCGTACGGAGACATGGACACGGAGCTCCCTTCTTCTCCAGCATGGGCCGGAAAGTGCCGGATCGTTATGGAACACAGTTACACTCTCTAAAAGGTCAGCGACACTGCGATTTCAGCCCCGAAGCTGCACATTGAGTTGGTTAAGATAGGAGGTGGTGTTGCAGAGAAAATTTACTACTTGCTTGCCATGTAGTTCATCAGAAATTCAAGAAAGGCCCTCATTTTTCGAGTGCATATTGGAGATAGGAATTTCATTCTGCAGTGAGCATTTTCTCTGCGATGCCATGCCTTTGGATAGTAAAGATGCACTATTGCGCAGTAGAGCAGATTTTGTATGCTGCTGGCAGATTCTCGGCCTTGAACAGTCAATGTTGGAGGCTGGAGTTCTCCCAAATGAAATTAGTGAGTCACATTACTACATTCATTGTTTTTTTTTTGTGTTTTTTTTTCTCCCCAAATTTGTGTGCGCTGACTGCTCAATTAGACATTGTGCCGTAAAAGTTTTTCAACTTCAGGCTTAACAGCAGAAAGCTTGTATGCAAAGCCCTTTTTTGATAACTTGATCACAGACAGAGAGGCCTGTAACAAATTAGTAATTTTGCATAGATCTAGTGCCGTGTACTCTAAGGTTGGTCAATGTCACATGCAGGCACCTCTATTTATTTATTTTTTTAAATGCTGAGAGTAAAAACACCCTTTCTGGATCTCACTGTACAGTGATATTTGTCCATTCATCTATTTCATAGATGATTCAGTTTAGTACTTTCTCAAGTGAATATACAAGATCAGATTTTTTTAAGTTCAATTTCTGTGAAATGCTTTTTACTTTCCACAACACAAAGTATTTCCCTGGCTAAAGGTCAGAATGATGGTCGATATAAATTCATTTTCATATTTCTTCTTGCAATAGCTTGACTTTGGTAGGACATGTTAAAGCTTATTCAGAATGTGCCAGAGAGATGTTTATGTGAATAACAATAATGTTATAATGTCTTAGAATATAATGGTTTTAGTTCGCTAGCTACAGATTTAACAACAGATGGGAGTAGCACTGGTCAAGTGAGAAGTTAAGTGTGTTTTCATGCATTTCACTCGGTTGTGCTTCTTCTGAATTTATTTTCTTATAATTAAATTAAGAATGCTCCAAAGAGGTTACTGAAATATTGGGTGCACAGTTTTTCCACAGGAAAGTTATCAAGTTAAATTAAATTACATTTTGTTAGGTGGAATTTTTTTTCTTGTCATTTTTTGCAGCACTCAATGAATAAATTTAATCCTATTCATTTATTTGTTATTTGTACAAAGTAAAATGTTAGTCACCAGGGACAGGAGGCCCAGGATGGGCAAGGCCCACCTGAAAAGCATCCAGGCCCACCTATTGATGTTGGCTGAACCATCACACTGACTTGTGAATGCCCACTTAGGTAGTTCTTTCCAAACTTGCTGTATGCTGGCCCGACTATATGAATATGTCTGGCTACACTGCCACACTAACAAAACAGGGCCATAAATTAATTCCTTGCAGGTGAGACTTTGGAGCCCTTGCCATTCATGATGCAATCAAAAAATACAACAGAGCAGATAAAATGTAACATGAAAGTGTGCTCGCATTTGATGTATTATTTAGAAATTACTGCAAACAAGACCCAAGCGGAATATGATTTTTGTGAGTATGAGCATTGTGCCTCATCCGAGATAGATGAACAATATGAAATATTTTAATCAGACAAAATATTTTCCAGGGTATTTCTTTTCCAAAAAAAAAGCCATCCTAAGTGCATTTTTATGTATTATGGTACTATGAGTGCATAGAGAGGGCTCCTTCTCTCACAGAACCAGTTGCCTGTGTTTCCATTAGCTTTGTAGTGTCAGCAAGATGCATCAGTGCTCTTAGCAGCACTACGGAGAAGCATTTTGCATGAATCAGTGAGAGTGTGCAGAAGCAGGTCATGTAGAAGAGCAGAATACACCAGCAGAATACAGCTTCCTGACACCTGAAATTCTGTCTCCTTTTACGTCCCACTGAAAAAACCTCCAGCAGAAAACCATTCACATCACTGACAAGTGCCATTTGTGTGTGGAAGCGTGGCTGAGATATGCAGAAGTAGCTCGATTTATTAATACACCAGGTAAAACATAAAAATGATGCCCTGAGCTGAGGTTTAAATAGATAAGAGCTTAAATGTGCATAGTGATGATCCAAGCCCATCAGTTTGAAAAGCCTACTTCATGAAGGGACAGTTTCATAATGGGTACTAAAACTGATCAAACTGAAAACGATCTCACTCTTCAGTTTGGATAGTGCAATCTCCTGCATGTTAAAATAGCCTACAGTTAACAAAAATGTGATCTAACACACTCCAAGGAGTGATTGCTAGGTAAAGGACTTCTCCCATGAAGATTTACTATATTTTTCACTGTATTATTGATACCAATATATACAGGGTTTTATTTAAAGATGTATTAAATACCATATACAGGTGAAACTCGAAAAATTAGAATATCATGCAAAAGTTCATTTATTTCAGTAATTCAACTAAAAAGGTGAAACTAATATATCATATAGACTCATTACATGCAAAGTGAGACATTCCAAGCCTTTATTTCTTATATTTTTGATTATGGCTTAAAGCTTATGAAAACCCCAAATTCAAAATCTCAGAAAATTTGAATATTGTGGAAAGGTTCAATATTGTAGGCTCAAAGTGTCACACTCTAATCAGCTAATTAATCCAAAACACCTGCAAAGGGTACCTGAGCCTTTAAATTGTCTCTCAGTATGGTTCAGTAGAATTCACAATCATGGGGAAGAATGCTGACCTGACTGTTGTGCAGAAAACCATCATCGACACCCTCCACAAGGAGGGAAAGCCTCAAAAGGTAATTGCAAGAGAAGTTGGATGTTCTCAAAGTGCTATATCAAAGCACATTAATAGAAAGTTAAGTGGAAGGAAAAAGTGTGGAAGAAAAAGGTGCACAAGCAGCAGGGATGACCGCATCCTGGAGAGGATTGTCAGGAAAAGGCCATTCAAAAGTGTGGGAGAGCTTCACAAGGAGTGGACTGGGGCTGGAGTTGATGCATCAAGAGCCACCACACACAGACGGATCCTGGACATGGGCTTCACATGTCGTATTCCTCTTGTGAAGCCGCTCCTGAATAACAAACAACACCAGAAGCGTCCAGTGTGAAGTTTCCACAGTCAGTGTTGATTTGGGGAGCCATGTCATCTGCTGGTGTTGGTCCACTGTGCTTTATTAAGTCCAGGGTCAACGCAACCGTCTACCAGGAAATTTTAGAGCACTTCATGGTTCCTTCAGCAGACAAGCTTTATGGAGACACTGACTTTATTTTCCAGCAGGACTTAGCACCTGCCCACACTGCCAAAAGTACCAAAACCTGGTTCAATGACCATGGGATTACTGTGCTTGATTGGCCAGCAAACTCACCTGACCTGAACCCCATAGAGAATCTATGGGGCATTGCCAAGAGAAAGATGAGAGACATGAGACCGAACAATGCAGAAGAGCTGAAGGCTGCTATTGAAGCATCCTGGTCTTCCATAACACCTCAGCAGTGCCACAGGCTGATCGCATCCATGCCACGCTGCATTGAGGCAGTAATTTGGGAAAAAGGGGCCCAAACCAAGTACTGAGTACATATGCATGATTATACTTTTCAGAGGGCCGACATTTCTGTATTTAAAATCCTTTTTTTATTGATTTCATGTAATATTCTAATTTTCTGAGATTTTGAATTTGAGGTTTTCATAAGCTGTAAGCCATAATCATCAAAATTATAACAAATAAAGGCTTGAAATATCTTGCTTTGCATGTAATTTGTCTATGTAATATATTAGTTTCACCTTTAAAGTTGAGTTATTGAAATAAATGAACTTTTGCACGATATTCTAATTTTTCGAGTTTCACTTGTAGATGTATTTATAAATAATTAATTATTAGAGACTATTTCCACTGGCGTGACCCTTCGCTGATTCCTAGCAAGTCTTAGCATAAAACAGAGCAAAGATGAATGAATATTGAATATTGAATTAGTCAGAACACACACACACACACACACACACACACACACATATATATATATATATATATATATATATATATATATATATATATATATATATATATATATATATATATATATATATATATATATATATATATATATATATATATATATATATATATATATATATATATATATATATATATATATATATATATATATATATATATATATATATATATATATATATATATATATATATATATATATATATATATAAATAATGAATATTCCCACAAGGCGGCACGGATGGTGCAGTGGGTAGCACTGCCGCCTCACAGCAAGGAGGTCCTGGGTTCGAATCCCCGTCGGCCGGGGCCTCTCTGTGCGGAGTTTGCATGTTCTCCCCGTGTCTGCGTGGGTTTCCTCCGGGTACTCCGGTTTCCTCCCACAGTCCAAAGACATGCACGTTAGGCTGATTGGAGAGTCTAAATTGCCCATAGGTATGAGTGTGTGAGTGAATGGTGTGTGTGCCCTGTGATGGACTGGCGACCTGTCCAGGGTGTATTCCTGCCTTTCGCCCAATGTATGCTGGGATAGGCTCCAGCCCCCCTGCGACCCTGATCAGGATAAGCGGGTTCAGATAATGGATGGATGGATGGAATATTCCCACATGTTCTGCAGTACATATATGGACAGATGTGACAGTCAAATGAAAAGCATCAATAAGAGACATGTTCTAGAGCGGAACACATCGTATGTGGGTGTGTGTGGGTGTGTGTGTGTGATGCGGGGTACAGTAATAATGAGATTAATTGTACAGCTGGCTGGCTCTTTCAGATTACCCAAAGTCTGAGATATGAAAATCATGTGGGAGGGTAGAGCTAAAAGTACCAAAACAAAAGACTTACTGACTGTCAAGGCCAGCCGACACTATATGACTGGTGAAGAGGAATAGTATACAGTATGTTGGAATATTTACATTATTTACATATACATGATCCAAAGCAAGATGTATAGTAATTAAATTGGCTAATCAGAGGACAAATCAGAGATAATATCAATATTCTTTTCAATTTTTACAGCAGATATTTTCCCAAAAGACTGCCATCGATCTTTTTTCCACTGGTAAGCGGAAATGAGAGACATTTCACAGTGCTACTCTGATGGTACTAAGCACAACAGCTCTTCTTATGGTCATAGGTCGAGTTGGCACCAGGTAGTTGGACAGAGTTGAAGGAGCACTATATTGTACATCTCTCATTCAGCCAATAGAAAAACACAGTAGAAAACCAGTCTGATCAAGCACTTCACACATACATACCTGGTCCCAGTGCCTATAGTGGAAAAAGCATTACAGAAAGCCTGCACTCAACATTTGCTCTGACATTCAAAAGAGCTCAGTCAATATCTTTTCTTTCACTAACACGTTAAAATTGGCTCAGTAATTGGAGATGATTTGCTGACAAATGTAAGCCGTGGAAAATTGTTTACCAAACTGTAACTATAAATAAGGCATGAACTGTACAGTGCATTCCCAATTCCGTTAATCCGTACAAGAAATATTTGATTACACAATTTATATGCAAATTGCCTTAATCCTTTCTTAATCTCTATTGTAAATGAGAAATGAGCAGATTCTGACCGTAACGTGCCTAATAGCTCATATCATTGTTCACGTAAGCTTGGCTCTTAAATAAGCAGTTAATCACTGACTTCGACGTAGCCTTGGTGAGACAGAGGTGAAGATGGGGGAGGAGAGGGAGAGAACGAGTGGAAGAGAGAGAAGAGAGAGATTGAGAGTGCGAGGGGACAGGGGCCTGAAGGAGAAGAGGAAGGAGAGAGGGAGGGAGAGAAGGTGGGAGTGAGAGAGAGAGAGAAATGCATGGTTCAGCTTGGCAAGTGTTGCTCTCTGTGGGTTTGAATGAGAGGTGGGTGAAAAGCTCTTCTTAAGCCCCAGCACATCCATTCTGTGTCTTCACACCACTCCAGTTCCTTCTATAGTCACTCACAGAACACCTTCAGCAGTGCTATAGGCAACCGTATTTTAAACCAGAACTTTCCTGTTTCACTCTAGCCTTAACATAGTATAGTGTATGTGCATATATGTGCCTGTATGTGTCTGCATGCATCCATACGTGTGTGATTCTTATAGCACAATGAACATTTAGAAACGCACTCCATCCTTATCTTTGCTGTATATTGTTGGTTGCGGAAATGTCAAGTGATCCGTGCGTGCATGCACAGAGTGGTACTAAATTTGGAGTTCTATGAATCATTGAAAAAAATACTCTTAACAACAGCTATCAATATTTAATTCTTGATTTATAAATCAGATGTGGGGGGGGGGAAAATACATTTTCGTTCCCTTTCCAGTGGATTTGAAAGCACTCAATCTACCCGCCATCGTACGGCGGCGAGTAAAAGCGAGCCGTTTCATGTTGGAGTGGAGAGCGTGCTTTTTAGATACCATCCAAGAATCATAGCGCTTGCCGTGATCCTGCGTGACGGGTCAGAGAAAGAGAGAGGGGAAAAGACACAAGAATGGTTTTACATTTTAGATGGAGAGATTATTCATCCGCTCTTAATATTTCAACAGTGCGCTGAAGAGGAACGTGATTTCCACAGGTCCTGCGTTGCCTGTGAGATTAGATCAGTCAGGTGTCTTATTGCTAGCACGAGAAAAAAGATCGCGTTTGTGCTTTTTTCTCATTGCCTTTACATTATTTCCTGTTAAGATGTGGCGTGATTGTGCATACCTACTCCACATTGTAACAGTGACCTCCATAGAGTTTCAATGTCTATCCATCCACTCTTGCAGACCAACCCGGCACTTGAAAAACAGTGGTCCAGAGATACCCAATAAGACTGCAGGTGGTCGGTCACATGATCCACTTTCCCGATGAATACGGTTGCAATGACGGTCTCCGACTGGGAGCCCTACAAAGCAATGCAAAACTTGCACTATAGCTATCCTGTGCCTTCAACACCGCACGCTAGCACACAATGGAGTTCATGACAGGCACTGTAATCTTCAATATACAAAATCCTGCTGTGCATTATTCATCTGCTCCTCTCTCTCCATCTTTCCAAAGGAGGTTTTTGAGAAAATACTGCATATGATTTGTTGCCATAGAGGCATCCCAGTACCTGGTAGGCAAGCTAGCATGATGGTTGACTGGCCAGGGATCAATTCTATTTCAATTCTGTAAATTCAGGAAATTAATTGTAATTAAATTAATTTATTGAAAAAATGCCTCAAAGACCATTATGGACAACCCTGGCAGTTAAGCACCTGCTGATTGCTTATGATTAGAAACTTGCCAGTCCTGGCCTGATTCTCTGATAGGACCCTACTGTTGCACCCTTGAGCAAGGGACATGGCACTAGCCGTCTCAATCAGTCTAATCCAGAATGTCTTTCTGGATTAGCCCATCGGCTAAGAAAATGATTAAATATATATCATGGGTCAGGAGTAGCTTCTGCTTTAATCGCACGCTAAAGGAGAGCACCATTCTGTTTTTACAGTATACATACAGGCTGGTCCCCATTAATGCCTTTCCACAGCCATTGCCATTGCCCACATTCAGAGCAGTCCTTTCCGCAGAGAAAGCGTGGATGACAGAGGCAGCCAGCACTCTTTATATTAGCCTTCCTTAGCTGCACAGCCTGAAGTGTGCAGGGAGGTGTCTGTTTTGAGCCCAACCATTTAAACGGTAATGTCGCTCACTTAAACAACAATTGTCTTCTCCGGGTGTTCATTCTGAGGCCTCGGGACCAAATTCCATCCATACCTACTTCGGTTGTCACCCACCGCTGATTAGCTCTGTCAATGTGAATCTGATCCAATTCAGTGCTGGTGACTTATTTCCCATTCACTGTGTAGATACTACTCACTGAACTTCACAACAAAGACTGAGCATAATTTAACATTTAGGCTCCACAAGGTGCCCCACTCTGGGGACTGCCAGGCTGTCCCTATGGCCCTCATTATTGCACTCCCTATCTGGTGTCCCGTCTACAGCAGAGCGCCCGCATACATATTTATGGGTGGACATCGGAGACAGGAAAATATGTAATAGAAATGGGCTGGTGGAGAAAAATGAATTGCTCATTAAAACTATGTGTGTTACCCAAAATGCACCAAGAGGGTAATCATGAAGAAGACCCGGCATCAAAAGCTCCCGCGACTCTCCCCCCACCCCCCACCCTCCTCTTCTCCACAAACCCGTCTCTCCAACAACCATCCTTCTGACAGACCCAACCCTCATTTAGATTTTAAACGGATGAGCGCGTTGCGGATGGAAAGCGATACGTTCTTCACAAAGGGAAAGGGAGGAGAGAAAATGCATTTGCGCATGTGTTTAGCAATCCCGCTGTAGCCTCGCCGAACGATTTTCATGAGCAATCTCAGCAGACAGGCGCTTGAGCAAGTGGGTACAAAATAAGTTGCCACATCTTGTAAATTATTTTCTTGGGTGATGGGAGGGGAGGGGGAGGAGGCGGGAGAGTGTGTGGGAACTTGATGAATCAACAGGAACTATGAACTAGACTCGCTTCAGCACAGCACCTCTGCTCTGATTAAAGCAGTATTACAACTTTTGAACACTTCACATTTTAGAATTGTAGAGAAAAAAAATGTATCTTTCCAAGACATTTCCAATGGGAAATAATGTGAATTGATCATATTTTTTATAATAACAGGTTATACTTCTTTCATTAGTAGGATAATAATAATAATAATAATAATAATAATAATAATAATAATAATAATAATAATAATAATAAATACCTTATTGACAGCCAAAGTGTGCATATGATCAAATTACCAGTCAGCTTGATTACTGTAAAATTCACACTCAACACTAGAATTTGCTCCTCATTGGAATCTCTACATTTGATTTGATGTCAAGTTGAAGTGCAAAAAACCCGTTTCACAATCCTGTACAAACAGCAGTATAAAAGTAAATAACAGATTTCATGTTAAAATAAAGGAGGTTTTTGTTTTTTACTTCATGAAAGGCTATCATGAGGTTTGCAGTTACTCTTAGATTACAGTATATGAACTTCTTAGGTTGTACCAAAGAAATAAATTGTTAATGTGTTAAGACGGTGGGTTAGGATGGTCTGAGAAATCAAGAAATTTGTATAGCCAAAGACATCCTAGTACTTAATACAATAACTTCATTTATAGAAACACATTTTGAATGATTACCAAACATGCCCAGCTGTTTATTGTTTTATGATACAATAGCAATTTCTAGTGATTCACAGTCATTGTGAATTCTGCATAATCATGAATGATGAAAAAAAACATTTTGAATTAAACATCAGTAAATGTAAAATATTAAGTTTGATTTGTTGAAGGCAGAATTCCCTGCCTGTCTGGCATTTTTACAGCTTCACGCACTGACAGGAATGATGAAGTCAGGGCTTTTCATCGGTGATGCCAGCACAGCAATATTAAATTTTGTGCTTTCAGGCTTACATCAGATAACACACATTTTACAGAACACGATACCCGGATGAATGAGAGGTTACACATCTAACCGATTGTTAGACCAACTAAACCTCTAAAGGACCCTACATCTTTCATCAGATAAAGAGTATTACATTGCAGATGAAATGTTATTAATGAAAAGCCATATAGGAAATCGATCATTAGGCCAGTTAACCACCGGGGAGCTATCTGAAGTGAAATTATCGCATGAGATTACAGAAGAGTGATGTCAGGCGTGCCCTGCTCATTATGATGTATAGCAACAAATGAATAAGATGCTTAAGTCCCGCCGCAGCATACATTCATATGCACTCAACTGCCCATTTGTTCCTCTTTATGTGATTTACAACAGTGTTATTCTCTGTGAATCGAATATGACAAATGTTTATGGATCTGTTCTTCCTTTGCTTACATTTTCATGAGACGTAGTATTTGCAGACCTGTTTTTCTTTTGCCTTTTGCAATAAATAATTGTTTGTTTTTTTCTATATTCTTATTTCTGTGTTTGCAATTATGTTATTTTGATTAACTGTTTAGGATGATATGATACGATAGGCTTAGCATCCCCTTGTTGTTTTAAAAGTGCAACAGCAATTTCAAAAATGTTTTCTGAAATACGTTTTTTGCTTTCTGAAATAATCAGTTTTCGGTTGGCACAATGCAATTGTGTACGTTTGCTCACCATTTGCTCACTGCTTTCAACACAGGTAAGCAGTCATCATTTGGTCATCAATACTGCGACCACAACGGTTTGGTCATGAAAAAATAAAGATGTAACAATGTTGGAATCACATTTGTCGCCATAAGAACCATTGGAACTGCACGAAAGGTATTACAGAATATAATGGAAGCCTTTGTTAACTTGAAAAATACTGTTCTGACATTGCCAAACCAAAGGTTCCATATCAGGCTAGAACTCCATAGTGGGGCTATTGTAAAAAAAAAAGTAAAAACAAAAACCCTGATTCTAAACAGTGCGAAATGTTGCCAGGAACTGATTTTTTTTCCTGTGTTGATTTTTGGGAAGTCTCACCTGTTTAATTACTATGCTCATACAAACTACAGCAGGACCAGATGAGTCTAATAAACATATTCGGTATTACTGTGTACACATTGTTTACCCAAATTGAAACTCCCTGGCACAGCAAAATCAGTAGTAATTGGTAAAGATTTGTAATTTGCCAACTTGCATGCCCAGTCCTATGCCGCATGTGAAATGAGTATCATTAAAACACACTTAAAATAAGAGGTGCATTTAGTGTATGCCATGACAGTATAATTGTGTCACTTGGGAAAGCAAACAGTGAGCCAATAAGAGAGTAAATACATGCACATTTTCAGTAAACACTGCACAGGTATTAACTATTACTTCAATTTCCTCTTACTGGTTACGTATGTACCCAGGTACATGCAGTGCATACAAGTACAGAAAAACAGAGGTTCTGTTTGAAGCAAATATTTCATTACACTTAATTGATTTTGAGAGGATATTTGATTTGAACAGAACCTTCCAGATGGCAGCCCTCCAGGCCAATGGCTGAGGAGTTCAGGGCTCATCCTTACACAGTGCAGATAGCTCCATTACTTACAATAAGTACCTAATCACAACCCCTGATGTATTAACCAGCCAAAGCTCTCCGCCAAGAAACCCCGAAGACCAGAGAACACCCCGCCGCCCCTGCACCGCCACGTCCTGCGTTATGGGTTCTCACTGCCGGGACCTGGCGTGCCCCGAAAACCGCGCAGATGGCGCTGGAGGACTGCCATGCCGGGATGGTCTTTTTTTGAAATGCCATTTTTCACTTGTTACATGAGCGGTGAGTATCTGTGCGCCAGCCCTCCCATCAGCTCTGCGTGCCAACTGGACTCCTTACTGTCGACACCGAGGCGGGCGGGGCCGGTCAGGGAGAGAGAGGTCACAGTGTGCATTAACCCACTTACCTCACAGTGACAAAAACAATATTTCACATGGAGCAGATGATGGTCCCACTGAAGAGATAGGGATGTGAATGGGGGTTTACTGCACCTTCTCTGGTGTGGGGAACACAGTAAGCGTTTGCAGTGCACTGGTGACCTCCATATTGAATAAAATGTTAGGTACTGTAAGACAGGCAGCAATTCATTATTTAAGTTCCCCCACAGAATAAACGCATTATGGGGATCGTACCATCCACTGTCATATCTGAGTCTTATCTGAATAGAACATTGCAAAGGAAAATGTTTTTTCATGATTTTAATTCAATTAATTCTGATATGTGTGTAAATATTCACATTCACATTATTTCAGAGAGCAGGGTGTGAAGAAATGTACACACAAAAAAACTTTATTTGTATTAGTATGATTTTAGATTCTTTAAAATGCTGTTTTTCAGCAGGTTAAAGGAAAATGGGGCACTGAGATATGGAGTAAGCCAAAATTCAGGAAATATAGGGCCAGTTTCACAAAAGCAGATTATGCTTAGTCCTGGACAAAATTGAGTTTTCTATGGAGAATTTCCATTCTAATTTGAATTAAGTCTGGGACATTGCCTGTGTCTGTGAAACTAGCCCAAAGCTTGATTAAAAATCTGTTCAGTGTTGAAAGCTATGTGAAATATAATCTTCCCAAGATCCTTATGTGCCCAGATCAGGTCTGAAATAGAGCTGCTTCGTTTGGAAACTGAACAGGATATGCTTTGTCATTTATGTGGGTTAAAGGAAACGGTATCGTGATCTCAGAACATGTTTGTTTAGAAAGATCAAAAGTAAAATTCTTATCATTTTTCGATGGAAGATTCTGAAATAATGAAAACACGATGAGAGAAGGAAACCTTGTGGATTTTCCAGAGTTGGACAAAAAGAAGGCACATTGCTAGTATTACATTTTGAATTATTATGCTATGTGACCGGTAAATCTGTGTCTTCTATGTTATTGCAATCTGGTGTCATGTAATGCCATGTGGGGTAGACCACTTAAATCAAACATAAAATTCATTAATTAATATATTCATTCAATATGAAAGCACTGTTGCAGTTGTCATACAATAAGGACAATACAACGTATTAAAATAACTGAATATGGGTCTACTTTAGCCATCACGTTCTACTATAACTACCATGACACATTTTCTTCCTCGAGATATCGAGTTTCAGAGGGTGCTTTAACGAGATTACCTGGTTACAGCAGAACTGTCTCTCCTTTCCTAGGTCTGGGTACTCACACACACCTCTTTGGACAGGCCTTTAGTCCTAGTTGTAACAGTATCAGATGTGTAGATGGTAACAGTGTGCAGACATTGCCTGGAGAGCGTGATTGTGTGTTCCTGGAGGCTGTGCAGCGTGTGAGCAGCTCTTGTCCTCGCCTGCCGAAGAAATTGGGACCAGATGTGAGCCTCGCTGTGGTCGGCTGACGTTCCTCTCTCCAATTACAAAAGCCCACAGAGCCAGGACACAGCTGGGCCAGTGTGTGAGGGAGGGAGTGTGTGTGTGTGTGTGTGTGTGGCGTGGGTGTATGTCTCTGTGCGAATGTACGCATGAGGGTTATCTGTGAGTGCGTGTGTGTGTGTGTGTGTGTGTATACTGGTGTGGGTGGATGTCTGTATGCGAATGTATGCATAGGGGTTATTCTGTGTGTGTGTGTGTGTGTACTGGTGTGGGTGGATGTCTGTATGCGAATGTATACATAGGGGTTATTCTGTGTGTGCGTGTGTACTGGTGTGGGTGTATGTCTGTGTGCGAATGTATGCATAGGGGTTATTCTGTGCGTGTGTGTTTGTGTGTGTATGTCTGTGTGTGAATGTATGTATGAGGGTTATTCTGTTTGTGTGTGTACTGGTGTGGGTGTATGTCTGTGTGCGAACGTATGCACGGGGGTCATCTGTGTGTGTGTCTGGGCATGCACGCTCCTGTGAGTATGTGTGAGTGAATGTGTGTATGCATAGACTTTGTGTATTTGAGTGCACTTAAACACGTACATGCATTGACATACACATGCACACATAAAGCTCATCTATGCATACATGCACATACACACGTACACACACACGGGCACACAACACTCACACAGGGTGTTGTTTCCTCATAAGAGTTGATGACTGAGCAGAACATGCTTACTCTGGGTTTAGCAGGCCAGCTCTATAGTGCGTTCCCATAAATCACATGGGCCCTCTCTCTGAATCAGCTTTCCAGACGAGACAGTGCCATCAAAGTTCTGCGACTTTGATCCTTTCATTTGTTTATTCGTTTTCATTTCTCTAATGCATCAGGCACTACCACTAGGTAAACACAGCACTTCAAATCCCACTAAGCGAAGTAAAACCATCTCAATCCCACTGTGCTTTGACTCAGCACTGGCATCTTACAATACTAACAATACCAACCTTACAAGACTCAGCAGAGACATGAAAGCCCTTTCAGATGTGGTTTTGCTTTGAGAGGGAGGTCATTATGCCGCCCCGTGGGAGAGAACAGCTTTTTGGGAGATTGCTTTTACTTTGTGTGCTCGCCCCCTCCCCTCTTTGAGAGCCAATCTGAGTACTGACATAAGCAGGATTAGGCCCCTCCCCCACCTGCCCCACAACCCATTTAGGATTAGCCCTCCAGGGAAGGGGAGGCCACCGCTCCCGGACACTACGGTGAAAGGACGAGAACCCCCCGTTCGATTGGGGGGCCCAGTCCGGCTCCTGAGTTCACCAAGCCCCCCTGGACACCTCCTCAGAGCAGGGGACAAAGAGCAGCGGCTATCACAGGGTGGGCACAATCGAGGAATTGAAAAATCAAAAATTGATTCGCTCACATATTAAGCGAACGGGGAAGAAACCACGGACGGGAAGCGCATCCACGGCGACACGCCTGGAACCCGCCGGAACAGGGCCGTAATTGTCGGAAAGCTCTCTGCAATGAAAATGGGAGGCTCTCCAAAGAGCCTCTCCAACACAACACTTTTATTATTAGGTCTGTTGCCCGGCAACTCCAGATCATTATATTTCCTGCGTTGTGATGATAACACAGCGCGCAAGTGACATTCTATTAGCCCGCTATAAAAATATGGCGGAATAATTTGCTTTAAAAGGGGAGCCATTTTTCGATGGAGCAAGGGCCGCGTTGAAACACATCGCTGCATAATTATTTCATTCTTGTTCAAAGTTGGGTTGAGTGAAAATGTAGAGGAAATAAATTGCCATAGACAAAATCTTTGCAGGAGATTAGGAACAGGAGCACTTTGACTGACACTGAAATGCCAGTTTTGTCTTACCTACTTCAGCACGTGTTCTTGAATAAGTTCACTTTAATTTTTAATTCTAAAATATCACTTTCATCAAGAGTATGGGGAGGATCTTATCTCAGTTTTACCTCCCAATTGCATTTAAGAATTAACAATTATGATTCAACATCCATATCTGAATTGAGCTTCATTTTATTTTATTTTTTAAATCTGGAAAAGTTTTTAATTGGACATTCCAATCACATACTGGGTCAATGGCCTTTTGCTATGTGTCTGCAGTAAATAATCTGCACTTCCAGGAAATGACTTTCTAGTAGATCCTGAGTGCTTTTTAAGATGACCTCCTTCCCTGAGAAGACCAGCACAGTGGCCAGACTGCCTGTAGACCCCAGTACAGTGGAGTGCAAGAATTTGGGAACCCTTGTTTTAAATGTCTGATAAAATGTCACAGGGTTAAACATTCTGCTAATTTTAAAGCAAGACTGCTTTTTATTTCCATGTTATACTGTTTATTAGCTTTTTTTTTTTTTAAGGAAAAGGGCCCTGTGCAAAAATTTGGGAACCGTTTTGGATTATTCCTTTGTTACTTAAAAAAAAGATTACTACAAAGGTCTAGACCCAGGTAATTTACTCATTAGGGCTTCAATGAGTCAGGTGAGTATAATTATAGGGCTGAACATCTTATTCTGAAGTACCTCCATGCCTTCTAAAGTATCCAGTGCTGGAGTGGCTGTTCTGACTGGTGCTAACAACCATGGGTTCAGTCCAAGGATTTCACAATGAAGATGGTTCATTTCCACCAAGAAGGAGAAGGCTAAACTCTCTCTACCTATTTCCACTGTCAGAAACATTAGAAAATGGAACAGTTGAAGTCAAGGCAAGGTCTGGAAGACCAAGAAAGATTTCAGATAGAATGGCCTGAGACCTGGTGAGAAATTCTCAGAAGTACTCACACACCACTGCAAAAGAGCTGCAAAAAAGAATAGCAAACACAGGTCTAGCTGTTCACAGGACAACAATACAACAAAGAAACAAAGAAATGTGTATAAATGTTGCCATGCTGCCATGTAGTGTGGCTGATAGAAGCTGCTTTCTACCTTGACAGTCTTGTCTTCTGGTCATCAGTATGAATAAATTAGACCTATTAAAAACCACTGGGTACACAGTTATGATAATGCTGTCAATTCTTGAGTAGCCTAATGGGGAAAAAATGGGAAAAGGGAAGAAAATATTTTCAATCCAACTACATTATTGAGTAACATCAGAACAAAACAGGTCATGCTGGAAATGTGAAATCAAAGAAATCGGATACAAGAATAAACAATTCTAAAAACCGTAGTGATTTTTGACATAATTACAACATTGATAGAGTAACATCGATTGGAAGACCTCAGCGTGACAAACAGCAGTGCTGTGATTGTCGAGACTGCGCCCATCTCAGAGGACTTGCGATTGTCAGGGCGATGAGCGGCTCGTACACTGATAATTCCCCTCAGGTGAATATCCTCATTAGAGCGAGAAGAGCCAGGCGGCTCCGGGGTCGGGAGGTCAAAGGGTCAGCGGGTCAAGGCTCCTGCCGCCGTGCCTGATTTCCCTGCACGTTGTCCGGGTCCCTGTCCGTGTCAGGCACCGGGCTCTCATCAGCAGGAGAGCCTCTGAAAAAAAGGGAAGGAAAAGTAGGGAAAAAAATCGCCCAGGGCGGTCAGAGAGAACATCACCTGTGGCCGCGTCTGACTGACAGCCGGGCGTCCCCCCGCGCGCGGCGGGGTCAGCGCGCAGGTCGTGCAGCCCCGGCAGCCAAACTCAAACGCAGCGCGCAGCAGCCAGGAGAAGTCAAGGGTTGGAAATCAGGTCGCTCACCGCGCGTTGAAAGCGCCACGATTTCTATTGGCTAGCGTATTGGGGGGAGGGGTGGTCTGAGGCAGGGGAAGGGGGGTGGAGGGGGCGGGGTTGAGGAGCAGGTGGGGGGTGTAATATACAAAAGAAATGTTCAAAATCTCATCGCGGTTGTGTGGGAGTCATTGTGACTGGGTGTAGTGTGTGTACCCGCAGATGGAAATGACTTGGTTTGTATCATGCTTTAAGAACAGCAGAAAACAGGAGGTATCCACATTTTCCATATTCTCCTTATTCCCATTTTCACTTATGCCCTCCATTATATTGTGTCACTATTTATAATGCAGGATCTGCGTGGTGTATTTCACCTGATTCTATACATAGAAACTCAGGATTGGTCAGTTGGATAGTAACATGAATATATATGAACCATGATTATGGGGGATCCCAATGGCAAAAGCAAACATTGCTCACCAAAATATCTAAATTACAGTAGGCGCCTGGATTGGTAAGCAGAACACTGACTATGTGTGGAGCCTTGTTTCATTTTATTTTATGCGTAGTCCTTTGAGGGTAGTGTACGTTACCTTTTTGTCTACTTTGTTGTGGTTTTCACGGCTGGGTGGTATGTTGGCCTGTCTCTCCCCTCCACCACCTTCCAGCTCTAGGCTTTGGCAACAAGGGTGGTTACCTAGGGCGCAGTCTGTCTGGGGGGCTGCCAAATTAAGGGATTTTCTCTCGATTCCGTGCGGTGTGTCCACGTTAGTTAACTCCCCCAGACTGCATATCACATACCCCTCCACCCCCACCATCAGTGCCCACTATCTACCTGAATCTTTTGAAGACAGATCCAAGAGATTCAGTTTGCATGTCCTGAAGCTGAAAGGACTAAGGCTCACACCCACTCCATTAAAATGTATTGTATTGTAGGACATTTTAAATTACTTTTGCAGTTATATGCTTACAGACCACAACATCACTGGGCAGGTTAGTATGTAATAATTCATTTGTACTATAGAATAACTATTTTGTAGGGAAATCATGATGCACTTAGTGACTATAACGTTTACACTGAATCTGAGATGCTGAAAACATATGATCAAATGACCATGCCAATGTTCCTATGCAATATACAAACCACAATATTCAATATTGACCTCAGGTAAAAACACTGTGAATAGGGGAAAAAACTGTAAAACACTGCAAAACTCAAAAAAAAAAAAGGGTTTGTCCACATACAAAATGTTAATTCTGTGATACTAATGGCCAAGTCATTTTCCATTCACATGCAGCAAGCCACTCAAATTAAATGATAAAGGCAACTTTTGAACCACATGATATTAGCAAAGCATGTAGGTGAGTTATATGAATACAAATAGAGGCCACTGTGTATATATTATCAAGACGTTATTTTTTATTAGCAGTGAAAGAAATCCACGAACAGAAACGTATAATAAAGCAGAGAGGTATCGGACTATATATCTGGACATAACATTCGTTTTTTGTTATGCCTACTTGATGACTCAGAGCAAGGATGTTTTTCCCCCTGAACCTGAATGTTATTTTTGAAACTTTTCCCAGGGATAATTTCTTGTCAGACATCACCCGTTTCTCTGGCTCACTGAAAGATCATTAACAATTTAGAGGGCAAAGGCCCCCAGATGCACTTATTGCTGTCAAGGCTGATTCAATCTCCGTTACCCTCGCACTCCTAATGAAGCGAGCACTCCTGCCATAGTGACTAACATAGACTCACCTACATCATCATATATCACACGCAGGGCCGCACTGTGCAATTCACTGCACAAACATGGAAAGGGGCTTTGTTTTTATTTTTTTATTTTTTTATCAGGGACATTTTCAGTTTCCACATCAATGCGCCAGAGTTAGCTAATGAGCTAATTTTCATCTGTAATCCCTAACCTGCATGTCTTTGGACTGACATTTTGACAATTGAAATGAATGTGGTAGGTTGTGGTCTTATTTCTCCTTGTTATGTGTTGTCCACATGACGGTCAAATTGTTCCATTTGAATTCATTCGTTATTTTATTGATAAGTGAATTGAAAAACTTTTTCTAATGACTCAGAATGACTTAACCCATTATGGACTAAGGTGCCCTACAGAAAACCCATACAAAGGCCTAGGAATGACAATGCATTTCAATAGTCTTGTGTCTTGAAAAGCAGTCATATTGACAAATACAATGCTGGCGTCACATCCGTCTGTTAAGATATAACAACAGGTCGCATCCGCCCATAAGGGGTTAAGCACTCCGTTGTAAAAATATAACCTGTGCGTTTGCTTACACTCCGACTGGATATGATGATGAAACTGCACCTGGATTTTTTTGTATTTACGGTATTGATGAACTGTCAGGTGTCCCACCTGACAACATGGGCCATGGCAGTGGCTGAACACCCACACACCAACTGTCAGTGTAAGCAGGAGATTCTGAATGTATATATCACTTTCTGAAATTAATGCAAACAATGAATTTTTTATGGTTTTATTTTTATGGTCTCATTTTCCTTCCTTGTAAACAATTCTGTTGAAGTGGCATCCTGGTATCAGAAACGTACAGACCGTGTGGAGGGGGGTAATAGTTTTCAGTATTAATGTATATTAAAATATTACTGGATAATTGGAAGGCCTAAACTGTAGTGGTCAGATGCCCTTTATATTTATGGGATTTCTGTATTTCTTTAACCTTGGAAAGCAAAGATGTTTTTGCATGCTTTGAAAACTTTGCAGTTGGCTGCTGGGGCATTACGCCCAAAGATTCCCAGTCAAAACAATTAGAAATAATTCCTGGTTGTTTCAAGAGTACAGATCTAAAGATAAACATAAATGAATCAATAAGAGGAAGTTACATAACAGTTACAGAACTGTTCAAATATACCTACATACTGTGCTATATTCTAGTACTCCCACTACTAATGCAAGGTTTGTGAAGAGCACAAATATTCATTAGTTTAAAAAAAAGAACCTTCCACTTGGGGCTCATACCATGGAAAAATATTTCATTATAAAAGCTTACTGCATGCATACGACAGTGGACTGCTCAGAGCCAATCAGAATTTAATTAGCCACATCAGCAAACAACAGCTTGGAGCTTCCAGCTCTTTCTCTCCGACACGCTGCATTATGTGAAGACAACGAGCAGACACCCGCTTCGTTCCCTGACCCTCGTCACTTTTGGCACAGAGAGATAAGTGTACATGTGACATCACCACTGTACGGGTTCTGAAGCAGCTGTGCACTGCTTATTTCTTCACGGGAGGGTAGAATGACATTTCTAATTTAATTTAGTGATATTTATTTGGCTGCTTTCTGATATCTGGGCTGGAATTACTCATTTGCTAAGCAACCCACCTTATCTCAGCCAACTCACAATGCAAACAATTTTCCGAATGTTACTCATTTTTTAACCCGGTTTCACAGATGGATTTTTAACGGAGCAATTGAGGTGAAATTAAATTGCGCAAACTGTGTAGTATGAGCAATTTAAGGGCTGTGTGGCAATTATGAGGGTACTGTGTACAGTGTTTCATCTAGAATTCAAACTTGGAACCTGGACCAGGAACTAGAACCACTACTTTCCAATATACTACTGCACCATGAAAGGCAAATACTGGTTTCCTGGTTTCATAAAGTCATTTCTCCAGCTTCAAAATTTGTGACAAGAAAACTGTTTCAATTGCAAAACAAGAATTACAGTTCATGATGGTGCTGAATGTATGAATATTTGCTGACAGATAGACAGTGGATACATACATGACAATTATGTTTGTGGTCATCAAAACTAGTTTAAAAAATTAGAAATTTGATTGCAATTTCTAGTAGGAATTGCAACATCTAGAGGTCCTTCCAGTTCACCTGCTCACTTCTCTTTCTCTACCCCCATGTGTGGCTGTGCATTCTAATGCATGGAGCCAGAGCTGTTAGAATGCCCCTAGTTCCTACAGTACAGCCACCTTTCCTGGCCTTTCCAAGCATAGTTAACAAAAGAGGGGGGTAAACCCTCCAAGGACTACAGCGAGTTTCTCCACTTATTGAACTCATGAATAATTCAGAGATACAACATAGCAATAGTGTGTGTGTGTGTGTGTGTGTGTGTGTGTGTGTGTGTGTGTGTGTGTAGTAGGGGGGTTACTGGGCATGTGTATTCACCAGGGGATTTCTGTATCTACGTCCATTGATCACGGTTTGGCCACCTTCCGCATACTATATCAGGAAGGACCTGGCAGCAGAATGCTTTTCCAATTAAAAAACCATAGACCTATGTCCTATAGTGGCTTGCCATGGTGTTATACCAACATTCTCAAGAATTTCCAAAAACGACCTTTAGGACTACTGACAACTCTTAGAATATACTATTCTTGCGCAATGTACCTACATATTGCAGCGGTGTTGTAGCAGCATTGCTCATATTTTGCCGAATTTCGTTTATCCAGCCAGTGTTGCATAGCATTTGAGGTGTGACCTCATCTCAGTGCCCCTGGAGGTAGTTGTTCTATCTTAATCACATCAGTGTATTATTCCAGCATTACAGACAGCCAATGAGTTCAGTCCTCTGAGCATTAGTGTATCTCAGCTCAGATGCTATCATCTTAGGTCGTCGTAACGCACTCGTTTCCTTAAATAGGAATTTGAGTGGGGTAGTATGAGAAATTAATATATATTTTTTATTCTTATTATTTGCTTACTGGCACAGTATATGAGTCTCTGTTTTAATCTTGGTAGAAGGATTTCAGTATTGATATCTTTGTTAGTCAAAGATATGTGGCCAGAGAAAAAAAGAAATTGGAATGTAACTACTGTCATGAATCTGGGGGAATACAAAAATTTGGGGTTTTAGACAGTCGGGCAAAACTGTAACACAACACTATGAATCACATTTTCATACTTTTCTATCAGATTAATGCATTTAACAGAAGCAAATGCCCATTTAAAAAACAAACTCATCTCATATAGCGTAGAATGTCAAGCATGACATATTTCAGCATAACCAATGCTTGCATTTTCCATTTTGCTAAACTATATGCATACTGATGCTTGTTTGCAAAGAGGAAATGAAAGCTCCAAATTAAATCAGAAGGAAGTTCAAAAAGCCCATTTATCACAAGTGGCTAAGTGTGAAAAATGGAAAATAGCACAGGCAGGTGGGTGAGGACTTTTATTCTATTTTCTGTTTCCTTTTTTATACTTAGCGTCTTGCTGTGCTGTTAATGGCTTTCTGGTTTGATGAGAACTCATCCCAGCCTGCAGCAACGTCCCCACACAGAGATCGTCTCTCGATCAGCAATCGGCTGAATCTGAAGATAATGAAGGTGGAGATCGGAGAGAGGGACAGCTTTTGCGCGGATACCGGGTTTTGTCTGCAAATGCAAATCGTCTCCAGATGCTTCCACTACAGAATTTAAATAACGGGGTGCATCGCCCCCTTTCACACCTGAGCCACAAGGGAACTTTGATTACCGGCTTTGATAAACCGTGGAAAACGTCTCTCTCAAAACCCCAGCCATTAACAAAAGGCCTTTTAATCACTATTCATTAATTTCACCTCTATGAAGCCCGTGTTCCGAAATACAGCTCTATCCTCCGTTCCTCATCAAAAGCATTCCTAATTGCCTCATAATATGAGAAACGGAGGGGACACGTGTTGCGCAGGTTTGAAACGGCAGTTCAAAGGGAGAGAAACATCGGTGAGCTGTGAATAAGTGTAAAACAAAAGCACCCTTTAAGGTAGTAATGAACGCATTCGTTCATGTGTGTGTGCCATCAGGGTCCCTTCTGCAGTCTGCACATCCTTCAGGCGGTAGTGGGTACTGATGAATCAGGCAGCGATGAAAGACCCCAAGTCCTAAGCACATTTTAGAGAATTACACCTATGGATATTCTGCTGGATGAAGAAGAGGTCGGCAGCCCAGTACAGTCTAGATCAAATAACTTTACCCACATCTGTAGAAATAATGGGAAGATGCTAGTGTTGGCAGAAAGCACATTCTACAGTCAGTGCTAGGACCTTGATTCAGCGTTCCAGTGTTGCATAAAGAAAAAACAAAGAAAAAACCTGTTGAGAAAGTAACACTTCAAATCCTTATTCAAGCTTAGGGATACAGTAGCTCACGGTAACAGTCCAGGCCTACGTCTTTAATTTACTTCCTCCCAACATTTCAGCCTTACCTGGTTTCCTACAGCTTAACAGGTTTAATTGATGCCAATGCAGCCTCACACTATATGAAGCACAAATCAAATGTAATCCTGTTTCATTAGTTTGACTCATTTTCCCATAGAATATTTGCTAAATGAGTTGAGTTGGAGAAGAAGAAAATGGTCTGAGAGGAAAACAATTCTTATCCCTGCTTTTCAGAATGATGGGGCCAATGAATCTTATCTGATTGTGACCCTACAGGACAGTTTTACATCCCTGGACTAGTCATTTATGACTGCAAATGCATGCAATTATTTTCCCCCCATCCCATTTTGATTATGCTGGTATATGAATGTCCATTCAATGGAAAATGCCACTGCACACATAAAAAAGCCTTGCAGTACAAAGGGTCCTCCTTATGCAACATTTATTCTCATATGCATGCAGCTCTATCTAAAGTGTTATCTCTCCAAGGAGTTTTTCTTGTCAAAAAAGCTTTCCCACTCATTTATTAGCACTCAGAAATCAGGATGAATTTGTGCCCTTGCACTTGTTGGTAAATTGTCTTCTGAATGTCAGAGTGCTCATTAAAAACCATTAAGGCTTCAACTGTACCAGATGGGACTTGTTTCAAAAATAGTTTCCATGGTACCAGGCCAAATGTATACGATCAGGAGGGGGATTCAAATACCTTACTTTGCTGCCGTGTTCCGTTCAGTAGTGCAGTAGTGCTTCAAATAGATTTTCATTGAATGTTGTTCCAACTAATAGTTGACAAGATATATATTTCTTTTAAATAAATTGTAACAACAGTGGGTAGCAATTACTGCTTCAGGACAGTGACGATATACCATGTTTCAAAAACAACTTCTCATACTGTATGTACTGATTTGGGTTTCATTGAAGACTCGTATATAGTTGCTCTTTCTATATTTCTTACATATGATACTGTATATAACTTTTTTTTTTAAATCTTTGACTGGTAGGAGTAAAGAGAGAACCGTGTATTAGCTGATTTTTGGGAGCAGTTTTAGGTGATTGTTTTCCGTCCAATCACTACGAATATGAATCGTCATTAATGCTGCTTACTGAGTAGACTTTACTAAGACTTTACCTTTAACAAAATAACACACCTGTTTTTTTGGAATGCTGTCTCTGATGACATCAGATTCTCTTGTGTGAACTGTAAACACATGAAGGGTTCTGAGCATTCATCAGGTGCTAAAAGGCACCCTTTTGCAGGCTGTTTCACCAAGCCCTGTGTGCATGAAGTCTGAGGCACGCAAACCTCATTAGCGAGCCCTCTGCCCGTTATAGTAAGGAACAGAGGAACCCCAAGGCATTCCTGACGGTGCTTTTTTGACCAGGTTGCTCTCCAAATTAGGGGAAATGTTCTGTTCTTTCGTCTAACTGATCACACTGTCGGCTAAGAATAGCTCTGATTATTCAAACTCCGTGCCCAGCTGAGGATTTTTGCTTTTTGAGGTGATTGTGTTTTCCCTCTCTTTCACACGGACAGGCCCCAGCTTTCCGTGGTCACCTGAGAATGCAGACTTGGACGAAGCTCTGCTTTTTTTTTTGTTTCGATAATTAGGTAAAGAGCTTTCTTGGCCACGAAACCCAGTTGCCTGGTAACGGCTACGCAGGGCAACTGCGGAGGGGAAGGCTGAAGAGATGTCACTAGCTAGAGATGACAATGAAACTCCATTAGCAGATTCATAAACCCAGTCAGGTAATTACACTACAGTTCAGCTCGTCTCAGAGCAACATGTAGCTCTCGACATTTCTGCAAGTGAATCATATCTCAGGCTGACAGAATCATTATAAGATGGTCACTATATTTCCCCAGTCCCTCAATCCCAACGGTGACCTGTCCCATTGAACATTCAAGAACATAACATTGGCTGCAATTAGTTCACCTCCTGTATATCTGATGGATGGAGTGATTACGTTGAGTTTGTGGATGATGATCAATGTATTTATAAAGCAATGACCTGTCAAGTGCTCTTCAAAGGCTATAACACCACCTCTTCAAAGCAGACATTTGACTACCTGTTCCTTCAAGAGCAGGGGTTGGGTGTAAGATAATGAACTGACTACCTACAGAGGACAGCATCACCCTGCACACCCTCATACTTCTCCAGGACACCCACATCTGCCGCTCAAGAAATGGTAATATACTTTGCCATTAAATAATAGATATAATATACCCATAGAAAATATGTGTGAAAACGGCTCTTAATGCATTTTTTGCTATTTATGGATTTATGGTTATTTGATGCCTTTAACTTGTTGAATAACCTATGCACTTGTATGTCTTTTTTGGATTAAAAGCATCTGCTAAATGTAAGTATTGTAAGTATTTCAATAAATAAATTGAAGAATAACTTGAACACAAACCAAATACATTTGTGGTAACTTAGCATGATTGTGAAAAGGATCCAAGTCCTCTTAGATATCACCTGTGCCTCCTCTCCTCTGGGTGTTTTCTCTGAAAGCTTTGAAAGTGATCTCCTGCTCCTCGTATCACTGAAAGTGCAAAGGACAAGCCCAGCTCTGAGCCGTGGACAGGGCAACACAGGGGCGCACTGTTTCATGGGATTATCCCTGCAGCCACCTCACTCAGTGTTGAATCGCCATTCTGCATGGTTTCCACTGAGTCATAGGGAAGAGGGAAAAATATTAACCTGATTACCTTGTCACCCACAGCCAATAAGAGCCCAAACAGCCAATAAGAGCCCAAACCCAACCCCCACAGAACTGAGTGTGCAGAACTGAATGCACTATTATGTACCGTGTAGGCTGTAATGGCACATCTCTGTGACAAAGCTCCTGTAAATGTTATGAATCATCAGGGCCCCAGCACTTTGTCACCTAATGGAAGGTCTCATGCCACCTGAGACGGCTTTTAACAATGCCTGCTGCAGCATGTACTGGCTGGACAGCTCAGACACCTCTGATTTTGGTTGGATACAGAAGTGTGGGATTTGAGGGTTGGATGCTGTGGATGATTTTGCTGGAAGTGTCTTTAAAACTATTTTATTATACACTTGTATATACCTTGTCTACAGCACATTATACAAATAGTACATCTCTCCATAACTTTCAAAGCACACAAAACGCTTGAGAGAACATTAAGAGAACTTCATAAATCCAATTTACTGAATAATTGGCTCAAATTAAATGTTTGGTTTTTTTTGTATTGAAAGTCTTCATAGAATACCCATATGTTCATATAATACTAATAGATATAATACTAATAGGGCGGCCTGTAGAGTAGTGGTTAAGGTAAATGACTGGGACATGCAAGGTCGGTGGTTCTAATCCTGGTGTAGCCACAATAAGATCCGCACAGCCGTTGGGCCCTTGAGCAAGGCCCTTAACCCAGCATTGCTCCAGGGGAGGATTGTCTCCTGCTTAGTCAAATCAACTGTATGTCGCTCTGGATAAGAGGGTCTGCCAAAATGCCAATAATGTAATGTAATATACAAATAAGTCATTGCAGATTGCATTAGTAAGACAGTGTAGCTAGTAATTGCAGAGTTTGTGCAATTATGAATACTGTATTATGTTTATTAGTGGACATACTGTTCTTACCTCCAGTCAAAACAGCCCGCAGTGTCCTGAGGATGACTATCTCAGCCAGGTGGGTCCCCTGGGGTGTGTGTGGGGAGGGACAATGGCGGGACTTGGGGCAGAGGGCACCAGAGGTCTCCTCTCTTTTTCCCATCCTGCCTCTCTCTGGTTTCCCCTCTCCTTCAGGCGCCCCACTCCAGGGCCTAGATCGTATGCTGTTGTTACTCCCCCTCTTTGATCCATTCATGTGTGAGGCCACAGTGGGGTAGCTTGATGAAGGATTCCTCAAACTGCTACTCCTCTTACTGACGGATACTGGCCTATTGTTGACCGACTCACAGCCTCCCAGCCCAATTTGGAGTCCCTTCTTTCTAAAACAAGAGGCCGATCTCTTTGAAGTTGCCCCAGTGAGGCCTGGGACTGAATACAGCACTGGCAGGGCTTCAAACTATATTGTTGTTTTGGCAAAGCCACAGTGAAATTCCTCTCCAGCAAAACTTATCGCAAGCGGCTGGAAGCTACTCTTATCACCTTCCCCCATTCCCAAAGCAATGCTGGGGGGGGGGGGGAGGACCACACTCCTTTCCATTACAGAGCAGGTGAGATTCTAGCACAGTAATGTTCTGTTGCGTTTGTAACCAACACTTAATACGTGTACGGTGGGGGGGGGGGGGACCACACTCCTTTCCATTACAGAGCAGGTGAGATTCTAGCACAGTAATGTTCTGTTGCGTTTGTAACCAACACTTAATACGTGTACGGTGCTGACGCATATCCACAGATCTACAATATATTACCGACAGTTTTTCAGTGTGCGTAAACATTACATTACATTACATTACATTACATTATTGGCATTTGGCAGACGCTCTTATCCAGAGCGACGTACAACAAAGTGCATACCCGTAAACGGGTTGGTTAACGTCGAAGTACTATTTCCTAAACTCGACTGTGCAAAAATGACAGGCTACTCTGTTTTACAACCTCACAGCTAGGCGCGAAAGATTGAATTTACGTCAAACACACATTCAGATTGCTTCAGTTGGAGACATCGTGGAATTGAAATAGAAGTCTTGACAGATTTCCGACAAATCTGAAAATTGTTTATGTGGAGACAGTTCTAAAAATCCTTTGTGTTTTACAAGAGAGTATGATGACAGACCCAAGGATCAATGGCGGCTTCACGCTGACTTTAATCTAGATTAATATATTTGAAATGTGTTCGGTCTGATTTCACGCAACAATATCCAACCTCGACTGCAGGCGCGATTTTGTGATGGAAAGATAGCGAAAACGACGGAGAGGTGGATGAGCTAGAGGATCCAGGCATTTAATGGGGAACAGAATTCATCCTCCAGCGCTAATCAACGTCTCCACTTTGTGCTTCAGTTTGGATAAAATCGCGTAGGCTTGGGCCTACAGGCTGATTGCTTCTGATGCTTAGATGAGTTTTCCCAAATCGTTCTCTGATGCATGAACACTCAAATGAAATTAATTTTGAAATAAAACTATTAGCCTATTACAGAAAACTTTCTTTTAAGATAAATGCCTGCGTTTTTGATCACGGAGTTAATTGCTTAGCAGCAGCTGTTCTCATCAAGGGAGTGACATAATAGGCTATTTATCATAAATGATATACTCTGTAACTGGCTTAGCTATATTTCCGAGTTTAGGTCATCCTATAACATGCGGAGTCAGTTGTTGTAACGACTATACTGTACAACGACAAATAATACAATTAAGTATACATTTACACTAACCTTTTTTAATTACAGTGAATCGGTTACCCTCATATACAGAATACATTTGGTCAGTATTGTAGCTCTTCCGAAGATGCATATTGTAAAGATTGTTTTACGACTGATCAAATGTAGTGACTTTTAAAACATAAAAAACGGATAGCCTAAAGGTCAGATCCTGCAAGACCCAACCTGGGACTAGAGGCTTATGCCTGTAATAAATACATCATTTTGTATTTGGTGTGGAGATCTAACAATGTTGGACACAACCACCAAATATAAATTATGAGCATGCATCATGAGTTCACTGGAGCAACACTTTATCTCAGCAATATGGTTTCTTAACAATTGACACTCATTAACTGAAACTAGTGATGTAGAAAAATGTCAACCTCCCTAAGGCTTTATTGTTGGACATTAGCATCAAACTATAATGGGAGACTTCAGTGCCAACCATGGAAGTCCCTCTAAACCATAGAGTATATGCAGGAGCTGGAAACGGTACGAAGAGCCACGCTGGAACATTTTGGAATGATACGTTTTATTGTGTAGCAGTTTGTGTGGTTGTTTCGGTCTTGACATTTAGTAAAAAATATTTAGATTTACAGGTTACATATTTTCAGAATGCTTTTTATGTGAACAAGTTTCATCAAGTTTCAAAATACCATCATGGAAGTTTTATTTTTCTTTCAAAAGTCTGATATTCCCCATTCATATTAAATGAGGTCCAACGTTTTGCACTCAACATACGCAGTCGTGGCTTACGTCCGGGTCTTCACAAGCTTAGATTAGCTGAAGGCATGCTTGCCTGTCTAGTTAAACGTGCATATCTGGCAAGCAACTCAAAAGCTAAAGCTAGTAGCCTATACAAATGAAATATAGAATACCTAGTTACATTTATGCAAATGGCAGTTGAGCTGCCTTCAAAATGTAAGGATAGCAAATCAATGTGAATACTTTTTGAACAGCAAACATCTGATCACAATCAAGAGTCTTAAAACAAATGCAATCACGAGGGATTCAAATTAGAGGTTGTCCAGACACAATTGTAATTATATTACATGATTAATTCTAGGAAAACTGCAACTAAAACTAGGGGACATCTACAATGTTGGAACACAGTACTTGTGTATATCCATAATTTACATTTATTGAATCAGTGGTCACTGGTTGTCAGAAAGGTTTGTCTTTGCTCTACAAATTCTTGGAGCATTAATTGTATAGCTTAATCCAATAAATAAAACCACTTCAGTTATACACTGATAGCCTATAATATATTAACATCAGCATTCCTTTAGTTTTAGTAGGCCTGCTCATCCTTGAGCAGAGAGGTCCACACCTTGCATTTCAAATGGTTTGCACGTGTGTGTACATGTACACATTTCAAAAAGCCCATTTCCCCACACAGTTCTCAATTTTAAGTTGGATTTTAGTTAAAAGTATAATTAGTTCATGATTCTCATGCGTGCATGGTTATTTTACAGGACAGAGGTTTTAATGATCAATAATATGCTAGCCTTGTTTGATCAGACCATTTGTTCATTTTGCAGCTTGCCATTGGTGCCTTTTTGCATTTGTTATTTGTATTGTCATTCTATACTCAGAGGCTGGAATAACATAATTGTTCCATTTCCATTTCATAGGTCTTAAACTACATCGGCTCCTGAACCAATTCCTATAACCATTATAAAGGCACAAAATTACCAAAGTTCAAGCACAGTACTCAGACAAACATTACACACCGGTAAGTGAAACAGCCAAATTAAATTAAAGCAGAAATAAAATGACACTAGGATTACACTGGCAAAAAGCAGCCAAATGTTTGAAACTGCTTTACAAAAGCAGAATGCCATTTTTTTTTTTATTTAAAGTGAATAAAATTACCTAGACAGGAAAGCTGAAATAAAAGTCCATTTTATTGTTTAGCCATGTCATAACCATGTTTCCAAAATAAGCACAGCAGGCTACAACAACTCGTTCTCATTAAACTACCTTTGATAGCATTTTTAAAAAATCCATTTCCCCACCCCCTGAGGAAAAAAATAAAAGAAATAAAAAGAAAAGGAACCCCACCTCCCCCCTTTGGAACAGACACTGAAAACATTTTCTATGCTTGTTTAAGCATTTATAAGAATGCATTTCCATTTGATTTTATATAAAAAGCTACACAATGTTACACTTTATTCCGAATACAATTCAACTGATTAAGTATTAGTGTTCTACACCATTACGTGAAAATTTTAGAAACTGATGGAGCATTACCACTATAACTTAACACTACAGGAGACTCAAAGGAATACAAATGACTGCAAAAAAAATGATTGAAAAAGACAAACAAAAAAAGTCTAGGGCTAGATTTAAAGCAAGCTAGGTCAGTACCATACAGAGACTGAGTAATAAAAAAATAGTGTAAAAAAGAAACAGGCAAGGCTAAGGTTTGGAACTCCATCTTTAGATCCTCCTCTTCAGCATTCTTTCATTAGGCATCCGCTCCAACAATTCCTTCATAGTACTCCTCGTCAACCAAAAAGGACCAGAACAAAAAAGTTATACTTCCACGTGTTCCCATAGGAAACTCAGCTTGTGTTAGTGTGTCAGGCACTTTCCGAGATACTAGCCCCCCCACTCAAGACCTCCAGCAACTCTACAGGCCAAATCACGATGCAGGTTCATTCAGACGATACAGCTGTGGAGAAAAATGAAGAAATCTTGAGCATCGAGAGCATCTGTAAACACGCTACACTCATTTTGTCCTCCAGTCAGGAAGGACACATGATTTCTCTTGATATACACGTTCAGTTTAGTTCCTTGAATCTAATGGTGAGCTCTGAAATTCAATTAAAATCAGCTGCATGTGGTGTTGAGTGAGACACTAAACTTGCAAAAGCCCAGTTTATGCAGCAGTGCTCCATTTTCCTGCCTCAACAAATTCCTAACCAACAAAATATACAAGTCAGGATGCCATGTGTTTCTCATTTGCATTTAAAAGCCTACAGAAGGAACACTTGAAAGAGCCTCAAAAAAGGTTATACATTGGCTTCCCAGCCCCATTAAATGTATGGTGGGAATTTTCCCCCTCGTTTACGGCCCAACTTCTTGAGCTGCTTAATCAGAACCTTCAATATCAATGAACTTCAGAACATTCGTGTCAGTAAGTGTGCCAGAACCGCTTAGAGGGATCTTGGGTGTGGGCGAACAGATCTTTCAGGGTTGGGGGGTGTTTGTAGGGGGGGGGGGGGGGGGGGAGAAACGCATGCCGGTACCAGTTCTCTTTTGAACAGACCCTTTTCTTGGAATTTCACTGGCTTCAATACAACATTCCTTACCTAAAAAGTAGTAGTTATTTACAGATCGGTGTCAAACCAGGCGAGCTGATTGCTGTCGCCTGGGGGCAGCCCGTCGATCAGGTCCTGGGCGTGCCCCAGGTCGGGCAGGCCATCGACTGGGTACTCTGCGCCAGGGTGGTGGCCACCCATGTCATGGTCCATCATAGGGTCCATGCCCATAGTGTCCTGGCCATAGCCCGAGTGGAAGGAGCGGTAGCTAGGGTCTGCAAGGGACAGGAAAGACATTAGCATCCCAGACAGCATAACACTAGATGCATCTCTTCCTCACTGCAGTTGACTGGTCTGTATACACAGCCATGCACCTGCTGGCTGCTCGCCTGGCCGAAGGCGTTTGAGGATGAAGCTAGCCAGGTGAAGATCAGGTTTGGCACAAAGCTTACGCGATTGACTGCCACAGGTATTCATGACCATATTCTCAGAAGGAAAGCTTCGACGAGCAAGAACTGCAAGTTGCAGCAATTGTCCTGGGAGCACAGACAAAGGATAATGGAGGTTTACGTACCATCTGGGCGATAGCCAAGAGGCTCTCCCTGGGCACCGATGTCCAGGCCAAGGTCTCCAGTCTGCATCAAGGGTGGAAGGAGAGGAAAGAACAGTGTGCAAAGGGGGTGCAAAAAAAGACAAAGAAATTAGCCTCCAAAGGATAGTCTGCCAGAGAAAATGTTCCACTGCAGTTCAAAGTCAGTCTCATTTGAGAAAACATCTTGTCCCAATACAGAACATTCCCCAAGAATAATAAATAGGTTCGGCATAACAAGCTTTGATTTCCCGGGTACAATGACTGGCACGAAACGAAAGTATCGCTGTATCTGGGGCAAAAAACAACAACGCACCTCGTTCCAGGTCATGGGCTCCGTCCTGAAGAGGGAGCTGGTGAGCTCGACAGACAGGCGCTTCTTGTAGTCCTGGGGCTTGTCCTCGGACATACGGAACAGCACTGCCGCGGCGTACGTGGCTGCGGAGGGAGAAGGGAGCACAGGTTAGGCTACACGTCGCTTCTCCAGCCCGCGTCCCAAAGCTCACCGCCTGCAGGAGGCGCACTTACCCACGCCCTCGTTGCGGGAGTGCAGGAGCTCTGTGAGGGGTGCGGTGGCTCCCTCCGCCTCGATGGCCTCGGCCGCCTCCTTGTCCTGGGCCAGCTCGCAGAGCACGCCTGCGGCCACCCTCTGGATGTTCTCTATGGGCGAGTACAGCAACTGCAGCGGACGAGAACAGGAGGCGTTAGAAGGGCCGGGTTCGAACAGAAACGAGCCTGGCCTGCAGCTCGACAGAGATCGAGCCCTACCTGAACGAAGAGAGGAATGGTGTTCAGGCCCCTGATGACGATTCTGTTGTGCACGTCCCGGGCCAGGATGTGCAGAGCTCCGGTGCAGCCCTCGACTATCTCCTCCATACGGACGCCCTCCTGCAGGACAGAAACACAGATTTAGCCTATCTTCATCAAGACAGTTAAATTTAACTATCAATACAAAATGTCCCTGCAGCCACAGCTCCTTGAAAGAAATCAAAGTAACAGCACGACCATCAGCAACTACAGGCGTCAGTCCATGGGCACATCGAATGACTCACCACAAACTGCTGCTGTGTTCCTCCCATGGAGGTGCGTCTCTGGGTGTCCTGGTGGGCCCTGACCAGAAGCTGCACCAGCCTGGGGATGGCGCCCTGCTCCCGCAGAGGGGCGTGGTTGGCCGGGCAGAGGGCCAGGTTACGGATCAGTCCCACTGTAGCCTGAGGAGGAACGGGGGATTAAAGCTTTTAAATGGCCGTTATGAACCAGGCACCTCACCAGCATCACACACTGTATTCTCCATCTAAGGAAATGGTCTGACTAGAGCTACTGCACACACATTACTGCAGATGAAGAAAGTGCATTCAAGTGAGTCCAGCCAACCTGATGAGTAACTCGGTGATTAAATGACAAGCTTCAACTTTTGGGATCAGTCCTAGAATTTCAGATTTCAAAATACATACACACTTCTGCATAATTATGTTAGAGGTCCATGAGAGTAAACATGGCATAAGAACACCATACTAACTGTTTAGCCGTTGGAGACTCTTGACTAGGCGTGGTCTTGAGCAACTTGGCCACAAGCCGGATGGGATGCACTTACCTTGATGAGGGGCCAGTGTGAGGGAGGGTGCAGCAGTTTTACCACCACAGGCAGGCCATAGTGCAGCCGCACGGCATTTTGGGCCATCTCGGCGTCCTGGTGCCGGCTGGTGAGGTGGCGCAGGGCGCAGACGGCGGGCTCGGTGATGTCTTCGCGGTCCCCGGCCCTCAGCACGGTGCGCACCAGCGCCTCGATGCCGCCCACCTGGCACACCATCATCTTGTTCTTGTAGTTGTTGCAGGTGAGGTTGGACAGGATGCCCGCGGCACACGTCACCACGTTGATGTCGTCCGAGCCCAGCAGCTGCACCAGAGTCCCAAGGAGCCCCTCCATGCCCTCCTGTTGCATTATGCGGGAGAAGCGGCATCGATTAACAGCAGGCCTAGTTCATGAGACTGGCTGATAAATGGACTGCTGCAAGATTCTGGCTTCTTCAACTTTGCTTTCCTCTCCCGGACATGAAACGTACTCCGTTTCAGACCAAAAGGCCATCGGTTTCAGATCAGGCCTATAGCAGCTTCCAAGTACAAATCTTCTAAAAATTACTTAAGTATAATCATTAACATTTAACCATTTTCTAGAAGACTAATTGAGTCATATTCTGAGGCATTATATTCCAGAAGAACTGGGAAGCCAAGTTAAAGACTCCAGCCTGGGCAATGTTCGCTTTACCAAAACTGGCTTAATACTGGCATGTAAGCAGGGAAAAGGCTACTTTTTACCTGCATCACATCTACTTCAGCTAAAGGCGTCTTCTCCATGGAAAGGTA
Organism: Conger conger; assembly: GCF_963514075.1. Lineage (NCBI taxonomy): Eukaryota > Metazoa > Chordata > Actinopteri > Anguilliformes > Congridae > Conger > Conger conger. The sequence continues at coordinate 19,012,874 of NC_083768.1, forward strand.
AGGAGACAGAAAGAAAGCTCTTATGTAGGAGAAATTTAGGGAGGAGCACAAGAGTCGGTGTGGCACGAGGCACTCTTACCTGCTTCGTGGCGGCGTCAGACAGATTTCTCAGAGTCCACAGGCAGTTCTGGACTAGGCGCTGGCTGGGGTCTGTGAGGTGCAGTCCAAGGGCCTGCATACCACCTGAAAACAAAATGTACACTGGGCTCAGTACTGGCTGCTGCTTGATCTTTAAACATGCACAATGTAGGCTAAACCTTGCTTGCTCAAGGACTCTGGTCAAGAACGGTTATACCAGACTCATCCCCATGGGCAAGGAAAGCGTGCCTACAGCACAATGCCCTTCACAAAGCTCCAAGGCTGTGTTACAAATTATCATAAATCAACTTGGGCGGTACAAAAATAGTCCAAAGGAGAGGGAAGAGAGAAACTACAAAATAGGACACCTGAATGTTAGGGAGAAGTTCAGTGCCATTAGAGGTCATGGTTCTCGAATGCAATCATTGCCACCATGTGGTGTACTGCCGCTCTTTTGCCCTCATTACACCTGATGTGAGAGTAAACACCCAAACTTGAGGCTGTGTGAAATTAATGGTTCCAGGAGAAATTATCCTGAACCAAGGCGATACACATGGTGGTGATGATCGTTATGGAGTTAGTTAAATGTTGCGATACCACCCAGCCTTGTTTTCTATAGGAAAGGGAAGGACAGAACATACCGGCTTCCACGATAGCAGGCTTGTTGCTGGAACAGACGGACAGCACTTTCAGCACACGGCTGGTGGTCCACAGCAGTTTCTCATACGTGTAGGTTCTCATGATGTTGACCAGGGCCTGGGGTCCACCACTAGCCAGGATGATGAGCTGTGTACAGAGCATTGCAAATCAGTATCGCCCAGTCAGTATAGCAGTATGGCAAACGTTTACTGTGATTAGAATGCGCTTCTTGCAGTCATTCACAGCAGACCATTTCCCATTACCTTTGGATACATGATTAAAATCTGAAGGTTAAACAAACATTGACTGTCCCTACTGGAGTAACTGTTCGCAGAGAAACCTGTACCTTGCTTTCCTGGTTTCCATAAGCCAAGATCTGAAGGCAGTCTGTCGTTATGGCGAGAAACTTGACGTTGGTCTTGTTGAGCAAAGCCACCATCTTCTGCAGACCACCGGCCAGGCGCACAGCCATCTTGGCTCCTTCCTGATGCAGCAGGAGGTTATGGAGGGTCGTAATGGCATAGAACAGCACGGAGTCTACAGGAGATCTGAAACAAGACGCAGCATTTACCATCCAGTTCCAAATTGAGGGCTCCTAAACTTCAAAGTTCTCAGTGGCAAGCCAGAAGGGTTACTAGTTTTTTTGTTTTTTTTATTACCCAATCCCAGAACTAAAACAGTGGTTCAGGTTCAATTAAAGCAGTAATTGGTCAAATTGAAGCCGTTAACCATTTGAGCCAGCATGGAACCAGGATAAGGGCCCTCACTGGGAATGACTGGGCCCTCTTGTGCTTTGAATTTTAAACTGGATTTCCAGTAAGTTTTGTTCCTCTTCCTTGGTTCTTGGAAGGTTTCAGCCTCTTTCAGGGCCTGCCTCATACGGCCATGGGTCTAAACACTTAGTTATGAGGAAACACAGCCCCACTCACCCCAGCATTTTGACCAAGGCGGGGATGCCTCCAGACTTGAAGATGGCCAATAGGCCCTCTCTGTGGTGGGACAGGTTGTGCAGGGTGCCGGCGGTGCAGCGGGCCGTCTCCACGTCGTTGGTGTTCTGCATGGTGCGCACGATGGCCGACACCATCTGGGGCGAGCGCATGATGGCGTGCCGCGACGCTTCCTTCTTGGACAGCTGGTGGACCATCACGGCCGCCTTGTTCACCACCACCTGAGAGGGACCGGGATGTAAGCAAGAGCCGCACGGACAGCGATCAAGACTACGGCGAAGGGACGGCGCGGAGCCGGTCCTACCTGGTCCTCGTCGTTGAGCAGTTTGGTCAGCTCGGGAATGGCTCGGGTGGCCAGCTCGGCGTCGTCTTGGTAGTTGATCAGGTTGACCACGGCGTGCTTCAGCATCTGGGAGGGCTCGGCCAGGCGCTGCACGTTGGTGGGGTGCGCCCCGTCGAACTGCGTGGACGGAATCTGCAGACCCTCGTCCAGGGTCTCTGGGAACATGGCTGCCCGAACCCTCTGAGCTCTGGTCATGGCGTACTGTCCATCCATGTCTGCAGAATCCAGGAAAAATGCATTTTAACAGACCGCAGAGTCTACTGCAATTCATGCAATTGAATACCAAAGCCAAAATGACCAAGAAAAGTATATGTAGCTTGCCTATGCCTGGTTGAATGCAAGCAACTTCCAGACAGTTAAAAGTATTCTTTCTGCAAACCCAAGCCCAGGAGAAAACATACCTGCCACCTGGTCCTGAGTGAAGGACTGGGAGAAGCCCTGCTCCCACTCATACAGGACCTGGTTGTCCATGTCTTCCTCCTCTGGGTTGCCCTTGCCACTCAGGGAGGGGGCGGTGGTGGTGGCCCCAGAGTGGATGCCAGAATCCAGGTAGGACTGCTGCTGCCAGTGGCTCACCGCCGCCTTGCGGTCAGGCTCCATGGCCATGTCGAGCTCCATCAGATCGGCTGTACAATTCAAACAAAGCATGGTCAGGTTGATCAGGTCACCAACAAAGCCTACATATAAAATAGGACTGGGTAATGAACTATTATTATACAAGTCATACTGTGTAAGGTATGATTAACAAAAGACAGTATGCAGGAAATTGTAACTGTTACATTACATTATTGTGCTCCTGAAACTTTTATTTTTTAGATCCATCACGTTATATTTTCCTGCCCTAATGAGTTGCAACTGAGGTGAATACACTCTTGGTCAAGCTATGAATTCCCAATATGAACTTGCTAAAGTTTAAAAAGGGTGCAATTTAAGCATTCAGGGGAAGCAGGAGTTTCCAACAAAAGTGAAGTACATGTAAAGTACTTTAAGATTAAACAAGTGGTCACTGGCTTATGGCCTTAAATACAGAGAGTATTGGAAGCAGACAAGCTTTGAAAATACTGCATATCATAAAATATCACAGATATAATACAGCATATCTAAAGTACTTCAAAATGAGAGTGTCAGTTGGTTAATATTAATTTAAAATTGCTGCATTTCTGTCCACTGGTAGGGGGTAAGGAACTGGGGAGGACTTTCACAAAAATACAGAAACACAACTCACACTGGGTAGCCATCTTCCTTTCAAACCCCTCAGGCTGCACAGCTTCCTACTCTGTGAAGAGAAAAACAGATTGGGAACTTCAGCACAGCGGTTGGGTAAAAATCACCACCGAGCCAGGCTGCCACACACAAAGCTGAGCTGCTTGCCACAAACTGTGGGGCTATGAGTCACAACGCACCAGCCCCTTACATTCCCTCCAGGAGCCTGTAAACCTAAAGCCCTGAAAGCCTGAAGAACAGGGCAGAATGGCCAATAAAAATAGTGCCCACCGAGCCAAAAGCCAGCAAAATGCCACCAGCAGGCTACACAAACTGGCTGGAGCAGGAAGTGTCTGCAGGCAGCTGTCGGCTCAGTGAACACAACATGCCTCACAGCCTTGAGACGCCTGCAATTTCCAAGATTACCAAGGCAGGGAGCAGACCGGTTTCAAAGCAGTGTCAATTAGGCAGGAGAGTAGGCAGTTAATGGGTTACAGAAGAAACACCCACCACCTATGAAAAAAAAAAATATATAGCATTACTCTACCTGAACCACCCTCACAGTTGAGTTATTACCAGACAACCAGATAACACTACATAGACATTACGTTCTGCAGTATGGACCCTTACACAAGGCCCAAACGAGACCACACACTAGTAAAGCGCAAAAATATCAACTTCTGTTGACAAGCTAACCACAAGAAGTGTTTAGCCAATTCAGATTTGGCCGATACCATTCTGCTTTGTACATGCCTAGACAGGACCAGAGCCCCTCCCTACCTTCGGTGGTAACCTGAAGACCCATCTCCTCAGGAAATGCCTCTCCCCCTTCTCCACAGAGAAACCAGCCCCACCCCATCTTCCCTTTATTCCCAAAAAAATCTCCACCTTGCCTTCCACATTAATTCTAGTAAAGGGATTCCTATCCTCAGGGTGTTACGGCCCAACCATAAAACCTCATTTAAACTATGACCCAAAAAACAAAAAAACCCATGCTACTTACTTAGTTTCAGGATAAACTAAAGGGTAGATGTAGTTTTCATAGTTAGCAGAAACAAAGGGTAGACATTTTAGGGTTCACTTTAACGGTGTTGTAGAACACAACACAAGCAGAAGATTAAAATGCCCAGTGCCCCTCACCCCAACCAGAGGCAGCGGGCATGCTGAGGTGTACCAGCACAATCATTCAGGGGAAGGAAGTGTGAACTGCTCTGGATGGGGGGGGGGGTTCCGCCCCACTGCCCTGGAGGCAGGAGCGATAAAAACCTGCGACTCACCGAACACTGCCCCGACTGGCTCCCTGACATTGTGCCATTGTGAGTGAATGGGAGCATTACAGCCCTCGTTACAGAACACAATAGGCCATGCCGCGTGTTGACTCATCAGGAGGCAAGCACCCACCCGCTCGTCCAAAGTCTCCATTTAGTCGCAAATTAGTCATCGGCTTGGGACAACCTTTTGCGAACTGAAATAGCGGCAAATGCATGTGAACAAGCCATCACAAGCAAAACTATACTAGCGGTCTGTCGGGTGAAGAGGAAAGCATAACGGAGTTCCAATAGAGTTCCATGTTGGGAATGACTACAAAACGTGTGTGCAATACATGGAGTGACACTGTGCAGCAGATTATCATTTAATTTAAGATTAAGATTTTTGGGGCAGGAGTATGTAGCTACAGTACAGAAAACTGGGTCATAATTACATAATCTCCTTAATCAGATGCCTCTCAAGACACCACCCACCATCTAACTCAGAATCCTGCTGTGGTCATCAACCTTCAAAATAATGGTTTATAAAAGCTATTTGAGTAACAAATGTAAATTATTTTTGTATTTTTTTTGGATTGAGGGTAGTTTAAATTGATAATGTAGGATAGGCTTATATAAACATTATGCTTCTTCCTGTGCCTTTACAATCACCACCAATTACATACTGTATTGTTTACATCGTTTAGACTCTTTATATTTAACGTATTGGGAGTGATGACTGAATAAAATACAACTACTACCATATGAATTATGTAGCAATCCCAGTGAGGTTCCAGAGCCAAACACAGGAAAACGCACCGTTCACATTAGCTCTAATGCCAGTTCATTATCAGTAAAGGGCAGTTGAACAGTGGGGGTTACTGAACAGAACTCATCCATTCTCCCTTGAGTCATCTACTCTTTTCCAGGCACCCCTCAAACACCAGCCATACCACTGGACTTAATGCTAGCTGTCACAATGCATTACTAGGTGTAGACAAAGGCAGCAACTCCAGCCTTAAAAGCAAGCCACTCGGCCAAAGACAGATGGCTGCATGTTAAATTATGGTCATTTGGGAGTTGATTTAAAGCCTTTTTTTACCAAGAGCATTATCTTTGCAGTAAATTGGCAGTGCAGGGTCCCTATTAAGGCAATTTAAACCACAGAGGTTTCCAGCAGCCTGACAATGGATACAGTTGCCTAGCCTTTGGTTTGAATGCCTGCCTGGCCTATACACAGGAAACATCTACATTTAATGCACTGAACTAGGAGAATATTGGGTCAAACTGTCCACCAGAAACGCTGATGAATGTGTAATGAATAGTGATGGCCAGGGTGAATAAAGCAAAACAATTTGACGCTAGTGCAATACAAGCAAGTGAGACCTTGGTTTAATCCAATGAGTCTGAGACCAAAGACGGACAAACATTTGCAGATAGGTGCCCTACCATAATTTTAATCAAAGTATTAAAGAACAGCCATTTCTTCTTGCTAGCTGCATGAATGAGCAAGGTTGAGTAACTCAGCCAGCACCCATAAGGTCGTATTAGTGTCACTTCAGGGAAGGGGAGGGAAATTCTGCTTCTGGAAGGCGGGTGTACATGTAGCTTTGTTTCCACCAATTACCCTGGCGAAAAACAAGTTCACTTTTTAAACGGTCTTCTGGTGTCATTCATGCACTTATCAATAATGTTGACATTAAACCATCCTTGTTGCCCACCTCTAATCAAAACAGACTCCCAACATTGTGTTCAGTCAGAAGAGAGTCCCCTTCACTTCACTGTCATCGTACACACTCCTATCTGGAGCAGCTTACAATGCAAGAAAGAGGAGTAATTGAGCCACAATCCAAATTGATATAGCTTAAGGCAGGGGTGTGGAACTCCAGTCGTGGAGGGCCACAGTGACTGCTGGTTTTTTTGTGGTTTCCTTTCAATCAGCAGCCAATTAAGGCCTTGAACAAGGTGAGTGGACTGTAGCCAATGAAAGACTTTGAAATCTACCTCATCCTGAAAGACCAAAAACTAGCAGACACTGCGGCCCTACAGGACTGGCGTTTGACACCCCTGCCTTAAGGCATAAACACGGAATCCATAGCTGGAACAAGTGGCCTGTAAAAACACTGTAGGGGAAACAGACGATCGCTGCACCCATAGCGCTGGGGAATGTGCACGGTCAGCAGTCAGACTGCTCCACATCCTGCCACTGCAGATCAGACTAACTGCAGGAATCTCAATGCGGGTTCACATGCAGTCCAAAACAGGTGCTGCTGAGCATTAGGTCTGGTCTGGCTGAGACTCCAATCCACACATCACATCTCCTTGATTCAGTGATGCTTCACATCTTGAAATACCCCTGCAGTTTGGTCAAAGTACCTAGATGCAGTTGCAGCAGTTACGTACGAGGTGGCTACAAACTCGATGGCTGGTAGTGTAGTGACCTGTACAAAGGGGAAAATCCAATTGACAAGTATATTCATCCAGTATATCAATTAAATTAGATCAGTTACAGATGTATGACAATGTATTCAACTACTTGCACCATTAACACTTGTCAATGTCTGTGGCACAAACAAATACCTTGTCGATAGGGGGTTAAGTTACAGGACTACAGATACAGACAGTTTGTGACTAGTTCCACAGAGCTTCAGTCACATTCACAACAGTTAAGCTTGGCCTTTCAGCAGAGGCTCTGCTGCAATCCAGTCAAACAAGCAAAAGTATTACTGCGCCGGTAATGAATCATGCTCTTCTGCACAACAATGCCAAATGTCAAGTTTTGCAAATCAAACTGGAATGGTTCCAGAGGTGCAGTTGCATCCAAGTACAAAATACAATTTTGGAATTTGATGGGTGTTGCAGACTAAATTTATCTACAGCTTAATAAAGAAAAGAATCAAAGGTACAATTAATTTTAGAGGGGTAGGGGACAAGCATAATAGGAAACACTGACCTATTAGAATCGGAAGAATTTCACACCAATGACAACTGTTCTCCGATTAAGAAACTGATCATATGAGAGCAAAGTTGTCTTATGTGCAGAAAGCCACCATCCTGCATCCACCCTCCCTACATCATGATCATTTGCAAAATTGATTATTTTTTTTTTTGCTTGCCAATTATACACCCTAAAATTGAGTTACACAACGGGAATACAGATTACAGAAACTGCAATCAACATTCTCCCAAGTGAACCCCAGAAACAGTGCATCTGAACAAAAATACCCCAAGAAAGCAATAAAATGACCCAAATTGCCATGTAGCTAACATTACAATGGAAAAGAGACCATTCGATCTTAAGGGTGGGGACGGCAGGGTAGCAAACGAATTTCCCTCAAAAGGCAAGATTCTATAATCTTCTGAGCATGTACAAACCAAGGTAAGCGTGAAAAGGCAGAAATTCAAAAGCGGTGACTACTGGTGTTAAATGGACAAAAAGCATTACCTGCACCACTACTAGAAAATATGCCTTCAGGACACAGACAGGAGTGAGGTTACATGGTGGGCCGGCCCACTATTCATATGGTAATGACGATTCTTATAGGTGTCCTCAGTCTGTATTCTCAAGTACAGGTGATAATATGCCTTTGTCCTGTCAAACGTATAAACTCCATACAACTACACAGGATTGATCACAATCGCTTTAAATGTGCATTATTATTAAGTTGCCATGGATAATCATTTAAACAGTTATAATTATGCTACGTACACCAACCAACATGCAATCCATTAGACAAACGTACCAGCAACAAAGCACCAGCTGAGCAGCAAAAACTAAAATTACTTGTTGCAAAACACCACATGTATTACACAGTATAACAATTTCAGAGACAAGGCAATAACCAGGCACACAAGTTCTTATTTCAAAAAGAAAATCACACAGTCGCACTTTAAAAATTAAGCAGCAAGGTTTAACCTCAAACATCACCAAAGGCAATCCTCGCCTCTCCAAAAACATGAACATCTCATTCATCTACTGATCCAGCCCGACCAACACATCCCATTCCTTCGACCAAGCTCTGGGAACGTTTTTAAACGAATGCATTTTAACTGTAGCAAGATGAAATTAGACCCTTTGTTGAATACAAGCCAAGTGTCAGACTGTAGATCCTTTGTGTAGCAAGTCTCCACGCTGTTAAAATGGACCATATTCAAACAAGCCCCGAACATCAGGTGGGCAGACTTGAATTACTCCAGACCCAACTCCCTGAAAGCCCCATTCATGCTGCAAAATTCAGAAATTGACTTGAAAGGAAAACATCCCAGCATCAGACGAAAAGCATTCACATAAAAACGCAGCAGTAGCATGATTTAAAATTTAAAATGACTTAAAACCACAACAAGCCCACTTTCACACACCTCATGTTAACAGTCCTTTTGGGGATAAACACTAGAACACGTTCCCCGTTAGACGGGACACAGCAGCACTGGGCGTGTGGTGTCTCAGCACAAAGAACTTGGTGGAAGTGCCCGAGATGGGGATCGGAAAAACGCACACCAGCAGCCTGCCTGTGCAGGCGCCTGGCCATACTCCTCAAATACATATGGAAGCAATTTGGTGGGCAGATCTTCAAAGGGAACAAATGACCACCCTACCCCACCCCCCTGACACCAAGAGCAAGCGGAGCTTTAGACTGCTGGCTTCTTCATTACAACCTATACTACAGAGCTAGCCAAAAATCCAACGCGTGGAGGAGAATTTCCATACACTCATGAAATTCAAATTCCAGACTAAACTTCTTAGGAGTACTCTGATGTTAAGATGAATGTATATAATTTCCCCCCAAAAAGGTACAACATGGAGATTTGAGGATTTTACACTTGTTTAATAACCAAGGAGGGTATGGCCAAATTCAATACCCAGGCACAGGGTCTTAAAGGCAGTTACACACAAGTCAAAACAACGGTGAACGTGTGAATGCCACCTGGTACGTTTGCAAAATTGCTTCGAAGTATGGTGGAAGAAGCGTGTACATGGGTCATGCAAAAATGCCACCCACTACAACATTTAACAGAGACTTGATCAGTAAAACTTAGCCTAGAGCACAATGCAGCGAATACTTGCTGTGGTGCTCAAGGCTAATGCTGTAGATGAAAGGAAAAGCAGTAAGACCTCCAACATTAAATTAGACCGGAGTGATAAATGACCGCAAGGAAGTACTTTCAAATATATTTACTTTCAAGGTTTTGTTTTGAGAAGCCAACATTTGCCGAAACGTGCTACAGGTTATAAATCTAAGATGTAAGGGGGGGGGCAAGAAACCCCAAAAAACAATTTAAATTAGCGTCAACAGCATCAATAATTTGGCACAATTTAAATTCCAAGTGACAACTTCACCGAAAGACGGAAACAGTAGCAATGTAACAAAAAGACATCGGCACAGTTGGGACAAAACAACGTATCGCAGTTAAACAATTTACCGTAATAGTTCGGGTATTTCCAAAGTTGCCCCCGCACTGTATGTTGCAGTTTCGAGCTTCCTCAGATTAAATCCTTCCTACACCAAGTCAAGAGCTTTAACGTTACACAACCATGTCTCAGCCTCTCAACTCCGTTTCCAATGAACAATCTAACCACGGCCTCGCACACTCATATTTCAACTTAAGCTCCTCCTCAACTTCCTTTCGAACATAACTTGGCTACAACGGCGAAGGAATTTTTCGGGACCGGGCCTGGCTTTGTTTGTAAAGCAGGACATAGTCCGAGAAATTGTACTGCAAGTGGACTAGCTATATTTCTTAAACGACGGATAGAAACCCTACTACATGGCTTGCCACTTTGAGAGTCAACCAACCATCATAACATTACTACGAAAGCTCTAACTAGCTAACGTTAGGCGTCGTCGAATTCGCTCAATGACTCGCCAGTGTGCACGACTCGGGATATAGCTAGTCTACCGACGTTAGCAGTGTGATATTTAATAAATTCGTCACCCAACGTCAGCTCGGGTCTAAAAATGCGACGCGCAACAGATCTTACCATGATTTATACGCCTAACGCTCCCACTGTAAACGAGCTAACGTTGGCACGCTTAAGACCTCGTCTGTTTGCAACATGCTAGACAACCAACTTGGATCTACCCAACACGATAATTAGCTAAGCAAGCTGGGTGAACTAACTTAGAGCAAAGTAGCTAGCTATCAACATTGGTTAACGCTTCCTAGTTACTAGCCAAGTTAGACATTAACTGATAAAACACGCGTATCTCGCTGGATACAATTGGTGAACTAACCACTTGCCAACTTACTCATATCTAGCAAACGTTGAAGTTTGGCTAAATAACGTTAGATGGCTCATTTCATTGTTATTAAAAAACGATCGACCCTGGACTAATGGATTACTGGTCTACCTCTTCCCAAATACCCCAAGTTAACGTTAGCCAGCTAAGATTTACTAGCTATCCATTCTTGCAATCCCAACAGGGAACAGGTAAAAAAACAAACGATATTGATTTTATATGGCCACCTATGCACCGGCTTACTTAGTTAACGTTACCAAACTAATTCGCCAAATAGCAAGCTTGCCAACCATCTAGCTAACGTTACCATTTAAATAGCTAGCTAAACGTGATTTCCCGATTCGGAAAGCAACCGAAATCCTCTGATTAACCACAGATTTGGTAAATTCTCATGTTTGGTCAAGCTTCCTTAGAGTAGAACACTTCAAAACTAGCTTGAAAGTGTAACCAGCTTAGGGCTTACTGGGGAAAATTCCGACCAAGACGGTCTTGAAGACCATATTCCACATCCTAGTAGGATTCTTTTTTCGATATTTAGCTAACGTTAGTTAGCTAGTTTGCTAATCCAAAACAGCTATCTAGCTAACGTTATATAGGAACTTGGGAATTATTAAACTTACCCAAAACAAAAACGGTATTTCCGTTCTCTCCGTCAGTGGTGTACGGCCAACGCGTCTGATAATATTAAAGAAAACAAACTAGCGAACCACCCTCTATTAAATCCGTCTGCCACTCCTGCTCCGCCGTCGCTGCAGTGAGAAGACGGCTTCCGAGCACAGGAAACAGGGTCTTAAAATGGCGACTGAAAGAGAGAGCTCTTATACCAGCTATGTGGTTAATGTATTCTGCCGCAGTCAAGAAAAATAGTTACTCCAATCGTAGTTATGAAATCATATGAAATCATCAATCTACTATCCTTATATCATATACTATATTTTATAGACAGTTTGTTCCATTTCACAATACGTTTTATTGCTAATCAACAAATAACGCTGCATCTAAGAGTGCGGTCAGCGCGCAGGGATATTTTGAATCTGTGGACGGCGAAGTAGATTCATTAGGTTGGAATGTGAGTGTTTTTGTGAGAAGGATGTTGGGAAGTGACCGAGAGCCCAAAGTTACTGGTATCGTTCATGGTTGAAGCTTAGGTAGCCGTGATCGTGGACGAAACGTAAGCTACCACTGTCGAGTACATAAAAACATATCGTACATTTAATATTCGTTGACAAATATATTTTGCAGGAAAATATTATACATTTTACAAATGAAGTTCACATAAAAAGTAGATTTTTGAAAGCGACACAACCTTCACACAAACTATTTATTTTTATACGGTCTATGTTTTGATGTCAGCAGCGAGGCTGTGGAATGTCTTTAATTCGTTCAATTAATTGATCTTTACATTAGATTTAAAGATTTGAGGCATAACACACAAAAGCCGATTCTGCTATATGAAGTCCTACTTCAATACACCCTCATTGATCAAAATGAGACATGTTGCCTAAATCGTGCTCAAGTCTGACCACATGTAAACGATGTGAGTTGAGTTGTGAAAAAGATACAGTCGTAGACGTTAATGCAGTACGTTAGCCTATAGCCTCCATTCAATGAGATGATGGATACAAAGTAGCCTATATATTAGAAACTTGTTTTGGATTTTTTTTTTATTAATTGAATTTGAATTGAAGACCAGAAGTTACCCATGACTGTGTGGTTAGTCCTGCTTCCATTTATATAATAAAAAAAGAACAAAATTATTTGCTTGGAGCTATACATGCATGTAAATAACTTATTTGATGTCACCCTACATACACATACACATATGTGCACGCACACACACACACACACACACACACACACACACACACACACACACACACACACACACACACACATTATATGAGACAAATCCCCTTCATAAGTGTGTACGTGTGTGTGTGTGTGCATGTCTTATCAAGTTGCTTCATGATATTGTTTCACTTCTTGTTTACAAGATTCCTGTTATCCAGTTTCCCCCCAGATTCACTGTGTATAAAGAAAAGTCTGAAATTAAGAACATAGTGTGAGTGTATGACATTTCTTGCACAGCAAATTGGCTATGGAGAATGCACAGCAGGGGAAAGATTAGGCACTGCAGTACTGTGGCCACTATATTTATCCTCGAAGAAGAAATGTCTCCTGTTATCGCCTGATCTGACAGTATTTCTGTGTTGCTGTCTGGCAAGAGCACATCTGCAAAATAAAAGAACTGAATTTAAAATTTTCACAACAAACCAAATGGCCTTCAGAGGACAAATTCATAAAATGGCAGAATATAGATTGTATATTTATTTAAATTGTTGAATCAATGTGCTAGATATCTTTAACAACAGAAAGTGAAAAAGTGCCTGAAGAGTCAAATAAACAGGCCTCATGATGACATGTGCATTGTCTGAGGTGTTCCTTTCTCTCCAAAATAAGTTGTATGTTGAAGACAATAACACATTACTCTGCCTGATGGATTTATTCAAATGTCACATTTAAGCAATAACACAACACTTTTCTCATTTCATGATATTAATTCCTTGTGTAAATCAATGGCTTGAAAGGTTATAATATAGTGCACATTTATATTTATATTTAAGAATTCATATTGTACAGCATGTAGCTGTGACTCTTAATTAACTTAATTATGTAAATTGCATTCTGTAAATGAAATATGTGAGCAAGAGTGAAAGAAACAGTTCAGATTTAAGTAAAATATTTTATTGATAATAACATGCATGCACACTTGCAAGGGCATACTGTATATTCACTTGCATGCACACACACTGATGACCAGCAATCACAGGCCCAAGAGAATAGCAAGAGCATGTTGTGGTGAGGATGAGGAGTCTGACTTCACTGTCTCCAAGGCCTCCAGTAGCCCCTGGCTCTTCCTTACACTGTGTACAATATTAATGGTGTTTATAACCAAGCCCCCTTCCCCACACCTGCACTCCTTACATCAACAGTGATTAATTCAGAGATTGTCTGAATGTCTTGTCTAATGCATATGCCTGCTACTTGGCTGTAGATAAACTCCCAAATGAGCAGCAGGGAGACCTTGACAGTATCTTCAAAGTAGAAAAACAGAAAATTCCAAATTCCAGAGAAGTGGCATACTAACTTGAAAGGGTCCCAGCTTCAGGAAATGATCAGTTGTTTCTTTTACAATGATAAACTTACTTCCAAATGTAACTGGAGCTTGAAATCAATTTTTTGGTTTCTTGGGGGAGGATGGGGGGGGGGGGGGGGGGGTCGTAGCAGTATTACTATTTGAACATGAGGGATAGTGAATAGGTGGTCCCAGTAAATTGAATTGTCATATCATAAAATGTATGTGCCAGCTGGTGTCTTTGAATTTTTGATGATGACAAAACAGCTTGATTCCCATTTTTGATTGGCACACGTCACATAGTCTCGTCTTTACTGATTAAGATGTGTTTACACTCCTTTAACATTTCTATGTTGACTTTTATCTTCTTGTTTCCAATATCAGAGCTCTATTAATCTATCATTACATTATAATAATCTTACATTATTATATGTTTTACAGAGATGTATTGGTAACATCTTTCATACATATATGTATTTTACATTGTGTTTTAATTCACACATGAAACTAGACATAGCATATTTAAATGCATGGAATGGTATATTTAGAACACTAAATGTTTATTCAATTCATTCCCAGGCACTAAAAATATATCAGACCAAAACTAAATTTGTTTACATGACTCAAGAATACCACAGTGATATGGTTTTACTCAAGTTGATTTTCCCCATTGGCTATTCTATTGTCTTTGTAATCAATTGGTAAATTAGATTTGATGACTAGTTTGTTCAGCACATTGGCAATGTCATCAATGGGCCCTTTAGACCTATGCTGAAGTGGTCTGAACACAATAGAAATGTGTAAGAAGTAACCTAAAAATGAATCAGTGCATAAATGGTTATTGAAATATTAACTCTTAGAAAGCCTGTTATTGCTATAAATTGGAATACTTTTTAGGCCCTTTAAAATATTGACAACAAAGACAAAATTAGCCTACATGCAATGCTGTACACCATACTTCAGAACAGGATCAATATGCCCTTTAATTATATGAGACAAATCCCATAATTTGTCTGCAGTTCAGTGTCTTTGGGCATTGCACTTGATGGGACATGTTCTTCCTCATTTACCTGATGAGAGTACATGAAAGAATTGCAGGTCACTAAGTTCAGCTAAACTCCAATGTGAGCAACTCTTAGACAGGGATTTGTGTACCACTGAATAACAGCATGAAGGGAGTTCATTGAACACGGTTGATTCGGAAGTCAGAAAGAGTTAGCAGGCTACCACAGAAACAAGCATCCCTTTGTTTACACAGCAGATGTCAAGCTGAAGCATTTGCATTCATGCACTGTTACAAACTCTGAGAGGGGAAAAGAATGCAGCACAAACTCCACATTCACTTGTCAAGGGAAATATCAATGAAAATGAAATAGGAGCAGAGATTCATTAATTCTAAGATCGTGTTAACAAGCCATTGTCACTGTCCATGCAGACCTGTGAGATGGAAGATCCATAGCCTATTTCACCAGCGTTCTGTTTTCAACATGTTTCTAATGAAATGGCTGTTACTGCTGCCCTGTGTTTAACTGTTATACACTGACCATAGACATGCATGCTTGCCAAATACAGAAATAGACGTGGATATTAACGTTCATTAACATTCACCATTGACATCCAAAATATTCTACCCCTACCCCTTCTCAAGAGAAACAAATAACATATATTACCCTTTTTTTAGGCTCAAGCAGTGTCATAGGTCTAAAGCCAATGGTACTGTTTTTATCTAGAGAAGAGCCAATGTCTGACACAGACGGATCCTGTGCCTGTTGTGTGTATGGGAGAATGCACTGTCCCTTGTGAATCAGTTGAATGGAAGCATGTTAGGGGAGGGGCTCCTTTCTCCCACTCTGAATGGAAGAGACTCTCTTAAACCCAAATTTGTGCTCTTGGGGCTGTGCGACTTGACCCCACTGAGCCAAAGGTCACGATCCAGCATCCTGGAGATGGCAGCGGCCCTGGCCCTCATCCTAAATGGTGAATCTGGGAGAAAAGTTGCAGAATAGGAGCTTTGGACCCGACTCAACAACAGGCCTTAATGTGGGATCACAGTGGTGTGGATGTTCCTTACATAGCCTATTCTGCAGTGCATACACAGGCAGACACACAGTGAACCTGGTCTGATTGTCTCTCAGGTTTCAGATTCAGTATTACTAAGGAAGTTTCTTCAGAATTTTGGCAGGTGGACAATTTGAACCTGTAATATATATAATGTGATGGCAACTTAAAATACAAGTCCCTAAAAAAAGAAATCTCAGCTAGGGTAACAATAATAACCTGTTTTATGAACATTCCTGTTGTAATATGAAAGGGCAAGGATAACAGCTCCAAACCTGAGTTCACTTATGATTATATGTTTGTAATATGCACAGTGTTTACATTTGTGCATCATGCCAGAATTTTGTAATGCGAGGGATTTACAGAGATCTGAAGTTAATGTTGCAAGCACCATCACATGTTGTTATATATAAATTCAGTACCTGCTCTGGTCAATAAAGGACAGTTAAAAAAAGTATGGGTACACATTTTCAATCATACATGGATGTTACCGTTCTTCTCAATACTGATTCATTCTGACATACTGTAAATAAGACAACAATAAGTAATCAACAAAAATAATCTACAAACAGCCTTTTCAAGGTGACAGTGGCATTTATTCCATTTTATCACACGTATGGAGTAAATGCTTATTTGTGTCTTATTTTCCTTCCATTTGCATGTCTATGTATATGTGTCCATATGAGTATGTGAATAAGTACAATTGTAGATTGAGTCAGGCTAAGTTTCAGAGCACTATTGCATTATGGCATGCTTCAGAATATACATTTTATCCTCTAACTTTCTTCTGTGTAATTAGCCTTCTTTAATGGCAGTAATGCCCACCCATATTGATTTAAGAAATGCTCATCAACAGCAAAATTGAGGTTAATTTGGGAATAAAATAATGGCAATAAGACAGTAAATTGACTAAGAATTTACAACCTTCCAACAAGCACAAGATATACCAATATAAATAATTTTGTTTTTCCTTTCTCTCTCTCTCTGTCTCTCTCTCTCTCTCTCTCTCTCTCTCTCTCTCTCTCTCTCTCTCTCTCTCTCTCTCTCTCTTTATGAATGTGCTAGAGGCACATATATCATCTATGGGATTTATTGACCACAGGAAAAAATAAACTATATATATATATATATATATATATATATATATATATATATATATAATTGCCCACAGCAATAATTTAATACAAAACAAAAACATATTATTTTGTGTTGTACAGCTATAATACACAAAACACCGTAAACTTTATTGTTAACATAATGCACAAGGCTTCATAGTTCTCAACATGGAGAAATACAGCTAAAACAAAGTTGATGAAAAAACAAATAAATACATTTTAACGTAGCAGTTTTCACTAGTGAAGTAGTATGTGCATTTTCTGTTTATACTGGCCTATGAGAAACATGCCATTATATTTATAAATTAATATTATTTATGACTAAGGGAAATGAAATATCTATGTAAATTAACTGTAATGAAACTGTATGCCAAATACACAGCTGGGCAAAAAGGGAACAGTGCCACCGTTATGTTACTTGTTCCAGGTGTTTTTCACCTGATAGGAATACCAACCAATGGAAAAAACAGCACGTTTCCAATGGTGCATTAATCCCTAATTAGCAGCATTTAATTTTATGTGACCGCTTTTGCAATAAAATAATTTACTGGTGAGGAAATGAAACCATAAAAACATACTGATTCAATTACAGTTAACAATGACTTACAAATCACTGCTAAGTACAAAATTGTTCATTTGGGTTGCTAACATACACATAGTTCTCAATATCGATATGAATAAAGGCATTATCATACACATTTATCAAACTGTTATGTTGTAGCAGGGGACAGAAACAATGTGTTGCAAATGCAGCATAAAATTACATTACCGATTATTCATATTGGCCCGGATTGAATCACTCGTTCTTGACTTCCAAATAAATGCCAGCATTATCTTTTTTTCTTGTATTTAATGGTTAGTCAATGCTAAGGACAAATGTCGACTGAATCCAGGCCATCAGCCATAAAGTGCAGGCTGGGAATAAAAATGTTACAATGTGTGGAGAAAGGTGGCCAGCACAAGGCATACACTATACACTGTATGTCTAAAGGAGCTAATCAAACAAGCCCTGGACATACTGAAATATTCACACTGTGTAGTTGGCGTGACTGCTGTGACTCTAAATAAGCTATTCAATAATTTACACTGACACTACACTGTTTGTACCACACTTGCATTTCATGTCCTGCAGTTTTGTCAACTTGTTTCTTTTTGAACCTATAACTTCAAGGAAACATTATATTTTAATTCTCATAAAATCTGTGCAATGTCTGCAATGTATGCAAGTGTCAGCCACTGTTAAGGTGTCCTGCTAATACTAAATAATCAGCATTGACTGAAAAATGTATCTGGTCTGCATGTGAACTCCAATACGAAATTAATCAGAATAGGTAACTTGGCTAAAAACATTCAGCGAGGGGAATGCAACATCAACATGTAGAATTATTTGTTTTATAGCCTACATTGTGTATGATGCATGATTCAGTTATATGATAAGTGCATAAGGTTATAGATTGCTGTATGTGTTTTACCAAATATGTTACCAAGAAAATGGAACACAGAAATTGAACACAGAAACCAATACAGCTAAGCAAAACAACAACAACAACCACAACAAAACATACCTTGATTATACATACATGCTAAATGAAAAGTACATCAAGTTTAAACAAAATGTAGATGTATAGCCTACAATGTGTACAGGATACAGATATGTGTATGTTCTGTACAAATAATACTAAATATCTCCCTTATTAAAACATAAAATGTTCAGTTAAAAAAGACAGTTTTAAATAGAATTAAATTAGATGCATTGTCCCTAATAAAAATACTAGGCTACGTATTTTCAAAATCATGGGATATTGTAAGTAGGATCGCAAAATCATGACGAATACCTATTATGCTACTAAAACACTCGATTACAATTATTCTTCGTTTAAAGGGCAATTCGTTGTGCTAATGGTCGGTAGGCTATGGAGTAAATACATTCCAATGTAATTTAGTTTAAGTTAGTTTTTAAAAAAAATTATATATTTTTTCAAAGTTTTTGAATAGGCGTCATATTAGTAGCCGAATTATCACGTTCCATACAAATAAATGAAATATGCATACATAAATTAATTGACAAACACACCGTCGCAGATAAATATATGATAAAAAATCAATTAAATGTGTAAAGCATATTTCAAATCGTCGTAAAAGGAGTCTATGAGAATGGTTTCAAGGATATTTAAACTAAAATTACCGTCGTAAAAGATAAAGCCTCAAAATATATGAAACTGAATATACTGAAACAGGTATTTCTTATTAACTACTTAATGATCATTTATGTGCTTTATTTCTTTATTTTTAACTTTTAAAAGGGCATGACATGTTGTCAAAAGCACAGGGTGAGGGTTGAAGAAGGCACAAAGTCCGAGTTTCTAATCCTTCTACTTGACGCCCCCCCTTTTGTACAGCTGTGCCAACAACGTCAAACGATCAAGCCACCCCTTTTTCAGTCATTGTGAGATCAAGAAAAATATACAGATTCTGCCTAGGCTATAGCCTAATGGTCACCCACAAAAGACAAACCAAGTCTTAGATTTAATTGTAATTGTTTTAATTGTAAACCCAGCGCATAACCTATTGCATATTAAAATATGCACTAAGTCACCTAAATAAAATAACAAACTATCCACTATACCATATTTTTATATGATGTATGTATATGTATATTTATATATTACGAGATTAGTATTTTCAGACACTGCATCCTTATTATGCTAATTAGACTAACCAATTAGATCAGACTAAAAAACAAACAATGCTTTGCTAACCGGATACGATTGCCAATTATTAAAAACTGTTATATGCGAAAAGCTCAGTTATTAAGCTTTTACTGAGTGAATGCAAAATCAGAAAGCAATACAGGTAGCGGTTGACCTAATGCTCATATATGGATAGGTTGTCCGTGCTTATAGCCTATGAGTAACCTCGGTATCCTAGCGACAATAATATAACAGTCCACCTTTCCAAAACTTACATACTTTAATTAGTAACAAGAAAGAGACTGAATGTAGTTTAATCGAAATATATCAAAAGTTTTACTGAACATTTCTTCGTTCAAAAGTAGTATGTGAACAATGTGGTGCACAAGCCGCCTTGTAATACATTCTACATTCTCTATATAATGGCGTATATTTTCACACGAATTTTAATATTCTAAATAATAGTAGGCCTATCTTCTAAATGTCTTTATTTTAGTGTTGCAAGCTTTTATGTGAGGAAAATTGTTTTAATATGAAAAATAAGTGGAGGCCAAGAATTTCCAACACAGGCAAATTGCACTTGCACTCTAAAATATATGAAGGCTACTATTTGTTAAAAGAGTATCTACAGATTTGATGGTGACTTGCAATTAATCATGTTCAAGAATGATTTTGTACAGTTGAATTTAATAAAAAGCACTGCCAATAATGAATTGTGGAAAGTCAAATGAAATTAGAGGGAAAATAATAATTAAAGCTAGCATTAAAGCACAATAAAAATTCTACCAGCATTGCTGTGACCTGTAAAATAAATATACACCCATTTAACACATAGTCAACATTTCACCAACTATATCAACATATTACCGGATTGGATTATTGGACATGGTCTGATTCTATCTTAGAAACAAATACTGATTGAAACGTTTGATTGTATAGCAGTGGTTTAGTTTAACACAAAGCCTTCTTTCAAAGCAAGGGGAAGAAGCGTCACCTTTTTAAAAGGGTGGCAGACAATGGTGAGCAGTGCTAAACTCTGGACCTGATCTTGTGGCTTCCAAATCCAGGTGGGACACTGCTGTAGCCCTTGGGCAGCTGTAGCCTGAATATTTCCAATGAATACACAGCCGCATTGCACATATGTACACAAAAACCAGGGAATAAGAATTGTGAGCATGTGTGTGTGTGTGTGTGTGTGTGTGTGTGTGTGTGTGTGTGTGTGTGTGCATTGTGTTTCAGTCACATGCACATATGCACACACACGCACATATGCACCCATGTATGAGCGTGAGACCAGCTGAATACTGCAGGATACATTTGAACAAATATGACTATATAGTTCAAAATCCAGTCAAATCAACAGTGAGCCACTGTAAATGTGTATATTTTTAATTTAAAAAATAAATATTTTCTTCAGCATACTGGCTGACCTTTTTTTGCTTATCATCAATTAAACATGTCTCATCCCACTGGAAGGCTACAGTATCGTGCAGTCACTGGCCTGGAAAATGAGTCTTTTGTTCTGTGGAATGCAATGCTATACTACAGTTAGTGTAACAGCCACTGTAAAAAATAGCATGATCTGAGACGATTCACTGTGACCAGTCTTCTTAATCCATTTAAAAGACAAAAAGTCTAGCTTCCATTATCTATGTAAATCATTGTCCAGTGTTTGAATGGGGACACACACGTCTTCGTTACCTACTAATTAGACATAACACTCACAATTTTTCTATAATTAAGTTAGGCCACACTGGTGGAAAACCTTTGTGAGGTACTCATTTGATTGTACTTATTTGCATACATTCATTTTCTGTTCATATGACGCTCAAAATAAAAGACTGAATGAAGTGGCTTGTACCACAAAAAACTGGAAGAGGAAGAATGTCCTAGACGTATTGATTTGCTTAACTTCTTGATATGCATATCCTTTCTTTTCCAAAACTGGAACTGTGGAACAATCATAATAGTAAAAAGATCTCATTTTTTATCTGATAGGAAAAACAATGTCATTTCGAGGATCTATTATTTGGGAAAGTTAGCTTGAATAAGCTTGACACACACACACACACACACACACACATAATTCTACACCTATATAGCTACTGGGGCAGGGTTTTAGCTTCTTTAGCTTCTGATATTCAGATATTGCAGATAAGAAATGTAGCTAAGAAAACATTTCTGTAAATATTACGTGTGCATCTAAAATTAGTGAAGGCCTTTGTTTGCTGAATTTGTTGTGGAACAGTATAATGCTTGCACATTATAAAAAGCATTTATTTACACTTCAATGCAAAATGCTGTGTTCACCCCTTTCTTTTGGCTGCTTCAATATCCAAATCACAGATTGCCAAGAAATCAATCTTTTTTTATCTTGTGGTTATTGGTCTATGTGGAGACCGAGCATAGCTAGAGGTGAAGCCAACAGACATTTTCTTGTGAAATAATAATATGCATCTTCTCCCAACTCCCAACCCCTCAGCTCATTGGTAACCACACACTCTCTCTCTCTCACACACACACACACACATAATAATAAACCCACAAAACACTGTCTACATACCAGACAGGAAGCTAATAAAACAATGAAAACCATGTAGGTGGAGTGCACTGAGAAGAAGTCTAAAATGGCAGTGCAAAAAATAAAACAAAAAAGATAAGTTTGAAGTTTTTAGAAGAAAAAGAATTGTGGCGTGAAGCACAGCTAGGAAAAGTATAATCACATCATGCAGGGTCCGTGGTGCCTATTTACCCAAAACGCGAAGAGGGGCGAGTTCTATAGAACAGCCCCGCTGAGCAGAGTGAAAAGCATGAACGAATCAAAGACAGAACTTGTCTGTGTTTATATTTTTTCTCACAATGGAAAAACCGACTCTTTGTACGCCTTTTTTCCCCTTTTCTTATCGCACAAAAACCACTGCATTCTCCTCCTCCTCCCCCCCTCCCCCCTTCCCCCACCCTACCCGCTCCACTTCTCCCGTAGACTGCAGCACTATCGATGATTAACGCGCTTCAGAGTTCATTTGATTCATTATTTTTTCAAATGCCAGAATTGTTCATTTTAGTTAATTTTCTTAAAAAAGCTTTAGATTTTCTCTTTCGACATGAGGTGTACAGAGATAGATCACCTGACCACAATGGCTTCCTGTTGCCCCCTCCCTCTCTCTTGTGGAAGATGTAGTTTTATTATTGGTGCTACGACGGATATGATTCATTTTAGCTGACGCCAACTGCACCTGTATATTAGTCTCACAAACACAGGTCGAAGGCAAAGGAAGGACCTTGGCTTTTGGACCAGGAGTCAGGAGTCTTGACCCGTGGCCACACAAACACAACTTTCTCATCAAAAGCAATAATGCCAAGGGTAAAATTAAGAAAAAAAACGGGTTTAAATAATGTTTGAATTTAAATGTTTACTGATAATGTGCACCAGGCCGAGATGGCCATGGAGAGAGGGAGCTGCGGGAGAAAGCCAGCAGGCAGGAAGGGCTGGTGTTGTTGTGTTTCGGCTGCCCGGCTCC
Organism: Conger conger; assembly: GCF_963514075.1. Classification (NCBI taxonomy): domain Eukaryota; kingdom Metazoa; phylum Chordata; class Actinopteri; order Anguilliformes; family Congridae; genus Conger; species Conger conger. Next base: position 19,036,090 of record NC_083768.1, read on the forward strand.
TTCACCGGCCGTGCGTCACGCCTGCCTCATTCACTCAGGCTTAAGTGTGTCTGGGTGCAGCCGGACGCTCTACTGAGATAAATATGGGCGGACCACGGAGACGATACCTGCCTGTTACTCGCCTGTCCCTAGTGCGACGACAAATGCCTGCCACTCCGCTGATTGAGCGGGTGAAACAGCCCTCGGTTCTCATTGGCCGGCATGCGCACCCGTGTTAACTCAGTTAACAGCACGTTGTTGGTGTGACATGCTGTTGAGCCTGACACAGCAGTGGCAGGAGAGGCTATCTGCCTCCTGGTCTAGTGTTTATGCAGGACTGGGGGAGGGGCTCTGACCTGTCTGTGCCAGCTGTATTGTTCTATGTCAGAAACACCTTTTCCACTGGCATACAGTATATAACACAGCCATATCTCAGCAACACTGGCTGCATTGTTGTTTGAAATAAACATACTAATGAAAAAAGTATTTGTCTAACAGAACAGGATACATAGTCATTTCACAGCATAAAGGAATTGTGCTAAATTGTAGTTATCCCTTTTGTATTCACTGTATTATTGTCCCTGTTTAATTTTTTGTTTTTATTTTCTTTTCTTTTGCAAGTGTCAGCTCACAGCACAACATCTGCACATTTTAGCCCCAATACCCAGTTATTTCTGATGGCCTCAAAACCACCTGCCGACAGTTGTTTGGAGCATTGTGTCTCAGACACATCGGCAAGCCTACAGCATAATGGGACCTGACTGCTGCTTCAGCCTGCTGTAAAGAAATGAGAAAATAGCTGGTATGTGGACAGAGAACACCTTCCTCCCCGTAATCTCGTTGCATGGCTGCCAGAGGTTTGTATTGTTGTACCGCTGCATGTCGAGAGGTTGAATACAGAAACTCTGCATTTGTTCTCTTGGAAGGCATCTGTGAAAATGTCTGTGCAGCCTCCACATGCACAGAACATGTATTGTTCTTCGATGTGTGCATCACTGTTTTCTCTGTTACGCTTATCTGTGCCTGTGTGTGTGTGTGTGTGTGTGTGTGTGAGTGTTTGTCTCATATCTGTGTGAGATATCCAAAATGGCAATGTTGCTGGTGGATGGATTCACAAAAGCAAATCTCTTTCATTAGTGTTTATGCTCAAAGCAGCTTTGGAGGATAGAGCTTGTTTTATACTAAACTATAGAAAAACATGGTACTGCCTTTATAGTGTTCCATTGTGAGGTCTGGGCTATTCCATGTCAGGAGTAAGGAATCGGAAGAAGCAAGATATATACAAAAATCATAATTTAACTGCTGATATTTCTATCCTATATTGTTTTTTGTTTTTTTTCCCCTTTTTCTACCATTCATTTCTGCATGAGGTACATGCACCACTATGGTCTCTATTTTATTGCACATAAATAATTTTATTTTGCTTAGATTATGCTTAACTGTGTAACTTACCTTTACATTTCAGCATGTTGAGTCCATGAATTCTACCGATAATGAAAGATATGTGGATATTTTGCTGCATTTCATCTTTCAGGATGATTTTACACGGATTCTTCAGAAAAGAGTCATAGTTTCTTTTTCTTTTTTTCAGGTGTATAAAATAAAAGAGTCAACAGTTTACCTGGGCCTTCTATAAAATGCCCAAACAACATGGTAATGATTTAGATAAGATATCTCCAGCTTCAGTAATGTGCGTTTTGCCAATCATCCTGTTCTTAAAACCGCAATGAAACATATGAAATGAATGAAACCATATCTATTCAAAATAATGAACTTCTCCTTACGTCATCAGTAAACCACTCAAGCCTACAACATCAGCAGCCGCTGCAGTTTTGTTAGCATGCGCTCACTCTCGTGAAGAGCGGAGGAAGCTCAAACGAAAAATGAACACAACCAAATTAGCGCAGAGGTTCAACCATAAGGAGCTACATTGCGGCAGTTAGAAATGAGTATTTCTTACCTCCTCTGAATATGCAGAGTTTTTTCGCGACGACCCAGACGGCAGCAGTTTCTTGTGGAGGAATGGACCTGTCGACGGGAGGCCTACGCAACCCAGCCCGAAGCAGAACACGAACGTCTGAGGACGGGTTTGGGGAAAACAGACATCACGATATCGCGATGAAGCAGAAATATTAATATAATTTTTTAACGGTCAGATTCCTCGTCTATGTGTCCAACTTTTATGTGGATGACAGCAGCGGCAGATGCCGATCCTGTGTTGTTCGGGGGGCTGTGCCCCAATACTTTAAGCTCCGCTTTCTATGCCTTTATTAGGCTTCAATCCGCTTGATGTGCGGGGTTCTGGGAGCTGGACAGTTGTCTCAGCAGGAGCCATTAGACATGGTTTGGTGGCCAACATGAAAAGAGTTCAAGGGCTGCGCGTAAAATAGAGGGAAATAAAGAAAACAAAAACTGGACTTTTTTTTCTCTGCAAAGCCCACCCCCATTTATATTTATTAATCTGTATCCGAAGAGTTCACTACACACGTCCACTGGCATCCACATGGCATTCAAATAAACTGCAATTAAAGCCGCAGTACACTTTTCTGAGTTGAAGGTCAAAATCCCTCAAAATAATATATCAGCTAATTTAATCTGAAAACTTTGCTGTGAATATATTTCACTGTAAACAGTAAGAGCATGGTGTGTGTATGTGATTGCATGCATGTGCTTATGTGTGCAGATACACATGTGTACATAGCCAACATGCTATACACCTGCAACAAAAAATATTTGGAATATTCCCCAACATATTTCACACTTGGATTTGTAGAATGTCATTGTGTATTTTACATAGCTAACTATTTTATATTTCACATATAACAGTTGATGAAATGAAACAATAAATAGACAGAGTTACCAAAACATTTTCAGAATAAAAAATATAAACAATTGCTTGTACCCTGAAGTAAAATAGGTCATGAGGCTATATACATCTTAAAAAGCATTACATTGTTTGCCATCAGAGGCTGACATAAATACATAAATAAAAATACATACCAACATAACACAAATGAGAAATTTGTCAACCAGTTACCAACCAGTTATAAAGCACAGTTTAATACACTGTTATATAACAGTGCTTTTTCCACTGTAACTTGACATTATGATAAAGACCCCCATTGTTTTCAATGGACAACAAAGGAAACATTTCTGTGAAGCAATACAGCAACAGAACCATATCCTGCAAACACAATAACTGCATATATCCAAATATATAATACATATATACAAACAGGTATAACATGGCAGCAAAGAAACCCTCTCTACATTCAATAAATACAGCCATGGGCTGCAGTAGTTATGAGAGTCATTTTGAGACCAGAAAGTTATAGGTTAAGATCAACTGCAATGCCATATAGATGAATTTCACAATTAACCTGAATTGCCTCCGTAAATATTCAGAAGTATCATCAAACAAATCCAAGCCACCTGGGATAAAAAAAAATCTCTCCTAATAGCAAATAGATTGTACTTTGGGAGAATATGTGTGATCCTTTTAAATGAACTAAACAGATTTGCATCCAGTGCTCATTTCCTGTTGGAGGTACAAGGAGTCTGTAATCTCATCTTTGTGTGTATTTTCTGCTCACATGGAAGATGGCCTATGACTCTTGCATTTGGTGTTTGTTTTCTTTATGAATATTAAGAAGGAATTAAAGCCGTGGGCTGATTCAGGCCAGCAATTAAAGCAGAAGTTAATGATGGCTTGACAACTGATTACCCATGGGCAAATATCAGATGCCTGAACTGGCGTGCTACCATTAATAAAGGAATCCATTTTTAAAAATGTGTTGATACATGTTTGCCCTTGAAAATATTTACTCAAAATGCATTATATTATGCATTATATTGACTTAAAGCAGGGTGTCTCACCCATAAAGAGTTGGTATGGGTGCAGGTTTTTGTTTTAGGTCAGAACTACTGATTTAACTAATGAACTAACCATGATAAGTAGAATCAGTTGTCTTAGTGCTGGGCTAAAACAAAAACCTGCACCCACATGAGCCCATTTCAGATAAGACTAGACACCCATAATCTAAAGGGACGGGTTAAGTGTAAAAGTGGGATGTACATTAATTAAACTAACTTCACTGTTATGTCTCACATTATTATGATTATGATAATGATTATTGTAGATATTTTAAAGGCCAATGCCATTTGTAGGGTACTCATACAACAATTTAGAAAGCCGACAATCTATTTTAGCTATAATCCTTAGCATGCTTGATCTTTGGTCTTCTTTCCAGGGGTTATGGATTCTTTTGTTTATTTGCTTTCCCCACACTGGCTTAAATGTTTATTTTCTATTTTTTTTATTGCACTTTCCCTAGACAATCTGATTGTAAAGTATGAAATACTGATTGACTTCTTGTCTATTTATTGAATTGACAAGGCCTTCACATGTTTGGCTAAATCCAATAGCTTTATATAATAATACTAATAATGAAGCAAAAGCTACTACTACTACTACTACTACTACTACCACTACTACTACGACTGCTACTACTACTACTACTACTACTACTACTACTACTACTACTACTAATAATAATAATAATAATAATAATAATAATAATAATAACAACAATAATAATAATAATAATAATAATAATAATAAGATTAATAATAATAATAATAATAATAATAATAATAATAATAATAATAATAATAATATATTTTGATTTAAAGAGCTATTTTTAAAGAAAGGTATAAACACATTTATTCAGGGATCCTTGTAGCTGCCACGTGAAACATCCAGAGGTAAGAGACACAGATTCTAGCATCTTGAAATAGTGTAACATGGATGACTGCTTTGTTATACCAAGCTAACATCACTCCCTGGCCAGTGAGTGTAAGTGCAGCATCATTAAAGCAGGAAAAGCAAGTTAACTTATACCAAACTACAACTACAACATTAAATTACATTACAGCCATTTAGCAGATGCTCTTATCCAGAGCAACATAGGACAAGTGTGTTGAAGAACCTAGAGGAACGTACAGGGACAAGTCCTAGAGTGATCACATAGAAAAAGCTTGAGTAAATTAACTTTCCAAGTAGCATACCATGGTCTAGAATACCCCGAATACTAAAATAATTATACACAAGTGCAATTATAACCTATAGCATACACATAGCTTACATGGCTAATTATGGCACAACTTTAAAAACTATTTTATAATGAAAATTAAAATGATATAAGTCCCCTTTTGTTTACTGGCATTTGTGATTCCCTCATACTTAATATATGAAAAATGAATGTATACATTTATAAGTGGATTTTTGTGTTCTCGCGAGTGACATTGATGGTCACTTGGTGACTTGGAAGACATCTGGTTAGAGACTCTTATACTGTAAGTAAATACACTGCAATGTAAACGCACAGTCATGAACAGTATCAAATAATGCAGAATGAATAAAACAGTGATCATGAGATCAAAGAGTTGTCCACTGTCTCTCTAAAAGTTTGTGTGATAAGCCATTGACCTCTATTATGAAAAATGTATTCTGCCCTTGATTTTGCTAATGGGTTTAAATGTGCTGCATTCTTTGGATTCTTGCATTCTTTCCACAATTTTGCAAGTGTATTCTAGGGATTTCAGGACTCACAGGACAGTGTGTGTGGAAAACAAATCTAACAATTGCTCTGAATTTGGAGATAAAGTTAAGAACACGTGTTAATTCAGAAACAAATAAAATATACATTACAGATACAATTTAATGAATTTTGAGAAATTGCGTTTCCTAAATTGGTTAAAGATGATGTATGTTGGACAGCATGGTGGTGTAGTGAATACCACTGTCGCCTCGCAGCAAGAAGGTACCAGGTTCAAATCCTGACCAAGGGCCTTTCTGTGTTGAGTTTGCACGTTCTTCCTGTGTCTGTGTGGGTTTCCACCGGGTACTCCACATTTCCTGCCACAATCCAACAACATGGAGGCGGCTAATTGGAGAGTCTAAATTGCCCGTAGGTATTAATGTGTGAGTGAATGGTGTGTGGGCCCTGCTATTGATCGGCAACCTGGCCAGGGTGTATTCCTGCCTCTCACCCACTGCATGCTGGGAGAAGTGGTTTAACAAAATGGATGGATGGTACATGTTACATATTGAAGATTGGAGACCGATGATTCTCATGTACCATTAGGATGGACACATCACTCCATTTCCTTTTCTGGACCAAAATAAGTCTGACTCCAAGAATGGTTCATTAAGTTCATTTGTAATTGAACACTTTTCATTTTATTGTTTGGAGATGGAAACCACAAGGAAGGCAGAAAATATTGACTGTGAATTAATTGCTTCCTCTCTGTAGCATGGTTGACATGAATATGCAATAAGTAAGAAATGCAGAAGAATATACATGGTTTCATTTGGTAGAGGATTGTGCTCTATGTTTGGCTGAGGAGTGGGGTGGGGGATGGATTGGGAGAGAGAAAGAGAAGGGCTAACATTGGCTTGTCAACACAAAACACCCCGAGGAGCAAACTGGAGAATTTCACTGCGGTAAATATTAATCAGCCAGCCCTGGCAGGGACCCAGTAACAACTACTCCTGCCAGACTTGTCTGTTGCATTCAAAATCGCTTACATTTGCCTCTGCGCGCTATGAATTCCCATAAATTACAAAGTAATGCAGATTTCTTCTACGTTCAGAGGCTTCTTTGAACTTCAGCTTGTGGAGGGACATAAGTCACTGGTTCATAAATGCAGTTTGTTAATTGTAACATTAAGTCATTTTTGTCAGTTGTGTGAATCATTGAAACTTTTTAAAGAAGCAAGACTATGGAAAACCCCTCCATCTCTCTCTCTCTCTCTCTCTCTCTCTCTCTCTCTCTCTCTCTCTCTCTCTCTCTCTCTCTCTCTCTCTCAACAAACTATCCACACAGCAGGGGGCACCCAATTACACCACTAATTAAAACCACACTTGCGCTGAAGCTTAATTGGCTTCCAAGAGAGAAGATGTGCTGGATATGTCTGCCAGTTACACCCAAGATAATTGCATATAAAACCAACCATCCCCCGACCCCCCCCGACTTTCTCCATTTGTGTTTACAGAGACTTTTCCAGAAGTGAATGGATGTGTGACACTTCATTTCCAGCCTGTATCCACTGTGCCTTCACAGACGGCAGAAGAAAAAACAGAATTAATTTGTCTCTAATGTTCTTTTTTACCTTCTGCAAATTAAACCTCAAATTTCTCCCTTATCTGCTCGACAGCTGCTCGGAAATACACATGCTGTCCTGTTTATCATTTGTTTTCCTGGTTATTGCTTTGTTCCTCTTGGCTCCCCGAGGTCTGATAACACTGTGGCTTGGGCTGTGTGTGATGGAGGCCTGCTGGAGGACTGATGACATGTGTGCATGGGCTTGAGGAGGGATCCCTGCTGTGCCCCCACCAGCCTCAAAGAGAGCCTGGTCTTCACACAGCTCCAACCAAGGTCCCCACCCCACCCCCTTCTCTCTCTCTCTCTCTCTCTCTCTCTCGTTCTCACACACACATACACACACACACGCATACACACACACATATACAAACACACACACGCATGTACATGCACACACACATACACACACGCACACACACACACACGCATGCACATACACAGAAACACACACGCAGACACACACACAGACACACACGCAGACACACACATACATACACGCACATACATAAACGCATACACACATATACTCACAAACACACACATGCACACACATATACAAACACACACACACACACACACACACACATACACATACCCACACATACACATACACACATACAAACAAACACACATACACATGTACACAAACACACACAATCCCCCAACCACATACATGTATGCAGATGTGCAGTCAAACACATTCACAAGTATGTGCAATCACACACACACACGCACACAATCCAAAAATGAACACACCCCTCTATCTCTGTGACACCTGATCATGATTTCTCCTTCTCCAGTTCCACAAGGAAAAACCATAAAAATCTGATAAAACATGACCCATCCCTCCCCTCAGCTGTTGCTTGTGTTCAGATAATGCCTGGTGTCAGGCTAGCAGTGGAGTGCTTTCAAGAGTGTCCATTAATTGAGTTTTTCACTGGATATGATACTGCTGTGGCTATTTAGAAAAGTGCCCTCAATTTTCCCTGGCTGTGTTCAGTGGGAAATTATTTTCCAGTATTCATTGTGACTACTGATTGCATAGAATTCAGCTGCCTGGGCTCTTTCCAGAGCATCGCCAAAAGGCTGTATGCCAATTTCATGAAATGGCCTTAATTTCCTCTCAGATGTACAATTTTACACCAGTATCACTCATTCAGATTTACTAAGTGTTGTCATTTGAAATACAAAATAAATTAAGTAAGTATAAGTAAATAAATAAATAAATAAACTAAAAAACAAACTTTGCTATTAGCATGCATAGAAATTGACTCTCTGAGACATGTTTTATTTCTTTCATTGTTTTTTCAAACCACACAAACATTCTTTTTTTTTAATTCTACCATTACATATTACAAAACAAGATAAATATTATCTCACAAAAGAACTCTGAGATGGCGGAAGTTTCATTTTTCCCCTTTTATGAAAATAAAATCTCTTTATTTATTTGTTCATTTATTTATTCATTTATTTATTAAGATAAACCATTCTTGGTGGAAGAATCCAGTAAATGAATATTAACCAAACATACCAACATTTCCTAAATCAAAATGGTAAACAGCTGTGTTAAATGCTTCATTGATGGCAGGAAGTTCAAATCTAGAATGCAGCCTGACATGAATGCCTAACCCTGGAGCAACAGCTATATTTTCACCAATTTACTACTATACTATGCGTAATAACTTATTTAACTCTAAATTTGGACTGATTGAAACAGGATGTTCATTCTGTTTAAAAACAGAAATGTGTTTTGTCCCCTAACCGCACACCAAAGGCACCTAGCTAGACTGATTTTTTTATCAATTCAGACATATCAAATCTTAATCTCGAATGTAATCAAGAAAAAGGAAATAAGCCACTTATGAGTCATTCTAGCACACTTACTAATTGGGAAAATTAAATGCAGCTCATAAACCAACACTGGTAGAAGCTACATCTATTCTGAGACAGAGAACGACTGTATGCAAGCAAATCAATGTGAATGATTTCTACTGAAGTGATGAATTTCATACTATTTAGCCAGGAACCTCAGGCCTTGGCACAGATGTATCTGGAAAGATGCATGTCCTGGAATTTGTGGTACACACTCAGTGACTTGGATGTACTGGTAACAGTGGGCAAGGTGACCAAACAATAGCTACACATGAAGAGCCAGGGATGAGGGTAAGGCAAAAGCAGCACATCTTGTACGCATCCTCTGCCAGAGCTGCCCAAAAGATATTTGTTCCTGTTAAACGTTGCTCAATGTATCCCGGGAATGATGTCCTGAGAATTTATTTTAGCTACTATAATCAAACTGTATTTTCCGCTTTTTCATATCCACGTATATGATTATGTCATTACATTGTACGGTCCAACTGGAAATGCTAAAACTGATTTTTATGTTCCTACTTAGCCAAGGTTTTTAATTTAATAACATTTTATATTCAAATGTATTGATTAATTCATTTTAAAATTAAAACATAACTTTGCAACACATTTCGATATGCATTGTTTGCATATTAAAAGTGAGATTTTTGTAATATAATTTGCTCAAGCTTAACATTTACATAATTAATTTGTCTTTAATTTTATTTATTTATTTATTTATTTATTTATTTTAATGACATTCTCTGGAAGGGAAATTTTTTGTTTTAGAGTGCTGAAACTATAGCAATAAAACAGATGTTTGTGTTGAAAACAAGGTTCCAAAAAATGCACAAAATACACTTTGCAAAGCTAGTTATGAGAACATGAAGCTACCGTCAATTAAAGTTAAAATACAATATACTGAGAAATGAAAAAAATCATGACAACCATCTAGTATTTGCATGGACAAAATATATATACTGATTCAATTCAAATTGATGAATTTCATTATTTATTATTTATAACTTTGCTACATCATTCCCATTCTATGTATTTAAAAAGTAAAGATGCTTTTCAAGCACAACTACAAGTATCAGTCAGTACCAAAATAACATTTCTTCCACAAATCTAAAAGACAAGACTGCAAAGTTTAACTACAGGGCCTACATTAAGATAATTAGGATTGTGGAAAATCCATTTATGCCAAGTTAAATGACCTTGGGGATTTCAATAAATGTATACAACAAGTTTGGCATTCACTTCCTTGGGTTTGAATTTTTAATTGCATGGTTGCAAGGAAACAAAATAAGTGTCTCACCATGCAGAGAGAAAGGCCTCGTTATTGAGACTAACTACAGGAAACATCAACATTATCAGAAAGATCGACTGTAATTGCGGTATTTTCTCTATTTCTCCGTATACTCTCAGAAAGCGCTGGCTCAAGAGTTATGGGAAGGCATATTCCCTAAACAGCTGGTCCGTGTTTACAAATTTGGTAAACCAAGGTTTAATGAATGAGCGCAAGTTATATACCTGGCTGTCAATCACCAGGTGAGCAACATCTTCCCTTTTGTCTCTGCGCCACCGCGTCAAGTCGAAAGATAAACAACTTCATGCCACCGCATCCCCTACACCTGACTCATCCGCAGCCCAATTAGTGGGCTTTAGGAAACTTATGACGCAGAAAATGCGATGCGGCGCTCGCGTATTCAGCAGCATAATCATGTCTTTAGAGAGATCTTTGCCGAGTCTTGAAAGGCTTTCCTGGATTGAGGGCAGAAACGGAGCCTTGCTACCGCCTGAAGCAATGTGAGGATTCAGTCAATACAACCCCAACCGATAAATAAAATCCTCCCCTCGTCTATGTCGGAAAACTGCCAGGATTGAAACAATATCCATCTTTTCCTTGCTGCAACAAAGCTTAATAGCGATTAAATCAGCACTTTGGGACAACAGAAGCTAATTTGCAGCTAAATAAGAGACAGTTTGGATACAGTCTTGGATTTGGATTAACATGCTTTCTCTTATCAGTGACGGTGTTAATGATCATTTCACTCATACTGATATAGTGTGACCTTAATTTAGTCCAGGAAACAGACTAATGTGCTCAGGACTCCTTTCTTGGTATTCTGAAAGATTGTATTTGCCTATTTGTTCATAAGTGTTTCTGTTCACTTAATCTTTGAATCAATTATTTATATAAGGTATTACTACATGGCCGTCTGAGGTTTTTCCACAGTAATAATGTCCAGTCTGACAGGAATTTTACAGAATATACATAGAAATAAGTCGAAATATGGAATTGCCACAGTCACTGTATATAGGAGATTATAGGAAACTTGGCGTTAAAACCAGTTTTGCTGTGCTTTTGTTGAAGCCAACACAGAGAAATTCCTTGGAAAAAATATAATCTAACTGAAAAATATGCAAAATAACGATTCTTGAAAACAGTAAAATGAATTGCATCCGGACCGCATTTTAATCTCAAACCTGGGGCTGCAAACCATCTTATTAAACTGCTTTCATGCAGCCACGAAAGCTGATCTTATCTGCGCCTGTGAGTCCGTGCAGGCAGGAGTACAAAGTGTCCGCACAACTCAGCCCCACTGCCCCCTGCTGTTTTTAATCAATAATGTTATAATGCCGGCTACTGCTAACACTGAGGGTAATCTGCTCAGCATTCTGCACGGCATTCTGGGATTGCAGTTGTCACTCTGGGACGCAAAGGTACCCAGAGTGAGGAGTAATAACAGTCTCCTCTAGGATGATTTCACCCGTCCAGTAGCGGCACAGGGGAGACATACCTGGCGGTAGGGAGGGAAAGGGCTATCTGGAGGTCAAAACGAAGTAGGCAACCTCCAATTTCAGCCGAGCTCCATTTTCACTCATGTGTTTACGTTTTAAAGACTCTTCGTGTTTCACCAGGGTGCTACAGTATAGGGCTAGATTCAATTCTGTCTATTTGTGGTCGTTCTTCATCATTGAATAACACACTATTGCAGCTGACATATTACCATTTCAGCATTTAGAGGTGGGTAAACTGAGTAAAAACTGAGTAATGACTCAAGCAGGCCCTATGGCATGCCGAAAGAGACATTGCGCAAGAGAGAACAGGAGCAGAAGGGGATGTTAAGGGCATCGATGGAGAAACTGGGGGTGAGAGAGTACGTGAGCGGAAGAGAAGGGGAAAGAATCAGAATTCATGAGAGAGAAAAAGAGGTGGAGAGAAGATGATGGGGAAGGGGCTTCTTTAGAAGTGTGTTTTGTCATTTCAATTCACGTTTCAATCATCCTTGATCAAGTTTTTCCATTACTTGTGAGATCTTTCCAACATCACATGCAACTCACAATTCTATCATTACGTGATTGATCAACTGATGTATTTTTTTTAGATAACGCTGTGAATTGTACGGCTTCTAATATTAATAATTCATGGTCAAGTCGGGAGAAAATGTGACACTTGTACAAATGATTTAGATTTTTGAGTTTTAAAGCTAATGACCGAACATTATGATTAGCTTGAATTTTCATATCAAAATCAATAAACGGTGAAGTGCTGACAATCAAGGTAAAACGTATATTTATAGCACTGAGCACAGTGCTATCACCTGTCCCCTATGGATATATGATGCTACTGTTGGCAAGGACTTCCACAAGCATACACAATACTCATACTTCCAAATAAATGCTGAAAAATGCAGTTCTTCAGGTCATTTGAATTAATGGGGCAGTAATATCAACATTACACAATAAATAATTATATAAATATACATACAATAAAACTTGCTCATATTAGTACCTCACAAAGTATCAAGATATGTTAAGTAAATTATATAATGTTGAATAAAAGTCAGACAATATTGGCAGGGATGTTTTCTAAGAAAATTGTCTGTAATATACCAACAGGTCTATTTGCAGTATGTTGATTTTATTGTCATAGACCTCAGAGACAAATGTGGCATTTTAGACATCAACAGTAAAGCATAGATTATAGTTCTTTACCTTTTTCATGTCTTATACATGTATAGCTCTCAAAGCTACCCTCCATCTTATGTTTCTGGCATGTAATCATTATACCCACTCCATTCCCCATTACATCTGCAGGGTGTATATGAAAAAGAAAAATAGAGCAAAAATATTTAATTGCAACAAATTTCATTTCATATCCACCCAATTTGAAATCTAGTCATTAATATAGAACAATGTAATATAATAATAAAACATAACATAATAAAATATCATATCCTATAATATCATATAATATAAAATGGTGACTGTACATAGCCGCTTGTCTGTTGTCTTGTGACAGATAATAATATTCAGTGCTTTATTATTTGAGATCATTGAATATCAAAACTGAATTAATAATTATTATATATAACCAACAAATACATTTTCCATTTTTAGTAAGTTTGCAATACATAGATTAATACAAAATGTTTTAGGTCTGTATATTAGTTTGTAATAACAATATTATTTATGATAATTATTTAGTTTGAAAATTTATTTTATAGTATTTGTCAATGCACTTTTTGTTCCATATTTATTGAAAGGAGAAACAAAAAAAGAAATGTTCCATTAGAGTATATTAATTTATAGAATTATCCATTTATTTTATAGAGCAGTAGGCTGCTGTAAAATATTATGTATATGGGTTAATATTAGTGCCTTTACAGCAACATTATGGTATTAAATCAATTGTAATTCAAAGACTGGCTACAGTAGAATAATTATTACCCAAACAAATTGCATATTTTCGGAAAGCAATATGATACATTGTTAATTTATTGTAAATATTGAAAGATTTAAAGTATAGTAAATACATACACAGTATATATTTTAAGGATGGAGTACACTTAAACATGCAAACATGCTGTTTTATTACTTGGTGTTATTTGTGTAACATTTGATTAATTTAATGGAAATAATATAATTAAATTAGCTGGGACAGAAAAGAGCACTTATGTACTTTGTTACCATTTGTATAAGGGTTACTTTCTAAACAATGAGATGCACTTATAAACACACATGCACTTACAATGGAGACAAATGTCCATACAAGAGAACAGAGGTGTTTCTGAGCCCAAGACAGACTAGAAGTGTTTTCATTGACATTATTTTAACTGTCAAGACCTGTTTCTAAGCCACACAATCACAATTACCAACAGCAAATTGCATTAAAAAACTGAATACATAAAAAAGCTAAATTTCTGTGAAAACAGCTTAAAGAACAATGTTTTAGCCTAATTTAATGGATACAATTTACAGCTAACAATAACAACCAAACAAAATCACCTCAAATGCAATGATAGATTACATTTAGTAAATGTTTCATTATCAGGCACATTGATTTTGACATGGATTTTGGAAAAGGAACATTACATACAGCAACCTACCGACCAAGATTTCTCAGGTGATAAGTTGGATAGTGGTGCTGATTCTATAGTTTGTACTGTGTATGTTTACAATTAGTAAGTCATACAGTAACTCAATGACTATTAGATAAACTGCTGGCAAGAATGTTGGCAGTGTAGCTTCCCGATGAGCACACTACGGCTAATACAGATACAGTCTAAGGGAGTCATTTCACTAAAAGGGCCTATGACACAACCAACCCCAGACAATGAGTGAACTTGACTGATTTCATTGAATAATGTTCATTCTGAAAGACATAACGAGAGAAAAACAGAAACCCCCCCCCCCCTCTTCAAAAAAGCCTTAAAGTCAGGTAATGAATACACAACAAAGCGCTACCCCAAATCCATTGTACTGTACGAGGCTTTGTCAGAAAATTGTCAAGACGTAGCTAGATACAGTATGCACAGTAGGCTATGCGAGACCCTTTACATACATACATACATTCTGTAGGGGAAATTATCATGGCAGTGTCCCAGTTGTACTGTAATAGTCTTAGACTTGGAGACGTACTGTACTTGCCTCGTACACAACGCATTGCTTTGGAGAAGGGGAAGACGTAGCAGCCAGGTAGCAATCCCCTTTCACACCCCATTAGGCAACACTGCACTGCAGCCTCCGCAACGCGCCAAGATCCGTGCTGCGCTAATCGTCTTCAATTACGACACTCGCCATGCCACTCGCATTACATGATTTTGGGTTGTCAATTTAGCAGCGTTACAGGCTGCTCAAGTGCACATTACGGCTAATCTAATCTACGGTGCGGGCGTTTGCCAGTGGAGAATCCATAGACTCACTCTGTCAAATTGCTGAGCAGGTTAGGACGGCTGACAATACACAACAGAGAAGCAGGGAAAGAGAAATGCTTAAATTCAGCTGGATGGTACAGTGTAACTGTGGGTGGGTGAGGCATGTATTGAGCCTTACTGCAGGGTGCCCTGCTTAAGTAACAACTCTAAGCCAGTATTACATTTATTCAATACGTATGCACCATCCTGAGATCAGCAGTCACTGAAATTATACGACATTGTGCAAGGATGAAATACAAATGTAAGACTTGTTGCTCAAATGAATGACAATGCACCATAGGAGATCAACGGTGAATGTCCCCCCCTTTGTGGAGTTGTGCAATTGTACAATAGTAGGTTTGTTCCATGGTAATGTTTCCTCACTGTGAAGAAAATGATTAATACACAAGTTTGTGGCGCTAGCATAGCTGTACTGCTATGGCTGTAAGTTATACAATAGCTCTGCCTCTGTATGCATTTTAAGAAATAGATTAAATTGAGCTGTATATGGTCTAAATGAAGTGTCACAAAAAATGCTCTCTCGTTGGACATTTGTTGCTAACAATTGTTTAGCATCCCCAATAAACAGAGATTAATTTTGTCCTTGAGTATCGGTAATTCATTTCCAGAAGGAGTTTTATTTATTTGTATTACCCTTCTAGTCTGTTTGGGGTCAATTTGACCCCATTCACTGTTTGAAAAGTCTTAAAAGCCAGTTAACCTTTTTTTTCATCTTCACTGTATGATTTTTTGAAATGTTATATTTTGGTGGTATTAAATAGTAAACATGCAGTAAACATAATTCTATGTTTTCATAAATCCTGTAGCAACTTTGCATGTGTTGTATGGGCTTATTTTGGCCCTCTGTTACTGTATAAAATGTCAGAAAAAATACAAAAAAGATTTTTCTATTTTTATCTCAGATTTATTTGTGGATGATTCTGATGGTAGTTTCCCATACAGGTGCCAAACATTAACGTCCTGTACCTAAAGGCTCTAAAATGAGAAGCTTCTCACAGATATTTATGGGTAAAAGGCTAGTCATTTGGGAGACAATAAGAAGGCAACACACAACGTGTCAAAATTTAGCGTTTATTTAAACTGTTGGGGTCAATTTGACCCCAAACATAAAAGCAGTCATAAACTCTTAACATAATAGGAGGGTTAAATACAATTATTTATTTATTTCTTGATTTATTTAACTCTTCTTCAAAAGGATAGGAAACAAGAGTGACTAATTTTCTGGCCCTGTTCACCAATATCCGCAACAACTCAAGAGGGCAATGGCGTTGACCACCTATACATTGTCTGGAAATACGAAGGTTTAGATTAAATTCAATAAAAAGCAAAAAAGCAAAAATCCTACTGCGTTTTTCCACATACCCGACCGGTGAATCCAGTGCTTCCCTGGAGTAAAGTACGGATACCGTTCTTCACTGATGCAGTCCCCCTCCAGACTCCCATCTTTGTTTCGTCCTCTGGATGCGAAGGTCTTCCATTTTCCTCAGGTCATTTTTTTCACAGGTTAGTAAAGGAAAAGCCCCTGTTTGGACTACGATTCACGCTCTGAGAAATATGAGGGAGAGGAAAATGTGGGTTTTATTCCTCTGTTCCATTGATATTTGTGAGCCCAAATCATTGAAAACATTGCTTTTCTGTGGGAAATTCTCCCGGCTTGGGGGGCTTTGATGCCCCCCGACTGTGCACAGTATGGGCTTGGATCTAGGGAAGAGACGCTGATTTACCAAAAAAAAAAATGGATAAAAAGGAAAAGGGAATCTATAGACAGACACAGGGCTATTATGCACAATGTTGAAGTTTAGTTCACATTTATTTTGGGTCTTGCTTTTTGTCTTGGCTCAAACTACTCCTACTCCTTAGCAATCATACTATGTGTCTGAATCTTTATCCAAATAAATTAAACTGCATGTTTTGTTTCTTTCTGCTATTTCCGCTGCATAGGCTATTGTTCATAGCAAAAACACACCTTAGGCTGTTTGGAAGCACGGATCTATAAATGCCTCTAAGCTTTTAAAATTAGCATTTTTAGGAACACATCCAGGTATTAAAGAGATTATTTTAAAACATTGCACAAACTTTTACATTGTTTAATCCGGGTAGGGTTAGGAGTAAGACATTACATGCAATCATTTTCCCTATGTTTCCAGTTTTAAAAAGAATGGATTGTGCTGCTATTCCAACTCCTTCCATATATTATTAATAACCATACAGTACATTTATCTTAAGTGCTCACATTTGCCAATGTTTACATTTGAGGAGTAATAAGGGCAATGAAATTATTTAAAAAATATATAATTTAGGGAGGCAGTATATGTGATAAAATTGAACGTAATAAATACAAATCATTTTTAAAATATTTTATTTGTCATAAATAATTTAATCATTATTGCCATATATTCCTAAAAGTATATTTCACATGATAACATGCTTGTACATCTGTTTGTTTTCCATTATGGACACTTATGGAACATTTTTGCCATATAAAAATACATCATAGTTTTTTTGCAAGTCTGACTTTGAATATGACCGTTACACCACCTGATCAACTGGGGATTTCTAATTCTTTCTTAAACTCCATGCATTAATCACAGTGAGATAAATGATGAATTACTCAAAAGAAAGTTTCCTTTCATAACATGACACTACACTGTGTCACACACTGTAACATGTTTTGGAGTGACATGCAGTGCGAGTGGATGACCTACAATGACATTGAATGTACCTAATAAAAAACAAGGACAGGACACTGTTTTGAATTATTTTTTTCCCAACCTAATCGATCTGTGTTTATTCTGTTGGCTCCACACTGCCCTAACCCAAAGTGCCATAAACTCACATAGGCCCTTGACACAGCATTACCTTGTTAAACATTACTTGTTAGAGACAAAAACTAACAAGCAGCATTGACATTCGGGTGCTTTCTTTAGTTTGTGATGCAACACAGCCACACGAGACCCAGCAAGAACCTAAACCAATAAGAACCTACTGCATTTTGTAGAGTAGAATGAATGTTATGTAAATGTGTGTGTGTGCGTGTGTGTTTGTGTGTGTGCGTGTGTATGCCTGTGTGTGTGTATGTGTGTGTGTGTGTGAGTGTGTTTTCAGGCTGCTCCATTACCAGAGGATTAGGCAAATGTTTCTGCCCGTATTCTCTTTGCAGAGCAGTCCTCAGCCCTGTGTCGGCCCTAATCCGTCGATCGCTGTTTGTCCGTCGGACATTCTTTCTTCTGTCAGCTAGCGTCACAAGGGCCGCCCGTCTCAGCTGCTGCTGGTGCCATTTGCTCAAAATATCCAGGCCCTTTCTCTTTCTTTCTGTCTCTCTTTCTTTCTTTCTTTCTTTCCATTTTTTCAGTTGTTCCTCCATTCTCGTCCTTTCATTCTTTTTAGTTTCTCTTTTGTCCATTCTTTCTTTATTTCTCCCTTTCTTCTCCTCATTCTCTCTCCCACCCCTCCCCTTTGTCTCTGTTCCTCAACAATACTCATAACATCTTGTGATCCCCTCTCTTTCACCTCCCAGGCCATGTTTATATTCCTATATTGATTTTGCTACTTGTAAGCATACAGCTTAACACATTGGGAATTGATTCTAAATGCCTTTGAAATAATGTTTGAAGACTGATCTGTTTTGCAAACACAATCAAATACTGCCAACCACTTTCGACATTGGTTCAGCTATTTCTGTTTATTTTTGTCTGTTACTGAAATGAACATAGCACATGCAAAGCATTATTTGTTTTCAGATAGAAACACAATTGCCAGTCATAATGCAAACAGGAAAATTTTAACATATTATTTTTGGTCACCAATATGTAGAGCTCTTTTGATTATTGCTTCCCCTCCAGTTAGTAACATTGGCAAAGTTGTTGAAAAGGGTATTGTGGCCTTCAATGAAACAGAAAAGAATTATATTCCCATGAAAATATTTCTGAACTAAGCACACTTAACATTAACCATTTGTATAAATCAGTAAATATATTCAAATGCATGGAATGCGATCCTATCGGTACCCTAGCTATCAGATATATTTGCCAGACGCATTTCAATGAGAAATGTGTCGGTTAGCAGCCAGATAGAAGGGTATACCCTTACACTCATGTAGATATGTTACTTTATGAGTATGAGATAATTATTGTGGATGTTGATGTATTTAGTTGCTCAGTTGTGAAATTGGTAAGACTGCTTGTGATCACATAAGGGTTAATAGAAGTAATACTTAGAAGAGGGTCCAGTCATTTTCTCCTCAACATTTATTTTCAAAACATTCTCATTATTTCCATATTGAACAAAATATAGCTTATATGTTATAGTTATAGTATATGTATAGGTACTTAGGCATGCTATACTACATTTTCATATGTATTTTCTAATCATACACAAATTTATATTTGATTATTGATATTTGACAATTAAAGGTACTATACTATACTGTGCTATGCTATATATTGATAGTATGTATATACAGTGCTGTCGTTCCTCTGCTGATCATTTTGTATTTAATGTGACAGTCTGAGCAGCTGGTGTATCCCTCTTCCTTGGAATTTACTAGAATAATTGTGAATATTTTTCGGATTTGTTTATATTTAACTGACTCATGTTTAATGATAGAATTCCAACCCAGGTTTGCTATAAAGCTATTCTGAAGATGCACATTTAAGACATGTTGCTGGAAATGTTGCTTTTAGGAGCGGCATATTATTGTTATATTACTTTTTAAAAGTAAATAGAATTTATGAACCTGCTTGGAGATGCATTTATTCCTCTTACTGAAAATTCCTTAGTTTCAGTCTCAGTGAACATTTTTAATCCTCGTCTAGCTGACACTGTCTTAGCCACCTGCAGTCAGCAGTAAATCTCTTTACTGTTACCATAAGCTTCAGCACATAGGGGATGAGAGCATACACAGTTAACTGCAAGCACCCAGATATATGCCAGCTTACCATTCGGTGTTCACTAATCTGTGCTTTGACAAAATGTCATACTCATCATGGCTGATTATTTATTTATTTATTTATTTGCAGCAAACTGTTACAATATGATAATATAAGTGCCTTTAGTCGGATTTTATATATGTACACGCCGTATTTCAGTTTGTTGTTGTGCATTTCCATTACTGTACCATGCTGTACATTACACAGTTATAATTGGAACACATGCGGTCTCTGTGGCTGAAATCTAGAGAGCTGACGAATGACAGGTTTAGGCTACTCTCCTCCAACATGGAAAGTTCAATTTGATTTTGGTGTCACCACAATGAATCAACTCGAGGATTTGTTATTTATTACATTTGTTGAAGTTAGTGGAAATCCTATGCTATGTTCAAATCAAATGTGCTGTTTCTTCTTGGGCCTGTGTTTTCTCATCAGAATCATATCTTTACTTATGTATATTTTCATTTATATATAGATAATGCACTTCTCTTTGTGTGAAAATGAAAACATGCATGAATGTAGCAATGGTGCTTTTGAACCATACTTTTGAATAAATAACCTAAACTTAATTACCCTTCAGTTTCAGTTCATGAATACACTTCAGTCTTCACATCATTTAAACAACTCCACCACATGGATATCAGGCATGAGGAAGTCTGAAGTTATATATTACTCATTATAATTTCAGTATAAATATTTTAAATTGTCAAAAGTAGTGGCATAAAGAATACATATTTTTTAATGTTTTTGGTCACGCTTTATTTTACAGTCCTGCTCACTACCTAATATTTCCTGGGGAAATACTATTTTGATTTCAGAGGTAAGTACTAGGCTGTGAAATGTACTTTTCATAGTACTTACCACTGAAATCAAAGTAGTTACCCAATAATTACAATAATTACAAGTAGCTGTGAGTTTTCCCAGTAAATCCTGGGTAATTAATGGGCTCTACAATAAAGTTTTAATTTGAAGTTTCATCTTAATGTTAAGATATTATCTTTAAAGTAAGATAAAGTTCCATCAATGACCTTGCACAGCTTTAGTTTCATTGTTTGCCAGCTATCAGTAAATCAATTGCAACAGATACACTTTTATTTAGTTAATTTTACCTTACCTTGTCTTACTTTTTATCTAATATAAATCAAATAACATTTCCTAAAATTATTTATTCTGAGAATAAGCATGGACTGAATTGCTGTCAGTACAGAAAAATGGAAGGCAAGGCCATCAAGATAGAAATATATGTACACCTGGGTGAATCTGAGCATGTGCAGTTTGTTCTCACATTCTTCTCACACACCCCTTTCACCAGGCTCCCCCACAGAAGGCAGGAGGCTCCGTGACTTCATTACACAGTGCAGGGGATGGTGGTTACTTTTCATTTGAAATGGGCAATGTCATAGCCCCCTGAGACCAGGTAGAAAATGAAGCGTTAAATATTTCTCATTTTGTCATATAATGTACAGTGAGCATCTTGGATGAGAAAAACATGCTGCAGTGAAAATTTGCTTTCAAATATATTTCCAAAATATTATCTCTTTTACTTTTATTACCAGAGACTCATGTTCCCTACAGGGGACAAAATGAATTGCTGGGTAAGAGGTTAGAATTGCAGACACATACAAGCGGGCCTGTTGTTTTCAGATTAGTCAACACACCAAGCAGGCTTTGCAATACACTGAATAACAGTTGAAACAGCCCTGCTCGGATAGTCAGTCAAATCTCTGATGTGAAGATTGAAGGTTTGATTTGCGTTGTCAGAAATGTCTTATTTTTTATATCATGTACAGCAAAAGTGCACTTCATTTAGAAACCCATATTTATGACATCCATTCAGTGGGTTACATTTTCCAGACCCCATATATATCCTGGAAACTATTTTATGTTTATTGAGTATGCTCTTTTCACCTTCCTTGAAAGATGAATAATGTATCAGTTATCACTTTGGTTGCCTACATACTGTATATTTGGCAAGTTTTTTAATGATTGACTTTGGATGTGCTTGCTTTGCCAAACTACTGTATGATTGCATCTGCATTTTCACAACTCATCACTGATTTGCTTTCAGTTTTTATTTAATTTGCTGATACAGCTGTCATTGGATGCACTACCTAATACAATGTACATTGCTGCTGTGAAATTTCTCTGCCATAGATGTGGAACATTAAATACCTTAATACATACTGTATACCATTGCAATTATGTAAATTTTCATTGTCGTGATATTAACATACTTGTGCTGACCACTCTCTATCAGTGTATTCTTGGGATGAAGGATTAGCCTGGTTGTGATTTTAATTTCTAAACATCATTGTGTGATGCTTGCTTGCTTCCAATAAAGTTAACAGTACATAGCAGTTAGACTAGCTGCAGAAATATTACAGATGGCCAGGTTTTAGAGAGGTTTGGTTGGAACTGTGACTGAAGAAAAACAGGTTAGGGCTGCACTGAACTGATCATAAATCTCAATCTGGATTGTCAGCAACGGGACACACTGCCTGTAATTTAGGGAACTGGCGGTTCTGTCTTTCGTGAGACTAAGTAAGTAAAATGGTTAAAGCATGACAGCACCTCAGGTTAAAGCTCATAACTGTCCTGCCAGGCAATCCCTCATATTTCCAGCGTTTGTGAGAAAGTTGTGCTTGTTATCTCTGAAATGAGAATGTGCAGTTGACACAGACAATGAGTAAGTAGATGTAATCACTGTAGAATGGTGGTTGTGTTTGTTGGTAGTAGTGGTAGTCATAGAAACATCTGCAGTATTATTGGTACAAAAATATTGTCCCGTAAATATTTATCCTTATTCCAAATATTGTTGTGAACTTCTTTGTCATATTCATTAAGAGTAATGTCATGTATAGGGTACACACACAGACACAAAAAAGAGCTTTTCAAGTGGCTCTGTGCAGTTACACAATCAACTGCCCAAGCATCAAAACAAAATAATGAAAAGTGATTCTATATGATATTTCAAACAGCCCAACCAGAGCAACAGCGAAAAACACATTACCAACCCCAGTCATAATGTGAGCTCCCAGCAGCAAGGCTTTGCGGCATCCGTTGTATCTACAGAATGTGGGCCCTCCTCATTCAAGTGTAAGCCTCTGAGTGCTGGGGTCTCTGTCTGCTGCTTAATGGAGCATATCTCTCTTTGTGTTTCATTTGAAAGTCCTTCCTTTGCGTCCTGCCATTGGTGGTCCACAGGGCTGCAGACAGCAGCTCCTCCTCTAATCTTCCACCCTCAGAGTAGAGCCGAGTAGAGTTCTGGAGCAGAGATTCACAGCACTGCAGTCGAAAGCCCACCATTTTATTCCAGGCCCACGGATCTCCAGAGTTCTAGTGACTGTGATGTAGTCTGAGATGTTCTCAGTCAAAGGTAGCAGCCATTGACTTCTGAAGTCCAAGCACGACCAAAGTCAAAAAGTGTTAAAGTTAAAGTGTTCAATAAGTCAAGGTGAGAGCCCATCCATGTCTTTGAAACTTCCACCTTTTGTTGGCCTAGTGTTAATGAATGATGATGCACCATTCTTCTGGTGCAGTGTAGTCAGTGAGATGTATTGTCATGATCATCTTACCCAATCACCCAAATTAGAATTAAAAATATGCAATGGAATTATATATTATACACGTTTTGTAGGCTGTGGAAAGTTGTGACAACATTTTTCTCTGGTGATTCTGTCAGGTTGCAAAAACACATTCTTAAAGCAACATAAAGATATTAATATTTACAGCAGGACTAGATATGAACTATTCCTCCAATTATGTTATTCACCACAACCATTCTACAACATTGTAAAAAGTTGGCATAACATTTTGTGCTAGCTGGGAATTAAGTTCTTGTGACTTGTTGACTTGCTGTCTTGTTGACAGTCTCTGTTAGTGCACATGCTAAAATGATGTCCACCTGCATAATTCCTGCATAGTCTAAGACCAATAGTTGTGTAGGATGGGATTTATTCTCATGGACTCACTTATGTTACAGTTATTTCTGTCATATTTGAACTATAAGCTCATATGCAAACACACCCTAAAACTTGGTAATGCAGATGGAGGCTTGGAGCAGAACAGAGTAAACTGATGCTGTTCATTTGTGGTGTTTTCCTTGCGGTGAATCTGGAAGACATTTCCCTGAATTCAGGTCAGAACAGAGCCTAAGATTAACCCCGTAATTAGGAGGGGTTGGTTAGCCACAGACCTGCTGCCTGTTGCTGCTACATATTCACCACACATTCAGGGCCCAGTTTACTGGAAGTCCACAAGTCATTTCTGCGTACTTAGTGACATCATCATCAGGACTGTGGTCCTGCAAGGTCAGTCAGTGGATATATATATTATCCAGCATGGTAACCAACATCATTAGATCACGGTCACAGATGTTCCCATTTAGACACTCTTACAAAAAAAAAATTAATTCACATGAAAAGAAAATGTCACATGCGAACAGAGATTTATTTTCACGTGAATGAAAATTGAGTCACGTCAAGGTCACGTTAAGTCGTTTGCATCTTCAAATTTTCACATGTTACTACCTTTTTAAAATGGGAACAACAATTTTTGCATGTGAAAACAAAACATATATACTTGATATAGCATACAGTATGTGACATCTAGGATAATCTTTCTAGTGTGTACTCTTCACATGTGGTTTTTTCTTTTTCGTAAGGGCAGTGACATTGCTCTGTGAGGCCACAGATAATCCTTATCCATTTAATCAATGACATCACATCCGGAGGACATTCCAACATGTCAGGAATGCAGAGCCTTCCAGGTAGCCTGTGACATCAAAGCAGGATATGACATCAGTATGTGTTGTGCATAGATGCCAGGGTATGACCTGAGCGCGAGGGGAACTCAGATGAAGGTCTATGACATTACTATGGGTTAACAGAGACTGCGGAGCACCTCAGCATGGGGTAAACACAGATGCCGGGTTTCCTGGCCAAACCATGACCAGAAATGTTTATTTTGAGGAACAATAAATAGAGGAGATCCTGCCTTCTCCCAGCCCTTTGGAAAAACAAACAGGCTGCAGCTATCTAGTAATCTGTGGGAAGGCCGGCTCATTGCATCATTTCATCTGCACAGAGAGGAGCCATTTCTCCAACACATCCACATAAATGGTCACACATTTCCTGGCAGTGATTGGCATAACATAGGCATATTAGACACTGGGACAGGCACTCCCAACCTGATACATTATTATATGAACATTTGAAATGGAGATACTGTATACTACTGTAGCTACAGCAACAACTTTAACTTAGGGGTTCCCAAACATCTTTCTGATGTGACCCCAAATTAATGTTCTCAAACTTATACGACCCCAACACGCCACCCACACACATCTTGTGCCTAACACCACCCTTTAGCCACAGCTATACTGGAAATATAACATAACCTCCCGTGCCTCAGTATTTTATTATAGTTGGGTTGTTTTAATGTTAAACATATAGTGGCCTACATTCACATATTTTAATATTCATAACGACTCAACACCCTGATCCACAGTTTGGTAACCCCTGCTTTAACTACAAACATTTCATTTGATGTATAGTATTTCGTGCTCTGCTAGGTTTGCATGTTTTTGAATATACTTAATAAAACAAAAACATTGCCTAGTTGGTTTTCTATCAATACACGTGTGAAAGTGCCATTATGTCTATGTCTACTTATATGAAGTAAGACTCGCATGCCAGCCCAAAAAGTGCTTCTTACATAATATTTAGTGGTTGCTCAGTGTTTGGCAGGGATTCGTTGTTCCTAATGAATAACAATGCCGATGTCGGGCAGTGGGATCAATGTCCTCAGAATGACAGGAGGCCCCAAGACACCGGTGAAAACCTGCCGGCTATGGGCAACGGACAGGAGGAAGGCTCCGGGCTTCAGGGCCATAGACACTCAGCAACACGTAAATCTATTTTGTTTTCCTTCTCAATATTCTCAGCACTTTCGTTAATCAGAAAAGGCTGTCTCTTTTGCTTTAGCCAAGAGGCAGAAAGAAGGCAGGAGGGGGCACGGGCTTCACTGACTGCTGCTACCTCTGCTGACACCTTTCACCAGAGCTTTAAACACTGATAGTGTTTGCAGCTCAAATCGGTTTCAGGGGGAAAAAATGACATTGAGATGGATGGTCCCAGGTCGAGAAACGGAGAGCTGGGAGAGGGACTGGAACAGAAAGATTTGTTTGTTATAATTTTCCCTCCTCTCTTCTAACCCTGGCGGCATATTACTATGCTCCCACACTGTTAAGTTAAGGGTTTGGACAGAGGCTTCTGGAAGTCCTTCAGTACCCCCAACTGCTCTCTATGCAGCTAGCAGCCCGCACCTCCTACCCAGAAGATTATTCTGCCCGATTAGGACAGCTGTAGTATCAGACCCAGTGCAGTCTTGGGCAGAGATAACAGCACAGGGCGGTCTCTGTAATACATAAACCCGCTTTAGATACAAGTCTAAAGCCCCCTTATTTATAAATGTGCCAATTTATTTTCTGTTGTTTTTATGCTTTCTGGAAACTGTGTGTATGTGTGTGTGCGTGTGTGCGTGCGCATGCACAAAATGCTTATTCTGTTGATTATGGCACATGTAAATTACTTTTCACAGCATATATCAAATAATCTTATGCAACCACTTGATTAAATTTTAATTTATTTGCCTTTTAACAAAACTAGCATTAGATTAGCATTTTAAAACTATATTACACACATGCATACACAGAGACACACATAATCAGCATGGCACCTTCACTGACGCGTGACAAAAAAGGGAGTAGAAATGACCATGATTTAATATCAGTAGGTATTACTTGGAGCCTCTGATAAAGAACAGCTGTTGGAGACAAGCTGGAGACCTGAATACCACGTGACACCAAACATGCATGTAAACAGTATTCTAAATTACTGAATTAAGTAATGAATATTTCATTATGCATCCCAGAATTCATTGCCCCAGGAGTATGCTTGGGCTCTGCATTATGCCCATATCAAAATAAAAGTTTGGGTGGATACAAATCAACAATGCAGTTTTGCATTGCATTAATGCCAAATTAATATGAAAAATGTGACTTCAAAACAAAAAATGAACAGTGATGATTTATTTTCTTCAACACTGAGATACAACACTGGGAAAGGTTGGCCTAGCTCTGTGTGTTGCGTGTGTGGTGTGTGAGGGCCCAGCTCTGTGTGTTGCGTGTGTGGTGTGTGAGGGCCCAGCTCTGTGTGCTGCGTGTGTGGTGTGTGAGGGCCCAGCTTTGTGTGTTGCGTGTGTGGTGTGTGAGGGCCCAGCACTGTGTGTTGCGTGTGTGAGGGCCCAGCTCTGTGTGCTGCGTGTGTGGTGTGTGAGGGCCCAGCTCTGTGTGTTGCGTGTGTGGTGTGTGAGAGCCCAGCACTGTGTGTTGCGTGTGTGGTGTGTGAGAGCCCAGCTCTGTGTGTTGCGTGTGTGGTGTGTGAGGGCCCGGCTCTGTGTGCTGCGTGTGTGGTGTGTGAGGGCCCAGCTCTGTGTGTTGCGTGTGTGGTGTGTGAGAGCCCGGCTCTGTGTGTTGCGTGTGTGAGGGCTTGCGGCCTCCCTCACAGATAATGAATGTGGAAAATGCCCCTCTCCTCCTCCGGGCGTGTTGGAGCAGCTCCTGTCGTGAGAAGCGCAGACCTCCGCAGCGGTGAGCTCAACAATGGGCCCCACCTGTCTGGCTCAGCCGCCATCGCCGAAACCCCAGCGCAGTGCGGTAACAGAGCCGGGAGCGGCACCCGCAGCTCACCGCCAGTCACGCTACGCCGTCCAATCACGCCCTGTCAACAGCTCTGATGTGATAGTTACTGGGGGGGGGGGGGCGTGCCCCGGGACTCCTTTTTTTCTAACCTCTGTTTCTCGCTAAAGCAACCCGCGGATTTTTTGGTTGTTGTGACGGGTCTTTTTACAGACAAATACAAACTGTTATGCTTACACAGGAAATGGGGTGAAGACATCCCCTCCCCCCCCCACCTCCCTACTCCAGTTCCCAGCCTCTGTGCAGGTGCACGCTAATAATGTGACGGAGTTAACTGTTAAAACAGCAGCTGTATCTTACCGCTGCACCCACAGCAGTGCTGCAGTATTGACCACCCAGCCATATGCGTGTGTGTAAGCAATTACAATGCTGATGATGGTGTTCTGACTTTTAGCGTGAATATCACAAATACAGCACTCACAAAACCAAGAGCATACTCTAGTGATGATACCTAGTGATATTCCACATTAGTAGTCGGCTTAGTAAATTTTTCCATTGTTATTGTGCACTTGACAATCTGTATTTCAGGATAGTTTCAATTTACCCTTGACAGATACAGTATATTAAATTGCACTGGAAATATTATTAATAACAGTTTGGAACCCACTGCAAGTTGATTACATCAACGAATGTAGCAGAGGCTATTATCATGTGATGACAATTTATCTCATGAGCAAGTCAAATCTGTGGTGTGTCACAGATTACACAAACTGCTGCTCCAGTCCTGAACATCTCAAAATTCTTAGTCAGTTGGTTTGCATGTGTGTGTGTGTGTGTGTGTGTGTGTGTGTGCGTATGTGCTATGTGCGTGTGTGCACAAAATGTATAATAAAATTACATAAATAAATGTATGATATGTATATATGTTGTAAGTACAAAAAGTATATACATTTTCCCCCTGAACAAACTACCTAGGTTACTGTCCCACATTTACTATATCACCAACTAGCCTGCAAGCCTCGATTCCAGATGTCTTAATTGGTTTTGTCCTAAATCCTAAAGCTCATATTCCCCACCACCCCTCCCTTACCACAATCTAGCCAATATCTCTGTCCCCTAACAAAAGTCCATATAACCCTGTCTCCCAATCACAACTCACCACAACCCTGCCTCACTACAATTCAGCCAATCTCTCCCTTCCACAATTCAACCCCGACAGTGTATGCCCTGTCAAACCCCCAGACCATTTCCGATCACTACTATGCCAAACTATACCCTACTATCATTCTATCAAAACTTCACGCACAATTTTTTAATGCCATACACCCCCACCCCCCACCCCACTACCCAATCCTATCAACTGCTCCACCATAGCCCTCCTGTACTCCACCTCCCCTGTCTCACCCCATCTCAACTCCCACCACCTGCCTGCCTCACCCGTCCACACACTCCCTTGTTCTTGCCCTACATCTAACCTGCTGTATTCAGCTCAAGATAAAAATAATTGGTTTCTGACATCTAACTCAATGGTGGACTGGCTGTGGTATTTAAAAAGGAAAAAAGTAATGTCATTTTTGCAACAAAAAAAAGAAAAAGAAAAAGAAAAATCATTCTGTGGTAATTTATAGAAAGGCGACGCTTGGAATTGCAGTGGTGGTAATGATTAAACACTAAAGGGAGAGTCTAAAAAATGAAAACACACTGGTGTCTCTAATCAGCATTCCCAAGACCAATCTTGGATGAAAGAACACAGATCCTATGACTGAGTGCTTCATAGCCCCCTACTGTGCTGTCTGTCTGTCAATGTTGCCACTGCAAAACCCCACCAACACATCTAATATTTACTTTAACTCTATACTAGACCCATCGGAGTTGCAGACACACTCCAAGAAAGAGTAGCACAAATATGAACATTATTTTTATTGAAACTCCAACCTTTCTGCCAGTTTGGAGTTGTACCATTAAATACATAAAGCCTTATAGTATGATGTTATTTATTACATCACTCTCAACTCAATGGACTTTTCCACCACACATTTCTATTTTCTCTATTTTCCTTTTTCCACCACACATTTCTTGATTATCCTTGAATAACACCCTCATTCATGTATTTAGGATTTAGTTCAATTGTTCAGCAAAAATAAATAAGGCAGAATCCAGTATAGTACTAAAATCCATGCCGTTACTGCATTCTGTTACACTCAGTGAATATAATGCTGTTGACGTTGCTAAAACACACATTTTCCCCCTAATCCAGCGCTGAATGGGAGGGAAAGGCAGGTACTTTTGCATTGTTAGGGTTTGAATTTTTATTTTTATTTTTTTTTCGTTTTTTGCCGAGGATATATTCTCTCCGTGTATTGCAGGAAAATCATTAGCATTTTTTTTCCAGAGTGTGAAGAATCAAAGCTGAGCTCCTGCTGAGTGGCGAATTGAGCAAGCTGGCAGTGGCATGAATTTTTCAGCAGCTCTCTCTCTCTCTCTCTCTCTCTCTCCCTCTCTCACGGTCTGTCCCTCTCTCTGTCAATCCATCCATATCTCTGCTCAGCTCCCTTTATTTACCCCATCCATCTCTCATTCTCTTCCACCATCTACCAGTTTCCTCCTCTCACTTACTCATTCTTTCTTTCTCTATCTCTCCATCTGTCTCCATATTTAATTTTCAACTGTAGGTTGTGTCACTGTATGTTACACAGCTCTGTACATAACCAATTTTATCTCTGCGGTGCCAATCTCTATATACAGTAGACGGTGTTCACTCATTAGCTTCATATACGGCCAATCAAAACTGCCAATCCGCAAGCCAAAACAAGGAGGCCGGCAGTGATATGATGCTATCGCGATTTTCCGAATGACAATGCCTGTCAGGATGGATTTGCTTCATTAGTAAAAAAACAAAAAAACATTTATATGATAAAAAAAATATGGTCGATCAAATGTGTCATTTGTCTTGTGAACTAGGAAGTGGTGCTATAGTGGTGTGGCTGAAAGTTTCTCGGCAAAGTTACAAAAACGTACATATATTCCTAAAATGTGTTCGGTCTCCTTCTTTAATTTTTAATTTGTATGTCATTCTTTTGCTGGTGCTGGGGCTATTTTTGTACAACCCCCCCGCCCCACAGTGGATTCGCACATAGAGCCGCTGTCAGCGAAGGAGCTCCTCCACATCTGTTCCCATGCAGCAGCCACAGAGAGCCTAAAATTATACAGGCAAACAAAACAGCAAAACAGCAGGAAACACAACAGCCCTCTCCTTTGCTGTCACCCGGCCAAATGCACTAAAAGCAGATGTGCCCCATTTGACCCAGGAACTCAAATCAATACGAGAAATTCCATCTTATCTTTGATGAAAACATAGCATGGATTTGTTCCCCGACAATAGGTGTGACTCATGAAGGAGGGATAGGGCCCAGTAGCAGTATTAAATAGAGAGCTCACCCACACACTTTCAAACACATCTTCACTGATCTTCCATTCATTTCCTTCAAACTGCAACCTTCCAGTGAGAATGATCAGTGATTATCTTTTGAAACAGACATTTAAAGTGTTTTTAAAAAGCTAATTGTAACTGTATTTCTATACTGATTACAATACATATGTATGACCATAACACTGGAACAAAAATTGAGAAAGGAAGGGTTCAGAGTATGTCTGTATGTAGTTTCATGTTGTTGTTGCTCAGACATAGTGAGTTCTGCTGTCAGAATCGTATTTAAAAACAGATTTGTGAAAATCTGCAAAGACAAAATAGTTGCTAAACAATGCAATGAAATGTATTAATTCTGTCATCGGGGGGTGTGAAAGTGTTTTTGATTTGCATAATATTCTCATTCCAAATTGTCAGAGAGGAAGAATAGAACCATATCCAAACCTGCTCAATATATGATTAAAACTTAAGAAGTTATGAGATGTGGGTGGCAGAAGACATTAATTTTGAATTAACAGCCATTATTCTAAGCATGGGTTCTTGGTTCATTAATTCACATTTGAATAAACGTGCCTCAACTATTAATTTCTGATTGATTTATTTTGCATCGTGGAGAGACACTAAGGCAGAGAGTGTGAGAGAGAGAGAGAGAGAGAGAGAGAGAGAGAGAGAGAGAGAGTTCACATTCATTTAGTGCTTCACAGCCATCTGTTCATAACATTGTACAGCATTGTGCAGATCCAAAATGTTTAAATAATATGGTTGTTCTGATAATGGACACACATAATTATATTAATGCATCCAAACAATATAAAGATATAAGGATATACCATGCCTACCAAACATACTGGCTAAATTAAACCACACAATGCTATTTTTCAATGCAATGATGACTTTTAAGTAATTGACAGAGTATACAGTTGACAAATGGAAAACAGTAAACTGCTTGATAAGATGTGGCTAAAGAACCTGAATATTTCGGCTTCATACCCAGGAGATTTGCGGAGAACTTAAGTTGCTTATGTATATGTCCAGCAGGATAAAGGTAAAAAAAATATATACAAATGTAATATAGAATGAACTGCTTTTATAGAGTTGTAAAAATACTTTCATAGTTCAAAAGGAAACCATTGCCTCTTGTATTGAAGCTGTGTATTACTAAACACAGAGACTAGCATAGGTGGCATGGATGGTGCAGTGGGCACAGCTGTCTCACAGCACAGAGGTCCTGGGTTCAAATCCCCCCCCTCTCTGTGTGGAGTTTGCATGTTCTACCCGTGTTTGTGCGGGTTTCCTCCCACTGTCCAAAGACATACAGGTTAAGCTGATTGGAGAGTCTAAATTGCCCGTGGGTATGAGTGTGTGAGTGAATAGTGTATGTGCCCTGCGATGGACTGGCAACCTGTCCAGGGGGTGTTCCTGCCTTTCACCCAATGTATGCTGGGATAGGCTCCAGTAACCCAGTTCAGGATAAGTTGTTTAAGATAATGGATGGATGGAGACTTATATAATTTGACACATTTGGGTACAGTCTGGAACAGGCCTCGATACTTCAAGTGAAAAGTGGTGATTTTTTCATACAATAGCACAGAGCTGATGGAATGGCTGCCTCTTCCACTTCCAATTTTCTCCTCAAATTCACTGCTTGCCATATTACAGTCAGTCATTAGAAACATTTCTACATATACAACACACACAGTTTGAGAACAGTGACAAACTGAGTATGGCAGTTGTCTTTGAGAGCTCTCAGTTGGAACAGTGTCACAAAAATGTACTAAGCTCCCTGCTACCCCATATTG
This sequence comes from Conger conger, assembly GCF_963514075.1. NCBI lineage: Eukaryota > Metazoa > Chordata > Actinopteri > Anguilliformes > Congridae > Conger > Conger conger. The sequence goes on from NC_083768.1 coordinate 19,069,160, forward strand.
ATTTACAAATACCTATAAATGCATAGATTTATAAATGTACTTTTACAAAATATTTCAGAGCTTTGAACATTCAACAAACCACATTCAACAAACCAAACATTACATTTCCACGTTCATGCCGTGAATATAAATGAATGCCGCTAGTTTGCTTTCCAAGTGATGTATTGAGGTAATTAGTGAAAATAAAAGCACCTATTCTTCTAACTTCTCAGAATGGACAATCTCCAGATGATGTCTCATCAAGCAAATGGCAGATGAAACAATGCCCTTCATAGAACTGCAAAATAAGACACGCAGAGAAAGAGAAAAGAGAAGAACTAGCAAATGAGAGCGAAAGGGAGAGACAGGAATTTGCATATTTGAATGCGGGAATTGATAAAGAGGGAGGGAGGGAGGGCGAGAGAGAAATTTGACATAATCCATTGCTCTCCTTGCCAACAGTTGGGTCTTTTAGAAGGCCTGCACTTCTGGTACCGTTGCTCTTGAAACAGTTCTCAGCTCAGGCTTCATGGTCCTCTCTGCTGCCTCACAGAGATGACCTCAAAGCACTTCTAGAAGGAAGTGAAGCAGCACTGTGACCTTTTGACACATGTTGTATAATAATATGTCCTTTTAACTGCCATTTTGAATCACACCAGGGGCATTCATACATTGCGTACAGGCAGGGAATATGAATGAAGAACCAGGGTATATGAAAGAATAACCTGGAAAAATGGAAGTTTAACCAGGGAAAATGAAAGAATAACCAGGGAAAATGAATTATTGGTAGCTAGCCTCTATTACTGTCATTGTATAATTACAAAATTGTCTAAATACAGAAACCTGTATTTCTCCATCAAACCTCCACACTCAGATGGAGACAGTGGGGATGCCAGGAAGCATCTGTGTTTTATGGGTGTAATGGATGCCCTACCGTGGATCCTCCTTATCTGCCAGCTGCTCATAAAACACAAAATGGCCACCACACAACAAAACCATGCAGAAATACCTATCCTCCTATTCTCTATATTAGTTTATTATCATTCTTCTTATTACAGGCGAAAGAAAAATAACAAATATAACAAATATAGTGCCCATGGATCACCAGTGCAGGCATAGACTGGACTGGGTAACACAAAATAAAGAATATTTTCTGAGCACAAAATTGACTCAAAACTGGTCCGTTGAAATCCCAGACGTGTATGGGGGTGTGCAATGTCATTTATAGCAGGCTAGCTTCTTTCTGATCAGGCAAAAAAAGATCGGTTAACAATGGACCGCGTGCCACAACAGACCCCTGCATTGAACCTCCAGCCCAGTACCAAATATGAAATATTAAGGTTATCCCCTTCACTACCTTTAAAATGGCCGCTTGCCCTCCCGAGAGCTGACCATCACAACCGCTCAGAGGCAACCATCTGATCAACTGCTTCCAGTGTGTGCAGGAATTACAACTTTAAAGGCTGGCCTTCTTAAAGAGCAGCGATTCGGCAGGCTGGGCCGCGGTGATTACGGGCCGATAAAACATTGCTTAGTGAGGGGAAAGACACCGGAAATAATAAAAGCCCATTAAGGTCTACAATGAAGCAGGACAGCGTAGGATTTGCAAACTAATTCCCTGGCTGCATTGCAATTTCACCCGCCATTTCTGGGCTAAATGTCATTGTAATAGAGGAAATGAATTCTGCAGGGTTTGATTGGTTTTTTTTTAAGGGAGAAAATGTCAAGTGAGAATGCTGGGGGAGATGATGGGGCCAAGGGCCCTGGCCAGGTGAGAGCGAGAAATCGTGTAATGACGTATTGACCGGTTGAGGCACACTATATTTACATCGCATTCGCCAGATGAGTTCCATAATACATCTCCGCTCTCCACAAGAGATGCCCGCCAATATTAATCACACCCTCTTGCACTTGAGCACTGAGCAATTAAGGCCCCATTTTGAGAGTGTTTGCCGGAAAAAAAAGATTACCACTTCTGTTGCTCGAGATTAATGTAGTTTCACTTGCAACTGCAATGTGATTTCTCTTGTTTATGAGATCATGAATGTTTGTAGGTTTTTGCTTACCCACAGCTCTTAATTGAGGTCATTACTGGGAAGTAACATCACTGTGTGTAAATAGTAACTGGAAGCCAAGTTTTTTTCAGTCTCCATGCCTCCATAACATTGTCTTTCCTTGCTCTAAAGCAGTATCGAATTCAGGTCTAATACATGGTACTACTGTTCATCACGGGGTCGCAGTATTCATTGTTCATGAAATCATCTAGTCTGTATTTACTTGTGTGCCCATTAATACCACATCACAGACTTGCTTTTGATAGATGTTTTTTTACAAGGCAAATTTTGTGTCCTTACTAACCTGTATTTTTGCCCTGACTCTATTCAATCCAAAATCAATGCCCTATGCTCTTTGCAAAGTACCTTCTTCCTGTTCTTATTTAACATTTGAAATGTTCATCGGCCACAGTGACTCATTTGATGGCATGATGTTAATGGGCTTTAGTGGTCTTTCTCATTCTTTTTATAACTCAGGCTTTTGTTTGTCCTTTGAGGGATTAAATTGAATCTGAAAGGAATTAATGCAGAGGGCGACCAGTTTTGTTTTGTTTTGGGGGGAAGAATTCATAACAGTCCTGAGTAAGTACACATTCTTTAGTTTAGGGTATGCACAACCTGAAAAATATTTGTTTTTTTATATCCAAACCATTTGATTCCACCCGTTAAGCCGGACTGACCACTTGTTTGCAGCTGCACAGTGGTAGCCCACAAAGATTTCCTGAACAGGGCCTTTCAATTGGAGCCAGTCAAACACACAAGCTCACATGTGTCTACACACATAATCCATTCATCCCCTTAATAAGCTAAACTTATATAATAAATAAATGTAATAGTGAATATTTTTAATGAGTGCACATGCTCATAAGCACTGTAATGTTACAGCATTGAGCAGAATTATATGATGGAAGCATCCTTTGACCATCTCTCACCATATATACAGTAAGCCATAACATTACCTCCACCACCATGTTTCACAGATGGGGGGGTTGCTTTGGATAATGAGCAGCACACTTTCCTCTTTCTACCACTTTGCTTCAAGTTAATACATGTCCCATCTGTCTGTAAGGCAGAACTCACAGCCATTTTTTTAATTTACTTTTTAGTAAACTCTAACCTGGCTGTTCAGTTCTTGAGGCCTACCAGTGGTTTGCATCTTGCAGTGAACCCTCTGAGGTTATGTTGGTGGAGTCTGGTCTTTGTGGTAGCCTTTGAGACACATCCTGGAGAGTGTTCTTAATCTGTTTGACTGTTGAAAAGTGTTTCAATTTAAAGTATTCTACTGTCATCCACTACAGTAATATGTTGTGGTCTTCCAGGATGTTTGCAATTGCTGAGCTCACCAGTGTGGACTTACTGCTTAACAATAAAACACTTGATTAAAGGTACAAGAGGTAATTTCAGACTCCTAACGGTTAAGAGAGAAATTACAGCAACAAACACCCTCAAACCACTGTTTATCCTTCCACAGTCTATGAATATAACACGTAATATGAATAAATAATTATACATTTCAGTATTCTCATGCACTGTTTTGGAAAGCTGGCAGTGACAAACGTTTGCCGAACAGATGACTTTATGAAATGTTGACTTTAGTGTGCTACACAACACTATTTATATTTTTTGTCTTTTTGAAGTTTTCACTTTAGCTAACCAACTATATTATGAGCAAGCAACATATTTGGCAATGTAACAAGCTGGCTATATGACTAAGATATGATAGTCTATCACAAACAATCCAACTGTAACTTACAGTTTGAGACACACGCATGATTGAAGATGTGAAGGGATAAAACGTGCAGCTGCCCAAATGGCACTGCAGACAAGCAAACTCTGTATACTATTGCTTATTATCCAAGCGAAGACTACATATCTAGTTATAAAACAATACCAGTTCACTATCGGTAGCAATGGATATTTGTAAATTCGGCAAGCTAACTAATAGCCAATTTGCTTGTTGCTACCGATAACAAGCTGGGATCGTTTTATAACTAGATATGTATTCTTTGCTTGGATAATAAGCAATAGTATACAGAGTTTCAGTGATCGCTTATCTGGAGTGTGCTTGGGCAGCTACAAGCGAACAATCAGAATAAGCCCCCATGCCATTGGCTGTGGCAATTTTCAACAAATGAGCTTGAATTATTGTACAGCTGTACAATGTTTTGATACAGAGTGACGGCCAGGTAACTATATATTTTGAAAGAAGAATTCAGGCAGAGGGTGAGTCAACATGTCAGCGAGCCTTTTTCAACGAGAGGAAGGGATTTACAATGGTCTTGTAACAATGTTTTAACACAAAAATCTTATCTATTGTACCTTTGAATGATTGATTTATTCAGATTTTTCAGCCACATGACGGCCTACTTTACTGGCACTTACACATCCTTGGTCCTCATATTTCAAGACAGCAGCAGAATCCAAAAGCAAATTCTACAATTCAAATCAACTCTAGACATTTTATTAGCTGTCTTGTGCTTGAATCGATGAAATGACACATAGCTGTCCAAGGAACGGCTGATTGTGGTCCCTAGTTTGGGGACTAGGTATAATAATGTAATTTCTATTTGAATGTATATACCCTCAAATTAAAGCTGCCAGTCTACATTTTAACCACATTGTTTCAAATGCAATGTACTTGTGTACAGTGCAAAACAACAAAAATAGTTTTAATGTCCAAATACAGAACTCTATGATAATCTAATCAACCTCTGAGAAATCACCTTGCTTAACTGCGGGCAAAAGGTGATAAGAGACGTATTTAAAAAAGCAGCCATGTGGCGGAAGGTTTATAATAGTAACATTAAACTATCACGTCTGCGCTGATTGTGATCAGGCCCTCCAGAGGGAGCTCAGTCAAATCTGACTCATATTTACGCCGTTGCAGATTTTAATTGCCTCAGCGTTTAGGTTCCTGATGAGGGATCTGACACCTTAATCCTTCATTAAGTCTCTCCCTTCAGCCTGTTCCGGCTACAAGTTGATGTCAGGCGGATGATGCATTTAGAGGCTCACCGCTGAGCGCTGCTGTTCTGACTGACAGTGTTGTTTTCGACAGCAGGCCTCCCCCCGCACCGATCGCAGGACTTCCGTTGCAGCGAGCGACTACGGGCTGTCATCGGTACAGCTCGGCACACCCCTGAACCCCTCGTCACCGGTGCCCGATTTTAAAAAGCTTTGATAATTGCTTGTTATCGCAGCCGCTTCATCCTGCCACGCGGCGAGAAATGCTATCAGATCGGCTAACTAGCCAGCCCGGAATACGCGTGAAGGAAAAAAAGAGAACATCTCTTTAGCGAGCTCTTTAGCTTCCACCCACAGAACGGTTTCCAGAGCCTGGCTCTTCGCAGGACGCCCACTCTCTAATTGCCGTTCCCGCTGCGAAACCCCCGGGGCCGAGAGGGAGCGGTTAGCGCTATCTGCGTCCGTGCCAGGATGCTACGCAGGGACACATCACGTTCGGCTTCACTTGGCAGGGCGCTGAAGCACAACCCCGGTCTATGCTTAGAAACTAAAGAGACCGCACTTAAGTGGGAACAAGTTATGAAAGTAAATGTTGATTTTTTTTTTTTTACCATTTCTTGATTTTCTTTCAGTTTTCTCTTACTTTTTATTCTGTGGTGCATCTTGTTTTGGAGGGACAATGTTAAATTACTTCAGGTTTTGATTACCATGTAAGTACAAGTAGCCTAGTATACTGAAAGTCTTACTCCTAGTTTGCATCACAATAGATTTAAGTCTACAGATCACAATTTTGGCATAAAAAGAAATAACAATAACAATAAAAGTCCCGTGGCATAACATGCTTAGCAGTATATTACTACGCATGGCAATTGTTGAGGTATTGGACCTGAAATTTTTTTTCAAAGTCACACGGACACATGACCAGCAACAGTCCCAGGGTAAGAAGCGGAGCAGTACCTGGATGAAATAAACAGTTTCACTCCATTCAAGACAGGCTATGTTGCGTGTGACTCACACTGCCCTCTGATGACTCGAGGTGAGTCACAGCTCACTCCCAGTAACATTATCTCGAGTGAAACTCCCCCCGCCCCCCCTCCTTTCTCCCCACCCACACATTCCTGTCCCTCACCGAAGGCCTTGGGCACCTGTGGAATGTAGTCTCCCCTTCTGACATACTATGTGTGTTCCTGGCTGCAGTTGTCCACTGGGTCCCTGACCTCAGAGACGGCTTGTCATTCTAGACCCTGTGTGTGAGTCACACATGTTTCATACAGGCTTGGTAGGAGGAGCCAGGTCCATGTGTACATTGGCTCAGGTGACAGCCACATTTGTGAACCATTGAGATGCCCTAGCAAATGTCATTGCCATCATGGACAGGTTATGACACACCACTTACTCTCTTCTTAAATAACTTTGGTTTCTACCAGTGTGGAACGCACATCTGCTGGCTGTTTGCTTTAGTTATTTCACTAGTGGACTGCAGAAGTTATACAGTTTAAAGGGTGAACAATTCCTTTCCTCCAATCACAGTGACATTTCATATTTTGAAGGTGGACACAAATGCAAACATTACTGATATTATGACTTTTATTTATTTTGTAGGAACATATTCAAATAATTAAGAAAGCACACATTCACAAATTAGTTAACTCCTTAAGTTTTTTGCATTAATTCCTTTTTTCACTGTGCAATTTCCAATCACTATGGTAACAAGATAAGTCGTTTGAAAGCGTTAAAACTCACGGTTCTATTTATTTAACCTATTTTAAGATTTCATTGCTTTAGCGACAACAGTTCCTTATTTTGTAACATGTGGGTGGCAAGACAAGTGTGGGGGGACCTTGCCTTCACTGCATTTTGGAAATCCACAAACTACAAGAGATAGTCCAGCAAACAAAATGCATAATAGTTTCTAATTCTGAAAACATGCTAACTTGGAGAAACGTTGATAGAATGTTCATTGTTTAATTCATTTCTCTGGAGGAATTATCATTGTTGTCCGTTTTGCCTTTGTATACTTCTACAAAAGTATTTATACATAAGAATGCTATGATCTCCATTTTGTGTAGGCTCTCTGGAACACGATGAGCCCACATATGAACTTGTCTGACCAGTATCGATAAAAGATACAGTGTAACTTCTGTGCAACAAACAACTGACTATGGGCATGTTATTGAAGTCACAACTGAAAAGCATTTTAGCTAATGACATTACATTTCCAATGATGTACTGTATAGTTTGTTCGGCTTGCATGAAGCAACACAACATTTTTTCGTCTACGTAATGATACTGTAGCGTTTTCAGCAAAGACAGTTCTTGAGATTTTATGGCAAAAAAGGTTGACGTTTTACAACGAAACATTTTCGATGCCAACGTCTTAATAGAGGACTTCCATTGGAGGACTTCCAATGAATCTCTCGTCTGAGTGAATATTTCTGAGGAAGACAGGGAAAACACCTTTGATTCCAGTGGTGCACTGTCTCTCTACTTTGTCAATTCACACCCATAACCCAATAAATGAGCTATTCAGATAGATCAATGAATGAGTCTGCTTTAAATGTCACTCACAGGGTCCTCAACTGATATTCCAAAGAAATTGAACAATTCAGTCTGAATGGTTTTTACACAGTTATTTCAATAGTTCCTCAAATCAGGAACAGGTTCTGCTCTCTGAAAACATTATTAAATCTTCATCAGGGTGTTAGAGCATTCCATTTGATCTGATCTGATATCTTAGGTTTAAGAATAGTTCTTTCGCCCATGCCAGAGTGGTGTAATTCTAGTCTAGTGGGTGTGTGATAGGCTGAATAGATAAAGGGTCCCGCAGGTCATGAGCTGCTCAGACTCACCGAGGGGCTTGAAATGGATCAGCCAGGCACTAAAGTCCCCTCCCTCTGAAGTGGGGGATGGATGGGGCCTTGAGACCTGAGCCCATGTGACTCTCACCATCACCTTGAATATTCAAGCACATCTCCTCTGGCATTCTCACAGCTGAAAAGGGCTGTGTGAAAAGATCACGTTCAACATGTTATTTGTGATTTGCTTAGATGTGTCCCTTATCTACGGTGACTCATGTAGCATTTCCAAAGGTCATCCTTTTTCACATTAGCTATGGCCACAGAAGGAATTCAGATTGAATACATTGCCTCAACCAGGTTTCAGACCAGCACACAACATGGTTACTGATCTAGTTTCCTAACCTCTAGACTACAGTGCTGCCCTCCCAAGAAATGTTTGCTGTGCTGTCCAGAGATGCAGTCAACAAGTGCAGGAAAAGAAAAGAGAACTGACCACTTTCATTTTTTTCTTTAAAATCATTTGTAGAAATTATTCAGTTCAGACAACTGGAAGTCAGCGTCATCTTAAAAGATAATTAGCAACTACCCAGAATTAGCAACTACCCAAACACAGATAATCTTTGAAAAAACAGCAGGAATCTAGCAAAGCCAATCCCTGACTTGCCAGAGTTAAAATCTCCCCCCAGTCGCCTCCCAGTCGACACAGCAGTACAGCTGCAAGTGAGAAGAGCTCAAGGACAGAAAACAAATTTGTCCTGGATACTTGCTCTCACTTGCAGACTCACACACACAATCTCACACGCACACACATCTGTGTAATAATTTAAGCATAGTTGCCGTGGCAACACAAGCTCGCTTTACAGATACCATTTGCAAACCCGTACAACTTGTTTTTCTGTTTTTCTTCATAAAACCAACCCCAGTGTTCCCAGAGGCTATTGGAGTATATGTGTGTGTGTGCTTGTGTGTGTGTATGTGTGTGTGTGTGTGTGTGTGTGTGTATGCAAATGTACATGTGCATGTTTGGTCATGCCTCACATGTATGTATTCATCAGTCACAAACATCAATGTGTGCTACATGAGTGAGCATGGTCTAACGCATGTGACTGTATGGTTCTACCACATCTGGGTGACATGGTGCAGGCAGTAAGAGCAGTCGTCTGGCAGTCGGAGGGTTGCCGGTTCGATTCCTCGCCCGGGCTGTGTCGAAGTGTCCCTGAGCAAGACACCTAACCCCCAAATGCTCCTGACGAGCTGGTTGGCGCCTTGCATAGCAGCCAATCGCCGTTGGTGTGTGAGTGTGTGTATGAATGAGTGCATGAGAAGCATCAATTGTACAGCGCTTTGGATAAAGGCGCTATATAAATGCCAACCATTTACCATTTACCATCCTGAGAGGTAGAAGGCGCATGAGCTTCTGCATGCTGGACTGGGTGATTAAATGAAAGTCACACTGTTTATGGCATGGTTCTGCATGTGTTCCCTAACCAATGGGACCCTTTCTGTAATTGCAACTTAATTCACACAGGGACACATTGGTGTGACTTCTTAAAATAGGTGGCTTTTGATATGATCCAACAAGACACACTCAATATTGGCAGGTACTTAAGTATTATGTAACATACATTCTTTGTTTTCTTAGTTGCTTAGCTGTTAATACATACTGAACATATGTTCTAAGTGATTTTGACCGTGGAATGGTTGTTGGTGCCAGACAGAGTGGTATGAGTATCTCAGAAACTGCTGATCTCCTGGGATTTTCACGCACACTAGTCTCTAGAGCAGTTCTGCAGACAGAAATTTCTTGTTATTGAAAGAGTTCAGAGGAGAATGGCCAGACTGGTCATAGCTGACAGGAAGGTGACAATAATGCAAATAACCACACATTACAGCAGTGGTATGCAGAAGAGCATCTCTGAACACAAAACACATCATAATTCTAAGCGGATAGGCTACAGCAGTAGAAGTCTAAAAAATGAGACTAATAAATGCCTAATAAAGTGTTCACTGTGCTCAGTGTATATACTGTATGTGCACCACATTCACTATATTTTAATGGCACTCATTTAGCTGCAGAATTGTGAAGAAATGTTTCTACTTTGTCAATTTTTTCAGTATAATTTTATTTCTGTCTACCTGGAGATATAAAGACACAGTTCCTCTGGGAAGTAATTTCTGTACTTTTTCACCATTTCTCCCCAGTCAGCAAAATATTAAAAATGTCTGATAAAAATGTGTTACAGTTGCCTGGTACAGGATTTTTTCAAAACTGTGAGTTCATAATTAATTTCCTCATAAACTGAAATCCAGCAGGAATATCAAATTCAGCAATGGCTTGAACCCAGAATGTTCAAGCCATGCTACGGACCTTTTTGAAAGGCATGTCATCTGTTTGTGGCTGAGGAATAGAGGACAGGGATGGCAGCACGTCACACAGGAAATAACACTGGGCACACTACCACAAGAAATACGAAATCCCTCCCTCAACTCTGATTGCTTTGGGAATGTTTTGCATAAAATTGCTAGTGAATGAAACTTAAATTAATTGCTGAGAGACCAAAGCCATCCCAGAGCTCTGCTGAAGAATGTTTGAAATAATTTAGCAACAAGAAAGTAATCATTACACCCTGGGATTAAATATTTAAACATGTAATAACTTGGGCAGCGGCATCAACAAAATGTTGGGTAAAAAAAAAAAGTTGCTCTTCTCTAATCGTACAAGACCATAGTGTTTTTCGCGAGCTCTGCGTCGGCGCATTCTGCCAAAGAGAGACTGACAGGGTTGCAGGCTGGGTTCAGGACGACGAATTTCATTTGCATTCTCGCTGGAGCGTTACGCAACGTTTCTCCGTTCCGAGCTCCCGGAGCAGGACGCCATTTCCATAATTGATTAAATATGATAATAATGCGATTCGCGGCGCGGACCCGGGTCGCGTGTCAGTCTCCCGGCCGAGGCAACTGCAGCCATGGCCCATGGGGAGCGCGGTGACATCACGCTGAAGAGGCAACCCGGTTGCCGCGAGAGCAGAGTTGTGTTTGGAGGATTAATGGCCCCGAGCAGATGCAGAACGGCATGAGAATTATCGCGGGGGGTTCAGTAGCAGTTCATCTTCCTGTCTGGATGTCACATCATGCAGAACAAGCCTCGTTTCGTTCAACTCTCCAGCCACACCTCAGCTTTTCAAGGTGGAAAACAGGCTACCCTGAAAACAACACAAGCAGCTGTGCACTGCAGTGTCCATGTAATAAATGTTTCCACAGAAGCCAAAGAGCTTGGACAAGTGCACTGAATACTTATACATGCAAAGTCATAGTGGACTGGGACCATCCCACAGTTTGCTGGTTGGGCACAAACACTCACCTAATCAACACCCCAGAAAAACATATACGGGTATATGGATGCTGACAGTCCGCTCACTCGCTATTCTAGAATGTTCCTGAAGCTGTGAGGATTGCGGAGCGGTAGCACAAAACATCCAAAATAATTTGAAAAAAAAGAAAATATACATTTTAAAAATGAAGAAAAACCAACAGAGAATCTGATGTCATGATAAAAAAAAACAATCACTGTATTCTCTTCCGCTACTCCAGACGTATGTTCCGTGCGTCACTGGCCTCCAGCCACATGCTATGGGGAAGCACTTTCCCATATCAAATCAACCGGCGCTTTATCCCCAAGCCAAAGGCTGGAATGACGACAGGCCCGCAGCCACACGCTGTGGCACAGGAATCAGCCTTGCAGGCAGTTGACTGCATGTATAATGCTCAGACACTTACACGGCATATCACACATACTCGCCGTGCCAAAGGGAAATGGAGTTGGAGTGAGTGAGAGGTTGAGGATAAGTTTAGGACCAGCTCTGATGAGGCCAGGCCATGAGAGAGCGCCGTTCCTACATGTGTTTCAAAACACCTTAAACCCCTTTAATCACGTCTGCGACTCCATCTGGGATTAACTCTAGTCATTTGAAATAAAACACATACACAAGAAACATATACAATGAGATTGCAACTCCTTGATCACAAAATTAAATTAGAATTGTAGCTTGGGTCTCTATTCACAGAAGTAAACAAAGATAAGAGATTTAAATACCTTTAGTACAATGCATGGTTCATTTAATGGATTTGGCTACGGTTGATTATAGTTTCCCTATATACTCAATGTTGTCCCTCAGCACAGATAACCACTAAGTATGACATCCGCACAGTTCACATCCTTAACACCTAATGTCATCTAAATCCATAGGAACCTTACATATCCATTAAGCCGAATGAACATGCGGGGCCTCAGCAATTAGGGGACCCCCTGCTAGTCAAAAGAACAAATGTATTTTCATCAAATAAATTCTTGTTTATTCTGCACATTCAGACTACGCTCTGTTGGACTCTTTGACTGATAAAACAAAGAATACATCTTACTGCACTGCATTATACTAGTGCAAGCAATGAACGTCCCAATTATATATTTTGAGTTTAGCCAAACTCCTCAATACCAGCTTTGCCAGTCTACAGCAATGATGTTTTTACAGTTTCTACAGTTACAATTGCCAAATGTGAATTAGTTCAACTAGGGATGTTGCCATACCTGTTTCTGTCCAGATTGTTACCTTTTAGATATGGCTGTCTTGCAGTACTTTCCAGAACATGAAATGATCCTGAACGGGTAAGTTCAGCAGTCTTCTTAACCTCTTGAGATCCAGGAGAAAAAGGTATTTAAAATGTTTTGATCATTTGAATTGATTGTCCCTTATATGAAAAGACATATTGTATAGAGCTTAGGAAGGCCACAGTATCCTCGTATGAGGCCCCTCCCTCTCACATGCTCAGCTAATTTAACGTTAAAGGTACAATAGGTAAGAATTTTGCGTTAAAACATTGTTACAAGACCATTGTAAATCTCTTCCTATCATAGAAAAAGGCTCACTGACATGTTGACTCACCCGCTGCCTGAGTTTATAGTCCTTAAACTCGGGTTTCAAAATATACAGTTGACGGCCCAACACTCTGTACCAAAACATTGTATAACTGTACAATAATTAAAGCTCATTGGTTGAAAATTGATTCTAATTGCCACAGCCAATGGCGTTTAAACGTCAGCATGTTTACAAAGAAGGGATAAACAGTGTTGTGGTTTGAAGGTGTTTGTTGCTGCTATTCCTCACCTGACCGTTAGAAGTCCAAAATTACCTATTGCGCCTTTAAGAATGTGCTTCTTACATTTTAAAGGGTTGCAGCAGAAATGGTCAATTAACTATCAAGACATATGTGAAACTAAGAGCACACGGTAGAGTAGAATTTTATAATTTGATTAATTTCCTCGCATACTGTAGGGTAAGCCTCCAAAGATGGGTGGGTGAAAAAACACGACACCTAGTACATCCCCGCCACCTTCATAAAAGTATAAATGGTTATTGACAAACAAAGAATTATGGAAAAGGAAACACCACCAAGTGGTTATGGCCTGCCCAGAGAGATTCCTATGCAACAATGTGACTAATGCACAGTAAAACACAACAGGATATCTGAAGACGTGCTGCAAGAATAAACCCAGTAACACAGTAATTACCGTTACTATGGCAATTTATTAAGCGATTAAGCTGAAGAGGACAATGTGGCAGTGGAAGAATTGCCATTTGTGTGAATATTAGTAATTGAGATGAGTTAAGCAAAGTTAACAATGATATTCCATCCATAATAATATTAAAAAGGCAGTTGTCTCCACCTAAGGATGCAGAGGGGCTCCAAAATCACTATGCCCACACACTGATCATTGTAAGTCTACACTTCTTGACACATATCCAGGTCTAGTTCTTCCCTCCAGTTTTTCTCAGAGTTGAGATACATTTCATTTATTTAACAAGCAGGGTTCAGCAAGGCCTGGAGATATGAGGGGATTGGTTTGAGGGATTGTCTGGCCAATCTGCCACAGGGGCTGGCTCAACCGACACTGGAAAAGATTTCATATTGAGATCTGGCCAGGAACCACAATGCAGATAATCATGTAGGCGATGAACATGAGCTAATGGCTTACTGTAGCACTGTTTAAATAACTTTCAAAACAACACTACCTCAAAAATCACAGTGTTTCCATCCCATACTGTGTCAATAGTGAAACATTGATGATTTTGGTTTTTGGCCCACAATAACTCTGCTTTATTCTTATAGTTTTCCTGTAAAAGATTGACCAGAACCAGACCCAAGCCATGGTTAGGCTCAGCAGCTGCATGAGAGAAAACTGCAATATTAAGGCTGCTGAGCTAATTAGCCTGAACTGCAATTTAACATATACAAGACACCGGTCAAACTCAATAAACAAGGAAGTGATTTAAATAAGATGCAGTGACAAAACGAAGAAAGATTTTTATTTTTTTTGGGTAGAAGCCATCTTTATTTCCCAGGCTAACGTTTGTCGGTCTCAATATAAAAAGCAGAGCCTGACAACGGCTGACAATCAGTTTGAGTGATAGGAGAAGGTTGGGGAAAAGTAAGACCTCCAAACAGAGTAATTTACTTCTCGGCAGCATACCGCAGTGAGGGAATTCAGGGCAGAATAAAAGCAGGTAAAGCCTTGCTGTTGTCCAGTCTCTTTTAAGTTGAGGTGGAACATACTGCACCCTGTGGCATCCCTTCTGGTGAGAGAGTGTGATGGCACACCAACCTTGCACCACACTTCCAAGGCTCCAGAGTGAAAGCACAGGGAAATGCTCTCAGATATTACTCATTAACTTTGGGGAGTACTTTATAAGCAGTGTGTGTGTTTGTGCTTGTGTTTTGCGTGTACATAGGTATGTGGTATGTGAATGTTCTGGTGTCTAGGTAAATGTTTCTGTGTATGTGTGCATATATACCTGTGCAGGCATTTGTGTGTGGTGTGTGAGTGTATGTGTGTGTGTGTGTGTGTGTGTGTGAAAGCATGTTATTAATGCATGTGTCATTCATCTCTCTGCTCCAGGAATTCCCCCCTGTCCTCTTCCCTGTCGGCAAAATCCAACCTCATATGATCAAAAATATGTATTTCACCCCCAAGGAATACCTTTAAGGAACATATTAAATAGGAGGGAAACATACCTATTCCCAATCCGCCTGTTCCTTCTTTTTAGTCTAGGATATGTATGAGTGCAAGACCATGGTATTGGAGAGACTGGGAATGTATCGTTTGGTACAACACTTTAAAATATTTTCAACACCATTCTTGTAGACGGTTCTTCATAGAGCTTTAGAGGACAACATAGTTCTTCTGTAGAGCCTCCCTCAGATTTTAAGATTATGAAATTATTAGAATAAAGCAGCCAAGAATAAATGATAAATTGTACACAAAATGTAGTAGAAAAGGCATTTCTAGGTGTTGCTGCTGGTTGAATTGACTGAATGTATTTGCAGAAAATAGCTAACTGGCAGTAGAACCCCATGTCACTGCTCAAAGGGGAAATCAATGTTTACTCTCCCAATGAATCCAAAGTACATGAAGTCCCATCTTCATCTTGCAGGGTCAATCAAAGGTGATGGATGGACAATGCGGTTCTCCTCTCCATCCTTGCAACTGAAGGATACCAATGGCACAAAAACTGCTGAAGGGCACACTTCTGTAGTTTGATGCAGCATTATCTCTGGTAACTGCATATCTGCCAATATGGACATGATTGTAGATGTGCATCATCACAGAATCTTGTTTTCAAGTTGCAACATTAGACTCACCACTGTGAGGACTCACCTCTGCGAAGGGACTCCTCACCTCTGTTAACTTTGCATATAGTTTTGCTTCCTTCAACTTATTCAAATAACTTCCTCCTCATCTCTCTTCTTTTAATATCCTTCTCCTCATAACTCAAGTCTTCTTTTCCTAACCCTCTCCTCACACTTCAGTCTTTTTTTTTTTACAAATTATCTCCTCTGACACCTGAAACCCCTCCCTTCTGTCTCGTTGTCTCAGCCTCATCCTCGTTTCTGTACCAGACAGTCAAGAGATCAGTCACGGGGGAAGGTGGGACTCCGACCCCCATTCACCATTGAGCTTGTTTGGGAGGACTGACAGGCGTGACTGTGTGACCGTCGGGTTGGACGGCAGGTGGTCTGACCTTCTGTGAGCCCAGAGAAGCCAGCTCAATCTGTCAGCCCTGTCTCCCGTCCTCCCCGTCAATACCAAAGTCATGTGTCCCAGCCTGCTGCAGCCATGCCCGCTGGGCAAATCAACTCTTTAAATGCGGCTCACTTGTTTGTTTGTTTTTCTTTTTAATTGCCTGTTGGATTCACGGTCACTCGCACACGCGTCAATCTCCCCCAACCCTTCACATGACCGCTGCATAGAAATGAAGAACTATTCCATGTTTCTTGGATATCTGTTTTGAAGGGACATTGCCAGGTGAACTTAGAGTGGAAAGTAAAATTATGAATACAAACCCATACAAAGACACAAGGATCTCCATGATAACACTGCATTTTGCTTCAGCCTTTAAATCGCAGGTGCCAAGCTGGCCGGTTCATGTGTAGCTCTGCTGCCCTCTATTGGCTGCAGGTTTTTAAAATAATGACAACATTTTGGTGTAATTAGTGGTGGGTCTAAAATGCAGCTGCTCTGAGCCCACAGTGTCTCTGAACATGAGCCATCCCTACAGTATGCATGCAAGTTAAAAAAGAGTGTCCTGTGGGCTGCAGTATAGTACATCATATTTGATTGAAATATCTGGTTAAATACATTTACTGAAGAGAACAATTGCAGCATCCCAATCAGGATTTAAACCTGTCCACTTTGGAATACATGCACAGTACTGTTACTATTATGCCGTAACAAAGAAGCCAGTCAACGGTACAGAACAATTTGTTTTAAATGTTAAAGGGTTCATGATATTCCGTGTGTCTCTACTGGCATCTGCTGGAAGATATAACATAATGGCTGCAGTATAATATATTGATGTTATATTATAAATGTTCACGTCTATTTAATTTTGTAGTCCGTGTATGATGTTTAACTGAATTCCATGCACGCATGCATGCACACACAAAAAATAACTTTTAGAGCAATTAACTAATGACCACAATGTCATGTATCCCAATGGTGTACCTGTAGTTTTGAATTTAGCCAGGTAGGTCACCAATGCATTTTTAAAAGGTACAACCTGGATAGCAATTTCTCCCAGAAATTAAAATATATCAAAATTTTGTTTATGACAGCACAGGCCCTGAGGTAGTTCTGCCCTAATATTAGTCCAAACTTTCTATGTAAACCAACGCAGGACTAATGAAAAAAGTGTCATTTTGTTTAGGAATTTCTCCCTGATATTAAAGTGAAACTTTTGAATCTTGTTTAGGACAGATCAGGTCGAACTGGGTGAAATATCACTATAAGCCTTTGCAAATAATTCTGCTCCAACTTTTCTGTCTATGAATCTCTCAACATTATAAGTATATTTAGTAATTTGTTCATTACAAAGGCTCCCGGCCAATCCAAGAGACTTGGCAACCCTACTTCTAAATGTAGCGAACTAGTATGAGGCGGATGGACAGATTTTGCTAACATATGCAAACTAGCATGTGGCAAGGAAGATCCGAGCAGGGCAATCCGAGGACCAAGCCTACTGGTTAAGTAGGCACACACCAGGCCGACGTTGCAAATTAGCCCAGGCTTTTAAAATGTGCTCTTTCTGCTGTGGCTGAGACCGGGGAACCGTCACGCGAGAGAGCCGTGTCTGTGAGAGCTGTTTGAGAAAGCGGCAAGCGAAGCTGAAACACTACCGTTCGGGTTGTGGTTTACTGTGAGGGTGAAGAGAGAAGACTTTTTGTTCATTTGTAGTCGCTCTCGTTCACTCTCCCTTCCCTGCTCCACATTATAATTTCCATATCTTCCTGTGTCCAGCTCGTCTATCCTCTCAGGGGTGTGTCACAGTGTGTGACATAGCATTAGCTAGGACAGCTATCATCAAAGGTGATAGCATTTTCAATAAATCAATCAGTCATGAAAATGTTATCCTGCTAACTAGTTGACATTAGCCAGAATTTGTTTGCTGGTTAAGTTGAATTTGTTTTAATGGATAGCGAATGCTAATGGCAGGAATTCAGCGAATTAACTAGTACTAGGCAATTATTACAAAATAAATGTAAAGTACCTAGCTAGCAAACTTGCCTTCTGTATGCTTTTTCCAGGCTGTTTGTTTTGTTGTTAGACAATATAATGCTTGTCAGCTAATATCTGCATGTTAGTCAATATGTGGCGAATTTTTGAATTCTCACCTTGTGCTGACTGTTACCAATTTGTCAACTTTGTTGCTAGATGTAGCGACTTTTCAGACCCTACTGGTAACTTTATAAAAAGAAAATCAAGATAAATTGAGCAACATTTTAAGCAGACATCAGCTTCTTCATAAAACACCAAAACTGACTTGATACTGCTCTATGGCTCACATATGTAACAGTGGCTAATTAGTGAGTGCAGAAGCTACAGTCGACAATCTGCCAATGAGAAGACACACGTTTGTATGCAAATTGATAAGTGAATACAAATTTCGGACTCCTAACGGTCAAGAGAGGAATTGCAACAACAGACAACCGCAAATCACAACACTGTTTATGCTTCCCGCAGTCTATGAATATGACGCGTGATATAAAGCGTTATTATACAGTTCAGTGTTCTCATGCACTGTTTTGGAAAGCTGACAGTGACAAACGCAACAGATCCTGCCGTCCTTTCGTAGTGTTCTAGTAAGAAAATGTTCGCCGGTGACTTTATGAGATCTTGACTTTGGTGTACACAACACTATTTATAGTTTTCACTTTAGCTAACCAACTGTATTGTGAGCAAGCAAGTTATTTATGGCTGCGTAACTAGCTGGCTATATAACTAAGATATGATAGTCTACCACAAACGATGCAACCGCAACTTACAGTTTGAGAGAAATAAAGGTTTACGGATGATTGAACATGTAAAGCGACAAAAGGAACACGTAGCTGCCCAAATTGCACTCCAGACAAGCGATCACTGAAACTCAGTATACTACTGTGTATCTAGTTATAACGAGCAAATTAGCGATTACTAGTTAACTAGCTTCCCGAATGTGGATATTTGTAAATTTTTCAAGCTAACTATAGCTAATTTGCTTGTTGCTACCGATAACAAACTAGTATTGTTTTATAACTTGATATGGAGATAATAGCTAATATAGTACACAGTTTCAGTGATTGCTTGTCGGGAGTGCAATTTGGGCAGCACACAAACGAACACGATCAGAATTAGCCCCCAGAATGCCATTGGCTGTGGCAGTTGAAATCATTTTTCAACCGATGAGCTTTAAATTGCTGTACAGCTTTACAATGTTTTGATACATTTGACAGCCCGACAAATGTACGCTCTGAAACCCGAATTTAAGGACTATGAACACAGGCAGCCAATGTTGTTCAGTTCATATTGGGTAATAGTTCGCGTGCCTAGATTTAAAAGGTGCTTATTTTCACATTTCAGTGTTCCAAGAGGCGGCACGGATGGTGCAGTGGGTAGCACTGCCGCCTCACAGCAAGGAGGTCCTGGGTTCCAATCCCGGTCGACCTGGGCCTCTCTGTGCGGAGTTTGCATGTTCTCCCTGTGTTTGCATGGGTTTCCTCCGGGTACTCCGGTTTCCTCCCACAGTCCAAAGTCATGCAGGTTAGACTGATTGGAGAGTCTAAATTGCCCACAGGCCCATAGGTATGAGTGTGTAAGTGAATGGTGTGTGTGCCTTGTGATGGACTGGCAATCTGTCCAGGGTGTATTTGGAGAGATTTGGGGACACTTGAGGAAATCAGAGTGCAGTTTTGGGAAAATTCATGTGGAATTTGAATGCTTGTTGATCTCTTTCACCACATTTTGTACATATGTTGACATCAAGTTTGTGCACACGTATAAGTAGTTCTGGGTGATAAAAAAAAAAAAGGTGTACACATTTATTTTCAATAATCTCAACTGAAACAAGCATGACAGTGGTCCTTTAACTTTTGACACTGCTTACAGTCATTGTAGCAAATATCAGTATTTCTTTGTGATAACATGTGCCAGACAAATCAATCAGCTATATATCTCTTAGGATCATTCACAACATATCAAGATGATTGCAGACGCTTCTCTAACAATGAAAGTTGAATGTATTGGTGCATTGAGCCCCATTTAATGAATCATCATTCATCTCATGGGTAAAACCAGGACAAATCTATAACGATCAGCACAGGTCATTTAAATGCCTGGGAAAACAAGAGTCTTGATTGATATTTGAGACACATGGAGTTGAGAATGCAGTTTTTGGTGTCAATACAGAATTTTTTTAAAATATGTTTTTCATTTTTTTTTAATTGCGGTGCTGCACATGGGTAGCTGACAGTTGCTTAGACACCCATATCACCACTCACAAATGAAATACATGTTTATTTTCCTAGTGAATCCAGTACATAAAGTCTCATCTTCATCTTGCAATGTCAATCAAATGTAATGGATGAATAATACTGGTCTCCCCTCTCCTTGGAAATGAATGATACCAATAGCACAAAAATGGCCACCACACAGCTAAATGAGCGTAAACTTCAACCTTTGACTTTAACCGCATACTCATGAATAACTTATGGAAACAAAGTCAAATATAGCCCAATAAATATAGCATGTAGCATGCCTGGCCCAGGACTAGTTATGTCATTGGATCCTAAAACCTTGGAGATGGGTCACTAGTATCTTCAATTAGACACATTGAGGCTATTGAAGGGCACTTTCCCGTTTCATACAGTATCTCTCTGGTACCTCAGAACTGTAGCTCAATTTTGATAAGACTGCACATTGTGAAACATTTATCTTGTTTTCCAGTTGCAACTCACCACTCATGAACAAAATATCTCCTCAGCTCTGTGAAGATATTCCTCTCCTGTGCTGTGCTAACAATTTGCCACCTCCATTTAATTTAAATAACTTCCTCATCTCTCTTCTTTTACTAACCCTCACCTCATTCCACAGTCTATTTACAAAGCATCTCCTCCCCTGTGATCTGAGACCTGAGATCCCTCCCTTCTGTCTCGTTGTCTCAGCCTCATCCTCGTTTCTGTACCAGACAGTCAAGAGATCAGTCACGGGGGAAGGTGGGACTCCGACCCCCATTCACCATGGAGCCTGTTTGGGAGGACTGACAGGCGTGACTGTGTGACCGTCGGGTTGGACGGCAGGTGGTCTGACCTTCTGTGAGCCCAGAGAAGCCAGCTCAATCTGTCAGCCCTGTCTCCCGTCCTCCCCGTCAATACCAAAGTCATGTGTCCCAGCCTGCTGCAGCCATGCCCGCTGGGCAAATCAACTCTTTAAATGCGGCTCACTTGTTTGTTTGTTTTTCTTTTTAATTGCTAGTTGGACTCTCACCAGACCCTTTACATAACCACGACATAAAATGAATAATGTTTCTTGGATATCAGTTTTGGAAAAACATTGCTAGCTTTGAGTGGTGTTGCATCTTGGTTGTAAAAGGGGAAAAGTAACAATTAGTATACATAGTACGTGCTCCAGCCTTTTAATTACAGGTATCTTGCCCATATGTACCTTTGCTGCCCCCTAGTGGCATTTAAAATAATAACCTTTTTTTTGGTGCAATCAGTGGTGGGTCAATAATGTAGATGCCCTCAGCCCACAGTGCCTTGATGTATTTCAACATGAGCCATCCCTATGTATTCAAGACAAAAAGGTGTCCTATTGGAAATGGTTCTGTAACTACTGTTCCACACAAATACGTAGCCCGTAAACTAAAGAAAACTGTTTTTATTCAGGGTTCATTCTATTCCATGTGTCTCTGCTGGCATCTGCTGGCAGATATAACATATTGGCTGCAGGATAATACAGTATATCAATGTTACATAGAGATCGAACAACATTTTTATATCTGTTTTACTTTGAAGTCCAAGTATGTTAGTTGAGTGACACACACACACACACAGACTCAAACACACATACACATTATTCAATCTGCAGCAATAAAATAATGAAAATGTCACGTAGCCGAATGGTTTCTTTATTTCTATAATTTACCATTATTTAGCCAGGAAGGTCAGCCGATTCTCATTTGTGGGGAATCAAGACAGAAAGTAGAAGGTTGCCAGCTATAGAGTTGGGGCATACTGCAACATTGAAAGTCACATTACAACTACATCGATGTGCCATGTACAAAGATTTTTTATTGCAATTAAGCAGGCATGAGAAGCCATGGCATATTGTCAATATAGTCATGGCTAAAGGGCATCATTAGGCATGATGCAAAGATCACTTTTGGCTCTGTGATCCAGCACATTCTGTGATTGCCCTCCTACTCATGAGGGTGATAGTTTGCCCTCATGAGTATGAGGGCAAACTATCACCTTTAATTTCAGGGTATTTACATCTATATTGCGTGATCTTTGTAGGAAAAGGACCAAAAGTACAGTTGGCTTTGCAGCTATTTACAAAAAACAGTTGGCTTCTCAGCTATTTCAACAGTTCCTTAGCGCAGGTATAAGAAACCTTTCAGTGTCCAGTCTTGAATTTGCATTTGGCAACATGAGGATCAGAGTTATGCTACATTGCATGATGCAAACCACTAGTTAGCTGCAAAAACAGGATGGCCAGGTTAAGAGTTTGCCAAGTAGTACCTAGAAGAGCCTGCAGAGTTCTGGAAAAAGGTCTTGTGGAGAGATGACACCAACATTGACTTGTATCAGCATGATGGCAAGAGCAAAGTGTGGAGGCCAAAAGTAATTGCGGAAAAACCAAAGCAGGCCATCATCTATGAAACATGGTGGTGGGGGTATTATAGTTTGGGCATATATGGTTGCCACAGGTTGAAGTTCCCTTGCCTTCATTTATAATGTAACTCCTGATAGCAGCAGCAGAATTAATTCTGAATTATACAGGGGATATGAATGAATATGCCTGCGAAAGAGCTTTTGGACCCCTAAAATGGAGGTCTATGTATAAAAAGGGATGTAGTTCCTACCCATGACACGTCATCATTGTTTCATTTCAAACTCAATGTGCTGGAATACAGCGCCAAAAGAGCAGAAATTGTACCACTATCCACTGCACAGTAATTCTCTTTTGTATCAAGACTATCTCTCCACTCTGTTACATACCCATATGTACAGGGAATGTCTCCCCTGGTCATAAGACAAGGATACCTTTTAAGACACACCAGCTGTGCCTGCCACGCCCTGATTAGTGCTCTTTGAAGCACCCGACTGGGCAACCAACGTGATATCATTGATCTCCAGGCTGGCAAGTTCTGAGATGAGTGAAAGAAAGAATGAAAAGAAAGCCTCCCCAGACAGCTGTTACTTGCATATCTTTTGAGTTTCCCGGCTAATACCGGAGTCTGGTAACTGGTTTGAATACACGAGCAAAGCGGCTTCAACTCGGCCCGCCTCTGCTTCACCAGCAAAGTGCACAACGACGCCGGCTACAGCGGAAGCCTGCAGCCAACGTTTCTGCGTGACTTCATTGTGCTCAAGCTCACATACCATGAAAGCACACTCCACAAAATCTGGAATATTCAGAAAGCGGAGATGACAGAGAATCCCCCCAATTATGCAGCCATATGCGTGTCATTATTGTCGCATATTGCATCATACCCAAAGGCTAGATTTCTTACAATGGATTAGAAATTTGTTTTTGTGGCTTAGGTGTTAAAGACAAATTTAACACAAGAGCCTAATTCTCTCAAGCACTGTTTTTTTATTTTTTACATATGATATAGAACCAAATATTGCACTGCGACTATAACTGAAATAACATGTTACAGTGGTGTGCTAAAAGTTGGGGTAACTCAACAATAAAAGCTTGTAAACAATTCCTGCAGCCAGCTAAGAGTCTTTGAATTCTGGATTTATTGAAAAAACTTATTCTTGGCAGAACACCTCTAGCTCAGAAATTGTCTTTGGCCTCCTTGCATGCACTGCATGTTTGAGATCACTCAACAGATTTTCAATAATATTCAAGTCTGGCTGTAGTGGTCATTCCAAAACCTTCATCCATCTTTCCTGGAGGTACTTCATGGTTGATTTTGAGGTATGCTTTTGGATGCTTTTTTCTTGCTGGAATACCCAACCTCTCTTCAACTCCAATGTCTGGACTGACCTTCAAACCTTAGCCTCTAGAATTTCTTGATATTTGGAGGAATCCATTCTTTGCATAATATTTCCTGTGCCCCCAGCTGCCACACAACCCTAAAGCATAATGGATCCATCTCCATGCTTAACAGTTGGCAAGGTGTACTTCTCTACAAAGGTTTCACCCATTTTCCTCCAAACATACCTTCTTTGGTGGTGGCCAGAAAGTTCCATTTTGGTTTCGTCGGTCGAAAGCACATTGTTCCAAATGGTTTCAGGCTTCTCAATGTTTTCTTTTGCATACTTCAGACACTTAATTTTGTATTGAGGTCGCAAAACTGCCATGTAGGTCTTTGTTGTTTAAAGTACGTTGTATTGTTGTCCCGTGAACAGCTAAACCTGTGTTTGCTACTCTTTTTTTAAGCTCTTTTGCAGTGATGTGTGGGTTCTTCTGAGCATTTCTCACCAGGTCTTGGGCCATTCTATCTGAAATCTTTCTTGGTCTTCCAGCTCCTTGACCTCCATTTGTCTTATAATGCATATAATTATAATCCGGTAAGCCTGCAGCACCAGGGGAAGATTGCGGTCCCAGTCCTGTTGGTGACGGCTGGTTAGGATAGCCAGTTGGGTGTCAAGGCTACAGTTGAATCATTCTACGAACAGTTCCATGTCTAGTTTGCACCCCACCTAGTAGAAGTGGCCCTGTTGTAGCCCTGTAGTGCATCAATCCACCGGCCCACCTGAACAAGCTCTTTGAAGTTGAGGAGCCAGGTGAGGGAGGCATGGTCGGTTCACAACAGGAAACGTTTTCTGTACAGGTAGGGCCTGAAGTGGCGCAGGGTTTCCACAGCAGCCAGCAGCTTGGGGCGGGTCACCACCCGCTCCCTGTCCTGACCCATTTTGACCAACACAGCGGCTACTTTAAGTAGTACATGCACTCACGTGAACGCTTGCTGACCCAACACTCACTATGTCGCTCGACCATTCATTCCCATTATACGTACACATTCACAGCGCTTTTCTCAAACAGCGTATTTCGGCCAACTATTACTCCCAATTGACATTATCCGAACCCATGCCGAAACATACCTTTATACATTTGCGTCTTTATCAAGTTTTACACAGTGTTTCAACCTTCCAGAATGTTCTCGAACCTAGCTAATACACTGTCACAACTGCGTGCTTCATTTTGTTTGACAAAGTGAAAAACAATTGCTGTGACAGCGCCAGCATGACATAGGCCACACACTGGATTTCCATACTTTCCTTATTTCCAACGAACTCTCAATACAAACTCGATTATTGTTCCAAAGGAAACCACTTGTTACCCGAAGCTATCCACCTTATTTACGAGTGGACGCTTTAATTACATTATTATATTCGTTTGGTATGGTCAGCTCACCTAACATGAAATAAATAGTTTACAACCCAGAGCTCGCTGCGTTGCTTCTACTTCTGCTAACTGCGGCCGCTTGACTGATTCTTCTTCCTCGCCCTCCCATTTTCTACATAGAACTAAGGCATATACGAGCATCGAGCGCCTCCTACTGACCCTCAAAACTACCTACACACTGTAAGTAACTATACAAGTAAGGCATGAACACAGTGCTAAAATTAACTGTTTGCTGCAAACATAGTTCGACCTGAACATTTTCTGTCGTGAACGCACGTCAGGTCGCATATGTTTCAACGAACGAAGTGAATGTTCGACTTCTCTTCCTCCGGACACGTAAGAGACCGTCTACATATTTATTTTACAAATCTATACCATTACAAACACGAGTCTCGTCAAGACAATGGTCTATCAGCAGTTCCTACCATAGCTTTTATATGTGAAAATGCAACTACTTGCATTATACAAACAAGCATTAAAAATACTGGGCAAGAGACAACGATCCATCACCCTTGTAATGTAATAAGGAACTACAATATATTTCTAATTTAACAGTTTCTTATCTTATGCAGATGCTTGCTTAATTTACATAATAATTAATCATTTGGCACCATATGCACATGGCACTTTCATTGCCTATTAACTTTGTGTTTCCTGCCCAGGGACTGAGGATGTAAATCCAGTGCAACAGTGGTGTGCATGGTCCCTGACAAATAAAAAAAGAAACTTATAAATAATCGGTTACATGTTGGTTCATTTTTATTAGGCAAAAAGACCCAATAGCTTAATTAAAATGAGAAGGGCAGAGTTTTTAGATTTGGAAATTTATACTCTTGAATTTTTCTTTTTTCTTTTTTTCAGTTAAGAATTCAATAGATTATCATTAATATCAGCACTAAAGATTAGAGGGTCCCCTTCTGAATCTAATTCAACTCATAGATAGGGAAATTTTGGTATTATTAGAAAACAGATTAAGTAGCTCAGTAGGAGAGCACTAAAACTAAGAACACATATTAGAAGCTCTCCAACTGGCCATACTACAGCTTTTCAATTGAGAAATTTCAATTTAGATTCATTTTGGTGAAAAAAAAATCTGGAAAAAACTTAAATATAAAAAGAAATATAAAAAAAGCTTAACAAAAATTAAACCTAGGCCAAATTTTGGAGTTTGAAATTTGTAGTATGGCCAGTAGGGGGCCCTCTATTACAAATACTGTAGTCAGAGCAGTTGGTTTTAGTATTGTCCTACTTATGACTGAGAAGCTATTGGATATTTTTCCCAAAAAAATTTATTTTAAAACTTGGCCAGTAGGTATTGTTGGTTTTAGTGCTGTCATATTTATGGTTGAGTTTTTTTTTCAGAATAAAAATGGAGTGAAATAAAACAGGTCACATTTTGAATCCTGAAACTTGCATTATAACCAGTAGGG
Source organism: Conger conger (assembly GCF_963514075.1). Taxonomy (NCBI): domain Eukaryota; kingdom Metazoa; phylum Chordata; class Actinopteri; order Anguilliformes; family Congridae; genus Conger; species Conger conger. Next base: position 19,095,837 of record NC_083768.1, read on the forward strand.
GGCCCTCTGTTAAGTGTTGTTGGACTTTGCGCTGTTTTACGGACGGCTGCACCCCCACATTTCCAAAAAATAGCAGTTGTAGTATTGCCCTCTCTATAAAGCCCATCCATTATAATGCGACATGCAAACTTCACACAGAAATGTCACAGCTTGGATTTGAACTCAGGGGCCTTCTGCCTGTAAGGCACCAATGCTATTCACTGCACTATGGCAGGCACCTGCTCAACAACCACAGGAGACATCTGCATTAATCAAGCCCACAATACCACAACCTGCTTCAAGAAGACTCCTCTACATTCAGTGAGCACTTTATTAGCACTTCTACTGCTGTAGCCTGATTAGATAATCGCATGATTAAGTAGGTGTAATAAAGTAAAAATGTTCCTAATAAAGAGCTCGGTGAGTGTATATTCCATTACTATTATTTCTTTATGTTTGTGATCATGTTTTTAACCCTCTCCACTTTGCCCCCTTGTGGTTGCGTTCATATTTATAGAATACCAAAAACTGTGACAAAATAAAACTGCAAAACGGTGATGCTTGATTGTTAAAAAGACGGTCCGCTAGCAATAACAGCAGTTTAGATGTGTATCAGCCTCTTATTTGCAAAGCAGAGCGATAAAACTCCAGCTTTCCTCTCTCCAGGTTCACAACCCTCACCTCGCCACAGACAATAAAAGGCATATTCTAACAATCCTTGATATAATTTCTCTACATAAAAATATCATGTTCTGTGTTGGAGGTCATTTCTCAACAGTGCTGAACATCCGACACTAGATTCAAGGTTGGATACCGATCACCTTCTAACTCCTGTAATGTAATATAGGGGGCTCTATTAAACTAGCATGACACTTTACATGCTAGTTTAATACCTGAACTGTTCCCAACTCAACCTAATAGCCAGCGGAGGATGGGCATCCCACTATAGCCATGTTCCATCTGAGATTTCTTCCCATTGGGGAGTTTATTTTTATTTTTTACCACTGTTCAATAAACCTTAACAGTAATATAACATGAAATCCTATATAAAATGGAATTGAATTGAATTGAATGCATAGTATACCACCTGCTAATACAGTCAATACTTAGCTCCCAGGTGGACCTAAGGGCAATTTCACGGGTGCATATTGTGGATATTGCTCTAATACATCCAATACAAAATTACCACCGAAGAACAGGTATGGAATATAAAATAAAAAGCTTTATCTGTTTGAAACAGTCTGATGTCCTAGCTGCAGAAATCCACACACTTTCCAGTCACTTGCAATCTAATGCTAGTTAGCACTGGCTTGGAGAAAATGTTGGACATTGAAAGATGTTTTTGGCTTGCGCTGGCAGGGGCAGTTACAATGCACCCACAGTCCACATGCAGATGGGATGAACCGTTGTTCTTGCTATTATAGGCTAGGATACGACTGCAATTCTTGCACCTCATTTGTTATGAAATAAAAATGCTTCCGCAATGTAGACTTCCCAGACACACTGGGAACTTTCAAAAGCTCTGCCTTTTATTCTTTAACTTCTCCATGGCTAATTATACACAGTCAACACAACACAAACTTGTTGCTTTGATGCTGGTTGGTCATTCTTGGCATATGTGTATGTGTGTGTGCATGTAAGTGTGTGTAGGAGGTGTGGACATTAACGATTCTGTTTCCATAGTGGCGTGCATGTGTGTAAGAAGAAGCAAGACCAATAAAAGGAGCCTGAGCCCTACCCAAAGCCCATCTATACATAAAAAATGGGCCCGAGCCCAATCCAAATTTGTTCATGTTCTCTGACCCTGTCTGGTCTCATTGTGCTTGCAGAACTCTAGTTTGGGCATATATAATTGCACTCGCTACAGGTAGTGAAGTGGCGGAGAGCTCTTTTCAGGAGAACATTATTTTATGGTGGAATTCCACTTTATGTTCTTAAATCAAGCAGTAAACCTGGTATATGCTGAATAATTGTAATTGTAAATGCTAAATTCAATTGAGCTAATTTCGCAAACAAGAGAGGTACAGTAACCAAAAACGCAAACATCAGTGAGAGCATGTAGTGTAACCTGCACTATGCGCAAAGACTGCGCAGCCTGTAGCCCAGTAGCTAATGCACATCATGCGGGCAATGCAGTGCGCGTATGAGCGCATGCTTGAATGGGTGTATGTTGGTGCAGGTGCAGCTTTGCTGACAGTAAAAATTTCTGAGTGTAAGACGGAAAGAAAAATACGCAATTTCTACAAGCGATTAACTACAGCAATCCAGTAGGCCTAATTGGGTCCGGTAGATCTGCTCTTATTCTCATTTAGTTGACAAAATTGTGTGACCAAACATGCACCAGGAACAACTGACAGCGTTTCCTGCCGCTAGCCCTTCCCCCAGCCGGTCCCACGCCCTTTCTGTCTCGCTGTTGCCGTGTGCGTTTTGGGAGACAAAATAACTATCCCGGTTATTATTTCAAAGGGGTTTATTTTATTTTTTAAAAAGAGAAACGATGTCTCAGATCGAGGAAATTACAACTCCTACGTCGGCTGACGGGAGCATTATGAATCTCGCATTTACTCAATCTCTACAAGGGATGCTGAGGATTGCTCAAGTGGTGAGTGTGCCTTTTTCGTCGGGCATTGGTACCTTGCTCACTAAGGACATGCAACGGGCATCGGTATTCGCAGCGATAATACCTTTTCCGCATTCTTCGGCAGTCTTTGCGCATAGTGTGGGCTATCCTGCATGCTCCCGCTGATGTTTGTGTTTTTGGTTACTGTACCATCCTTGTTTGCGACATTTCTTAAATGAAAACTGCCTTTCATATTAAAACTGTTTAAAACACTGGCATAGTTTAGGCTAGCCTATAATATCGGCACTACGGGATGCTACTGGTATATTTGCTACTTCTGGATTTATTCAAGATAATATTACAAATAGCCGAATTGTTTTTCACGAAATAATGAACCTATCATGTTGTACCCGATATGGCTTATCCCGCAATGTGACATGCTAGTATCATCGCGCAGCCATGCTGTTTTAATAGCTTGTGTAGCAGAGGTGTTCTCATCTGTTACCGAAATAAATATGTGCACCTCCTTAAAATACTTACACGTCAATGACAACTAATTTCTTAATAAATGTAGACTACGATAATAGATGTAAGCTGGATGGCAAAACCAAACAATAGGCCTATACTAAATTACACCCTGTGCTTTTCAGTTCATTTTGAAGTGTGTAGGTACAGTTGTCCGTGGCTGGATGACATTTTCTTATACACACTGAGCAACTAATTTATGCATTTCATGTGCTCTTCTATGCACCTCTAAGTACATTCGTGTTCTCCAGCTTATTTGGGGGGATTTCTTGCCCATTACTTTCTTTCTTGCCATGTAGAACCTGTTTTCCATTTGTAGACATTCATCCACAATTTAAATATAATAGGATTTGGACGTCTAAGTAATGCCCAGCTGTGTTTGCAAGATCATGGTTCTCGGGGGTCTTGGAGATTATGAAGGTTCAAGGACAACCAGAGATTGAAGTGATAAGACTGTGCTGTGTGTATGAGGTATCTGTGTGCACCCACTAAAAATACCCCCTGAAAAACTGTGGATAGAGAATGGATGGTACAATCAGGTGGCTGCATGCATGTTGTGGTGCTGCTTTTTCAAAGAACGAATAAACCATAAACTCCAAGGCTCAATGTGGGCTTCAGTCACTCAATTTTCTCCAAATAGTGCTTTATGCTGAAGAAATAATCCTCCTCCTAAATCATGCTACATAAACCACTCCTAACAATTAATTATGTTAAATGCAATTTAACAATTATGACCTGATCTATACAGTATGTAGGGGAGTAGTATGTTGTTGGTGTGGGTCCACTGTCATAGCATATAGAGATAATAATACTCATAATAGCTTGATATCCAAAGTGTCTTGCACTTGATTAGACTAAGCAGGGGACAATCCCTCCTGGAGCAATACAAAGTTGCTCAAGTGCCCAAAAGCTGTGTGAATCTCATGTTGGCTACACCAGGTTACAACTTGGCTACAACTGCCATCCTTCCAGGTCCCAGTCATGTACTTTGGCCACTAGGCTGCAGACTGCCTAGTCACAGGTTTGGAGATTAGGAGATTAGCTTTACATAAAGTTTTGCTGCATGGCTTGATCTCAAATGCTTTTTATGAGATATTTTTAATCTATAAATGTTTGAAGTTTAAAGTAAACAGACCCCTCGTCACAAGTCGATTAGAAATATGAGCACATTATACAGGTATCTGAGTACAATATTCACGCATTCACATTTTATACGGGTTATACATGCATGCCACTTGCCAAATAAATTAATCTTCAGATAAGAATGTTTCTCTAAGGGCCGGTTTCACAGACACAGATTAAGCTTAGTTCTAGACTAACTTGAGTTTTGTATGGAGAATCTCCATTCAAAATAGAATTTAGTCTAGGTCTGTCTAGGACTAGGCTTAACCTGTGTCTGCAAAACTGGTCCCATCTTCATTTCAAAGTAAGAGTAAGAGCAAGTAAAAATCTTGGTCTAATTGAAGCAAACTGTTACTACTCAGATAGGGGACTGCAGTTTGTCTTCTAAAAATTGGTTCCCCAAAAATGGCTACCGCCAGTTAAGTACTCCCTGCCTTTTAGATATTTAGAACTTTTTTACTTCAAGCGACGCACACATTTACCGCACAATGATTTCAAAATAAAACTTATTTTGGACAGTACATGTTAATTTCATTTTAGCCGTTTCATCTTCTGAATGAACTCTACAGCATTGCGATCGTACGGGTTGACCTTATTCCAAAATGCCGTTTCTTAATGGTGTCTGTGTGGTTTGGCCTCATTCCCTGAAGCTGCATATTCAGTCTTGTCTCCTAGCTTTTATCCTCTTTCAGTCTGTTTTGCATAGCCCCTTTCTCACTTCTGTGCTACAGACTACACTGTCAACACTTGTTTCCTTGCTGCTTACTGTACTTTGTGTGAGTCTTGTTGCTCTGTATCTTCTTCTCTCTCCAACAACTCTCCAAGCCCTGGCTCAGCCTCAGCATGCTGTAAATACTGTACGCTTAGTATTAAACCAACTCTGGCAGAGTTACATTTGAGCCATACTGGAATTAATATGAATGAATTAAACGTTGTACATTCCAGGGTGGCCAGCCATGGTGAGTGGGTCAGGATGCACTTGTGTGCGGCCAGAGTCTGCTGCTACTCTAATAACTAGGAGACATCAAATGTTGGGAGGGGACAAGAAGCCTCTTGTTCGCCAAGTGTGTATAAAATGTGCTGTAATTTAATAATCTGTACTTTAACAATGAATGAATTGTGGAATACAGTGCTAAATCAAGAGAAAATATGCAATATTGTCCCAGATATTATGGATGCACTGTAGGTCAGCCTGCTTGCACTACACTGCCTGTGAATTCTCCTCTGCAGATGGTGCTTCTGATTGCCTTCTTATTCGTGCGCTGTGCCCCGGACTGGCCCGAGCACTATGCCTACCGCTACTTCGAGGTGGTCACCCTATGGTTCTTCTTTGTGTTGCTCATCTTCCTCATCATGCACATCTTCAGACTTCATGGCAAAATGCCCTACATTAACTGGGTGTTAACGGTAGGTGGCTCTGTATCCCGTTAGACTGAAATGATTCGTTGTTATTTGTGAATTGCAAACTCTTTCATCAGTTTGTTTACACAGCTGTATTGTATATTCTGAAACATATTCTGTCTTCCTCAGAATGTCAACCCATAGTCCACGCCTTTGACCTCGACATCTCACACTGCTTTAGGAAATAATATTTTGGCTATAACTCAATGAATAAATGTGAAGACCTACATATCTTTCTTCTTCATTGAGAATGTATGTCAGCATCACATGTAAGCATATAGAAAAGTAGTAAGTGAGACTGTGAGGTTGTGACTTCCTGTGCACTGTATCAGGAGTTCCTGCACTATGCTGTGGGCGTACTCCTCATCTTCGTTGGTTCCGTAGTGGCAGCCGTATGGAGTTGGGGGCTCGCATCACTTGTTATTGGATCTGTGAGTAGTCTGTTTTCTTTTTTGTTGCCCTACTCTCAACAGGGATATAAAATGTACATTTTCAACTTAATAAAACATACCATATCTCTGTTAATCTTTCATATTGAATAAATTCAGTAGTTAAGTGAAACCAAAAGTAAAAGTTCACTTTGGTTAGAGTTTGGTTAAATTAAATTCCAATTTTCAACAAATGTATTTTGATCGTTATATGTTCAGATTATGGCTGTCTCCATAATACTCCATGTCTTGAAACATATTTGTGAAACTGTTACAAGGCTTTGGCATTACTCACAGCTTACAGCCTCTAAATAGTCATTCAACTTCAGTGTAAACATAGCTCATACAGTTTTTTTATGTTTTATGTTGTACTGTAATATAATATTCAAAAGGCTTGACATTCCTCAAATGCTAGGTATTTACAGTGATTATGTTGGTAATACAAGTTGTCATTTTGTTTCCCAGTTTGATGAAGGTGCTGTCATTTTTTGAGTGTTGGACCATGGTAATTGTATTCTGTGAACATTGAATAATGCTTCTTTTATTTTACAGATCTTTGGGTTTATAGGCACAATTCTGATGGGCATCAGCTTACGGAAGTTACACAAGGTCATTTCTGGTACCCAGCAAGCAAGTGAGTTATTTCATGAGGTGTTCGTCTGCTCATCAACACTTGTTCATCAACACATGTTGTCAAGCAACTTTTTGTTCCTGTGAGATAAATGACCAGTTATCATTTGAGTAAAGCAATGGGGACAGACATTAATGGGGACAGACATTAATCAGTTTTTCATGAGAGCCAGACGAGAATTTGTTTAATGCGCAGGATAATACACAGTAACCTGTATTATCTCTGTATTTAATTTGAGTGAATTGAGGCATTGCTAAATATATTGGTATGTTTTTTACCACATGATACCAAAGATCAACATACATAATTTCATGTTTAATTGTTTAACAAATTAAGAAATGACATGTTAATTTGCAATGTGCCAATATCTATTTGCAAATAGTAACAGTTTTTGTAATTACAAAAGTTTAGTTTAGCAATGGATTGTGGCAGCACAGTGCAGATTTTGACAGACAAAAATTGCCAGAAAATGCCAAAAAACTTCAGACAGGCTAACACAATATAATAATCATGTTAAAACTGAACTGACAAAATACAGTAACAATTACAATAACATGAAATAAAATAGCAATTGCACATAATATAGCACATGATTTTATCCTTGAATTTATTGTACGTATGATATCTGTTAAAATGTTCTTGGCCAGCTTTCTACATCGATTTGTGAATTAACTGTCTGTTGGTAAATGAAAGAACGAGTGAAACTTAAAATGAACAATTTTCTCTTTTAGGTTCACCGGTTTAGAAGTGAAGCAGTATTTTATTTTCTCCAAAGATCATCACTCTGTCTTCAAATTTCAGACTGAACTGCTTCACTTCAAGTGCCTCATCAAACACATCGATCCACATTAACCGGGAGCAATGCCATACCAAACCTGCCCACCAATCACAGCCCACAGGTTATTGTGGGTAAATGTACTAACATCAGGCAAAATCAGTAGCTGTTATATGGCCTCAAAGCTATGTCAAAAATATTCAGATTTATAAATCCATACGTGTCCATACGCTTGTAACAATGTTTTGTTACAAAATTGTTTATACTTGTGAGGCTGTGTTTGTGCCAGTCCACACTCATGAAACACCTTCTTGTCTCTATGAACTTCAGTTTGTACTTGTAGCAACTACAGATTGAAATTTGCAACATTCCAAACATGGGGACAGATTTCAACTAAATCTCTTTTACGAAACTTACAGCACTTTTTTTGAACCATCACGTTGATTGCCAGCCCAGTAAAGGATTTAACTAACCAATCACAAAGCAAAGATTTGGCGAGGGTTCGTATTTCATCAGATCCAATCCTCATAGCTATCCACCAACAGTGAAGCAGAAAATAGCTATGCACAATGGCATTGAAAATGTACAGTGTACATTACAGTCACAGCTTTCATACATTTAAGCAGTATATTTTACAAATGTTCAAGATTTATAGTTATACTGTATTGAAGCTTGCAAATGTATATATTTTTAAGGATGTAAAACATTTTTATAAGTGTATGGAGGATTATTCACCAATATGAATACTTCTGGCTGGTTTTGAAGCCATACTGTTGCTTGGTTTGGAATATTATTCCTGATTCTTTGGTGGGTTAAAGTTTGATTTGGTTGCACTGTTATATTAAGAAGTATAAAAAAAAAAACAAATAATATAAATAAAAGCAGAACTATCACAATATTAGATGTATCTATCAGTGTGACACATTGTTTACACAAGTTATTCAAAAGAAATATTCACTTACAATTAGGAATGTATTATTGCGGTGCTCTTTGTCCTATAAAGTGAATTCAAAGCCTATGGTTTTTCAGACAAGCAATGGTACAAGATATATTTGCTGCACGAGACAATAGCACATCGCTTAAAAATATCGGTGCCTTTCACCTTGTTTTAAAATGCATTTATATTAGCTTGGATTGCTATCATCTCATTATCTAAAGTGAATTTATTTTTTATCCAGTAGTGTGCCTTTGCTGTCTGAAGTAAACGGAGTTCACTCTTAAAACATTGTGAGACTATTTTCTTGAACTGGTTTTTTGAACTGGTACAGCCTCAGAAACAATACCCACTTAAATAATTTCACTAAATTTGTAAACTGCAGTGTGCTGTCATTCATATTTCCACAGCGGTTTATTTTTCAGAAATCAGGAATTAAAGTCATTATTGGCCGAAAGATTAGAATTCCAGTGTGCAACTTGTGAGAACGGTGGTCAGTGGACTGACCTTGGACGGGCTGGCTCCACTGTACTTGGGTTTTCAAGAAAAAAGGTTACCAATGGTTACTAGTGATTATCTGATGTGAAGAGACATGTTAGGTAAGTCTAGTCCCAGCCAGATAGTTATATCTGTGGAATTATAGCTCTTGGGTTGATTTGGAAGATAGAGGCTGCTGAAAAATACGAGATATTTCCAGTGATGGAATCTACGCTGTACTAAGTGGTACTTCCTGTTCACTGTAATTCCTGCTGTAAGTCACTAAAGGATTGTTTACTCAGAACCGGAACCTGGGGCAACATTAGCTCAGGAGCAGTCACCTGCCAGTTGGCGGGTTGCCAGTTCTATCCCGCCCTGGGTGTGTCGAAGTGTCCTTGAGCAAGACACCTAAAATGCTTCTGACGAGCTGGTTGGTGCCAATCGCCGTTGGTGTGTGAGTGTGTGTATGAATGGGTGAATGAGAAGCATCAATTGTACAATGCTTTGGATAAAGGTGCTATATAAATGCCAACCATTTACCATTTATGTTTGTGTACATTCCTGAGTAGGTAGTGGGTGTGAACTGTGACTCTTACGCGACGTTTGACTTTTATGTGAGGGGGGAGGCTGGGAGGGACACTGGAGGGCTGAATTTGAGGTCTTGCAATTTATTGATTAATTCACTTTAGCAGGCCTTAAAGTGTTAACACCATTGCAGAGTGGTCATTGTAGTGCAAAATAAGTTTTCAAAGCTACGTCAGGAAGAAACAACAATTAACCAACAAAAAATTGCATTCAAAATCAATACTATTCCAAGGAACAGCTTTACCATAAGAGGGAGAAAAATATGCCAAATGAATTTCATAAACAACACATGCGGCATGCAGGATGACTGTGTCACACTACAAAATCACCACTGACCTTGAGAAAATACACCACATCCTCTAGAAACCTTCCCAGGCCTAAATCTGTAATATAGATACAGTGCAGCTGTGATCAGGAATAAGAAGTACACTTATCCTGGTGGTGTAGACCTGTTTTTCTTTTCTCTATAGAACTTGAGATCAAATGTCTGAGTCACCGCAAACAATGGTACAGGAAATCCGACCTACAAAAAGCAAACCACAAGAGGGCACTGTTTGGCACTTGCCTCTGGAAAATAGTTTGCCGTGAGAAAATACCATTTACATATTGTACAAATATATCTCTGGACATAACTGTGGTAATAAGCTCACAGTTCGTGTGTTTTAATCTAACTGAAATAATCAACATTTTGTATGCTACGTTCACACTAAATCAAGCATTCTTGACTTTGCTCTAGCGCCAGTAAGACAGGCTCCAGCATAGGTGTTTCAGTCAATGCCAGTCAATGGTAACGATACAGTAAAAATACGACGTCAGTTTAATTATCGCAACTGGTATTTTTTATTCATATATATACGAATTAGGGACCGTTTGTGTCCGTTGAGTCTCACTAGTTGACGAGTCACACTCGGTTGGACTTAATTCCCATATAAGGGCTCTCCCTAAACTCTGTTCACAAGCCCATGGAAACTCACAGAAACTTGGTCCATATTTTTCTACGGTCTATGTTCCATCACTGGGGCTTGTTGTCGTGGACGTATCCAACGAGTGCTTGACTGAGGAGGGGTTGTGCTGAAAAGCTGTCTGTTGCTGCCGGCGCTGTCCAGGGTCCTGATAGTTCAAGTCAAGTCACCTTTATTTATAGAGCACATTTAAAAACAACCAGCGGTTGACCAACGTGCTGTACAATATTCATAAACCAAATAAGGCCAAGATAGTTCCTTCTGTATGGGACGGAGACATGTGCAGCTCCTGCCCATGTGCGGGTAGGGGCGGGGATTTCACACACACACACACACACACACACACACACACACACACACACACACACACACACACACACACACACACACACACACACACACACACACACACACACACACACACACACACACACAGCTTTGAGTATACAGCCTTCCTGAGAATGACTCAATGATCACATCAAAACATGATAATAGCATACTGTGGTCAGGAAGAGCCCATAACCTACAGTCTGGAAACCATTACAGCATGATAGCCTGCTGAAATAGAGAAAAGACAGTTTTGAACACTTAGCAAGATATGGAATTTACCTTTGAACAACAGTCAAGGTTTAAATATTTTAGGCGTTATGATAAAATAAACATGGTTTATGAATAACCTGAATTCCGAAAACTAATTTATAACTCTGTATACGAACTCGACTAAATACATTATTGAGAGGGGGTCCTCAGCCCTCAGTTGGTAAACTCTACAGTTAGGTTGAAGTTGATTAAACTGACATAAATTCTTCAGAACAATCAAGAAAGTGTCAGTTTACCTCTTGGTTTGACCTCGTAATTCTACTCTGCACAAGCTTTGAGGTTCTGTATGGCCACCACCTGCAGCAAGACAAGCAGCAGGGCCACGTGAAGATGGACCAGTGGACAACTTAAAGGAGGTATAAGAAATAATAACGCGGACAATTTCACTTCCTGTCTACAAAATGAGTTTATCTGGAGCATAAGTCACTCAGGTGAAGGGTAAGAGAGCATTCATCGGTGTGATGTTAAAGGTTCACTTTCAGCAACCAGTAAATGCAACACAGATGAAAATGACAGCACAAATTAAACAGTGCAGAGTCCTGGCTGAAGTCTGTGTGCTCATCCCATTCATAAAGCTGTGGTTAAAGCCGGGTGACATACAACCAAGTGTAAAGCCAATGTAAAGCAAACCCTGTCAATTCTGCAAATATGTAAGTAAGATGTTAACTTTTTATCTTCAAGGGTGCCTGTAAAAGGTACTTGTGGTCTTGTTGGCATTGGTGCTTCACCATCAGTATCACCTACCAGCCTACAGTGTGATGAGATTGAGTGTGTGATGGGAGGCAAAACAGTATGTGCATTTAAAAAAATGTAAATACCTGTAATTGAAACATACCTGTCTACCATTAAAAATAACTCCAGTGATTCATCAGTTTTATTCATTTGAACAGGAAAGACGCAAGATATTACCACATCATAAAAAGGTCATAAAAATACACGGGCACATGACTCGTGAATAATCAGCCAATGCCAATATAATTACCAATCTCCACCAGTATTCTTCAGTATTCTCATTGTTTTTCTAATTGCAAATTTAGACAAACTGGAGCTACTGAGAAGTTTTCACATTGTTTTACATGGTGAACACGGATGCAACAAGCTCCTGCAGGACATAAATTAAGGGGACCCAGACTGATCAGTCTCACAAAACAGGAAATAAAAAGGCAGAACAGACATCCAAATAAATACAAGTTTATTGAATGATTACGGACCTGATCCATTGAAACATCACTACAATATTTGAGATAAGAGGACCAATCATTTTCAAGTTTAACGATGACTGTACATTCTGACGAGGCTGAGCCCTGCCCCCCTCCTGCTGTTGCTGAGCAACCGCTAATTGACTATGAATAATGCTATATATTTTTTCCCCACTTCAGTGCAACTACAGTTAGCAAGACCCCTGAAACAAACCGACCTCAGAATGAAAACCCATACTTATGTGGTCACTTGTAGTGCATCGTTCAATATGTATCCAAATAGTACAATGCCCATCTTCTGTATCTGACACACTTCAATTGAAATGCAGCTAGATGCTCATTAAAAGGCACCTAGATATGTTCCATGAGAACAACCCAGGGAAAGCTTTTTTTGTTGGACACTAGACAGGAGAAGTACTAATAATTCTACCTCGAAAGACCCATGTGTACATGGAGTGTTCATTTTCATCCAACTGAATGCATTCCCTGCTGTTCACTTCCAAACATTTTGATGTTTTTCCCCAAAATGCATTAATGTTCCAATTAGATTCATGTTAAATGTTTATTGAAAATCGAAGCATTATAATTTCAGTGAACAGCCCTGGGTGCCCTTTAACATTTTACACTTTCCAGTGAGTTTGTTTCAGAATAACCCTTTCAATTACATCGTAGTAGTAGGTCAGTAGTACTTAGGCTTGTTTACAGTCCAATTACAGGGAAAACGTCAAAATCTGAGCCGTCGACCATCTCCTGTCAAGTACTCTACAACTTGGCTGTAGACAAATATACTGGTTATTCAATGCTAATCAAACATGTTAATGGCATATTCGTTCACTATTTATTTCAGAAAAATGCAAAACTGCTCCTTAATAAACTGCTCATATTACAGATTCCCTTTTTGAGATTTTTATTTATTTTTAAGTCGTTTGGTACTCCTTTGGTTAACATGACATGCGTTTCCAAGTGAAGCCACTTTAAGCAACAACACAACACTGGCCTTCTGGGGGTTCAGGCAAACCTCTACCATAAACTGACTGCTGCCCATAACTCCAGTCTGAGACCAACTCACAACCACAGAGGCCCTGGACAAAAGCGGATCTTCCTGATGCCTAAACACCACACAAAAATGACTGCACGTGGGGCAATTCCACGGTGACTGACATTACAACTGCTGGATATTTGGGAGCTAAAGCCCAATACAGATACATAAGAGACCAACATATGATTTTACAACCCTCAGGTGTCAATAACTCTTATCAGTCTCCATTATGAAGCTGTATTGGGCTGTACCACCCAAATATCCGGCACTTGTAATGTCAGTCACCGTGGAATTGCCCTGTACAAGACTCTGTGGCTGTACTCCCATGGACACAAGGTCACAGGCACTCCTAATGCCTTTACAGTGTGAGCAAGCACTCCTAATGCCTTTCAGTGTGAGCTAGCACTCCTTATGCCATTTAATGTGTGAGCTAGCACTCCTGCTAGCACTCCTAATGCCTTTCAGTGTGAGCTAGCATTCCTTATGCCTTTCAGTGTAAGCTAGCACTCCTGCTAGCACTCCTAATGCCTTTCAGTGTGAGCTAGCACTCCTGCTAGCTCTCATCGCACAATTCTTTCCAGGTTTTCTTTCCGCACAGAACATTAAATAGTGGCCAGCGAGTGAGAGGTCCACTCCGGCCTTTCAAAATAAAAGTCTGAGTTTACCGTGTTCCGCTCTGCAGCCGGCTAGTGCGCTTGCAGAAAAAGAAGACAAAGATGAAGTACAATATGAAGGGAGAGGCAGACTCGGGCGGGGCGATGCAGAGGATGTGGGGGCGGGGGAAGGGGGGGGGGAGGTTGTTCTCATCTCGCCCGGCCTTCAAGACTCGTCGTTTTCGGCAGGCGGCGACGTGGACGTGGGGGACGACGCTTCCATTTCCGATTTGTTGGAAATGCGGTCGAGCTCGGCCTGCACGTCCGTCAAACCCAGCTTGGAACCTTGGGGAAGGGAGGAAGGAGGAGCAGGATTTAGGACGGAGTGCATTTAATCGCACAGCCCCCACTGCCATACAATGGCACCACGGAGGAGAATGAGTTCGCTTACAAGGAGGTGTCTACGTTTAGGATTAAGCTAGCATTGTGAAGAGACTCCATTTCATAAGAGAATTACCTGGGCTGTGCGCAAGGATCCAGAAATCACAGAGTTCACTTGGGTAATTGAACAATTTAGAATTCATGCCACCTAAACACCATTTATCATTGTGTCAAAAACTTAATTCAGGTCAATACTGAAAAATAAATACCGGATGGAAAGAAAAAGCACAGCATCATTGTGTTTTTGTGTGAGGTTCATTCTGAATATGGTGTTTCTGCTTGTGAAAACACCAACAATTATAATCCAAGTGTGCATAAAATAATTCCCCCAAGGACAGATCAGTTACAGCTTTCAAAATCATGACTGGGGCAAAACTTAGGACGAGACAAGATGGTGCTGGATCAGCACTTCTACCCAGAACTGCAACTGAGGTCAGCTTGAATAAAACAATACTATTGACAACAAAGGGCAGCTTGTCTGTAATGTGCATTTTATCCATGCTATGTTGTGTATGATGTTTTTTTGTTAGAAATGAGCATGGACTATGTCAAAGAAACAGAACATGACTGCACGCTGGCACCTTCACACACAGACACACGGTTGGTTTTCACGACAGAGGGGATTGAATGGGAACATTTGGCTACATACAGCATTCAGGGTTCTGGACAACTAGTCATACAAGAGACACGATACAACAGTACTCCGAACAGAAAGATGGATAATGGAGGACAAATGAAGATTTGAAAGATGGAGAAAAATCCAAAGGAAGTGAGAAAAACAATGCAAGATGCAGTGAATCAAGTGGCACACGAACAAACTGGCATTCACGAATGGAAAAAATATAAACGGGTCGGGCTGAAACGATGCAGGGACAAAAGTTAAGGGCCCACTAGCTGGGGACGTCCGTTCGAAAAGCGCCAAAGAAAGCGTTACATCAACACAGACCTTAGCGGGGCCAGCATCCTGTAACTGACACACAGGAGGTGGAGAGTAACATGAACACTGAGTCAGTGAGTCACAGGGGAAGATTAATGCAGGTGAAAATGTGCTTAGGCTGGACATTGGGGCAGGTTTGATGATAGTTAGACATTGCTATTCTGCCTTTGATGGAAGCTAGTTCTCAATAGCTGTCTGTTATCTCAATAGTCTGTTCAAAGCAACCTACATTAACACTATGTACAAATATATCAGAAATTGAAGCAATGTGAACTAAACAAACAAGTATTGTATTAATTCTTGGAGGGATTTAAGACTGCTTATGACTGTTAGTTCCATCTGTATGCTTTGCGTTTATATTTCATGAATGCAAATGCCTTCAATTAGCCACACCTTTCTTGTAATCACTATTTAAGAGCTCTGATACAATGATCTTAAAATGAAAGGGAGGTGACAGTAAAACAATGCAAGTAATATGCTGGCCAAAATGAATTATTCATAAGAAAGATTTATATCACAAATGTCACAGTCCATGAAAACCCTTCCATACTGGAACATAATTTCATAATATTCATGTCCCCACAAACAAGCCTTGAACTGGTCATGGAGCAATTGTCTAATGACAGCATACTCTTTCTATGTCTTTCCACGATTATGGACAGGAAAAAAGAAAGAACATTCACAGTTGAGAGAATAAATTGCCATATTTAACTGAGAAGGTGCATTTAGTGACACATTCTAGAAACTACCCATGTGCTAGCAGCCTGACATTGTCAATTACTCAGTAGTTTATAGTTTGGTTACATGCTTCAGTAATAACATGTTTTGGATGGGCTTGTACCTGACTTCCTGACGGTCCCAGGTGTGTTCCCTCCTCCCCCTGATGGACTACCCCCTGGCCCTGGAGACCCGGCCTTCTTGGTCAGCAGGCTGTTGAAGAAGTTGGCCAGGACCCCCTCACTTGTCTGTCCACCTGTCAGCCACCAGAGGGAGACGAAACCATCAGTAAGGTCCTGTAAAGTCTGAAACGAGGGCTTGCTTTAAAATTGGATGCAAAAGAGAAAGTAAAGGGTAAAGAGAGTAAAAGGGAAAGCAAAAAGCCTGAGAAATAAAAGGCCACAATCCCAGAAGTGCTTCCATGAGCTCCTGTTTGAAAAGTACAGACGCAGGCACAGAAGGAAGAGCAGGAGAGGGCCCGGGAATCATGCATCCACAAATGCACACTCATATACACACCTTTCATACTGGGATCGATCTTCTTGGTACCTGATTGCATGGGCATGACGTTAGCCACGTTTGAGGCCGCAGAGCGATTCGTAGTTCTGGGGGATCCACCTGGGGCTCTGCTGGCGGTGTCCTGCTCGGAACAGGAAAGGGTGTGGTAATAAGACATTAAAAAAAAACATATAAACAGGAGCCAAAACCTGGTTTAGTATGCGCAACAGGTACCAAACACATAGTACACGGCATTTTTATCTAATGCATCTAAAATAGAATTACTTTACTGTGTGACCTTTAGTGTATCTCTACAACCATTACAGTATGTGTACCTAATAGTAACTTCTGCCTTTGAACCTGGCAAATCCATTAAAACGTTAAGTACACAGTAATGACTCGTGCTTTTCTCCAATGTATCACTGTAAAAGAGCTCTATTGTGTCTGTTTGATATGTAAAAGAAGCGGGGAAGCATGCATGGTAGCCATACTAACCACTGGCCTTCCTGCAGTGGCTGGAGGTTGTTTTGCCAACAGGGACTGAAAGCAGAGGGAAAAATAGCACACTTACAGTGGAAGGGCACCACGGTAGAACATGAAGACGCATAGGATTTTACTATTCAAAATAACCAGAAATAACCATTGTAATAACCCGCTTGAGGTTAGGAGTGGGCCTAAACATTACCCTCCGTTGACCTAAAACATCAAATTGTATTCAAAGCATGTTTTAGATGGAAAAGCCAATGGCAAAATAATTTTCAGTGAAAACAAAAAATACAAAAATACAAATGCTCTTCTTTTAAATTACCTGCAGCTTTGATAGAAACACCTGGTCATCTTCTGCATTTATTTCCTTTTCGTGTACAAACTGCAATAAATACATACAATATGTTGAGAAGACTGCAAGCTGCATTGCTGACATGGAATCAAAATCAAAATATTAGCAATGTCCGTTCTGAGTATGACATACTTCATGTTTTTTGCATTCAAAAGGGAATGTCCATGTACAGGGAGACATTTCACTTCAAACTACAGCACCCCAGATGACCTTATACTACTTCTACCTGGGACAGGTGAATTTAGGGCACAGACCAGATCGATATAAATGGAGCACCGAAGGGGGAATAACACAGGGAGGAAGAGTACAGATTGGAATGGGGGCCGAGGGAAATATCCTAGCACATCTCAAATGAGAACACAAATTACCTTCCTGACAGAAGGCTTCACTATTACATCTTCAAACGGGTCCTCCACTTTAATGGTCTGAAAGTTTTCGTGGAGGATTGCAATTTTCTTTTCATTGTCCCACCCTGCAGGACTGAAAGGAAGAAAGAATGACCGGGCCACCGCGACGAAAGCATTACCCAAATTTACAGCAGTGATACCGCATTGGAAACCGACCTATGGTTTGTTTTTGGTTTTTTTAATTAACCTACAAGTCAACTTGAAGACCGAACTTCAGACTTACATGAAAACTGCATCTTTCTCCACAATTTGAGCAGGCAAGTTGAAAGGAAACCCGTATAACCTATGGACGAGATATTTATACAATAAATCTAAATTTTTACTCTCCTTCACTGAAGTGTAAAGTAGTGTTGCCCCATCTGCATAGCAATAGTTAAGAAAAATGTTCTTAGACCGAAGCACAGTTGCACAGAAAAACAACTTAACACTAACAACCTCAAGACATTCCCACAGCTGCAGCCATGTTGGCCCAGTTACAGCCATGATAACCTCCAGGCCAACAGCCATTCTGGCTCAGTTGTGCACTTCTGACGGGTGTGGCAGACATACCTGTTCTCGCTCTGTTCAGTAGGCAAGGCACTACAGAGCTCAACAAGTTAATTCATTTTACTAAATGTCATGTTCTATCGCTGTCAGGCAAGTGTAGTACTATTCAATAACAGCAGTTTAAATCTCAATCCACATACATAATTTGAATGTGTATCTATTAATTGTTTTCTCCAAACCAATTAATAACCATGAATTTGTTTGTGGCAGTTTTTCATCAATCTGAGATTTCTAACTGATAATATGTGTGTAGTTTAGTCTGTTAAGACTTTATATCAAAAGGATATTCTATCTATTCTGCAAAGTCTTCACTTTTAAAACTACAGTCTAACAGCTAATAAAAATGCAAATAACCAGTGAAGATGTGGACAAAATGTTGTGGTTATTTCTGTGGTACTTAGTGAAATACAGATATAAATAACGCTAAGGTTTTCATATTGAGTAGCACTTACGCAGACTCCACATCCTGTTTACGACCTTCACTGCTTTTACTACACAGTAGATGAGTGTCTTGGACACCCTCCAGACTAATAGAGTTTGCCGTGTTGCTGTGTTTCCAAATGCCGTGGAACGTGCCATGGTACTCCTGGACAGGCGGCCATTTTGGCTCTGAGCCCAGCATTCCACCTTTCATTTTTAAAGGATACACTTCAAGCAGAAGCGGCGGATGTGAGACTGGATGAAGTCAAAGTGCTCGTCCCTGTAGTCATGCTCCTTCTCCAGGCCGCTAATCGCATCACACTGTAGAGAGGGCGACAAAGAGCAACCTGCTACACGCATTTACACAGCAGGTAGACAGAGGAACACTGTGCAGAAAATGCCCAAACAGCAAGCTAACTAATCGGCTATGCATAAACAGCTAGGTCCCATTCGAACATTAGTATACAATCCCAGGGAGTTCTCTCCAGTCTGTGGAAAGACCAACAATTTAAAGACAACGCCTATGAAGTGTTCTGCAGTCAAGCAGAGCAGAGGAAGAGAGTGTATGTGCTGGTGCCCGGTGGGTGTTGTGCCACAGCCCAAGTGATCCCCACCGCAGAGCTTACGGTCCCCACCTTGGTGCACACGACCACCATGGGCATGCCCAGGTTGTGCGTGAGCGTGTTGTCCCCCAGGGGGAGCACAATGTTCTCCTCCCCGTCGGCCATGGCAGGGTTTCTCCTCTGGGGCGAGACGCTGAGGTTGCTCCCCGGCTCAGTGTACTCCTGGAACTGCCTCACCACTGTAACAGCACACATGGGGGTGAGGGGTGGTGGAAGCTGGAGCGATTACACCGAAAAAGGCTTCATTAAGGATCGACAAACATAAAGTAAGATATAAAATATCAAAAAAGCACAGGACCATGCCTGTCACACCTGACTGAGGCATTACAAATTCTAATTTCTGCTGCTCATTTTTGAGAGGGTGTAGTTCCACATTTACTGCACCACACCTCTCCTTTTAACAGTTTTTAATCTTCATCTTTCATCTTTTGTATATGTTGCCAGAAGGCCGACGTAGCCAGAACAAAACAACCCCTTTCACACACATTTTTGCTCCATGTCCCTCAGATCCTCTGGGGGGACCCTCAGCTTGTCGATGTACTCTCGGACAACGCTGGCCCACTTCTGCAGGGAGTCCAGGGCGAACCAGGGCCTCGACATGTCAACCACCAGCAGAGCAATGGTGTCAGCCAGGTTCTCCAGGGAAACCACAAACTTCTGGAGACCCTTGTGAAAGAGGTCACCGTCCAATATCCAGGCATTACACATGGTGTGGTCTGAGGGAAAACCACAAAATAAATGCAAATAAACAAGAAGACAACCGAGTACAAATTTCTTCTTGTGCTTCAGATTTTCTTTTTAAAAGGAGATACTGAAAAATAAATGAAAAGAAAAGGCAAATTATGTTTTTAAAGGCCTGTTTCCATGGAAAATAATTAAATAAACTAATTTAAAAAAATTAGGACACACAAAGAACAGGCTGCACCAGAATACATCACAAACTTCAATGCTCACACATGTACATACTACACACAAAAAATAAAAATATGTATTTCCAGAAGAGTGTGGTACATTGCTGAGCAGCATCATGCTTACCATCAATGTCATCATCATGAACATTAAAATAGAGGTACTCCAGCCCCCTCCCTTTCATGTAATCATCTATGCCCTGGAGCTTGGCCAGCAAAGTGGTTTTGCCTGCCCCATCTTCACCTGTAAATGTGAAAGGTAAGAGAGGGAATATATTTCCTGTAAGCCTACCATTTAAAAAGTGTTAACAACAAAAATATCAGAGAGATACAATGTAGCATTTGTCAAAATCAGAGTTTACACTGAAGAGTACATTCTTGGATTGGATATTGTCTAGGAAGACTGCCCCCTATTGGCCTACCAACACCACTTCCAGCATCAGACCGATTTTCCAGGTCTCCCAACCAAACCCAGCCCCACTTTACCCTCGGGCATGAGCAGAACGGTATAGCCGGGTGGTATGGCTGCTGGCTACACCATCCTTTACAAACATTGTATTCAATAAAGGATGTACTGCGACACACCTAGATGTTTTCTAATCGAAGATATGCAGTATATCTAGATCAATCAATAGCATTTTAATATTTTATTCTGATGGCATATATTGGTCCACATTAGCTACATTTAAAAATATGTGGAAACATTCTAGTCAATATCGTTATAAAATCTCAACATACTAGCTAAATAGCTATGTACAGAGACACAAAACTACAAGGCCGAACGTCCCGGCTAACGTTACCGTAGCTCTATTGTAGCTACTCAACTGGTTTTGCAGTAGCTTGGGCATGGACCACAGTATAATGCAGCGGGACATCTACAGCCTATACTGATTAACATCTAATTGGGGATTATCTATCTAGCACGCTGCTTGAAAGATCTGTCTCAAGTGTCTGTGATCCAGTCTGAAAAAGAACACGGGAACACCCTATCAGCACAATCCATCCAGCACGATTCAGTCCGCAGCTTATTAAGACGCACTGCATGAAGCGCGTTTTATTTCCGAGCAGACAAAGGAATGATTTACAGCAATAGTTCTACATATTAGCAGCACACACCATGGCAAACGTACGTTTGCTGTATTACACAGAAGACAATGCATTAGCTAGATGGCTAACAACAACGTGAGGGCTGACTGTGGCTAAATAGACAAATGCTCTGGGCCACCCTAGTAATACATCCGCCTACTTAGGGGAGAAAAATAGCACACTCACCCAAAACAAGGACATTTTTTCCAGATGGTAGCTTTGATCGTGAATGTGTTGATACCTCACTCAAAATTGATGACCTGTGCGTGAAATAATAATAGCAATAAATCCTGACATAATCACGGCCATTCATACAACGTGATATGATGACACCATTCATAGGATGGGATCGGTCTTTCGTGAAATTGTCATAAGCTTTCGAGCTAGCAAGCTAATAGACACACACGTTTAATAGTAGTAACACGCGCATTCCTTCGCGAATAGCTACGGCTTTTCTTCCTGTGCAAAATACTTGCTCACCATAAATTCTGTCCATCATCTTCCTCCCCGTTTTGGATTTCCAGATTGCTGTTATTTACATTAGAGTTGGTGGATGTTGATGCACCTCTCCCTATAGCGGCCATCTTCACAGGCTAGTGACACCCGCCAAGATTCCCGGATGTGAAGCGCAGACCGAGTACGTTAGACAGGGTGGAGTAGCTGGATGTCAACATTTGTTTGTTAATTGCGGCTGGCTAGAGTGGTGGGTGTGGCTAAAAAGAAACAACAAATTAGAGACTTATTTTACTCACATACGCTTACCCATGCTGGACGATCATTTATTAAACAGTGAATCCTTTATTTTTAGAATTGTTAAATAAATGTAGCCTGTTTTTGTGACATGCCAGATCTAAGCGATTTTTCAGAAGTGGATGCTATGAATTTATTTATTTTTTATACATAGGCTAGTATCTCGTTCGGGGGGCATTATTGCCCCTGTGATGTGCTCCTAGCCTACTGTTAATGCTGATGACAATGGCATGTATATACTGTAACTATATGATAAAGTAAATAATATTTTTATTTTCACTTCAAGTGGCCTACTCTAGCCTACAAAATGATTGCACACTCACAATGTTAAAGGATGATAAATTGAACAATATCAAAATAAGAAACCACCTTTGGGATGAGAGTTGGCATTATAGTCTAAATATTTAATTTATATTTTCTTTTGTGACTAACACTATGTAATACAGTTGTGATAAATTCACATTTCGCAAAGAAAGTCGCTTAAGTTTCTAAAGCGTTTCTGCGATGTAGACTACCTACTGCAATTAAACAAACCTTCCACACGAGGGCACTGGTGTTATATGTAAGCCATTGGACAAAAATTCCTCTTCGAGATTAAGAGCATTAAAAACTCCAGCGAGCTGGTGAGACGTTCTCCTTTCCTGTCTTTCATTGAGAGGAGAGGTCGGCGAGAGGAGTTTGAGGCAAACTCACTTCAAGACGGCTAGTTCTCCTCTTGCTGATACAAGCGCTGTGGATTGAGGATGGGTTCAGTCCCACTGCATGGAGTGTTCTCTCTTTAAAACGACTTTACTGTAATCACAATCTATAAATTAAGCAAATTTCTTTGCACTACTGCTTGGGATTATTTTTTGTATGTTCACTGAAGGTGAGTTGATTTTGATGCGTCCATCAATCGCTGGTTAGAGTCGCTTCTAATTTTTGGCATTGATGGATTGTCTTCCTGACCTGCATTTTCTGTGTTTTATTGCATCTTTAATCCGTTAATTATTCTGAGACAAATGGTGATTCCGTTCAGTGCATTAATCAGTTCCCTTTTGAAAGTTTTAACCATTTTTTTTAAGAGGAGCACGGAAAATAATTCTGACATTTCAACGCAGGGCTATTATAAGGAGTTAGTGGTTAATGCATATAGTACATTATAATTTTTGGATTATTATGGGGTCAAAGGCGCGTGGCTTAATTTTATGTATTGCGAGGTCAAAGAAATTAATGTCTGTGTAGCCCAATGTTTATAGTATTATATACATTTATTGGCGACGTGTGTGTGTTTGCATCATGAAAATGAGCCTTGAATATCCTTTTTGTTAAATCTTGATCGTGGTGGTTCTTATCTTGAATCACATTGCCTTCTTTCATATGTATTTTATGAGTTCTGTTCTGTATTATACTGTACACCGATAACAAGATGACATCATATTATTGTCGATGACGGAGTTTAACTTCACATTGAGCCATACACATACACAGTGACAAGTTGTATGGGGTCAGTGTGGCATAGGAAATATGCAGGGCTTTGGGGAGACATGAAAGCTTGGAGATTAGTAGGGGGCAAGATTTGAATAATTTCTTTTAAAAACAATACACCCAGGGAACACTGGGACTGATAGCTGTAAAACCCTTTTTAATGGAAAGGCGAGGTGATTAAGGTGATTGAGGTCCTGTATTCAGGCTACAGTACTGTAATATGCTGTGTACACTGCCACCTCTCCAAAGCTGATATGGAGTCACTTTCCTTCATTGAAGGGTAAAGAACTGGGTGGTCCCTTCATTGTATTCAACATGTGCAGAAGTAGTGTAATGTAATGTACTGCTTGATTATAATGAAGTAAGTTACCAGTAAGCCAATTGAAGATATTCACAGGCATTAATGTTGACATTGTAGTTTGCACAATACTTACTGCATTAGCTTGCATTCTTACCCGCTGTGCCACCACTGGTGGATTAAATATTCTCATGTGACACAAATTAAATTAGTAAATGAAAAGCTTCCCATCCTTTGCTTTGCGCACCTGGAGCAGCCAATAAAAAGGAGTTAATTGGTAATGAACTCGCTCTTCATCCCATCATAATTGTATTTACCCACAATGCATATGCACATAATGCAATAACGGATTCGATAATGTGATAACGGATATGCTTTTTCAGCTTATGGTGTGATAATGGGTTTGGAGGTGCACCTGGCTGGCCGGCTGCTATATTTAATACATTGTCATAACATCTTGGCATTGCCATTTAAACTCAATCTTCTCTCCCATCCCCATTTGAGTGAAGTCTTGATGACCATTTTTCCCGATGCTCTAACATGTCATGACATGTTTTCTGGATTTTTATTGCACTGTACCTGACACTAATATGCTTCCCCTAGAATTTTTCCCCAAGAATGTTTATCTTTTGAGAAAAACTTAAGGAATAGATATTGTTTAAAGTATGCACACTATGTACACTTTAGTACTGTATGAGGTCAAGTGACTACACAGTAAAATGTTCAGTGTTAAATCAAGTCTTACAGAGTTTATACGAGTCCACTATGGCCAAAGTGGACTCGTATAAACTCAGTTAGAGTTGGATAAACACTGGACATTTTACTGTGTGGTCTGTCAGGGTTTGGATGGCTTCAGGCTAAAGGTAGAGACGCAGTTTGTTCATTGCACACAATATATAAGCACAGTCCTTCAGCCTGTGATCCAGAAATGCTGAAGGTGTTGATAAGTGGTGCAGTTAAGCAGCACCATGTGCCTTGTGACAACTGTTGGCCTATTGCTGGCTTGTATGGCTCTACAAACACAGTCAATCACTCCAGATGCTCTCACAGAGACAAAGTAGGGGCTGTGTGTCTTCATCAGAGGGGTGGTGGAAGATGCATGGCACCCATTTATGTCCCTTGCACAGAGTACTGGGAGATGCAGTGGGGGATTTGTTGGCTCCCTGTAACAGGATATTTTCTCAACAAATGAAGGATATTATCACTGTTTGGGGTCTGGCCTTTGTCACAACATTGGACTTTCCATGTGGCGCACTGGGTGTCTTATTGGCTCTCTGAGCCCTGTGCTAGAGAAAGCCCCGGTTTGAGGGCCAGGTGCCAAAGGCTCTAGGGTAACACCAGTGGAGGTCTCTATTCTCCCTGGAAACTACAACGAGAGGAGGACTCCTCAATTAGGGTGCGGCTCATTGGGCGCACGGGGGCCACTAGCAGTCATGTGGTAGGGGAAGCATTGAGCTTCCATCAAAAGTTCTGTCCCTGTCTGAGAGTGTACAGAAAGTCCTACACCTTTTCACAACATGCATACGTAAGCATCCCCCTACCCATAAAATATGATGTACGATGTGATTTGGTCGGTTTATTTTTGATGCTGAACTCCCCTGTTATTACTCTGCTTCACATTTGGCCCAGAGATGTGGTGTGCACACTCATGTCTGCGCATCCGTCTTCATTTTTGCAGCCCGGTTCAAAAATAGCTGAGTTAGTGTGAGAGTACTGCGGAGAGAAAACAGAACCCGAGACAATGTTCTGTCACACATTCACCAGATGGCGAGGTGACCTCAGTATGATGAAAGTTGCACTTTTTTTATGGAAAAACAAAATACAGAAATCAAGTCGCAACACAGGGCTGGCACATTACTCTGTTCCTCTATGCTCCTCCTTTCCACATTCCGGAGGAAGGAGCCTGTGAGGTCGATGCCATTCGGTCCGGATCCTTCTATTTTATGGAAGTGGTGTGCAGTGAGGGTGGGCATATGTGTGTGATTGTTTCCCACTTCGAGCACAGACATGGGCATTCCATACTTTTTCAAGCCTTTGTTTGGTTTAGCCATCACACTTGAAAATATTGGTCACAGAATGTAATTCATTGGACAAAATAATTTCCACTGACAAAAAATCACTCCAAAACCAGCATTCTCCTTGCATTCCTCAGGCAAACATTTCTCTCCCTGGACAGATTAGCTTCACGTTGCCATGGAATATAACTGACCTTCTAGCCATGACATGGTGCTGAAATTGAATACTTGGAGTATGATTTTTTCATCTCAGTCTGCTGAATGATATATTTTTAGTTATTTCCTGTCACATGCTTGCTATGTAGAAACAATGTCGAAATAATCAAAGTCTCATATACCAAACCGTCGCATACCACACAAATAAAGTGTGAATAATTATCTGTAATTCTGTGTCTGTTTACTGTTAGTGATCAGTAAATCTCCCTTGTGGTTGTGCTCTTGATTGTAGAAACAATGTGAAAGCAGAGTACTAGCAGGAGACAGATATATATTCCATAGTCATGCAACTCAGTGGGTAGTATTTGCACAAATATGACTCGCAGAAGTTTGCCATTATTTATGATGATTAATAGAGTACCAAGATAGGATGAATTGGAGGGTATTCTTTTATCAGGTGAATTTAATTGTTTTGCATTGGAGCTGAGAGCAGTGAAGTAATATAAATTTAAATTGATCATGTATTGATGAATAATAATAAACTTGCATTTTGTAACATTTTGATCCTTGAAGAAATTATTGGAGTTTGATAAGTATAAAGTTTCTCTACTTTATAAAGCTACGTATAGGATCAAAGTATAATTTAGTCTGTTATGTCCATCCACTTATGAATATGGTGCTTTAGTCCAAAGTGCCCACAGTTTTCATGGTTGTACAAGGTACATTTATCATAAATCACCAGGCATACTGGATTGAACTCACTGATTTTGTTCACAAAATGAAAGAACTGCAGAGACCTTTGTACAGCCATCGATGTAAAAGTGAAATTGATGGCATAGTTCTGTTTTGAGAGAGACAGCTGTGTATGTTCTCAGCTCATCCAGGAGGGGTCACAGAGCTAACAGTCACTGACAAGCCAGCAAGCATGAAGGATACTAGAGGACACCAAGAGGCATAGACTATGTGCTTTTTTTAACAGGACATATTGTGCACTATTTATTTAAATTCATAATGTTTTTATTTTTTGGTAATTTTCTTCTTTCTTTCTTTTTTTTCTTTATTTGACGCCAAATTTTACCTGGAAGAGGGATTTTGGATAATACATCTACAACAAAACCCTTTAATCCCACAAATCTTCTTGTGCTTTTTTTTTGCTCAAATTTACCAAGTACCAACAGATTAGTGTTGGTGTTTTGTGAGGCATTACATCTTTGCTGAGCATCTGTAATTGGACAGGTTCAATGGGCCATCTATATTCATCATTCATTTTTGGCCCTTCGTCATGTCCAATGCAACTTTTGCCTTTTTTATTTTCATAACTTGATTTAAGACATAGAACGGTGACCTCCTGCCTTCAGGTTTTGTGGACGTCATCCATTATTCATTACCACCTGCTCTCTCTGACCCACTTGAATCAACCCCAAGCAGCGTATTGCACATTCTGTTTCCTGCGGAGAGGTAGACCAGGCTCAGCTCAGTAAAAATGCTGAAATAACCAAACTATGAGTGGGCAGAACTATGCACGTATCGATTCAGCATTTAGCATTTGACCATCTGCAATACCTTTAATTGCTCATAATTGCAGAAGCCGATAAGCGTGTGGATCGCCTAACATGCTGTAAAGAGTTAGGGCGTGCGTGGCTTTTAACTGTGTAGACAAGCTTTGCATCTGCCCGTGTATAAAGATGTATTAAGCCATGCAATTAAAAATTGCTTGAAAACCATTTTAAATGTCAACATGGATGTATACCCCTTTTCTTCCATGGCTAAGCTGATGTAATTTACTTGCCATTTTTGACAAGTAAACATAGTCCCATGCACACCTGACAGAGTGGGCGAGCTTTTTTTGGGTCCATAATTGCAGTCTCTTTGACAGTGCAATCATGCGGTTGTTTTGTGTGGTAGAACTGAGAGACCAGACTGACAGATGAAAAGATCAAGAACATTGTGACATTTCTACTCTCTAAAGTCACGCTTTATTTATTCCACTTGTATTATGTCTCCTGACCTATCCCACACCCCATTCAGACATGTCTGTATTATGTACCGATCATGGCACGGCATGGATCAGAAATATCTCTAAAAACAGCCAGCAACATCTGACTGAAGCTATCTGAGGAACCCTGTCTCTCGTCAGAGTCTCTGCCGCCCCCCCACCCCCTCGCTGATGGCTCTGCTTGGTCTTTCCTGGAAATGTCAGCCAATCAGAGATTGGCTCCAAGCAGGTTATTACACACCCAGCTGGGTGACAAATCTGTCTGAAGAAAATTGTGCAAAATACCGTACAGACAAATCCAGCATTTTTGGTAACACTTCAGAATTAGGTCACATGAATTGGCATGAATTAATGTTTTAAAAATGCATTAGTTAAGCATGAAATTCAGTTTTCATTAGTTTATGTATTTCTTAACTCCTAGCTAATGTATTAGTTACATGAATATTTATACATTAGCAAACCATAGGATAAACATACAATTAGTTTACCACTTAATGTATCTGTTAATGCTTATCTCATTGAAATATGAATTGGCATGAACGAATGTAGTTGTTAGTATGTATTAGTGATGTACGAATACATAAACAAAGCTGAACAGCTTAATGTTTCAGTAGCTACAGAATTAACAGCTACATTATTTCATGCCTATTCATGTAACCTTATTGTAAATTGTTTCCACATTTTTTTCCATTTTAGGAACTGCCCCCATGAAATGTTGCATTTAGCGTCCTGCCCAACTGATTTTTACTTTTAATTTACTGTTTTGTCTCTAACGTTCTTCTCCAGCACAAGCATCTCATAGAAAATGAGCAACATTTACGAGTCAGCGGCCAACACCCTGGGCCTCTTCAACAGCCCCTGCCTGACCAAAGTGGAGTTACGTGTTGCCTGCAAAGGGATATCTGACCGGGATGCCCTGTCCAAACCAGACCCCTGCGTCATCCTCAAAATGCAGTCTCACGGCCAATGGTTCGAGGTATGTGCTCGAGGTATGGTTCTCTTTGTCAGCTGACCAGGAGAATCTGGACTCTGATTGGGCTTTGTGGTTAAGTTGAGCAGATGGTATCATTTTCATCAACTGTAGTTTTCAATAAACACGCAAAATGTATTGTTTTTCCTGTTAATTAGTTAATCAAAGTCATGTTGAGTGACATGGACATTGGTGGGAGCAGTTTGTTGTCAATATTGTTGTGCAAGTAAGTAGCGTGTGTGGGTGGGGGCTCCCTAGCAATGATTAAGTGCCTTCACAATAATGGCTATTTCATGGGAAAGTGGGCACTGCATTACACTTTGTGATAATTTCCTGCTGTGTGAATGCTGAAATGGTGTGAAGGTTGGTTTCTACTGTATCTCAGCTAGTAGTGTGTGGGAAGGCCACTGTGCTTTTGGAGTAACCAGGTGTTTTGAAAAGTTTTGAAAACATACCTCTGGTTTAACACTTAAACCCAAGAAAGCCATTTTGTCTCCTCTACATATAAAATGTCTTAGCCTTCTCAGTTTTGCACATTAAATATGTCAATCATTTCATTGATGAACCCTCTCGAATGACCCAACCAATCTGCCTTGATTCTGTATTAACACTGTGTATATATATATATGTTCTCTAAAATTGTACAGCCCCCTCAATAATTAAATTATTCACAGAACTAAGACTAATCTAGAAGTAAAAATCGTTCAAAGAATTAGCATTATGATAATTAGATGGCTCCAACAGCTGCTCTAACATTCTTTTTAAGTTCATTTTTGGACTGCTGAAGCACTGCTGGATATCTCTATTTTGAATCTCAGGCAGATGTCCTGTGTAGATTTAATGGTGATGTCTTCTAAAACGCACTCAAATTTAAAGGCAATTCAAGTACTTTCTGAGATTGTTACAAGAACTCCTGAAATTATGCAAATTATTTATGAGCTGCTTTGAATTGCAATAAGAGGTCTGTTGATTTTATCATTTTGATGAATGAATATGTCCAAAAGTCCAGCGAGTCATAGGCCGTGGTAATGGAGAAGGAGTAAAGGCAGGTGTTTCTAAATGATATACAGAGCTGCTATCGGGCATTAAACAGGCCTATAGTCCCATTCTGGAGAGGTTCTGCCTGGGATAATCATGGGTTCTCACAAAGGTTAATGTATTCCATTGAGCCTTTATCGCTGGGAGAGGTCTTCATCGGTGGCGGGTGGGCTGACAGGTGGCGGGCGGAGAGCAGGGAAGTAAGGGAACTAATGAGCTGTCATGCCTGCGTTTCGGGGACCGGACCAGGGTCACTGGGCCTGGTACACCGCAGAACGGAAGCCTCATTGTCTCTGCCCAACGTTCCTCAAAGCCCTCTAGTGTCCGTCCCTCTGGGCAACTGCAGCACAGGCACTCTCTAATGTTCCAGAAGTTACTATAGCAAGTTACAGTTACACATACAGAAGAGGCTAAACACTTATACATGGGAGATGGGAGATTATTTTTTGTATTGGAATATGCTATCCGTATATTATTTGAAAGTCTGAGCCTGAATCCCCCCAAAAATCAGTAAGTTAATTAAAAAGTATTCCAAGTGGGACAGAATGAGAATTGGGAACCTGGCCCATCCTCTGTTGGCCATCCTAGTCAATATTTAAAGATAAGCTGAATGGTAATAGGGAGGCAATAGGGAATTTATCAGAGAAATTAATCAGAGTGGTTTGGGCAGATTAGAGTTCAAGGTATTGATAAACTAATCATCGAGGCTGATAAAATGGTACGCAAAACTGTAAAAAAACTGAAACTGTATGTGAATATGTAGGTCAGTGTAGAACAAGTGTGAGGCTTGGACCGGGAGAGTGTCATAACTGGGCCTGTGGATCAAGGAAAGAGCCAGAATCCCCAGGGAAGAGTACGTAAATATAGTTGGGCTCTGGAATGGATAAGTACAGTGTTATCTTGTGCACATATAGAGGCCTCAGTATAGTATGGAGGGTGATATTCCGCAGCAGCATGTCTACTTGAAGAAGGAGGGCAGGTTTCCTTCAGAGGTGAACATATTTATTTAAAGAAGTAACATGGTGGTTGGTCACACTTTCTAGGTTTTTATATGCAATTTGCAAAAGTGGGCATTGAAGAAACACAATGAAAGTATTACATTTGTCTGTTCTGTAGTTTGGGCAAAGTAAGCTTTTTAAAATCGTCCTATTTTCAACCAGTTGAGAATGTTCTCCTAGTAGTACATCACACGAGGATAACCACTCCCCTTATCCCTCCCCTATAACTCATGACCCACAGTTTGCGCTGCTGGCCTACAGGCAAGTGGGGGCACGTCACAGCTAAATGTTTTTCATTTTTATTCTTTCTTTTAAAAAAACATCATAGCTAATTGACAGTTCTCATTACCACGCCCAGACAGTTCGGGTGAACTTTCATAGTGGGAAATGTATTTAGTGGGAAACTATTTGTTTCATTGTTGCCTAATGACAACTGGCAAGTGTCACATTCAGCCACCATGTTTCTCCTTTCAGTTAAGTGTCCCTGGAATTCCAAATCTCAGTACTGCAAGTGGAGGTTTCTGTCTCTTCTTCATGGCCAATGTGACGCTAATTCGTGTTAGCAGTGGGAAGCAGCTGCAGGTGAACACGATGGCCATTGAGAGGAAGTGTAGTTGCCTTCTTACTAATGTCACTGTGACCTATCTCAGCTGTCTGTCACAGCACTGACACTGATGCTCCGCTTCTCCGGTTCACCGACATTATTGTCTGGTCGGATTTTGCTTCTGTTCCATGTTTATAAACTGAATTGTGTAAAACCAGAACATATATTAATTTAATTTCTCCCTGCTGCTTGAAAGACAGGATGTGTCCCAGAAAGGCTGTTTTGCTTCTCCATTCGGAAAGTCATTCGTTTTTTTGTAATGTTGTTTGGGAATCTTTGATTGGGGTGACCTTTCCAATGGTCATATATAGGCTCTGCGGCATGCTCATTGATGGTTGACAAAATTATTGAGTGTGCACTGAAACGCCTAATTGAATGAACTGAGGTCATGATTGAAGACGATGATTAGCTGAGGACCTGATTCAGATGTTTTGGTGCTGGACTAAAACAAATACTTGTTCCCCCACCAGCTCTTCTCATATAAGACTGGCTTCCCTGGTATAGACTATCCTAAAAATAGAAGGATAGTCTTCTCAGTGACCTGGGTTAATTCTGTGGTAAAATATTGTAAATAAGGCCAATGAGAATGCTGTACTCTACATATTTCAGGTACTCTTTGGTTACTGAGCAGGGAACTGGTTAATGAACAGGAAAATCTGCTAATTAGTTTTCTTTATTTTTTAAATAATATGTATGCACAGGCCTCAATATATGCAGAATTGTGGCTCTGCTGCTAAATGTAAGTTCATATACAGTCTATTGTCCATGGGCAGCATGTTTTCTTATTGAAATATGAGTTTTGATATAAAGAATTTCATAATATTACTATTGCTATACAATAATTATGATGAATTAGCTGTAGTACATGTAGTTCCTTAATCAAATGAAATCTATTGATCTGAGTGTTCTGGACATCACTTAGACCAGGAGAAATGATGAACTGTAAAATGCATTAGACATTAAACCAGGTTTAATAGACAAAGTGCAGTATCCAGGAGTTTGCTCAAATAATTATAAAGTATGAGAATTATTTTGGACAAAGATGAGAAGATGTCAATCAGATAACTGAAAAGATCCTGAAATAGCAGCACTTTCGGCCATTAGCCAAGATATCTGGCCTGAGGCATTTCACCCCTGATGGAGACTATGTTAATTAGTCTGAAGGCTTTCTGTTCTTTCTCTTCCTTGCTAATAAGGAGGTGCCGAAATCTCTAATTAGCTGAATTCAACTGGCCAAGGCACTTCTTGTATCTAAAAAATGTCAGATATTATGGCCATATACAGATGCGTCTTTTTTTTAAAAATTTCCCTATGTGATAGTGTCTGTCTGAACAACAAGACTGACACATGCACACACATACACACACAACCAGATTTATGGAGATGGATTTGACCAAAGGATGATGTCCTTTAAAATAATAATAATTTTGCTTATAGAACTGCCACTTTATGCTCAGACATTGCCATAGCAAAAATGTTATTACTGCAGGGTGACTTAGAGTAGAATTGTGAAAGAGTAGCAGATGGTTTTATAGAATACAGAGGATTATTTACCACTGCTCAAAAAACTTATTTACCACTGCTTTTGAGGTTTTGATTGCTTCAGCATGCACCGTATAGCTACAGCTTTATATTAGACAATGTGTCAGGCACTGAGGTAGCAACTGATTCTTTTTAGAGGATTGGTGAATACTTCACTTTAGAGTTATCAGATAATAGGAATATGTAGCCTCAAGAGTTTTTATTCATTTGGAAAACTAACCAAAGTGGCTGTTTATACATATCAGCAGAGGCAAACCATCCAGGTCCAGAAAGTAAAAGTAAAAGTAAAAACCAGTATTTTATTCCAGTCACCTGCATTTGCTAATTAACTTTTACTTCCTGACCCCTGGACATTTCATCTCTGCATATCAGGCAAACATAAGATCAATGGCTCTTTCTAGCCATATTCTAATCTGATCTGCCACAATATTCTACAGAACCAGCCGGGTAAAAAGACTCATGAAAATGTCTGCTTTGGGTGTATGTTTAAAGGAATTCTGATTTGCTGTCCCATAATCTTTGAAAGCGGCACATACACAGGAACTAAGAAGTGTGAGACTTCATTGAGGGCATTCACGTGCATGAGAGGGTCTCACAGGTAGTTGAGTATGCTGTGGAATAATGTGCGACCATCCTGGCACAAAATCTTTTAACAGTGCAAAAACAATTCACACTTCATTTGTGTTGTCACCAGTAAATGTGATTATATTGCTCTCCATCATTGGAAATACATTGACTTATTCTCTGCAGAAAGCCATGCAAAAGGTTTCTCCTGCACAATGGTATCTGACTTACTTTACCAGGTATAGTGTGCAGCACAGTGAGGAACAAGGCTCAGCTCTGCACTGGAAGGGTACAGCTCCCCTTTTGATTGCATGGGGATCCGTAAAAAGCTTTGTGACTTTCTGTGACCATTCCCTCCACAGATGTAATGGAAAAGCCAAGCTGTGGACTGGAAATTTAAGCCACTTGAATCGAAATTAATGCTTACCTACAAAAGACAGATTAGGACATGGAGGTCGACTACTTCATGGATCATTGCCCTGGTGGAGTTTCATTTGTGGCTTATAGTCAGAGGAAATCTCACACCTCTTCTCTCTGATGGTGAACTGTTGTTGTAGTCATCTAAGCAGGGGCTGGATGAGATCCTTAGAAGCAATTGTCATCAATCACTTCGGGGGACCTCAAGTGATTCATACACTCATGCACACGTACACACACACACACACACATACACACACACACACACATACACAATTTAATGATGACACTGTCTCATGGAATTCAGTATGATAAACGGCTTTTCAATGAATGTTAAAAAATGAGACAGGTTTGCAGTGATGGAAAAAATCTAAACAGGTGTGTTTTTCTTTTTCCAATCATTCACACCCCTTTCTGCATACCATTTCAAAGGGAAACGCTTCAATGCATTGCATTTAAGATTACTGTAATTAAGAACACTTTGACCTCCTGTATAAGTTTGATTCTGTAGAATTATCATTAAAGGTAGCCAGCTGTAAATTATTGGTCTAAATATACAATCTTATGAATAGCATAACATGTTTTTGCTCATAAAAGCTGTGCAACTGTTTTGAGATGTAAAAATGTAATATATATGATATAAAAATTCAAATCTCAGTTATGGGTTTGAAGATGGTTAAAAAGGAAGGAAAACATTTCTGTTAAAACAATTCTACTTAATAGAAACATTGCAGTTGTTTCTATACAGCTTCAACCACAATAGTGGGCTAGGGCAGAGGCTCCCAAACATTTTAATCTCAAGGCTTGGTAGAATAACAACCTTGTGATGGAGGACTGTAGCCTCAATAAAATAGGAACTTTTAACACCTTTATTCAAGCTGCAATACTGTGTATTACAATACATGGATAGATTATATATGTATCCAAAAATACGTAATGTATTTGTTATATTTAACTGGGACCTGTCGGTTCAATCTGAAGCAGGAACCAGGTGAATCTCTGCAGTGAATGTCCATCTTGCTTGTGATTTTACCGGGGGAAATGCCCTCATTTGGAAGGAGGGAATTAACCCTCCTGTTTGCCCTCATCCAGGTTGACAGGACAGAGGTGATCCGCAGCAGCATAAACCCTGTCTTCTCCAAAGTGTTTACTGTGGACTTCTACTTTGAGGAGGTTCAGCGGCTACGCTACGAGCTCCACGACATCAGCAGCAACCATAACGGGCTGAAGGAGGCTGACTTCCTCGGGGCCATGGAGTGCACACTTGGCCAGGTGCTTTTTATAGCTTGGAGGAACAAGTGCATTGTGTCAATGTGTTCCAAGTGCACATTTAAATAAGGTTTAACCACTGTGGGTTTAATGTCATATAAATAGTTTTGACAGCCTTTAAAATGAGCTGAAATTAATTAGAACTCTCTCGCTCCTCTCTCTCCCCCCGGAACAGATTGTATCCCAGAGAAAACTTTCAAAAGCTTTACTCAAACAGGGAAACACTGCTGGAAAGTCATCCATCACGGTAAGACTCGTTATAATGTACTGTATATATTATCATTCGGTGCAGGAAAGGTGTGTCAATTGATTTGAATTGGACTGAAGTAGGCACCTGGCAAGGGATTGCTTGTAATTTTAAGCGTGATGAAACTTGCTATGCTCCTCTAGTATCTGATATGTGAATACAATATATGATTAACTATGTTGCCGTCCAGGTTACAGCAGAGGAGTTATCTGGAAACGACGACTATGTGGAGCTCTCCTTCAGTGCAAGAAAATTGGATGACAAGGTGAGACAATGTACAGCACAGTACTGTAAACTTTTAACAGTTCTAGGCTGTTCAAAAGCTTGAAAAGTTTAATGACTTTTTTTCCGGTTCTGCATTTGTTAATGGACATTGCATTAGTTATGCCTGGAAAACAATGTGTACCCAAGCATGTGAGAGCTTTGTAATAAGTATGTGGCCAAATTAGGGGGATTGACTGAAGAGCGGGCTGCTGGGTGCTGCTGTTGGTTCGGGCTGGAGAGATTCCCCATCTAATCCTTATCCTTCATTAGAAAGGTTGCACTGTGCCACCCCTGCTGGGATAATTAGCCAGCCGTTAATTAAGAGGCGAGAGCTTGATTAAAACAGGGATCGATGAGACGGCTGAGTGAGTCGGTGTAATCACGTGGGAGCGGCAGGTATCGTGAAACAAGGGCAGGTGGTTTTCCGGAGCGGCGGGAGTGAGGGGGAGGGAAGGAAGGCGCTCCGGTTAGGGAGGTTTGCTAACACGGCGTCAGGAAGGGCTCTAGGGCCCTGCTGCCAGCTCCTGGAAGTGTGTGAGTGCTCAGCAGGATGGCCTGGAAAGATGCTGTGTCATCAGGTCCCTGCTGTCATGCTAACACAGTGCACTCGCTGGCTAGCAGATAATTCATTCAGATCTGTCCTCACTCTACTGTCACTCCTCTATTCATGAAAGCGTTGTGCTGTTCAGAAAAATAAATTGAAAATGAATTTCAACAGAATTAGTTTGACATTGTTGAAAAGAAAAAGTTATCTCAGGATAAGTTTGTTTTTCTCAGAGCGTTCAGAAAGACTGCCATCGAGTGGTGAATGTCCCTTAAAAGAGAATGTCACAGTAGCCCCAGCGTGTTAAGTGTCGAATGCCGATCGATGTTTGTTCCCTCCTCAGGACTTCTTCAGTAAGTCAGATCCATTTTTGGAAATATTCAGAATAAACGACGACGGTACCGGTTCACTCGTCCACCGGACTGAGGTAAGAAAACAGCATGGACGTCGAGAGTGTGCTTTCTCCACATCCTGCCTGCGCTCCCTATACAGTAGCAGTAGCCCACAGAAGTGAGAAACACTTCATTAAGACTTAAGTCTTAAAACCATAGTTTTTTATTGTAGTAACACGTTTAAATTAAGGGTCGCTTTATTGCATCTTTTGTTTATTTCAGTGGTCATCAAACGCATGTTTGCTAAGGATTTAACTTTGTTATATTTAGCTTTATTATGAAGGTTGTGTTGACATACATTATCTTGTTCGAATCTCCTGGATTAATGGGTGCAATTCTTCAGTCAGGAGGTAGAACTAGTGAAGAATTAGTGAAATCAGATGGCAGAATTCAGGGGTTGACCAAACACAGACTGGTCTACTTTCTGACCCATTTCCATCTCTGCTTTTCAGTACACTCCCAAAGTTACAGGAACTGATCCAGTATTTTATTGTGTCTGCATACAAAACTTGTGTCCCACAAGCAGGCATCCATCAGCTCTAACAGATGCACTTTTCTCCCTGTGATATACAGACTGTTATGAACAATCTCAGCCCAGTCTGGAAATCTTTCAAAGTCTCATTGAACACTTTGTGCAGCGGAGACCATGACCGTGAACTAAAGGTAGGAGCAGCTTTCTCTGCAGTGCATTTTCTCTAACAACTTCAAATTCAATATCTGACTTTTTTCAAATGTCTTTCAATGTCTACCTTTTTCAGTCATTTGGGACTTTCAATTGTACTGTGTCAATCGCGCCCACACAGAGCACTGCAGTTGAGTGCTGTAGTCCTTTCATACACTTGTCCCTAAGACACTGTCCACATTAGAAGTGTACTAAAGGAGACCTAGTGCTGTTCAAGATGACACACAGTATGACACACAGAACTGGCACTGATGACAGCTGTTAACATTACGCTCCCCATTAAGTAGGAAAGTGGTGCTCATGCTGTCGTTATTATGTGGCCCACCAATAAAACAGAAGGTCGCTTATAGGGCTATGTAGAGCCTTTTGTCAGCCCAGGAGGTGCTTATTTGATGAAAGGATAAACCATGGAACAGATAGGAAGCATGAACATATGAGTGGCCCCGGAAGGAAAAGCTAAAGGCAGACACCCAATAGTCAGGGAAAGTTTGTGATGTAAATACTTTGCCTTGTGACGTGATCATGCGGCATAATCGTTACGAAACCGGTCTTTTCACCCGGAACTTGCATTGATGGTCCACATCCATTGTTCTGCTCTGGTTGTCTGAAAGGATGATATATGCATACTGAATAGAAACTGTACAACCTTTAATCCAGCCCTGGTTTTCTTTTCTCCTGGCTAATCAACTGAATAATTAGTGGTACTGATTGGTCAGACTGTCTTCACATTTCACTCTCAGGTAAAGGGATTGTGGAAACAAAGCCGTTATCAGGACTTATTTGATGATTCCTGGTCTAGTGCATTTGACAAATGCATTATATAAATGTGTTGCAGTCATGGAACATTGTTGAATATTTTCAATGGCAGTTAAGGGGTGAATTCTGAGCTGCTTTTGGTTATAAGTCAACCTGTTGATGCTGCGGAGGATGTAATTAAACTAATTGTGTCTGGTATTATGAGCAGACCTTGCCTTAGAGCCAGTCTGCCTTCTGATGTGTCTTTTGTAATGTGATGTCATTTTACTGTGCACTTAACCACGCTAATTATTTGAGCTGCTTCTTGGCATTGTGGCGATGTCTCTTATGTGATGTAACTTTACTGAATCTAGGTGAACATGCTTAAGTCCCAGGGTTGCTGGGAATGTTATGCCTGCTGATGTCAGAATGTTCTGCTGGTTATATACTGTCGTACCTTGTCATGAGCTGCTGCTGGTTCCCACACAGCTGGATTAACCCTCCTATTATGTTTAGGGTCATTTTGACCCCATTCAGCCTTTGATATCCCTTAAAAATGAGTTAACCTTTTTTCATCTTGATACTGTATGATTTTATATTTTGGTGGGATTAAATAGTAAAAACATAATGGTATGTTTTCAGTTCTGTACCAACTTTGCGTGTGTTGTATGAGGTTATTTTGACCCTTGGTAACTGTATAAAATGTCAGAAAATATACAACTGTTTTATTTGTGGTCTTTGCTGTATTTAGGCTCTAAAATTATGTTTCTCACAGATTTTTTATATTTATGAATAAAAGGCTAGTCATTTGGGAGACAATAAGAAGGCAAAAATTATTTTTGCATTCATTTAAACTGTTGGGGTCAATTTGACCCCAAGCATAAAAGCAGTAATAAACTCTTAACATAATAGGAGGGTTAACCGCGAAATAACTCTGGCTAAACACATTTTTTATGGCTACAACATCAGTGGCACACTTTGGATTTTTTATGGAAATCTCAGCCGTTTTATCTCACTGGTACCTTTATTTAAAACTCATCATCTGCACAGGTAGACTTCAAACGGATATTACACCAATTTCACTTTGCGCTATAAACATCCAACGGATATTACATCCAGCTCACATCTGTCTAAAAAGAACAAACAATCACAACTGATGGAAATGATTTCTGTATATGGAATATTCTCTATTCAGTCCACAGGGCATGCAAAGGCAATTCTGTTGGAGATAAGACTAATGGTAATGTGGAGTCGGAGCGAAACGTTACATCATGCCAAACACCTGACTGTGTTATGTGACCTGACATGTTTCAGCGCAGGCTGACGGGCAGTTCAAACACAGCGTAATTACCCTGGATCAGCTGCCGCACCATGCAGTTTCATCCTGACAAGCGGAGAGCTGGAGAGATGACTGGAACTAAAAGAAATCAATGACTTTGGAATAGATAGTGAAGTATATGAAAAAAACTCTTTGGCCCCTTTGGCTGCTTTTGGTAGACAATAACCTTCAGAACCTCTCATCATTTTATTTCAAAACACACTTTACAGCTAGTTTTGGTGACATTGAACTATTTACTGTATTTTCATGCCTAGCATTAGCATTGATTGACTGAGATTTCTCCTGTTCTTGTGTGTGTGTGTGTGCATGTGCGGGGGTGTGTGTGACAGATCTGATTAACCATTGGCTCCTAGGTGACTCGCTGTTGATAGCTAACTGCTCACTGAATGTGAGCATAATCATCTTAAATCAACAGTTCAGCTGTAAAAATCTGAACTGTGGGACATACTCCTATAATGACTTTAAGCCCATTTGTAGGAAACTACTGCTGTACTTTACTACTTGTAGATCTACTGTTTAATAAAGAGAGGATCAGAAGAACTGCTTTGGTGTATAGTGCAGATAATGGTTGTGGCTAAAATCTCTGTAACACTAATTTTATTTGGCCTTGCTGTAGAAAAACCTCAAGTGTGCAGGATGTTTCTCACAGAGTGTGAGACTTAGTGAAAAGATTTGGTAAGAATTTCATAAATTTTTACAGCTTCTTGAGACCTAGTGATTGACAGCTAGCTGTTACGTAGTCCTATCACAATCTGTAGCACATCTGAGCTACCTGAAAAAACGAGGCTCCAATTGACATAGCACACTGGTGCAGTTCAGAGAATCCTTAATAATGTCTAATTTGCTGATTTATGCTACCATCTAAACAAAGAATTATGTGAAATGTTTATTTTCTGGATCCACGTGAGGATAAAACAACTTCAGACATTCAGATTTTCTTTTTCTTTTTTCTGTTTAAAGTAACTGGAGTAGTCTCTAAAGCAATGTGTTTAGAGACTAGAAGATACAGCAATGCAGTACACTGAGGCTATGAACTCTTAAGCTGTTCGTAATTTCACACCATCTGAATGCCGACATAAAGCGCCAAACGCACCACTGCAGCCATTTGAGTGGTAGGATGCTGAAGTTTGCGTAACCGCTCGCCTGCCCTTTGAAGGTACCTTCAACGCGCACCCAAAACAAACAATTTACTTACAGGTTTAACTGGGGGGCATGTGCGTCTTTCCAGCTTCACAGTTCATTTGTGAAACTCCAGGGGAGCTCCTGGAGTGTGACAGGGCCATGTGAATCAGCCTCTTGATCTGCTGCCTCTCATCTTCAGAGAGCTCGTTCCCAATTCCCCCACCACACCCCTCTCTTTATCGGAGAGGTCAATCTGCCGTCATTCCCAGGAGAGGGCAGGCAGGCCAGGTGCTGGCATTAGGAGCTGATTTTCATCCTGAGAAACGCACCCCTGTCTTTTGCTGATGAAGCCAATCAGCCGCCATTGCTTGAGGCATAGGGAGCCGACCTTGCAGAAATTAACATCAACCTTTTTTAACCTATTCGGTTTCAGAGCATGGTCTTCACCCTCCTATTATGTTTGGGGTCAATTTGACCCCATTTATTGTTTGACATCTCTTAGAAATCAGTTAACCTTGTTTCTTATTGATACCGTATGATTTTTCAAATTTTCTCATTTGGTGGAATTAAATGGTAAACATGCAATAAACATACTGCCATGCCAAGTCCTGTACAAATTTGTTGTGTATGGTATGACTCTCTGTAACTGTATACAATATACAATTTTTATTTTTATCTCTGATTTCTTTGCGGATGATTCTGCTGGCACTTTCCCATACAGGTGCCAAACTTTCACTTACTGTACCTTAAGCTCTAAAATGAGATGTTTCTTACAGATTTTTCATATTTATGGATAAAAGGCTAGTCATTTTGGAACCAATAAAAAGGTGACAACCAAAGTGTCAAAATATTTCTATTACAATAATTGTCAACTGATGGGCTCAATTAGACCCCAAACATAAAAGTGGTCATAAAACATCTTAACATAAAAGGTGGGTTAATCTCTTTTGTCTAACCTCTGAAATAGTTGACTTCATTTTCCCTATCAGTCTGTTGATGTGCCTGTTAGACATTTTGTTTGCCCCAGCTTGTACAATACAGCCCTTAGGGAAGCTATCAGTTGGAATGCCATTCTCTTACCAGCTTCTTGGGCTGATTCTAAAGTAACTGAAGGCATATTCCTGAGAATCAGCACTGTTCGTTCAATTGCCATGACCTACATTTGTAAAACACTGTTTCATAGCCCTGTGGGGCCGCTTCTGGCTTTAACCTGAGGAGTGACAAACATAGAAATATTATGGTAGTGTTGCTTTATGATATGATGATCTTATAACTGTGATCTTATGGCAAACTTCATGGAATATGCCCCATGTAAAGCCAATAACTTGATGTCACAAGGAGGAGGGGTGAATCCAGAAGCAAAAAGCTAAAAAATTAATAATGTGTTGGCAGCATTAGCTAATTAGCATTAGCATTCCTAAATCGTGCTTTTACGGGAACACGAAAGCTGATCCCTCTTACTGTCTGAAGTAAAAATATATTAATGGTGAAAGGCGAAATCTTAGCTCATGAGAGCAGAGGTGAAAGGTTAATGTGTGTACTGTATTTTGTAAATGGTTGGGCTGACACTCTGGTGCCATTCTGCAATCCTTAAAATGCTTTCTCCCGGTAATCTCCGGGTCTGTCTCTGGATATAATATTAAGAGGACAGACGGTGTTTTAATCACCTGCTTTCAATTACGATGGGTCATGGCTTTCAGTACGACTGTGGGAGGAAACGCTGCCTCAACCAGC
This sequence comes from Conger conger, assembly GCF_963514075.1. Classification (NCBI taxonomy): domain Eukaryota; kingdom Metazoa; phylum Chordata; class Actinopteri; order Anguilliformes; family Congridae; genus Conger; species Conger conger. The sequence goes on from NC_083768.1 coordinate 19,138,211, forward strand.
TGCTACCACAACTCCTGCGGTGTTAACTGTGTGATTAATATGCTATAAATGTATAATCTGATTGATATGCAGATGTTTCTGTGATTGTGAGGAAATGGGGCTGACAAATGCAGTGCACCCTAAAGTAGTTACTTATTCTCACAGTTGATTGTATTTGTTGAAATCACACTTTTACAGCTGGTCTACAGTCATTTAATTTGTTTGCATTCTTAAGCATTTGTTAAAATAAATGCTGGATGCAGCTCAGTCTGATTAGTACTGTGGTGCATATTAATGCACCATAATTCAAAACATGTAAAAAATAATAATAGTCGATTTTAATTATCCATTATTTATAGAAAAAAACTAGGGCACATTTAGACATATGAAATATTAATGTAATATTTCTACAGTGTGCTGTAAGGAGGATTGTTAAGTGTTTGTTTCAGGAAGCATTTTATTGATGTCAAACATCATTTTGTTAATCACAATCAGTCTCAATCCGGGGCATCAAAGTAGGATCAATGGTAAATGGCTGGCATTTATATAGCACCTTTATCCAAAGCGCTGTACAATTGATTCTTCTCATTCACCCATTTATACACACACTCGCACACCAACGGTGATTGGCTGCAATGCAAGTGTCTTGCTCAGGGACACTTCGACACATCCAGGTCAGGATCGAACTGGCAACCCTCCAAGTGCCAGATGACTGCTATAAGGCAAAGGAATTCAGCTATGTTCTAACTTTTTTGTGTTATGATATATTCCCTACCTTTTGCCACTGAATTGTTGATTTATGTCAAATATATGATATCATGGGTAAATTGATGGTGTTTCTTTGGAATGTGGCTTTTTAAAGGCTTTTTCAGCTTTTGACACTGCATTTCAGTTATATAATATTGAAACATGTCTAACAGAAAATGTGTAGTAGAATATGTAACATGAAGGTCAATTCAATTCATAGACTTCGCTTTTCCAATTACCATGAACATAAGGCATTAACTAATGTCTAGTGGCAAGACAAAATGGATCTCTTAGGTCAATTGCCACAATGCCCTGAGGAACTGTGGGAAATGAGGCCAAAAGATATGTTACTTCTGGCTCTGGCTCAGTTCACCTCATTGCTTTCCAATTCTATCACTCTTTGTTGTCCATGGGGATAACTCTCCTCATTCTGATGTCTTAAGGCAATCAGCCTCACTCTTTCAAGAAATAAACAGAAATACATTTGGATAAAAATTGCTTGGTGGATGTCATTTACTCTAAATCACTGTATCGATTGATTCATCTCGTCTTCATTTCCCATTGTTTTTAAAGTTTCTTTGTCCTTACCCTTGTCATCCATTCGTTTGCTGCCCTCCAAAGTAATGATATCTTTCAATTAGTATTAGTTAATCTATTGTGAAGCTGTTTAAAGAACATATGGCAGGAAGTACAATGACACCTTATAGCTGGAGTGATCTTTTTTTAGTAATTTATACAAGTCTCCGCCATTTGAAATGAGCAGGGTTGCCCGTCCATTAACAGCTTTTCTGCCTGGATTAGCACAATGAGAAGTGCTGAAGCACATACTGTGTGCTCATCAAATGCACCACAGGCCCACACTGTTACCGGAGAGCCAATGCTGGGTGGAGAAAGAGTGTTGCTCCAGTAATGATGTAACTCCCATGTTAGTCTTCTGCCCTGTTGTTGGGAAGAACAAATACAGTAGGAACCAAAGAAACAGTGGCTGGCTAAGCCTGGCAATATGACACCAATTTTTGCGTTCTTGTATTATATACTCCAGATTACAATTGGTTAACATAGGCAGGCTTGTGACAAGCACGTTTAATGTGTGAGCCATGTGGGGGTCATAATAATGACCTTTATTGTATTTCCGTAAAAGAGTGACACCTGTGGTGAACTCAAGCCATCACACTCAAAACTAATATCTCTCTTCCATTGGTCCTCTGGCTGTTCAGCACCCCTGCCAATGGTTGTGGTAGTACATAATGTATCTCTTGAATTCCCTCAATCTGTGTGCCATCTCATGTGCTGATCTGCGTGACCCTGGTGCTGAAACTGTGAAATGACCTCTGACCTTTATCTCCTATCCACATGCTAGTATGTGTGACATGATGGAACAACAAACATGGTAGAAAGCGCATGGTATTTAAAGGGATAGTTCACTCTCAGCATTCTTTAATATTATCAACAATCTATTTGCTGTTGTGTATGTTTTTCCCCAGAAAGTGAACTATCCCTTTAATGTTCCCTAAGGGGAAATACTACCTGAACCCACACTTTGATTGACAGATGACATTGAGGACAATTTGGGAAGTATTATCTTGTCTGGATCGTTGACAGTGACCTCATGAAGGTTTTTTCCCTGTGCTTTGGCTTGACTTGAAGGCAACACGCAAGATTTGTCAAGTTAACTGTGAGTTATGGCAGTCATGATTTTCCTTGTTTCAGGAACTGCAGACCCACTCTTGTGCTATGAAAAGCATCTGTTTTTCCCTGTATGCTTTAAATTCATACAGTATGAAGTTAATTTAATAATTTCATATTTTAAATTACTTTGGGTTTTGGAATGCATTTAATTTCACAGACATTGTCACGGTACATTATACTGTGGTCTGTTGGCAATGTATGTGCAAAATATGACTTCTATGCACTTAATAAATTGTATGTGCTTGATTGATAAAATATTTGTGACATGCCACAAAATTGGTTAGCTTATTTCATATTTAACATACCAGACCTAAGCAACGTGCACATGCACATGCACCCACACACACAAACACAGACACACACACACACACCAGAAGATTTTATCAATGCAAATGTATTACATCACCTGAAAAGTCACCCCCAGCATCTCCCGATTAATTTTTCAATATTTCATCAAATTTTAATTGCCCCCCCTACCCTCCCCCACTAATCTGACTTACTGAATGATTGATAGTTAAGGGCTTTCTGGAGCTTTCTTTTGGTTGCTGCATCTGTAGTATAATTCCTGTGGTAGTATAAGAAAATAGGACAGTAGGAAAATCTGTGTTCTTTTTGCTTCTGGTGTCATTGTGAAGTAGGGTTTGGAAGCTGAGCTAATTTCCAAGAGGTGCTGATGGGAGATGTAGCCCTGAGCTGGCTTGCAAAATGCATGCCGCAAACTCTATCTCAGGAATTATGTCCCCTATGAACACCAATGAGACATAACAGCAATGCTGTTTTTTTTATTTAAAAAGGCCAAATTTCTTCATTGTATTACTGTAAACATGTCTGTGACATCAGTTCTGTCTGCAATCTTTTAGCTCATTGGAAGTCTCTGAAGACAAATGATTTTGGACTTCCTAACTTCTTTAGTCATTTGTTCATTTTTTTTGTTTTTCTATGTTTGTTTGTTCTTGATATTTGCTGGGATTATTACTCAGAAGTAAAAACCGCTGTGATTATCCTTCCTGTTCCAGTGCACTGTGTGGGACTGGGACTCTAATGGGAAGCACGACTTCATTGGAGAATTTCAGACGACGTTTAAGGACATGAAAGCAGCACTGGACGGGAGACAGGTAATGTGACCCGTGCAGCATAATGACATCATTACCATCATAATGCACCCTCTTAACCACTCGTCTGTGTATCCAACAAAGTGTGTTTTCTCCCAGTTTCTCTAGCCTTTCATGCAGATACACTACATATATATTATTGTATATTATTGTTATTTATTATGCTTTCAGTTGTTTTTTCCTTGATCATTCACTGTAGAACTATAGAACTACAGAAGAACTGCATTTGGCTCAGAAAGTACCTCTTTTAGCATCAGTAGACTCATTCAATAGTGCAAAAATAGCTGGAAAAACTGGATACTGTGTTGACTGTGTGCAAAGATGTATAATGGCATTGAAACAGAATCCATAACACTCAATGTCTATGGATAATTATAGTGTTATCTGCTGTGCGGGCACTCAACATACAACATGTTATTGCTAACCCAATTTCAGCATAGCCATTGGCATATAAATGTACTTAATGTGTACTAAATTTACTAAATGTACACTAATAACATAATTCACTCAAGCGTCTAAAAAGAGTTATGCCAGATCAGCTTTTTTGTAATATCTTTGAAATTAAGGCGATGGGAATGTTGCTGCACTAAAGAATGAAGTGTTTTTTGACAGCCTTCCTCTGGTTAATTCCTGTAAGGCTGCATGTTCTTTAGAATCTGCCAATATAAGGCAGATGATCTGACACATAGGCTATGGATAGGGAGCTGTAGCTGTCAGCAGGGAAGAGAAAATGAAATGCAGTAGCAGCTATGGCTGACTGCCATTTTGTTTTATGCAGTCTTTGAGGGAATTGTGTATCGGAAACTGCTCTGACCTCACACAGGCAATTCTACAACTGTCCTGTGTTCAGTTATAATAATACAAATAATCAGAAATTGATTTTGTACAGCTAAGACCACCGCACCAAGTGTTTCTGTGTGTATTTTAGCTTAATAATGATAATTGTTTAATTTAATAATTAGAATGGGAATCAGTTGAAAATCATACTTAATTAACAACAAACTAAATCATTTCAAACCGTATTTCAGTCGCAATGGACAATAGCCTAGGATTTTTAATCAGTTGGAAAATTCTCTGAAGCATACTCTCCTGTCATTCTGAGCTACATAATCTGTGACGTCTATTGTTTGCAAACACATTGAGCACCTTGGCCTCAATTAGCACCAGAGGGAGAGATGTTCCTCTGCCATTTTATCTATTTTAATCATGCTCCGATTGAAATGTTGAGCCTCCTTAATTGTGCATACTTTCGGCTTCCCAGCAGCATAATTGCACTCTTTTTGTTTCGCTGTCTTGTGAGATACAGTGGGAATGTATAAACCCAAAGTATCAGGTCAAGAAGAAGAATTACAGGAACTCTGGTGTTGTTATTCTAAACCATTGCAAGGTAAGGAATGCGCTCATTACTTTATCTTGATGAGCCTATGTTGACCCTTTGGAGTTACTGTATTTACATTGACTGATCATCTGTAATACACACATGCAGTTTTATTAATATTCTGCTAGAAAGAGAGCAATTACTCATGATTACGTCATTCATAATTGAATTATCTGAATGAATGAATTTGCATTGGTCAGCTCTCCCATGCAAAACACAAAACTTTTAACCTCATTATCTCACTTGTTTCAAAACCAATCTCAATGCCATTTTTCAGGTCTACCAAAATGGCAACGGGTTGCCAAGTATTGATTTTGCTGTAGCTACGTGTCGCCATTAGTATGTTGTGGATACCCCTAAAGCATTAACGGAAGAAATTATTTTTTTGCACAAAGAAGAAGAATGGTCTGCATTATTTCAATGTAGGGTAAATACCAGTAGACTACATGCATATATTTGTAAATGTTTCTGAAGGAAATGTGCCTTTATATAGTTTTTTATTTGATTAATCTGGACAACATTTGTTTACTGAATTCCAAGATAAAACAGTTGAAAATAAAATTTGTATTAGCCTATGAAGTCAGTCAGAAGTGAGCTATTTTATTTCAATTCCATAATATAGCATACGTTTTACACCAAGAGATTGTTTTGCCGTGTTCCTTGATATTATATTACATTTTGGCTTAAAGAATCAATTTAATCTGTCTAGAAAATCACCTATCTATGGCCAATGGCCACCTATCTGCTTCTGGAAAGCATAGCTATATCAGTCTCACGGTTTAAGATTTGTTTTGTGTAATATAGGAGCATGTTTTTGTGAAAAAGACACAATGAATGTGAATTAAGTTTTTCTTATTATTGGGAATTTCCATTGCATTGATCCGTGAAAGTAAAATACTTTTTTAAATGAATGTTGAAATGTGTTTTCCTTGTGGGAAGTAACCTGGTGGGTTGGACGATGTTAAATGTACCACATGATATTGAATGTGGGGGCTCATGAGCATAGTCTGGAGGGATATTTCACACAGCTATAGTGCTATAGCCTACTCAATGTGCATACAGTAATGCAGTGTTATAGAAAATGTGATGAAATGAAACATTTGATATGCTGCTACACAATCTAATAGGGATGCCATTTTAAACTTCCAGTGTAGGTTACATGCTGCAACATATTGTCAAGTATCTGTGCTGATACACCTTGAAGGAGAGTAGGCTGATGCTAGTGTTAGAATTGAATTGAATTGTAAAATTGAATGTCCTGTCTTGTGGCTGTCCACGAATGCAAACATTTAACATAAAACATAGCTTTTTTTGTGATTAATATGTTTCAGGGTGCATTGCATGTGAACTGTGATATTCCAGATATTCAACATCTCTGACACTGAACTGACTTTTTATGTATTTTCTATGTATTTATATTTATACCAAGCTTGTTATGTTTTTCTTTGTGCACAAAAATGTGTGGGGTATGTTTTAATGATTACCTTACTTTCAGATCATCAAGATGCACTCCTTCCTTGATTACATCATGGGAGGATGTCAAATTCAGTTTACAGTAAGTAGATTTCATTATCGAGTGAAATAGCAGAGAGAACACTAGGCTCGGTGGCTGGTGCATCACTATTATATGCAAAAGGAAATTACAATAAACAACAATGGCAGGATCAATATGAATCTCCCATAGTGCAGCTGTTCCTTCCAAATATGATTTCCTTTTGGAACCTGCATTGCAGGACTTCCTACAGTAATGCCATGGTTTAATATGGTTCAACATTAACAGCAAGCACACAAGAACCTGACCAGAGCACAAAATACCTTTTTTTTTTTTTTACTCACACTGCTCCAGTTTGGCCAGGATGGCCTGGGCAAGATTGTCATGGGCAGACTCAACCCAGTTTATGTCACTTTTATTTTGATGAAATGATAAAAAGCAGGCCAGCTTTATTCAGACTGTAAAGCAGGGTGTGGGATAGCGCACCTGCTCATTAGCACTTCAGGGACAGAAATAGGTCATTACCACAGCGGGAGCAGCAGTACACGCCCACACAATCATCATCTACCTCAGGAGCACTAATAAGCAGCATACAAACTATGTCATACGCAACGGAAGGGTGTTTTTTTAATGTGCCTTACAGAAACCATTATGTTTCAACTTTTACCTATTTCATAAGAAAAAATGTGTTGCACTTCATTGTGTAAATAGATAAGTGTATGTGTCTTAACTGCATGCATGTTATTTATAGCCTTTTGTTTTCAATGCGGTTTCCCTGTTAGTTTAATATGTGATGTTATAGAATGGATTGCCATACTTTTGGACGTGCATTAAATAATTATCGGAAATCAATTATTATAAACAAGGCAATTCTAACTTCATATGGTTATGTCTATTAGATGATGTGTACTGAAATGAACTGGAGATAATTAGCATTTCCTGCTGCCTGTGGTTGTCGCTTCTCTTTCCAGGTAGCTATTGATTTCACAGCGTCTAACGGGGACCCTAGAAACAGCTGCTCATTGCACTACATCCACCCATACCAACCGAACGAGTATCTGAAGGCTCTGGTCGCCGTGGGGGAAATCTGCCAGGACTATGACAGGTAAGACATCATCGTAGCTAATCAGCTGTCACGATCAGACTGGAAAGAATCAGTCAATTAATCACACTGTGACAGTGTCCACCGCAAAAGAATTGGATAAAAAGTACACTATAACTTTGGGACGAAGTGATCAAATTGTTCCTTCAGCTCTCCAATGTAGCTGTAAGAAAAATGGATTAGATAGGAAATGCAAAATATATCATTTTGATGTTATTAAATCCCATTGTGATTACATGTGCATGCTCCATCATCTCATAAACTGGTCAGGTTAAATCCCTGGCTGTTTTCATTTGGAAACTGTTACTTCTCTTCTGCGTCTAGTGTAGATTTGTAATTGATGGCAATGCAAGTCTTTTCAAGATGTTTTAGTCACAATTTTGATATTTTCGGTGATTAAATTAGAGTGCCTTGATGGAAATTGGATGAAAAAATCTATAAGGGGAAACAAGTGGATTGCTGAGTATGTGTGCATTGTGTACTAACCCAGTTAATTATTCTCTTTCTGATGATGGCAATGATGATGATGATGGCAATGATGATGATAATGATGATGATTATTATTATTATTATTATTATCATTATTGTTATCATTATTGTTGTTGTTGTTGTTGTTGCCTGGATTTTTCAATATCTCTGGTGCACACTTCAGATAAGTAACCCTCCCCCCTCTTAACTCCCCCACCCCCACAAAGACAGTCATTGACAGTACCAGCACATCCTACAGGGAGGTGTGAAGGGGGGTGTAAAAGCTGTGAATTGTTTTTTACACAGACTGTCTCATCTTAATGTTGCCTTTTCTTACATCCTGCTGTTCTTTTCTAAATCCAGTGACAAAATGTTCCCTGCCTTTGGGTTTGGAGCTCAAATACCACCTGACTTCAAGGTAAAAGTTCTTGTTCTTGTGGGAAACCTTAGAAAAATCAGTTCAGTCAGAATTCTGAACATTTACTCAGTTAAGTATCTATCAGTGTCCTAAATAAGAGATTACCTAAATCACACTCCCTTCTATTTGTCAAGGTTTTTTTCCAACAATATGTTATTACAGAATGTCAGGATTATAAAGAGATAAACAGGACTGATCTCACATAGATCTCCCCGATTTTGATGGAAACCATTTTGAATTCAGGTGTTGTTTCACTAAATATCAATATGCATTAACCACACAGACCGTAATCTCAGTTTTTCATCGGCTGTGCTGCATTAACAAACCCTCAGAATACGAATGATAGGTAGCATTGATTTTCTGTCCACCTCCAATGGAAATGTGTCCAATGCAGAAGAATCAGTTGATGTTTGAGAAAAGCTGAGCTGTGTGCATGCTGATCCAGTGTCTGCTGCTGTGCACATTTTTTCATAATCACAGATAGACCTTTTTCCTTTTTCCTGTCTTCCAGGTTTCTCACGATTTTGCTGTGAACTTTGATGAAGACAACCCAGAGTGTGCTGGTGAGTATTTCAATGTCAACCTATTCACCCTGAATAAAAAGTATTCAATTTTATTCAATATTATTCCAGCATTTTTCCAGCATCTACCACACTGTGGTGTGATTAAAAATGTAGTAGTGTAGTAGTCTTGGAAAATAAATACCTGATTGCAACTTCCAAGAGCTTGTTGTACTGATTCATTCACTACCTCTGCTCACAAAATAATGTCCAATATTGAGCATAAGGATTATCGAGGATAAGGATTAGGATAAGGACATGTGAATCACATTTTTCTTCTTGCAATTTCTATTTTATTTTCAATCTCTTGACCATGGTGTACCTTAACTCCTCCAGGTACAGTTTTTGTTTGTGTTGGATTCATTTTTCTATAGTAGAGCCACATTTGTCACATAGAAAAATAGATGTAGCACTAATCAGTATGTGGCAAGGGAGTTCATACACCACACAGTGGTTATGTGCAGGGAGAGAGTATCTTAGCATCCTCAGCTGAAACTGTTGTTTCTCTGGATCAAAGACTGCCTGTTATACAGCAGAAAAACATCTTCCTAAATTCAAATGACAGAATAACATTACTCTGCATCAATATCTCAACCGGCCATTTGGCAGGTTTATTGCACGTACCTCCTGTTTTATAGTGACCTATCCGGGCACATAAATACAGGTGTTAACAGATGGGTAAAGAGCCATTTAATGGCTGTTGGTTTTGTGGGCTTTTGAAATGGAACGAGCAGGGGAGGCACTGAAAGCCTGGGACGTGGGTGGATCACAGTGTGGCTCTTCTCTCACTCCTGCTCCAGTTTACCTGCTCCAGCTGCTCTTTGGTTGCCAGCAGGTCCCACTCTGAGGAATCAGCTGTTCATTCACTGCTGTGCAAGCTGTCCATCCATGATGGGAATATTCACAGACATAGACATAGACAGCAAATTGAATGAATTTCTTTTATTTAAATCTGCCTTTCAAGTTATTATTTTCCAACTTACACATAATACAGATTTAAAACAAATAATCACATAATGTATATAACCCTATATAATGTACATAATGTTATATGTGGTTGAGTATGGCCTGTGTGTGCAATGATATAGTCTATCAGAATCTGGAAGTCTTCAGGAGAAACATCACACTATGAGAAAGTCGACTCACACTACGGTGATGGAAGTGGGAAGCACTGGCAGAGGTGACATTCAGTATATCATATATGATTGATTTGGTGACTGAAAAGACCATAACATACAGATTAATCAAGGCCTTGTACCTACAGTAAAACTCTGTGGAGGGGGATGCTTTCACCTTGACCAAAGCCCTTGCAGCAGAAAACTGTATTTCAGGCATATGATGACTCGTCATCATTAAATGATGATTAACATTGACATTGCTACAAGGTAAAGTGTGCATTACTTGTAGGGTGATTCTGTATACAGTCCCAGGTGAAGCGTGGCATCTTTTCCAAATGTTGCCAAAGTTCAAACCTGTGCATAGGGAAAAAGATATAACTCACAAACACTTGTGCTAGTCATATGGGTGCATAGTCTAAACATTTGATAGTATTGTGCATTGATTTTTTTTATGTTGCCCTGACTACAACAACCACCAGGGGGCAGCTGGAAGCACAAGGTGCAATACAGTTGGAGGAATGGAATGATATTCTCAAATACCCTCAAATGAAAGGTGCCAGTCTGCACTTTATCCTCATATTCATATACAGAGCCAGAAGAACAGAAATTGTACCACTGTCCAAATACTTACGGACTGGAGATGGATATCCCAAATCATATCAGATTTCATCGAGGTTTCAGTCTAAAGTGAAATAGGCCTGATTAGAAGAGGGTCAGGAAGCAATAAATAAATAATTATTCTCTCTATTGTTTTTAGAAAATAGGCATATAAATGAAGGAGACTTTTTAATGTTTGACATTCAACATATTGTGTACTGCAGCACAGTTTGTGACTTTGCATTAGCCTATAGGCAGCTCAATGGAAACAAAATTATGAATCACATTTACAGTGACGATAAAAGCAATATACTGTACAAACCTTTAGAAAGAAATACATTATCTTTCTGATCTGGGAATTCTTTCTGTCTTTTCTAACTTTTAATTGAAATCCTAGCCCTCTGCGCAAGGTAAATTAGATTTGAGTGATTGTATATCCCCATGTGTGTGACTTTCATTTTAGTTTTAGTTGAGTGTTGGAATTGTCACTCAGTGTCCATTAAAATCAATACGTGAAAGGGCTTCATTTTTGGTTTCACATATGCCATGTACAAATGATGAACTGGTAAATCTACAACAGAACTAACCAGATGAACAAGGGGCTGTTTAGTGACTTATTCAGTGTACTGTAAAGTACTAAGTAAATTGTCACCATTTGTTGTTGGCTGGTATCAGGCTCATGTCTCACATGGCATCATCTGTCATTTGTTACAGGTATCCAGGGTGTTGTTGAAGCCTATCAGAACTGCCTTCCTAAAATCCAGCTGTACGGCCCAACCAACATCGCTCCCATCATCCAGAAAGTGGCTAGCTCTGCCTCTGAGGAAATGCACACCAAAGAGGCCATGGTGAGGACAGGGCCTCAATTCATCCTTCTGTTCCACTACATCAGTTCATTTGCCAACCAGACGTACTTACATATGAATAGCTACACTCTATTTCTTTATTTGCAACAGGGGGATTGTGCTTGATTGGTTAAGGGCCTTGGTTAGAAAAAACATTAGCCTTTGAACCCACAAATCCACAGACACAACTCATTCTCTACAACTGCTCCCTGTCCTTCTGAATGATACTTTAGCCAAACAATTACCGCACACCCTCACGGGATAATTTTCTTTTAACATTTTCAGCAAGTCTCTGGCCCAAACTAAGACTTTTTTGTGATCAAATGTTTCTTATTCAACAAAAATGTTCAAACAGAATATTGAACAGTTTTTTATCCCCTCTAAAGCATGCCCACCCACCACCGCCATGATGACATCCCCCCGAAATCATACTAATTCAACAGCAGGACAGCAGTAGCTGCCGAATGCCAGGCATCCAACATCCCAAACTAAAAACAATTGTTTGGACCTCTCTGTCTCTCTTTCTCTCTCTTTCTATCTCATTCTCCCTCCCTCTCTCCCTCCACAGGAGTATTTCATCCTGTTGATCCTGACGGACGGCGTCATCACCGACATGGCGGACACCCGGGAGGCCATCGTGCACGCCTCCCACCTGCCCATGTCCGTCATCATCGTGGGGGTGGGCAACGCCGACTTCAGCGACATGCAGATGCTGGACGGGGACGACGGGATTCTGCGATCGCCCAAGGGGGAGCCCGTCCTCCGGGACATCGTGCAGTTTGTGCCGTTCCGCCAGTTCAAACATGTGCGTGGACACCTCTCGCCTTACTTTCATACACCAATATATTTTCATGGCAGGAGCTTTAGTAGTGAATACTTAATAATGGGAGCAATGGCTTGTGTCATCTGGATGCACCACAGAAATTCAACCTCATACATAATACGCTTTCATTGGTCATTGCTATTCCATAGGTGTTTACGATATGCCTTTTATACATTGTCGAAGCACTTCCTGTCATGTTCTTTCAATATTTTAGTAAATAGCGATCTGAGGACTCCTGAGAGCAGGGCTGAGAAAAAGGTTGTCAACCTGTTTAACGGCACTGTCAGCTCTCATTCACGTTTTGCTCAGTTTTCATCGCCTGCTCTGCAGCTCTGCCATACGGAATACCTTTCCATTCCCCTCCCCTGGTCTTTCTGCCTGATGAGATCTAACAGCCCCCAGTGTGAATACGCAGCTCAGGATAAGACCTCCCTGCTCATCTGCTACAATGACAAATATATATATTTTCTGAACAAGATTACAGGAAAGGAGAGGTGACAGCACAGGTCACGAATAAGATTCGACAAGCCACTCTTGCTGAAACCTAATTCCTGCCTCAATTCAGTTTAATAGTATCATCATTGAGCCAATGAAATTCCAGACTTTTATTTTTGTATGCATGGCTTATTTATTCTGTGCCATGAGCACTGACTTAAGGTTAAACTAAAACTCAGATAGTGTTCTCTCTATTTTTGAGTGATCTGTTTTGGTTCCCTTTCTTTTCCCATAAGAGCACCATTTACCTCTTAATAGATTTAGTTTATTTCTTTTAACATATGGGTATCATATGGGTATTAAAAAATCAATAATTAATCCAGTGTGAAATCTTAACAGAAACACTAGTATCACTAGTCCTTTTTATTGATATATTCAGTATTTCATGTTCAGAAGAGCTGCTGACCAAGCTGATGTTCTGAGTTATTTATTGAAAGTTGTAGTTTTTCTCGAAATACGTAGCTATATTTTACAGCAAACCATTGGGCATGCAATGCATTTATGACGGTGTGGCTCCATAAATTATCAGACCCATTTTCTGTGCAGCCAGCCAAGAACGTTCCAGAAAAAAACATTAAGTGTTATGCACCAGTAATTCACCCCAGGTTTATGTTTGCTTATGATTATGAATGTGTATGCTCAGCTCTAATCATGTCTAACTGCTGCAATATCCTCTTTAAACTGGAGAGCTTAGCCTAACATACACACCCTACAAAATTACCCATTAGCCATCTTGTGTAAACAGAGTGCATTTGACTGGAGGAGTCATTAATTTGCATTGAGGTGGGGAATGTTCTGCTGAACATGGGACACCTGACCAGATTAATTTGAGGCCATGGGACACATTTGATTCTGCATTTAGTGTGAGTGATTTCACTGCATTCACTTAGATTTTACGTGACATAATTGATATTTCTGTACTGACAGCCAACTAAGTGAAGTAAACGCAATGTCAGATCAAGGCTCAGAGAACATTCCATTCCATACTTCACCTGCTTCACATCTTTCTACGCTTGAGAGGAGAATGCATTGAGCCAGCAGCATCATTGCTGAAATGCTGAAAAATTCTGGATAATATTTTTTAAACTCATTTCAACATTATTAAGGGTTGAATAATAATAATGGTGCATAGCAGTGTAATTATGTTAACAGATAACAGAGGGCTTATTTGTACCTGTGACACTTACAGTACAGTAACTGTGACAATCTTCCATAACTTCCCTCTGTTACTTGACATTTTGGAAGTACTCTAAACACTGTGGCATTTTGTTTTGCATCTGCTTGTCATTTGTCAAGTGTACACACTATTCATAAAGTATGAAGTACAGTATATGAGGATACTTCATGAGTAATGATTCATAAATCTGAAATGTTGGCAGGGAAAACGTTCAAAAATTCTGAACACAGCTTCTTAAATAATTGAAAATGACAGGGCATTATTGCTTCAGTGATCAAGTCAAATTCATCTCCCAGTGCAACGTAGCACAGAGACAAGATGATTTGCCATGGTATTTTAATTCTGTGACATTTTTAAATTGAGGTAGATTTTTTTTCTCTCCTCTGACTACACCCACGCAACACTGGCAGTCTCTCAACGTGAAGTAATAGCTTGTCTCTCGAGTGATTCAGTGCAGAATGGATTCATTCACATTCTCAAACCTAGGCCACAGAAAGTGCAAAAGGTGAAAAATACAGTATAGAACAAATATTGCTACTACTGCTCATACTGTTGGAATAGTACTACTGTTCCTGATATTACTACTATTAATAATATTGCTAATACTACTACCACTGCTGCTAATATTACTACTTGTGCTACTTTTACTTATATTACTATTATTTTCACTACTACTTTTACTAATACATTTGGGCACCCCTGCTTTTATGTTAATTTTCTACTGTTTATAAATGATAAAAATGGAAAAGGGCCATAATTTGGGAACCCTTTTAGATTATTCTTTGTTACTTTTTAAAAGATGATTACTAAGGCCCAGACCCAAGTGATCTGGACGTCCTAACGAGTAAGGCTTCTTTGAGTCAGGTGAGTATAATTCCAGGGCTGAATTTTTTACTCTCTTTTTAACTCCATGCCTTCTGAAGTATCCAACTTCAATGGTTGTTCTGTCTAGTGTCAACAACCATGTGTCATGAAGATGGTTCATTTCGATCAAGGCTACAAAAAACTCTCAATATTTAAAACTACCTATTTCCACTGTCAGAAACATTATTAGAAAACTGAAGATAAATGCAACAGTTGGAGTCAAGGCAAGGTCTGAAAGACTTTAGATAGAGTGGCCCAAGACCTGGTGAGAAATGCTCAGAAGAACCCACATATCGCTGCAAAAGAGCTGCAAAAAAGAGTAACAGACACAGTTCTAGCTGTTCAGAGGACAACAATACAACATACTTTAAACAATGAAGACCTACATGGCAGAGTCGCCAGAAAGAATGACCTTGACACAAAATTATACAAAGTATACAAAAGAAAACATTGAGAACATTGAAAGGTATGTTTGGAGAAAAAAGGGTGAAGCATTTGTAGAGAAGAACACCTTCTCATCTGATAAGCATGGAGGTGGATGCATTATGCTTTGGGGTTGTGTGGCAGCTGGGGGTACAGAAAATATTGTGAGTGGAAGGAATAATGGATTCCACCAAATATCAAGATATTTTAGAGGCTAAAGTTCAAAGGTCAGTCCAGACATTGAAGCTGAAGAGAGGTTGGGTATTCCAACAAGACAATTACCCAAAGCATATCTCAAAATCAACCATGAAGTACCTCCAGGAAAGATGAATGAAACAATATGATTACTAAGATAACACAGTCCCCAGACTTGAATATTAATGAAAATCTGTGGAGAGATCTCAAACATGCCATACATGCAAGGAGGCTGAAAAATATTTCTGAGCTAGAGGTGTTCTGCCAGGAAGAATGGGGAAAGATTCAAAAAACAAGAATTGAAAGACTCTTAGCTTGCTATGGTAAGCATTTACAAGCTGTTATAGTTGCCCAAGAAGGAGCTACAACCTGGCAAGGTTCCAAAACTTTTGCACAGGGACTTTTTCCTTTTTTATTATTTTGAAACAATAAAAAATGAAAATAAAAACCTAATCTTACTTTAAAATGTGAAGAAATGTGTCATGTTTAATGTTTAGAGGTCAGGTTTGATTCTGTTCACTTGGATATTAATTGTAGGCTTTTTTTTCCCCTAATGTTTGCACACCACTGTAATACGTCTACCACTAATAATGTCATTGCTTATAGTAATAGATCAATATATTAAATTCATATGTTTTCTTTCATGGTGAACTGGAGATGACTCAGCACCACCAACGTGTAGGACCCACAAAACATAATCCTAATTTTCTGTAGAAGAGAAGTGTGTCTCTTTTATTGCTGCTCTGAGATTGAGGAGGATGTTCTCAGTGTGATACAAAGTAATATCTCAGAGTAATCCTTTCACAGATTTTCAAAGAGCATAACAAATAATATTGAGAACCTAAGACTGAGCCTACCCAGGAGATAAGGTGGCCAGAGCCAGTGATTAAATTGTTGGGATGGCTAGGTCATCAGATTTTGAAAAATAGTAAGAATTTAGTCAACAAGCTGGGGACCCTCCAAATATACACTCAGAAAAAAGGTTCTTTGGCTTGTCTCCATAGGTCAGCGCTACTCAACTCCATGTCCTGTGGGCTGTAGTATCTGCAGGTGTTTGCTTCTACCCTGCGCCACCCCACCTGATTTCACTAATTATTTCACCTTCTCGGTTCAGATAATAAGCTAATTCGTTAAATCAGGTGGTGTAGTGTGCGGTTGAACCAAATACCAGCAGACACTGCGGCCCGCAGGACATGGAGTTGAGTAGCGCTGCCACAGTTTAACGCTTTTTCATTCATTATGGAACCCTCTTGGTAGGTGTGAAAACTGTGGAAGTTCCCAGATTGAACCATTTTACCTGACAAAGAAACCTTGAACTAGACACAGAGGAGCCTTTAGGGACACTATTTCTGAGAGAATACAAATCTTTGAGGGGCAATGCAAATCTGGAGTGGGGGCATCTACAAGTCCAAAATTGCTATGTTGGTGCAGATCTGGAGGGTAGGGCGCCTCTACTGCCCCTACCAACCAACTTGCACATGGATATTGTGAACCTAGGCTAACTGCATGCAGCTGAAACTTGTGACTGTGAGTGTCAATGTCACTGAAGTAAGGTGCCAATGTCATTTTAGCTGAGCTAAAAAAAAAAAAAAAGTATTTATTGTGAGTTGCACGTATACGTTTCTTTTACTATAAGGTGACTCTTTCTTTGTTCCAGGCCTCTCCTGCAGCCCTGGCAAAGAGCGTTTTAGCAGAAGTACCCAACCAGGTGGTTGACTACTACAATGGAAAAGGAATCAAGCCTAAGTGTCTCTCCGATTTTGAGTCTTCCAGGACATTCAGCCCATGACGTTATCACACACACTTCCACATTGTCCGTGCAGAAATAGCATGTTTTGGTGATTTCTAACTTACAGCTTTGTTGCATGTCTGGCCCTTGAGGCCTGCAGCTGTAACCTAACAGTGTTCCTGAAGAAATTTGTATATAGAGAACAAAGCAATTAACTGACTCCTTTCCATAAGAGCATGTTGACTTGGAAAACATATACAAAATAACTGTTTTGGTTTTTCTACAGGTTTGTTGAGATTTTGCTAAATTTCTTAATATTCTTACATTGTAAAGTATTTTGGATCAATGAAAGTCAATAGCAGCTATAACTGTATTAGATTCATCTGCTTCGGACTGAATATTTTTTTTCCCAGATAAAGCAGAAAAACGGACTGTATTTTGCATGTCAATAATAAAAAAACAGTTTTTTTGTTTTTCACTGGGTCTGATATTCTGTTTCTTTATAGTAGCCATTTTAATGGTAAATTAAACAAAATAATGCTTTTAGTTCTTCCAGATTTTAATACACATCCACACTCTGGTGTAACTCTAGCCTCGGCTAGATTAATTAAATGTGAATTAAACCTCTCTTTTAAGCATTGTTACACTTCTGATTCAAAGCCACAACCCCAGCTATCTCAAGTCACAGACATGCGTATGTGAAAGTATACATAGCTGATGCTGGCCCCAAAACTCCTTCCCCTTGCTCACAGAAGCCTCCTCTGCGTCAGAGAAATGCCAGCCATCTTAAAAGAACATTTTCCTAAAATGTTACAACAGCATTGTGAGGACACTTGGTTCCCTGGAGTGGACTGAGATGCGGATGCAAGCAAGAAAGGTGTTGGTAGTAGCTTGAGAGAGAGAGACGAAGGAGGCTTTATGAATCCCAAAGCTCTTTGAAGTTTGGAGCACAGAGGCCTTTCAATTAACTCTGCTATCATGCATAATTAATCATTAACAGGGCCTGTGACCAGGACAAGCCTGCAGGGAATCCAGCAGGGGAGAAATATATAATAAAAACTGAAACACAGAGGGTAATGGAGGGAGAGTATTGCCCAGTAGTGCTCCTTGTTTTCAAGGCGATGGATACTTTTGAGATCTCTTTTGAGATCTAATGGGACATCTGTGACTTCCTGCAGTACGATCTTCTGCCTTAATACAGTTCCTAACTGTTACATTTGCTGTGTGGGCACTCAACATTCAACATGTTATTGTTAACACAATTTCAGCATAGCCATCGGCATATAAATGTACTTAATAAAATAGCACACAAGGAAGGTTCAAAGGTTTTAGCTCACAAATGACCCACTGGCCCAACACTGTGGGGAAAATACGAAATGCACATTTGCTGTACAGAAATATAATGTACACTGCAAACAGCAGGGAGATCTCAGAACTATGCTGAATAGATTTTGTGTTTTGATTTGTTAATTTGTCTTGCCCTTCATGGCCACCGTACATAACACATTTTGAGGCAGTGCAGAAGGATCAGAAGCACATCTGCTCATGGAAAATAAATATTGCTGAAGCATTTGCATGCACAACAGAAATACAGCTGCAAGCAGAGCAGATGTCATAATGGCATTAAGATCACAAATATATCAGCATGTAGTACACAAACGTAATAACACATCTACATATACAGTGGGCTCCAGAATTATTGCCACCCCTGACTGGCAATGCACAAAAAAAATACTTGCAACAAACAATAGGATTACTGAGATAAACTAAAATGCGATAAAAATTTGAAAAATACTGGACTACATGAATTAACCCTATCCAATTTACCACATTGTGCTTGAGTCGTCAATGTCTCTAATTATTGTTGCATTCATATGTATAGAATACAAAATAATCTGACATAATAAAACCACAAAATGGCGATGCCAGATTGTTAAAAAAGACTTTAGATGCAGTTTAGATGTTTATCACCCTCCCCCTTGCCATGCTCATGGTTTACAACCCTCACTTCACCACAGAATCAACACAATAAAAGGCATATTCTAACAATCCTTGATACTATTTCTCTATGCCAAAAACTCATGTTCCAATACACAAACAAAAATCTACAATTCTGAAGTTACATGAATAAACACATTGGTTTTTTCTTAGCTCACCTTTATTGCACGCCTGGTCAACATATTTCCAGTTTGGTAGAAATGTAAGTTTGTTTTGCTAATTATTTGACATACAGACATACTTATGGAACCAAATATCCCACCTAGTTATGGAGCTACGACTGTTTTCCGACTAACATTTATTTTATTATGTTTATTTTGTAATCCATTCAGCCATTTTTGAGAAAACTATATTGCTGTTGGGACTATGCCTTAGCAAATGTCATCTTGAACTGCTTCTTGTGTTGTATAAATGCACTGCAAGGTCAATTCAGTACTAAACTAATGTAAAACATGGTAAGCTTCTTGTAAAGGGTTTTCTACCCTTTCCAACAAGGTATAATTTGCCATATACAGGCAACAGACAGTTTAGAAATATCGCTGCGTTCTCCCTGTGTCTGCGTGGGTTTCCTCCGGGTACTCCGGTTTCCTCCCACAGTCCAAAGACATGCAGGTTAGGCTGATTGAAGAGTCTAGATTGCCCATGGGTATGAGTGTGATGGACTGGTGACCTGTCCAGGGTGTATTCCTGCCTTTCGCCCAATGTATGCTGGGATAGGCTCCAGCCCCCCTGCGACCCTGTTCAGGATAAGCGGGTTAGGATAATGGATGGGATGGATGTATGCTTTGGGTCATCGTCTTGCTGGAAAGCCATCTGCAGCAGTAAGTCTCAGCCTTTTTGTAGAGGCAACCAGATTGTTAGACAAAATTGTACCATTATACCGTTGATTTTAACCAGTGCTCCTGGACCATTTCATTCCATCTCTATTTCAAACATGCCAATGCTGTATCTGACCGAAATGTTAAATTCAGTGTTGCCAACTAATTTCAAGTTGCTACAGGCAGGCCGAAGTAGCTAAAAGTTGCTAAATGACGTTTTGATGTCATTGCGTTATGACATCATTACGTAAAAAATGGAGTTTGTCGAAAGCATGTTAATTATGCTGCAGTCAGCCAACAATGCAACAATTGTTGCTGCAACCTGTGCCTGGTTATTGAGCTGAGTCGTCACTACTGCTGAAGTCACTCTCAATGCACTTTTGCAGCTGTTGTTGTATCATTTTGAGGGAAAATGCATGCATTTTAGCATTTTAATCACTTTTCAAAAGTTGCAAAAAGTTCCAAAAAAAATTTTAAGTAGCTAAATTTGTTGCTAGATGCTTTAAAAAAAAAAGTTGCCAGGGTAGTCTGAAGTTGCTAAATCTAGCATTGAGTCTAGACATTCAGATCACTGGCCAACCTCATTATGCATGTTACGCTCCAACGCCCAATTGACGGCACAATATTATTCAGTGCACGCAGAATTCTATGCATGCACTATCCTCCTTAAGCGCCAGAAAAGTGTACAGAATGTACCTCTGTGGCCGGAACTGTAGGATACAAACGCGAGAGTCGAGGGGGAAATATTTCCCAGTCGTACCCGGAAGTATTCAGGGTGACATTTCTCACAATATGTACCGGCGTGATAGCATGCGTTGCTAATGTTACGTTGAAACACAGATTTAATCGTATCCACACATCATCATTATATCATTAAAGGTTATTCAGTTAGGATGGCAGCTTGGGGCTGCAGGCTATTGAGTCGGGGAGAATCGCTTTTAAGAGGAGCACGTTTTATTGTCAGTCGATCAGCACCAACAGCAGAAAGGTAAGTTAGCTAATGAGAGGGCTTGCGCGTTTACTATTTTAGTATTAATAGTATTATGCTTGCTACAAAACCAATGCGTTATATGTAAATTTACTGTCTTCCTGTTTAACCTGGAATACGTAATACTTATTTACCTAGATACCTAACTACGTTGGTTTTGATGTGAGGTCATACGTTTTTGCTAACTGACTATAGCTATCAGCCTGTTCCAGTGCAATCGGTAGATACGTATCTAGCGCCAACACGGGGAAAAAGCAAGTTATCGATCTAGGTAATTGGTTAACTAACACTATTTTTAATGTGGAAGTTATAACTATTGGGAGAATCTGTAAAACGCTACTCTTTGAACAGCTAATGACACGAGATGCGATACGTACATGCTTTCAACAGTTTGCATTTCGTAGTGGCACACAAAGAATTGTCATGAATATGTTATCGGGAAAAAATGCATTCCTTTTACATTACAGTTGAAGTAAGCTTGAATTTATTTTTAATCTATTTCATGGTTTTCTGGTTTAAAGCAGTGTGATTGGTGTCCAGTTTGTGCGGACAATCAAAAGCTCAACATGGTGGGATGAACATCTCTCAGAGGAGAATTCCTCCTTTCTGAGAGAACTCATTCCAGAGGAGTACAACAGCCAGACTGCAAGCAAGCTCAACCCCCTTAAAGATGAGCCATGGCCTAGGCACCAGTGGGAAAAAGGTAAACACAATTGTCTGCACAGTGTTTCTGGTTCAGGACAAACAACCTGGTATCGGTGAGGTGGTGCTTTTGTCCCCTGAGCAAAATAATTATAAACTATGTTAGCTTATCTGGAAGTAATGTCTGTTCAGCATAGATTTAGCAGTGATTCTGCTAAAGTGTTTCCTAAGTGATTCTTAGCAGTGCGTCATATTCCTCAAGAATGTATGTCTGTATGCCCAATCTTGTGTTCTGAACCTTATGTTAAACTGCTGATTCAACAGGAAATATCACTTTCATTTATTGTGGTAGCCAAGAGTACCACATTTCTTTGTTCAGTAGCATTTCTGAAACTCGGTAGCACTACATTAAAAAGAATAATGATAAACTATAAGTTTTAGATAGCCAGGCAGCTTCTTAGATTATGGCATGGGCCTGGGAACAGAATTTAATTATGGGTAACCTCACTGTTTACAATATGGTGCCATGTCTGTCTGTCAGGGAGTAGCAGAGTTGGTTTGGTGGCCTTGAAGCTGGGGATGATGCCCATCTGGACCAAATCTGCAGAAAGACAAGTGGTCACCATGCTCCAGGTGATGTGGACAAAGAGTAGAAAGGCTGTCTTAGCCAACATAACAAGTTGTTTTCAAGTACAGCATAAAATAGTTTTGACTTTTAGTTACCCCAATTTTGAAAGCCCGGTCACAACTGCTAGCTCATCCATTCAGTGAAGCATTCTGTCTTTGCTTTCTGTGATCGTGTACTAGGAAACATTTGGCTCTAAAGCCAGCTTCTGCACCTACTGCATACTCAGTACTCATACTCAGCATCACTGTGGTCAATTAAGCATCACCCAAGGGGACCTATTGGCCAGTCGCCATCAGCACAAATTCAGTCTAGGCCAGGGGTCAGCAACCCAGGTCCTGGAGAGCCGCAGGGTGTGCTGGTTTTTGTTTTCGCCTTAATACCAGCAACTGATTGAGACCCAAGAAACCAGGTGAGGCGAGTTAACTGTGTAATCCACTGCTTTAATCGATCAATTAAGTGCTGAGTAACGACAAAAGCCAGCACACCCTGCGGCTCTCCAGGACCAGGGTTGCCGACCCCTGGTCTAGGCCGTAGGGGGAACCACGGCACTATAGAATGTGCCTTGTGCATGTCAGCAAATGACCACTTTAATGTGCTTACATGCTCAAGGCTCATTTCGTAGTGCTGTGGATCTCCTGTTAGCCAGTCGGCACCGACACAAATTCAGTCTCGGTCATAGGAGGAACTACCGTGAGATTTGTGTTGAGCGTGTGAGCAAATGAAAGTGTTCTGGCTGGCTGTGAATGCAAATGGTGCAGAAGTGCTGTTGTGGAGTCGTTATGGGACAGCAGATGACCAATTCGTTTTTTTCACATGACCAAACAAAAATAGTTTCTGTTTGTGCCTGATTGATTATATGTTCTAAGTATAAAGAAATGGGATATCTTGTGTATGAATGATTGAAAATGTGTTGTGCACACGAGCAGAGGAAACTGTGCTGCGTGCCGATGATGGAAAACGTGTTCTGCACATAACCAGTTTAATATACTCTGCTCATGAGCTCGGGTCTGGATGAATGCATTTCTATTGTTTCTGCATTGTTTTGCAGGTGCTCGACTGCCATGTCATTAAATACCTGCCCAAAGAAGAATATGATGGGCGTGCTCCAGCTCTCATTGTAGGGGGCAAAAACGTGTCTCCATTTTATGTGAGTATTCAGGAAATAGGCTTGAGAATCCTAAAGGATATTATTGAAAAAAATGCACCCAGCATAGCTTTAGCCTTCTGCATTACACTGCTATTCTCCATTCATTTGAAGATTGGAAGCCATACAGGGTGTAATAAGGTTTTTTTGTGCAAGCTTCAGAGTACAATTTTCAGGAATCCACACTTGGCATCAGCACCCCCCACCTACACAATTTAACTTTTTTTTTTTTTAAGGCTTTTGCCAGGAGCAGCTGTTCTGTCAGATAAATTCAATGGTTTTTGAGAACTAGAATAAGATGGTAATGGATATTACGCGAAGAATCCATAAAAGCGTGTGAGGTGGGATGTCTTATGAGTATGAAATCTTAAGGCTTTTTTATTTTCAGAGCGGAATGCTATATTCTCAGGAAAAAAGCAATCTGAAAGCTTGATCTAAACAATCCAGACCCATGCCAGATGATTAATTTTGCCTCTCCTGCCCAGTCCTTGTCATCTCAGTCTTGAATATCATTACTGGAGTACCGCTTGTCACTGTGGGAGCCCCATTCTGACAAAAATGGCTTTGCTGTTGCTGTTCCTATGGATAATTCTACCCGCCTCTCTTGTCAATTTGAAAAAAACTGCGGCAGTTCAGCCAGAACGGCAGCTGTAGTTTTAGCAGTGAGAGATGCGATTGTCATACACAGTGCTTCATCACGCTATGCCCTCCCATTGGCTACAGCTGGGCTCCCAGCAGGCCTTTTGTGGTTGATTTGCCCAAACCATTGATTACCACAGCGAGAGGTGTTGGATGTGTCTGTGCAGAAGTGTTTTGGTTTGAGTGCGTTGATTTGACCCTTTTCAGAATGTTTGTAATTTGATAGATGAGAAAATATATGCTTTTTCATAGCTGACAAAAGGCTAAGACGTGTATTAAAGCATTAAGGCGAAAATAAATACAACAATTCTTTGTGTCACTGAACAGAGAGATTCTGAGCACATGGCGGCTGTCGAAGCCCAAGACTGCTGGGTAGTTTTCAAACAGCATTTAAGATGCATTTTGTGCTCACATTTGGCTGACCAGTTTTGTCTCAATAATGGACAACTTGTCATACTTTTTTCCTCAATAAAGGACAACCTCCTCTTTTACCCGATTCTCCCTAGGGGAAAGAACACGTTGAATCTCCTGATTTTTTGTGAGATTTACGGCAGGGTTGCTGTAATTAGCGATGTATTCCGCAGCGTGTTCCAAAGAGAGGTCATCAGCTGGGGCATTAGCCTCTTGCTGCTCCGCTGGTTGTCAGAGCTGTTTATTACTCGGGTTTTGAAGAGGGCGCACCTGCACACAGATGTCACGGCAGAGGGCATTCCCTCTATGGCTGTATCCAAGTGTTTCGTTCTCTGTGGTTTTCATCGTATTAATTTTTTTTTTTACGGGGCAAAGCATTCAGTACACCACTGGAGGTGCCGGCTGTAAGTGTTTAATCTGTGCCTTACTGTACGCTGACACGCACCTTGCGTCTTCCAAACGCAGAGGTCGGAAGAGGATATGGAGGTTTTCCGGAATGCTGGGGTCCCCCCAAAGCAGAAGATGACAACGTTTAAGGTGTCCGATAA
Organism: Conger conger; assembly: GCF_963514075.1. Lineage (NCBI taxonomy): Eukaryota > Metazoa > Chordata > Actinopteri > Anguilliformes > Congridae > Conger > Conger conger. Next base: position 19,163,238 of record NC_083768.1, read on the forward strand.
TGCCATCTTAAAACCAGGTAAGGCTGCTGTGGGACACGAGTATTTGCAGCATTCCGCTCTAGAGCTTGCTGGAATATTCCGCAGTCAAGCTGCCACAGTATTCTACTGCATTGGCCCTGTCATGCCAGTTAAAGATAACCCCATCTTTGCTTGTGTTACAGTAATGTGTGGAAGGTTGTATGGCTGAGATGAATGAATAAAGACTTGGTTGAGACTCTGGTTGTGATAGTTTTGTAACTTTGAACTCGACTCAATTTTGGCGTGTGGTTGCAGGCACTCCGCTCTACGCTGCCCACTTCCGCCCGGGCCAATACGTTGACATCACGGCCAGAACGTGAGTGAACACGCGTCTGTTTTTCACCTTCTTCATCTTTGTCTTTTGTTTGTTTGCATTTTCTGTGACCTGGTTCTATGGGCCATTTTAAAATGATTGCCAATTAATATTCATTAATAAAAAATTAATATTAATTATTATTATTATTTATTTGTTGAAATATAGAAGTAAAACTCCTCACAAATGTTGTAGTAGTTGTGTATATACAATCAGTGCCGTACAGTACAACAGTACAACAAGCAAAGCTCTTAGTTCGACTCCTGGTAATGCGTATGGAAAGGACATTATGTGCTCTAGTATTCCTTTTCCATGTATGATTCGCCCAACCCATGCCACCGTCAGTGTAAACTATGGTAACCTGTGGTGAAAGGCGAGCGCTATTCAGACAGAGGATGAAATGGGATTACATGGAAGGGCTGTTTACGAACAGGGCTTGAGTACAGTTGTTCTGCTCTTACATGCAGGAAGTGTGTAATTAGGTCTGCGTGTTCCTCCGCTCGCATCGCGTTTGCTGCGGTGGGGGGTGGGGGATGCTACTCCACGTCCTGGGAGGTGTGCGCGGCTAAGATTGCCTCCTTCCGAGTTACACCGTTCTGCTTCCACCGGAGCCCAGATGTGTAATTATTTCTCACCTTCGGGGGTACCGTGCGCCCCGTTTGTTTTTCTTGGGGCGGTGATTTTGAGACGGAACTCGTAATTAATTTAGAACCCTTATTATTTCAAAACGTGCTGTTAACCTGATTGCACTCAATTAGTGCAGGATGAGACGGCGCAGGACAGGATGCGACGCTAAGCTCTTGCAGCTCGTCAAGCCGTTATCGTCTTGATAAGCCTTGGCTAAGATTCCCCAGCGGCACTGCAGGCTTTTCTGTTGAAAACCGTGCTCTCTGCAATAAAGGATCTTTCCCTGATCTTACACGATTTGGCTTTTAAACCGTTTAAGGTGGTGAGATCCTTTGAAGTGGTGTGTGGTCAGGCTTTGACTGGTTTTGGTGTGTGTAAATAAATCTATAAATTCAATAAAACCATAAAAGCATATTGCAAAGATTCCTAAAAGAAGGCTGACATAATGGCATGGATGCTTATCTTCACCGTGTTTTGTTAACTGTCATATATGAGGTACAGCAACAGCCATGTGTGTAGATTCAGCGAGTACATTGCCATATTGAACTCATTATACAGTGTAGTTTGTATTTATTTGGACAGACTTCTGATTAGTCGGGTATATGCAGTTTTTGATTGGGCTACTCTACAAGAGGCAAACAACTTGTTAGCTGCAAAAACAGGATAACCAGGTTCCAATTTCCTAAGAAGTACATAAAATAGCCTGCACAGTTCTGGAAAAATGTCTTGTGGATAGATGAGACCAAGATTGACTTTGTATCAGAGTGATGGCAAGAGCAAAGTTTGGAGGCTAAAAGGAACTGTCCAACAATCTAAGCACCCCTCACCTGTGAAACATGGTGGTGGGGCTGTTATAATGTGGGCATGTATAGCTGCTGCAGTTGCTGGCTTCCTTCATTGGTAATGTGACTGCTGATAGCAGCAGCAGAATGAAACAAATTAATACACTTGACTATCGTAAATCCTCAAATTGTGTCCGGGGTCTTTTATTTACTTAGGCTGCACAAAGCACAGGCCTTTATTTGGGGCAGGCTTGTATTCGAGGCAGGCCTTTATTTCTTATTAGGCTTCTGGTGTAGAATTTTATTCTTAGAAATAAAGTAAAAGGCTACACTTAAAGTGGGCCAACACTGTTCAACACTTCCTGTAACCGTTCAGAAATCAATTAGTGTAGGCTAATCAGGAAACACCGTTTGGTAAGTCATAGTGTCAGTCTTAACAGACTTAGTTTATTGCAAATATTCTCAAACACAATAAATCACATGAGAGTCCAGAATCCATAAAATAACAATTTGCCAGACACGCCTTCATGAACAATAACAAATTAGCGTAGATAACAGCAAGTTAAGGATCTTTTTTTCTTAAAGTGCGTTTTATTGTGAGACATGCGTTTCGTTTGGAGCAGCATACCTATCAAAAGATTTTCGCTTTGGTTTGGGATTTCATTTACTTTTGGACTGTTTGATTCTATTGCTAAATGTTGGGACTGATGGGCACTGAAATCTGGGGCGTATCTGATGGTTCACTGTTAAGTTTTATGTAGTTGAAAGAGTGTCTGGATTTCCACCCATCTGTTTATTGCGAGTCAAGGCAGCCGCTTTCATTCATTCATTGAATGTGCGCTGTGCTGTAAATACATGCAAACCTTATTGCGTAGCCAAGTAGCCTAAATTGAGTTAATTTTTAATTTTGCCTGATTTACTTTTTATTAAATTCGTAGGCTGGAATGCCTCGCGGCAACAATTGTGTTTAAATGTATACTGCTTCAGCCTTTGGCAAGCTACTCAGAAGGGGGCGGCAAGCGACTGGTAGCTTGAGAGCAACGTGTTGGAGACCCATGGTGTAGGACAACGACTTTTCATTGGCAACAGTATTAAACCAACCAACGATATAAAATATTAAGAAGAGCTCTTTTATTTCATTGAGTTAAATCGAAACAATGTCTTCTAGTGCTCATGGACTGATAGCCCTACTGGTAGGCAATATTACCCCGGCTTGTATTTTGGGGCCGGCCTTTATTTGTCCGAATCGCCTGGCTTCAAATAGAATCCACAATTTGAGGATTTACTGTAATCAGAAACGCCTGATAAGCCAACTTTAGCTTTTGGTCCCCTAAAATGCAGGGACTATGTATAAAATAGGATGTAATTCCTACACATATCACCCAATATGGATGGAAATGCCCTCACATTAACGCTGATAGTGTGCACTTTAACAACATTTCATTTCAAATCAAATGTGCTGGAGTACGGAGCCATAAGAACAGAAATTCTGTCACTGTCCGAATATTTATTGACTGCATTGTACTTAAATTACAAATATCCTGGCACAGCAATAGTTGAGGTGAATATAAAATATAGTCATGGTTGTTCTATAAGTGATGCTAATTATCACCTTTCTGAAAGAAAAGAAAAGCTGCTAGCGTGACTTAAATACAAGTACAATGTTCTGTACACAAATGCATTGCTCGGTGTTAAACTCTGTACGAAAGTGCTGAACTCAAAGGGAGATTTTTGAAGTAATTGCAGGCAAGCAGAGGAACTCAAGGCCTTTGACGCGTGGGTATTATGTGTATGAATCCTCTCAGTGTGTTTTGAATGCTTCAAGGCTTCTTTTTTAAATGTATAACTGTTTGAAATCCCAACTGGGTCTCCATCAAAATTCACCCAGGATTCAGCCATTTTACAGGGTTATGTTTGCAGTATTCCACATACTTCCTTTAGGCAGTCTTTGTGTAATAAAATGAATAACACTGAATTTTAGACATGGTGTCATGCATAGTTGAACTACATTCTACTGTAATTAAATGGCAAGTTTCCTCCAACCAACATCTCTTTTTACTTTGGTGAAATTGATTTTAGTCAACATAAGCACACCAATGTACAGAAAAGGGACTCGGTGGTCTCATTGGCTGAACAATTATTTAATTTAAGCAAGCGAATCAGAGTCATCATCATCATCATCACAGTTTTCTATAAGGAACCCATAAGAAAAGCCATCAGCGGTTAGGAGGCTTTAGACTTCGGCTTTAGCGAGTAATTGTTTTTGCCCAACTGAAAAAAAAAAACAGAACAGAACCCTGTGCCCTGATCCTAATCCCCAGAGGTGCTGGAGAGAGGGGAGAAAGGAGCGCGTTCTTGGCCTGTCCCCGCTGACTCTTTGGCGAGGCACATCCGCTCCGTCACATTGTCCCACGCACGGGCCCTCTGAGCAGGTCACCCCTCCCAGCTCCCACCACTGGCTTGTTAGGAACGAGTGCCACCTCTGCGCGCTCTCTCTCTCTCTCTCTCTCTCTCTCCTCCCTCACTCCCTCACTAATAGCAGGAGGTCAAGCGATTAGTCAAACAGAGAGCATGCTGGGTATTCCGGAATGATTAAACCACCGCTGCCAAGGAACGGTAATAAAAATAAAGGAGCGAGATGGTATATAACTTCTTTTTTTATATAAATGACATTCCTTAGGAATTATAGGAAGTGAAGACAAATTCACGTTTTTACACGGCTCACACAGTATTATTTGCGATGGGAGTCTTCATTTTGTTCGGTGCTTTCAGGACCTGAGGCTGAATTGCAGCAGGCACTGCAGAAATTAGGGTTAAGCAATGGCAGTGGTTTAGAAGGTAAGCCTTTTTCTGTGGTAGGACCTGTTTCATAGTGCACTGGCTGCACGGTTCAGTTTAACAGATTTACTGACTGTCACGCTGCAGTCCATTTACATTCTACATGCACATACTCACACACACCCTGCAGTATATCTCATTCACACACACGTTAGGTGCCATCACACACACATTCATACACCGTGAAAGCCCTGCTGTCCAACACACACACTCACTCTCATGCCAACACAAACCATACCATCTTCCTCTTTCTTTCTATGTTTCCTTGCAATACAGCTTTAAAAATGGGTTTGTAAAAAGGGCTGTGCTATGTTCGCCCTCTTCTCATCACTGGAGGGCACAACAAGGAGCCTACCTCATCATCTCTCTCATTAAAAATGCCTTTTGTTATTTCCTGTTGACGTCTAGATTGCTTGTTCTTTGGTTGCTTTGTTTCTCTAGATTGTTCCGGGCATTTTTAGGGCCATTAAAAATGTGCAGCCTCATTTGTGTCGTTTACAAGTTGTACGGTCGGTTGTATCGTTTTGAAGAGGTGTTCAATCACTTCATGTTTCCTTGGGAGGTTTGAAGACCATTCAATGCATATTTCATAAAGATAGCCGACCTCTGCTTTCTGCTAGGGTAAGATCATAAGATGGCTTGTTATAGGCTGAAATTGGCTCATAAAATGGGCCATGTTTATTTAGGTTCCTAGTGGAGATGCAGGGTGAAACATTGTCACATCTACAGAGGTAGGTTATCATTTCAAGGAATTCTTTAAGCATTTGGATTCATCATTTTGTCAACACGCTGCACGTTAGGAGGTGCCTAATGTAAGCACTGAAATATGAGCCTCATAGGTCTGTGATGCTGTGGCCTTATATCTCATATTGCTTCTGCCAGGGGATCTAGCTGCCTTTTTTCTGAAAAGGTCATCTTAGAAAGCCAGGTTTTACCTTCATGCAACACCTAACTGCCCTGTTCCTGATGTTGAAGTGGTGATTACCTGATCAAAATAATGGCAAAGGATTAAGAAAGTTTTTCTTTTCTTTTAAATCCATATTTGTTTGTTTTTCCTCCCCTCTCAGAATCGGCAAGGGCTTTCAAGGTGTCATGAAGAAGCACGGGTTCAAAGGCCAGCCCGCGTCTCACGGGCAGACCAAGACCCACAGAAGGCCGGGGGCTTCAGGCCCCGGGGGGGTGAGTGCACAGTCTGGGGCGGTCAAAGGGCGCCAATGTCACCTCTGAGGACTGGAGAGCTGAGCGAGCTGAGAATGTGCCGGAAACATCTGCTCATTTATCTCCCTGACAACGTGTAACCATGGCAACAAATTTACTCGTCCGCAAAAAGTCAGGCATCCGCACTCCACCATAAATGCGCGCATGCTGGCAGTCTTCCGGAGCTTTCCGAATAACGCTCTTCAGGAAACGTCAACTGTTGAGGCCACATCAATGAAGACACACTCTTTTGAGGAACTGCCTTCCATGTCATGTATATACTTGTCATATATGACCTGTAGAAACGGAGCTTTATTTCAGGTGTGGGCTGCTTGGAGAAAATCGCTTCATGTTCAGTTTCGCCCCGGGCCAATTCCAAGCTTTTCATTGTTTTGCCTGCAGCTGTTTGTATCCAAACATTCCAAGTCCCTGAATGAAATCTCATTAACATTTGAATATTTGAAACAAATGAAGCCAAAATTAGATCTGTTATTTCTGTCCCTAGTTTCTTCCTGTCAGAGAGACTACAGGGGCCAGTTTGCCCTTTACCGGTCTCAGGGAGCCTCACTTTTGAAATTGGGTCTTGGTTCTGTCTTGGGATTACCTTGGGAGACAAGCTGTGGTTTAACTTTTAAAATTAAGGTAGTTTAATTTTTTTTTGGATTAGTGGATGACTTGAAATTTAAAACATTTCTTAATTTTAATCTGGTTGTTAGTTGTACATTTTGATAAAGGCTGATCCAACGGGTTGCTCTGCCTATCAAATTCAGCAAATGAATTGATAATTGATATCTGATAATAATTAACAAAATAAATGAAATGCATATATTTTATGTGTTGGGTAAGTGAGTTGTTTTTACTCCATGTACTTGTGTTTGGTTTTGGAAATTAAACATATTTTACTTCCCCGACTATCCTCTCAACCTTCCCAAATTGAAAGTAGTCTTAATCAAGCAATCAAAACGGCAGCAATGAATATTCATAGCATCCAACAGGCGTGGTCACCATGCCGTATACCAGATCAAGGATGTACACAATTGAACCGTTATGAAATAGAAATAAATGAGTACATTCTCTCTCTGGCCTTGCTGGTCCAAATGGCAGAATACACATTCAGAGGATGGTATCTATTACTGAGAACAGTTTCTTTTGAAACAATGCCTTTTAAATGCGATTACAAACCACTTGCATGTTTAGTGGTGGCATTATCTGAAACGGCCTTTATAAATTAGGTTTTCTTACCGTTATTGTTTTTAAGATTGATGCTTCCTCTTGCATCCCCAACATGAAAAATGAAAAAGAAAGTTTTATTTGTCTTTGAGTGATGAATTGTTTAAGGTTGATAAACGTCGAAGATCTGGCTCATTCGTACTGTGTTTTATGCTTGTGAGGGTATGTGTTATGTGCGCTTGTGTGGGTATGTGTTTATGTGTGCTTGTGTGGGTGTGTTTATGTGTGGGTGTGTGGGTATGTGTTTATGTGCTCTTGCGTGGGTGTGGGGGTTTGTGATTATGTGCACTTGTGTGGGTATGTGTTTATGTGTGCTTGTGTGGGTATGTGTTTGTGTGCTTGTGTGGGTATGTGTTTATGTGTGCTTATGTGGGTGTGTGGGTATGTGTTTATGTGGGTGCGTGGGTATGTGTTTATGTGCTCTTGAGTGGGTGTGTGGGTTTGTGTTTATGTGCGCCTGTGTGGGTGTGTGGGTATGTGTGCTTGCGTGGGTATGTGTTTATCTGTGCTTGTGTGGGTGTGTGGGTATGTGTTTATGTGCGCTTGTGTGAGTGTGTGGGTATGTGTTTATGTGGTCTTGCGTGGGTGTGGGGGTTTGTGTTTATGTGCGCTTGTGTGGGTATGTGTTTATGTGTGCTTGTGTGGGTATGTGTTTATATGTGCTTATGTGGGTGTGTGGGTATGTGTTTATGTGGGTGTGTGGGTATGTGTTTATGTTGGTGTGTGGGTATGTGTTTATGTGCTCTTGAGTGGGTGTGTGGGTTTGTGTTTATGTGCGCCTGTGTGGGTGTGTGGGTATGTGTGCTTGCGTGGGTATGTGTTTATCTGTGCTTGTGTGGGTATGTGTTTATGTGCGCTTGTGTGAGTGTGTGGGTATGTGTTTATGTGTGCTTGCGTGGGTGTGTGGGTATGTGTTTATGTGTTCTTGTGTGGGTATGTGTTTATGTGTGCTTATGTGGGTGTGTGGGTATGTGTGTTTGTGGGTGTGTGGGTATTTGTTTATGTGCTCTTGCGTGGGTGTGTGGGTATTTGTTTATGTGCTCTTGCGTGGGTGTGTGGGTATTTGTTTATGTGCTCTTCCGTGGGTGTGTGGGTATGTGTTTATGTGTGCTTATCTGGGTGTGTGGGTATGTGTTTATGTGCGCGTGTGGGTGTCTGGGTATGTGTTTATGGACGCCTGTGTGGGTGTGTGTTTACGTGCTCCCATGTGGTAAATATTTAGTTGTTCAGCAGAGCGGCATGGGGTGTGTGTGAATAACGCAGGGCTGGCTGTCTCTTGCAGGATCCAGCCAAAGTCTGGAAGGGGAAGAAGATGCCGGGTCGGATGGGGAATGTTTTCAGCACCACCCACGGGCTGAAGGTACGGGAGCGTAAACGCTTCAGCACCGCCATGAAAAAACCACATCGATAGAGCTCCTGCCTCCAACGTCTGCACGCCACAGGCAGCAATGTAGCTCTGTGCAGAAAGGATGTACAAAACGAATGTACAGTGTGTTTCACTGTCATACAAATGCCCAGAACATAATACAAGACCCTGCTCGACAACATTAGGCAAACTCACAATTAGGCAATACGGCATTTGCACATCTCAGCCATTTGTATTATATCTTTGTGATTAATATACAGTGTACTACGGGCCAGATTTAAATACATAAAACTCCCAGCACTAAATACTGCCTGATGAGGGTATGTTGATGCGATTGCAGTTTGCCTGAAATTAACGTTGTATTTACTGAGGCTAGAGCTAATTACACAATCGGCGCATTGGATCTTGTGAATGAAGCAGAATTGCGAATGCAAAGTTAAAAACTCCTACCACTTAAGTGCACTTCCAGCTCTACAGTGAGCGCAGGTCGAAATGCGTACTGTGGGGGTAATTGTCGATTGACTTAATCCAGATGCAAGGTGCAATGTTGGAAGGCGCTTGAGTATTGCCGGGATGGAATGGGAATGTTATCTGGGAAGTTTAAGGTCATTTTCTATTTCTCCCAGAAGAGTAATTATTTCCATGGCTGGGTGTTTGTCACAGAAGACAGAATCCATGAGTTTCCTAGAATTTCCTAGTTTTTACTGCATTAGTTTTTTGACAAACACGATTACATGCACAAAGCTTATCAATGTATTTATTCATATTATTTACTATCGGCAATTGCCAAGTGACCTTTTGGAACTTTATGCACTTGTTACTGTTGCTACAGTTGAGCATGTTATTTCAAACCATTTCCCACTACTGTGGCCGTTATTGGTTAATTTAATACATTTATATTTTTAAGCACGTGATTTCTGCCTCTTTTCAGTTTTTCCTGATTTTGAACAACTTCATGAATAAGTTTGCTGAGGCTTCTTCGTAACTTTAGCCAATATGTTCTATTACAAATAGCAAGCCATAATTATCGCTAGGCTGCATTAATTCCTATTAATAATCTTCATTTATGCCTGCTCTTTAGAGGTGGAGACATTTTACACACCAACAGAATACATAGTCTGCAACACTTATAATGACTTTGCCTGCTATTTGAACAATCCTCCCTTAAGTACATATCTCCTAGATGACATACATATTGAGGTTCCCTGTGTGGCTTTTTGATACACAAGGCGCATGTTTCTAGGGCAGAATGCTTCATACCTACGTGTGAAAATCTTCGCAATGGGCTTAGTAAATCAGGCCCTATGTACACTTTATGAAGTAGACCTGTACACCAGCTTGTTAATGCAAATATTTAATCAGCCAATCATGTGGCTGCAACTAAATGCGTAAAAGCATGCAGATGTGGTCAAGAGGTTCAGCTGTTGTTCAGACCAATTGTCAGAAAATGGAAATATTGTCACAAGTAACAGTCTCTGGAGTTTGCAGAGAATGGTGTGAAAAACAAAAAACATCCAGTGAGCAGCACTTCTGTGGGCAAAAACACATTGTTAATGAGGCCTAGACTGAGAGGAAGGTGACAGTAATGCAAATAACCATGCATTGCAACAGTGGTATGTAGAAGAGAATCTCTGAGCACACAATGTGTCAAACCAAAGTGGACAGGCAGTTGAGTAATTGGCTATCACTGATACCTTATTGTGACGTGAGCTCATTTTCATTTCCTCAAGCTCACATAGTTCATTGCATAAGTCATTGACTTGGATACCGAAGTCTGAAGACAAAACTCCAGTGTCATTAAAAGCTATGTATAATGCCTTTTCATAATGAATCAAGCTATTCGGTTTGGTTACTGCCACTACATAAATAAGTAGGCACATCCAGAACTGAATGAAGTGAATTTTTCATTGAAGGATTTGGGCTTTGACTGGGAGGTTGAGTTAGGCTCAGCTATACCATTTAGGGCATTACCGAACCTGAATATGGTTCGGTGACAGTATTCAGGACAGTATTCACCTGATAATAATTTAATCATGGAAGGCTATCCAGCTATAGAAATGGATAAAAAAAGTGACAATGTTAGTCTATAACATGGCTCAGTATGTGTGTCTGCATCATTGTGTTTGTGTATTTTTCTTTGTCTGTGTGTCTTGTGTGGGTGGGTTACAGTGAATGTTTTGTTTTTAAATATTCCCACCAGGTTTGGAGAGTCAATACCAAACATAACGTGATTTATGTGAGCGGTTCAGTTCCCGGGCACAGGAACTGCTTAGTCAAGGTAAGACTCTGTTCCATTACACACTCGCGGTCCAGCATTCTCGCATCGAGCACCTGGAGCACTGTGCAATTGTAGAATATCTCCCCAAAGAAATGACAACAGAGCGGGTCACCTTGTCAATGCCCATTAATAATCATCCATCATGCATTATTCACCGTCCTTGGCACTTTACATTCAATGTTCAAACGCCTCATGGGTAAATATTGAGCTGTTAACATTATGCAGGGGCATTGGACTGAATTTAAATCTAAATTACATTATAACAGAGCTGCTGCCTCTTAATCATACCCGATTATTTCTCGGCCAGGTGATAAATATGACACTGTTCAGTACGTCTCCTGCAGGTTTTTTTTTTTTATTACTGATTAAAGTTAAATTTCTCGTATGAATACAAGGACCGTCTAATTGCCACCTTACGCTGAAGTAGTCGCTCAACATTCTCATTGTTGGTTGATGTCATACCGTCCTTTCCTCTCTCATTGGTCAGCTTGTTTCTGTTTGACCTTGTCTTGACCTCTGCATTTTATGACAGCAAATCCTGCACACAAAAAAAAAAGGATTTGAGTCTTATTATGAGACTTAAAATCTTACTTCTTTTTCTTTTTTTGCTAAATGAGGCAATATTTCTGCCATTGAGGTAAGACTTTTCACTCATTTTCGGATTTGCCAATAGGGTATGCAAATTTCACTTGTCAAGCAAACGGTACCATAAAACAAGTATTTTCTACTTGAGACAAAAAAAAAAAAAAGCTTAAGTCTTATTATTAACTAAAATAAACTAAACTAAAATGCCTATTAAGACATACATTTTCTGCAGGGTGTGACACGTCTGAGCATGTAGCATTGTGTCGAGCCTGGTCTTCAATGATTCAAAGGTCTTCTACTGAATAGCCAGGCAAAAAACCCTTGAAACAGTGTCTGATAAGTGCTTCATATTTTTGTTTTGCTTGCAAATAGCCATCAAAGATGGATAGAAAATTAATTGAAACAAGGTCTGTGTTAGCATTTTAATTACAAAAAATTGTTTACATTTAATATTGTGTAACCACCTTTGAGTTATGGTACTTAATCATTTTTGTTATATTTTCTTATTCAGCTGATGCTCTAATCCAAATATTGATATATATCGATTGAGTATGTATCTTGGCCTCCATCACAAATTACATTTTAATCTTGTAAATTAAATTGGGGGCGACGTTGGCTCAGGCGGTCAGAGCAGTTGTCTGGCAGGCAGAGGGTTGCCAGTTCAATTCCCACCCTGGGTGCGTCAAAGTGTCCCTGAGCAAGACACCTAACCCCCAAATGCTCCTGACGAGCTGGTTGGTGCCTTGCATAGCAGCCAATCGCCGTTGGTGTGTGAGTGTCTGTATGAATGGGTGAATGAGAAGCATCAATTGTACAGCGCTTTGGATAAAGGCGCTATATAAATGTCAGCCATTTACCATTTAAATTCAAAGAGCACACATTGTAAGACAGTGCCATCCTAAATCAACTGCATTTGTCATATTTTCAAGTGAAAGTATTACATACTTAAGTCTGGCAGTATGAAGCCATGTGTCTCGACTGATCGATTTATCTGGCAGGCCTGTTTCTGAGTCTTTTTCCCTGTCTGTGTGTCCTGCACACCAACTGTTTCCAGGCACAGCCCCTTTTAGTTTTTGTGGCCTGCAGGAAATGTGTGATGTCATAGAGTAGTTTCTTGAAAGTAATTTTGGTGCAGGAGTCAAAGCTAATCTACTGGGCCAGCTGTATCATCTTGCCCTCTGCTCCTCCCTGGTAGGCCCAATCTGCCCCCCAGGTGTGGATGTCAAGGGTAACACCTTCACAGCAGAGGGCGAAGACTGAAGGCTACTCTTCTCCAGTGGGGTGTTTTTTTTCGTTTGTATGTTGTGGATGCGTGGTTTATTTCTCCGGTGCGTTGGTATGAGAGCTCTCCTCACCTCATCACCTGGTAATAAGATGAACACGGCGTGCGTTCCGCCGCTCTCAGCGTCCCGATTTAGACCGCCCCGCCGCGGCACTTTTATGCCCGCCTCAGCGATTTTGAAGGACTTTGTCGCACGCATCATCGACCAGCGTCGGCGGGAAGCGATCGGAGGAGTCGCAAGCTCGTACACCCGTGTACCGTTACGGCCGAGCGGACCGCGGATGATCATCGTTTCCGTTTGAAGTCATCAGAGCGCTGAGTCAGGGCCCTGCTGAGATTGCAGTGTTTATTTCAGGGCTTGGATAACCGTCTGGTTCTTTCTTGTCCTGAAGAGATGGGGTGGCGAGGGCCAAATTTGCAAAATATATTCGCTTTCACGCTTTTTTTTTTGTTGCTTTAAACACCGTGGGACTAGTTTAACCCGCGAACCGTCATGTTTGAGGCTCTGCTGATGCTCTGTAAATGAGCCGTCGCTGTTGTCTAGCAAAGTCGAGTGAATGAATAATTGTCCCTGAACACCATTTCCGGATCTTGACTCTAGAGCAGAGGTCTTTGATGCCTTTCACTTGAGGACTGAGGTTGACTCTTTTCCTACTAAATAAAGAAAAAGTGCAGCTTTGCAACACAATATTAATTTACAACACAGTATTAACTCTTATCTCCAAGTCTTTTCCATAGCACTTCAGGACCATAAAGATTGAAATGGTTGAAATGGATAGCCTGTATTATCCCTGATACAGTGGGCCTTTCTTTTGCAGGACTAAATAGAGACCGTTTGTTATTGTTTCTCTCGTCCTACACTGGTGCCCGTGGTGTGGCTTGATGGCTTGATTACATTATTCCCTCGCACTGCCCCTTTACTGGCTTAGCATCACAAAAATGCAGATTTCTTAGTGAAACAAGATGAGATGAAAAACATACCCGAAGGCATTCCCTATTATTGATCTCCAACCATTAATATTCCTTTCAAATGAAGCCGACCTTATTCAGTCCGTAAGTAAGCAGGCAAAGTGAACTTCAGAGGTGATTAATTTCGAACTTCAAAGCCGACTTGGAGGCTGAGCCTTTGTGTGAGTCTGAATCAGACGGCTGAATTAAGCCCAGGTTTCAGTCGGTTAAGCTCCACTCCAGGATACTATATTGCGGGGACTTGTGACCGCACTGGAACAAACCGGTTTTGGCCGATTCTCTGAGTAAGCCTTCCCTCTGCTGTAATGCTGCTTCAGAAAGCTGGCGGATATTAGGTGCCGCGGTAATGCTGGGCACGTTTCTCCGTCTCGGAATCGGTCTGTAATCCCCACTCGCTCGCGCCTTCCAGTGGACCCCCAGATGGCTATCCGTGGCACCCCCCTCCTGGTAAACGCCTGACAGGGTTATGGCAGACATTGTGTGGATAAGCACTAATGGAATATGTCCATTCTTCTTGCGTGAATCGGGAACAATAACAAGCAAGGATTATGATGGGAGATTAAATGACACTGTTTTTTCATCCATTTTTGAGGTTCATATAAGGATTCTGTGAGGAGCACTTTGTTTACAAAAGGCTCTAGTCCTCTGAATTGTATCGTGTCATGGTAAATAACAGGGATGTCAACGCTACCATCCTGGATAGCTATAGTGTCTGCAGGTTTCAGTGGTTTTCATTCAACTAGCTGATTTAGACCTTGGAGACCCTGTTTGTGCACTCAAGCCAATCAGTGACTTAGAGGAAGCGCACAAGTGCAAAAATAGACAGAAAAACTAGCAGACACTGCAGTTTGTTAGTTTTTATGTCCCTGGTATACTTGACCCTTGGCACAACTCTGGTCCTCATGTTGACAAACGCCGATAATATACTCCAAAGGCAATCAGCTGAAACGCTGACTGTCCAATTACTTTTGGTCCCCTAAAATGGGAGGACTATGTGTAAAAGGGATGCAATTCCTACACGGGTCACCCGATATGGATGTATATACCCTCAAAGTAAAGGTGACAATCTGCACTTTAACCTCATTTAACAATAGTCATGGTTTCATTTCAAATCTGATGTGCTGTAGTACAGAGCGAAAAGGAACAGAAATCGGAACAGAAATACTTACAGACTGCACTGTCTTATTGATTGATTGACACATTTGCATGCTTTGTCAGCTTCAAACTTTTCATTTTAATATATTTAGTTTGTCAAGTTGATTTATATTAATACATTCTGCTGTCAATTTTCACTCTACCAACTACAATACCAATACTAAAATGCTGTAATAGAAATGCCTTTTTATTCAGTTTTTTCTGTCTGTGTGTGTGTGTGTGTGTGTGTGTGTGTGTGTGTGTGTGTGTGTGTGTGTGTGTGTGTGTGTGTGTGTGTGTGTGTGTGTGTGTGTGTGTGTGTATTTTGATTTGTGCTTATTCCATCCACTTTTGAACTTGTCAGGAAATGTGCAGATTGTCAAGTAATGAAAGGTAGCACCTGGTGAGCCCGGGATTGAAAATATTCTTGAAAAAATATTTTTTAAATGACTAATATGTAAAATACAGGTGCTGCTAGACATCTTTTACAGGCTGTCTGAAATAAGCTGCAAGGCTGCTTTGCACTTACAATCAGCAGTCGGTTGCACCTTATATGTTACAATAAAAAATATTTGTCATTTGACTGGTCCTCGCTTTTGCTTTGATAAGAAGTCACCTTATATGTGTTGTGAAAAGCATTCGAGTTTGGACTAGTTTAAACGCAGCCCCCAGGTTGCGATATTGTTCGTGTTATTCCTGCTGTGTCAGGTATGAGTGCAGTTCACACATTTATGCCTCCCGTGTTGTTCTGATGTTGTCGGGACGTTCGGATAACGTTGCTGCGATGTTCGTGTTGCTCGCTCACAGGTGAGAGACACCATTCTGCGCAAACACTTGGAGGCCATACAGAATCCCCCGTTCCCCACCTTCTTCGCCGACGGGGATGAAGAGCTCCCTGAGGACCTGTACGACGAGGACCTGTTCCAATTTGGGGAGCCCTCAGTCTCCTTGGCCTGAAAACTCGGCCGGCGTCTGGGACATGCAGACCATGTGACACCCGCATATCCTCTACTCGTCTTTGGCCCCTCGTCGCTATGGCGACCCACTTTTTAAATACAAAGACAAGGCTGTGAGCATGAGGACAGAGAACACGTAAAGTAGATTTCTGAGGAAGTTCTGTGCTCTTTGAAGTTACTGAAATACAATCCAAGCTTCATCTGGCATAGCTATTCACACAACAGAAGGACACCATGTATGTTTATTTATAAAGCAGAATGGTCATTAAAGTTGACGTATTTTGTGTCCGAGACTGTTTGTACATCAGAGTGATAACATTTCAGAAGCCTGTATGTAAAAATAATGTGTTAAAAGCCCAATTCACAAAGTGTGCTGACACCTGTCATGTTTGTAAAAAAAATAAAATTGCATGGTATGAATAAGCCATTAAGTCAATCTCATGTCATCTTTAATCTATGAAACAAAAATCTCTGCCTATGAAAGAAATTTGTCCATTACATTCTGGCTGGCTTTGCTGAAAGCCGCTGATATTAAGAAGTTTTGTGTTGTGAATAAAAATCAGGCAGTACAGAGAACTGGTACAGGGTCTTCAGAAGCAAGTTAGAAGTGGAAGCAGTTGAAACGAGGGTGTTCGATTCTCAGAAGACTTGTGGGTTCCAGGCCCAAGAGGGCCACTGCTACACTGCCCTCGAGAGAGGCATGTTTTCTAAAAATGTGTTGCTGCCGGTGGGGAGTTCCGTTACCCTTCCCCGAAATCAAACCCGATTGTATAATTCATCGGGACGTCTCCGGCATGAGCCTTCTTAATGAGGCAGTGATCTGGAGCAGCGCGGCAGCCGCGCTGACAGGAAGCCTCATATTGACTGGGAACAGTTTGACAGAGAGCCCCCCTGAACTGCCTGCCTGTCTGCCTAATGATAAGCCAGTCGCTCCACACAGTGTGCAGAGGCGGGGTAACTATACTCTCCCCCCTGCTGGCTGGAGCACCAAGATGAAAGTCAGGGGGTGGGGGTTTTTGTTCCTTTACTGTTTAGGAAACACTGTCCATTATTTCTGAGGACATGAACTGTAAACCTTGGTGGTCTGTAGTTTTATTTCCTGTTAGTGTCAGTTTCCCTTGTGCCAAGTGTCTGCATATAACACGGGTATGAAATTTGAAGGCTCATTTGTTTTGATATATACTGTGAAATTATGAGCACAAAAGATGAATAATGATACATGTAATATGCTGCTGTATGGCTCTACCCCTCTGTGCTGCTTCCTCTTTTTTCAAGAGCATCAACAAAGGCACAAAGGTAGTCTTGGTCCAGTAAGTATCTTTCATGCCCTCTTTAGTTCATATCTGAAGGCCTTGAACCTTCCGTCTGAGCATTTAAAATGCCCTCTTTACAAATCTTTTGGCTTTGTTAAGCCTTCTCCCCATGGAAGACCTGAGCTGACCCCATAGGATAGCGGAGGTTCTTCCAGCGAGCTTGAGAATAGGTGACCTTTATCTTCATAAACCGAATAAATCGTGCCATCAATTTTGTATGAGAAATGGCTCAGAGATTAAGGAGAATGGTACGCCGTCCAATCAGGATGCAGGGACCCCTCCCCTTTTCCCCCCCCAAAAAGGTCATGCGCATCAAGAGGCTCTGTGCTTCCTTATGTGCCGTGCAGTTCCGGAGAGTTCCAGCAGAGACGGGTTCTGTGCTGGAGTTTCCTCGTCCCCTGGTGAATGGGCGGAGGCTTCCTGGTGCTGCAGGAAGTGCTGTGAGATGCTGCCCTCGTTGCCCAGTCCCTTGTCAGTGATTCCACCCTCCTCCACACCACCCCTCCCTCGTTCCCAGGTATCCCTGTCCTCACTAAAATCTTCAATTTAATCTATTCGCTTGGTGGTAATTCCTGACTGTAAATCAGTCCCTCAATACAAAAAATAAATCAAATGTATTTGAAATTATTTTAAAGGGGTTACTGCTGTCTTTATACTGATTAAGGCAGTAGATTGCACAAAGCCAAAAAAAGAATTTGTGACTTTAAATAATTTTAACAGAAAAGTAGAAGCTGCTAATGAACGCCAACCCATGAAGAATTTTTGTAAAATATATGCACATAACTAATTGGTTGCACCACTTTAAATGGGAGTCTACATGTGAAATTGTAATTAGTTTAAACCCAGAAATCTCACAGGCCACTCAATCTGCATCTAATGGGACAGCTGAGATCTGTCAAATTTTAAGACTTTAAGATTTCCCCAGGGCTTCTTGACATTTCAGCGAGGTGCTGTTCAAGCGTCTCTCTGATAATGATAAAAAGTTGCTTGCATTATTAAGTACTTTGATCAAAGAACGTGGACATTTTCAAAAAAGTCTACAGAGGGAAAATGTAATTAGCAATATGACCTATGGGGACACATACGATTCTTCACCACAGGTGGCGATTCTGAAGTCTTCCAGAAGTATACATGGCATACAACCCATGGCATGCAGTCCCTTAAGTATCACCCCTTTTCTTAACAGCTTGAAAAGGACATACCAAAAATACATGCCTACTATTCTTGAACCTTTTTGACTACAGGCATATATCCTGATGTCCTCTGAAAGGTAACGCTTTTGGGGTTTGTTTTCCAAGAGTCAGAATTACTGTTAAGTATTACTAAATCAGTTACAGAAGCTCAAACACAGTGGAAGTAGAAGATTTTCTGTTTTTGAGTGGATACAGATTATTGTGGCGGTGCCTGGTGCACTTAGAAACACAATGGGGCCACAGCCAAAACATTGGACAAATCCCCTCTCAAATGTGATGGCAATATAATACTGGGGATCACGCCTTTACTATGCAACAGGATGACTGATACTGGTCAGAGAAGTTTTCACATGGGCTCTCCTTGTTCAAGAGAGCCTGTTCATAACGTACATAGGTAATAGCATTCATATGTACAAGCACTTTTGTAGATGTATGCAGCAGCGAAACAATGATAGTTCCTCTCGAGGAAAGTAAACAATGCATACTCTAGTGACTTTTCTCTGAGTTTGCACATTTTTGCATTATTATGCATTTGGTTTCTTGTATGGTTTGCACTTGCCATGAAAAGGACACTGACCTTGCCTTTTTTAACGCTTTCAAACAGTATATCCTGCATTGTTAAAGACAATTGCGAAAAAACCCAAGGAGTTAAAGTGTAGAACACATCACCATCTGTCAATACAATGTGTAGAGCCACAGAGTGCACTGAACACTGATCTATATTTCATCTGCCATTCTTGATTACATAATCAGCAACATTTACAGACTACATTACGCGTATATATCTGGTGAAAACATTTTTGCAGTGGTCTGATATAGGACTGAATTTGCATTAATGTGTTCAGCATTTTAGAAAATGAACTCCCTACTGCCAGAACATACGACCATGCAAATTCAGCTTGGTGAACGTGTTTTCATGGGGGTTCGGTGTGGAATTTCCCACATGATCTGCAACTTAACTCCCTTTATTTGGCATAATAATAGAAACTGCTTAGACTTGCTTCTGAGAAATTCCAATAAAATAGTTTTGGATAAGACGTATGGTTCAAGAGCATTTGGGAGAGCTCTCTAAATTTCCCTTGATATCTTTTTCCCCCAGGGTGTAGCAACCCTAATCTGTAATGCTAATATATCATGGATCGCTATTTGTTTTACCAGACAGAGGGCAACTGTGTGATATTTTATTTCACAAGCGCAGTATTCGGTGCAAAAAGAACAGCTTCAGTCCCTGCCTCTCAATATGGATTGTCCATACCTCCCGGACTCACTAGTGTTACACTCCAAAAATATAAAATTACGAGTTTTTTAGTCTTGTATTGAGACTTGTATCTGAATATTTTGCTAAATAAGATTTAATTATTACCAATGAGGTAAGACAGTTTGACTCTTTAAACATTTGCCTGTGGAATAAGAAAACTTTTTAGGCAAATCTCATCTCAAGATTTGTCAATCTAAAATCCTTGTCAAGACAGTCAGTTTTGCAGTGTAAGACTCAGATTCTCTATTCTCCTCACGCTTTCAGGCTTCTCAGCATTGTTTGTTGTCCAAGAAAAGAGTCCATAAGGAACCACATTAACTAGCATTTTCCCCCTTTCCCGGGTTCCTGTTATGTAACATTGTTTTGCATTCTGTCAAGCATCGTGAAGCTCTAAGGTGCTTATTAATGTATCCCATAATCACCATGATTACAACCTTGTGAGCTAGATGTTGCCTTTCCTCTATTTTGTGACTTGTAAAATACTGGGATGGTGATTAATTGCATGGTGTGTGCAATGTGACCTGTTTTCAAAATGAATGATGTCGTAACACGCCACTGCAATTAAGGTAAACAAGTCCAGCGCTTTTACAATTACTAACCTTCAAGTTGCTTGGCTGTTTCTGCTGTTATCAAGTGCAGTTTTATGTGTATGTGTGTATATGTTTGTATGTTTGCGTGAGAGAGAGAGAGAATGTTATACAAGCCATTACTGAGTCAAATCACGAAAGAAGAAAAGTATGCTTTAGGAATGAGTCCTTGAATTGTTTCTCACTGACTGACAGGGTAACTGTTGTAATAATGGAATTTTAGAACCAGAGTAAAAAAAATGCAGTACGCAGCAAAGTAGTTAATATAAGAAGTGCTTGTTCATGTTTTGCTTTTCTTAAAATTTCCATATAAAATGTTAATGGTCAGTTTTTTTTTGTAACTGTGCAATACAGCGGATTTGTATAACTTTGTTTCAGACATGGAAGGAGTACAGTTCTTGCTACTCTGTATCAGTGCAGTGCATAAAATGTTTTGTGCTAAGTATTCAGTAAATTTGGGGGAAATTGGAAGAGGAAATATGAAAATTGACTGTTCTGTAAAAAAACTTTGAAGCTGATTTCCACAAGGAAATGTTGACCTGTGAGTGAGAAAATATAGATGTATCATATGTTTATGATAAAAATCAATAGTACGATTTTTAGTCAGGCATTAATATTTCATGAAATCTTTTTAAAGTGCTCTTTTAGAGGTATTGATATCACTTTTAAGCAGCCAGACGATGAGAAATGAGTGTGCAGATGTACTTTTTTTTCCATGCATGGTGAAGACACCAAGCTGTTTGTGAAGAGAAAACCCTCAGGATGTGGAATTCCAGCAGTCCACCCGAGATGTCATCAATCAATTTCCAATTTAATAATTAGTCAATGATGCTGCCCGCCTTGCTAACCTCTTCTACAGAGTTTGTGCCTAAGATCATGTCTGCGTACACCCAGGTTCATTATGTACAAGTGCAACACACAAACTGAAAATATTATTGAAGCTTTTCATCCAGCTACCTGTGGGAAAGAACACAGCCTTATTTTCTCTGCTTCAAATAGGCAGGCAACACACTCTGCTGAAACCAACCAAGCCCTCTGCAAATAATAGGCAACAGTTATTAATTGCAGAATATTCACAGTAATAACCTGCTTATCATCGACCAACATAATCATCACAATGTATACAATCATAGTATTATTAAATAAACATCTGCGAGCCATACACTGTACTTTATTTCCTTAGATTCTGAATGAATGCTGGTGACCCACATTGATACATATTTCTGCATGTTGATGTCTGACAAGAAGCTGCTTTGATGTGCCCTGAAGCACAAACCTAATTGTGCATTCATAACTTGTGCTGGGATTGAGGTTGAGACAGGGTCAAATCGTTGAAGGGTTCTTATTTGAAACATCTTTATTCTAAATATCACTCAGCTCATTGATAATAGCTAGCTAGTGTAATCCCAGCACACTCAGGATATGTGTAGTTCGAGGCCTATGTAGGGAATCACATATGATATATGTGGGGGGATGAGGGGTTCAAAGTTCAATATTTCAAACTTTCTGTTTGATCATTGGACCATGCAATATAGGCCATGGAATGCTTAGAAAAACCACAAATTGCTTCACTGAAATTACTTCCATAATGAAATTAGTTGAGTTTCTCAGGATAATCTTCACTCAAATATGAACTGTAATGAATATTTCTCTGGCAATTAAATTGTTCCCCATTTCTAATTTTGCTCATTTTAGAATGCACACTGTATTGAGCTGGTGCTGGCAGACAAGGAACAGAGAACAGCCAACAAGAGGAGTCAGTATTGTACTGCCCTGAGCCATTCCTCCAGGAGTGGTCAGTTCTGTTTCATCCCACTGCACTCCCAGTCACACGTGGCACAGGAAGGGTCAGGACTCACATAACTGAACTGCGAATGTGTGCTTTACATGGTTACTCCACCAAACAACCCTCAATACAGTGAGGGTGGGAACGCCAGTTATTATTTAGAGGCAGCATTGGAAAAGTTTGATCGGAAAGTGCCTTTTCCATGGCTTCTACATAGAATGGAAAACTGTCCTCATCCCTGGTGTAATACTGACCTTTGTGAGGTGAGAAAAATATAATTGCAGCGACTCGCTACAAGCATCAAATGGCCTGTCAGGTACAACCGGTTTAAACTGGAAGCAGCATGTTTACACGGCTCTGAGTTTACGGTTGAGAAGCACAACGGGAAAGCACCTCAGTAAGCTCTGCTGATTTGCCCCTGGTTATACTTCTCCTCTCTGCATCACTTCCACAGCTCCGGCTGCTCCCACCATGCAGCGATTCCAGAGTGAAGGGAAGCTTCGCTGTGCAATAAACTGGAGGCCTCTGCAGCTGCATTAAATAAAGCTATTTAGGCTTCCAACCACGTCGTACTGGAATCCTATTGCTTTGGCAGAAATAATTTTTTTTCTTTTTTTTCTCTGATTAAAGTATCTATAGTGCAGAAATCCTAGAGAAACAATATTCAGCAAGTGGGCTGATACGTAAATAGATTAATCAAACTAAAGACTTATGGCATCTGGATTCTCAGGATGATGTCTGTGAAGTCATGTAATTGACTGATGGAAATGATTAATAGTGACTAATAACATTTTATCATAGGTAATGACAACCCCTCTTTGTTTTCTAACACACTACATTAGGGGGTGGCTTAGTGGATAGTTTTTGGAAACACAAGGATGTTATTTCAAGTCCCAAAGCTGCTGTTTCCAAGACCTGCACAGTCAGCTAACAAGAAACTGTCACTACACTCAGGATATTTTTTATGATCCCAAACATGGAAATACAATTGCCACACTAACTATTTTGTTGGAAGCTTGAGCTTAATGTCCTTTTTTCATTAACATGTCAAAAAGTCATGGCCAAGCACAAAATTAGCCATAACTTACCAACTGCCTGAGGTATTAGCCAAGCTCATCTTCATCCTGAACTCACCTCACTCCTGCCACTCGTTTGATCACCCCGGATGCCAGTTGAAATGAAATTCAAACACTCACTTACTCCCATGGTAAATCAATCGTTTCATCCACCTTTCACTTGCTTTAGTAATTATCCCCCTGTACTGTGCGTCAAAGTTTTACATCATAACTGAGAGTCGAGCTCGTTCAGATGGTCCATAAACTCCCCTTCTCTCCCCTTGCCTTTCTCTGATCTGTGGGTAGTTTGTTTGCCAAGTTCCACCGCTAATGAGTGCAAGGTATGAATAAGAAATGAAAGGTTATTGCTACACTCAATTTATAATTTGAGAATTATGTAAAGTTTTTGTTTTTATACACATTTCAGGCTGACTGCGACATGTCTTATTTCTGAGCGACTTCACCCAGAAGCTACGAAGTGAGGAGCGCCGATCCTCAAAGGCCTGTTCCATCTCAGGCCGCTGCTTCCTCGTCGTTATTTTGAATTGCTCGCCTGCAGGTGCTTACGCTGAACAAGCACAGCGCTAACACTGCCGAGTTATGAGCGCACCGTTTCCTGTTAGCGCTCTTTGTTTTCCTCCCCGCCTCCCCACAGAGTGGGAGAGGGAGCGTATTACAGCCCTGCTGGGGGCAGTGGGTGAGTATCCTGAGCCGGGAGTGCTCATGGTGAGCCTGTTTTCGGCTTTGTGGGCTGCACCTCTGGACTAGCCGAGTCCCTGACAGAGATGGTAGAGGCTGGAAAATCTTCACCATTTTCCTGCCATAAAAAGTGGACACTAGGGGGTACTCTGCAGACTGAAGACTTTTTGTTGTTTTTGACACATCCAGCAGCTCCAACTTTATTGGTGCTGTTAATGTTTACAGGGTACAAGTGAAACTATAGCTGCTGTTTGAGCCTGATGATTTTTAATGTTCATAGATTTTTCTCTTGTCTCATAGCATCAATGGGATGGGGCTGCACCCTCCAATGTGTGAAAACATATGATCTGGTCATGTGATTATGACATGATTTACCAGTCATTGATTGACCCATTTAATATTAATTCGTAATTCACAATTTTCAAATACTTTTATAGATGTATCCAAA
The DNA here is from genome assembly GCF_963514075.1 of Conger conger. Lineage (NCBI taxonomy): Eukaryota > Metazoa > Chordata > Actinopteri > Anguilliformes > Congridae > Conger > Conger conger. The sequence continues at coordinate 19,187,152 of NC_083768.1, forward strand.
ATTGTATATCATTTTTCAAGTGAAGCAACAGTTTCAAACATTCATACAGAACATGAATATACTACTGCGAACATTGACATTTAAACATGCTTACTGAAAACATACAGTAAACATAGTATGTATCTGAAGTATTTAATATTAATATTAATACTAACCCCTAACAAAGCAGATCTCGTTCAGAAGCTAGAGATCATCTCAATGAGCTGCTAATTAGTAGAATCAGATGAGTCAAATTAGGGTTGAAATTAAAACCTGCAGGACAATAGATCTCTAGGGCCAGGGCTGGGCAACCCAGATTTTTTTCAACCCTGAAAGTGTATCATAACATATCACAACTGTCAGTGTTCACAGAAGCGTGTTGTAATAGGTCCAATAACGGGACCATTTAAAAGATGGATGTAAGCATGAAAGCGCAATCAAATCAAAATGGCTGTTGATCGATCCTAACAATATCTCAAAACATTAGCAAATATGTCACTATACAGTATCTGCCAGTGTTGATACTTTACTATCCCTTTCTTCCAGAACCTGGAATTGAACAGGCATTGGCTATCCCATGCCCCATTTAACATGAGGTAATAACTGTCTGACTCTGAATACCAGTATGAGATTGAAATGCACCTCTACTGAGTTTGGAATGAAAAAAAAACATAGATTAACAGTTGGACTGAATCACCCTTTAAATGGCACTTGGAAAATATTCCTTTTCATGATAATGTCAATGTGATATCCACTTCAGACTTTGACCTGTATTTTGCATCCTCATATGTATTAGAAGAATTACAAGTCCAATCACAACACAATATATCAATGTAAGAATCAGGATAAATCACAAATCACCTAACCCATAACTGCAATGAAAGCATGTAGGTTGTATCAATCCAAGCTGTGTGTTTTTTTCAACTTATTTTGCTCCTCACATTATTGAGGAAACAGTGCTCTGCATGTACTGTATATTCCAGAAAACATGGTACACATAGAAAATGCTAGAAAGACAGTGATCCTCCAGCTTATTCCAGAATTATGTGTTCTTTATGGTGTACATCACATTAGCTTGACGCTAATGCCACCATCAGGGAAATGCTTGGTAAATGAGGGTATTGCAGCATCAAAGCATTGTCAGAAGGTTGTTTGGAAGACAAATGCAGAGTTTCTCATTCTCCTTGCACCCTAAAACACCTTCCTAGTGCAAACCTCTCTGTTATCACCACATAATATGGTCTCTGCTCAGCTGTACATCCTGTTCAGTAGAATGTTAGCCTCATAGGCATCTTGGTGTAGATTAGCTCCAACTGGTGTTGTGTGTCACACAGCTGCCTGACCTTCTGCAGCAGGGAGAATCAAAGTGATTTGATGCTGAGTCATCAATTCACTTCCTCCTGCGTGACGTGCGTAATGGCATTCCATTTATTGCCACCTTAACTTATAGCACATCCAAAATAAAAAGTTTAAGGGGCCGTTTTGGAGATGTTTTGCTGTCAGTGGTCTAGGGGCACCAATGGCACAAGTACCAGGAAATCTTGGCATAAAATCTGGTTGCCTCTGCTTGGAGGCTGAGACTTGGTCATAACCCCTTAAGTATCACCCTTTTGCTTCACACAAGCTTGAAAATGACACAACCAAAATTGAAATGGTTACGGTTCTTGAACCCTTGTGACTACAGGAGTTAGAGAATCACTCTAAAGAAATACTAAAACAAAGTTACAGAAGCACAAACAGTGGAAATGGAAGATTTTTATCTCACTGAAAAGTTTTTTCAATGACACCACAGCCAAAACTCTGGATAAATACCCTTCCAAATTTGATTACAATATCCTCAGAAATGAGAAATCTGCATAGTTTTTCCTAAGTTATGTCTAGGCAGTTTTCCAAAAAGGACACATGGAAACAAAATGATATTTTGGGTCTTGTGACATGTAAAATACTGTACTTTTCTTACTAGTATACAACACTTTTTATCCTGAAAAGAAAATGCTGTGTTATTTTATGCAAACCTAACAAACTATACAACTAATACATCGTCCCAAGGATATCAATTTTCTGCATGGAGGAATGGTCAAAAATCCCTCCAAATGTGTTCTCTAACCTTGGCTGTCAGCTTTGCCAGGGGTGTTTGCACAAAATATTATACCAGGGGTACTAATAATTGTGGAACCTATTTTTGTGGGAAATTTTTTTATTTGAAAACTGACTTTGCTTGAATCCATTGAATCGTTAAAAAAAGAACACTGCTTTATGTTGGAAAATAAAGCTTATTTCTATAACTGTACTAGTGCATGTGTATTTTTTGTGCATATTTATCAAGGGTGCCAATAAATCTGAAGCCGACTGTATGTCGTACACACTAGTGATGAGCAGAACAAAGCTTTTCGAAGCAATGAGACTGTTCAGCCGATTCTGGTGTCGTGAAGCATTTGACACCTGTCTCTCTAGCGACATCTCCTGGTCAATAAATATTCCTGTCAATACTCTACTGCTGCCTCACCTATTTCTATATGAGCCATATTACAAGAGTGCCATTCACACACCACCCAAAATGACGGCCGTTACTGTGACGTAATAAAGTTTTGGTTCATGTGATTTGAGGCAAGCCTTGGAGCAGTGCTTTGTTTGAAAACAACAGTGATTTGAAAGCTGAAAAGGGGGCGTCACATCCCTACTATATACCTTTGAGATACACCTCAGCCATTTTAAATCCAAAGGGCCACTGCACATTAATCGAGGTGGAGAGAGAGAGGGAATAATGATGTCATATATGCTGAAGAATTATCAGTTTGAGGAAGTCTTTTTGGAAATTCAGCAAAGACACCAGGGGACTCCCTGCTCTTTTGTTCTATGTATCTTTAATGATCCCAGTGAGTAAGAACATCAGTGTGACATCTTATCTGGCTTTTTCAGCTTCACCGTGTCCATGTGATTTCACAGCAGCATTGCTCCTCTGCTTAGAGCAGAAGGAAACTGCCCCCTACTGGCCAACCAGCACTGCTTCCAGCTGCAAATTCATTGTTTCTATTCTCCATGGGTGATATTGCTTCGAGGTAAATGGATACAAATGAACTACCATATGCAATTTAGCAAGGCAGGCTGCAATTGCTGGAAAGATAATGTCATTATTTCTCTACTATTTGCTTTTACCTCCAAGGGAAACCCGGTTTTTAACTTTGACTCGGCTGCTATAATTGCTGGGACAAATATGAAACGCATACATTCAAAGTGAAGATGTGTGTTGTACTTTAAAGTCCATTTCTCTGAATCTTTATGTACACTGTCCCTTCAACAGCTTAAATTGCCATGTTCAATTTCTATTCTGTGTGGCGCTTCTTTCTACTTTGCAACCAGCACAAAATAATGAATCTACTTTCTAAAGTTTCACAGAATGACTCTAATGGAAACACGGCTGCTGAGATAGATCTCTTATCTGCCCCACCAAGAGAAGCTTTATCTCATATTCATGGGTCTTTTCACTGAGCAGGGGACTATCACAGTGATGGATAGCCCATATTCTATTAATAAATATTTTACACTGCGCTACTCAGGTAAGCTTGGCTGCAGAATGAAACAGGCATTCTCATAACCGGGGCGGACCAACAATAATCTGTAGAGTCAGCACACCCAGATTATTAACATAAAGCTCAGGAGAGCCCCCACATGCTGACTGCACGGATGGAATTAAGAGGTACAGTCAGTATTCACGCTGCAAGCCCCTGTTGTTTATTCCTTACAAGCACATTTCTATCACCAGTTACAATATGGGCTGCAACCCTACAGTACATAGAAAAATACAACCTTTTCACATGTATTATTTCGGACTAGAAAATGAACGGTGAGTTTGATTGGATTTGATATATTTTGTTGGTATCAATTCAAAATTGATAAGACCATATTGTGAGAATCTTCACGGACTGATACAGCAGGTGGAAATCTAATAAGATCCGTGAACTGTAATGGCACCTGTTCAGAAATTCCGCAGGGGGTCAGAGTTCAGAGGTCTAGATGCCCTCTGCCCTTTCCTTCAAGCACGGTGTCCCGGTCTCTACGGAAGTACAGAACCCTGCCGGGCTTTGTCAGGCTCTCAGTGGGCCCTGGATCAAGTGCACAGGCCCCCCAGCACGTCCGCCCCTCCAGCCTGTCAGCAGCTTCCAAGGGCACAGCACACACACTTCACCTCCGTAAGCAGAGCGGAGTTTAGATTCAGAGACGAGGGACGACCTTGTGGCCTCGGCCAGCTCTACTGTACTGGTGAGGACTCCATCGATCAGTGTGAAGCAGAGAAAGCCACACTCCGCACAGGAGGCATTCATCAAGCGCTCCGACGTCTGTCAAAATCCTGTCGAGGAGCCACATTTTCAAATTATCACTGACATGATTAGCTTCGCCGTCCTTGGGTATGAATAGGTACTACGAGAGAGGTGATGTGTCAACCTTTCTGGAGTTTTTGTGTATTTATTTATTTATTTATTTAGAAAAATGCTTCCAAGAGACAGTAATGATAGCATTCAGTTTACTTCTTCCCACAATAAAAAACATGTTTGAGAAAATATTATGAAATAATCTATAAACATTATTGCAGTGAAAGATCCCAGCTGATCTTTTTCTCTGAACTGTCTGTAGGTCTCTTTTGGACATGTCAGTGTCCGCAGGACTGAGGGCACTGGCCTGTCAAGACTTGACAAATGGCCATGGATTGAGTTTAGATAATGGTTAGTATGCTATGACATATTATTAGCCAGCACATTGAGAGTGCATTCGCTAAGAGGCTAGGCTAATTACTTTCTTTTTTATTTTGGAAAGGGAGGAACTGTTCATGCATTCTGAGTACTGTTCATTGTGTGTTGGATTTACCTGGACCTTTACCTGGCTCATCAGCACTCAAACCCCCAAATCCAATACAGATGCACAAAACTGTTGGCTATACACCCCTAGTGCCAAAGTCAAACATTTTTAGCTTTTTACCTTGTAGGAGATAGATGGACATGTTGAAGGTTTACAAGTGAAAGCCTGGCTGGGTCTAGTCCAGTCTCACATATTGCGATTGCAATTAAATCAAATGACTTGGAGTTTCTAAAGGAAATGACTGCATTCACGAGTACTGTTCATATCAGTGTTCTGCTCATTCTGAATACATTTCTCTGCATCCTGCCACTAAGTGGATTATGGCAGGATGTATTATTATCTATTTTTTAGAATCCATATGCAAGGAAAGCACTCGGCTTAATTTTCAGTTTATTAACGGAACAAAAAGGATTACAGAAATATCATATTCTCGGGGGCTGTGCTCTTACTCACCACGAATGCTTACAATGTTAAAGTCGACTCAAAATATGTCCCACTGTTTGATAAACATAGCACAGTCTTACCAGGGGTGAGCGAGAAAATAATTAAATTAACTTCTGTCCAGATTGCAGTTATGCAAAATGTGGGACTGAGGAATACAGTGTATGTGTGCTCTTTCCTCCACTGCGGAGGACATGAGAATGACAGAACTGGCCTGCCTCTGGGTCACAGTCATGCTGCCTAACAGAATAGAACTGAAGGCATTGCTTACAGTGGTGCCAACAGGGATTTTGGGCCCCACCACCACAATTTTTTTAATTGAGGGCCCCTGTCAGTCAGGGCTCTTTGAATCATCCTAACCTTCCCCCTCTTGCATGAACCATTCCAACCAAAAAAAACAGCTCAGTGCAACCACATTCTCACTGAAACAGTACGTTACATTGATAGCAGCAGAGCTGGCTGTTGCAAGTTTAGTTTAAACCACTACCCCAGGTTTTTGAAGCTCTACTCCAAATGAAGTGGGAGGCTTGCGGGAATGGATACTGTCCTTTCAGGCAAAGATAACTGCCCTGACACCCCACTATGGACCGTCGTCATGCTACCCTCGTTCTAAATGCGGAAGCGTGACCCTCAACTTATACGACCCAGAAAAGTCACGATCAGTCAGCGGGATGGGGATTCCATTGCTGTATCAACAGATGTCCGTTGGGGCTATGTAATGGGCCTGGCAGACTGGGTGGATGGGAAGGGAACACATTACGGGCCACGATGCGTCTCCCATATTTTCTTTGAGAGTGCGATGTGGAGGACATGGTCTGGTGCGTGGAGAGAATTGTGAAAATCTACTTTTTGTGAGCATCCCCAGATAAAGTAATCCCGTATGTCACTTTCACACATTTTTAAGTTGTGTGGAAGTACTCTCATTTCACTTTTCCTCTAATAGTCATATTTGCTAGTGCGTGATAAAGTGTCTCATAATGTACAGTACTTGCAACAAACTGGATTCATAAATGCACCATTTAGTGAATTCATATCTATGGGTCTGTAGCTGTATAACATTGGGTTTATAGTAGCCTGCCTCCGTATTAGTAGCATTATGTTATGTGGCCATCTCTCCCGTTAAGCATTCCTCATATTCATGAGAAGAAACAAAACTGTGAACCATTTAGCATCATTGGTAGCATGCTCGATGGAACCTCTCATGTTGTCGTAGCATGGAGCCTGGATTTATCATCAGCTAGACCTGGAGCCCAGCATGTGAACGGGCCTTTGCATGTGAGAAGGAAAATAAAAGTGACGGCCAGTTCACAAATCTTTGAAATGAACCAACCAACGTAACGCCGTTAGCAGTCAATGCACATTTTCTGTAATACCAAAGCCAGCTGTAATGAAAGTGATAAAATGACCATAAAAAGACCATAACCTGTATCATGTGTTTCATTTATTTATTTTCATTTTTTAGGCATTTCCTTAATTACATTCATGGATGCTTTATTACCTAACAACATATATCCACGATGGCAATATCTTTGTTTTCTCTTTTTTGAGTCAATGAAAAAGGAATGAGAGAGAGAGACCGTGACCAAGACAGAGAGAGAGAGAGAGAGACAGAGACCGGGGAGAGAGAGAGAGAGAGAGAGAGAGAGAGAGAGAGAGAGAGAGAAAGAGAGAGAGAGAGAGAGAGAGAGAGAGAGAGAGAGAGAGAGAGAGAGAGAGAGCTTTACGAGAATCACAGAATGCTTTACACAACAAGAGCTGTCTTTTCATTTCAGCTACAGCATTAGAATGGTCTCTTGAGAGGCAATATAAAAAAAACTGGGACAGGCTAAATGAAAACAGGAGTTTTTGCCTTTATTTCTTCCTAAACTATATTCGGCAAGATAACTTGAAAGAGTAAACTTGAAATTTTGCGCATCTGTGTGACTTTGTGTTCAGACAGTTGAACAGAAATAGGCAATGACAATTTAAGGTCAAATGCATTCCAGTTTTCTTCTCAAATACTGTGTGAATTAAGACTATACAAAACACCGGTTTTTGCCCGTCTCTGTGGCTTCTTCCATTTTTCAGACAAAATGGTGGAGCTGTGGGACTTCGGGAGAACTGCTTGTTTCAGACAGCTACAGTGCAGTCCATTCTCTGTCAGACCCAGTCAGATTAAGGTCATTTTCTAAAATGAAAATGAAAAGAAGTAAGATTGTGGTCGTAGCAGTGAGCTGTAAACAAGCCTCTCATCAGCACACAGTGTTTGTCAGAGAAAGCCTTCAGCTGCCCGAGCACTCTTGGTGCACTGTGTCAGGCAAGGCCCTGGCCATTCTTAAACTTTCAGGCTGTCACAGAGAGCCTCTTGGGATGCCGCTGGTAATTGGACTGTGTGTGTCCAATAGGGCTAGAGCTGATAACCTGTCCCTTGCCAAAGCAGAGCTAGACAAGCATGAGTGCTTTGTATAATTGACTTATATTAAGGATAATTGACACTTTCACCGCGATTGATCGAGAATGGCCAACAGCATCAGTAACAAACAAACCAAGGAACCAAAGTAGCTGAGCATTATTTGTCACACATTGTCTCACAGAATTATAAACTGAAGCACTAAAAACTCTTTTGAGTTCATATTTTTGGCATTTAGTATAACACCCAAGAATACAGTCCAGTAAGTTGGTTTTAATAGCTACATTACTTAATAACAATGAAATCATTATAAAAATGGCATTTATTTAGTCACTAAATATGAATTAATATAAAATCAAGGTGTACTTCAGGGTTCCTTATTCAGATTAGGTTGAGGTTTCTCCAGCCACTTTTGGCAAATTGTAAAAATTGGTTTTTTATAATGCATTAAAACTGTGCATTAAACTCACTATAACTCAGGTAGCATATTCTAAAGTGTACCTGTTGGTTAGTTTCTCCTCCACAGGCTTTCAGTTTCAGATTGCTATTTGTATCTATGAAAATGCTCAGCTGAACAATAATATAAAAATCTGTTCAGACCCACAGCAGTTTATTACCTTCAAAGCCACAACCATTCTTTGATTATGCAGTAAGTTCAAAATCAATAGACATTTGTTCCTTGGTTAGGTTCTGAAGCTTATATCTGTCTTCTTTAATTATTCCAATAGCACAGAGCCTTGAGATGCTGACTGCCCTGCCTCTTGGCTGGAACCAGATCCTAGCCCTGCCTTAGCCCTGCCTTTCCCTTTCTCTGTCCACCATTTTGCCCTGCAGCAAAATGCTTGTTTCACTGTTCTCCTACACTTCAGTCAAAAGCTGGGACTAGCTGACAGACTGCCAGCTGTGACTAAACTGCACTGTCATGTGACCAGTCACATCTGTGATCATTACTAAATGTCGGCATCTACAGAGAGCCCCCTTATCAGTCACACGCTTCAAAGGAAAAGCTGGTCTTTGTGCAGTTATGTGTGGAGCAGCTGGAAGTTTCCATGGCAGCTGAAAACAGAGACCAGACTGCTGGTCCACTGCCGTTAACAGCAGGCTTGATTTTTTTTTATTATTGTTATCTTGCTACACAAGAACATCAAGCTAGAGGCCACAGCATTGTAAATAGTCATGACATAAGCAATCCATAATCCTGCTTGCTAACGTGTATGTAAATGATACCACTGTATATGCATTGAAGCAATGAAGCTCTGCAACTACTCAGCATTATCTCCAACTCAGGGTCATTTAAATGATGTGAATACACAATGAGACAACCGTTTTAACTGATGAGCGAAATTACCCACCTAATAATGACCCCAGGGTTTTTATAAACAAGTCAGCATTTTCAGACACGTTCTAGAAAGGTAAACTAATTGATTTTAATTTGCAATGTTAATATGTTACTGGAACTGCTAATGAAAAAGAGCCAGTTTGCATATTGCCTGACAGTTCTTTTTCGGAGAGCTGTGCTCTGTGTACAGCAGTCCCATAGGTGAGATTAGGTGAGCTACTTTATGGGTAGGACCTTGGGTCAAATTGATAAACTTTCCACTGTACCGGTGTCAGTGTGCACAGTTATGGAAGCAATTATAAATGTATACATAATTGTATATATATAAAGTTCCCTCCAGAATATTGGCACCCTCCATTAATGCGATCGAAAAATGCTGGATAACATTCACTTCATTGTTTATTAAAGGCATACTATGCAGGATTTTCACCTTGAAAATATTATGAAACAAACATACTCAGTTATTACTACGATACACTGGTTAAGATTGGCTACTACAGTGGTGAGCTGGGTTTCAGTGGCGAACCATTAATCAAGCTTTCATTAACATTAATTAGTTGATGCATTATAAGCTAACTAAATTCAGTTTTGTATGTCAGCTGGCTGGCTGTGATAACAAGGTTCCCAGGGCCTTGGGAACTAAAGCATCACAGATGTACCACCATACTTCACAGTAGGGATTAGGTTCCTAGATTAGGACCATATGTCTATTTATGCAAGACCAAAAAACAATGTTTTTGGTTTTATCTGACCATAACTATTTCTGGCAGGCCTTCCAAATACAGTAACTTGTTGACATAGAAGTGATGTTTAATTGTAGTTCTGGATACTTGGTGACTCTGGGATGGAACTATCTTCTGCAATTATCCAACTGTGATCCTTGGAGAAACTTTTGCCTCAGAAACTATTCTCCTCACTGTCCATGAGGGTGAAATATACTTGTATCCTCTTAGGTAGGTTCACGACAGCTCCATGTTCAAAACTTGTTACTTATTGCCATAAATGGGCATTTTCAGATACAAGACCTTACTGTAATACTCATTGCCTGATTCATGACGGTCAACAACCTTTTATTATCATTATTATTATTATTATTATTATTATTATTATTATTATTATTAGTAGTAGTAGTAGTAGTAGTAGTAGTAGTAGTTGTTGATGTATTATAATAGACAGCTTTTACAATAATAATAAAAATACTCATATTTAATTTTCTCTGTCAATCAGGCTATGATATACTATGCCATACTGGGCTGCAAGAGGTCTTGTGTGTCCTTCTAAGAGGACTGATCTTTTCTGCCTTTTTTTTTCATTCAATTGCGCAAAACTATGAATTATGTTTAGTAATGAACAATTAATTGTATTTTAATTAACAAATATGTATGCCAATATATGAGAAAGTGCATTTTTGTTTCTACCTCATCAGTTGTATAGTGACTCTATGTGACCTGCTCTATCATAATCAGTTGTTAAGTCGCAACGGCCAATTTCACATAAATCGTTCATTTAATTGTTAGGCTTTTAGAACAATATATTGGCTTTCATAACCTGCTTGTCTTGATGCCAAATTCTGTTTTTACGTTTTTTGTCAAGCTGAAAGTAGCTAACACCAGAGTTGTTTGGGGGCTAGCTAGTCACTTTGAAGCCTGGCACTAAAAATGGAATGGGACACAACTCCCTTGATGGAGTAGAGCAATAATGTTGGCATCATTAGAAAGCTTACATTGTCCTCTTTCTAAAGTATAGTTTGGGGTCAATATGACTGATAGAGCAAGTCACATATTTGTTGTTCTTTCGGTAACTGTGTTTCCAATTGCAGGACTATGGTCCCTGAGCCTGTAATTGGTAAGGATCGGTCACTGTTTTATATTTAAATGCTTCATTGGCATGACATATTTTCCAATACATAGCAGCAAAGCGTTAAACGCAAAGATAGTATTAACAAAGACAATAAACATATTAACAGTACAAAGATTACAATGAAGCAAACATAGAATATACAAATATTGATAATGTTACTGCTTATGTAATTCTAACAAATTATATAATTATAATGCTATATAGTAATCATAATTGCAAATAAACATATATATGTATATAATCAAATTATGTGATATATGTGCCTTTATTGGTGGGGGATAGGGGTCACTGCTGTCCCTCAGGCTGTGGCAGGTAGCTACCTATTGTGCTGCCAAATGTGCACAGCTCCTTTCCTCTCCAAGGAGGATTTGTAATAATTGTGTCTCAGGTATGGCTGGGAAGTTTGGGCATATATTTTTCAATTTGGGAAAGTGAAGTTTTTGAATTCCTTTGTATTTCTCGCAATGGGTTAGGAAGTGCAGCTCTGTCTCCATATCCTGTTTGTCACAGTGGGAGCATAGCCTCTCTTCTCTGGGCAGCCAGGTCTGCCGGTGGCGCCCAGTCTCTATTGCTAGGCTGTGCACACTGAGTCTGTACTTTGTCAATCTTTTCCTGAGTTTAGCATTTTTCACTGACGTCAAATAATCTGCCACAGTGGTTGGTTTGGTATGGAGCTGTCCTGAGGCTGGGTGGTCTTAGTGGGGGTTAGTGAACTGAGCCTCAGGACCAGCTGGTTGAGGAGTTTTATATCTCTGGCAGTGAAGAGATGCTCAACCAATCAATATTTTCGTTTTGGCCATTCTATTTTGTGTTCTGTTTTGGCTTCTGTGTTCCAATTTTCCAGATGGAGTTTTTGCTTTGTTTTATAATTTGATTGACTCTAATTAGTGGTTGGTTTGAAGCTGGTTTTTAATAGTTGGTATGAAGCAGGGATGAAGGTGGTTTTTAATAGTTGGTATGAAGCAGGGATGAAGCTGGTTTTTAATAGTTGGTATGAAGCAGGGATGAAGCTGGTTTTTAATACTTGGTATGAAGCAGGGATGAAGGTAGTTTTTAATAGTTGGTATGAAGCAGGGATGAAGCTGGTTTTTAATAGTTGTTACAGGATTAGAAAATTTCAGAACCAGCTGACTGAGGGGACTGTTTTTTGTGCTGAGCTCTTGGGGTTGCCTTAAATTGTGAAGTGTCATGGGGATTTTCTCTCATACACTTTTCTGTCAGTAAAGCCAGTCTTGGAGCATAAATGGATGCTGTAATTGCAGAGTTCTGCCTTTTCAGGTCTCCAAGTCCCACTAAACAGCTGAACAATGTCATTATGGCTGTCACCAAGGCAACTCTGAATAATGTAAGGCCCACTCTTGAGGATAGTAATCCAAACATTATTTGTGAGCTTGCTTGGGTAGCTATATCAAACAAAGGCTTTGGACCTATGGACTAAACAAGCATTTCACATTTATTGCTTGTATGGATTTATTTTCTACAATTATTTATAGTTCTTAGCATATAGAAAACTACTAGCTGAAATGACCTCCATAACCAGTCAACCATATTGTAACTGTGCCATTATCTGGAGCACATTCAAATGCTTACAGTCACACATTAAGTCCATGCTTTGGATTTTTAAAGAAGAAAAAATCCAAAGAAAAACAGAAATGTCCTACTCTTTGCCTTCAGTACCAAATTAGAAATATATAATGAATGACTTAACTGCAAATATTATGAGCTCATTAGCCTTGGGATGGGCGCCACACCTTTCCAGCTGGTTGCTATTAGTAATAGTAGGACAGTTGTTTTTTTAGTTCACTGTAGGAGACTCCACCTGATCTGCTTCTATAACCTTTGTATATCACTGCACCATGGTCATGCGAAATCATGTCACTTCTCATGTATGTATGATGCTGTGACCCTACTTATGCATTTATGATACATAACTAGCATGAATAATTGAACGTGTTTTTCTGAAACCAAGTGAGTGGCATGGAACAATGTTTGGTACATTTGCTCTCTGAGGATGTCATTTAAAAATTAAATTTAAATTCTAAAATTTGGGTCAGCATTAATGTGCAGCAAAAAGTATTGTGGTATATTGAATACAAATACCTAAAATTGAAAAGATTTTTTTTTTTCATTTTGGGTTTAATATTATGCTGCTGTGTCCTCTGTCTGACTGTCTGAGTCGTGATACAATGAGTATGATCCTATTGGCCAGTGAATTAGCACCCCCTGCTTCGCTCAGTGTATCTTTAACACCACCTTCTGACCCTCAAAGTCCCTATCTTCCACCTAGTTGTGGCTGTTGGCTTATTTTAATCAGCACACTCTGCTGGATATAAACATCCCCTCCCCTATCCTCTCATAAACATATATACACACACACACCCACACACACACAACCACAGGGGTCCACAGTCACATCCATGCGCAGATGTCACTCCATGACTAGGTATCGCTGCTTCTCTGCTGGAGTTTGACTCCAAGGTCCCATGGTGCCCGGTAAACCCTCTAAACCCCCCATCCTGTGCACATCTGTTCCCCTTTGGGAAAGCGAAAAAAAATCTCCAAGCTCAGCCAATAGAGGTGGGAATTGTTTCCCCTAAAATCTGTCCCCTACCATTCCTTAGTTCCTGGTCCCAGGGCTGGTTGGGAGGGGTGTTGGTTCATCCCATATCTTTCTGCTGGGGGACCCAAACTCAAACACCCACTAGATGGAGGCATTGTGAACATCCTATCAGAGCCCTCCAGCTATCAACAGGGAGAAATGTATATTATTCAATAGTAATATATTCGGTTAATGCAATGAAGCGTTTTTCTTCAGTGCAGGCTATTGTCTTATGCACGTGCATTAATTATGCCATCATTGTAAGTTGCTCTGGATAAAATCCATCTGCCTAATGAATGAATGAACAAAAAAGTTACCTGTAGTTCATCTGCTGTTGCTGAGTATAGTCAAAGATTTAAAAAAAACTGCTGGAACAAATTGCAATTCACAAAGGTCAAGATGAGGGATAGCCACAACTACTTGAATGTGCTTGTGTCCAATACAGTGCAATCTGTGTTACAATACATGGACCTTGATACTCTTAGATTTGTGATGAAAATTGAATTTCTATCCCGGTTCTACATTCAACAGGTTTTAGAAAGAGCCATTGCCAAGGCAGATATTGCCTGTATAATCGTGACTCAATATTGATTTATTATTCATTATTTAATTTATGACTAAATCTTGTCTATACAGTGGCTTTCATTCCTTTCAGGGATCTCAAATAATTTTACAGTGAAGGCCACATGACTCACTTCAACCAACACCAACCTGTGAACTAAATTGGAGGAGAAATTTGTAACCACCTACTTGAAGTGCCGTAGTGAAGTGACATTCACGGTTCAGATACCACAATGGCCACCAGGCGGCTGCAGCAGATTAGATCATAGGTATGTATATATAAAATATCCTCACATTTTATTTTTCAGCAGTTCCCCAGGGGTCACTACATGGACCCCGTCTTTATACCATTCATCCCCATCTTCAATCACTTGGACTTGTTATTCCATTGTTATGGCATACTGTAATGATGAAGTTCTTCTCTTTCTAACCTTCTACCTCAAAGGTAACTCCCCCTTTGGGAGAACGGGACAGGCAAATAGGGTTTGTCATATGAATATTGACAAAGACCATCTTGTTGTGGTGTACTGTGTCACACACACACAGCCATTGTGAATGAATGGTCCCGTGAGGATAGAATGATTACTGGCTGTCATTGGGGCAGTTTTTTCACACTGTGACATTTATGAAATCTGTTACTTTTCATTAGCATTTTAGCATTTGTAAGATTGACGTGTCAGTGACATACTGTGTTACTTCTTGTTCTGTAGGTCTATGTCAGTTTTGTCAATTCCCACCTACACAACAACGTCTACACAACCCATCTGGACTATCATTCTAGTCTGACAGATGAAATAGAGCAGAAAATGAACAAGCTTTCTCGGTGCTGGCTTTCTCTCCGTATGAGTCACAAAGGGAATAAGCCACCTGAATTATTTCATAGAAAACGGTTGTAGACGTATCCAAGATGATCACTTTTAGGTTATTTGCTTATTACAAATCCTGTGTGGTGCACAACACGTTGACAAAGTCAACGTGTTGTGCACCACACAGGATTTTATAAAGTTTATAAAGATGACCTTAACTGAAGCATAGCCATGCAGTATATGCAAATGTACACTGCCTTAAACCTGTGAAAAATGGAAATAAATTAATTATAATTAAATTGTATCCTGCAGGTAGACAGAATAGCCATTATTTCACAGTGGTATTGTGGGAAATCATACATAACATAACTTACTATGTGCTTACCGATGAGTCAGGGAAATGCAAATTTGAATGTTGTGGAAGAAAAGTAGGTGATATGCATGCTTAATGGGAATTATACTATCGCGGTTCATGGAGCATTAAACTGAGATGATATACCGGGCAACTGCAGTTATGATCTAAAATCTTTATGAGAATATGAAACTGTAAATGTTAAAAATAGAACAGAAAAGCTGAGATTTTTCTTTTTTATTATTTGCTTATTGTCAGAGACAACCAAGGAAGATGACCTTTAAGTGTCCCCTCAGGAAATAACCCACAGCAGGCTGCAGAGTCCTGTGTGACTGTTGCCTATTGAATCACACTGCAGGCTACCTGCTGGACCATGAACCAGATTCAGGTGCTACCGTCAATCAGCAGCACAGACAGAAAACCTCCTCTTCTCCAACAGAAAAAGAAAATATGGCAGAAGATTGGATAAGTGCACAGCCACACAGTCAATTTATCTTTTGACCATGATACAGGCAGGTATACCCTATCTAACTTGTATCTTGCATCAAAAGAGAACATAAAGCAAGGGAACGCATAACATGATCAGTTACATGATAAAGGAATGTTGTTAAATAAGATAAACAATTGCCATAATTACACATAATTGCAATAGATAGATAAAATAATATTCTGCAAACATTCAGAAAAGAAAGGGCTAAGATTTAAAATGATCTCACAAAGAACAAAAAAGGTTAGAAACGATATACTGAAGGTACTTTCCTTCCCACCGTGAGGACTGGAAGGCTGCTGCTTTTAGTGTACTAATAGCAACAGATTTGCAAACTAGCTAGTTTAGAAATATAGCTACAGATCAATTTTATAAAAAAACATAAAAGAAAAGCTACCTTTGTATGTACACATCATCTATGGTTGGCTGAACCCAGATGTGGACCTGCTATTTGCAGTCTTGGAGGCAATAACTACCTTCCAGTCATCACTGAGTGAAGGAAAGTTCTTTGGGTAACAGAAATAGTTACTGTGTATTGTAAAAACGCTCTAAGCTCTCTAAAACATGCTATTGATCATTCATATTGAAGTCTATCATTGTAAGGCCAAAGGAGTCAAGCTATGAAAATAAGATACTGGCTATCCTGCAAGCCTTAAATGTGTTCTTTCTTACAGACTATTTTTGACTCAGATTATTGACTTTCTTCATTGTAAAATGCATCCATTTTCATCAGCTGAAATATGTGTTCTATGAAGTATCTGTGCTTGCCTTGGCTTTATTGAGAGCTGACTTTGTATACAATATATCTAATGCCTTTATCACATCACATCACATTAACAAGTTAACTATTATTCACACATTGGCACACAAACATATAACAGCATGTTATCGACAAATACATTCAGTGACAAATCACAGAAAGAGGAAAAACACTTTGATGAACAACATCACAGTTGTTGGTGGCACAAATATAAAAAAGTGACAAATTATAGTGTGCTATTTAAATAATTAGACAATAACAAAAAAATGTGTATTATCTTGATGCATAAGGTAGTGAAATCACATAAATGAAACAGGCACGCAGTGTCCTGTTTCTGCATTCAGTATTAAAACATGCAAATGCATAAATGTGAGGCATCTAGAAGAGTGTTAAAACATGATAACAAGGAGAAGGGCTGGAATGGCTGGAATAACTGTGAGAAGAAGGTCACCTCAGTCATTGCTCCACCTCTCAACTGTGCATGTTTCTATGACAACAATGAGTGCAACAAAAGAGACTGATATCTCTGAAACTTTGTTGTTTATGCCATGCTATGACTCACTGTGATTTTCAAAGGTGAAGCATCATATTGACCTTTGCCCTTCAAACTACATTCAGTATACTGTAAGCATTCAGTTTCAGCAACAGAAGCGCACCGCAGGCAACCTGAAGGTAGCCGTCTCTTCCATAAGGTATTTGGAGGAATAAACTGAAAGAAAAAAACACAGGTTGGTTATTCGTCATGGTTCTGGTCGTAGCTTCTGCTTATCTCAGCCATTTCTAAACTGTCATACTGTCAAATTCTCTATGGACAATGTTATGGTAATGTTTGCATGTTATACTACACTTACCAAGCAGTTTATTAGGAACATTTTTACCTTATTACACCAACTTATTCATGCAATTATCTAATCAAAAAATTGTGTGGCAGCAGTGCAATGCCTACAATCATGTAGAGACGGGTCAGGAGCTTCCAAAAACTATGCATGTGATGGCCGGAGTCAGTTTGGAGGTTCGAGTTAAAATCACAATGTCCATGTGAAACCCATGAGCTCTGCTCACTAGGGATCTCTGACAGAGAGATAGCATATCAACACTTTCAGATTTCCTCAACCTGAAACATGGCGTTTCCCAGGGCGGTTCAGCAGCTGGCTTTTGACCCGCAAAATGTTGGAGGCTACTCCATACACTCAGAGAAAGAATCAGAACTGATGGCTCTCATCCTCTCCAGTTCCAGCTCTCCCACAAGAGTATGGAACATGCTTCACATGCCCAGTTTTCAGGCTTGAATGAAGAGACATAAGGTCCGTGACATATCAGGTAATGAAGATAGCATGCATTAACTATGTCTGCTGTCTATCCGAATCATAACAGCATTTAAATGGTGAGAGAGAGAGCTAGAATGAGTAAAGGAGAGAGCAAGTCTGTCTATCTGTGTCTGTCTGTGTGTTTTATATCCATCTAACAAATAAAAGGGAGAAAATGCATGGATACACACCAGAAAAAAACAGTGTTCATGATGTAAAATCTCAGAACATCATACCTCATGCAATCTAAATGATATCACTCCCATTGTCTTTCATTATTGATGTTCAAAACAACAAGAAATTGTTGAAATCTTGTGAAACAGGTATGCTATGTCAGTTTTCATGAGATAGTGTGTCTTGCAGATGTTGTACCGCACTCTCTCAGTGTCCACAAAATAAAAATAATCCATTCCATTTGGGTCTATAAACAGAATGCAGACTGCCCTCCAGAATTACTGGCACCCTTAATAAAGATGAGCAAAGATGGCTGCATAAAATCATCAACCCAGGTAATGAGATACAGTACTGTGCAGAAGTCTTAGGCACCCTAGACTTTATTATATATATGTTTATTTTTTTCATGTGTGTCAGTATAACACATTTGAGATTTCCAAATATTCATTTTCCAAAAGATTTATATAGACATTTGTGTATTTAATTTTAAAAAGTAACATATTACTGTTTTACATACTTTTTACATAAAAACTTGATCAAGGCTGTCAAGGAGCCAAAGTCTGCAGAAGAACTGTGGCAAGTTCTCCAACATGCTTGGAACAACCTCCCTGCTTATAATTTTTTTTTAAGTGACAAAATTTAATTAACCAGCATGGGTTTTCTAATGTTAAAGGTAATATTAGAGGCATTCTTTTTGCATAAATCATATTCCACTCCTGCTGCATTGCTAATATACAAAAGGTGATACACATGCTTTTGTTAATTGAGCACGAGTTCATTTCAATTTCATATTTTGCACTAGAATAGGGACTGCAATGTATTCGCTGCTCAGCGAAGACACAGAGCAGAATTGTGAAAGGACATTTAAGTATTCATGTATTGATTTATTGCTTGTCCACAATGCAGCCATCAAACCAAAGCCTTATATTTACCCCTGTTTAATAACAATTGAATTCAGTGTTTTCAGATGAGGGCATGTTTCTCAGCTCTGTGACCCAAGACAAATAGAATGAAAAGGACACTACAGCAATAGGTTTTGGGTTTACTCAACTTCTACTAAAGCAAATTTGTTCACCTCACGTTTGTGTATTTCCCAACCAGTGGTGTTCTCCATGCTTCCGGGCTTTGGTGCTGTAATAAGCTGTCATGTTTCTGTCACAAAGTGCTATTTTCGGTGTCTGGGGCAATGGCATTAGCTGTGTTATTTTATGCTGCGGCTGAAGTCTACTCCTTACGCTGTTAATACAAACAATGTTGACTGCTTCAAAATACTATGAAAGTAAAAAAGGAGAATGAATTGAAAATGAGGCAATAACCACTCTGAAAATGTATTTAAACCAAGGTTGACATACTGATGTTGGTCGTGGCTATGGAATATCAAGACAGTATAACCTAGTACTGAGCACCTTGAATCTACTGAACTTAATCCATCCATTAATCCATTACTGCATCAGAGCAGGCATCCATACTCATGCCCAGCTGAAGATGGCTGGGCTGAAGATGTATTATGTCTTCAATTCTGCTTCCTGAAAGAATATTCCAGCAAGCTGACTCAGTCGTGTCATTAGCAGTACAGTAACATTGTACGGCCAGCTTATTAATTGTTTCTGCTGTGAAGCTACAGTAACATAATAACATTGTCATAAATGTCACCTTTAAATATTATCAAAGTGTTGAGTGTTGCTGTTTTTTTCTTTTGGGGGGGGGGGGGGGGGGGGGTTTCATCTCACATTTAAATGCTTGTCACGACATACTCCCTCTTCAAATACTTCTTCCAAACATATACAGTAAGTGTCTATGCATAATTTAGTGATTCTGCGGTAACTGGTAGTCATAAAAGTTTGTTCTCATACTTCAAATGCCACAGTTCCATTTGGAAATCAAACTACACCAAACAAAGTCAGGGGGACACCATTTTCTTTACATTAAACACAGATATTGTGTTTTGATTGGTTCTTTCCCATTGTTGTGGCCATGCAGGTATAGTTTAAGATGAATATACATAAATTAATGTTTATTTTACACACATCAACACATGATCAGGACAGGATATCTAAGTATCCTCAAATAAGGAAAAAGATAGTTACAGCACATAGAACCGTGACATGTGAGCTTGCCTAAAAACAATAAATAACATGGCATTGATGATAAAGATAATAATTTTGATTGGATCTTGATGATGCTGATGATGCCACCACTACTGCCTCTGCTTCTGTTGCTGCTGCTGCTGATGATGATGATGATGATGATAGAGATGATAATGATGATGATGATGATGATGACAGTGATGATGATGTGAATGTAGCATTTTCTTGTTGGCTTTCCACTAACATCTATCTCTGCTCTGATACGGCATCTCTCAAACGCATATCCCAGTAGGCTTCACTTCAACGGTGCTTTTCATACCTTGCACCTCCAAAAAACAAGAAGTAGAGAACCACGGGACACGACAGGTCCATCTGATACATCACCAATGCATTAAGTGAGATCATTTCACCACACTCATGGAAACTGAAGGCACAGCACCAGGGTGTCACTCCTCTCAGTGCTGGGCAGTAATAGCAGAGATGCCACCCACTGCTTCAGCCTGATCTCTCCCACACCTGTGAACCTATCATTCCAGTTCCCATCTATCACCACGGCTCCAGGGTCACATGAAATGCACTATGAAAAGCATACTTTCAAGCAAAGCCGGTTTCAAAAGTGTCATTATTGGTGTAATGCAGCACAGCAGTCAATTGCACCAATTTTGTGGTCACTGTGTTTATAGGGTGTTTTTGCGAGGGTTATAATGATAATAAAAATGAAAGGTTTTTCTCCCACAGAGTCAGATTCAAACCAGGTCTTTGTCCCCTGTTATGCTGTTAAATGAGATTTGGTTTAGCAGCTTGTTCCTCCCTGGAAAAGTTCCACTCTTTGCACTGTTTGTGTGAAGCCTCTGAATCCTTTTGATGTCCAATCCAAAATATTACTGCTTATCTTATCAAGGTGCCAAAGCTATTAAAGCAATAAAAAGTCATCAATAATTGAAAATCCTGTCATGAATAATTGAGCGTGTGCGCTCCGTTTCACGGTGGCACAGCGAACGGGCCTAATCCGGGAATAACTGCGGGGAGAACTGGCATCACAAGCCAGAGAGAAGCCATGTGGGTCCCGCCCGCTGACTCCCAGCATGCACCACCCTCCGTAAGAGCATATTAGCATCCATAAATATTTATGGCAGAGAAAGTCCCACTGTTTCTGCTCCTGCTGAGTAGTCCTCTTCTCCTGTTTCCACTGCTCCTATCAGGGTCTTCTCTTTTTCTTCCAGGCAAGAGACCTCTCTCAGGACCAGGCACACACAGACAGACCGACAGACGGAAATCATTCATTACTCATCATTACGGTGACCAGCTTTGAAAAGTTGAAATGACAACGAGATGCCTTTACTACATATAATTATGACATTACATTTGAAGTAGGTCTACGCTCGGAAATTATCTGTGTCTTATTGGAATTTCAGAACACATTTGAGAGAGTTTGAATGTTTTAATATCTGTTAGAATGTTCAGAGCAAGCTGTACAAGTTTGGGGACCACTTATAGGAATATACTTGTACAGCCGTACTGCTGAAAGAATTAGCTACGGTGTGAAAAAATAATAAAGTTTTGCATGATGGTTTCTAAATTTATGTTATTCGAATTTTTTTAAATAAAGAGGGACATTGACTGTGGTTGTTGGAGTCGGGGCACTGCAGAAAGATTTCAAATGTGGGACGGTCACTCTACTCATCATTATTGTTTACATTCATGTACCTCCTTCCTTTTCTCTCATACCCCTTCCTTTTTGTCACATTCAGACTCTCTTTCACTGTCTGCCTCTCCTCCCATACCTCCAGAGGATTCACAAGTTTTCCTTCATGAAATTGATTGCTAATTACTTCTTTCAACTTTTTTAACTTATTCATTTCATTTCATTTGGGGATTACTGATGAATTCTCGTTTGATTATTTTAAAATTCTAATGAAGTAGTCTCCCCCCACTGCACCCCACCCAACCGCCACAAGGATAAAGTTGAGTCATAATTTTTCACCAGCTCTAGCTTATATTTCATTTCTAAAATGTGACCTGTCTTCATGTTGAACGCAATTCAGCGCAAACCCAGGTGAAAAAAGAAGATGTGTTTTATGATATTACTTAAACACCCAAAGTACACATAATTAAGTACCCGACATCTCGTTAGACAACCCTGCTCAAAAGAACAGCTTATGCTATGTTTTTGACCAGTTCAGACCGGCTCCCAGTTCAACATAGTTCAGCTGGTTGACCAGTTCAGACCATCTCCTAGTTTGACATGGTTTGATTAGCTCAAGCTCTGTTTTCAAACAGCTGGTAGCTGGTTGACCACTTACCAGCTCAGACAAGCTACCAGCACTAGCTGGTTGACTAGCTCATACCCAGCTATACCAGCTTCTGAGCAGCTGGTCAAGCTAACATAGCTGGATTTTACAGCAGGGAACAAGCCTCCTCATATTGAGTATGTGGTCAGTAGGCATTACAAGGCAACCAGTACGATTTCACAGAAGTGAATGGGTTAAAATGGCTACTCAGTTGCATTTGTTTTCAATTTCGGCAAAATACATTTGTTCTCTCCTAGATGTAGAACAGTATCATTACAATGGAGATTAGCCATTAAGCAGATGCTCATATCCAGAGCAACTTTCTTTTACAAACCATTCAGAGCTGGGCATTTACTAAAGAAAAGGGACACAACTTGCTTTAGGGTACCACAGCTGGGAATCAAGCCTGTAAATCTGAGTCATAGGCACAGATTTTGCTACACTGTTGCTGAACTTCAGCAGTGAGACACTTTTGTAACTGAACTGTTGAAAGGCAGATGCATTATTTCCACTTCATTGCACTTGCACAGACTTAGCTGAACTCAGTTTCTTTCTTTTGTGAATGCCATGTCAACCTGATGCTGTGTTTATTCCTTATGGTCATTATAGGACCTTGACTGCAGGCAAAGGGCAGTGGGATAGTGCCGACTCAATGTGAACTGTAAGCACCTTGAGAGAGAAGTCAGCGTTTTCTACAGCGACTCAAACGCCCTTCAGTATAAGTTGACATAATATGTGCTATGGGTGCATTAATGTTGAAATTAAGCCATATATAATGGGCACTCTGGTTTAACAATTTAATATTAGCTATGCTGAGGCTAGCTAATACATTGTGGTAATTTAGTTCACACTAACAGTGATGTACAGTTAGATGTCATTATTGTACTTACCTCTAGGGTCTTTCAGCGAACTTATCCCTGGTTATGGGTATGCACTTTGTTGTACGTCGCTCTGGATAAGAGCGTCTGCCAAATGCCAATAATGTAATGTAAATTATGACAAAATGCTATCTGGATTAAAATTCTACATTTGTTTCTCACCAACAATTATTTGCAGCCATGATGTGTTGGGAACAGGGAGAAGACACGGCTTCACACCAAACACTGAGTCAGCCAACAAAATTTTACAAAACACTACAAAAATTATATATATATATATATTATATATTATATATATATAAAAATTGCAGAAAGCAGCAATGAACACGCACACACAACCTTAGGAACATGAATGTCAAAAACCATGTTGTTAACAACCAATATGTGAAGAGTACACATGTGAACTACAAAAATAACACAATTTTTCCACATATGTGCAAATATGAAATCGCGTGATGACATGTGACATATTCACATTCACAATACTTTAATTCACTTATGAAAATGTAAAATTCACATTGTGATTTCCAGATTTTCATAAGGGTTTCATAAGGCAATATGGCTTTCTCTACCATCCTTAATTACACAACATTTTAAATGTTTGTCATTTAGAAGATTATCTTATTGAAATGAATTTACACACGTTATTTGTATTTATTTCTTTAGTTTTTACATACCAATCAATTTATCTAGCAATTGACTAAAGCAAATCAAGTTAAGTACCCCACTCAAGGCTACAGTGGCAACAGCACAGTCAGCAAGAAAATACATCTCAACTTCTTAGTAGCAATGTTCTCCATCCAGAGCTTGTATATGTGCTAATATCCAATTACTCTTCAAACAATTGTGTTTAATTTTATTTGCAGTTGAAACCATTTCCTATAATGCAAACAACCCAAGAGCACTAAACCCAAGAAAATATGTTCTTGATATGTATAAAAAAACGATAACAGTGTGTACAATTGCAAATCACTTCTTTGAAATCTGTTCATAGGTACAACCTCTGGAAACATAATGTTGCTGCACAACCTGCTTTGGAGTTAGCTTATTTTCTCACTGAAGAAAATACACTTCCAGTACAATGGCTACCCATATACCAGCCATTGTAAAGCCTAAAATGCTCAAAAACTGAAATACCATTTTAAAAATGCCAGAACGTGAACTCTCCCTTTTAAAATATAGTGTGGTCCATAAAAAAAGTAGGATGATAAATAAAAGTGACCTGTCAGCCTCTCTCAGCAATGTTAACACGTTCCACTGAGACAGTGTTGCTGAGCTCCAGAGCAGGTGTGTGACCTTCCATTAATAATGAGGTTGATCATGCCGGCACCGTGGCTGACTACCTGGTGTCCTCTTTTAATTCTTGCTGTCTGGGATGTTCAGCCACCCAAAAGGTCACAGTATGTAAACGGAATTGCCATCTGGAGTCCAAAAATGGAAATGGAAAAAAATGACTTGTCAGGAACAGTAGCAGCACAGTGCAACAGGATATTTTTATAAGCTGTCAAGTCTATGTCAGAAAATGAAAGAAATGAAATTACTGAGTATGAAAGAACAAACTGATAGTGCATCAAAAGATTTTATCCTATTGCCTTTTTTGTGTGTTTGAATTGGTTGGGGTCATTTTGGTTTGTTCTTGCCAATTATCCAACAGAACAGTTTCAAACAGGACTGTTAAAGATAGCAGTGTGCTGGGGGAAATTTTCTAGAATCTAGATTGAGGATATGTCTAAAGGATAGTATTTCCTCACTGGCAGTTTGAATATACCTCCAGGTTCATACCTCAAGCCCTGGCTCAAACCTGCTAAACTACATTAACAACTAGACCATGACCTTGATTATTCTCAAACTCACCACCTGAATTTGTTTCAGTAACAAAGCAAGAGAAGCAGCTGATTTTCCCTTTCCAGGCAAAATTCCCAATGTTCCCCATATTCCTCAGCATAGCCGTCTCATCACGAGTTTGGTTAAGTTCAAGCGGTTTAATATACCACCCCCTCACCATTTCAGCCATTATGTGCTGAGCCTGCTTCTGCAAAATGGTTGCTGTGCATCACCCAGGTAGATGCTACTGTGTTCATTTCTGCTGGTTAAAGTGAGTTTCCCCTCTTCACTTTGAGATTCTGCGATGAGAGATCAGTCAATATTCTGATTTTGATGAAGGTCTTTATTAAGGGACTTTCTCAGAGTATGGCAGCCATTTGTTTGTCTTTTAATAGCACTCAATCAGTGTGTATATTTGAAAATTCAAGCAAACTAGGGCAAGTTCGCCCAGGGTGAACAGCTTTGGACACAATTGTCACAAACCAAAGGAGTATTAAAGTCCTGAAGCATATTTTGTCTCCAGCTAAGCGGTATTGAATTCTGAATGTCACAGAAGATAAACACTCATGACATATGAGATGACTGCCATCTGAATGAGAAGAGCATGCTGTCCTTCAATCAGTTCAGTGTATCCAAAATGTGTCTGTCTCCAAGGAACTGAACTAGCCACACCATACAGCATTACTGGCAAATTTCATATTCGAAAAACAACATCCATTGCATGCAAAAGATTTTGGCTATTCAATTTGCTTGTGTCGCTGCTTTTCAAGGGACACATACAGTATGTCTAGAAGTAGAAGGCAGTATCTATGAATGGTGGGAGAATAGGAGCCCCTAGCTAAGCTTAACTTCTCCCCAATGGAAGAAAGAAATTCAGAAATGAGAGAAACACAAAAGGTCATGTCTGGCAGTAGGAGCGAGGGAAAAGAAACCTAAAACGCAGCAGTGTGTCCACATTCCTGCCAGAGTGCTCTGCACAGTGAAGTCTCACAAAGTAAGGCTGTGCCAAGCTCAATGCCCAGGGCTTACTGATCTGAGACCTGCCATTGCATGACGGCTTGGCACTGCACAGAACCCCGGCCTTATTCGTTTGGTGGATTTTGAGCTGTGCATGTTTTGGCTTTCAGTATTCCAATACAGGTACACATACACATGAGAATAATGCTGTTTATTGTAAATGATTTCAAACTTGCATAATAATCAGAATTTTAGTGACCAGAGCACTGTAGAGTAGACTTCTTTGAATGACATTTTAGACTGAACCATTAAAGCTGTATACCTTATGTAGAGCTGTACCCTCAGGCTAGCTGGAAGGATCCCAGGTATTGCCTGTTCTATGATGGAAGTGCGGTGAACAGGTGAACGTTGTGGACTGACTTTGATCATACATGTTGTCTGTACTGGTTCTGTAGGAGATGGATCATGTGTCACATCATAACTCCTGCATCCCCCTGGCATTGTGTGACAGAGAGGGATGGTGGGGGAGGAAGGGGAACAGTTTCAGTCTCTGTGATAATAGCAAAGATAGTGTATTGACTTTACTTGGCCAAGCATCTGATGGGAATTGATAGCCCTTCAGCTGGTTCTCATTAAGTTTAATTCAGAACACTCTGGATTTGTCAAAGTCTCAGCCTCCTGGTCCCGCAAATGAATTAATAAATAATCAAATAAATCCATCAATTTATGCTCAAAAGTACATTTTTGAGTTGCATGCTCAAGTGTTATTTGCATTACTGTCACCTTCTTGTCAGCTTTGACCAGTCTGGCCATTCTCTTCTGAACTCTCTCATTAACAAGGCATTTTTGCCTGCAGAACTGCTGCTCACTGGATTTTCTTTAGTTTTTTGCACCATTCTCTGCAACCTCTCTGCAAGAGACTGTTGTGTGTGAAAATCCCAGGAGATCAGAAGTTTCTGAGATACTCAAATCACCCTGTCTGCCACCAACAATCATTCCACGGTCAAAGTAACTTAGATCATATTTGATCTGAAACCTCTTGACCATGTCTGCATGCTTTTATGCCTTTAGTTGCTGCCACATGATTGGCTGATTAAATATTTGCTTTTACAGGCTGGTGTGCAGGTCTACCTAATAAAGTGCTCAGAGTATACTCACAGCAATTTGTCAACATGTGTTATGTTTGTTATATTGTAAAAATCACATGCTTTCACATGCCCTATTTGCATCTGTTCAAGTTTCATTTTCCCCCAAATGCATTATCCAAGCTTTAGTTATAATTTATACAGAATGTAGCAATAAATGATGCTCCTGGCAGATGTCACAGTCTCATAGACAGAATAGACCACTGCTACCATCCAATGGCCATTTAAAGAACTGCTCTTAAGTGCAGCAGAGGGGTGAAACAAGATATGAATCTCCATTGTTTTTCACTGTGGAACAATGTTCAATTGACAAGCTCTTAATGTACCAGACTGCATGCCATACCAGTGCATTCACTGCAGGCCAGGGGGTAAAAGGAAGGCTTGTGTCTGGAATGTCTCAGCCATCTTAGGAAAGAATATTCCCCTCAGACAATGTTCACATAATAAAGAAACATTTGCATGGGGATAAAAGTTATCATCAGACTCAGTGCAGTGCAGTGCAGTGCAGTGCAGTGCATCTTCATATCAGAGAATGATCCAATGTATCAGAAAAGCTGAAATAATATTTTTAAAATAGTGACCTATCCCTTAAAATATAGTGTGGTCCATAAAAAATGTAGGATGCTAAATAAAAGTGACCTGTCAGCCTCTCTCAGCAATGTTAACACGTTCCACTGAGACAGTGTTGCTGAGCTCCAGAGCAGGTGCGTGACCTTTAATGAAGTAGAAAATCATAACCACAGTGTTGCACACTTTAATACTAGAATTAAAAAGCATAGCAGCACCCTGATGCTCCAACAGAAGAATACAGATCCCAAACTAATTAAAGCAGTTCAACTATTAAAGCCACATCAACATATCAAGCTGCTGCTTATGATGATGATGATGATGATGATAACAACAATGATGTTCATGTGAATTATGACATAAAGGTATGGAAGTCAAATTCACAAAATATCTTGTAGACACAATTCTCTGGTATTAATGAAATATAGGTGATCCCATTATTCTGCTCATTTTGTTGCTAAGTAACATGCATGCTCAGAACTACAGTAATATTGCTATATAAACAAATGAAACAAATTGAAAGGGGTTTAACAGATTAAAAATCTATTTAAATCAAAATTAGATGCGATTGTATCCCATAACCTACAGCTCCAATCCAAACTAAGAAATCCCAATTGATAACAATAATTTTGGAACGTTTCACAAACTGTCAAGTAAAATTCACTGTTAGAATTCCATAATTACAGCAGTTGTCAGTTCATTTCCCATGAAACAGTATGGATATTCCTTTCTTAACAGCACCTCTTATTCAACCCTGAAGTGAGGATGCTTTAAAACACATTCTGCTTCGCTCCTCTGCACTAAATCACACAAACTCCATTGATGATTTACAACTAGGCAATTTATGAAATCTCCCTGCTTTGAAAAATGGTTACTCTTAAACCATAACATTTTCCATCTGCTTAGTATAATTTGCAGCTACAGTGGGATCCAGAATTATTGGCACCCTTGATAAATATTCACAAAAACTAAGTACTAAATACTGTAAAATAAATAATAGTTATTGACATAAACATTATTATTTAACATAAACATATATAACAGTAATGTACTTTATTAATGATTCAATTGAATTTGATTAATACTTTGTGCAACCACGTTGATGGTGTGTATGGCCAAAACGTTACATTTTTGTCTCCTTTGTCCATAGCACTCAATTCTAGTCAGAATTCCGATTAGGTTTGGCAAACTCCAGATTCTTGGATTTGTTTATTTTGCTCAGTAAGGGCTGTTTTTGTGCCACCTTTCCAAAGAGTTTGTTGGTATGGAGGTGCCATTTTATGATTATTTTTAGACTAGGTAACCCCAAGATGCAGCCAATCTCAACACTTCTTAAACTGTAATGTTTGGGTTATGTATGGCAAAACTCCTCTTCCTGGCAAGTCTGCAACCATTCCATATCTTTAATTTTTTTTATTATTGCCCCTAAGTGTAGTTTTACCGTTGATGTATTATCATCATTTTTTATACCAGACTTCTGATTTTTAATTACCACCTGCGTCTTCTGAATTGACAGTTCTTTGGCTTTTCCCATGTTGATGGATTACGCAGGAATTTTGCATGCTTTGTACTCATTCATTCATTCATTCATTCATTATCCTAACCCGCTTATCCTGAACAGGGTCGCAGGGGGCTGGAGCCTATCCCAGCATACATTGGGTGAAAGGCAGGAATACACCCTGGCCCTGGCGACCAGTCCATCGCAGGGCACACACACCATTTATTCACCCCCTCATACCTACGGGCAATTTAGACTCTCCAATCCAATCAGGAAACCGGAGTACCCGGAGGAAACCCACGCAAACACAGGGAGAACATGCACACTCCGCACAGAGAGGCCCCGGCCGGGATTTGAACCCAGGACCTCCTTGCTTTGAGGAGGCAGTGCTACCCACTACACCATCCGTGCCGCCTATGCTTGTTACTCTTGAACTGTAATATTTCTGGAAGGGAATGGGCCACAGAAAAATGGCACTTCTGCCATAGCCCACAGTTTTTTTCTGATTGGCTGACGTGACATGTCACATGAACAAGGTCATGCTATCCCTTTTGCAGATTCTAATGGCTGCCTACGATGCATCTAGCAACTATTATCTAAATTATCAAACGTAGTTCGCTCGCTAAGCAATTTGACCAGCATTATCAGAAAGTCTATTGATAATACAGCGTTGTTTTGAAATTATACTTACTTGGCAAAAGTTATTCATGAGTGTTATCTTCCATGAAAGGCAGTATTTAATCCACATTTGTGGGTAGTTCTAGTGATCCATTGAATGTGGGTAGCTCACGGTATTCTGATCGCTATGTTTTCTCCTGGTAATCTTTTGTTTTTGTTTGTGTGTATAGCCCTTGCTTCATGTGCATTGTTCAGAATGTTGTAAATAGGTGTTCGTAACACCAGGCTTAATGTGATTTATTCCAAACACAAGGTTTTGTCCCTTTCTCCATTATTATGTCTAATTTGCATTAAACTTCTGCAAGAAGCCCTAGATTTCATCCTGGTGCTAATGCATGAAGACAGGGAGATCCTATCCAATCTGCTGCTGGACAGGACAAGTGAGCTAACGTTAGTTATACGAATAATACTACTATCCAAGGTGTGTTGTTTTTCAATACATTTTGAGTCCATTATACTGTAGCATACGTTTGAGTACCTAGTAAAGAGTAAAGGGAGACTTTAGCAAAGACTGTTCAATGTTGCTAATAGAAAATGTGCTATCCTCTGATTGTATGTTTTTAAAACTTCTTCTTCGACAAGGCTTGGGAGGATAGGGTATGCAGCTGCAGGACCCGACTGTCGTCTGGGGATTTCCACCAGTCTTGCCTGGATATCGACTAGACACAAATGAGCTCACAAAATACCCACAGTAGAAAAAAATAGGCTATTTTGCAGCCCAAGAATGTAACTCTGCTTTTGACACAATAACCCAGTTAAGTCACGGCATTCCGCCACACAAAAGTTTCAATAGAGCCATACTCCTAAATGCCATCGTAAAACCAGAGTAGTTAACATAACTCTTTATTTAGCTAACTAGCTCAAATAAGTGATTAGCTAAGCTGTTCAGTTTACCATTTGGTTATTCGGCATTTCATTGTTCATATGGGCTGTGTAAAGGCTAACCGCCAACAAGCTGTTATAGGCTACTCCCAAATGTAGGCTAGCTACCGAGACAGCGCAGGATTTTTCATCATCGTACATTGTCTAACGTTACCTATATTTAACTTCTGATGTCAAATATGTCCTCAGAACTATTACATGCGGCAAAGCAGTTGAAGATTTGTGCACAAGATAAGTGGCAATTACGGCTAGGTAGTGAAGCTATGGAACTATATAACTGTTAACTGAGAAGTAGCCAGCAAACTAGTTAGCTGTAGGCCAATTGCATGGTAGCTTGTGTAGCTGTGATTTGGAGGCTAGACTGCATCGGGACTGTCACTGAAGCAACAGTGGAGTGAGGCCTCATCACGTGACGAAACAGTGTCACAACTACGGCCACGAGAGCCCCTGCCTCAACCGATCTGAGATCAGTTCACTTACTCATAATTATTATTCACTCATATATAATTTTTGATGATCTGTTTTTCTTTTTGGTTCAGCCTCTGAAAATAATTTGGCCCTGAAAAATTGTAAAATTATATTGCCTGCTTCTATTGATGACTTGAATGTGGGCTTTGGGGCTGTAATTCATGCCGGAGTGAGTATGATGAGTTTGGACAACAGTCATAGAAAATGAATGGCAGGCTCATCAGTAATTCTATTTCTGGGCCATGGCAGCCATCTTGCGGCAGAGCCACTTGCAGAAGAACTGAATTGAATGGGCTTGAATGGAACCATGTGACCACGTTTCCTTTCCAGTTATATTACAGTTAATTACTTGTTACCTAATATTTATACTCTAGTCAAACAGTAAGTGATGGAATGACACAATATATTTCCTTCATACTAAGATTTAGGGGTGCCAATAATTTTTTTTAAATCAATTACTTCATAAAAAACAAACTTTTATAAATGTATTGAAAATAACATTGACTGTAGATTATTATCTGTTTTGTTTATCATATGCAGCCTTTTTTCTTCATTTGTATTAAAGGTGGCAATAATTCTGGAGCCCACAGTAATTCATTGGAGTGCTCTTCACACAAAAAAGTTACTTAACAGAAAGATTAAACCTATTATACCTTTTTAAAAAGAGATGTACTCATTTGAATTTTGTCACACTGGGTTATGAAGATGTAACTGAAATGATCCGCTCTTCAATCTTTTAATGTATTTGGGTTTAATATGTAGAAAGTGCTGCATTTATGGTAATGAAATGAGAACTGTGAAAGCGAGAGAGTGAGAGGGGGGCGCCCGGGGGGTCGAGCCTGACCATTGTAGCTAAAGGCCATTCCTTTGGGTTCAGCCGCAGCTCTTGGTGAGCACATAAAGGACTGAGGTAGAATGTGTGTGGACTGCAGTATGTGCGGGGGTAAGAGAGGGGAGGGGGCGTGGCAGGGCTATATGAATGACATGAAAAGGGTTTGAGGAAAAAGTGAAAGGAGACTGACACACAAAAGGGACTCTGTGAAACTGTGGGGGCCCAAACTGAGCCTGCAGATATGGCCTCCCCAGTTCCTCTCTATTTACACAATGTAAATGAGTTATTTCAGCCTTCTTGCTGTGGCCTTATTCATTGAACTCTATAACTCCGATGTGCTTCCTCGCTTATAGGTAGGTGGTTGCTGAATAGGTGGATGATGAATAGGCATTCATTTGAACATAATAACTGTACATCGTGACCAAATTCAAGGAATACGGCCTCTTAACTGGTGGTGTGGGCTGGTGTGTAACCGACATCTTGCGTTTACTGGGTTTGTACCTCATGTTGCTTATGTTACGTTTATTAGAGTATTGGGTGGTGGGGGTTTATGTTCTAGGTTAATTGCCTGAAAGCAATGAGCCTTCAGAATTATTGGTTTCATCCTGTCCCTAACACGTACCTAATATTAATCTAAAATAATGCTCAATACATACCAGAGAGTGCTTCACGCAGTTGGCTTTATATAACCACTAGGGGGCATATTGGACCTGCATTTATGACATCAATACGAGATCAACGACTCTTACCGGCATTTCTTTTTATTCGTCCTTGGAATATTCAGTTCAGTGTGTTTGGCAGGCACTCGAGCTTGTTCCAGCTGAAGTGCATTATCTCTGAGTTTTGGGTTCTCTCCAGTTTAACATTAGTGATAATCTGGAGTATAATGTTTCCCCTTTAGCAACAGCAAGTGATTTGGCTCTGGCTCCACATTATACTTTAAGCATGCAGGCAAGGTAGATTTCGTTGGGGAAGTCTGGGGTTGTGTGTGTTGGGGGTGTCAGTCCGCAGTGGGTCTCCTGGTGGCATAGGGGGCGTCGTTTCCTCAGTCCAGCTCTCCTGGGTCTTTGTGTCTAGTGCTAGCTAATGGAGCGTGCTAATTTAATCCCAGAGTCACAAAGGGCCGCTCAGGCCAGGAGCCAGAGCAGACCTTTCACAGCACAGAGGCCTGCTGGCCTGGTACCATCAGTCACTCTCAGAGGGGCACAGAGGCAGGGGCCATGGGGCAGAGGGCAGGGGTCAGGGGTCAGGCATAATGTGTCTGTGGGGTGGAGGGGAGGAGCTTTGGAGATTTTTACACACCAAATGACACATTTAGCTGACATTGAAGATCACTGTGGTTGTGAAAGGAAGCAGTACGGGTAATGTGATGCATTTGCTACCATATGGGAACTGGCCTTTTGTCATCCTGATCGGGGTGCATAAGCATGCATTTGCTCTGACGGGGGTTACAGGTGTCTTGTCTCGTCACGCCATTGTGCATGTATCACAGCAGCTATGCATAAGAAGGACACATGCATTTCTGGAGGAGGAATAAATTATCATGTTTGGTAAAAACAAAAACAAGATTCTTTAGCAGTGATTCTCTTGGTGTTTGGTGAATTATTATTATTTTTGCTCAGCACGTTATTAAAAGGTGAAAATTAGCATTGTGTGCCGAGCAGCCCGGTCGCTGTTTTGTAACGCTGCACACGTGATCTTGCTCTTGAAATTCACTGCAAATGCAAACGCATCCTGTGACCTATTTTCTCTCAGCGCACTGCCATCACAGCTGATTCTTCCCACATCTCGCTACGTCACCTTGCTCAGCAGTGCTCACTCTCCTTCCCTCCTCCCTGCACGGGCGGTGAACTGGATTTTCGATGGTCCAGAACTCCCCACCCCTCTCCTCCCCTCTTCTCTTATCCTCTCCTCTCTCCCACATCTCTGTATATCTGGGTCACGCAACCGCTCGTGACCTCCATCCTCTCCTCCAATCATCCTGCCTTTCTTGTTTCCATGGCCGCCGTGGTGCCAGCCCGCACAGACTCATGGGAAATAAGTACCAACCCCTATCTCCTCTATTCCAGATTAAACCAATGTAGCATTCCCATTTAATCAGGTAAATATGTTGGTTCCATCGTCTGGTAACACCGCAAGACATATCTGTTGTGAATGGAGTATCAGTTCTATAAGAGGACTTTCTTACCAACTATTGCGCGCTGATGACTGCAGATCTCAGCTCTCATCTCTCTCCCACTTTTGCAGCATCCCTCAATTTATCTCCGTCTCCAAACCAAAACAACTGAACCGCTCTTGCACAGCTCTCCCTCGTCACCCTCCCCCTCCCTGCTTTCCTTTGTTAAATTTCATATTCCCCCTCCCTCTCCCCCTCTCATAAAGAGGTTAAACCTTTTCATTTCCCAGAACTCACCTCAGTCGTTCCACTCCATCTCCCAGGCTAAAGAACAAAGGCAGCAGTACACACAGAGTGCCGATGATTTGTATCTTTTTTGTATTTATTTTAAATTAAAAGGGGCTATCGACATCACAACACAGCCCAAGTCACAGTCAGATTGGACAGTCGTGGTCAGAGAATGGAGCAGCTCTGTGTTGATGTCAGGGACATTCTAGTGCAGTTGTGTTTTTGTGTGTGAATGGAGGCTGTTGAGTTGTGTATATAAGTATGTCACGGCTTGTCCTGGAATGTCATAGGGTGGTCGAGTTTGCCTGTCGATATACATCCCAGCGAACAAATGTTCCATTTGGTTTCCCTGGACAAAGTCCAAGAGTGTTAAAATATCCTATTTGGTCAGTCAGAGAAAATGTTTTACAGCATCAGGCATAGTGTACCAGTCACAAGAGAGTTCCAGCATGTTAGATATCAGTGTAGTGGTGTAGCGTAATTATTCATATAGCACAGATAAAATGTCCATATACAGTGAGTGTATTGTGCTGGAATGGCAGTGTTAGTCAGTAAAATACAGCCTACCAGTCTCGTGGGACCCTTGGCTGCGATGTCAGGCTGTCACCCAGTTTCTCTCAGTCTGCCCGTCAGTGTACTACAGTACTTCACTCAGTCTGTGTCGCATTACCCTGGAAACATGACCTAGTTGGCCCAGTGTTGGATAATGGGGGATATGCTGTGCGACAGTCTCTGGTATGTTTGGTTGTGTTGTAATCTTTTATCAATCAGCTGGCAGTGTTGGTCCAGTTACATCACACTACCTTTCCTCAATAGTGTCTCAATCAGCATTGGAACACAGTTGGAACAGATCAAGCATGTGGCTATCGGTCCACAGTCAATTGGCAAGAGATTAGTTCATTAAAGTCATGTTTGCCAAACCATTGCTAAGGGCCTACTTGGATGACTTGCTGGGCCATTGCTGTTGCCCTGTGTTTGAACATTTTATTGGCATTTTTACTTTCCTTTCGGGCAAAGTTTGTTCTGCTAAAAGAAATTAACATAAGGCCAACACTGGGCCCACTGGGGGCCATATTTACACGGTCATTCAGTGCCAGTCAGCATGTTAAACGGTATAGCAGATGCTTGCTGTATGACATGGTTTTTGGGGGGTCTATGAGATCAATGACAGTGGGAGTTGGGGGTGGGGATGGCATGGTGGTGTACCCAGGTCAGGGGGTACATGCTTTGCCCACTCGTGCACCTTGCCTCTTGGCGGGCAGAGGGGGCAGGGAGCGGGTACTGACGGGGCTGTAGCCTGAGCGCGGGGACGGAGGGGGGTGGGGGCACTGCCCCTGGTCGCTGGACTGGCTTCTGGCCCTGGCCTTCTCCGGAGACTTGGGCAGTTTGTAGAGGAAGACGTTGTAGTGGAGGGGTGGGCTGGAGTGGGGCCTCATCTTAGCCTCTTTGGGGAGAAGCAGCTCCAGGTCGATGGTGACCCCACCCTGTCAGTGACACACACAAACACATGCAGTTGCTCTTGGATGCTCAAGGACACTCATCTGCCTTCACACTCAATGACACAAATATTTAACCTAAATGACATCAGGTCTGCAGCGCACCGAAAGTAGGCTAGTAGCAGCAACCAGACTGTCGAAAGTGGTCAGCAAACACTCAATTTATGAAAAGGAGTACAGTAAATAATTAAATACAGTAAAGTGAAGGTGGCCAATAAGAGACCAGTACGGTTGGTGTACATGAACGGAAAACGTTTTCTGAGCTGCACACCATTAACTTAAGTTAGCTAGCTACTTTGTACTTTTGTCAGCCTAATTTGGTGAAACCTACAGGCTTTATTTGTAAATGGAAACAGGCACGATTTTGTTGATTAGTTCAATGCGCCACAATAAATGTGTAGCCTACAGCGAGACCACTTTAGAGAGCTTCATGACCACACCAGGACCCTTAGTTCCCTTGTCTGTGGCTTACTTTGGGGAAGGACCTGATGCTGAAGAGTGCATTATTATTTTCAAACCAATATGTCATAGCCTCCATCTTAATAATCAGTTTGACAGCTCTAGAGACCAAACTGTCAACCCCCAGCTCCACATACAACACAAATGGCCTCCCAGGTTGAGCAGATTTGAGCAGATTCACCAGTGCATGTAGGGTTGCCACACGTTCTGGTTTCCCAGGATTGTTCTCTTTTTTGACCGACTGCTCCGGAAAATGATCATTCTTTCCTGGGACACGAATTGTCCCGGTTTTTTGTAGGCTACTTCTAAATGTCAGAGTTCCAAATAAAACCGGATTCTTCTACTGCTATTCTGTTCTTTCCTCTTTACGTTTAGACATCCAATCCCGTGTCTGTAAACAGATAAAAATGAATTAAACACAGCGATATGGCCATATGCCTATACTTCTTTTTAATTGGTAGCAGAAATACGAAAGTTTACCTTGTCACCTAGCGACTGCTGCACGTCAGTCTGGTGTATGCATTCACTTCAATGACCCCACCATAGGAAAGTTCAACTAGCTACGAGTCTAGAGGTAATCGCCTAATACTTCTGATTTTTTATTTTTTTATTTTGTATTTTGTATTTTGTTTAATAAAATGGGGGGGAAGACGGACGAGGAGGACGAGAGAACAAAATCACACAAGCAACCAGCAGCAAAAAAAAGAAAAAGAAACGCTATACAACGAACAACTCAGACTGGGCAAAAAGAGAGCACTTTTCTGAATGGATAATGGCGCGTCAAATGTCCCGGTTTTTCGCAAATCAAATGTGGCAACCCTAAGTGCATGGGACCAGGTTCTCCATTGACGAACTATAGCCTGTCAACATTTGATTTTCAGGAACACCCCAATGCTGGTGGAAGATAGCCTATGTTCTTGAAAGTCCATGGTAACCTATCCGCACTTAGTGCTGGGATAGCATAATATGAAATTGTTGCATTAGCAAGTACCAAGCTAATGTCAAATCAGACAATTCCCTGCCAATACAAGCCAGCCCTAAACTCAACTTTATTGTTTTATAGAATTTTGGTCATTGGATTACATGGTGTACAGGTTGAGCATCATCATGCGGGCTGGAAGCCAGACTACATTTCATTGAGCGGTATTTCAATATGAACTGAATTATGCTCTGACGCACATGCCTGGTATAATAAATAAATATGTAGGAAACCTAGGAGGCCTGGATGTTTACAAACCATTAACACAATTCAAATGTGTGTACATGTTTGTTACCTGCCCATCATGTCAGTATAGTATATTTCACAGAGATGCTGCACATATGATACATTTTGTTTTTGTAAGATAAAATCCTGGTCTCACTTTCCTGTCGCATCGGGTAGGGTTGCCATGACGATGGCTGAGCTTGACGAGAGCTTTCGGAGAGGGAAAGACGGTTGGGGAGGGGTGGGGTTTGTGAGTGGGAGTAGCGAGGTGAGGGTCTGATGTTCTCACGGGGAGGAGTGAGGGCTCTTCACTCACTCTCGTTTCAGAGCGGGGGACAGAGTGAGAGAGAGGTTCAGAGCTGAGAGTAGGGCTCGCAGGGCCTCTTCAAAGAGCCCTCCACCAGCTCAGCCAATCCAGGCGAGCAGCTGCTCATTAAACCAACCGGAGCTGTGAGGCCAAGGTCGTACACAGTGACCCCCAGGGGCCTGGAGGACCTGCACAAAGGACACTCACCCCCTCTTTTACATGGCACACGTGGAGGGGAGAGACCTCTTCTTTTTAAATTCATATATTTTACTGGAATTTTCTAGGTTAAGAACTCCACCTTGCTTGACAGTGACAGCAATGACACCCAGCATTGCACTGAAACACAGGATTCCAGCCCCAGAGCCTGATTCCGAGGTACCTAATTCATTAACGTTTGGAATACTGATCTAGGATCAACTTTGACATTTAGCTCACAGTGATAAGGTTATGAGATGGACAGAGGGGAACTGATCCTAGATCTGCACTCCTACTCTGAAATGGTTTATGAATACAGGCCCAGGTCGTATAGTTTAGTCCCCCTCCTCCACTGCAACCCACACAACGATGCAATGAACCATTCAGCAATGTGATGCCTATGACTTAGGGGGACTGCAGTGATGTAGTTGGCATTAATAGCCTTATTATATATTATTAGATGGAGATCATAAGCAGCCAGTTATGTACTGGACAGCTGAATCACCGTACTGTCAGAGCAAGCACTCCTAGTGACTTATCAAGATTCAGGCAGCTTTATTCAGATTTTGGGATGCTAATCAGCTGTAGCCATCTCTCTCTCTCTCTCTCTCTCTCTCTCTCTCTCTCACACATACACACACACACACACACACACTGAACATGCTGTAAACCCAAGCAGAGTAGGTGTGCTGTTAAAGGGGGGATGTGCTCATGGTGATGTTTGATGGAAGAAATAAAAAATTGAGATCTTTACCACCATTCTCATTTCACTGAGGCTGCAATGAACAGCTATAGAAACGGAACACCGCGCACGATTGAAAATGTCAGTCAATGTCACATCCTCCTTCTTCGACTGCTGCTTAGAGTTTTTCGGTTTCATGAGACTGAAGGAGTGATGACGAATGTCAGAGAAGCAGAAACAGACTGCTGCAGCATCATCAGAGATTACACAGGTAACAAAGGTGAATTAGAGACAAACGGCACAGAAGACCCAGACGCTTTTTGAGGATTTTAACAATGCTCCCGGTGTAAGTGAGAACATATGCTCCTGAGCCAAGCTTTCACACTTCCTGCTGCTCATGAACATTTGTTTCTTCCTTTCAGCCCTGGCATACCACACTGGCAGTTACCATGGCACCCAACAGGGTTCCAGAAATTCTATTATGAAAATGGATTTAAATTAGATACTTCAAAATCCGCCCCTGAATGTGTGTGTGTGTGTGTGTGTGTGTTTTGGGAGGTATGAGTATGAGTAACACAAATGAGAAAGACACATATTAGTATTTGTATCAGCATGGCTTCAGCCTGTATTATATATATTTTAGAAATCAGTGCTGTATTATCGCTATTCTAACACAACTTTCTAATAAATCAAAGTGTGAAGAATGTAGTCTAACACAAAAACTGACAGCATATTTTACACCTGAGCATTAGTGCAGTTCCAGAGAGCCCTAAGAGTATAGGAGAACAGTTGGAAATATGCCAAAGAAAATCAAGTCACACTTTGGTATTACAGTGAAATGGTTTAGTAATTCTGAAAACTGTTTGGTTTTGATGTACACTAACAACACTCTAGAATTCTTTTTTTTTTTCTCTCTGTACCGAAGATCAAAAACACAGTGGAACCAGAAGCCATCATGCCAATAAAATTATGAACCTGAGATATTTATTAACTTTCTGCCATATCCAGGGACATTGTGGAGAACATACAGTAGGTTAGTTGTCGTGCAGTGAAAGAGATACAGACAACAGTGGCTAGTTTATTGCCCCTGATTTCAGTTTGAGTCTGCAGGGACATTGAAGCTACGCTCCATACCACAAAGAATAAATAAATGTAGTCTTTTTAATCAGGCTGCTGTTGCTTGTAATAAACTGTTTCCAAATCCACTGATTGTTCTTTCCAGGCTGACATATGCTCAGATCCAGTTATATGCACGTCATATAAAGACACAGGAGAATAACGGATGTGGAGATGCTCCACACAGAGGAATAATAGGTGATATGAAGACACATTCACGTGGCTTTAGGTTGTGTTCAGTTTAATGCCATAGGTCACGCTGAAAGCAATTTCTCTCTTCACTGTCATACGAGACTGAAACAGCTCATTTGGCTATTGTCTTGTTATCCAAGCACATATTGGGAGCATGGGGGTGCAAATGGGCGGGAGTGGGAGAGAGAGAATGATGATGTGCTTAAAGCATGCAGGCATGTGGCTGCCTCGGTCTCATGTATCTCAACTGTGAAGAGGGTAGTTTTGCTAAGCTTATGCAGCTCTACAAGATGCATGTTCTTTCATATACCTGTTAAGAAACAAACACCACACTCTACATTATACTACAAGGTTTTGCCACACAGCAACTGACACTTTATAACCATTTCTGTAAAACCACCTACCTACCTGTAGATCGCACAAAATATTTCAGCCGCTTTTGTAGAGATTATACAATAGATTAGAGGCAATATCATTCATGGTTGTGCATGGGGACCATTTTTCAAAAGTTGGTAGGATTGTATGAGTTCCTTTTTGTGTACAAGGCTAATAGACATTAAATACGGTAGTAATTTACTACATTTTCATTATAATGTTCCAGTCGTAGGCTGCATTGGACCGTACAATCAGTCACTTTAACATACAAAATATCCACACTTTCCACAAAAGCAAATTTACATGGGTGGTTCAATTTCTGTCCTTTTGGCTCAGTACTCCAGCACAGTGGATTGGAAATCAAACAATGAATATGAGGTTAACTCCAGGGCTGGGTTGGTGTGGGTTTTTTTTTTTTTTGCATCTTTTTTCGCAGGGAAATTTTCAATCACTATGGTAACAGGATATACTACTAGAAAGTGTTAAAACACATGGTTTGATCAGTATAACCTATTTTAAGATGCTGTTGCTTTAGCGACAACGGTTCCTTATTTTGTAACATGCAGGAGGCAAATTAAACATGGAGGGAACCTCGCCTTCTCTGCATTTTAGAAATCCACATAATACACAAAATAAGGTAATGTCAGAGTCCTTTTCACAGCAAGGGTCCAGCGAACCAAATGCATAATAGTTCATAATTCTAAAAACTGCTAACTCTTGAAAGGGGATTTGTCCAGTGTAGATGCTGTGGATCCATTGTGTTTCTAAGTGCGCCAGGCACAGCCACAAAAATCTGTATCAACTCAAAACAGAAAATCTTTTCAGTGTCTGCTTCCATTTTCACTGTGTTTGAGCTTCTGTTACTTTTTAGTAATATTTAGAGTAATTATGAATCTTAGAAAACAAACCTTTCAGAAGAGACCAGGATTATGCCTGCAGTCCAGAGGGTTCAAGAATAGTAACTATTTTATTCTGGGTATGTCATTTACAAGCTTGTGTTAAGAAAAGGGCCGATACTTTAGGGGTTAAAGTGTAGACTATCACCTTTTGATTTGAAGGTAATTGTAATTCCTACATGGATCATCTGATATGGATGGGAATGCCCTCAAATTAATGGTGACAGTTTGCACTCTAATATCATACTCATTGTTTCATTTCAAATCGAATGAGCTGGAGTACAGAGCCAAAAGAACAGAAAATGTATCACTGTCCGAATACTTCACTGTACGCACCAGACTAAGATTATCCTGTTTTCATTCAATATCGGCGTGGGGTTTATATGCACACAAATACTGTATTTCACATTATTTCAGAACTGTTGGATGGAGCCAATGCACACAAAATAAAAAATGTTATTTTTTGGAACTTCATACTGTCGCCTACAGTATTTTGTCTTTTCCATTTAACAACTTACAAAAATAGGACATGACATGAAGTCAAACAAATTCATGATGACGGCTTTAAAACAAGGCCAATGGAGTGAATGATTTACCTTCGCTCTTTTCGGAGACGTTGTGTCCTTCGTAATGTATTATATTATATTGACATTCCAATAATTCTGAGTAAATATATGCTAAGGGAAATATAAGTGCTGAACTGGTATATGCTGAGGTTTCCCGCTGTGAGCACACGGAGATTGGCGTAGGTGTTTGTGCACGTGTGAGTCAGGCTGAAGGAGCTCAGACTGGGACTGGGAGGCCAGGAGGTTGGGGAGCACGCATGCGTGGAGACTGCCGGGAGTAGCTGGAGACGGAAGTGTGAATCACAGGATATTTGGTGTAGGAGCATACTGACTCTGGCTCAGCAGGAATTCTGCTATTACAGAGCTGTCAGACTCATTTGTGTCTGTGTCTGTGTCTGTGCTCACAGGAATGTATTTTCATTCATCTATCCCCATGCCCACAGAAACCACAGAACAAGAGCAAAAACGTAATCCATACGGGTTCTTGGAACTGCTTGCATGTAAATGAAATATCAATTAAACACAGTTCAAATGCATGCTCGGGTCCTTCTGGACTAACAAGTGTTTTTTAATCAGCATGTAAGGGACATGCCATTGGTATGTGTCACACCCTGAGTTATCATGTATGTAAAAATAAGTAAATACATGAATTAAAATGATAATGCCAATTTAAACCACCAAAGTTGTATTCAAAGAACAGCCTTGGGGCCCATTTGTGTATGGGAATAATGCTGGAGAATCCACTGGACTGGGTATGTGCAGGATATGATCGCTACCATTATCTAGACAGCTGTCTAGAAGGCTGACCTGGATCACTCTACACTCATTTAAATAACCCATGCACACAGCAACTCTACTTTATTCCAGCGCAACACTGATCCCTGTAAATGCAGTGTGTAAATGTGAGACTCCGGACCAGGGATATTATGTCAGTAGGGATGTCAGTAATAATCTGATGTAGGTGATGTCCTATCCAGCACTGGGACGTCTGTTCAAGGC
Source organism: Conger conger (assembly GCF_963514075.1). Taxonomy (NCBI): domain Eukaryota; kingdom Metazoa; phylum Chordata; class Actinopteri; order Anguilliformes; family Congridae; genus Conger; species Conger conger. The sequence goes on from NC_083768.1 coordinate 19,230,058, forward strand.
AAGGTGGAGCTGTCCGTGGTACTGACTGCTCAGTGTCCGGTCATAACAATAACAGTGCCGTGTTCAATGTTTCATTCATTCAAATGGAAATCGATCACTGTTTTATTCAAACATTGCTCGACAATGCCCATTCATAAATGTGTGTCAACAGAATTGAAAAGTCTGAATATATCTGAATATATTCTGTGAACTTGCATTGCTATTAAACAAGTAGTTGCAGTTTCATGCCGATTCACTTCAACAATATTTATTTCATATTTTGTTCATTATAAAAAACATAGAGCTTTTTTTAAAAATATAATTATGAACCAAAAGTATATGGATACACTAAAATCATGTATAAAAAGGTCAATGTTTTGAGTGTGCTGTTCAGGGGAGTGTCAAAGCCATGCACAATCGCAAAAAAAGCAAGCAAGAGACAGAGAGATAGAGAGGGATGAGGGCTAGCCTAGATCAGAGACACACAGGGACAATGCCTTTAATGTTAAAAAGCTTTATTTCAACAACTGTCTGATATCTTTTTGTTTTCCTTTGTATTCCCAAAAAAGTACAAAAAAACCTCAAATACATCAAAGGATTAGAAATCACATCAATTAAATTGAAGACACATTGTGTTTTTGTATATATATATAGATATATATATCAATCCAAGCATTTTTGTTTCATATATTGATACTTATACTCACTGAAACAAACACCAAAATCTCTCAGGAGTTTATCTTCACTTTCTTATTGTAACATTATTTTTTTGTTCATAAATCTTTTCTTTTTTTTTTCCATTTGTACAAAATACACCAACGCATGCCAGTATTGAGAAGGACAGGGCAGGGTTTGGGGTCAGAGCGGGGGGAGTCGGGAGACAGCGGCGAAGGGGGGGGAGAGGGGGTATCGGGGCGGCCGGCGGTTGTGGGCGTTCTGGAGTGACGTGACGTGACGTGACGTGGCAGCAGCAGCGGCGGCGGTGGGGGACGGAGACGGTGGCGCCTGCGTGTGGCGGGCGGTGGTACTACATCATGTTATTCTGCAGCGAGTTTACCTCCGAGGAGTTCTCCTCGCTGGCCAGGTGGTTGTTGTCGTGTTTGGGGGTGAGCGAGTTTTGGATGTTGAGCGGCTCATCCTCCTTGGGTGGGGGAGCCTTCACGGGGTCCTCCAGCTTGTTTTGGGAGTTAGGGTCGTCCTGCGGAACAACAGGCCCCGGGCCCCCGTTAGCCCCACGCCGACACCCTTCCCCCGTCACAAACCTGCTAACACCTTTTTCTGTTTTCTGTTGTGCCTCAATTTAAGATGTTATCAAGACTTTTTTATCTCTAAAATATTTTACACCCTTATTCTAGGGCACAGGGCAATCCAGTATTTATGTTTACATGCCAAATCGTTAGAAAATAAAGCCTCTACTAAACAATTTAGAACTGCAACAGTACATGTGAACAATTTTAAGAACTTGCTTTCAATGTCATCTAGCATGAAAATGACTACAGCCAAATATGACCATGAAAAACATGGATATAGCCTTGCTGTACTTTTTACTGTCTTATAATGGTGTATAGTTGTTACATTTGGTATTACTTGAAGTTGTGCATTTCGGCCTGGAAAAACTTGGCAAGGCATAATTTCTATCAGCAAACAGTAGGTGTTAAGAGGAAAGAGTGACATCAGCAGTGATGGTTGCACGCTATTGGCTGAGGAGCATGGACTGATTATTGCCCCTTAGCATTGGGCCCTAAAGCCAAAGGACTGTGGGGGCTGTGCCCATGGTGACATCACCCCGTTGGCTCACAGAGTTCCTCTGAGGTGCTGTGCGTGCCGCTAACCAAGCCAAGCACCACTCCGTCTGCAATGCCAGGAGCGGAAAAAAAGCACACAGCCAAAAGCGCTGCTTCCAGCAAGCAGCGCGACGCAACATACACAGCCAAGCCAGTGTGTATGGCACAGAGCCCCTGACAGCACCGGGGGGACCTTACTTAAGAGGAATTAACTTGAGCAGAGATGAGAGGGCCACACAGGAATTCAAGTCACAAAATGGAGGCTGCCCTACTAAAATTCGGCAGTGCTCTTTTACCGTATACCTAGAGTGCCCCGTTACAAAGCATGCTGGTCCCCAGAGAGCTGAGGAGAACGGCGCATTTGTTATTGGGGCGGTCTGTGACCTAGTTGGACGTGATCTGAGCGGGGTAGCTTTGGGATTTGGGGGTAGGATAGAAGAGGAAGGGCTGCACCAGGGACTGCCCTGTACCCTTTTACCCCAGAAACACACATGCACACATGCACAGCCCCACCCCAAACACAGACACCCTATCCCTGCACAGCCCCTCCTCCTGAAACCAGTCCCTGCCCCCGCCCCCCTCCCTCACCTCCCCCCAATAGTGTCACAGCAGGTGAGATTGGCGCACAGCTTTACACCCATAAAGAACATCCGTTTACCGCATTCCAGCAGAGCACGGATGAGCTGCGCGGTAATTACTAACCGTACGTATCCTGGTTAGAGCCGTAATGGAGGGGGAAAAAAGCATTTCATTGCAGTTACTACGCTCCTGTTGTAAAGAAAGCAATTACATCATTGAGACTGATTCACTTGTCTATCAACGGCATTTGTTTTCGTGTAATTTTTAACAGCTGTAAAGCCTCATGAATCTCTGCACTCAACAAAGCCGAGGCTCCTTGTGTCCTGCGTTGTGCACAAGGAGACGATAATTGCGAGATCTGGAACGCATTCATTCCTCGCTCGTCCCTGCCTCAGTGCGATGCAGGCCGTTCGCCGGCTCGCACTTCCGAAAACTAATCTCAGGAGAATCCACACGCGGCGGGACGGGATTGTGGGACCTCGGCCGCTATTGAATTTAAGGCACTATTTCTTCAGGGGGAAGGAGACGGTTGGGAGCAGATTTACCCATTGCGCTGCAGTCAGATTGTGACTTCGGGCAGGATGTGGGGGCACCCGGCCTCCGGGCTTATGGGATACGGAGCTTCGTTTCTTCCGTCCGAGTTTCCGTGAAACTGGAAAATTTGTGTTTCAGCTCGTTCCGTATACAGTACTGTTCTTTCGTTCAGAGGGACAATGGTATTCAGGGGGCATCACAGGAACACCACAATGTGAATACTTTTCTTTGGCATTTGTCAAAAAAGATATTATCTAAGAATATATCACACCCAGTCCATGTATATATAACGCTTGCATTTATGCACTAACTGAAAGTCAATGCGTAAATGTCCAAAAATTGCCAGGGACACCTTCAGAATTAAAGATTACTTGTCTGTCAGAATAAAGCTGATGTGTAGAAACATGAGGAAACAGCTTTCCTAAAAACCCCCAAAAGACACTGTCTGCTGTCTGCCGAAGGGAGTTCTCTGAGGAGGATTGTTATTCCCTGAGTGTTTCACTTTGCGGAAAATCAAATGAAACATGTTCTCTGTGTACTGTGCAAGGTGCCCTTGATATACAGTCCCCTTTAAGTGGACTGGACACTCATTGTTCATGTATCACTACACTGCAGTGCGTCATAGTGTTTAGGGGGCTTTGGCTGCGGTTTATAGCTTCCCCATGAGCAATGTACAGCACACACCCAGAAATGCTTGAGTAAACCGTTTTCCTTGCACCCAGAATATATGGAAAGAATAAGCTTTGTGAGTCACTCTGCATAAAGGTGCCAACCAGGAAAGTATATAAAATAATGGAGTTGTAATTTCAGTATAATGCAATCTCCAGAGTTTGACATTCGGGTACGGAGGGAGTAATACAGTGCATTGCTCATTGGAGACTTGAAATTGAAGTGGAAAGCTGTCACATGTACAGTGAGCCCCCTGGCATGTTTTAAACAGGGAGTGAGTTGGGTGAGGTGGATAGGTAGTGTGAAGATGGGCTTGGAAGTGATGTTCTGAGACTTTGGGGGCAGGGGGGGTGGTGGGAATGGAGGAGCAGGGTCTCTTGAAGCGAGGCAGAACAGTGCTGTGTTGCAACTGGCCCTTAAATGTGTTTCTCTGATCCTGGCCTCTGGTGGCTAGACCACATTGACCACAGTATAGCACGGTCCTCACCCCAGCTCATGTCTTGGGGGAATATGAGTTGGGGCAATTGTCTGTTTCTTGCAGAGAGTAAATGTATGCTTTCAAAGCCTTAAAGCTAAATGTGGCCTCTGCCTAAAGACACAAACATGAGCATTGCTACTGATAACTAATAGTTTAGCTGCTGCTTACCTACTTTTGTAAGGAGATACAGTCAGGATGTGGTCATACAGGAGATGCATGGTCCATGGAAAGCCTGAGCTGAAGAATATATGACCAAACTCTTTTTTATGGTCTGATAGATCAGTGCCCTCAAAACTCACTAAATCTATGTGCGCAAGAAGGCTGCAATCTCCATTAGCCACGCAGCAGGGATTAGATGTACCATGAAACAGACTGCTCTTCAGCAGTCGGTTATTGACCCACCCCGTATGCGCATGTGAGCACGGCATTAATCAAACCGGGGTGCAGAAACTGTGTGGCGAGCCGCATCAGATATCGACCGCTTCCCGTCCAAGGGCACGCCACGGTCATGTGGACCAGGGGAAGCATCAAGCACGCTTTTTTTATTACGCCGCCGGTGCTATATCGATCTCCGTCAGTCAGCGCGAGCCATTTCTTACGGGGAGCAGTGACTCAGAAACAGAGAGATCATCACGGCTGGAAAACTGCCCACAGCTGTAAAGGGGGCTTCTCGCTCGTTTACCTGCTCTTGATTTAGGCACTTACCCTGTGCCTCTCACTTCAGCCGCTAGCTCCTCTTTGAGTTCACTTCGGCAGTCAAGCACTTTAACACCGGAGAAAGGTCCCTCTGCCTCGAGACGTAGAAAAGTCAAAGGGCTGTCCATAGGGCCACTTAAGGGGGAAATCTGTGGAGCTGAGCTGACTGAAGGGGCCCTGCTGAGTGCCTCTTGCTCAGGCGCTGATATGTCTGGGCAGCTTAAGGAAGCTAATCTTTGCACTCACTTAACTACAACCGTAATTATTTAAACTGTGGTTGAAGTTAGCTGAGGCTGCGATATTTTGTATCATTGCTGGGGCGCAGAAATAAAGATTACGCTGGACCGCACAGCCCAAAAACCAGAAAAGGACCACAGCAACGCACCGTGCCGTGTACGCTCTCTTCAGCTACAGTTGGAGGAAAGTGTGGCAGCTCTGGGTGATTGACCGGGCCACGTCACAATGAGGAGGTGGGGTTACTCGGAGGGCTGGAGTCACGCTGTCAAGGTCGACTGACAAGGTCATGGGGCGATGGGGAAAAACAGTCATCCGGGTTGAAGAGGGTCAGTGGCAGGTACGCAGGGTAACAGCACAATGAGGGAAGCGCTGTCGCCCGGACTGAAGGGGTGGTTTGTGGGTCTCCTTACCTCGCTGTCAGGCTCCTCTTTGGTCTTACACTCCCACGTGTATCTGTTCATGGTTTTCTGGGAGGAGGGGGGGGGGGAGTTCAGGAGAGGGTTACACTTCTCAGAAAACAACACATCTTCGTAGAGTGAGACCCAGGGGGAGGAATTGCAGAGTCTGTGTGTGTGTGTGTGTGTGTGTGTGTTGAAAGTCAGCACACTGCTTTGGTTCCCAGTCAGTGAACTGCTCTGGTAGGGCAGTGCACTGTGAGTGGAAGCAAGTTGTGATTTTTATGTGTGATGTTATAGCGCCATGACAACCATCTTATTTTGTTAAAAATATAAAAAAAAGATGTTACAATGGAGTGATTGCCACTCAGTGAGTTTCTTCTTCTGTGGTTAAAATTAGTATGTCTGCACACCCCTGCCTGCCACATTTCGGATTTCGGATTTCCTTCACATAGCACTCGTAATCAGGTCTGGTACTAAAAAGTGACTTCTACTGGTCGACACTAAAATTACATCTATCTATTATACAGAAACTAGAACACTATCAATTATAAAAAATGTGTGGTGAAATCATTATTATTATTAACAATGTTCTGAAATGAAAATATATTCCTCAATGTACTTGAAGAAAAACACAAGTAATAAGGGGTGGGTGAGTTGTAAGGCAAACCAGGGTTCTGGAGACTAGTACCAGACCGGATAGGAGTCTATATCAACTACAGTAAATCTATATCTGTGTTAGTTCTACAGAAGCTCTGCTGTCTGTTAGACTCTACTCTCTGGTCTGTCTGGCGCCCCCTGTGGAGGGGATGAGGTACTGTATCTCAGATGTATATCCTCTTCACTGTTGAACCCTCCAGGCATCCACAGGAGCCCATTGATATGATGCCCATCATTCCAGCCCAGTCTACACCCAACCATTCAATCATATCACCCCAACCGCCCAGATTCTGACCTCGAACCAGGATAAACGTGGGAAGTCAGCAGACGACAGACAGACAAACAAAGATAGCAGCGGTGCAAACTGACAAGCCGCAGTTCCTCACATGGCCACCCGCAAACGGAGGGGCGCATGTGAGTCCATCGAGCATGCAGCGATGGACCAGATGCAAGAGGTGATTATAAAAGGAGCAAAGTTTGGGCTCTCTCTGGGACGGGCCTGCTAATGTCAATGTCCCCCGACCCAAAGGTTATTTAAAAAAGTAGGGCAGGGGTTTCTGCCATTGCATTATCGTTTTTGTTCCATCAGGACCATAATATTATACAGTTTGGGACCCCTGGTTTAAATGTCTGTTAAAATGAATCTGTATGTGATCGAAAGGAAACCAGAACTCTAAATGGTACAAAGTTAAACATAATAATTTTCTGCAAATTGTAGCGTAAGATTGCTTTATATTTGAATTTTTTACTGTTTATAAATTAAAGAAAAAGGAAAAGGAAAGGTTTAGGAACCCTTTTGGATTATTCTTTGTTACTTTTTAAAAAGATGATTACTAAGGCCCAGGTGATTTACTTGTTAGGGCTTCAATGAGTCAGGTGAGTATAAATACAGGCTGGAACTTTTTATTCTGAAGTAACTCCATGCCTTCAAATGTATCCAACTGCATTGGCTCTTCTGTCTGGTGTTAACAACCATGGGTTCCTCTAAACAGTTCCAAGGATTTCAGAATGAAGATGGTTCATTTCCACCAAGAAGGAGAAGGCTACAACAAACTCTCAATGTTTCAAACGACCTATTTACACTGTCAGAAACATTATTAGAAAATGGAAGATAAATGTAACAGTTGAAGTCAAGGCAAAGTCCAAGAAGACCAAGAAAGGCCCAAGACCTGGTGAGAAGTGCTCAGAAGATCCCACAAATCACAGCAGCAGACATATGTCTAGTTGTTCACAGGACAATAATACAAAGAACTACATGGCAGAATTGCCAGAAAGAATGACCTCAACACAAAATTAATCATCTGAAGTATGCAAAAGAAAACATTAAGAAGCCTGAAGCCCTTTGGAACAATGTCCAAATAATGAAACAATGAAAATTGAACTTTTTGGCCACCACCAAAGAAGGCATGTTTGGATAAAAAGGGCAAAGCCTTTGTCAAGAAGAACACCTTGCCTAGCAAATGTTAACCACCAAGTCTAAAAATCTAGAGGCTAATGTTCAAAGGTCAGTCCAAACAATGAAGTTGAACATACCTCAAAATCAACTATGAAGTACCTCCTGTCCTCAAACTTGAATATTATTGAAAATCTGTGGAGATCTCAAACATGCCATACATGGAAGGAAGCCGACAAATATTTCTGAGCTAGGAAATATTGTTCTGCCAGGAAGAATGGGGAAAATTCCAAAAGCAAGAATTGAAAGACTCTTAGCTGGCTACAGGAAGCGTTTACAAGCTGTTATAGTTGCCCGAGGAAAAGTACTAACTGACAGGGTTCCCAAACCTTTTCTTTTCCTTTTTTTATTATTTCAAAACTGCAAAAAAATAAAATAAAAAGTAATCTTGCTTTAAAATGTGAAAAAATGTTTAACGTGCCATTTAGAGGTCAGGTTTGCTTCTGTTTATTTAGATCTGAATCGCAAAAGGCTTTTTGACCAGGGGTGCCCAAATATTTGCACACCACTGTACATGCCAATTACTATTGGAAGTTAAGCATACTGTACACACTTTGTGGCAAGAAATGGTGCACAGCAAATATATAATCAAATAACACTTCCTTGCAACTTCAAAAATGTAAAAAGGACACAAGGACAGCTATTTATCTCTCATTAATATATTATATATTTTAAGTCAAATCACTTTCCGAACTGTAACAAAGAAAAAGTTAAATAGGTTGTACAGGAAGTAAACATGAATAAATATGCTGCTGCAATGAAGAGATTTTTGGGATTTTGGCATATTTCTAAATGCATCTGCGTAGCTGCATTGACACTTATGCAGTCTTCCACTGTGCCTGGCATTGGGTCGAGACAAACCCTGCAATGCCATAGCTACGGTGACAGAGTGTCGGTCGGGGTACAGGTTGGGGTACAGGCCCGCCCCGTACAGGACCCCTGGGGAGACACCCATGCCCATGCAGAGTGCGGAAAGAGACGAGAGGCACGTTACCTGACAGATAATGTTATCATAGTAAGCCAAAGCACGCGCATGAGGAAGGGTGGGCGGGGTGTCACACAGTTTCCTTACGTTTGGGTGGGAGCCCTCAGCGATGGTGGACAGAGAGAAATTATCATTGTGCTGCTCCGACGGAGGTCGATACTTACTGCTGCGTGGAGGGAGAGAGGGGAGAGAGAGAGGACGTGTAGGAAGAAGGGATACAGGAGAAACGATAGATTAGGAGGCCGAGGGAGAGGGGGAGGAGTAGAGAGAGGGGAGGAAGAGAGAAGAACGACAGCAGAAAAGGATCGAGAGGGAGGAGAGAAAGGGGGCAGAGGGTGAAGTACGGGAGCAGTAAGAGAAGATGAGATATGAAGGGAGGAATAAGGAAAAATATTCCATAAAAAATTTAATAGAAAGCAGTCGTAATGAGTCATAATGAAAGTCAAAGGGAAAGAGGGAGATGGGTAGGCAATAGAGGGAAAGAGGGAAGAAAGGGAGACAAAGAGAACGAGAGATAGAAGATGGGTAGGTAGGGGGGAAAAGGTGCAGATAAAAAGGTGAAAAGTTGATAGAAAAGTAACAACAAGATAAAGAAGAGATATAAGAAAAGAGGTGCAAGAATATTTGGGGAGGGGAAGAGCATGAGACACCACAACAGAGAGAGAGAGACAAAAGCAGAAAAGGCATAAGTGCAAGTCGTACAGTTTTCACAGGGTAAAGCTGAAACCTGGGACCTCTCTGTGATGCCACCAGGCACACTGTCAGTGCATAGAGCTTAGGTTTGTCTGTTTCCCAATATGAAATGGCTCCAGAGGTACATATCCTATTCTGTTTCTTTCAAGCAGTTTCCAGACTGACATTTATGGTTGAATCATGGGAAATGTAGTATTTTGGGACATTTCTGTAAGGCACGTTTAACCCTGTTCCTGGAGATCTATCGTCCTGTAGGTTTTCACTGCAACCCTAACAAAGCACATGCCCCTCAACAGCTAGAGTAGGGCTACCCAACCCTGTTCCTGAAGTTCCACTGTCCTGTGGGTTTTTACTACACTAACAAGAACAAAGCATTTTTCCGTTCAAGCATTCATTCAACTGTTAGAGCTGTTAATTAGTAGAATAAGTTGAGCCAAATTAGGGTCGAAATGAAAACCTGCAGGATGGTAGAGCTCCAGGAACAGGGTTGGGTAGCCGTGCTGTATAGGCACAGCTTCTGCAGTTGAGTTCTATGCTAGCATTACTCACAGGATGCCAAATCCAAAATAACCAACGAAGACTCCATTTTCCTTCATTGGCTTTCATTCAAAAGTTAAAATAAATATAAATTCCGCCCACAACTAACAAGGTTTCAGCAGGCAGGCAGCGATGTTGCCGGTTTGGCTCCTGCACAGTATCCATGGCTCCAAAGTCTTCCCACCCTCTCCCT